>NC_080787.1:98274378-99648961 GCF_028018385.1 Neofelis nebulosa
TGGTGTGTGTGTGTGTGTGTGTGTGTGTGTGTGTGTGTGTGTGTGTTTCTCTCCAATCATGGTTTTTCTTCACTTAGCAAGAATACAGACCTGGATTTTAGTGTTTCTTGGGCAGAGGCAAATCTCTGAACTGTGGAAGGTATAGTTTCTGCTCTTCTGAGCTGGCAGTAAACGAACTTATCAAACCATGACCCTTCTGCTAAGGGAGATAGGAGGATGGAGGGATGGATGGCCAAGGAAAGAATCTCTCTGTATCTTCCTCTGTTCACTGAAGAATATATTTCATTTACCAAAGGAACAAAAAAATGAAAGGACTTAAGGATAAAGCTTAATAAGAGATATACATTACCTAAATGGAGAAAATGAAAACTATACATTGTTGATAGAAAAGTTAAGTAAATCTAAATACATGTATGAAGTCTGTTCTGAGGTATGTTATCTGTGTGTGTGTTTGAAAATGGGATTTCTGTTACTTTTATAATCTTATTTTAAATAGGATTGATTTTATATAGTTTTTTAAATAGCCACCTTACTAACTTCTTTTGTTAATTTTAATTTTTAATGCATTTATGGTTTCCAAGGTGTAAAATATTTTCACCTACAAATAATTTTACTTCATGTATGATAATTTTAGGCATATCCAATTTTATTGTTATTTTCATTTGGTGAGTTCTTTCATTTTGTTTCTGCCTTTGTTTCTTACACTTCTGGTGATCTTATAAATATTGATCTATATGGGTTTTTTTTTTTCTGGCTTATTTCTTTTAACTCCTAAATCCGTCTGAAATTTAATTTATAACTTTTTAAAACATGAAGCTTTATTCTGAATTTTCTCATATGCTGTCTCTTATTTGAGCTCTTTCCAATGATTTGTGAAGTCTCTTTTCTTATATAGTGATCTCTTCTATATAATAATTCTAGTATGTATGTTTCAGGACTCTCTAATTATGCATAGTTTGTCCTGCCTCTTCTTCCACCAGTTGTTTTAATTTTTATATGTTTGTAATACATTTGTGTACCTAGAAAGCAAATCTCCCTTTACTACCATTTTAAAATATTCTTGTAGCTACACTCACTTATTTTTCTGGATGAATTTAAAAATCACTTTGTCAGGTCTTCTCATCAATATCAAAAGAATTCCATTGGTATTTTGATAGGAATTCAAGTTATTTTATTCATGGAATTTCTATGGTACAGTAATCCCAGTTTTATAGTTGATAAATCTGAGTACAGTACTATAGGTAGAAATTTATGAAGCCATAAATCTAATCATATTTGTAAGCTATTACTTCATATAGCGTGATCTATTTTTTCATGCTCTTAAGAGTTGAATTAATGTAGTCATTGCAAATTATTTTAACAACAACAGTTTTTAGTTTCTATCCTTATTTATTAAAGAATATATCTCTGGTATTTAATATCTTATAAGTAGGTAATAAGCAAAATTTAGATCTATGATATATTAGAAAAGTATTGTCAAGGAAGGGAAAAATAATGCTACAGGTATATGTATTTTGAATAGTCTAAAAGTTAGACTCATAAGAGTAGTAATAGAAAAAGCAAATAAATAATCTCATCACAGACTGAGAATTATAGGAATACCTGAAGGAACTGTTTGTCTATTCTGTGTATATTTTATATCTGTGGGCCTATTTAATTCTCAAAAACTCTAAATGTGCTTTTTAAAAATTATATTTTCTTTAAAAATTAAAAAAAACTGTTATGTCTGCATGCACTTGGACAAGGCTAAAAAACTACCCATTTTTGGGCTCAGGAAGGAAGTGTCTGATGTTCTGTAGTGCATGGCCAGGCTGCTTTTGAAAGTCCAGTTGGTGGAGTGCTGAGCAAAAGCTGGCCAGAACTCAGAACTATAAACCTGATCATGTCTTTTTTGTCAAATGAGCAATATATGATGTACAATCTAATGCCACTTTTAAAATATATATGTGTATATGTGTGTGTATACATGTATATTTTTCTGTTTTCTGAAATGGCGTTTTTATAGTTAGTAATTTTAATTGATATTAACTGAAGTGTTTTAAAATTACTTTATATTTTATATTGTCAGGCCAGTTATAGACCTCATTAATTTTCTTAATTTTTTTCTTGTTTAAGTCACATCACCAAAATACCAAAGAAATGTTGATTTTGGCACTTCATTTTATTAGGAAATTAAAGGCATGCTATAAAATATTTAAGACTATTTTACAAATGATGCTGTAAAAGGTATATGAGGCTCACTGAGGCTAAGTAAATATACCTAAGAGAAAATCAAGCATAGTTGTATTGGAAAGTTGCTGAGAGAGTAAATCTTAAAAGTTCTTAGCACAAGAAAAAAGCTCTAAAACTATGTATGGTGACAAATGTTAACTAGACTTGTAGTGATCATTTTGCAATATATACACAAATATTGAATCATTATTTTGTATGCTTGAAGCTAATATTATGTGTGTCAATTATACCTCAATTAAAAAAAAAAAAAAGAAAAGTGCATTTATTAACAAATAAAAGAAATAGGTATCCAGAGGACACCAAGTCGTAATTGAATTGTTAAGGAATGTTGTGTTCTAGCTCTGTTCCGTTCTCCCAAAGGAGTTTTTTAAAGTTTCAAAGAAGTATTTGTATTAAAAAACAAAACAAAACAATAGGCCATGAGACCTATGATCTGAGGTTTTTCTTGACATGTGAAATCCATGAGGACAGGATCTGGTCTTCCTTATTTGTCATTGTATATCTAGCTCCAAACACCTAGTGTGGTACATAATAAGTCCTCAGTAAATTTTTCTTGAATGAAGTAGCTGTGACCTTGGGCAATTATCTTTCCCTGTGCCTCAGTTTTCTCATCTGTACAATCATTAATTCCACCAACTTTTGTTGCTTACCCATTGTGTGCCAAACACTGTTCCAGGCAATGAGCATATAGCAGAAAATGAGACCTATAAGGATTTTGCCATTCTGGAGCAAACATTTTAGAGCGTGAGCCAGAAAGACAAACACACACAAATAAATGCATAGTGTAAAGTCAGGTGGTAGTAACTGCTGTGAAGAAAAATATAGCAGGGTGAGGTGCCAGAGGTTAACTATAGGACCACTTAGGTCAAGTGGTCAGGAAATGCCTGTGGAGTTACCATCTGAGCAGAGACCTGAATAAAGAGATAGAGCAAGCTTTGTATAGTTCTGGAGAATGATTTCTATTCAAAAGGATGGACCTATGTATGCAAAGACTCTAAGGCAGTAATGAATTTAGCTTGTTTGGAGGGGCTGTAGGCTGGTAGGTATGGAATTAAGCAACTAATGGGAGAAGTGCAAGATGAGGGTTGAGAAATTGTCAGGGGCTGGATTGTATGTAGCCATAGAGGCCATGTTCTTTATGAAGTTTGAAAAACACACCTTGGTGAGGAAAGAGCAGAAGCAGAAAGACCAGTTCGGAGGCTGTTACAATAATGCAGACAGGTGAGAGGTGATAATGGCTGGGACAGGGAGGTGGACTTGGGAAGAAGTTGTTGATTCAAGACATAATTTGAATGGGCCAACAAGAACTTCTGTTTGACTGGCTTTCTAGCCCGAGGGAAAGAAAAGGATTAGGGTGACTCCCAATTTCTGGTGTGAGCAGTTGGGTACAGTTTACTGAGGTGAGGTTGGGGGTAGGCAAAGTTGGAGAGTCAGGAGCACTGTTTTGGACATACTACTTTTGAGCTGTCTCTAGAGCAGAGATGTCAAATGCGTATTTGTTTTTGGTACCCAAATGGGTATTTGAAGTTTACAGTAATGGTAGGGACTAGAAATCTAAATTTGGGAGCTGTCAATGTACTGACAATATTAAAAGCCATGGGGATAGATGAGAGCACTTTGAGGACAGAAAAATTTAGAAGATTAAAAGGTACAGCAAGGAAAGAGTGGGTAGAAGGGAGGAAAATGAGGAGAGTGATTCCTTGAAAGCCTTGTCTGAAAGATAGAGTGATTAACTGTGTTGACTACACTGCTGAGAAGACCAGATAAAAAAAAGCAGCCATTTGGTTTGGCAGGATTGAGTGGTGACTTTAATAAAGGGGTGTTTCTAGTGCTTATAGGCGAGAGAGTAAGATTAGATGACTACTTCCTTATTTAGCAAGAAAAGTGACTTTAATATTCATTTTTATTTATATTCTATGCAGTCTTTTATTCTTAATTTGAGGGGAAAAGGAGAGATTGAAATCAAAACAAAGTATTATCATTTAAAAGGTCACTGGATTAGATGACTTTTCCAAATCCATCTTTCAGGTTTTTGGTGTTAATATTTAAATTTTCTCAAATCATGTATGTAGTATACATAATACTTCATTTAAAAAATAGTAGCTCAGGGCACCTGGATGGTTCAGTCAGTTGGGCTTCTGACTTCAGCTGAGGTCATGATCTCACGGTTCGTGAGTTCAAGCCCTGTATTAGGCTCTTTGTTGACATCTCAGAGCCTGAAGCCTGCTTTGGATTCTATGTCTCCCTCTCTCTCTGCCTCTCCTCCCCCCCTCAAAAATAAACAAACATTAAAAAACATAAAAAATAAAAAATAGTAGCTCTGTTTTGTATGCTCACAATACCCAGCCATCTTAAGTTAGCATATATTCCTATTTAGCGTGTATTCCTATTTATAAACACATTCCTTTCTCTAACCCCCAGTTTGTATGCAGCTAGCTGATTACAAATGTATATTCTTTTTACATGAAGGATGGCATTCTATAACATACTCTTTTGCCCTTGCTTCTTTTTCAGTTTGTTTTTTAAACAAACTTTTCCAGGCAATACATAAACATTATATAAAACCTAGAGATATACACAAGGTGAAAAAGGGAAAAGATCATACTCTTATCAGAGTACCAACATGAAAACTTTCATATGTAGTTTTCTGTGTGTGTGTTTGCACAAGTATGTGTTTGCCAAAATGTACAGTTCTTTTATAAAAAAAAAACAACCCTTTTTTTTTATTTGGTGTAATAACTTAAATATTTTTAGTATTACTTCTGCCTTTGATTCTTTTCCATCAAACCATAATACATAGAATACTGGAAGGCCTAGGAACCTCATGCAAATGTGTAGGCTATGCTTCAAAAAGTTTTTGCTTCTTAACTTTATAAATTAGTAGTAGTAGTAGTATCCATCATTGTTGCTTACATGCTTACCAGACTGTATATTCACTACTCTTCCATCTCTGATCTTCATCCTGCAATCATTTTCTTTTTCCCCAATATATATCTTCTCAAATTGTCTGTAAAAACATGTGTTTGTGGCAAATTCTATTGTTTTTATCTGAATAACTCTTGACTCTACTCTTGTTCCAAAAAGCTAGTTTCACAGGATATGCATTTCTAGTTAACAGATATTTTCTCTTAAGTATTTCAAGATATTATTATGATCCTTGGCTTCCAGTTTAAGATCCTTGTTTGCAGTTTAATATGTATGCCATCAGTTTAATTCTTTTTTTTCTTTTCAAGTGATTTTTTCTATCTAGCTCCTTGTAAAATCTTTTTGTCCATTTTTATTTATCCTTCTTGGTATATATAATAACCCCTCTCTATATGTATGTTCAAGTTTTTTTATCCCTTCTGGAAAATTTTCAGCTATCATCTCTTCAAATAATGTCTCTCTTTTATTTTCTCTAGTCTCTTTCTCTCTGTTTCTCTCTTTCTCTCTCTTTGGTTCTCTCTCTCTCTCACAGCCACACATACATATATGTATATGATGTATGTTGGACATTCTTGCTGTATAGTAATACAGCAACCTTTTTAACCTTTCATGTTTTTAATCTTATCAGTCTATTCTATTTCATGTAATTTCTTTAGATTTATTTTCCAGTTTACTAATCCTACCTTTAGCTGTATCTAAGTTGCTATTTAGTAATCCCACTGAGTTTTAAATCCCAACAATATCATTTTAATATCTAATAGTTACATGGAATTTCATATTTTCAAATGTGCCTCAGTATTTTGCTGGTCTCTGGTTGGTTATTCATTTTTTTTTCTTTATCTTTTATTTCTGTAAAACCTTTGTCTCTGTTTTATGGTTTGTTTTTGAATATCAAATAAAGGTTTTGGAAGTCTGAATCCATAGTTTGTTGTTTCTGCTGATCCTTACTCATGGTAGTTTATTTCTTAGTGTCTTGTGATCTTTGATTATGAGCTTATACATATTTGATTATAATCTATGGAAATAGTGCTGTTCTAAATTGAGAAAACTTTCCTTTTGAAGGAATTGCCTGGAACTGGGGGTTTCCATAGCACTAATATCAAGGATCCCTGTAACTAATATGAAGGATCTCTGACTTGATGTGGAAGTGAGTTTAGATGCCGCTGCCACCATGACACA
Organism: Neofelis nebulosa; assembly: GCF_028018385.1. Classification (NCBI taxonomy): domain Eukaryota; kingdom Metazoa; phylum Chordata; class Mammalia; order Carnivora; family Felidae; genus Neofelis; species Neofelis nebulosa. Next base: position 98,280,715 of record NC_080787.1, read on the forward strand.
GTCTAGTCACTTGTTACAGTACTAATATTGCCATTCACCATTGGGACACCCCTGCCTCTCCTGTTTCTTCTTGTTCACTGCTCCTTCCTCTAATTTTGTCTCTAGGTTTATTTGAGCGGCTAATGCCCTTATTTTTTGCAACCCAGCAATGCGTGAAAATGTATGTTTTAGGTACCTGGTGTTCTTTAGGTGCCTGATTGGTCATACTGTTGTAAGCAGAAGTTCCTACCTAATGTTCTCTTCAGCTACTTCTGGCCTGCTTTTTAAGTTACTGAGTTTTTAGTTTCAATTACTTATTTCTTCTAATTCTAGGTATTTTATTAATTTTTTAAAAAAAATCTGCTTGGTGATGTCTTAGAGTCTTTGTCTCCTGACCATATTTTCAAGCCCTTGTTGCTATTTCTTTAAATCAATGTTTCTCAACCAGCATGGTACCATCACAAAGAAGGTGTTTGGAAATTTGTGGGGGAGATTTTGGTCATTTCCCCTACAAATGATGATCAGTGTTAGGAAAGGATAGTTACTGTTGTGTAGGAATGCTAGATAATTTCAGTGTATGACACAGTATCACAAAACTCACACATTGTCCTGTCTACATTTTAACTTTTGAATATTCATGGCAGCACTCATATTGGTGAAAAACTTGTTTAGAAATATCTGAGCATCAAACTATATTCTATTTTACATTTAAGTACAAATACTTTTTGGTCTGTTCTAATATACATACTAAATTTTTTCCCCCAAATTGTTTACCATTCAGAAAATCATGTCACTAATAGCTATGCCACTGTTAGTATTTAAGTGACCAATATAGCACATCAGTAGCAGTGTGCATTTGTAGTTGGCATATGTAAATATGTTGCAGAGCAGATTTGAGACTTCTTTTAACAGATTTACATGCAAATATTGTCAAGTTAGCATATACCATGAGCAAGACCTGTTTTAAAATACTCCATATTACTAAAAATACTTCATATTATTGCCATTTTACATGTTTTTATTTTATAATTGAAGTAATTTTTACATAATGAAATGCACATCAGAAATGTATAATTTTATGAGTTTTGATAAAATATACATCCATATAACACATACAACCATCAGTATATAGAATATTTTTATCCTTCCATGAAGTACTGTGTTCCTCTTTCCAGTAAGTCTATGCTTTCTATATGTAACTACTCTTGATTTCTGTCCCCATTGATTGCTTTTGCTTGAACCTAACCTACATTGAATTAATAATGCAATATAGTTTTATGTCTTGTTTTATAAAACATTTGATTATGAGATTAATGTAGTGTATATTATTAAGTCATATTAATTTTAGTTAGAATATAGTTTTTATATGAATTTACCACAATTTATATATTCCTTTACCTGTTGATAGACATTTGGCTCATTAACTGTGTATTGTTATGAGTTAAGGGGCCATTAACATTCTTATAAAAGTCTTTATGGACATGTATTTTTATTTCTCTTGAGTAATTACATAAAAATGGAATTGCTGAATGTTAGAGTAGTTTTTGAAATTTTGTAAGAAACAACCAGTTGTTTTAAAACAAATGTTTATGAGTACAGTTTGTTCCACATCCTTTTTAGTATTTAAAATTTCAGTGTTTTTAGTCTTCCTACTTATTTTTATAGCAAGTAGTATCTCGTTTTGGTTTTAATTTTCATTCCCATAATAATGAATGAACATTTTTTCATGCACTTTAAGCCATTTGTATTTCTTCTTTTGCCTGTTTGTTTTTTAAATTGAGTAGCTGTTTTATTTTTTATTTTATTTAATTTTAATTTAATTTAATTTTATTTATTTATTTTTGGCAACTTTCAAATTAAGGCTTTAGTAGAGAGAAATAATACAGACAGAAATAAAGGGGCTGGGTAGAATCAGTTCAAACAATATGTATTTATGCATGTACTTTTTTTTTCAGTTTTTATCTGTGACTATCTTAATTTCTACTTCATCTTTTTTTTTCATTGAGTAGCTGTTTTATAACTGAATTATGAGAATTCTTTATTCTAGATACAATTTCATTGACAGATAACATACTGAGAATATTTTCTCTGAGCTTTATCTTTTTCCTCTTCATACCAGTCTTTTGATGAGCAAAAGCTTTTTAATTTTAGTATATAGTCTAATTTCTCAATTTTTTTGATGGTGCTTAGTATATTCTAAGAAATGTTTGCCTACTTCAAGGTTATGAAGATTCTCGTATCCTCTTTTAAAAGTTCTGTAGTTTTACTTTTTATGTTTACAACTGTGCTTATAAATTAATTTATTTTGGTATGTGGTCTAAGTAGAGGATGAGGTTTATTTTTCCTCATAAGTTTATCTAATTTTTCCAGTGCCTTTTTGATGAAGTCTTTCTTTGTTTCATTCATTTGCCTTGGCATCTTTGTTGAAAGTCAGTTGGCCATATAAGGTGGCATGTTTATGGATTCTTTCTCTTATATTTAAATACCTTGTCTCTCATAACACCGGTACCACACTGTCTTATTTATTGTGTCTCAGCTGGGGGTGATATTGCACTATAGGGGTATTTGGCAATGTCTGGAGACATCTTTGGTTGTTACAACTGACGGAGGGGTATTGCTACCAGCATCTAGCAAGTAGAGACTAGAGATATTGCTAAAAATCTTATAATGCAGGTGGCAGCCTCTACAAGAATTATAGAGCCTAAAATGTCATAGTGCAGAGATTGAAAAACCCTACTGTAGCTTTACATTAAGTCTTGAAATCATGTAATATCAGTCCTCCAACTGATTCAAAATTGCCTTGGATATTCAAGTTCCTTTGCATTTTTATATAAATTATAAATGAACTTGTCAACTGGAGATTTGATTGGGGTTGCATTTAACCTATAGAATAATTTGGTGAGAATTTCCTTCTTAACGATTTTGAGTCTTCATATTTGTTAACCTGATATGTAACTATTTATTTAGGTTTTTTCTTTTTCTTGGCAATATTTTGTCGTTTTTAGTATAAAAAGTCTTCCGTACCTTTTAAAAATGTGTTCTTGAGTATTTATTTGGATGCTATAATATATAATCTGTTTTTTTTTTCTTAATCTTGAGAGAGAGTATGCACCGAGGATGTGAGAGTGGGAGAGGGGCCAAGGGAAGGGGGCAGAAGGAGAGGGGCAGATGGAGAGGGAGAGAGAGAATCTTAAGCAGGCTCACATGAAGCCCACCTCAGGGCTGCAGGGCTCGATCTCACGACTGGGAGATCATGACCTGAACTGAAATCAAGAGTTGGATGCTTAACCCACTGAGCCACCCAGGTGCCCCTGTATATAATCTTTTAAAATTTTGTTGATTGTTTGCTGCTAGTATATAAAATATAGTTGATTTCTTGACTACTATATTTACCTGTTAATTCTATTATCTTCTGTAGATCCTTTATGACTTTACATGTTAACAATCATGTTTGAAAATAAAGATAGTTTTCCTTCTCCTTTTCCATCTTTATGCCTTTTATTTATTTCCTTTCTTTATTGTTTTGGCCTGCACTGGCTAGGGACCTCAGTAACATATTATTTAGAAATGGTAAGAGGGGATATCCTTGCCTCCACAGTCTTTAGGGGAAGGTAATCAGTATTTCACTATTTTTACGATGGTAGTCCTTTGTCAGGTTAAGGAAGTTTTCTTCTATTTCTAATTTCTGAGAGTTTATAATCATGAATGAGTGTTGGATTTTGTCAAATGCTTTTCTCTGGAGATACTGAAAGGACCAGATGATTTTATCTCCTTTTATTCTATTAATATGGTGAATTAATTGACTTTTCTGGTGGTAATACCAACCATTATGTATTTATGGGATAAACACCAGTTGGTAATAATACATAATTCTTTTTTTATATTGCTGGAATCTTTTTGCAAATATTTTACTAATGATTTGCGTGTTCGTGTTCATGCAGGATACTGGTGCATAGTTTTATTTTCTTATATTTGTCAAGTTTTGGTATTAGATTATTTAGATCTTATTAATAATTTCTGTCTTCATACTGACAAAGGTTTTGTAAGATAGTATCATTTGTTTAACTTTTTTTTTCTTTAAATGTTGGATAGAATTTACCAGTGAAAGCACTGGGCTTGAAGCTTTCTTTGTGATTTTTTTTTTTTTTTTTACAAATTCAGTTTCTTTAATAGATGAAAGGTATTATAGACATCTCCAGGGAAACAGAACCAGTGTAATCTATACTAAAATTTAAGGGTGCGTGGGTGGCTTCATCAGTTACGTTTTTTATTTTGGCTCAAGTCATGATGTCATGGGTTGTGAGATTAAGCCCCGAGTCTGGCTCTGCACAGACATCAAGGAACATGCTTAGAATTCTTTCTCTCTCTGTGCCCCTCCCCTACTCACCCTAACACATATTGTATACAGTATAGTATATTATGTTATAGTGTATACACTACATATGTGCTATATATATTATTATGTAATTGGCTTATGCTGTTGTGGAGATGGCAAGTTCAGATTTGCAGGGCAGGCCAGGAGGCTGGAGACTTGGGGAAGAGTTGATGTTGTAGCTTAAATCCAAAGGCAGTCTGCAGGCAGAATTCTTTTCCTCAGGAACCTCAGTCTTTTTCCCTTAAGACCTTCAACTGATTGGATCAGTCCCATCCACATTATGAAGGACAATCTGCTTTACACAAAGTCTCTTGAACTAAATGTTAGTCACATCTAAAAATGGCCTTCACAGAAACATCTAGACTGCTGTTTGACTAAGAACTGGATACCATGTCCTAGCCAGGTTGACACATAACATTAACCATCTTAGAAGGCAATTCAAGGGTGCTTAGGTAGCTCACTCGGTTAAGCATCCCACTCTTGATTTTGGCTTAGGTCATGATCTAACAGTTTGTGGGTTCAAGCCCTGCATGAGACTCTGTGCTGACAGTGAGGAGCCTGCTTGGGATTCTCTCTCTTCCTCTCTGTCTCTCTCTGCCCCTCCCTCACTTGCTCTCTATCTCTCGCTCTCAAAATAAATAAACATTTAAAAAAATAAAAAGGCAATTCAGGTTTTGTTTTCTTATGTTGTGTTTTTTCAAAGAATCGTCCTTTTTTATCTAAGTTGTGAAATGTTTTTTGCATAAAATTATTTATTTATAATATTAGTTTATATCCTTTTAATATCTGTAAGACACATAGTAATTTTCCTTCTTTCATCCCTGATATTGATAATTTGTTTCTTGATCAGTCTTATTAGGAGTTCATTAATTTTATTTATCTTTTTAAATTAACTTTTGGCTTTGTTGTTTCTGTATTGTTTGTTTTCTATGTCATTGATATCTACTCAGTTATTTAATTCATATGACTTACTTTAGGTTTATTTTGCTCTTTTTCTAGAAAGCTTCTTAAGGTAAAAATTTAGATTATTAACTTTTTAAACTTTTCTAATTTAAACATTTAAAGCCTTAAACTTCCCTCTGGGTGCTGCTTTAACTGCACTGCGGAAATTTCAACGTATTTTGTTTTCAATTCATTCCTGTTATGATTTCTTCTTTGATCTGTGTTATTTAAAAATGTGTCATATAATATCTAAAATATTTTGGATTTTCTGTATGTCTTATTTATTTCTAAATTTAATTACATTGAAACCAGAAAACATATTTTATAGAATTTCAGTATTTGAAATTCATGGAGACTTCTTTTATGTCCATTATGCTATTGTGGACAGTGTTCACTGTGCACTTGAAAACAATGCATATTCTGTATATATTGAGTGCACTCATCTATAATGTCTTTTAGTAATAGTGTTGCTGAAATCTTCTATAGGTTTACTGATATGTGTGTCTACATGTTGTATCAATTATTGAGAAAGGGATGTTAAAATCCAACTGTAATTGTGAGTTTCTCTCTTTCCTTTGAGTTCTGACAGTATTTGCTTCCTGTTCTGAAACTCTGTTGGTTAGCAGATAAGTTGCATTCACAGTGGGAATATTATGCTTCCTGATGGATTGACCCTCCATGTTTACAAAATTTCCCGCTTCTTCTATATATATTTCATCTTGAAGTATCTTTTGTCTGATACTAATATAGCAGCACCAACTTTCTTATGATTATCATGTGCAGGGAGTACTTTATGTTTCCTTGTAATTCCAACATATTTATGACTCTATATATAGTGTGTCTCCTATAGTCAGGATATAATTAGATCTTTTTTTTTTTTAATCAAACCTGACAATCTCTACTTTTTAATTGGAGAACTGAGTCTATTTGTATTTAATTATTGATACATTTAGATACAGAGCCTACCACTTTGCTATTTGTTTTCTGTTTTTCTCATTTCCCCCCCCCCCATTCTTTGTTTTCTGCCTTCTTATTGGTTAATGACGTTTCATGTGCTATAAAATGTAAGAACCTAACAAAAGTATAATCATTTACCCCAGGGTCATCTTTTGTCACTATTGCATTGTACATTTACTTCAACATAACTTACAGATCCCACGAGTTATGTTATTAATTTTGCTTCACCTTGGTATGTATCTTAGAAGTAGTTAAGAGTGGAAAATAGCATTTTATGTTGACGTACATATCACCCATCTCTAGTCCTCTTTACTTCTTTTTGTAGATGGAAGTTTCTGTGTGGTAACATTTCCCTTGAGCCTGAAGAAATTTTGTTTTTATAGCATTTCTTCTTGTGGAAGGCTGCTGGCCACGGGTTCTCTCAGATATCTTTATTTCACCCTCATTTTTGGAAGGCGGATGTGAGATCACCACTGTACCACCAGTGTGCTATCTTACCCACATTTTTGATGGATATTTTTGATAGGTTCAGAATTTTCAACTGAAAGGGGTTTTTTTTTGTTTAGTTTTTGTTTGTTTGTTTGTTTGTTTTTACTACTTTGAAGATGTTGTTCATTTATCACCTGGCCTCCATTATTTCTGAGAAGACATTAAATGTCATTAATTTCTTTGTTCCATGTTGTATATTTTTACCCCATCATCTCTTCTCCTTCTGAGACTCTAATTCATTTTTAACACACCATTTCCTATCACCCCACTGTCACAGAGGCTCTGTTCATATTTTTTTTCCTTTATTTTGTCTGTAATCAGTTTGAATTATGTTTTTTGTAATCTGTCTTTAAATTTATGGACTCTTGTTCTGCAGTTTCCATGATGCTGTTATCTAATCAGTGCAATTTTCATTTTAGATATAGCTTTCTGTTCTAGAATTTTCAGTTGGCTTATTTTTATAGTGTTTAGTTTTTCCTGCCAAGATTCCCCATTTTTCATTCATCATGTCCTTCTCTTTTATGTAGTTGAACATATTTATCATAGCTGTTTTGAACTCTTCTATTTCTAACATTTGGATCTTTTCAGGGTTTTTTCTGTTGAAGACTACTTTTTTCCTTGAACGTGGGTTGTGTTTTCCTGTTTTTTTACATGTGTAATAAGTTTTTGTACTGTATGCAGAGTATTGGGGCTGATAAGTTGTAGGGAGTCTGGGTTATTATCTACTTTACAATGCATTGAGTGTTATCTGGCAGGCAGTTGAATTACTGGTAGATATTTATTCTTCCAGCCTTGTTTTTATTCTAGGTTAGTGTAAATCCATTTTGATTTAAGGTTCAGCCCTTCCTCTAGGGCATGGTCCTTAATTTCTAGGGCATGAGCTTATTGGGTTCTCAACTGAATGCCCCAGGTGCTGGGTTTAGAGTCCAGCATGGCCTCTCCACTTTAGTGGGTAGAACTCTGTAACTGTCAGTACCATGCGACCTTGGGTAGACAACAAACAACAGCCTCTGTCTGCTATGCTTTGTGGTCTCACTCTGTGTATGGCAGTAGGAGGTGCTTTTTTACATAGCCCTCTTCTGCCTAGAAGTCTGTGCCATGAATTCCAACTGCTTCATAAACCATGAGCTCAGATCTATATCTCTTGGGCTCACCGACACCACCATGCTGTGCTTAGGTTCCATCTCCTTGACCCTTTGTCCTGAAAGCCTACACAGGCCGAAAGTGGGTCAGACATGGCACTTACTTTAAATGTTTTCCTTCTGTAAAACATCACAGTTTTCCACTGACTGTTGTCTCATCCACTGCCTGCCTCATATATCTTTTCCAGTTTAATAGTTGCTTACTGAAGAGCAAGTCTAGTAATGATAAGTCTGTCATGGTCAGAAGCATACTAAACCTATGTATTCTTAATTTTTTTATATAATATGGAGGTGAAATATCTATATTGAAAAATCACAGGGTCACCTGGGTAGCTCAGTCAGTTAAGCATCTGACTCTTGATTTTGGCTCAGGTCATGTTCTCACTCATGTTCTCAATCATGAGATTGAGCCCCATGTGAGGCTCCGTGCTGAGCATGGAGCCTGCTTAGGATTCCCCCCCTCCCGCCCCTCCCTCACTCATGCTCTCTCTGAAAATAAATGAATAAATATTGTTAAAAAAACAAAAATTGCAGGTAGAAATTATTTATTTGTGGGTTACAAGTTGTTTTTTCAGCCTTACTGTGACACTGTTTCCAGAAACGATTGCTTCATAATGTCTTTTTTATATTTTGTTTTCCAATCTCATCAGCTGTTTTTCTCATCACCTATTAAAAGATATGGTCTCCAAAGTTTTTTGTATGTATGTATGTATATGTATTTATTTATTTATTTTGAGAGAGAGTATGAGCAACTGAGGGACAGAGAGAGAATCCCAAACAGGTTCCATGCTGTCAGTGCATACAGGGGCTCACTCTCATGAGCTGTGAAATCATGACCTGAGCTGAAACCAAGAGTCAACGCTCAACTGACTGAGCCACCCAGGTGCCCCTCCATGGTCTTTTTTTATATGCTTGATAATTCCATTTATATCTCAGCCTGTGGTAAAAATAAAAGGTACATGGTATGTTTTCTACTGTACTTCATCACTCCCATCTACTATGTTACAACATGGGAAATTAATAAGACACTACGCTTATAAGTGAGGTCTGGATCATTTGAAGAATGTTGTATTTTCTCATTTTTAGATGGTCAGTGTTTATGTTTTGACGTATTATACTACTTTAATTAAGGTGCCTTTCCTTTTTCTTAGTGTATGTTGGTATACTCACACTAATTTTTATTCTAGTATTTCCTTGTACCTCTTCTTTTTTATTGTCATGTATTTGTATGGAATGGCTTTTCTTACATCCATATTTATTTACTATAGACAATTGCAAGCAGTGTCTTCCAGTGTGGTTTGGTTTCTGCATTTTTTGTTAAAATATGTTATTTTAATAGATATATTAATAAATTATTATATACATTATAATATGTATTATATTATTACAAGTAGATGGTGGTGATAAATATTATAATAAATATTTATTAATATAATAAAATATTATTTTACTATAAATTACTTTTTTATATATTATAAAGAATATATATTATATATGCATTCATGTGTGTATATGTAGATTATATTATTTTAAATTTCTTTCAGCATACAAGTAGGACATTAAAAATATTTATTATAAAATGTAGACGTGGCCTGAATGTTAAGAACCATTGCTTTAAACATATCAAAACTTATTTATTTTACAGTCTGAATCTGATCAACCCAATTTCTGAAGTCTTTGGGTCTGACTCTACTGTCTGTAGTTCATGGTGCCCTATTTTCTTTTGTCTTTTTTTTTTTTTTAATTTTTTTCTTTAACGTTTACTTATTTTTGAGAGACAGAGCGCAAGCAAGAGAGGGGCAGAGAGCGAGGGAGACACAGAATCTGAAGCAGGCTCCAGAGTCCAAGCTGTCAGCACAGAGCCTGACACTGGGTTCAAAGATACAAACTGCAAGATCATGACCTGTGCCAAAGCTGGATGCTCAACTGACTGAGCCACCCAGGCGCCCCTCTTTTGTCTTTTACAATTTTTTTAACCAGTCATATTTCATGGACTTTTTAAACATTTTTTTAATGTTTATTTATTATTGAGAGAGAGAGAGACAGAGCATGAAGCAGGGGAGGGGCAGAGAGAGAGGGAGACACAGAATCGGAAGCAGGCTCCAGGCTCTGAGATGTCAGCACAGAGCCCGAGCCCGGGGCTCGAACTCACAAACTGAAATCATGACCTGAGCCGAAGTCGGCCGTTCAACTAACTGAGCCACCCAGGCGCCCCTCATGGACTTTTATATGTAAGAATTCTTTTGCTCCTGGCTTGGAAGTTGCATTTTTTCTAGAGATTTTTTTGTTTGCTTTCTCATGTTCCTGGAGGCACTGTTACAACTGGGAACCATTTTATAATAAATTCTCAGTGTATGCTATATGCCCACTTGAACTGTGACACTATATACAGTCTGGGTTATAGTTATCAGTTCTCAAGGGAGATTTGTTTTCTCTTCCTCTCAGCACCATGTTGGGGGTAGAAAAGTTTCCATGCCATCCCCGTCTTCTGGGCAAGTTTATTTTCATTTATCTTTACACTGTGAGTGCAATTTGGGGGGTTACCAGCTCTGTGGGACAGGATCCTCCAATAAGACTCCCAGTGTCCAGACAGGTCCTGGACTTTGTTTCCTGACCCCTGTGCTCCCTCTGACCACCTCCTTACAGGGTCAAAGCTTAAGGTTGACAGTGTTCTCTGGTGCCTCCAGGGTGAGAGTCTGTTTCAGTGCTCCACTTACTGCCCTAGTTTCCTGCTTTCACTTCATTTTTTATTTCTAAGCATTCCTTACTTTGTTGCCTGATCAGTAATGCATTTCAAAAGATGTTTTAAAAATACTTTATCTAGTATTTTTAGTTGTTTTCAATGGTATGGTCAGAGTATATTTATATGCTACTTTGAAAGGCATATAACTCATTGATTTTTTTCTTTTGTATGATTGAATTTTTATTTTTTGTTTTTGCTAATTTTGAGTATTGGAAAATGTTTGTCAGTTTTCTTTCTATATTTGTGAATTTCCTGTTTGTGTCTTTTGAGTGCTTTTCTATTGGACTCTGGTGATTTTCAAAAGAATATGACATGTACAGCTTTGGAAAGGGCTTTCTGAGGAAGTGAATCTCCTCAGAAGACCTATTTCCTAAGATATGCATGTTGGACTTTGAGGAAGTTAAGTTTGATACTGACACTGCAGTTCAGTTACATTCCTTAATTCTTTTGTATGCAATGTATGTTTTACCTGAGGCTTCTTAATACCTCTGGCTTGCTAAATCCATCAACCTATTTTAATACATCTTATTTGATCACTGTCAGACACTTTCTCCAATACCAAACTACAAAATGCATCATCTTTTTTTTTTTTTAAGTTTTTTAAAAAAATGTATTCTTGAGAGAGAGAGAGTGAGAGAGCACACATGAGCATGGGAGGGGCAGAGAAAGGGAGAGAAAATCCCAAGCAGGCTCCACACTGTCAGTGCGGAGCCAACACAGGGCTCAAAGTCACAACTGTGAGATCATGATCTGAGACAAAATCAAGAGCTGGAAGCTCAACCGACTGAGCCACCCAGGTGCCCCCCATCTTCTTTTTTAACTAAGGCAATGCCTCTTTTCTTGCTTTCCTACTGCCTCTCTGACCATTCCTTGTTAGATGCCTAACTGTTTCTTCCACCTGAACGTTATTAAATAGAAGCATTTCTGAAAACTTTGTCTGCCTTCCTCTCTCACTCTTCACAGTGTGTTGGCTGACCTTCACCTCCTGGCTTTAACAACTGTCCTTTCAGTCATGCCTTTCAGATCTGTGCCTTCCAAGTTCCAGACTAGTGTCTCCAAAGATGTGCATCAGAGAATAGTTAACTTTTAGTTTTCTCCATTAACTACTTCTTTGAAAACTCCCTAAACAGTGATTACTCACACTTAGCCAGAAAGTAAAAAAGACCTTTCAGAAGATGACTAGATAAAGGGAAATTGAGTTGATTTTGGTGATTTTTGCCCAGTAGATGTGGCTTCTGCCATAGGGTTATGTCATAGCTCAGTGAGTGCCTGTTACTCTGTAATATTGCCTAGAGTCCATGACAATAATATTCAGTACAAAAAGTATGTTACGTGAGAATTCATGCTTTTATTTCTTACATTAATCACAAAACACCTCTCTCACTTTAATGATACTGGCCTTTTGGTACTAAATATTCTACTTTTCACCCTCGGGCTCCAACAGCCTATAATAGTTTCCCTTTTCACTGCTTTTATTCTTCTATTACACATTTAAAAAAAAAATAATATAGCGTGGGGCACCTGGGTGACTCAGTCAGTTGAGCATCTGACTCTTGATTTCGGCTCGGGTCATGATCACAGAGCCGTGGGTTTGAGCCCTGTGTCCGTCTCTGTCCTGAATGTGGAGACTGCTTAAGATTCTTTCTCCCTCTCTCTCTCTGCCCCTTTCCCCTGCTGGCACACCCTCTCTCTAAAAATAATAATTAAAAAAATTATACAGGGTGACTGATTTTATAAATTTTTTTTTCATTTATATTAATTGAGGCAACACTAATGTGGTTATCACTGGTTGGTGATTGAGTAGGCCAAGTGCACTGATGGATATACCTGAGGTATCAGCGTGACCAATGTTTGTTGTGGCATAAAGACGGAGACCTGGGGCCTATCTCCAAATGGATAAGAAGTTGAGGAAACTGTTCATAGGGTTTAAGAGAGTAAGCTTTATGTTTCCATTTTACTTTTAAAAGACAAAAAGACAGTGAAGATTTTATTTATTTTTATTTGTTTATTTATTCATTTTGAGAGAGTATGCATGAGGGCGTGTGAGCAGGGAAGGGGCTGAGCGAGAGGGAGAGAAAGGATCCCAAGCAGGCTCTGTGCTGTCGGGGCAGAGCCTGATGTGGGAGCTCCATCCCATCAACCGTGAGAACATGACCTGAGCTGAAATCAAGAGTTGACCACTAAACTGACTGAGCCACCCAGGCACTCCAAGACATTGAAGATTTTAATAATTTCCCTTAAAAAATGTTTGTTTATTTATTTTTGAGAAAGAGCATTCGTGCACACACCCCGGTGAGGGGCAGAGAGGGGGCGACAGAGAATCCTAAGCAGGCTTCATGCAGTCAGCACAGAGCCTGATGTGGGGCTTGAACCCACAAACCATGAGATCATGACCTGAGCCGAAGTCTGATGCTTAACTGACTGAGCCGAATGAGCTACCTTTTCCTTTTTTTGAACCAGTGAAATAATGTAATAGTAATCACTATAAATGCAGTGATGAATGATCAAACTTATAGGAAAATCCATCAATATTGGAAGAGACCAGAAAGTAGGGTCAAAATGGCCTTGAGGAGATGAGTTGAGTTTTAGATTACAGGAAGACAACAAGTGGGAATAATTTGTGGGTGATCAGCATTCAGAAAATAACTTGTTAAGGGAAATGGATCAGATTTTCAAAGGAGAGAGGGTAGACAAGCTTGGTGAATCCAGGAAGTTACTGAGAATAAGATAGGAAAATAATGTCAAAAAACTAGGGGTAAAACAACAAAATAGAGTATCCTGAAAGCCAGATGAAAGAATAGTTTATAGAATATAGGAATAGTGAGCAAATTCCCCATACATGAAACTGTATGATACACAGATTAACATATTTATATAATTTTCTTTTTTTATAAAGTTTTCTGATAAAAGATTATTAAAACAAAGATATGATTTTTAAGGACTCCAAAATATAATGCAGAAAAATGCTGAACATTTTTAAGTGACCTACATACAGGAAAACGTGTGGCATCTGCAACAAAGTAAATGAATTTACGAGTATTTCATCAAAATGCAAGAGTAGGAGATGGTAAAGAAAATCCCAGTGAAACAAGGAGTGTTAAATATAACTTAATTATAGAGCATGTATAAATATGCAAAATACCATTACTAGGCTGTTTACTTTATTGTCTTTACCGTTTTTGAAAAGCAAAAAGTACCTTAAGCTTTTCCTGTTACTTATTTTTGCTCTTCCTCCTCCGCCCCCTAATTCATGAGAACTTCAGCTCTTTTACCATTAATTATCTTACCATGAGTGGGGTGGAAGTGCTTTGGATATAGAATATCCAAGATTAGGGAAAGAGATTGTACCTACTATTTATATAGAGCTTTGTAGTTTGCAGAGTATCTTAAAATATTTATTTCATTCAAGACCAGAGGCAATCACATGAAGTAAGTGGGAATTATTATCATCTTTAAAAAGGATTCCTGGATGATGAAACTTATTTACGGATGAGGAAACTCAGAGAGATTAAGTGATTTATCATGGATCACTGCAGTCGTAGGCTGAAATCTTGGGCTCTCCATTATTAGGTTTGTGGTCATGAGCAATGCATGTATCAACTTCAAAACTCAATTTTTTCACCTATAAGATGACAGGGTTTTAAAATAGTAAATTATAAAATATATTTAATATTCTCAATAATCTTGGTTTCCATTTTATTTTCCAAGTTACCCAACTTGCTTTCCTAAATGTATCTTATAGTTATCCACTTCTGTCTTCTTACTCATGCCACATATATTCTGGCATGTTTTTCTTTCATCTGTATAAACGTTACTCATTTTCAATAAATTTTACCTAGCTTGTTTAGCCAGACCAACTTCTTTATAAAACCATTCCTATTCTCAAAGACTGTGATTATATCTTCTCTTGAAAAGATATAACACTTTCTCTTACACCATTTATCAAATTCTACATGTTATTAGACATCAGCACACCAGGAAGAATAGTCATTACCATTTACCATCTGAGTCCAAGAAGCCCTTTTAAAAACACATTTTGAAGTCATTTTACAAATAATTTACAGATACAAAAGTAAAGGGATGTTGTGAAAAACAGCAGTATTAAAAATTACAGGAAAACCCTTTATTTCATATTTTTTTTGGTGTGAAGATATACATATCCAAAATAGGCAATTTCCTTTTAATACAAGTAATTGCTAATGGATAAGCCTGGAACACACTCATCTTATAAATATTGATCCAGACTTCAAATGTATTTCTAAGAGATTCCAGCTTTATATTACCTCTGGTTCTTGCACTTACATCATCAAAATGCAATGCTTTGAAAACTTTCCTGGCTCCTAGTTTTGTTGAAGAGAGGATGGTCGTTTTCTTCAGACTGTAATAGCAAAACATCTTCATTTTAGATATTGATTAGAATGATCAATCTTTTTTATTTCTATGCTATTTATCTCCTTTCAGTCAGTGCCTTCAGCATTTGCCCACTTATGAACCATAGCAAGTAAATTTCCTAGTACAGACTTGATAAGAGGTGAAAGAATACTTTTAACAGAAATTTCTGGTCAAAAAAATTTTGCAGGATGACACCCTCCTCCCTGTAGAATGACTAACTGAACAACAAATTTTATTGTTGTCCATGGAAATATACTGTTCGCTCAGCTCTTCTTCAATTTGAGAAAATATACATAGGGTATTAGTGTGTATAATAGCTCATAATCTGAGGTTTAGTTTATATAGTTAATTTCACCTTCATTATTCGTCTACGGAGTACTGCTGTCTGGTTTTTGGTGTTTTTTTTGTTTGTTTTTGGTTTTTTTTGTGTGTTCTTACTCGTCTAACAGTTGTAAAATATCTTTTGTCATTTTCTTCTCTTTGCCATTATGGACAGAAAATGAAAAATTCTGAATTCTCAACTGTGTTCAGTGAAAGGTTAAAAAGAAAAAGACTACAAAAATTCTGTCTTCTGAGTTTGGGCAATGCAGTAAGAAAGCTGAAAGATGATGAAATACTGATGATTTATTTCAATATTTTATCATCCTTCTGGATGTATTATATACATTATTTAAAGAATTTTTTCAGTGAAAGCCTTACATTCAAAATGGTTATTTCCCAGTTATCAGATAATTGTTAAGTTGCATAATTAATAGAATATTATGGAGGCAGCGCAGAATCAGTTAAACTGATTAAGTTCTGTGCAAACAGTTTTGAGGCAGTGAAGTGATGATATATATAATCTTGACTCCAGATGAACATGTCATTTAATTAATACTAGGTTTATGAAATTAGAGAAGATTGGGGCTATTGAGTCTGGATTTCAGAAGTCCTCTGTCCCCCCCCCCCCTTCCCCCCCCCCCCCCCCCCCCCATTATCTGAGTTCCTTCTGGTCTCAGTTGCCTCTCCTCCCAGCTTGGACCAGCTCATTTCAATGATGCTTATATGAGCAAACTAAGTCCCCATCCTCCTCCTATCTTTTACCAGCATCCACCTTACCAATAGCAACTCTAGATAAATTTGGGTCTCTTCAGACTCCCATTGCCTGCTCACTACCGGGCTGGTGAATATTCCTTGGTGAAAGTTATAAAACCAGGCTGAGTTGCTCATTATAGGGTAGAGAGATTCCAAGATCTTTGTTCAAATTGGGAGAGAATCGGGGCACCTGGGTGGCTCAGTCGGTTAAGCGGCCGACTTCGGCTCAGGTCGTGATCTCACGGTCTGTGAGTTCGAGCCCCGCGTCGGGCTCTGTGCTGACAGCTCGGAGCCTGGAGCCTGTTTCCGATTCTATGTCTCCCTCTCTCTGACCCTCCCCCGTTCATGCTCTGTCTCTCTCTGTCTCAAAAATAAATAAAGGTTAAAAAAAAAATTAAAAAAAAAAAATTGGGAGAGAATCGAGAGAATTCAAATACTAACACCATCTTGCAAGGGAGATAGAAAGTTAGTTAGTATTAGAGCTAAGAAGAAGAGCCAAAGATTCCTGACCTTTGTTTCAGTGTTTTCCACCATAGTGAGTTGAAAAGTCAGCAAGCTGAGGGGGAAATTATATAAAATATGAGATAAGAGAAAAAGCATTAAGGTGGCATGAAGGCCTGTATGGGAAATATTTTTTCTCCCCACCTGCCAGCTTTACTGTGGTCTAATTAACAGATAAAATTATAAAATATTTACAGTACATCATGATGATTTGATATACATATACATTGTGGAAGGGTTCTACCTGTTTAGTTAACTACCACATTCATCACCTCACATATTTATCTTGCTTTTTCTTTTTTTGGCAAGGACATTTAAGTTCTACTCTCTTAGGAAATTTCAGTTATACAATACAGTGTTATCAACTATAGTCACCATATTATCCATGAGGTCCTCGGACCCTATTCATCTTATAGCTGAAAGTTTGTACACTTTTACCACATTTTCCGCACTTCTCCCTACCCCCAGCCTCAGCAACCACTTTCCTATTCTCTGTTTCTAGGAGTTTGACTTTTTTAATTCCACATAAGTGAGATGATACAATATTTGTCTTTCTGTGTCTGTGTGTGTGTGTGTGTGTGTGTGTGTGTATACACACACACCACATTTTGTTTATCCATCCACCAGTGAACGTTTAGTTCATTCCTATGTCTTGGCTATTGTGAATAATCTTCAGTGAACATGGGGGTGCAGATGTCTCTTTGAGATAGTGATTTCATTTCCATTGGGTATATACCCAGAAGTGGAATTACTGGATCATACGGTAGTTCTGTTTTTAATTTTTTTGAGGAATCTCCATGCCGTGTTCCACAGTGGCTGCACCAGTTTACATCCCCCTCCCCAGCAGTGCACAAGGATTTCCTTTCCTCCACATTCTTGCTAATACTTGCTTTATCCTTTATCTTTTTGGTACAGCCATTCTAACAGGTGCGAGGTGATAACTCATTGTTGTTTTGATTTGGATTTCCCTGATAATTAGCAATGTGGAGCACCTTTTCAGGTACATGTTTCCCATTTATATGTATTCTTTGGGAAAATTTAAATTTTTGTAGTACTTTAAGCTTCTTTTTAGCGAAGTTGAAATTCCCGGAATTATGAAAGAGCAAAATGTTCCAAGGTATAGGAAAAATAAGATCACTGAAAATAAACACAACAACTAATATTGGACTCAGTAACCCTGAGGACTAAAGTTAGTTGTGTGTTTATTTTCTCTCTTTTCTAGGTCTTAGGTGCTTAATGAGTAAAGTCAAAATGATGTCGTAATGATCTTTGCATCTCAACCAGTGGCTTCTGTGGTTGTGTGTTTACTGTATAAGAATTAAAGGATAATTTTCAAAAATGGTAATATCACGACTCTGATACAGATATAAAATGAACAAGGAAGGGTTAAAGATTTTGTTTAATTCAATTAAATGAGGAAAACAGGCAATTGTAATAACCTCTTCAAAGGAGAATCTAAAGAACAGAACAGCGATGTGAGGCTCGAGCTCACCCTTTGCGCAGGGCTCAAGATCATGACCTGAGAGATCATGACCTGAGCCAAAGTCAGATGCTTAACCCAATGAGCCACCCAGGCACCCCGACAGCCATTTCTTTTATAACCATGGCTATGTGTTCACAGGGTCACAGACTTTAAATGTTCCATAGAGAAACAAGATTCCTTAAGGGATCAGTGACCAGAGAAAAGATCTTATAGATGCCCTAGCAGCTTGACCATCAGGCTTTAGTCATGTAAACAGCTGGGTAACATGAAGAATGCTGCAACCAGTAAGGAGGAAAAAAGAAGTCGCCATGAGGCCAAGAATACCTTACATGGCTTTACATTAAGTTTTAATTTTCAGGATGAGACTTCTACAGAGAGGATGTAATATCACCGTTTTTGGAGGTTATCTAAACAGTAGCAATTTTCCTTATTCAGTTTTCACCTACCTACCTACATGGTGAACACTTGAAGAACTGCTGGTTCTTTGCAAAGGCAATAAAAGGTAGATAGTCACAGGAAAACCAATTGGGCTGGAGGGGAAGTGGACAGAGAGCATCTACTTCGCATCTGTACCTTATCATTTTCCTCAGCAGTAGCTGGTGCTGGAACGGGAGATCAAACTTATTGATCATTAGAAGCCTTTCATTGGTGATTTCAGCAGAATAGTTTTAACTCTTGATTCCCAAGTAGTTATAGAGATGGACATGGTTTAGCACAGTCTACTTTTGCCTGCTGCACATGAATTAATCCTGAGGATACATTTTGGACAGATCACACCAAGCAACGTGCTCTAGAACAACAGGCCCTAAATAAATATGTTTAATGCTACCCATATAAACATTGTCAAAATGGGAAGTTTACATGTAGTTCTTACTAATTCAGTAATATAGCAGTAACTCATTGTTAATGTTAATTTATTAATACAACAATTGGAAAGTGTTTAAACTCTCTTATCTTCCTAGAAACTCAAATACATAGATACTTGCACCAAAACAAACAAACAAACAAATAAACATTGATACTTACACCAAAGGTAACTCAGTCTCAGAAACTTCAAAGCTTTCAATAACCCATTTGGCTACATAATAAAAACTCACTTGACTAAAACTAAGCATTTTCTAATCTAGCCCTCTTATTGCCTCCAGCTTGCAAACACCCAGCATAAATCTGAAACTATTATCTAACCTTCTCCTGTGTAGTTCATCACTCATGTCACTGAAATTGATTCTTGACCTCTGTACATCTCTCTTTCCTTTGAAATTTCTCATGCTGTCTCTTCCTTCTATATTTTAACGGAGAGAACTTTGACAAAACATGAGCTAGTCACTTTTATTTTGTAGTCTTTGTTTATATACCTTAAGGTATTTTTATTGTGTATTTGAATTCTTTTGTATATTGTTTTGACGTTTACATCCATTTCTCTAGATAACAAATTACTGCTTCCCATATCAAGTAATCATGATGAAGCTACTCTTAGAATTGCTTGTGCTTCTGGCAACATGTTTAATAGTAAGAAAAAAAAAATTCAACATACACATAAAGAGAAAGGTATCACTTCAGAATGACTTGTAAAATAACATCAGCATAAAAATAAGGCTGGTTTACAGAGCCAAAGAAAGAAATCATGCTATGTGCAAGAAAAAAACATTTATAAAAGTTGACACAAAAACAGTAGTGGAATTGTATTTGTCCAGGCTGAACCCATGCTTATTTACAGCACATGTCACACCTCTGATGCTAGTGATGTGAAATGGTCTAGTGAAAAGCAACCAGCCCTGGGGTTTTAACTTTTCAGGAAGCCTGCTGTAATAGATAAATGAACCAACATTTTCAGATTGCATATTATAATCTGATTCTCCCATCTAAGCAGACACCCAGTTTTGACCATTTCTGGTTAAATATTGAATGTCTTTCTTTTCCTTTATATATGATACCAGCAGTATCCTAAACATGGTCCATACCTAAAGGTTACTGTGACCAAATATGGTAGATAAACTGACCTTGGTTCTAACAAGGATGAATTTAATCTGTCATTTGGAGAGTTAGCAACGCTGCCACTATAGAACTGCTTGTGGCATGTGCATGTGTGTGAGTGTGTGTGTGAGAGAGCGAGAGAGAGAAAGATTGTGAGAGACAGAGAGATAGAGAGAGGTCCTGAGCAGGACACTCTCCTTACTTGGGTTGGATCATAAAAGCAGTGTTGGCAGAATGTCCACTGCATGTGAGGATTGGGTCCTATTTCATAACAGACTGCTTTTACTCCCAAGAAATTGGAAAGCATTAAGTTATCTGTGTTTAAGTACATCTTTCTCCTTGTTTTTTCAACTTTTCCATTAGCCAGAACAGATTACCTGTCTGGAATGTTGTTTGTTACCCACAAGAGAGATAGCGTTTGTATTTCAAATACAGATTTAACATATGACCTGGAATTCATTATTATGCTCCTTCTCAAGCTATGGTACAAAGTAGCAGACTCTGAACAAATGATTATTGTTCTGTGGGATTGCCACAAAATCTAGCAAGTACTTCTGCACATAATGGAATGAAATACCAAAATGTCTGGCTTATAATTATACCTGATTGAAGTGCCCTTACATGAAAAAGGCTTCCTTTGTGCCTATTTCTCCTATGATTTCCTTCCCCTTCCATGTCCTTCTCTCTCTTAAAACTGCTACGTGTTCTGTCCCTACTTTGCTTGAAACCCATTCATCACATACCTGCCCCCCACATTTTCCATCTTACTGTTTTCATAAGATGATGAAAGGTTGGCAAATAGAGCTATTACTATATTTTAGCTGGTTTTCAAGGTACTTTGGTGCATTTTTGGCTGGCATTATGATATAGACAACAGACCATGGCATTAATCAGAGTGAGTGTCCCAAAACTAACAAACATGGCAGCCAGTCTGAAAAGCAGTCGGAAGACATCAAACAGCATAAAATATGTAAATATATAAATCTTACCATTCAGCTATTTATATACATTTCACTACTATCTAGTACAGAGTTATGCTGCTTTTTTTTCTATGTTGGAAGTGATTTCCTCCCAAATGATGAAGGTATGTTTTTATTTTCTTCTTGTTTCCAGTGTTAGTCTTGAAACTAAAGATCATCCAATTTTCATTACTGTTGATGAAATTTTCTTTAATAAAACATTATTATAATCTTATCCCTAGTTCTCTGAGATATAATTGAAATTTCTTTTTTTAATTTGTTGCTCTGGGAAATTTGTCTCCTTTTCGTTCTGGAAACTTATATTCTTTAGTCTGGATTTCCTTTTTAATATTATTTTTCTGATATTTTTCTCCTGCACATAACAGGTAGTCTTAAGTGCTTTCTTTGTTTTTCATTTCAATTTATGAAAATGATTACATAGGTATCACAAACAGTTCAACTCACTAAATAGGCAAGGTATCTAGATAATTTCCCATCATAGAACCAGGTGATAAAAGAGCATAGAACAGTAGTTGGTAAGTAAAAACTACCCTCTGAACTCAGTGCAAACCCCAGATCAGTTTAGTTAAATGTTCTGGAAACTGAGGTTCCGAGGATGCCTAGAGTATTTATTTCTACCGCCAGCAGTTTTTTTATTTTAGTTTATATTTTGTAGTAATCTGTACACCCAACGTGGGCTCAGACTCAACCCTGAGATCAGGAGACATGCTTTTCCAACTGAGCCAGCCTGGCACCCCTCCACTGGCAGAAGTTTTAGAGTTTTGAATTCCAATTAGTTCTGTGCCACAGCAGACTCACTCTTACTCTCACTAAAAGCAGGCAACATAGAGCCATCCAGACACCTGCCATTTACTGTGCACCAGAAAGAACTGAATGGCAATTACACTAAATTTTGCTTTTTAAAAATAATACTAAAAACCCAGTTTTCTTTCAGCCATCTATCACTTGAAAAGATTTCAAAAAGTACCAAAGCCAGGGCCTCTATCCTCAGATATTATAATTTAATTGGTCTGGAGTAGTGCCTGGGCATAAATATTTTTTTAAAAGCTTCTGAGATGGTTCTAGGACTGCTGGTATACAAGTTCACTGTTGGATGATGAGCATTAATAATGAAGGTCAAATTACAAAATGGAGATGAAAGTTTATAATTGCTCTTTTTCTAATTACACAAATAATATATAAATTCTTTCTTATTGTTTAAAAAAGAAACTGTATGGGGCGCCTGGGTGGCTCGGTCGGTTAAGCGTCCGACTTCGGCTCAGGTCATGATCTCACGGTCCATGAGTTCGAGCCCTGCGTCGGGCTCTGTGCTGACAGTTCAGAGCCTGGAGCCTGTTTCAGATTCTGTGTCTCCCTCTCTCTCTACCCCTCCCATGTTCATGCTCTTTCTCTGTCTCAAAAATAAATAAATGTTTAAAAAAATTAAAAAAAAAAAAGAAACTGTATGAAAATTAATATAAAAATGAAAGTCCCCCTTCACGTTACCTCTCTTCTCCTCAGATGTAACCCCTGTTAATTTATGGTTTATCCTTCTAGTAGTTTTTCCATGCATTTAAAAAAATGCATACAATTACTTATAACCATATACAGTGTTTTTGAAGCATAAGTAGGATTATACTATATTTGTGTGTTATCTTGTGGTGCTATTCTTACTTAATTTATCTTGAGATATTTCCATGTGAATACATACAGATCTACCTCAGTTAAAAATAATATTGTTTTACTTCATTTCTTTTAATAGCTGTGGTGTTTCTCAGTGTATGTGGGTTCTAATTTCTTTTTATTTTCACATATTTACAGCTCAGTGGTAGAGAGCATTGACTATAGCAGACTACCTGGTTTTGACTATAAGCATTTATTATTATTGTTAGTATTATTATCATTTAATTTTTCTATTTTTTACCTATATGGGCAGCACTGTATTAGAATACATTTCTTTTTCTGTAATGTTTATTTATTTTTGAGACAGCACAAGTGGGGGAGGGGCCAAGAAAGGAGGACAGAGGATCCAAAGCAGGCTGTGCGCTGGCAGGCTGACAGCAGCAAACCCAATGTGGGACTCGAACTCACGAACTGCAAGATCATGACCTGAGCCGAAGTTGGACACTCAACAGACTGAGCCCCCCCAGATGACCCTACAATATATTTCCAATACAGTAAAATATTTCTATAAGCAAATTTTTAAAGAGTTAGCACTGTTGGGTGAGAGGGTATGTGCATTAACATTTGAAATGTACTGTCAGTCAAATTGCTCTCCAAAAGAGGCCCTCTCAATTTACATTCACTGCAACCAATAGAATCTCATTCCGGTATTTATTTCAAGGCCTAAACAAATCATTCACGTTGTAATATGATTTCATGGGATAACTAAAATGTTGGGAGAACGAGAATCCCAAGCAGGCTTTGCACTGTCAGCACAGAGCCTGATGCAGGTCTTGATCTCAAACCATGAGATCATGACCTGCACCAGAATCAAGAGTCAGACACTTAACCGACTGAACCACCCAGGCATCCCTCCATATAAAGTCTTATTGAATTAGCACTTTGAAATACTTAGAAGTGCCTAAGTTATATTTTTCAAATTACACTTTTAGGCAAAGCTGGCTCTCTGTGTGTGGTGTCACCCCTCTGCCCAACTTTTTATCACTTTTGGGATCCAGGGGAAACATACGATTGGTGAATTATTTCATCTAAGTCATTGAGGTATCATTTAAAAATTAATGTCTATATTCTAATCTACTAGTTTTCAGTCGGGTTCAGTTCTATAACCATTGTTACCATTATCATTTGAAAATATAATTAAGTTATTCTGTGGTTAGATCCCAAAAATGAGAATTTTTCTAAGGGTCATAGCAGATCTAAATTCTGATTTCAGGGGCGCCTGGGTGGCTCAGTTGGTTAAATGTCTGACTTCGGCTCAGGTCATAATCTTGCGGTTCACGAGTTCAAGCCCCACATCGGGCTCTGTGCTGACGGCTCAGAGCCTGGAGCCTGCTTCGGATTCTGTGTCTCCCTCTGTCTCTGCCCCTTCCCCGCTTGTACTCTCTCAAAAATAAGCAAAACATTTTAAAAAAATAAATAAATTCTGATTTCAGAATCAGAATTCTAATTTTTATTTTGAAATCCTCAGTACTTTGCATATGTTTTGATTAACTTATTAACTAATGTAGTTTTTTTGAGCTTACTTTATTAAGATCCACCTAATTACTTATTCCATAATGTAATAAAATATTTGTAAAGCCCTAAAGGATTTCCTTTTATTTATTTTGCCATTGTAGGTGCTTCTATCCTACTATATCTATTGTTGGCATTCTCGTTTCATTTAAAAATTTTAATCTTATTTTGATAGTCTTTTAAAAAATTGGCTTCAATACAGAGAAAGACAGATACCATATGGTTTCACTCTTATGTGGATCCTGAGAAACTTAACATAAACCCATGGGGGAGGGGAAGGAAAAAAAAAAAAAAGGTTAGAGTGGGAGAGAGCCAAAGCATAAGAGACTGTTAAAAACTGAGAACAAACTGAGGGTTGATGGGGGGTGGGAGGGAGGGGAGGATGGGTGATGGGTATTGAGGAGGGCACCTTTTGGGATGAGCACTGGGTGTTGTATGGAAACCAATTTGACAATAAATTTCATATATTGAAAAAAAATTGGCTTCAATTTGATTGTTATTTTCCATCTTAAAAAGCATCTTAAGTAAGAGGTAATATTTGTAGAATGTGCTAGCTCAGTAGAATTAAAGTATTTATAATTTTATAAGAACTTGATAAAGTTTTAAGACTAATCTGAACATTTTTATTTTACTTTATGTTTAATATGTGAGAAAATGCCCAATGTGCCATTGGTTCATAGTTTTATAAAATACTTAACCATGAATGATTTTACTTTTTATGGTTGGCTATCAGAATGTATAATGAAGTGTGATTATAGTTTTCTTCATATATAGTCTTTTGCTTGTGGATCTAGGTCTTTATATTAAGCATGTAGCCATACAAGGGCACACATGCCATTTTCATTCTCACATCAAATGTAAAATTCATTCAAACTAACAAAAGCAAGCTGATTTGGAGAGGTGTGGACAGTGAACAAAGGAGACAAGTACCATGTAGAGCTTGTATGGAGAGTGTGGTGTGGTATCATTTGTGTGCTAAAAGGTAGCTGAACATTTCCATTTTGGTGTCAGTCCCTTGGGAAGGACGGGGTTTCATAATGGGGTGTGATCTGCCCTCTTAGTAAGAGTGATTGACATTGAATGATTAAATAGAAGAGGAGAATAAATACCACTCCTCCCCTTTTAAGACTAAGCACATATACACTGAATGCAAATCTTTTCAGTGTAGAAGACAGTCTGGCCTAATGATAGCACATACTGAAAAGCTAGGAGAGTGAATTAACTGAGCAGATCAAAATGCAAGGAAACCCAAATTATATAGTATCCTTAAAAATAACTTTTAAAACCTGAAGGTAATGGTAAATGCACATACAGAATATGATGGAAGACCCCATTTGTAAAAGTGGAATCCTGACATTAGCTCTTGGTAAATGCATGGGCAGAATGGTTCCCTGAATTGGATAACACAGTGCATACCACAGTGACTGATGAAATTGATGTGTCCGCAGGAAAGCATGTTCTATTACTGAAGGCTTTAACTTATTTTCTCCTCTTCCACAATGAGTTCCTGAGTGGATGTTATTCTCAGGGAAGTGCATTTAATTCAAAAGAAGATATTTAATAGAAGGGCAGATTTAATTTAGTTTAAGAATTCACTTATCCGTAGAAAAGAGAACTCTGTGGGAAAACATTATTATAAGTGATATGGTTATATATTTCAAAGATACCATTTTTAGTGTGTTATTTGGGGGACCTGAACTTCAGTCATTCGTGGGTAATATAATTATTCTTCTTTAATTTTTCCATTATCTCTTAGAACACATGGCTAAAACAATTTGCATCTGGATCATAATATATGTTTTATTAATTTATTATATTAAGGTGTATAATTGCACAAGAAATAATCAGAAAAAGTGGTTTCTTGGTTCTTCCCTTAAATTTTTGAAAATATGATGCACTCCTTTTCCCTGGGATAAATACTTGTTAATTATTGCAAAGAATAAAAGCCCATCTTGTGAATCCATTATTCTAAAATCTGAAAGGTAATATTGGTAACTGAAGAAATAGGCCATAGTTATCCTAGTATTTGCCAGGTAAAAAACTAACCAAACAAAAAACACCCTCTGTGACTTGTCTCAGAAAATAGAATACTAGTGCTCAGTAGGTTAGTAGTAGCTTAGTTTGTCTTTGAAATATATGGTAGTATAAGTTGTTAAGCTTGCTCTCCTTTTGTTCCCCCCCACACACAATGTAATCAATTATAATTATTTTATTGTCAGTATAGTCTTAAGTTCATGCTCACAGTTACCACTTATTTGCTATCTTTTTAAAAAATATTGTGACCCGATCTCGCGGTCCGTGAGTTCGAGCCCCGCGTCAGGCTCTGGGCCGATGGCTCGGAGCCTGGAGCCTGTTTCCGATTCTGTGTCTCCCTCTCTCTCTGCCCCTCCCCCGTTCATGCTCTGTCTCTCTCTGTCCCAAAAATAAAAAAAAAAAAAAAAAAACGTTGAAAAAAAAAATATTGTGACCTATTGTTTGTGCTTCATATTAAGAATTATGGGGTCATAAATGTATTTAAAAATAAATTTAAAATAGAAAGCTCTTAAAACATTTCGTTTGGAGACAAAACAAGTAAATTCTATACTCAACAAGTGGATTAAAAACCTTTATAAATGTACAATATTATGTTCTTTATATTTTTTGAATGTAAAATATTCAAAGAAAATCTGACGAAAGCTGAGCAAATATATATCTCAGCTTTTAATTTTTTTTAATGTTTATTTATTTTTGAGAGAGAGACAATCTAAGTGTTTAGAAGCTTTCTTCTATAGCTTCTTCTGATTCAGATACTTACTATATTGCTCTAATATCACTTCATAATTTGCTAGATATCACTCACCATAGACATCTGACTTCTTATATATCAGATTTCACCACATTACTTAATATGTACAAAGGAAAAAATTCTTCCAGTTCAGCTGGTTTCCACAGTCAACATAATTAAACACCCAAAGAAATGTTAAACTAACAAAATTTAATCTGGTCTATAATTTTCTCAATTGCTGAGTGCATTGCAGTGCATATTATTATGTTAACAGCTTTATTTTTTAATGGACTTCTTTTTAAAGCTAGCTGGTCATTTTTTGTTGACCATTGGCTGCCCTCTAGTGGACTACAACTGTTCTTTTAAAATGACCTCTCAAACCTAAAAAAAAAAAAAAAAGTCATTTCTATATGGAAGTGTGACTAGTCTTTCATGTTTTAGTACTCTTGTTTTTCATTGACTATTATGCTTAGCACAATTAGCTTTATAACTTTGTTAGAGCATTTTGCCAAAGACAGTCTTGAAAGCAACTGGCATTAAAAATAGCCATTCCATACTCATTAATAAGGACATGTTAAAAGAGGCTGATCTCATTGATAGTGTATTTTGGCATTTTAAAAAACTGTACAATGTGTTTTATGGCCCGTGCTCCCTGCTTCTAAGACGTTTTCCTTGTTCTTGTTGCAGATGCTACAACTGTGGCGGCCTTGATCATCATGCTAAGGAATGTAGTCTACCTCCTCAGCCAAAGAAGTGCCATTACTGTCAGAGCATCGCGCACATGGTGGCCAACTGCCCACATAAAACTGTTGCGCAGCCGCCTGCCAGTTCTCAGGGAAGACAGGAAGCAGAATCACAGCCATGCACTTCGACTTTTCCTCGAGAGCTGGGGGGAGGGCATGGCTGCACGTCACCGCAGTTTCCTCAGGAGGCGAGGTTCGAGATAGCAGAATGGCCAGGCAGGTCATCTCAAGAAACTTCCCTGGCGAAGTCCTCTGCAGTGCCGGAAGAACCAAGCAAAAAGGGGCCTTCCGTTCAAAAAAGAAAAAAGACATAACCCTCCTTCTGAAATGTTACCGATTTCTTTCCCCAGTTGGGAAGTCTACCTCATGCAAGTACAGGGGAACAGTATTTCACAGCAGCAGCTGATTTGGGATTTTTAACTACTGTTGAGGAACTGTGAATTTTTTAAACAGACAAATCACTCTAAGCAAATTACATTTGAGCAGGGTGTCATGTTTTATGTGACTCAGAGAATGAAATACTATGTATATCTATATGTGCATGTGTGAGAGGGAGAGAGCCTGAGTCCGTGTGTGTGTGTGTGTAGGAGGATTTTCTATAGGAATGTAGACATATATATAAAGCGGGTTCGTCTTTATATATGTGTGTATAGAGATACAAGCACACACCCTCCCTCACAGAATTGGACATCCCCAAGAATTGCAAACCCATATGAAGCATTTTAGATGGTTTCAGAGATAATCCCTGGAGATTTTTCTTCAAATACCACTCCCTTTATATTACATGAAAATAAACACATGACTGTTACCTTTTGTGTGAACCAAAGGCTACTTCAGATCTCAGAGCTGCCAATCATATGGTACTAAAGGTTTTAAGTCATCAGTTCTCCCAAGTATGGGATTGCCTCTCTTTCCTGATGTCTATAGAGGGTCTCCCCTACCCCAACGCCCTTTGAAGGCAGTACCTTAACTCCATATGCCTCCGACTGCCATAAGCTCTTTTGAATCTGGGATCCATAACTCCAGAAAAGATAATGAATGTGTAATTACTGTGCCGATATTTCGATGTTTTTAATTCATGTGTTTTGACTGTAAATTAGATGCCTACTAAGAAAAATGAAGGGGGAGGGCAATGTACAAATGTAGTGACTTGATTGTTTTCCATGATGTTTTGATACCAGCTCATTATCATCTTTCACATGTTGTGAAGTTTTTAAGGGATTGTGGCAACAGCAGCTTCCCTTGACGGAGTCAGTCCGAACCATCGCGCCGAACAGGGGGGCCTCCTCGTTTACTACTGAAGACCTTGGAGGAAAACTCTAGTCGTGCGGTGTTGGTGTGGTTTTTTTTGTTGTTTTTTTTTTGTTTTTTTTTTTTGTTTTTTTGGTGGCTTTTTTTATTCCCCCTAGAGAGTTACCTAACTTGTCTCTAAAACCAGACAGCACAGGTAAGAATAAAATCCTGGGGTTGAGAACAAAAAGTAAGTGGATGTTCACAATTGCCCACTACGGTTGCCCTACAGCAGCGTGGGGTGGCAGGCAACTAGACTGGCGTTCCTGGGGCCGAGTGTGGAGCCTCTCCTAGGGAGAGCTGGAAGGATTTTCACACGGTGGCATTGATTTTACAGAGGTTCCCTCCATTGCTCATGCTGGAGTCACCTGCACGGCGGGTTCAGGGCGAACATTCAGGAATGGGGATAGAGACGCTTCTCAGGTTGGTCCCCAGTTAGGTTATTAACAAACTGGCTGGGGACCAGTCCTAGTATCAGTCCCTTTAGGTTTCAGTCATTAAAAAAATGTTGGTGTCCTCCTGGTTCTATATGTTATGGCTAACTTTCTGAAACATCTCCAAGAAGGTACCAATTCATTATAATGCTTTAACATGGGCAATAAACAACGTTTTGTGTGAGCCTGTTGGTGTAAGCTCAGATAATCAAAAAAAGAGAATAGCATGAGTCCATTGAGACCTGTTCTGCTGAGCAGCTCTGCCCCCTCCCCAACCTATCCTGGCCTGGGGGACGTAGGCATTTCCTGCTGCTTCAGCAAGCCAGCATTAGGAGAAAATGCCACAGGCTGGGTTGACGGTCCTTTATAGCTCAGCTTGAATTCCGTGACAGTGTTTGTGAGATTCTCCGTGGTTTATATGTCCGTGTGCTGTGATGCAAAGCTTACCTTTGACGATATTGAATGTGGTATATAGCTGTAGAGAAGTACTTCCTTGCCTTATGTGAGGATTGTAAGCTTATTTAAATTATGTAGACAAATCAAAGTGGCATTGCTTAATTTTTAGCAGGCATAATAAGCAGGTTAACAGGAAGAATGCAAAACATGATAAGTCACTTTGAAAATTCAAACCAAAGTTCCTTGACCTTATAGAAATAGGAAATTATGGACTTGAGAATTGGACATTCCCTGTTTACATATGAAAAGTTCAGAGCTGAGATCAAGATTTAAAAAAAAAGCATTTTATAACTGGACCTTATGGGTGCAATTTAAAGTCATTTTAAGCATCTTACCAGACTGAACTAAGAGCACATACCAAACCTATCTTATGGTTAAAAGCTGGGGTTTATTTTTTATATAAGAATATTATCACTATTACATAACATACTCAGGACAAAGAACTTTGCTCAGGGAACATACCATATAATGTTGTTATTGTTTCTTTACAGAATGGTCTACAGTCCTGCTTACTCAAAACAAACCAAATAACTTAGACCTTTATATAAGTATTATGTACTGATGCTAGTAATAACTACCTCTGAGTTTGACATAGATCAGAATTTTCAAATATCAGATATCAGCTTTCCTATTTTTATTTCCCATGCTCTAAAGCAGAATTCCAAACTCCTTGCATATGTGAATATCACTGATGTGAGCACAGTGTCCATTCACGTGGGTGAAATACTCTGTTTACAGCAAAAGTCTACCTCATAGTTGATGCATAGCACACCTTTATGCTGCTCCAGCCTTACAGTGGCTGATAATTCTCTGGTACAGAACCTTTTAATCTGTGTTATAGATAGCAATTCACAACTACATGTTTCTGACAAACACTTGTGAATAATGAAGCATCTCATTTAGTTATTAGCAACGTCTCCGGGCATTTCCTTAAAGTTATCATGTATTTAATTTAAAGACTTATGGGCACCCTTCCACTTAAGCAAAAATACAGAAAACACAGAAGCAATCTTGGACATAGCTGCTTTGCCCAGAGGTCAGGGTGGGAAGGGGTAGCAGGAGGAGAGGTTGGTGTATGAGTGTATTCATGCTGGGCAAAAGTGTAAAGGATGCCAATCTCCATTTTTGTGTCTGTGCTGCCCTAAGGCCAAGCTTATTTCAGCATTACTGCCCTAGGCACATAACAAACTAGCACTGGCTTGCCAAGGAGTGAACATAGAGTAAACGTGCAATGCCATTTCTAGCTACTGAGGAGAAGGGTCTGTGTGAAGCATCAGTTTACAGGGGTTACTAGTAGGTTGAGCAGGAGGACTGTAACTTAGTTGCCCCTTGACCTCACCCCCATGTCAACACAATTGTAATTCCTAAGAAAGATGCACTTACCAGTCTCTTAGCCCTGGGAGCTATTCATTGCTACATGGCAGATTATAGTAGAAACCTTTTTATACTTGCATTTCTAGTCTTTACTGGAAGACTTTGGATGTATTTTTACAACTGAAAAATTTTAAAAGATTTTTACCTGCTTATAACTTGGAAGTCTGGCGTGCAATGTAGGGAAAAAGATCAAGAAACATCAAAGTATTTAACATCGTTCCATCTACAAACATAGGATTTTTAATGCCAATATTTTGAAATATTCTGGCTCAGTTTTGTTTTGCACCAGTGTGGCCCCAAGTTACTGCTAGTTGTATTTAGTTTGTGAATAGAAGCCCATAAGTGTTAATAGACTTTGTAACATTCACTGTAAGATGAATTATACAGGACATGGGAAATCTCATTAAGTCTTAAAGTTAATTTAAATTAATTTATCTGTTTTCTCTAAGAAATGTTTATCATAAAATATATATGTGTATTTCCCCTTTGGTTATACAGTTTGGGAAAGTGTGTACAAGTGCAGCTGACTTTAATTTCCTAGATGTCCTAATGAGATTTATTTGTTTTAGAAAAGAACAACTCGTGAAGAGCGTCAAGTTCTGTCTTAACATAGCTGTCAGCAGCCTCTTTTAAGATGTGGTGGTTGTGTGATCTGTGTCATAGATGTCCAGTTAGAGTGTGAGAGGTTGACCTATGAATCGTTTTTAAATTTTATATTTGGAACAAAGCTGCGAAGTTATGGTAAAGTACTGTACTGTGAGAAACTATTACGCTATTTAATACATCTGTGGCTTAACACTTGTGAGTGTCACCAGCTTGAAAATGATGGTGTTGACTACCTCTTGAATTACTTAGTGTCTGTCAACCACTGGCACCCACCACCAAGCTGGCTTTAATTAGTATGTGTTGCTTTTTGGTATTAACAACTCTAACCATCCTAGAGACCAAAGTGAAAACTGATTCCTGTATGTCTTTAATATGGTGTTTTACCTAGTGTTTTTAACTTATCATGTGTAGTATTTAGATTACCTCATTGTCCATTTTGGCTCATGTTGTTTACAAGTGAAAATAACAAACACTTGAACTATGTGTGTTTAAAGGACAAAAAAGGAGTAGATGTTTGGAATGGCATTTCACTCATGTAATCATCTTGATGGACTAGAATACTGTTTGCCTTTCTGCAGACCACGGACTTTATATTCTCATTTCATGCCTGATGTCTTATTCTGTCAATTATGGATATTTTAAGGTTTAAAAATTACTTGATTAAAAAATAAAACATATAACATTGGCATTTATGATGAGTTTGGGAGATTTTTCATGATTTGTATGATCATTCAATTGAATGGATAAAAGACCAGTTAACTAGTGTTTACACCAACCTGAACATAAATAGCTTTAACTTATCTTCAGATATCGGTGATTATAGAAATGGAACTTATGACAATACAGGTGGTGAATAAATTCAGTCTAAACAAATGAAGAGAGGTAGGTCCTGTCATCATAAGGAATCCTCCTGTGTTAGCCAACATGGGTGATGCAGGCTTGTGAGTCAAGATACATACTTCATGTGGTCATGAAAAGTGGTCTAAAAAACAAAAATGCTCAAACCCTTGGAGAAACCATTTTAGAATTTTTCCTCAATAAGTTTAAAGTATTTGAAGAAGACAATCAAAGCCAGGTTATACCAGGACCAAGTATCTAAAATGTGAATGCAGATTATCAAAGTGTGTATCTAGTATTGGCACATTATGAAAACAATTTGATAAAACTATTGTGTTCTATAAATTGACCCCGTCTGACAATTAAACTCATTTTCATTTCCGTTCTACACCTGGATGCTTCACTTTTTCTTTCTTTGTGTGTGTGTGGGGCGGGTGGGGGGGGTCCTACTATGACTCTTTTTTCCCCCCTATGGTAATAAAACACATAATTTATCATCTTAATCTTTTTTTTTAACATTTATTATCAAGAGACAGAGACAGAGCAGGAGCATGAGAGGGGCAGAGAGAGGGGGAGACACAGAATCCGAAGCAGGCTCCAGACTCTGAGCTGTCAGCACAGAGCCCGATGCGGGGTTCGAACCCACAAACCACAAGATCATTGGCCAGAGCCAAAGTCAGACGCTTAACCTACTGAGCCACCCAGGCGCCCCCCATCTTAACCATTTTTAAATATCTAGTTCAGCAGTGTTATTTCACCTTGTTGGTGCAGCAGTGATTTCAGGATGTGAGGGTCTCTATCATGAATGTTCATGAGAGAGTGATTGTATAAATGTGTCATTGGTAATTATTTACTTTCATGGGTAATTCTTATTTACAAGTGAATCTTTGCTACAAAAGTAGAGTTGTACTTTACAATAAAGAATATGGAGGGCATTGAAAGATAATTAAAATAGTACATAATCCCATCACCTAGAAATAACCATTAATATTTTTTCTTAATTTTCTTCTGATTTCTTTCCAATAAAAAATAGAGAGGTTTTTAAAATAAAATTAGGAAATAAATGATGAGGAACTTTACACTTTTACATCATTAATGTGTAACTTTACACATGAACATCGTTAAATGTGTTATATCAAAAATTGTTCTCAAACAATGTGTCTTCTGATCATTAATTGCATGTGCAGTTTGAGGGAGTGAGATCCAGGGGGAGCAAGAAGGAGGGGCCCGGTTTGGGTGGTGAAGGAAGAGAGTCCAACACAGAAGAAACAGCATAAACAGAAGACTGGAGTCAAGACGAAGCAGTTCGTGTTCAGTCAACCAATAAAGAGATGAATGTGGTGGGACAAATTATTAAAAAAAGAAACAAAAAAACCAAAACAATGTTATGAATGCATTAGAGGTCAACCAAAGCATCCAGGAACCTTTCAGACATCCAACTTTGAAAGAAAGGAAAAGCACAGGAGGTGAGTACCCCATTTACCCTCAGCTTTTCCCCACAGGGCACCTCCAGCTACCTGAGGTGCCACAGAATGATGAAAACCCAAAAGAAAGTGGCCGTCTTTCTGAGCAAACAAATTCAGGACTGTCAAAACAGAAAAATTGAGAGACGAATCCCAGAGAGGAGGGAATCACAAAGAAGTGATCTTTCTATAGAGTCTTTTCAAGTCATTGAGTAAAAAAGACTCCACAGAAAACCACAGCTGAGATCAAGGCCACAACTAAGAGGAGGCAAGAGGCGCCCAGAGTAAAATTTAAACAGGTGCTTATGATAGAGTAGTACCTAGCCCTAAGCACCTCCCTTGTCTCACCTTAGTCCAGCCCCTGGCTGGGAGGCTAATGAAGTTAAAGGTGTTCTCACCAACTAGTGCTAGAGAAAGAGAGATTGAATTTCAAGCCTCGGAGTTAAATGGGCTTTGGTAAACACCTAGGCTTGGTGTCCGGATTTCAGAAGGGCTAACCCCTAGGAATAATGGTCATGTCCTAAGAGTACAGTTCCTACACTAGGGAAAGGGCAAAATTGAAGTAGACCAGCCCTAACAAAGCCTAAAATTAACCCTGCATGGACCAAGGTGACAGTTGGTACATTACCTACCTACCAAAAGAAAACAACCCTCCTTGGAAGAAGATAGCATCCAGAGCCTCTACAGATTTTCATCTAGAAAGTCTAACTTTCAATTAAAAAGTATGAAGCATGCAAATAAACAGGACCATTTGGCTAGAAACAGGAAAAGAACAGACATCAAAACACACAGGTAATTTGGCGACTGCAAGTATACAGGGACTTTAAAAATAACTGGTAAATAAATAGAGAAGATAAAAAGTCAAACAGATTTTAGAACCAAAAATTATAGTAACTGAAAATAAGAATTCAACAGATGGGTGTAACAACAAGTTGAAAGCAACAGGACAAACGATTGAAGACAAGTCAATAGAAAGTATCCAGATTTATGAACAGAGAAATTGTAATGGGGCAATATAGGTGAAACCCAATTACAGTGTTCTTTAAAAAAATAGCAACACAGTTGATACCGTTTCTTTTAAATGGAAATGAAGAGGACAATAAATGCAATGCAGCAACTAGGAAAGGTAAAAATTAAGAATTTTTCAAGATAGGGGCGCCTGCCTGGGTGGCTTGGTTGAGTGTCCCACTTTGGCTAACATCGTGATCTCGTGGTTCATAAGTTGGAGCCCCACATTGGGCTCTCTGCTGTCAGTATGGAGCCCGCTTCAGATCCTCTGTCCCCTCTCTCTCTGTGCCCCACCCCTGCCTGTGCTCTCTTTCTCAAAAATAAAAACAAATATCTAACAAAGAATTTTTCAAGATAAAAAATAGGCTTTTTTGTTTACTGTCTTATTTTTTAATGGGGAAATTGACAATATAGCAGAAATAATGAATGTGGAAAATCTACAGGTATTTACAAAATTATTACAAAGTTGTTTCCTTAACAAAATTATTACAATGTTACACAGCCTTGCCTCCCAACTTTCTCACTAAAATGGTAGCTAGAAGCCCTGTTGGACTTATGCTCTTTGTTTTTATCCTTGAAGGTGGATATCTTTCACACCTCATTGTGGGTTTGAAACCTAGTGAATCTGATAAAACAGAGAGGCGGAAAGACAAGATAGACTGATTCTAATACCAAGGAAAAGCAGCTCTTTGCCTTCATACCTTAATAGCATCTTCTCATGATCTGTCATTTACCCTTAAGGATACCAAGTGAACATTTGAAGGCAGAGGGAATCCCATGAGGAGAGAGATGGAAGCTTCTAGAAGATAGCCTAAGAATGGAACTACTTTCATGAAGGAACATGGGGGACAGGAGCTCTCACCACTTCTTTTGGTTACCATTTTGGAGGGCTCTAGATTTCAGGGAGGGGGGAGCACAAAGATAATTTTGGTATGACAATAGAGCTCCCTAGACCATCATTGAGAAGCTTGGGCTTCAGGCAATCTGAATATTTATAAATGCTTAGAAACACACGAGCACTTCACGCTGGAGC
This sequence comes from Neofelis nebulosa, assembly GCF_028018385.1. Lineage (NCBI taxonomy): Eukaryota > Metazoa > Chordata > Mammalia > Carnivora > Felidae > Neofelis > Neofelis nebulosa. Next base: position 98,316,928 of record NC_080787.1, read on the forward strand.
ACCCACGTGCTGGTTTGGAGAAGCCTGGTTCACTACATTTGTCCTCTCCAGGAAGTTACTGGGGAAAAGAATATGGTGCTTCACTGATAGATAGGAGACTGACAAAACATAGGGAGTCCACTATGCTTCCTTTTCTTTTTTGTAATAAAGAACCAATGTAAGGTCCATTCAGAACAATAGAAAGTCCCAGAATCAATCGTAGGCTTTCCTTATGCATACACAGAATTCTACATTTGTACTACCTACCCATTTTTGCATTTTATACAAGCTGTTCCTATTACAGTCTATCATTTTGTGATAGATTCTGGTCCTGTTTTCTTGTTATTTTCATGAAATTGATTTTTTTTCCTCTCAAAAACTATGGGTTCTCTTGTCTGCTTTACTTACTAGAAACAACTGAAATTTAAACGAAAACCTTTTCCTGCTATTCATACAATTTTTGTCATCTTCAATTTAGAAATTAGCATATGTTACCCTTTATAATCCCCGCCCCCCAACACACACACACACACACACACACACACACACTTTCTGAAGTGGTTTCAAGTCTCTGGAAAATAGTCAATATTTCTGAGGTTGTGTGTTTCTTAAAACAAAATATCCACTTTAAAAGTTTCTTATCTGGGATACATGTGTGTACTTGGTTTCTAAAATTAATCAACGTTTTTGGGGGCACCTGGATGGCTCATTTGGTTGAGTGCCTTGATTTCAGCTCTGGTCATGATCCCAGGGTTGTACCAACTCCAGCCTTGGGGGTTTTGCTAAGACCCTAAATGACATAGTTAATTTTGCTCTTTTGTCAAGAAAACTGGACTCCCACCTAGGTATGATGGCAGCCGCAATGCTGCAAAGCCAGTAAAAGCAAAGACAGCTTAAGAATCAAACCATGTTTACATTTGAATTAGTTCAAATAGATGTATTATTGATATGTGGTCTTTCTAACCATGTTTTCTTCTAGAAGTGTGTCCTCACTATTAGCATGTCAGATAGTTCAAGTTCTATTTATCACTTGTTTCACTTAGATAACCATGTCCCATATTCAGGTCGTGGCAGTGATCTCTACATTGGCTCTTCAAATTCTCTTATTTCTTCGTGAAAATAATTCTGTACAAATAATTTACATCAGCTAGCCCAGATATAAATTTAGCTACTCCTGTGGTAAAGTTGCTTTTGCCACTCACCCAAAGCAATCCATTTAAAACAACATAATCTAATTGTGATCATAATATACTTTCTCAAGGTAGAATATTTGGAAAATACAAAGGAGGGGCTGAAATATGAGGAACTGTTGAAGCATTCTGGAGGTGTCCCACAGGCCTCTCTGTTCCCCTATGTTGGCATTTTCTTTTTGTTTATAAATACTGTAGAACATTTATAAACTGATGAGACATATCAGATTGCTGGGGAAAATTTAACATAGAACCAAGTGGTTGGAAGACACGCCAGAATATCATTTGGCCCCATATTCTGTCCTCATCTAAAATTACAACAGATTATCCCAAGTAGTTTATTCCCAAAATCTGCCTAAGATTCCACATACTCCATTAGATCCCATCACAGTGTCTAATGTTCCCACACAAACCCAACCCTACCCAAAAACAAAACAAAACAAGCAATAATAAACTGTGGGCCAAGATCTAATTATTTAAGAAATCTCATTTCAAAGTGCAATGTTAACAACCTACAGTGTGGGGCACCTAGGTGGCTCGGTCAATTAAGCGTTTGACTCTTGATTTCCACTCATGTCATGATCTCACCGTTCATGAGATCCATGTCAATGTGTCAGGCTCTGCGTTGACAGCATGGAACCTGCTTGGGATTTTCTCTCTCCCTCTCTCTCTGCCCCTCCTTCAGTCGCTCACTCTTTCTCAAAATAAATAATAAATAAACATTCAAAAAAAAACCCTATAGTGCTTCTTCTTCTTCTTCTTCTTCTCCTCCTCCTTCTTTTTTAGAGACAGAGAAAATGCGAGCTGGAGAGAAGAGCAGAAGGAGAGAAAGAATCTCAAGCAGGCTCCATGTGGACTCGAGGCTCTCAATCTCACAACTGTGGGATCATGACCTGAGCCAAAATCAAGAGTCTGATGCTCAAGTGACTGAGCTACCCAGATGCCCCATGCAGTGCTTCTTCTTAATTAAAAATTATTTTTTAATGAAGCACTATCCCAACTAAAATTTTCACTAGGGTGTAAAAGATAACCCACATAACTCAGCACAATCTAAACAGCATGTCCTAATGTAGTCCATGGTACAATGGGTCTGTGGAAGTGTAAAGGATGAAAGTCGAACTTTAAGAAACCACAGAACTGGGCGCCTGGGTGGCTCAGTCGGTTGGGCGTCTGACTTCGGCTCAGGTCACGATCTCGCGGTCCGTGAGTTCGAGCCCTGCATCAGGCTCTGGGCTGATGGCTCAGAGCCTGGAGCCTGCTTCCAATTCTGTGTCTCCCTCTCTCTCTGCCCCTCCCCCATTCATGCTCTGTCTCTCTCTGTCCCCAAAATAGATAAACGTTAAAAAAAAAGAAAAAAAGATAAAAAAAAAAAAAAACACCACAGAACTGTATGTAGTTCAATGATTCTGTGATTAAAGACCAACTATGATGCATGTCAGTTGCTTCACACTACCACCAGAGGGCACTCTTAACTAGTTTTCTGAAACAGTTTTACATTGCTTCATAGCAATTACTGGATTTCTCAATATTTCATATGATTGATAAACTTACCTAGGAAAATTTCTCCCAGGAAAAATATGCAGTTATAAGCAATGAACTTATGGGCTTTTATGCAGAAGACAAAGCCTGCCAATGTAGAGTTCATGATGATGAAGGTATATTGATACTGGTAACTTGTCTAGGACAAAATCTTTTAAGCATTTCTAGGCCCTTTTGTCATAAGAAATTTCAAAACTGTAAGCACCCATACTGCATTAAAAATACATGCTATAGGGGCGCCTGGGTGGCGCAGTCGGTTAAGCGTCCGACTTCAGCCAGGTCACGATCTCGCGGTCCGTGAGTTCGAGCCCCGCGTCAGGCTCTGGGCTGATGGCTCGGAGCCTGGAGCCTGTTTCCGATTCTGTGTCTCCCTCTCTCTCTGCCCCTCCCCCGTTCATGCTCTGTCTCTCTCTGTCCCAAAAATAAAAAAAATAAAAAAAAAAATGTTAAAAAAAAAAAAAATACATGCTATATTACTAACCCATAAGTTCCTCACCCACCTTCCAAGCTATAAGAAATACAAGACTCCTAAAATTTTTAGTTAGGATTTTATTCCTTAAAACTTGGATGTTGTTCTTCTGAGACATTTTAACAGGTCTGTTCCCCCATTATCTGAGAAGAAACTTATCTTGTTAAAATGCTCACATGATCACACTCAGGTGTTCTGGGTTTTGGATTTGAATATTTGCACCTAGAAGCAAGGACAAATTAGATACAAGTTCCAAGAGAATTTCCAGGTATATTTTATTTATTTTTTTTATTTATTTTTTTTAATTTTTTTTTTTTCAACATTTTTTATTTATTTTTGGGACAGAGAGAGACAGAGCATGAATGGGGGAGGGGCAGAGAGAGAGGGAGACACAGAATCGGAAGCAGGCTCCAGGCTCCGAGCCATCAGCCCAGAGCCTGACGCGGGGCTCGAACTCACGGACCGCGAGATCGTGACCTGGCTGAAGTCGGCCGCTTAACCGACTGCGCCACCCAGGCGCCCCTCCAGGTATATTTTAGTGAAGAGATATTTCCTCTTAAGCTTCCACGTATGTGTCACTGGTTAATATAATAATAGCTTTCATTTTTATAGTGCTTTATAGTTTCCACAGTGCTTTAAGTATTGGGTTCTGACAAAGCCATTCTAAGGTAAAGATTGCAGATATTAATATTCCTATATTGCAAAGGAGTAAATGCTCAGATCACATGATCAGGCTTGGAGCTAGAAGAAACACCTCAGAATTCAAAGCGTTCTCTCATCCTGCACATCAGAACCAGGCAGGAAGCTTCCTTGTGACTCTGTTATTATTCAGGAAGCTACAGGGAGCCAAAGAAAGTGACTAAGGGAGCTTAAAGGATCAAAATCACACAACAGTAGTCAAAGGGTACAAAGTGCCAGTTATAAAATAAATAAGTCCTGAAGGTGTAATGTACAACATGGTGAGTGTAGTTAATGGTATGTGCTGTATATTTGTAAGTTGCTAATAGGGTCAATCTTTTTTTTTTTAAGTGTATTTATTTATTTATTTTGAGAGAGAGGGAGAGGGGTCAGGGGCAGAGAGAGAGGAAGAGAATCCCAAGCAGGCCTGCACTGTCATTTTATACCCTGATGCGGGGCTCAAACCCATGAACCACGAGATCATGACCTGAGCCAAAGTCGGCCCCTTAACTGACTGAGCCACCCAGGTACTCTTAAGAGGGTCAGTCTTAAAAGGTCTCATTATAAGAAAATAAATGTGTAGCTGTGTGTGGCAAAAAAAGAATGAGTGTTTTAAAAATGAAGGTTGATATACACGGAAAAAATAAAACGACCCACCATCCAAACTGCCTACATTTGCTTTGGTCTGAATGTCTCCATCTATGCCACCCACATCTACCATTCATTCCTGAAACCACAAATTTAGCCACTGCTACTCCTTTATGTTTGCTAAAGCAGAAAGCCAGACCAGGAAAGCGTTTGCCTACAATATCTGGACCAGCCTGCAGCTGTACCCAAATCACCTGCGACGCCTGGACCTTCCACCAAACTGGAGATTCTCCCATTTACTACCCACTGAGTCATCTGCAGAGCTTTTGAGAACGCCCAGAGGAATTACATCAGAATCTCTGATGCCAATGTGCAGCAGGGTTAAGAACCACTATTCTGGGTATACTGAGTACCTAAGAGCTCCTGGAGTATTCAAACTGGTTCCCTAAGTGATTTTTTAAATAAAAGCTTGAAAACTATTGGCCTAGAGGGGGGAAAAAACAGGTTGTGTTTACTGGAAGCCATTGGGTCGTGAATGAGAATACTTGGATTTTAGTTTTCCTTGGGCTCAATTTTCCTAGGCATAGTCTCCTTATCTGCTAATAAAAGATTTGTACTAGTTAAGGGGACATCTAAGTGTGGTTGTCATAATGGCAGCATCCACACCATTGGAGAACTTGCTAGAAATGTAGCCTTCTGGGCCCTTCCCTAGATGGGAGCCAAACACTGGTTTGATTGGTGGGGTCTTTAAGGAGACTCCGGATGGCTCTGGTGCCCGCTCAAGTGTGAGAACTTCTGGTCTAGTTGAAATGTACATACTCTATCTGCTCTGAAATTCTACAGTTCTGTCCCCTTTGGCGGAAAATCTTGATCACCACCATCCAAGAAGGGCTAAGAAGGGGTTTTTCAGCAAGCTGCCAGCTTTGATAAGAACTTTCAAGAACCCCTTTCAATAGTATAAAAGAAAACATTAAATGCTTGCTGATGAAAGGGCCCAACACAGTTGTGGGCACGGATAATGCTACCATGATTTCAAACCAACACAGCATTTGTGAATGACAGGGCAGGGATGGGACTGCCCTGGATAGGAAGGACACCCAGACAGTCAGGCTGCTGCTGAGACATTGCCTAACCCCCCAAATCATCCCAACCAGAAAAAGAGTCCTAACTCAGCTGGATGATGCAGGACACATGTAGCAAGGAGATACCACGTCAGCCGTTAAGGAGGACACACACTTGAAATTATGGACAACAGAGCTAGAAGAGTCCTCACCTGGTTTAACCTCATTTTACAGATGAAACTGAGATCCAAATAGGTGACGTGACCTGCCCAATGTCCTAGCAATCAAACGGCAACAGGAATAGAAGTCTCCTGAGCATTTGAGTACTCTTCCTTCTCTCTCTCTGGGGTCTAGATAAACTTCTTTCCACTCTTCCTATTGTCAAAACTTGGCCATAGTGTGTTTCACGCATATCCATCCCACTTGCTCACAGTTCTTCAATGGTCACCATGGAGAGACGAGCAAGATTATTAGTTCAAAATAATGTGTTAAGTGGGGGTGTCTGGGTGACTCAGTCAGTTAAGCGTCTCATTCAGCTCAGGTCATGATCTCATGGTTCGTGACTTTGAGCCCCACATTGGGTTCCGTGCTGACAGCACATGAGCTTGTGTGGGATTCTCTCTCCTTCTGTCTCTGCCCCTCCCCTGCTCATGCTCTCCCTTCTCTCTCTCTCTCTCTCTTTCTCAAGTAATAAAATAAATTTAAAAAACTAACATGGTAAGCGTGGACACAGCTCAACATATTCTTCCTTCTCTTGGAGTAGAACCTCATGGAGAGCACCATTTAACCTCACACTGGTGTCTTTCACCTACAAGCCACCATAGAGAGGTGCCTACAACCTTCTTCCCCTACCTACTGCTTTCTAGGGCTACTTTCTCAAGTCCAGATGGACTCTTCTCTTGCCCCAGCCAAATGTGTCCAGGAAGACTGCAGCCTGTGAATGCTGGGCTCTCAGGCGTTCATTATTTCTGCTGTAAGCAGAAGGGGCCATGGTAACTGTTCTCTGCCCTGCTTGTCCCTCAGGTCCTGCTGGCACTGACCCCTGGCTCTGTGGTTGCCAAGATTCCAGGATTAGACTTGACAACCAAAGGAAAGAAAGAAAAGGGAGGAGAACATTTACTGAGCACCAACTACCTGCTGGGGAAAGGTCTAATGTACATGTGAAGACAGGGCAGACTTAAAAAGCTTGACAACTTGCCTAAGATCACACGGTCAGAGACAATGTTCAGAACTGCTTCTGTCTGACTTCAAATCCACGTCCAAGGAGAAAGCGCACGACTCGGGCCAGTGCTTTTGAGCTCCTTTGAGCTAAGAGGGAGGTTGAGGTGACAACAGAGATAAGAAATCTGTTTGGCATAACATGTAACTAAGACCCACATTTTCACATAAAGGATAGATTTTTTTCCTTAGGATAGATTATTTTGAAGGTCAATATCGTTTTTTTTAATTAATTAATTTTATTTTTAATTTTTTTACATGTATTTGTTTTTGATAGAGAGAGAGAGAGAGAGAGAGAGAGAGAAAACACAAGTGGGGGAGGGGCAGAGACAGAAGAAGACACAGAATCCAAAGCAGGCTCCAGGCTCTGAGCTGTCAGCACAGAGCCTGACACGGGCTCAAGCCCATGAACCGTGAGATCATGACCTAAGCCAAAGTCTGTGCTTAACCGAATGAGCCACCCAGGTGCCCCTGGTTTATAATTTTTCTTAAAAAAATATGCTTCCTGTATAATGCACAAAAAAATGTAAAGTATTATAATTATTCTTTCCAACAAAACATATCAGTACTAATAAGGAGAACCATTAAAAGAGATCAGATGAGAATAACAAAAATAGTGAGAAGCACATTGAAAAAGTTTAGCTAGGGGCCCAAGGTAACAGAAGCCATTTTAAGAGAAATGAATTCAGAGCAGATGAATATCTGGTAATTCTGTTTTATGTGCAGTGTGGCTGGCCCTTTGGAGATTTGAGCCTGAGGTTTGTCCCCTGCCTGAGCTCCTTCAAAGGCACTGTGTTCCCCCCAGTCAGCCTCTGCAAAAATGACATATTTATATGTAACTACTAACAGACACGAGTCGGTCTATAAGTTTTCATCATCTGTGGGTGGATAGCAGGAAGTAAATGGCTATAATCATTTTTGCCTCAAGGCTGCCTTCCTTATAAGAACTGTTTTATAGTTGTGGGACTTCCATTTATCAGATGTGAGGTAGCATAGCTTGGTTCAAATCACATTTTGTTCTGTTGGCCTGTCACGCAAGGAGTCAGCATAAAATCCCAAGCCACAGTGTTTCTTCTCCGGAGAAGGCCCTGGAGCTAGCCCAGCGATGCAAGTCCTACAGTGTAACATGCAGCCAAGACAAGCAAACAGGGGAAGAAGCATAGAAAGCCTTAGCTAAAAGCCAAAGGAGGGGAATTTTCTCATGACAGGAGGAAGGAGGAGGCCAGGACAGCTTTCAAGTCAGTAGGGATACCTTCGTCCCTAGTAAACAGCAAGGAAAGATTAATGTAGTGTCTAATCTCCAAGACCCAGGGGGGCAGTGACCAGGAGGACACCGATCTAGGCAATGTCAGCACTGTGAAAATGGCCCCAAAGTGGAATGAGAACAAGGCCTAGGAGTAGAGGCCTTGGAAAGACCTTACTTTTCCTAGTTGTCAGGTGGAACTAGGAACGTGCCCAGGGCAAGCACATGTCCTTGGATCCTGCCTGCTGCCATGTCAGCTGTGGAGCCTTTCTATGGAGGGTGACAGTTTATCCCCAGGGCACTGCCCACGCAGGAATGGTGGTCATTTCAGGCGGACGAGCCAGTGTGTGCTGAGCTCGAAGAAGGGTGCAGAGTCACCAGCCTGGCTAGTGTGCAGGGGAGGAGGGATTGGACCTGGGAGGGCTTGGTGGCCCCACTTGGAATGCAGGCTTTTCTCTGCACACAAGGAGGCTCCATAAGAAAGTGCCCGTTTCTGTTTGCAAATTTTCAAGTTACTCTGATGGTTAACACAAAGACTGACTGGCAAAAGCGAGGCCCCAGTCAGAGAAAGACATCGGGGCTCTAATGCAGGAGCCAGGGGACAGCTACAGAGGCCAGGTGTGGAGGCACTCAGAGGATGGTGATGCTTGTTATTGTATTTAAACATAATAATAGGGGCGCCTGTGTGGCTCAGTCAGTTGAGCGTCTGACCTCGGCTCAGGTCATGATCTCGCGGTCTGTGAGTTTGAGCCCCATGTCAGGCCCTGTGCTGACAGCTCAGAGCCTGGAGCCTGCTTGGGATTCTGTGTCTCCCTTTCTTTCTGCCCCTTCCCCCCTCACACTCTGTCTCTCTCAAAAATAAACATTAAAAAATTAAAAAATAAAAATAAAAACCTCATTACATGTTATTATAAACATTTTTCTTGAAAAAAAGCTATTTTACACAACAAAGCAAAACAAAAAAAAACAAGAAGAGCATTGTTTTACACTTTTGCAAATCTCTTTTTCTTTTTAATTTTTTTTTTAACGTTTTATTTATTTTTGAGACAGAGAGAGACAGAGCATGAACGGGGGAGGGTCAGAGAGAGGGAGACACAGAATCTGAAACAAGCTCCAGGCTCTGAGCTGCCAGCACAGAGCCCGACGCGGGGCTCGAACTCACGGACCGCGAGATCATGACCTGAGCCGAAGTCAGACGCTTAACCGACTGAGCCACCCAGGCGCCCCTTTTTCTTTTCTTTTCTTTCTTTCTTTCTTTTTTTTTTTTTTACACTTTTGTAAATCTGTTGAAAGTCTGACTTAATGGAACACAGAACTGGATTTTCACACCTGCTTTTGCGTCATTTTGCTTCCTTACATGAAGACAGTCTGGCCTCATGGAGGAGTATTTTAATATCCTTTAGAGATACTTGTGGATATTCTTGATACTCAACAAGTGATCGTTTTTTTTTTTTTTCAACGTTTTTTATTTATTTTTGGGACAGAGAGAGACAGAGCATGAACGGGGGAGGGGCAGAGAGAGAGGGAGACACAGAATCGGAAACAGGCTCCAGGCTCCGAGCCATCAGCCCAGAGCCCGACGCGGGGCTCGAACTCACGGACCGCGAGATCGTGACCTGGCTGAAGTCGGACGCTCAACCGACTGCGCCACCCAGGCGCCCCAACAAGTGATCGTTTTTAAAAAATATTTATGTATTTTTGAGAGAAAGGGAGAGCACAAGGGAGGGAGGGACAGAGAAGGGGGAGGGACAGAGGATCTGAAGTGGGCCCTGCACCAACAGCTTCAGTGCTGATGGCAGCAAGCCCACTGCAGGGCTCGAACTTGTGAACTGTGACATCACGACCTGAGCCCAAGTCAGATGTTCAACCGACTGAGCCACCTAAGCACCCCAAAAAGTGACAGTTTCTTAAAGGTTAGTTGTAATACAGAATCTGAAACCGTACCAACGACCCCTTTCTGCTGTTACAGTGGTTGAGATTGCACTTGGAATGGATCTTATCTCTACACGATATTTTGCAACATCCTGCATGGTCACTTAGAAAATATTGGTTTAGGGGCGCCTGGGTGGCGCAGTCGGTTAAGCGTCCGACTTCAGCCAGGTCACGATCTCGCGGTCCGTGAGTTCGAGCCCCGCATCGGGCTCTGGGCTGATGGCTCGGAGCCTGGAGCCTGTTTCCGATTCTGTGTCTCCCTCTCTCTCTGCCCCTCCCCCGTTCATGCTCTGTCTCTCTCTGTCCCAAAAATAAATAAAAAACATTGAAAAAAAAATTAAAAAAAAAAAAAGAAAAAAAAAGAAAATATTGGTTTAAGGGCACCTGGGTGGCTGAGTTGGTTAAGCGCTTCACTTTGGCTCAGGTCGTGAGATCACGGTTTGTGAGTTCGAGCCCTGCATCAGGCTCTCTGCAGTCAGCATGGAGCCCGCTTTGGATTATCTGTCTCCTTCTCTTTCTCTGCGCCGCCCCCTTGCTCTCGCTCTCTTTCTCAAAAATAAACATTAAGAAGAAAAAGAAAATACTGGCTTAGTGAATTACACAGATTTCTAAATATTAATACATCTTTTCAAAATAGAAGATCAAAAAGTCCCATTCATCACACACACACACACACACACACACACACCTTATCAGAAAAATCTTTATGTATTGGGAAGCTGTCAATCTCACCATGCTATCTTCGATTCAGAAATCTGTGTCTCCAGCCCAGACCCCTCCACTGAGTTCCAGACAGACTTAACCAACTACCTACTTGCTGAGCCCCCTCAAACTCAGCATGACAAAAGTATACTTAGTCCTTCTCTCAAACCCAGTGCCATGCTATGTCCCTAGACAGGAAATCACAGTAGCAACTGGAGGCATAGATCTTTGAGAAGCCCTCTCCCTCACCACATCTGCTCCCACAAATCCATACCTAAGTCCTGTCAAGTTTACCTCATGATGCGCTATAGCCACATCTGTCCACAGGAAACCTCTAAGTGGACACAGATGGAAACTCTTAGGTACCATATCACAGACTTAGGAAAGGGAAAGTTGCCCCAAACTTAGCTCAGCAGAAGTTCGGGGCTCGGCACCTGACTTTAGGTTTAGGTGACATGGCTTACTGAGCAGCAGAATTCATTCCTTTTATGGCAGTATAAGATGCCCCTTCCATTTGGATCTGGTCTTGGGGCTGATCAGGACAAGTTTTTGGGTGCCAAGGACCTACTACGAAGGGCCAAGAGATGGGCTCTCAAATTCCCATTCCAATTCCTAGGACAGACGAGGGAAGAAAATGCAGGTTCCTTCAAGAATAGGAGAACTGGTGGGGCACGTGGGTGGTTCAGTCAGTTAAGCGTCCAACTTCTCCTCAGATCATGATCTCACAGTTCGTGAGTTTGAGCCCTTTGTCGGGCTCTGTGCTGACAGCTGGGAGCCTGGAGCCTGCTTCAGAATATGTGTCTCCCTCTCTCTCTGTCCCTCCCCCAATCATGCTCTGTCTCTCTGTCTCTCTGTCTCTCTCTCTCTCTCTCAAAAATAAATAAATATTAAAGTAATAACAGTAAAAAAACAGAATAAGAAGACTGGTCTCTCTTGCCCACCACACAATAGATCCAGGGGTGATTTTCTGCCTTCTTCATGTGACTCCTTCTGTTGTTAAACCTTATGAAACTAGAAGAGAATGTTCAAATAAAGGGGAGGAAAATGTTGAAATCTATATCCCTATAGCGAAACTCTGAAGGCTTCTCAATTGCTGCATCTAGTCAACACTGTCATGCCGCCTCTTTTTGTGGCCAAAGGGAGCCAAGATGGCAAAGCTCTGAAATTAAGTGGAACTGACCCAAGACCACCCCCTTTGTACATCTGCTCAGATTCCTAAGCCAGAGCAAATCCCACGACCTGAAGGTAACTGAACCAATCCTCGCCCGTAGGCATGGAGTCAGAGCAAACCAGCTATATGTAAGAGGAATGAAATAAAAAACATGCATATTTTCTAAGTAAGAAATTTATTTGATCAAATGACAGTATATGAAGATATTTCAAACCAGAAGGCTCTATTTGGACAAAATGTAAATTGATTATAAAGTAAATGGCATCAATGTAAATGGCACCTAAAAACAGAAAGAGCGAGTTTCCTATAAACGTGTCTGTATAAAGTATTAATAAAATCCTCGTGTACTTTAAAACTAGGTTGCAAGTATAACAGAATAACCTGTAAATAGTACTTAAAAGCAGGTTTTTAAAAGGACACTATATCGTCACACGCAAGGTATTTGGGGCTTCTATGAGAATCGAAGAAAGGCTGTCAGTGAGAAAACAGCCGTGACCACACTGCAACCTTGAGTTCCCTACACAGTATTCTATCCTTTCAGGTCCTTGGGAATTTGAATCGAACAGGTGAGAATTTCTAATCACTCTGGTTGGGGATCATGAGAAACAGAAATTGGGAAACCAGGGTTGGAAAAAAGGAAGGGAAGGGAAACCGAGGCATGGCAAGGTCAGAGGTTTTTGGAGAGAGGCTTTAGAAATGTCCAAAGAAATGGATAAAAGAAATAAATAACTGTGACCCCTTGAGGCTGCACTGTGGGGTCTGCAGGGAGGAGGGCACCGGGCAGGACGCGGGCATGCAGGGACTGACCTGCGTGCCGAGTGCTTGCTGGGCACTACCACACATGCACCAGCATCACAGTCTTCCCTGGAGGCTGGAGTCATTGCCTGGGTGCACCAGGGACAAGGCAGAATGTGTAGGTTACAACTCTCCCCGAAGACTTTTTCTGGCATCCAAGAGCCCCGTCTTTGGGCCCATGACAGGACCCAGAAGGCAGGAATTAGCAGTTCCGAGTTATAAAATCAGAAAAGCTTCAGACGTGTGGAAGGAGAGCCAAACATGAAGAAGTTAGCATCTGCCAGTGCGTGCGAATTAGCAGCAAAGCACAAAGGTGTCCAATGACAAAAGGACAATTGAACTAGAGGGAGAAGTGGAAAAGATCTCAGAAAGCAACAGTTGGTAACTGACCATTATATAGCACCCGTTATTACTAATTTAAGATACATAAACATCATTGAGTTTCTATCTAGTATCTCTGCTATTATTTTATAAATAGAAATATGAGGGCTTTCAAAACATTACAAATGACACATATATTCTGGTATAAATGTTACACTCCTGATTCATACAGTGGACTCAATGCTACAATTAAACATAGTAGATTTGGGGTTATATATACAACGATTTTTGCAGATCATTTTCTGAACCTTGGTCACACAGCTAAGTGGACACCAAAAAACACAGGAAGCATCTTAGTGGTGGTTTTGGCAGCAAACATGTTTTTTTTGTCTATGTATTTATGCCTTATACAAAGATACACTTGTTCACTTGTACAAATGAATTCAAAGTCATCCATAGGAGATCTTACACTTAAAACTGTTCTGTTTTCTTATCTTGCTTCTTTGCTATCGAGTCTATGTGGGAGGGCTCCTCAGTGGCTTGCGTCTCCTTTTCCCCAAGTCTCACTGTCTTGAGAGGTGTGTATTTAAAAACAGTTTCATGTTTCCCATTCAGGCTAAGTGGCCCTTTTCAGATTCCTAAGCTTGAGATTACAATCTTTGTTTTCAATAACACGGATGTGTGTGCACACGCCCACACGGATTTTAATAAAAACAGCGAATGAATTCACATCATCTAATTTTTTCAGTGTGCCTTTAAAAATGTTTGTTCCAAGCTTCACAGAAAAAAACCTCTAAACACATGCAGGTTGATCACGAGAGATGACCCTTTCCAATGTCTGAGCTTGACCAAGTGAGATATACCTGAAGATGGGTCAGGCTAGGGAAACCCCAAGGTTCTGTGAATCAACAAGAACATTAAAAACACGGCCTCAGCAGAATCTAAAATTACTTTCTATTCAGGGAAGGATGTAATTTCTAATTACTCTATAGAGTCATTTTGTAAATGAGTCTTAGGTGTGTATAAACTAAATGGTCTACATGACCTTACTCTAACAGTTAGAGGAAAGCAGTTCTAACGCCATTACATTATAGTTATCCACACATGTGATCTCGGGCACAGCAAAAAGACTTCACCCGAATGAATCTTTACAATCTTAAATTAAAGCCAAGGCTAAGTCGTTCATCTGTTCTTCTGTTCCCCAAAATAAATTCATAATGTAGAAAACTGACGAGGCCACTCTAATAGGAAAGTGAAATCAGCCTTTCTACTGTGATGTTGATAAATCAACATTTGATAAACACGTTAGGAGCCAAATTCCCAGTCTGTGGAAATCTTCTTAGTGAGTGGCCGAGCATGTAAATTTAACTCCAGTGAAATTACTAAAATAATTAGTCTCAAAAAAATGGATTTAGGAAAATGAGGTGACCCCAGACTAGCTTATCTACCTTCTCTAACAGAAATCACCTCTTGGCAAGAGATGTTGTTTTTGGCTCAGCTCACTTGAAAATAATTTCATTTGCAATTTTTCTTAGCTATTTAATATAACAGGGGACTGACTCAAGTTGGTTCTGGTGGATAAAATAAAATCAACATGATGTATGACATAGCATAGCCAATCAATGGGCTTCACCCAACTGAGTGCCACAGTCACACTGCCCTGTTTGACCGACGATTTCAGCAAACTTCTTATCTCCCACCATAAATGCCACTGTTTCCTGAAACATGATTCTAGTAGAAAAGAGAGATCTGGAATCAAAACCCTCACTGCAACATCTAGGTTGGGTGCCCATCACCTGACTGATGGGGAACTGTCTGCCCCCAAAGCTGTGTTCACATTTGGAACCCTGGCACTGGGTATCTGGCAAACATTTTAAAAAGACATCGATTGCTCTGGAGGAACAGTCTGAAACCTCAGAATACCGACCAAAGAATAAAAATTGCTCCTTCAATCACCTCACTCTGTAACATTTGCTTGGCCACTTGACTCCCTACCCCAAGAAAAGCATATTCCCCACACCAGGGTGTGTGGGACAAGATGGCCCCAAATCACAGGTAAGTCGAGTTTGGCCATAGGTCAACTGAGCTCAGAATCCTTCCATCTGCTATCTTTCCAGCTTTGGGTTTCAGACCCGATTATAAATAGCATGATATAAGGGTAATGTGCAAAGTCTGAAGAGTTTTGTTCATTATGAAGCTATCTACACAATGCTCAAATAAGTAAGGGGATCTAGTGGAGTGATGTGTCTGACTTGGGAGGGGGAAAAGCAAAAACGAAACACATAAAAAACGCCAGTCAAATCACATCTTTCTTTAAAAATTTCCAGCTAAAAAATCAATTAAACAAGGCCTGAGAATCCCTGCTTTCTAATGCCATCTCAACCTCGGTTTCAAACTTATACTTTTGTTAAAACTATCAAATAGACAACCCCATTGCCACAGTGGAGAAAAAAACGTGAGGAAAATGAACCACAACTTGGAGAAAGTAAGTGAAAAGGCATTTGCATTGACAGAGTGCTAAGTCAGAACAATAATATATCTAGAAAATACTGTGAAAATATATATCTCAAAATAGAACTAGGTTTAGTCAGAAGGCTCAGTAAAACAACTGCTTAAAAAGCTGATCAATAAAAAGGAGAGCGAAAATAACCTTTGCAGGTTTTGACCTTTCCTTACTTTCCTACCCACAGACCACCAGTGCTCAAGCAGAGTGATCAATGAGTCATGAAGAAGTGCTGGTATTTTTCAGGATCTCTTCAAGACAGTTTCCATCTTGGTTACTTGGCCCCGCTGTCTGATCAAGGCAACTGATGGATTTTGAATGTATTTGGAGACGCGGGCTCAAAGACCTCATCGTCATCTTCCACCCCTTCTTCTATTGGTTTCATCTTGGCAGAGCCCCGCTGGTGTGGGGATGGCACATCTGTCAAAGACACAGAAAGAAAAACCACTTAATGGACAGCCTGCCCTGATATTGGTGTGATGTGTCAGTTATTATCTCCAAATGGAAAGTAAAATTTCTGGGAATCTATAGTTGGCACCGGGAATGCAACTTCTCTACAGATTGTATTTGCGATTCAATATTTCAATACAACAACGAGGTCAAGAAACGATTCTCAGTCATGAGAACACGTGTGGAATGGATTCCACTATACATGCTTGGATGATATGAGCTTCTCAAACACACACAGTTTCCAGTGGGCTGCCCTAATGTCTGATTAGGACTCAGAATGCATGTTTCTGCATTAATATCATACATGGTGACTTGAGTTCCTCAAAAGCTGATATAACTCCTAATTTCCATAAAGAATAGTTCCATCCTGAAGCTATGGAAGCTAACACCATCTAGAGCACCACCTAAAACAACAGTTCTTGCTACCACCTGCCCAGTCACTTCCTGGACTGATATGGGAGAGGGAGAGGAGGAAAGTAGATGAGAGGAGAGGGTGACAGGGACAGGGGAAGCAGGTAGAAGAAAATACAATCTCAAGTAGCAGATGGGGCAGGGGCATCCCTAAAGCCTTGTAGGATGCCCTTACATCAAAGGAGCTAAGTAACAAATGACTCAGGAGTGCCTAGGTGGCTCAGTTGGTTAAGCGTCCGACTTCAGCTCCCGTGGTAATCTCAAGGTCCATGAGTTCGAGCCCTGAGCCCAGTTCTGTGCTGACAACTCAAAGCCTGGAGCCTGTTTCAGATTCTTTCTCTCTCTGTCTGCCCCTCCCCAACTCACGACCTGTCTCTTTCTCTCTCAAAATAAATATATATATAAAAAACAATAGTCCCTCATTTGTCCATGCATTTGTCAAATGTTCATTGAGCATTTACCACATAAGACACACCATGATTGATGCAGAAAAAAATACGGTTTCAGAGTAAGAGTAGAAGTTACTACAAATAGGTACATAGACTTATCAAGGTGCTTAATGAACAACTCCCAGGACAGCATAAACTCCCTTCCACACAGTTTCCAAATTCAATGTCAGGATTTGTTGCGTCAGGGTCTCATCGGGCCCACCCACACTCGTGTGGCCCTCTTGCTGTCCTCTAACAGGATGGAACGGATGGAACGGTATTCTGTCAATTAGCCAATGCTGAACTCTGGCGGGCTGTGAGGTTGATAATGGAAGAACAATGGGTGAAATCTGACTTTCCAAATAGCTGGTATAGAGCAAGGGAGGATAATGGAAACTTGCTAAAACAGGAAGAACTGCTGTAAGAAATTTATCAAGATCAGCTGTTAATCCCTGGCAAGAGTCAGCAGCAGACAGCAGGGCTGAGGAGGAGGGGCGAGGCCAGCAGAGCCACACAGCACAGGGGCAGGCAGCATGCATAGTGGTCAAGGCCCAAGGATAAGAAAACACGTCTGGGTTCAAAGCTCTGCTCTGCTCCTTCCTAGATGTGTGACCTGCACTCCATTACTAAGCCTCTCTAGGCCTCAGTTTCCATTATCCATAGAAGGGGATATTCCCAGGACCTGCCTCATGGCGTTGTCGGGGGATGAAACAAAATAATCATGTGATGTGCTCAGCACGGTGCTGGGCACACAGAGAATGCCACTGGATGTTTATTATTAACTGCATAGTCCCAGTCATGCACTGGGGAGATGCCACTCCCAACAGCCACATCATCCAACATAAAAAAGATATTAATTACACTGGGCTGGACTTTGGTTTGGCTAATGTGTTTGTTGGACATACATGGAAACTTCATTTTCAAGCATTTACAGTCAATTAAAATACTAAGTTTTCTGAGCACCTAGCTCAGTCAGTAGAGTGTACGACTCTTGATCTCACGGTTGTGGGTTTGAGCCCCACGTTGGGTGTAGAGATTATTTAAAAATAAAATCTTTAAAAATAATAAAAATACAGAGTCTTTTGAAAGACAACTGCTGACATACACTGTAGAAAATAAGCCTCTATTAAAATGTTCCAGAACACAACTCTGTCATAGAGCAAGCCCGGCAGAATCTCCCAGGCAAGCTCTTTTTATCCTTTTTCATGCAGAGGACAACACAACCACCAAACACGAGCTTTAAATGGCATGTATACTCAGATGGCAATGAATGTCTGAGCTTCAAGTGTGAGCTTGGGCAAGTTACTTCACTTCTCGGTCCCTCAATTTCCCCATCTGTACAATAGGAATAATGCTATTAATCTACTTCATATGGTTGTTAAGAGGACTAAATGGCTTAATATAGTATATTAACTTGTATAGTATATATACAAGTAATAGTAATAGTAATACAGTATTTTAACTTGTATATAACGACTTGTATAGTTCTTACATCAGTGCCTGGGATGTAACAATCACTTTGTCCATTTGTAAGTCAATAAAATGAGTGATTAATATGGTCTTTGGAGGAGAATGGCCTAAGGTAATTAGAAAACTTGCTAAAATTCATTATTGCCTCTAGGAATGGCAAATGAAAAGAAGTGGCTCTTGTACTCAAATAGGGGTTTGTGTTTCTCAATCTAAACTGTCCCAAGGGCAGTAAAATTGTCTTAAAAAAAACTGGCCATGGCCTTCATCGTATGTCTAGCTCTAAGTAATGATCAAGCCTCATAAAACATTAGCTTAGGCTGAGTTTCCACAATCAGATAAAAACTCTCAGAGCAGGGGTGCCTGGGTGGCTTAGTTGGTTAAGCATCTAACTCCTGATTTCTGCTCAGATCATGATCTCATGATTCTTGAGTTTGAGCACTGTGATGGGCTCTGTGCTGATAGCACGGAGCTATTTGGGATTCTTTCTCCATCTTTCTCTGCCCCTCCCCCACTCCCAATGTGTCTGTCTCTCCCAAATAAATAAACTTAAGAAAAATTTTAAAAAGATAGAAACCAATACTTCTTTAAAAAATTTTTTTTAAAACATTTATTCATTTTTGAGAGACAGAGAGAAAGAGAGCACGAGTGGGGTAGGGGTAGAGAGAGAGGGAGACAGTATCTGAAGCAGGCTCCAGGCTCTGAGCCGTCAGCACAGAGCCCAATGTGGGGTTCGAACTCAAAAACACAACATCATGACCTGAGCCCAAGTTGGATGCTCAACCGACTGACCCGCCCAAGTGCCCCATTTAATTAAAACAAAAAAAATTTTTTTAACAAGAAACCAAGACTTCTGATTGGTACTACTCCCATAATAAGGCAGCTTCTTCCTATGGTCTCATTCTTGTCACTCTTTCTCTCTCTCTCAAAATAAATAAATAAATAAACTTAAAAAACCTCTCAGAACAAACAGCAAGATGACATATCTAAGAGTATTAACCAAATCAATAATGTAGAGCATGCGAATGTAACTGTATAACACACATAACAGAAACACACCCCGTGTGTTTTGACTGGGGAAGTAGGACTAATTGATCTGGTTTTTAAGCCCATCTATCAAACCAGGGGTGACATTCTATAGCATCCTGTGGCTGCTATCTACATGTGGGCCAAAATGTTCTCTGCCCTCTCAGCTCCATCACCAATCGGTGCATTTTCCTACTGAGAGAGAATAAAGAGGGGACCCAACACAACTGGAAATGACCTGGTGAAAACCTTCTGAGAACTTTCAACTTCTCTGTGAAAGATTTTATTTGGTCCCCACTACATTTGCCTCAGCCAAGGAAGAGCTGGGGTGCTTACTACATAGCATTAAAAAGACAGTAATGCCGGAGTCACCCACAGTCCTGGGGTGACACTGAAATGTGTCCAAGTCGGGCCTCCTTCCCCTTCCAGTCCAAGCTCTGGCAAACTCTCTGCTCCCCAAATCCAACCCACCCTTTCCATGTTCTCCTCTTGCTCTTCTCCCTACCTGGAATGGCCTCTTCACTTCCATCTCTACCTGTCAAATTCCTATCCATCCCTCACGATCAAGGTCAGACCCCACCTCCTTCCTCTGGAGTCTTCTGTAATTCCTTGTGTGGGGAGAGTCTATTATCTAGAGACCCACAGCCCTTCCACATTCTGTATTTCTTTGTGATCACAAGTACGTGCCTCTATCCCTTACTGGAAAACAAGCAGGTTGAGGGCTGTAGACGTCTTCCCTCCTGCAGAAGTACCCCACACATAGCCAGGTCCTTGATGATTACTTAGTACAGGAGAATAATTTCTTAGGACGTGAAACTCCACATGGGGCCTTCAGAAGGCTGATCCTGAGGATGAGGGAAAGATACACGGCCATCACCTTTAATGATTGATGGGTCAATTTTCCACTACACCAGTGGGGAACCACCAGCATTCCTCAAGCGCAGACTGGTCTCCTGCTACAGTAAAACCACACTATGAATGACTGTATTCTGTGTCAGGATCCCTGAGGCAAATCATTTTCATATAATTGACTCAACAACAGTGCTTACAGCCCAGGTTATAGCACGTGCTTATAGCATGGGCAACAGTGTATATAGCTTGATTCGACAGTGCTCACAGCACGGGCAAGAGCACCATCTCCTCAGGTAAACATCAATAGGCTTGGTGGTATCATCACCTGCCACAGAGTTTTCATACAATCAGCAAGAAGAGCCCCTGAGTGATGACAAGGCACTAGAGGCTGGGTTAAATGTTAGGGAAATAAAAATGGATCGGTTGGGATCTCTGACTCGATATTATTTTATTTCTCAGGAACTCAGTGCGCTTTTCAGAGCAATTCATGCTCACCACATCCATGCTATTTTTCTACTTTATACTCAAAAGGGAAAGTGAAGACAACCCGGACAGCCCGAGAAAGAAGAGTGGGGAGGCTGCTGTGGATGAACACCTTCCTCACCAGCAAGTGAACCCCTCGGCACAATCAGATTCTGGCAGGATAAACCAGGTGGCCCTAACAGCCCTGCTCACATTCTTCTCACAGACTCTCATTTCTGGCTTGGTGGCTGGGTTGGCGCCCACAAGCCCCTCTGGTCCCAGCACCGACCATGGTGCCCTGGCGCTCTCCCATCACCGGCAGGTGCCTGGGAAGGCAACAGGAATTCAGCCTGCCTTGTAGCTGCTGCAGGCTACCAAGTGCCAGCCGGATGCCTGAACCCTCAATAGGAATCAGGGTCGCAGAGAGAGCGCCCATGCTTTGTCCCAACCCCAGTTAGCCTGAGCCTCCTGCACCACTGAGGGCCAAGGGTGATGTTCACCCGGTCTAACTGCAGATGTGTCACTGTCACGGCCAGGAGAAAGGCAGGCTTTAGGGAGCAAGGAGCTCACCTGCCCTAGACCTGATGCTCTCTGACCTTGGCAGGAGACCTGCTGGTTCAGTGGAAAGACTCAGTCACCATTACTATGCTGCTAGAAAGAATTTCTTAGTCCACTAATAAGTTCAAATCCAATCCGGAGTGTGAACAACAACAAAACCCCTAAAAACTATTTTAAAAAAACAAAAACAAAAATGAGAGACGGGGGGGGGTGGTGGTATTCTGCTTCAAGGGAACTATCTTAACATATCACAAGTTGAACATTAATAAATTCTTTCTACAAGTTTTCTTGGTTTTTCATTAACTTTATGCACTGATGTATCATCAGAAATTTGCCCAGAAGGCCCAACCTTACCTAGAGGTAAGAATGTGGGGAGAGGAGAGAGGAAGAAATGGAGCTTATCTTCACTTAAGTGCTTTTTCAAATTACTTTTGCCCCTCAAGGACATTGCTATGAGGTACGTGACCTCTGTACAATGCTTTACTTTTCAATTTATTTCAAATTCTAGACAGGCAAATCATTCCATATCCATAAATTTTCCAGAAAACTGATTTTTATCCTTCTTCCGTTAAAACCACTTTTACAGCTGGGAGACAGAAGTGGTTAACTACATCCTTTGGATTTTTTTATAATTAAGAAGAGATAATTAGCATTATTTTCTGCTATTAGCTATAATCATCTTCTACTTGGCTCTGGGTGCCAGTTAACACAGTTTATTATAAAACTATGTAAAACAAACAGTCTCAGACTGAGTTGCAATCCAGATTTATCTGGTGTGAAATTGTTAAAGTTATGTCAAGAGTTGCTGTTGCTTGGGGATGTTTCCTATTGCACCCAGTGGTAAAAAAATCTTCTGTAAAAAAGACTTCTACACCCCTTCCATAGATCCCAGTGCACCGAGAAGGCACAGTCAGTGGAGCAGAACTTCCTCTGAGCTGTGCACCACTTTCAATGTGTTCAGCTGAGAGAGAGAACGGCAACATCAGGCAGCAATCCTGGGCAGAAGAAAGACAAACTCAAACTCAAAAATAGGGGCTTTGAGCAAATGTAGAAGATGGAGGTTTAGAAGAGCCCTGAACCAAACAGTGGCCCCTTGCACTCATGCCAGATCACGGCGGATGACAACACTTGTGGAAGATTTGGATCTGGGAGGCAGTCTTTCCTCAGCAGACCTGTTCAGATAGCAGCCAGGGCCAGATCCTAGTTGAGGAGGACAGGAGTTTGCACTGAGGTCCACTGTGTATCCTGCAAGTATAAGCACGTCATGGGGCTTAGCCTGCCCCACCAGACCCTTTCCTGTCTAACATTCCCAAAGTAACACAGGAAGCCTTTTTACATCAGGACCAGGGAGATCTTATGTAACAATCAGTCAAATTCCGGTATCCAGAGAAGTGAAAAATTAGGTAAGAGAAATTCCTTTTGACAGAATTCTGTCCTTATGAAGCTTATTCTACTTCGGTGTGCTTCTAATTACATGAGGACCTGAGGGAATCTCTTAGCAAGTCAAAGTAAACAGACATATTTGTTGTTCTTAAATTCAGAGTGAAGGTCACACCTGTTTCAGAGAATGAATAAGCAATCTCAAGTTTGCTTTTCAAATAAACAGAATATCATGATATGAAATTTGTCAAGTGACTTTTCTCTCTGCTTAAGAAAGAGTTTTTAAAAAGAGAGACCACTTTTGTAAACTATCTAATATAATGTTATACGACTTTTTTTCCCTTTCTTCTGTTAACTTTCATGACATTTTCCTCGTTCCTTTCAAAGTGTTCTTATTTTTATTATGTTTAACCATCTGGCCAACTGCTTTAGCAAGTAATTAAAAACCTTACAAAAGGTTTAGAATTTTAATTAGATTATACAATTTTTGATGAATGGGGATAGGGAAGGATTTAATGGTTTCTTTGCTAGAGAGAATTATCATCCTGTTTCTTGTCTTGCTTAAGTATATCATAGTATTTTTTTTAAATTGAAGGATTGTGTTTGGATTGAAACTTTCTGAACAATAATGATGAAGGTTAGTATGGCTTTCATACCTAATTTCCCTTACAGAAACTCAACACCAGCACTGAAAACTCAAGCAAAGAAGTGTACAAATTATGGCAGATAGATCAAAGGAGGTTACTGGTTTCCATGAGGTTTTCTCTGGCCCAAGTGATCATTCCCAGATCAATTTCTAACTACTCACATGGGTGGTCAGGGCCTTGAGCTGCACGTTGTGAGCAGCCAGGGAACAGTGCAAGTCCTGTAGCCCCTTCTTGCTCACAAAGAGAAAGCAGTAACATCATGGTGATAGTGGATAAACTCAGAACAGGAAAGTCAGTTCCAGGATGGCACCTGTGCATAGACCCAGGGAACAACCAGTCCAAAATGAGATTGGGAGGTTCTGTGAGGAAGGTGCCTGAGAAAAAGGTACACAGAATTGATGTACTGAGAGAGTAGAGATATAAGAAAAAAAAAATACAAGAATGAGGAAAAAGAAAGGCAACTAGAAATATCTATAAAGACAGAAAGCAGCATGAAAAGGCATGGTTCAAATGTGAAACACCTACTCAGACTTTAAGAAGTAAATTGGATTTTAACTCAAAGACAGAATGAGTAAGAAGCTAGAAGATACTAGGGATATGGTGAATAAAACGGCCCCCAAAGCAAGGCAATACAAAATCTTCAGGGGGGAAAAAAAAGGAAGGTCAAAGTATGAAGTAAACTGTGATTGATTTATATGCTGTGTGGGAAAGGAGAATCCATTTGAACTTGTTATTAGAAACAGTCTCCTTTGAACAGGAATCATGAGATTGAAACCAAAAAGAAAGAAATGTAGTCATAGCCCACTATTTGGTTCTAAATAAAGCATAATAAAGTCAACACTGTTTATTTGCTTAAACCTTGCAAAAGAAATCACAGAGAAAGCAAGAAAGACCTTAGAATGGTTAAGATGGTAAATGTGATGTCATGTATATTTTATGACAAAAAATATTAAAAAAAAATAGATAACAGAATATATTTGTTATATTTAGAAGTTAAGGACGTTTTAGAAGTTTTTAGTGTTCAGAAGTTAAGGAAGAGACTCACAACAATGTAAAGGTAGAAGGGGAAAGAATAAGAAAGGGTAGAGATGCTAATGTCCTCATCTCTAAAAATGCTTCAGAGAGAAAACAAAATGGAGGTTTAAGTGTATCATTTACTGTTACAAAGGTATATATAATAAAAGAATAAAAACTAGTGATATAACCATATTGGGCAGATGGGCAAAGGGAAGTTAAAAGTGAGCTCAGTTAGGGGTGCCTGGGTGGCTCAGTCGGTTGAGTGCCCGACTTGGACTCAGGTCATGATCTCGCAGTTTGTGAGTCAGAGCTCCCTGTCGGGCTCTGTGCTGACAGCTCAGAGCCTGGAGCCTGCTTCGGATTCTGTGTCTCCGTCTCTCTCTGCCCCTCCTCTGCTTGTGCTCTGTTTCTCTCTGTCTCTCAAAAAATTTTTTTAAAAAGTTAAAAAACATTAAAAAAAAGTTAGATTAGTAGATAAAGTGTAAGTGGATAAATCAATAAATAATAGGGCATTATTTAGCATTTTGGACAAATATTGTTCCAATGTGATTGCTCCTAGGGAGCAAATAGGTTGAAGGGAGGCAGTTCTTTTCTTTGCAACACTTTTTTAAATTTTACTATTTGTTATCTGTGTGTGCATATTAACTTGTTAATTTTTAAATTTTTTACTAAAAGCTGAAAAATGTGCAATTGTATAAAATCCCTTGGCTGTCATTTTACAGATGAGAAAACACTGTGTGAGGATAGAGGGCAGCGAATGGATTGGTGATGACAGGAGTTCAGGAGTCACAGAGCATGGTCCCTACTGGCTGGGGGACCAAGAAGCCAGAGAGTAGTGTCCAATTTCTCAACCCTAAGAGGGGAAAACACCACACCAACCTGATTGGGCGGTGGTGAAGATGAGATGAGAGCATGTATGAACGTGGTCAGGACGTGGCGGCTGCCACAGCAGTGGGTGAGTACCCCTAAACAGATTCTCTCTCCCAAATGGATATGGATATTTGTACGGTAAAAGGCAAAACAAGAACTTACAAAAAATTTAACAGGTCTTTGTTTTGGGGCTAGCCCAGTGACCTTGAGCCGGTTACTTAACTTTCCTAAGCTGCTCTTTACTTATGTACAAAGTGGGGGCACTGCTTTTCTCTAGCCCTCTCGGTGGATCTGCGAACTGTTCCCTGGGTATTCCTGCTGCCTGATCATATCTCCTCTCTACCTCTCCATAAAATTCATGGAAAGCTTGTTGTTTATATGTGCAGAGCTGTTCACAAGGGGAATGGAACACAAATTGAGTTGAACAGGTTATTTCATGAGACCAGCCTTGAAACTAAGAATTCTGTATCAGTTTTTTGTAACTTTCCAGGTAAATGAATGGGTAAGATAGCCGAAAGAAACTCATCATGTCAGATATGCTGCTAGTCTTTGCAGATAAGAACATTAACCAGATGCAAGCTAACTTAAAGCAAATTTGTGCAAGTAGGTCTTATGAAATTAGTAGATTGTCCAGAACACCATGTTGCTATTGATAACAACAAAACAATCTGAAAAGACTTGTTCTCAGTAAGAAATATCTCTCTAAATATGTTGTAGTATCTTTAAAACTCCTAAATTTATAAAATTATATTACATTATAAAAATTATAACTTCTGAAAAAAATACACAGTTTAAACTAACAAAACCTTTCAAAGACAAGTTCCAACAGACCGCATTGTCTATACTGCCTCAGAATTTAAAAATCAAACACACAAACCAAACAATAGGTTATTTAACCCCAATTAACAAAAACAAAATTCTACAACTTTTAGGGAAGCATAATATGCTCTCCTGTTGCCATGACGATGCCTGCGCTTGGCGTCGCTGATCAGCGATGGACCTGCCCAGTACAATCCATCTGTGTGTATGTGTTTTCTACACCATGTAAGGAGCTAAGCCTCATAAGGAAGAGAAGATGGCGAGGCACGCTGAGGAGCACTTGATCCATGAGCAGAGAGAAGAGAGCTTCTATCCACATGAGGGCATGAAATCCTTCCCACATGTTCTGGACGTCTTGTTCTTTCCTCCTTCTTTTCCCCAATCATGAGACAAGTAAATGAAGCAACAGGAAAGTGAAAACAAGTTAAGTTAATTGGATTACGGGCTACTGAATGAACAGGTAGGAAGCATTTTTTCTCAGACTATCTCATTACTTCACTTTCTTGTCTTTAAAGGATCATTTGAAGTGGAAGGCAGAATTTGTGTGGCAGAGTCGAGATCTTGCTCTGGACTTAGTTCGCATCATGTGACATGTATAAAAATAGAGCGCAGCGTAAGAAATGGGATCAGCTGCAATTTTGTTTCGTGCCTTCACAGGAATCTATGCCGGCCTGCAGATCCACCTACCAGTAGATGGGAAATACAAGAAACATCTTAATCACCACCACAGGAAAGCAATCAGCAAAATTACAGGCTGTGGGGAGGGAGTCCTACTCCTTACTACTTGAAGTAGTGAGTAGTTCAGAGACCAGCCACATCAGCATCGCTGGGGCTCCTATTAAACATGGGGATGCCAGGCCCCACCCCAGTCTACTGCTTCAGAACCTCTAATGAAATCTCCAAGTGATTCACGTTCACATTTACATTTCAGAATCAATGCTCTACAGGACAATCAAAACAAGACAAAACAAACCCTCTGCCCTGAGTGACAATGACCCAAACAGCAGCTGCTCTGTGGCATCCCAGAGTGAGGAGGACACAGGTCTGGGGCAGCACCCTGTGTACACCTGAGGGAGAAAGCAGTCCCTTCATCATAGCCAGAGATTTGGGAAATTGTTAGTGCTGCATCTTCTAGCAAAAGCTAGTATACGTCTCTATGCAGGATTACAGTGAAGACTACATGTGAGTATGTACAGAGAGTACCTGAAAAAATAATAGCTACTCTTGTCCATAAATGTTTGCTCCCTTCTCCCCTCAGCATTCACGAAGCAGCCAGGACTGCTGAGAAGCTGCCATAAACGCCCCTTGTGCATGGCAGAAACCCGGAATGATAAGAGCGTAGTCATTTGTTTTAGGGGCCTCACGTTCATGAAGATCTACCACATGCTCAAAAAGTGGAAAATTTTGTTATTTCAGCCTAATAGTCTTATGAGATTGGTACTGTGTTCTTTGTTTTACATAAAATGTAATCTGTAATATGGAAGAGTAGATGGCATATTGATGGGTCTGGCAAAAAGAAGGCCAAAACAAAACAAAACAACAACAACAAAAACCCAAAAAAACAAAAAACTCACACTTTAGGAATTCTGAGCTAAAACCTAAGAAACAGAAACTAGTTTTTGATGAATTACATGCTAGGATGAATTAAATAATTCATAGTATCAATGATGTGGTCGAGTACTAATGTCTTTCATGAAACTGCGGGAAGTGAAGCCAGGAAACTCAGAACAAGGGTTGGTCAAAGGAAATTAGGTATGAGCGTGGCTTTGTTGTGCAATTCACATACACTCATGTTCAAAATGTGCTCACACATGTAGCTGCATACATTTGTATCAATATGCAAGATTCTGCGTAATAAATATGAGGCTAAAATGAATAAGCAACTTAAGCAGGTTGTACATATTTCTTTTTTTAATGCTTATTTATTTTGAGAGAGAGAGTGTGTGTGTATGTGCTCACAAGCAGGAGAGTGAGAACAAGGGAGAGAGAGAGACTCTCAAGCAGGCTCCAGGCTGTCAGCACAGAGCTGGCACAGGGCTCAATCCCAGGAACCACGAGATCATGACCTGAGCCAAAATCAAGAGTTAGATGCTTAACCAACTGAGCCACCCAGGTGCCCCAGGTTGTACATTATTTCTAATACAGTGAAAAATAACTAGACAAGGGGCCTGAGAAGTAAAATGCAATCCTGCAATCAAGGAGAGCACACTTCTGTACAAACACAGAAGTACCAATGATCCATGCAAGGGAATGGTTGTTGTTTTTTTTTTTTAATTTTTTTTTTTATGTTTATTAATTTTTGAAAGAGAGACAGAGTGAGAGGCGGAGGGGCAGAGAGAGAAGGAGTCACAGAATCCGAAGCAGGCTCCAGGCTCCCAGCTGTCAGCACAGAACCCGACGTGGGGCTTGAACTCACGGAGTATAAGATCATGACCTGAGCTGAAGTCGGACACCTAACCGACTGAGCCACCCAGGCGCCCCAGGGAATGGCTGTTTGGATTAAACTCATGATTCACTAGAAGGAAGAGGGAAGGAAACAGACCAGGAGCTGTGGCCAGAACCAAGCCTGTGATGAGATATGATAGCTCATGTCAGGTTGGAAAGGTCATGTGACTTGGAGACTCCAAGTTCTACAACTAATAATTACTACAGTGAGATTTGAACCCAGGTCTGTACGTACAACATGAGTGATCAATCCACCTGGAACGTAGATTTCTGGTGGCACAAACAATACAAATGTTAATCTCAAACACGTGTTTTAATTCTATTTAAACAACATACTCTAAACATTTTATAAAATGTTATTTTACTCCCCAAAGATTTAGATTATACAATAAAATACTACAGAAAAACAAAAATTTATTAATTATTATTATTTAATTCCCTTTCTGCTGACATTTCATACTATAGTAATCACTATACATGTAATTAAGACGGGTCCATTTGAAAATGCTTACTGACCGCCAAACTGTTTCAACAAGCCAGATAATGCATTTGATATGCTGGCAGATTGCAGAATTTGGTCAGCCTCAGTCAGTACTTGCAAAAGTTACTAGAATAAGATAAAACCATCTCCCGTTTCCCACTTGTGTTACTCCTGAAATCTCCTTTTGGTTCACAACACATTTCTGTGCCTAGACTTTGCTTTGGAAGCTTATGCTTACATGGCTTTCTCAATTCCAGCCTCTTCTGACCATGCAATACTTCAAGTCCTTAACCCAATTTATCTAAAGCATCCAAAGTTACAAGATTGTTTACATAAACATTTAGGGATTGTTGGATGTGTACCTGTATCTCCTTAAAAGTTACTTTGGATTAACACACAACTGGAAATATTAATAGTTCTTTAGTTTATGCAGTGGGAGAATCTGTCTGACTTGTTGCTACTTGAAATGAATTTGTTCACGAGGCACCTGGGTGGCTCAGTCGGTTAAGCGTCCAGCTCTTGGTTTTGGCTTAGGTCATGACCTCATAGTTTGTGAGTTCTAGCCCCGCATAGGGTTCTGCACTAAGTGCCCAGGACATGCTTAGGATTCTCTCTCCCTCGCTCTCTACCCCTCCCCTGCACATGCGTGCACTCTCTCTCAAAATAAAAGAAAAGTAAACTTCGGGGCGTCTGGGTGGCTCAGTCAGTTGAGCCTCGGACTTCAGCTCAGGTCATGATCTCATGGTTTGTGAGTTCAAGCCCCACATCAGGCTCGCTGCCTTCAGTGCAGAGCCCGCTTCGGATCCTTTGTCCCCTTTGCTCTGCCCCTCCCCGCTTGCATTCTCTCAAAAATAAATAAAAAATTAAAAAAATAAACTTAAACAAAAAGTACAAATGAATTTGTTCAAAGTTCTTATACTATCAGTTTTGGGATAATCCTTACAATAATTTTAAGCATTAATTTTAAGCACTTAATTCTTAAAATAGTTTCTCTCATTTTACTTATTAATCTTCAACACCTGTGTCTTAAAATGTTACTTACTTAAAATGTTTTAAAACATTTTTAATGTTTCCAGTCTTGGAAAACTTGCCAAGGTGGGTGGGTACGTGAATGAGGTAACTCACAGGGGTCATGAATGGTCTCCTTCATCCTCAGGAATATTCCATAACCCGATCACCTGTTAACTCTTGGTGCTCACACTGATAACCAGTCAGCAGCAAAACATCCTACAGCTACTTCCTATCATCTTTAACACATTGCTGGGTCTAGGCGTTCACTTACATGAAAATCATGAAAACAAAATAGCCGAATATCCATCAAACCATATGGACTCTTTCACATCATTCCAGTGAACCCGTATTTAAGAAGGGTGCATGGCAAAACAAGTGAACAATTTCTGAAAACAGAACTAAGAGTTCTAAAGGTGGATTTTAGCTGATGTGCGATATGGAAAAGGAAAAGCAAGACAAAATTATTGTTTTTATTGACAGATTGCCAAATAGTTACTTGCAAAGTTATTTTTCTGACCTAAGTTGTCATTTGTCTATTTCCAATGACATCCAGCAGAGTCCTGGAGTATTATCAGTTTGAGGTAACTTACGGAGAGAGGACATGCTGGAGGTGCCCCGAAGAAACTGGTGTAAGCCATCTTCACTGTCACTGGAGCTGGCTATACTGTTCCTCATTTCTAGCATGGAGATCTGTGTGCACAGGCTGAGCTGGTGTTCCAACTTTTTGGCCTTCTACAAAACAAAGTTTTAAGGTTTCGGAGATCTATGGGACTTAGGTCATACATTCCCTGTAAACAGCATTTATTTTTCCTTGAAATAAAAACTACCTGGTATATAGTAAGTGGCCAAAAAATGTTAGCTATGACCTTTATCATAAGCTATTACTATACATACATTACAAAAATTTAACATACTCAATAGCTTATTTATTAAACTGGAAAACAATAAGCACCAACCTAATTTGATAAAGGGCCTAGACAAGATGACTTTAAGAGAGCACACACTCATATGCATAGTTCCTGGAGAACACTACTTATCACAGAAACAACATTCTGCAATGTCTCTTCTGTCATCATTTTAATTTCCTTCTAAGCAATTGTGGGGAAATGAAGATCAAATTGCAAATTGTTGAAGATCCACTCAGCTCTGAAATTCCTAACTGGATTGCCACACGCCCCCTCTCATCCCTCTCTTGTCACTTCTAGACCTTCTGGAAAGGGGGTTGCCCAGGAGGATATATAAAACCGGAAGACACCAGGGTTAAAATGTGAACTTCCTGTTCACCCAAGTTTGTGAGTGTTTCTCAGTCTGCAACCTTCCTGCTGCCCTGCCTTCCCTGGCCCACTCTACCCCACATCCCTCCCTCCAACTCGCTTACCATCTTCCTGAGACTGATTGACCCTTTATGAGAGATCAGCACCACATCACCACAAATGGAGGTCCCTGACATTTAGAGACACCTCACCAGGTAATGGCAAATATAATAATTATAAAATATTTCCATGCTCTTGAAAAATGATTCCCCTGAAGAGTCTCTAAATTACAAGCATCCCCACTTCACTCATAATTAATTAATGAAAATTCAGAAAAACTATATGCTGCATAAAGTGAGGTACACCTTAGAAAACCACTTACTTTATCATTTAAGGTAGGATCATTCAATGAGTAGAGCTTATTGGTAATGTCTTTTCCTATGAGATACCTAAATATTTCATATAGAAACGGTTCTGATTCCAGAAAGTAAGTTAATCTTTCTCTTGACCAGCATAAAAATCTGCAGTTATCATCTGCAATGATGGTGACCTGCCCAAGAAACAAACACAGAAAGAAAAAAGTACTTTGTGTATATGAATTACGACTATAATAATTTTGGGGAAAGGAAGAGTAGAATAATTTAGTGGATATTATTAAAGGAATGATTTATCATATTAGTTAAATTAAAATAAGATCTATACACACAAGCTTCTATAACTACTATAAAATCACGTTTAAAATCGTTAAAAAACCAAGAATTCTGCAGACGAAAAGCAAACTCTCCAAGTTTCATTGTTGTGCTGTTCTGTGAGGTCTGGTGTCAAAAGCACTGCCACAGAGCATACTAGACTAATGTTACAACTAGATATATAATTTATGGTTAAATATTTCTTTCCACACTGATGATTACAACAGAGGTTTAAGAATATGGCTTCGAGCAAGAGAACTGAGCTAAGATTCGTGAGGCAAGTTACAGATGAAAGATATCCCGCCTAGCCAACTCTGCAAACAAATACTAGTGAATGAGAAAACAGAGTCCTGTGAATTGGTTTTAGGGTCCAGGTTGTTACTGCGGAATATGGCTACTGAGGGTTCTTCTCTGGGTCCTTCTGTCAGAGGTAATTCTCGAGTGTGACCTTTCAGGGCTAGCTCCAGGGTATCGGGAAACCATACCTTGTTCTTGAGCATTGTTGCACAGCAAAGTGGGAAACACTGTAACTGCACTACATACAGCTCAAGTTTCTTTAAATAAATCCTTTCTCCAGAGTGAGGGGTTAAGCCCTCACACCTCAGTGTCAGGAAGCCCATCCCCCCATGGCAGTCCCCTTCCATCAGTTAGTACTCCTCCTCTGAGCTTCATGGGGCACTCATATCACCGAACCCACACTCATCTGTGGACACATCTGTCTCCGCCAGGCACTCTGAGGGCAGGGACTATGCATCTTCATGTCTGAATGCCCAGCGTCCAACACAGAGTGGTGCTCAGTATACATTTATTATATGAAGAAATTAACAAATGAACACAAATAGTGTTGAAGGCAACAACTATTTTTATATCCTCAACATTAAACCCAATGCCTGTCCAGGTCAATTAATAAAGGGTTTTTGAATTGACATGAAATCATACCTGAGCATCAGAGCAAATATTTCCAATTTCCCCTTGGTTTGTCATAAAATTAAGCATATTTTGGTGATGAGGTGGTATTTATGTCTACTAAGATAGAAAATGAAAACCCAGCTTCTCAACTAATACTAATAGCTGAAATTTGACCTTTAGCAAATTGGAGGGTTTAGCTACTTTAAAAAATGGGTCAATATTCCTAGAAAAAAAATTTGCATTTATTTATTATATTAAAAGCAGGAATCTCCAAAAACCCAATACATTTGGATTGAAGAAATGCATTACCAACTCTATGACTCCGTGAGACACTAAATTCTACTCTTTCTTTCAATATGCATTACGTACTTACTTTATGCTAGACACTGTTAAAGGCACTGACATTACGACATGAACAAGAAAGACAAGATCTTTGCCCTGGGAAATAAATAAAGAAATATGATACCCTCAGGTGACACTAAGTGTTTTGACAAATACACAACCGGGGAAAGTGGTAGAGAATCTCCAGGGAATGACAGTCACACATAATACCACTCACTTTATACATGCATTGTACTTTTAAACATTTAGGTCCTTTTACATCTATAAGTGGATCCTCAAAATTGTCTTTTGGATAAGCAAGTAACATTCTTCTTCATTTTTCAGATGCCAGATGAGAAGACCCAAAAAACTTATTCATGAGCACTTTACCTAGTGATGAAGTGAGTACTTCTGATTTCCAGCCCTGACATGATTTTCCCACCAGACTAAACCCTACCCAATGTGTCCAGTATTTATGAACACAATCACATTGAAAGTAATTTTGTTAAGTGACCACAGGGTCGGCTCAGAGCCCATCAAGAGTTCCTCATACAAACAACAGTTGAACACAATGTCATGAAGCCTACACTCTAGTGGAGGAAGCTAATGATATGTAAAGATATGTGACAAAAAAAAAAAAAAGAGTTAAAAGAGAAGTATAAGGTGAAGCCAGTACTGAGGAGTTCCCAGAAAAACTAAGAGATGGGTAAATAAATGGAGGGCAACTAAATAATATTCCACAGGAGTAATTAGAGAAGGGTGGACAATGGTACTCACTGTAGCACAGCCCTGCAACTGAGCACTGGAGAAAGGGTTAGGAGTTGGAGTTGCCTTCGTTTGGCAAAGAGGTCATCCGGACTTTGGAAAACATAATTCATGTGCAGTGGGGGAAGAAGTTAAAAGAGGAGTTGGAAGTCATCCAAGAGAAGACAAAGGAATTGTACCCAGGTGATGTTTAATACATTTAACTTCTTCTCAACCATTCCAATAACCTCAAGTTCCCACTGAGGCAATGACACTTCCGATACTATCATTTGCTTAGCAAATACATTTCTTACTGATGGTTGAAAAACACTATGAACCTGTTTACATTGTTATTAAATTTAGACTTAATAACACTATTCAAATAATAAGCTATACCTAGAGAATGTATGAGTGACTTACAGATCTGTAAGCAAAGGCATTTAATTGGATGCGGGTAGTTAGTATATTGACTGAGGTCATTTTACATGATGGTTGATGCTTCATTTCTGCCAAATAGACATTTGTGTTTAATGATTTCCTGTCACAAGAGCCAAGTAAAACATATTTTAATGAGGAATTTCTATAAAGCAATATAAGATTTTTTAAAGCTTCCATAAAATAAATTTGCTTCTTAAGTCATTAGGGCACCTCAGCAGTGCCATGCTTTAGTTCTTGTGAAGAAATAAAAGCAAACAGGGCAATGGAAGATACAAAGGGATTGCTTTCAGGGAGAGAATTGGACTAAGTGTTTTCAGTTGGGTTTGCCCTGATTATTTCAAGGCACTAGGCCTGTCCCTCACTTTAGACTGTACACCCTCACATTACACAAGAACAAGGGTGTCTGAGGGAATTGCCGAATGTGCCACAATTGGAAACCGCAGTCAGACAATATGATGGATGAATATTCTCAGGGGAGAATGTGTTATATTCTTCATGTATTGTATCACATTTCACACATCAGGAACATGAAAATGTCGTAGGACTGGTCTGTTCAGCCAATGCTCAGAGTTCTCATGAGCACCAAAATACAGTAGAGTCAAAGCTCGCAGAGCAAATTGCTTCACAGCTTAACCAAAAGATTTACTTAATACAATAAGATAAGATTTGATTTAAATACAGGTAAAAATTTAGTGTTCCTTTATTTCACAAAGGCTTGGATCTCCAAGACATCCTCCTTCCCTTCAAGTCAATAAAGCTTTGATTTTCAGGCTTCCCAGCACAGGACATGCAACCGACTACAGCAAAGCAATAGTGGGACACAGAACACAAAAGATAAATGTGAAAATGGTAAAGCTCACTTGATATAAAGCAACTGCAGAAAGAGAAAGAAACCAAACACAAAAGACGACCTCTACCTCTTATAAGAAAGATACCCAAGATTCTATCAATAGTTCTAAGCAGCAACTTTGGTGTGTAAGTACATAATGGCTGTAAGCATCTGTCGAGTACCTGTGAGTTCAGAACCTGTTTCTCATCCCTGTCACTGTGTCTGTCACAAGCGTCACACGTGTACCCAAATAACATTTTTCTGTGCAATCTCAAGAGATAGACATTGGGTCCATTTGCCTTTCTTTTCCCCTTTCACCTTAGTGAAAGGTACTTTGGTAGTACCCATACCAACGATGCATTTTAAGAAATACAAATTTGAGGGAAGTATCACCTTTGTCAGGATACTTTTAATGGTTCAGATTTAAAGAAAAATGAGATTAGCAGGAAAAAAGCATGTAGGTGGAGAAGTTGACCACTGACACTCTCAAATGTCCTCTGCTATGGGCACAGGTAGTGAGAAGTTGCAGCAAAGTTCCTCTGGGAACTTGCTTCACAAAGAGGCACTATATACTCCTACACAGACGTGCAGCAGCTATATTTACTCTTGAGTATCTGCCAAAGGGAACATTTCGTAAACAATCAAAACACAATCTCTCCCGAGGGCTTCTTATGATGGAGTCTGCTCCAATTGTACAGGGCACAATTTCCATGATGCTACAGTCATTTCTTTCCATTGACCAATCAGAAAATGCCACACCACATTCCATGCAGACAACAGATGACTGGTGTTGGAAAGGCTGAATAATATCCTTTACCAGCTACAGTACCTCGGTTTTGGTCATATTTTGGAATCTTCACAGCAATTATCAGGAACATTTCTCAGCTAGCAAATCCTAGTCCCTGGTCCCCAAGAAGAAACTGTAGCTAGGGATTAGAATTCCTTTTTTTGTTAAGTTAATTAAAATATAACTTGGAGTCCAGTGGAAAAGATAGTACATGTTCATATCCCTGGATTCTCAGGGAGCATTTGCTTCTAGAAACAAATGGGTTTCAGTTTCCACCCCCTCGCCAAATCCCAGTCTCTTCAGGGTATAATGAGACTGAGTCACTGTGTAATACCACTTGCTACTATACACAGAGAAATGGATGAAACAGATAAATACACAGATAAGCGGGCTTTGGAAGAAGAAATGTAATAAGGGCAGACGAAAGAAGGAGAGAAGAAATAAGTGGCCCTGCATTCATTTGTAGATGGTGGTGATTAAAGATACAGTAAGAACATTTAAGTCTCAGTGCACAGCTGACCCTCACAAACACAAGGTGAGAGTGTAAATTCGGGAAGCCACGATATAGCATTAGCTTTCTACTTCTGTATCTTAAGCTCAGCCAGTTTGGGAACAGTACTACACCCACTTAATGAACTTATATGAGACCTTGCAGTAAATACATATAACTGTACCAAGTTGTGTGGTTATGCAGACCTGTTACTCAGGCAGAATGAGAGTGGGGCAGGGCTGAGGCCATTGTATATAAAGTAAACTGTATGTCTGTAAATTTTCCCTTTTATCTCCATGTGGTCTCCCAAATTGTACAGAGTCTCAAAATGAAACTCAAAAATAATACTGGTCATCAAGAAACACTGACATTTCCTCCCTCAGGTGATAACATCCCTTCTATTCCATTTCCTACCTATATAGATTCACCCTCTTGCTCATAAGCATCCCTATTCCGCAATTTATCTAGAGGCTAAGATCAAAGGATACTCTCACCCATTTTCCTGGTTACTTTCCTATCAATCAAGAGGGGAATAAAATAGGAGGGCTGGACACTTACAGAAAGGATGAAAACAAACTGCCACATAATGGAACAATTTTTAACTATGAAGAACTTCATCCTTTGTCCCTAAAATATTCATTAAATATGAAATTGTAAAGTGACTAGGTTATTTCATAAGGATTAACAGGATATCTCTAGGGCAAAGCCAGTTTCTCTTTTTTCCCAATAAAATTTTAACCAATTACGTGTTTTGGAAACACTGATTATCCACAACTGATATTTTCCTTTTTTCTCATAATCAAAGCACTCGATGTTTTCTATGAAAAGTTATAAAAATTCAAAGAAACAAAAAGGAAGAAAATAAAAAAGTAGTCAAACTCACAACCCAGAAGTAACAGTGTTAACACTATGCCCAAAGTAGGATATATCTTTCTAGAGCTCTTAATGCATGTATAGGCACTATTTTGTTTAAGTTCCACAAAAATTGGATCATGCTATATATACCATATGATAATCTTTTATTTTCAATTAATCACTTTTCTAGTAATATCCTTCAGATTTTGAATGAGACATGAACTAGCTCCAATCTTCTTAAAAATCATGCCAACACATACCTGGAATTTTTCGCCTTTGTGCATCTGAGTTGATCTAAATTCTGGTGAATCTATAAAGGCACAGGGGTAAATGTTATGCAGAAAATGTCCTCGATAGGAAACCTTCATTCTGATAACAGAAATTCATGTTAATAAATGCATAATATTTCATAAATAACATGATGATCCTTAATCTTATAGTATTTTGTACTAAAGTTTTAAAGACTCCAAAGATGACAGACACAATTAAAAGCACTTTCTGAAACGCATAAATATTTACTTCAAAATAAATTTCATCAACAAGGAAAAAAAAAAAAAAAAAAAAAGGACAGGTTCCAGTACTGAACACACACATGCCTTCCAATAGTTATTACTGCTTGTTTAGCTGGAGTGGCCATAAATTTATCACTCAAACTCAGATATTTTTGAGAAGGAAAGGATTGGTATTAATAATTATGCCAGAAAAATACACACTGGCTCTCTCCCCAGAAGACTGATATTTCTAGAAGTTATATTTTTGTGATATTCAAAAAATAATCAAATCACCTCTGAAACACGCACAAGCTTTTGGAAGTTTAATGCCCAACTTAAGCCTACGTCAATTTTGATTCGTTAACTTTAAAAAAGGGTCAGTGGGGGTTCAGAATATTCACAACTGAAAATCTTAACATCAACAAGAACTGGAGTAGTCAATTCTATGTAACTCTAACATGTTGCTCTGTAGTATTCTAAAACGCAGTTGTAAAATGGAATTTCAGCACCAACAAACTCTGCGACCGTTTCCCCCATTAGCTGGTATCATTCCTCTCTAGTCATTCCCTTCCCAGGGGACATGAGAAGACTTAGGGCAAACTGGACATTTCAATTTCCATACAGCACTTACTTCCCCTTCAGGAGAATACTCAGACGGTCATCAACGGAGGTTTTATCCTCTGCAGCATAAGCCTGGCCCTTTTTTAAGGTTTGGATCATACAAAACTGGCCAGTTAATCTTCTGAACAAATCTGGAGGCACACGGAGTGGTTCGAACAATCGGCGATAGATGCCACTGAGTTCCTTTTCAATCTTCACCTGAAACGCAGCAATGACCACATGCTGTAGTAACGCAGCAACACTGAAACATTGGCTTCTGCAGTCTCAGTACGGTTTTGAGAGTAAACACGTCTTCAACAAACACCATGGCCCTGTATTTCAGTACATGGAATCTTATACAGAGACTATGTGGTGACATAAGTTTAGATGCTAAAAGGGCACTTTTGCAGTTAAACAATTCCAAGAGCATATGGAAAAGATTTGCACTATTGATCACATCTCCTCCTAGGCGCTGGAAAGCGGCTGGGGATGTTTTGCATGTTATCACAACATGTACCTTCCCAATCTTAGCACTTCCTGTAAATAACACAAAACCTTTTTTTTTTTTTTAATTTTTTTAACATTTATTTTGAGACACAGAGAGACAGAGCATGAACATGGGAGGGTCAGAGAGAGAGGGAGACACAGAATCTGAAACAGGCTCCAGGCTCTGAGCTGTCAGCACAGAGCCTGACGTGGGGCTCGAACTCACGGACTGTGAGATCATGACCTGAGCCGAAGTCGGACGCTTAACTGACTGAGCCACCCAGGCGCCCCAACACAAAACCTTTTTGTCTTTATAACAGCTGTTTCACAGAAAGAAATTACATGAACTTTTAAATATTATAGCAAAAAAAGAGAAACACACTAAATAGGAACCAACACAGAAAAAAAATTTATGAAAATACATACAGTAAGCATTTTATCTATATGTATTATTTAATGCATCAGCATAGGAGAACAAATATTCACAGCTGCAATCATTGCTTCTGATTTATTTATTCTGAAGCAAAGTGAAGACAGTAAAAGGGTTTCAGTGTAGCAATTTCATCCTAAGCTAAAATACTTTGTAGAATGGAGAACCCGCCAATTAACTCCGACAACTAGAGAAAAAAAGGGAAGAGCAAAAAGGCTCAGTCACCTCTGCTGTCAGTCAAGACCCAGATCACACCCCGTATTTGGGCCCAGCATTAGTCTGGGAAAACTGTAAAGCATGTGAATGAACTTTGGGGTTCAAATGATCATCCATCCCCAAGAAATCTACGGCAGACACAACATGGAGCTTATAGACCTGGCTGATGAGAGCCACTCAGATGTCACTATAGCCTTTGCGATGCTCTTGTCGTGTTCCATTTCAACAAAGAAACAGCATTTACATTTTTCAAAAAAATAAGTTTATAATCTGAGAAGACACAAAAGCACAGATACTGTGTGAATGTGTTACTTGATGCTACTACCTTATGTTCAGAACTTGGGGTTCCAACAAGTTCTGGTATTCAGAAATTACAACCCTCATTATTACTACCATCTACCTCCTCTACTTCGGAGATCTAGTAACGAGTGTTTAAGATAATTTAGTCACAAATACGTCCCACTTTCAGGATACATGGTAGCCAATGTGGTATAGCAATGAACACATGAACTAAACAAATCTATTGACTCATATTCATCATCTGGTCATTCTGCAAGTGTTAGCTCAAGTCCCAATTCCTTCATGAAGCCTTCTTAATTCTTGTGAAAGCACTCACTCATCAAATATTTTTTTGAGCACTTGTTATGCGACAATCATGGTTGACAGACACATGGAATACAACAGTAAGGTGGCAGATGATGTTATTGTTCCCAACTATGTGCTGCTCCCATCCCCTGTAAAAGGATTATCCATCCCCTTACCCCAACCTATTCCCACATTATCACGCTTGGCCACGTCATTTACTTTAGCCAATGAAATGTGAGCAAAGGTGACATATGCTCCTTCTGAGCAGAGGTTTTAAGAGACACCGGGTGTTTCTCTTTTGTTCTCTCATACTTTTCTCTCTGCTATGAGCATGTATATCTAAACGGAATCTGGTGCTTCAGCAGAGACTCTGAGATGAAGCCACAGAGCAGAATCACAAGTGACACACAACTGCCAGAGTCCACGTATAAGGTGCGTGAGGAAAAAACAAAACAAAACAAAACACCTGTCACTGTTACTTGTCACTGAGATTTTCAGATTATGTATTACACAGGATAACTTCGAGAAACCTAATATGGTAAGCAAAACAGACTGGGTCACAATGACGATGAGGTTACAGTCTAGTAGAATGCCTATTATATACAGCATCTGTATCATTCAAATTATAATTTCCTGTGAAATGTCTTGTTTTGGAATAGTTTTCTGTGTGCAAGTCTGGCTTCGAACACGTACAAGTGCTGTATCTTTTACCTTACTGGATAATTATGTGTAATTTGAATAGTTAGTAAACACGTATGGAGTGATTTCTAGGAGCCATGATGTTTTCTTAATTCTATTTACATCTCTTTGTCTTAGAATGACCAAGGAAACACAAGATAAATCAGAATTGGGGAAAAAAAGTTAAATACTAAAGCTAAATATAGTGTTTTGGCATCACCCTCCCCAAATGGCAATTTCCTTAAATGAGTATTTTGGGGTAACGAAAAAAAATAAAGTCACTATATTTAAAAAAAATAGCATGAGGGGTGCCTAGGTGGCTCAGTCAGTTAAGCATCTGATTCCTGATCTCAGCTCAGGTCATGATCTCACAGTTCTGTGAGGTCAAGCCCCACATTGGGCTCTGTGCTGACAGTGTGGAGCCTGCCTGGAATTCTCTTACTCTCCCTCTCTCTCAAAATAAATAAATACACTTAAAAAAAAATAAAAATAAAAAATAGCACGAACTATTTGTAAATCATTAGTATTTTCAAGGCAGTTGCCTATAGTTGATTTTACAACTAGGCAAAGATATTTCCAGGTGACATTTGAGTGTCAATAGACAAAAGAAATAATGAAGTTATAGGACTAAAATGACGGAGAATATGGATATGTTCTCTGATGTCTAAATTGCCTTAATGATTTAAAGAATTTAAAAAACTCCTATGTAAAACAAATTTCATGGTATTCAAATATTTCACTTTATATATAAACAAAATCAGAGAAATGATATTAAAGGGACCAAAGATGTTAGATGTTCA
Organism: Neofelis nebulosa; assembly: GCF_028018385.1. Taxonomy (NCBI): domain Eukaryota; kingdom Metazoa; phylum Chordata; class Mammalia; order Carnivora; family Felidae; genus Neofelis; species Neofelis nebulosa. The sequence continues at coordinate 98,358,242 of NC_080787.1, forward strand.
TTCTTAAGTCTGAACAAAGCATTTTAAAAGCTTTTTGGCTTTAAAATCCCTTCCTTAAGAGATGCCTGGGTGGCTCAGTTGGTTAAGCGTCTGGCCTTTGGTTTCAGCTCAGGTCATGATCTGATGGTTTATGAGACCAAAGTTTGAGAGACTGAGCCCAGCTGTCAGTGCAGAGCCTGCTTTGGGATTCTCTCTCTCCCCCTCTCTCTCTGCCCCGCTCCACCACATGTGTAGTCATTTTCTCTCTCTCTCAAAATAACTAAATCAATTTTAAAAATAAAATAAAATAAAATCTCTTCCTAATTAATTAATTTTAGTCATTACCGGTCTTTTCTTGTACAAAAGATATGACAGATGTAAAATGTTGACTCCCAGGAACACAGAGTTCCAGATCATGATATCCAAGGCACATCGGTAGAGAGTGGCCCAGACAATATAAAGGGTACATCCTGTTGAATAACAAAGTTAACATGTTAGATGACTGGCATAGCATCAGTATGTAGATTAATAAATTTTTTATCCTCTGTATACAAAAATAATCAAGCACATTTTAGAACTACCTAAGCCAAACATCACATTAACTTCCATTTTGTTTTTTGTCTTGTTACCACAAAAGGAAAATGTGCTCTATTGTGGAAAATTTATATAGCAAATATTTTTAAAGGGGAAAACCCCCATAATTCTACTACTTAAAAAAAAACACTGTCGATATTTTATACTTCTTTACAGTGTTGATACATTTTTACCTGATGGCAAACCTACTGTCTATAAAATTTTAAAATCCACTCTTTAACTTATTTTGCTTACTGTGGTAATTTCCCTATTTTGTTAAACCTCTTCATATACATAGTTTTCAACAACTGTAACTGACTAAATCCTAATTTATCTAAGCATTTCCAACTGGTAAATAGATGAGATTTTGGGGGTGTAATTTTTGATACATCGCCAAAAGATATTTATACATTAAAAATTGATGTGTTTTTTTGTTTTGTTTACTATTTTCTTAGGGTGGATTACCTAACAGTAAGTCAAGGAAATGAACTTCACAGCTTTTGATGAGACTAAAGAATTGCTTCTCAAAGGTATATAGACATTTGCAATCCTACTCGTTAGGAATGCTACTATTAAGTTGACAATATTACAAAATTTGAAGTCTCTTCATTTGAGAGTGAGGAATTATATATTCTATTTAATTTTGCATTTCCATGATTATTGGTGAGCCTGAATATTTTACCAAATATTTAACCATGTAAATTTTCACTTGATGATTTTCCATTCACCTGTGGAAATCTTGCTTTTTCTTATCAATTCTCTTAATTTAGGAAGAATACCCATTTTCTTTTGCTTGATGGATGGTGGGAGAGTCAATATATAATTTGAAAAAAAACGATCAATATGATACAAATATATCATCAACATATACGCACATAAAAGCTAAACACTCGCATTAAAAAGTTGATCATTTGCAATTTTTATTTCATCATAATGATTTGGGACACCTGAATAGGCCAAAATGTAAAACTTCATAAGTTCTTTAAAAAATATTTCATAGCAAGTGTTGTTGAATTTTAAAATACTATTACTTAAAGAAGACAGGGAAGCATAATGCTTCAGCTGACTGGGAACATGAGGATCTGAATTACAGTCCTGGGTTAGCCACGTTCTCTCCATCTTAATTTTGGATGAGTCAGTTAACTTCTCCAGGTCTCTTTGTTTATTAAGTGTCGGACTAGATGATCTCCTTGGCCCGTCCCACCTCTAGAACTGTGTCTTAAAATTTATAATTAGCTTTTGCCTTTTTTGCAGGGTATGGTTTGGTTTTGTTTTTCATTCAACACTCTGCAATGCCTGCTGCAATCCCTGCCTTACTCAGAGGTTACAGCCACAGAAGCCCACAGGCCACCTTCTGGCTTCCCTTCCAGCCTCTTATTTTATCTATCTATCTATCTATCTATCTATCTATCTATCTATCATCTACCTATTTTGAGTGTAGTTGACACATAATGTTACATTAGTTTCAGGCGTATAACATAGTGGTTCAACACGTTTACACCTATATATGTTATGCTGTGCTCACCATAAGTGTAGCTGCCATCTGTTGCCACACAGCATTATTACAGTATCACTGACGATATTCCCTATGCTGTGCCTTTTATTCCCATAACTTATCCATTCCATAACTGGAAGCCTGTCTCTCGCTCCTAGGCTTTACTTTGACCATTCCTTGTTATTTTTCACGTATTTCAGGCATAATGAGCTACTCTCCACTCCCCCTAGATATGATGAACTTCCCTCTCTTCTGTGCCTTTTCCTGGATACCACACACACTCACACTCAGAGAAATCCTGTTCATCTTCCAAAAGCCAGCTCCAATGTCATCTCCACAGTGTGACCTTGCTCCACCTTCCTGCTGAGGCTGTCACCCTCTCTGTTTCTCCCTGGCACTGGGTGCACATTTGCATCACAGCCTCCAACACCTCACACGTGACTGTCCATCTGTGTCTCCCAGCCCCCCAAAAGTATCTTTTTCAAAAATGGACACTGCCTTCTTCAGTCTTTACCTGACACATTACAGGTGCTCAAAAATGCATCTGAATAAAAGAATCATCAAGGAAATAATCACATAGAGAGTAATTTGTCAAAAATCACTGCCTAAAATAATAAATTCAATTGTTCTGGTATTTTGATGTGAATCTGTTTAACCTGCTTCATCAGGATTATTGGAGCTCCCTCAAAAGTTTTATTTGAACTATTGTGTCTAGGAAACTGCTTTTGTTTCCAGTGTTGCATTACAGGTAATAACTAAAAGCCTATTCAAATAATAGTGCTTACGACTGGATAGTACTTACTATGTCCCAGGCCTGTTATAAGTCAAATATCGCACACACACACACGCACACACACACACACACAAACACACACACTCGTTTAATTCTTCCAACAACTCTAGGGGGTAGTATTATTTTTACCCTTATTTGGCACATGGGAAACTGAGGAGTAGAAAGGTTTAAACACCTGCCCTAGTTACACAGTTAGCAAGTGGTGGAATCAGGATTTGAATTACACAGTCTGCTCCAAAGTCCACACTCCTATATACAAATGGGTTTTTTGATACCTGGAAAATCTAACAACATAGAAAACATACATGGTCTTATGTAAAATAAATATGGAAAGATATGGCATGTAAAGGCCTACCTTGCAAGTTACCTGATACACGTACTGCTTATTTGCTGACAAAGATTTATATTTCTGGTATGCTACAGACCTGACAAGGAACAGTCTGAAGTCCCCAACACTGAGCCCATCTGATGCCAGTTATAGAGAACTTAAATACATCTCAGTCAGGTATCTTACCTATAGTTAACATCCCCCTAAGAAGTATCATATGAAGATGAAGACTAGTTGGAATAACCAACCCAATTGTGAAAAAAATATTTGCTACATGAAAAACTAGATGATGTATCTCTCTCCAGTTTTCACATATGGTCTCATTGGAAGGCACGGGTATGACACTTTCTAACTCAGGTGTAAAACCTATTGCAGTTGATTCGGTCAATGGGCTTGACTCGGTATAATTCATCTTGAAAACTCTGTAAAAACAAAGAAACAAAAGGACAATCATAAAAAATGGCAGCTGTATCTTACTACCCCTATAGGTATTATATCAAAATTATTTCTGTGAACTAAATATTGGTTAATAGACTTCTTTGGTACTTATGAATTAAAGCCAGGTTTGAACCCCACCAGTCACACACTAAGTATATCCATTTCTTTATCTGTTAAATGATGATAATACCTCATTTAACTTTCTACTAAGATGAAATGAAATATATAAAATATTTAGCATAGTGCACAACTATTCACTGATATGTATATCTATTCACTGATGTACTTATGAATTAAAGCCAGGTTTGAACCCCACCAGTCACACACTAAGTATATCCATTTCTTTATCTGTTAAACGATGATAATACCTCATTTAACTTTCTACTAAGATGAAATGAAATATATAAAATATTTAGCATAGTGCACAACTATTCACTGATATGTATATCTGTATATAGACATACATGGTGGGGAGAGAGGAATGAGGAATTAATTTGTCTAAAAGGCAATCACCAATATTCATAAACCATAGCAATTACAAAGTTTTCTGTCACATTCCCACTATGACACTGATTCTGAACACAGAAAAAGTAAATGGAAAAACTGATTTTTTAAATAGTTTCCAAAAAATTAACACTCTCATATCTTTTATTTGAAGGCTTAGGATATTCAGGAGGCTCTATTTTTAACTGTCATTAAGTCATTATATCATACACATATACATTCCATATTATCCTATATGCACATAATAAATACATTACTAATCACTTATACATACACAGATATAACATTTACTCCTTTCATCGTCCAGTTTAAGTCTCTACTTTCTTTCCCATAAAAACTCTACTTGATAGCACATCACAAATTAAAAAGTAGTAAACTTCTGGTTTACTTCTATGTAGGAGAGGTAATGAACATTCTTTCAACTATTTAATGTAAAAATCTATAGCAAATACATTTCAAAGAGTATACATTTTACACATGCTTACATAAACCTTAACACAAAGTGGCACTATTTCCTGACTAAATTACCTGTCCTCCTTCTCTGGTACTTAAAAAACTTTACCTATTATTAGTTATACAAATTGGTCCCTGACAAAAACCATGTAGGTTTACAGATTATATTAATTATCCTGTTTCAGAAATAGAATTCCAAATGGGAACCAAAAATATCTTTAACTTTTATTCTAATGATAAGTATTTCTTTCCAAAATAAGGTCATATAATTAGCCATACATTTCCAATCATTTTTTTTATCATACCAAAGTACAGGTTTTAGGTGGTAGAATAATTAATTGGTATAGGTTGGGCATTCTGAAAGGATGTTATTAGACAAATCTGAAGGAATTCTACATTCGTTAAGATGATAAAAAAACATACACGCATTACAAACTATGAATGAAATGATCAAGTCAATTAAAGATCTCTTCATACAATTCTGACATAGTTCAAAAATATAAGAGAAATAGTTGACTTAGATGTTGATTTTCTGCAAAAAGGAAAGAAACCACAAAAATCCAACTACTTTCCAAATGTTTGAATCAACAAAAATATAAGCCTATTGGGGGCATTATTATTTGAATAATTCCATTTATATGACGTTTGCTTTTAAGACCAAATCAGAATTAATCCTATAATTTCTGCAGGAGGGAGAATGAAATTAAAGGTCCTCTATCACTCATAAGCTAGTGTCAAGGTCTGCTTATGCATTAGCATTACCTAAACTAATAACCACACTTTTTTTTTTTTAATGTTTTTTTCATTTTTGAGAGACTGAGAGACAGAGCACAAGCGGGGGAGGGGCAGAGAGAGAGGGAGACACAGAATCCGAAGCAGGCTCCAGGCTCTGAGCTGTCAGCACAGACCCTGACATGGGGCTGGAACCCACAAACTGTGAGATCATGACCTGAGCCAAAGTCAGATGCTCAACCAACTAAGCCACCCAGGCGCCCCTAATAAGTACATTTCTATGGCTTCCACCTCCATTGTCCTATTTGCTTTTCTAACTACCCTGTGCTCTCTATGAGGCAGGGGTGTTGTCATATTCATCTATGTATACCCAAGGCCTAGATTCTGTAGAGAATGCCAGAGCTGAAAGCCATACAGAAGGGACACAAACATGACAAACAATTTTAGAAATCATTTTCAGTCTCCCCAAACCTTAGAAGTAAAGACAGGAAAGTGTCCAGTGTTCCTGGGACTAAGAGAGTCAGGTTCTATACCAAAAGCCCTGGGGAGCCACAGAAGTCAGGGGAAAGTCATTTCCGCTGCTTGGGTCTGCCTCTTCCTGGGAACAGAGGCGGCTGGACTAGATGGACTTTGAAACACTTTCAAGTTTTAATAGCCTGAGGCTCTAATACACATTTATATAATAAGTTAGTTAAGACATATTCCCCCTCATATCCACCCAATTATACCTGTAATGCCAACTAGCTCAATTTCAGGCTTTTAAAAGTTCTTCAGGTGGCAATAAAAGTACCAACTTCTGCTCCAAGAGCAATAATAGGAAAACTATGATCCACTGATGCAAGAATCAGAAAAATAACAGGAATTTTTAAAAGGTGGGATCACCCGACAACATATTTTGATGCTCCACACCTTATTTAAAATGTATATTTTTAAATTTTCTGTATGTATTATAGCTTATAGAATAACATTGTATAATACATTTATTATAGAATTTATTATTTATTTGTGCATTTATCTTCAATTTTGAAATGCCAGTTACCTGTTGTCAATAATATTGATTAGACCTTACTGGTTTCAGCCTCTTTTGATCACTTTTAATGGATTTAAGTCGTTAACACTGAACTAGCCCTCTACAGACAATGAGTCTAAGGAGGAAGGCTAGACTGGTAAATTGGTAAACGTTCAGATAAATTTTGACTGAGTCAAGAGAAGTCTTCTTTCTTCTATTAGTTCTTCAGAGTCTAATTCCCTTAATTACCTGCTCTGGTAAAGTCCTGTTGTTCTATTGATTTTCAATAGCTACGTGTCCGCAGTATTAAACAGCTAAATGGTGAAACTAACATTAATCCTTCACCAAACTACAAAAATGAAAAAGATAGCAGCAATGAACAAAAGTCGTGCTGGCAGATTTAATCCATTCTGTAAATTGAACCGAACCTTTGCACATTTTCGGAATGGCAAAGGGCATTACGCTGCCAAGGGTCTTTTCGCACATATTCTTGGGTTAAGGCAAGCAGTTTCTGGGACGTGTCTGGCCAATAACACGTTCCCCAAAGCCTCAGAAACGAGGGCGCTGGTGGGTGGCGAGATTCACGGGTTCCCCAGCCATCGGTTCTCCCCAGGGAACCCGCTCACCTCGCTCAGTGTCTACTGTTCTCCTTGACCCGAACTCCGGGGCCACGCGGGGTGTTCAGTGAGCACCGCGCCCCACCTGGCACTCCCAGCGCCCGGCCAGGGCAGGCCACACGGTGCGCCCGGCTGCCCGCAGCCTCCGCGTGAGAGCGGCGGCCCTACAGCGGGCGAGGACGAGTCGTAGTGGGTTAGGGGCCCGGAGCCCCGGAAGTCCAGCGGGGAGCGGAGATGCCCAGCTCACCAAGGGCTTGCCCGGGCCAGAGCGCGGGAACCGGCACCGGAAGGGGCTCGTGCGCCAGGGGACGCTGGCGCTGCCAGACCCATGTTGCAGCAGCTGGCACCTGAGGGTCTGTGGCCGTGAACCCCAGACGGGGGAGAAGGGCCGTTTCCGAGACCAGGGAACCCCACGAGGGCCCGGCCGGGGAGAGGGCGGGGCTCCTGGCGGCCGGGCTGGAAAACCCGAGCGCCGCGGGGGCTGACAAAGTTGCTCCCAGTGGAGCAGGGATCCAACTTTCGCTTCCCGATTTAGCCCCGGGAGCTCAAGGCTGCAAATATCCGGGCGCGCGGGGGGAGCCGGCGGCAGCTACGCCTCCCGCTCCTTACCTGGCTCGTCCCTGGCACCGAACCTGGGCGGCGCTGGCCAAAGTTTGGGGCGACAGCGGCAGGGCGTGGGGGACGGCGACGCGGCGGCTCGACGGGCGCCCGAGACGACAGCCTCGGCAGATCGCGGGTCCGGAGCCTCCTTGGCCGGTGCCGGGTCCCCGCGCCGGCAGCGGCTTTGACTAAAATAGGCATCGCGACGGTGGCTGCCCGGGCTGGGGCCGCACCGCGCACGCGCCCGCCGCCCCGGCGCCCCCCGGCGGGCGGAGCCCGGGGCCTCGGCCCGACTCCCCACCGGGCTGCTCCAGTTCCACCGCCGTCTGCACCGCCGTGCTCAGTTTGAAACACCCGCTTATTTCTTTCTCCGTTTCCTCTCTACTTCTCGATTCTGTCCTTGTTTGGGCATCACTGTGGAGGGGGGCGGGGGGCGGGCAGCATCTTAGGACCAGCGGCGTTGGTGGCTCTTCTCCTTGGGGATAACTCGTGAACTCGAGCAGTAGGATCCCAGCAGGGAGAGAAATCAGGATAAAAATGAGAACTAGAATTTCATTCCCATCCGGGTCGAACGACCCACACGCATAACTCCTTTCTGGGACACTCGCTCGCATCTCAGCACCGGCAGGAAGGGCCGGGAGAGCGCGCAACTCCGCGTCTGAGCCTCGCGGTGGAGGCTGGCGGGTTGGCTCACACGGACGCAGGACACCGCCCTCCGGGACCCGGGTCGGAGCAAGCCAGCCTTGTTGCTGCGGGGACCACGCGGGAGAGACTTTTGACACAAGCCACGTTTGGTTTCAAAGAAAAGAGGGTACTTACCTGAAATTTGCACTCCCATGGCGGTGCAGGGCCCTCCGCTCAAAGCGGAGCTCCACCCGAATTTGACAAGTGAAGTTGGTAGACTTGGGACCATAAACTGGAAAACAAGATATGAAAGTATGCTCCAATCAATCTTTACTGTTCATAGAGGACAACCATTTGGGGTAAGAAATGCAGGGCAAATTAATGAAGAGTTGGCATGGGGGAGGGGGTGGAAGACAAAAGAGGACCGTTAGGTGGACCTTCAGTTTCCACCCCAAGTGTCCCATGTTGGGACAGAATTTGTGCCGATTATTAGAGTAGGAGGCCGTTCATGCGTGCCAGACATGATCTAAATATGAAAAAGAACACAGGTACATTATAAGGTAAGTACCTGGAGGTTCACACTTGCCAAATCTCTCCAGTGACGAAGCAGGGCAACATAGTGTCCAAGAACGTGGGTCCCAGTGCTGGACAGGCCGGGTTTGAAACCTGCCTCTACCACCAGCTGGCTGTGTGATCTTGGAAAGTTGCTTAACTTTTCTGTGCTTCAGTTTCCTTTTTTTGCACCATGGGGATGGTGATGATGATGATGACAGTGATGATTGCACCTGTATCTCATCCGGGGCTTTGAGGACTAAATGACTTAATATGTGTAGAAGGCTCAGAATGGTATGTGGTACACAGTGAGTTCTACCTATATGAATATACATTATACTGATAAAGCTCCTCTAGCAGGTCTGAAATTTGTTATAACTCTACAAGATTAATTTTCAAGGCTACTTCCTCAGAGTCTGTTTCTTTCTAGATGCTCTGCCAGCCATTTCGTAGCTACGACTGAATACATTTTAAGGTGTAGATACAATAATAATTGTGCACAAAGATTCTGCATGGATATGCATTGGAGGATGGCTTATAATAAAGAACACTGGGAATAACCTAAACTCTAATCATATGGAACTAAGTAAATTATAGAACATCCAAACAATCTTGTTCTCAGCAGCCTAATAATAATAATAATAATAATAATAATAATAATAATTGTAGAGGGGTGACTGGCTGGCTCAGTCAGTAGAGTCTGAAATTCTTGATCTTGAGATCATGAGTTTTAGCCCCATGTTGGGTATGGAGACTACTTAAAAATTTTTTGTAGAAATATTAGAAATATAATAATGTCAACTAGTTATATAGAACAGAGGTTGGCAAACTGTGGTCTAAATGCCCAGCCCACTGTCCAGTTTTGTACAGCCCATGAGCTAAAATGACTTTTACATTTTTAACAGTCAAGGCAAAATTAAAAGAAAAATATATCATGATGTGTGAAAATTTTGTGGAATTCAAAGTCAGTGTCCGTAGAGTTTACTCGGAAACCAGCCATCCTCATTCATTTATGGCTGCTTTTGTGCTACAAAGGCAGCATTAAGGAGTTGCAACAGAAACTATATGACTCTGCAAAGCCTAAAATAGTTACTTTCTATTTCTTTATTGAAAGAAATATTGTCTCTTGATAAAGAGCATACTTTTGTGCCAGGCACTGTTATAAGTGGTTTAGGTATATTAAGCCATTGTATCCTCATAATGGACCCTCTGAAGAAATAGTTGCTATTATGATCTCCATTTTATAGATGGGAAACTGAGGTAACAGAGAGGCAGAGTGGTTTGCACAGGGTCACACAGCTAAGGAGAAGCTGAGCCAGGATATCAACCAGGCAAACTAGTTCCAGAGCAATCACACTTTTGTTCAATAGCTACAAGTTTCTGCCACCTTCTATATCTAGCTACACTGCTTCCCATGGAAAGATGTTGGATAGAAAAAGGCTAAGTTACAAGAGTATGTAGAATATTACAAGGCATCCATGATGATAAACCCTAAAATACTTTCATTCCTTACCTCACAGTAGTTAGGTTGTAAGTGATTTTTCATTGTTTTCTCCTTTTCTTCCCTTCCTTCCTCTCTCCTTCTTCTTCTTCCAACTCCTTCCACTCCTCCTCCTGCTTCTCCTTCTGCTAAATTTTCCTCAATGACTATTATATGGTACTTTTATAATACTTTAAAAACATATTTATTAACATAGTAGAGCCCACGTTCTGCCTTTTGCAGATGGGAAGGCCAGACTCCAGGTATGGTTATGGAGTCATCTGCTATAGGGCACACTCATTCCTTAGCTTGCACAATAAAATGCATTTAGATCATATAAATATTGTATATTTATAATGTATATATGTATATAAATATATATTTATATATACATTTATATAAATGTATAAATGTATAATGTATATAAAATGCATTTATATCATATAAATATTGTATATTTTTATGAAAAGAGTGGTGGATTCAAAATCATAAGACTTGAGAACTGGCATTTGATAGAGTCTGTGTTTTTTCTGAGTATGTGTTCCACAGAAAGAGGAGACTGAACGAAACCTAAGACCCTCACTATAACCCATCTAAGGATTAAAACATGATTTTATATTTAAGTTTCTTTAAAAATTTTTCAATGTTTATTTTTGAGAGAGATAGAGAGCACAAGCAGGGGAGGTACAAAGAGGGAGACACAGAATCTGAAGCAGGCTCCAGGCTCTGAGCTGTCAGCACAGAGCCCCATGCAGGGCTTGAACTCATGAACATTGAGATCATGACCTCAGCCAAAGTCGGCTGCTTAACCGACTGAGCCACCCAGGTGCCCCTGTGTAAGTTTCTTATCACTAACATATGAATACTAGTTCTATAGAATTTAAAATAAGAATTCTAGGCACAAAAGTTGGTTTGGGGAATGCCTTTTAGGCTCCCTGGTGTCTTCATGCTGTGGAGAAAGGTCAGATTGAAAGATTCTGAGCACTATTCGAAAACTGATATGATGCAAGGAAGTAACTTGCACAGAAGTATGGAAGGAAAAGCACACAAGGCGTAAGTATATGTATATGTATACTGTCTTCTCTGCCAAAACTCTGGCTAACACAGCTTAAATTGACATAATTGTTTCTCCGTTTATTTCTCTATGGGCATCCTAGTCTGCTTTTACTATTTGGACAAAGCCTCGATGAGATATCAAAATTCAGCCAGAATAACTTTTGTGAAAATAAAACAAGACCGGAGGGAGTCACTGGTTTTAGAAGTGCATAGCCTTATCTTTCATATCCATGTCTGCCATGGTTGACATCAGTGTAGACTTTCTTATTGTATGGAGACCATTGCTCCTTCTGTCGGGTCTCGAGGCAGACAGTTCTGATCAAACATGGATTATTAAACAAAGACTCAATTATATTCTTTCTATACCTAAGTTCCTCTCATTAAATGTTGCATTAACCTTTTCATTGATCAGTTTGACAACCAACCTGATTGACTTTTAAAATTTCTTTCTTTAAAAAAATTAATAAAAAACTTTTAATAATTAATAGACTTTGTTTTGTTAGAGCAGTTTTAGTTTTACAGGTGATTGAGCAGGTGGTATAGAAATTTTCTATATACCCCCTTCTCCCTTGCTCACAGTTTCTCCTGTTATTAACATCTTGCACTAGTGTGATACATTTGTCACAATTAGAGAACCAATATTGATACATTACTATTAACAAACTTTACATTACGATTGTTGTATAGTCCTGCGGGTTTTGCCAAGTGTATGATATCATGTATACACCTGTGACATAATAAGAAATATGTATTCGGGGTTTTTTTTCCTAGTTCCTCATACAACGCTTCTAAAACCCTTATATGTAACATCCTGAGACCTAAGGGTTTTAGGGGCATCTTTTGTTCTAATATTTAGTCTTTGACCCTCAATTCCTGACATAGCACTTCTGAAACCTTTGTGATTTCCTGAGGGATGGGGATGATAAGACCATCTTATACAGAGCTCCTAGATCCCTTGGAATATCCCGGGTGAGAGGAGCATCTTTTGTGCTAATGAAATGACTCTGGGTAGACTCCTGCATAGCTTCTGGATGGGACCTGGTCACCAGCAAGACCCAAGCCCTGATTAAAAGCTTAGAACTTCAACCCCACCCTCCATCCCCTGGGAAAGGGAGAGGGACAGGAGACTGAATGAATGATTGATCTTGCCTACATGATGAAGCCTCCATAAAAATCCCTAAACTAAGGTGTTTGGAGAACTTCCAGGTTGGTGAGCATATCCACATACTGGAAGGGTGATGTACCATAATGCCATAGGGACAAAAGCTCCTGCACTCAGGAACCTTCTGGACCTTACCCTGTATACCTCCTCATCTGGTTTTTCATTTATATATTTTATTATATCCTTTATAATATACCAGTAAATGTGTTTCCCTGCATTCTGTGAGTCATTATAGCAGATTATCAAACTTGAGGACAAGGTCATGGGAACCCCAATTTATAGCCACACCAAATAGATTTGTGACCCTGGGGCTCACTGCTTGTGATTGGCATCTGAAATAAAGAGATATTCTTGTGGAACTGAGACCTTAACCTGTGGGAACTGCACTAACTCTGGGTAGTCAGTGTCAGAATTGAATTGTAGGACACCCTTTTGATGTCTAGAGAGTTGGAAAAATGGTTGGTGTGGGGAACGAACACCCATTCCCCACCCCCCCCACACACACTTGGTGTCTAGTGTTGAGTAGAAGAAATAGACTTTCCTTTAGTAATGTCATGAACTCACCATTACAGTATCATACCAAATAGTTTCACTGCTCTCCTGTGCTCTAACTATTCATTGCTCTCTTTCCTCTCCTCCCTAACTCCTGGCAACCTTTGGTATTCTTTACTGTCTCTATAGTTTTGACTTTTCCAAAATGTCATATAGCTGGCATCATACAGAATATTGACTTTTCAGACTGGCTTCTTTCACTAAGATATATGCATTTAAGGTTCCTCCATGGTTTTTTTTTTAAGTCTTAATAGCTCATTTTTAAAGTCACTGAATAATATTCCATAGGATGGATGTACCACAGTTTATCCATTCACCATTTTATGAGTATATGGTTTCTTTCAGATTTTGGCAATTATGAATAAATCAGGGCACCTGGGTGGCTCAGTGGATCAAGTGTCTGACTTTTGATTTCGGTTCAGGTCATGATCTCATGGTTCATGAGTTCAAGCCCAGCATTGGGCTCTGCACTGACAGTGTGGAGCCTGCTTGGGATTCTGTCTCTCCCTCTGTCTCTGCCCTTCCCCTGCTCATGCTCACTCGCTCTTTCTCCAAATAAATAAATAAACTTAAAAACATTTTAAATTATTAATAAGTCTGCTATAAACATTTGTGTGCAGGTTTTTGAGTGGACAAGTTTACAACTCATTTTGGTAGATATCAAGGAGTGCAATTGCTAGATTGCATAGTAAGACTATGTTAGCTTTATATGAAATTGCCAAACTGCCTTCCAAAGTGGCTGTGCCATTTTCCATTCCCACCAGCAATGAATGAGAGATCTTGCTGTTTCACATTCTTGCTAGCATTTGGTATTATCACAATTTTTTATTTTAGTCATTTTAATGGGTATTTTTTTTTTACTTTTTAAACTGACTCAGTTGATTAATTTGTTCAAAATTAATAACCAAACTGGTTATGCACTGAACAGGTGTTTTATATCCTGGCTAAATAGAAAACAAAAAACATGTCAAAGCGAAGGGATATGGTCTTTCATATTATTGTAGCATTGTTGCATGCCAAAGCTCACAGTCTTAAGAAATGGTTAAAACAGTGTCTAAGTATTTCTAAATTCATGGAGAAGCTCCATAAAAAGAAGTTGGATCGGGGCGCCTGGGTGGCGCAGTCGGTTAAGCGTCCGACTTCAGCCAGGTCACGATCTCGCGGTCCGTGAGTTCGAGCCCCGCGTCAGGCTCTGGGCCGATGGCTCGGAGCCTGGAGCCTGTTTCCGATTCTGTGTCTCCCTCTCTCTCTGCCCCTCCCCCATTCATGCTCTGTCTCTCTCTGTCCCAAAAATAAAATAAAAAACGTTGAAAAAAAAAAAAATTAAAAGAAGTTGGATCACATTTGATTCATCAAAAAATGAGCTTTTACCCCAAAAGTAAAACTCCTAAATGAAAAGTGACCCAGAACTTTAAGAAGACAGTGAACTGTGAAGGCAGTCAAAAGTGGTGGGGGCAGGGATTGGAATTTTGGAACCAGCAGCTGGATTTGAACCATGGTTTTATATTTAATAAGCTGGGTGAATTAAAATCATTTATTAAACTTTTCTGAGCCTCAATTACTTGTCTATAAACCCAGGAAAATGATTCTTAGTTGACAGGATTATCTTGACCTTTAGAGACCATGTTTTTGAAAAATGTCTGACATCAAGTTTTTGGTAGCTTAATTGTACATTTTTTCCTATCCCCCTGATAGTGCTCTGCACATGGAACAGGTTCAATAAAAATTATTAGAATTTCAATCATCGAAATTCCCTAGCCTGATGAAATAATTGAAATATCCCATGAACACATGAAATATCTAAGAGGTAGTTTTATATTTTTGCCTGTTTTAAGTAGATGGAATATAGCACACATACAAGACTGACATTTCAAACAAAATTTGTAAACTGCAAGACTTTGGCACATGCTAAAATTGCCAGTGGTTTGGGGTTTCCCTGGAGTAGCCAGAAATGAGATATTGGCTTCAAAAGCAAACTCATGAAATATGCAGTAGTATAGATTCTAGAAACCGGGCACTTGGCAGAACTAAGTTACAGTAATTTACCATCGTGGGGTTGGCAGGAACATGCATACAGTGACTGTAATGTCAAAAACTAGAGGCCTGACATTCCTTCTGTCTATTCTTCCTCACGTCACTTTCCTTTTAAACTAGAAGAGTTGCATTTGTGAATTATTTGCTTTAAATATTAACAGCAACAAAGAAAGGCCCTAGATGAAACATGTCATAGGATTTCCTAATCTTTTGGGAAGTTATTTCAAAGAGAATGAATTTATTATAAGGAGCTAAGTGTAACAGAATCATGGTTTTTTAAAAAGTGTGAAAAAATGATCAGAGAAGTAGTTCTGAATTCACAATCGATTCCCAAAGAAACCTCAAACCAGGGCCCAGGTTGGCTTCTGAAAACAAAACTGGGCCTTGGGCCTGGGCAGATACCCCAGAAGAGCAGTTTCAGAAGACTGGTTCCAACCACCGTGATGACCGCTCTTGTGTTTTGTTCTTTCCCTTTTGGGACTTTCTAGAAATTCACAGACCATTGAACCATGTCTCTGAATTCCCAGTTCAGCACCTCTACTTTTAGAGAAGCGAAACACAACTCTGAAGAGGACACTTTGAAAGGTACTGTTTTTTGTGGTGTGTAAATAACTTCTTTATGAGAGGCATTTGGTGGTTATAAAGGAAAAGTTGCTAATGATAGAAAAATAATTTCTGGGGGTGCCTGGGTGGCTCACTCGGTTAAGCGTCTGACTTCGGCTCAGGTCATGATCTCATGGTTCACGAGTTTGAGACCCACTTCGGCTCTGTGCTGACACCTCAGAGCCTGGAGCCTGCTTTGGAGTCTGTGTCTCCCTCTCTCTCTGCCCCTCCCTTGCTCACGCTCTGTCTCTCAAAAATAAATAAATGTTAAAAAAAAAAAAATAACTTAAAAAAATAACTTCTGGCAACTCTTGATAACAATGTCATTCGTGGTATAGGTAACATTTTGATGGACAGTGAAGCCATGCCTGACTTTTAATCCATATCTGGTGAAAGCGGAACTTCAGTCATAGAGTTTCTACTAAGCAGTATCATTCTGTTATGTGATTAATCCTCAAAAAGGGCTAGTTTTGGAGGCAAATGTGAGGTCCAATAATAGCCAGCCTGGTAATTGACATCGGCTAGAAACAAAACCCAGAACAACACATTATGGAGATGGAATAATAAAATAAAGTTGGGAATAATGACCCTGCCATCCGGCATTAATTGATGTGCAAAAGCACTCAGAGTTCTCGGGAGAAAAGAATCATATAAATGCAAATTATTATTATTACTACTACTTAAATTGTTGTCATCAATTCATGAAAATAAGACACTTCCTGAGTTTCATGCATATATAAAACCTAATAAAATATTTGTGAGCCCACTACCAGCAGTTTTATCATTTGGCCTAAAAAATGGTAAACAACATGAAATATATGTTTAGTCCAAGATCAAAGATATTCGGTACAATCTAGAACCACACGAAATGATTACGATGGTATTTGACTTGAAATCTACAGAGACCCTCACACACTTCCATGGGAGAAAAGGTCGTGCTTTGACAAGGTAAGGATTTTAGAGTCACTGTGTCTCTGAAGTATGGGAAGGATAGAAATACTTTGGATAAGCACATTTTCTGACAGAACACCAATTTGGTTTACACACCATGTACAAAACTATTCTTATGCGGTTGTAATGCATGCCACCACAAAGGGATTTCTTAATATTTTTTTTACATCAACGGCACTGTTTCAAGCTCTCTGAAGAGAAGTATAATGAATATATCATAAGCTCAGAAAATGGCATCTAAAAGCAACAAAGCATCTCAAAGTGACTCAGGAAATCTTGCAGATTACTTCATATAACTGTTTTAATCAACAAATAAAACTTCAGTACCTAGAAAATTTATGTTGAATAGGGAAAAAAATCTAGTAGAAAATATTGCTATTAATGACCATTAGAAGATGCCATATGATGAAATCATTAAAAATGCCTTGGAATTTGGTACTTACATTATTAATGATTAATGTGTGGGTATGTGATTCTCATGTGTTTCAAAGTGAAATTACAGAAACGTTATTCTCCAGAGCAGTTAGTCTCTATCTCTGTTATGGCTTTTGTTGCTTGCTATCTTTTGCCTATCTATGTACAAGTCATTTCTTTCTTCTAAGTTGTAAATTTCTGGAGGGTACGAAGTGTGTCTGATTAATCCTTCACATCTCCATGGTACTCAGCACGTGATTTCCATGTACTTGGAACTCAGTAATTATTGGTTGATGGAATAATTGAGTGCATTTGTTTCAAGTACTATTATTCTCCAATAGAGGAAAGACTAAATATTTTAAAATGTTGATATTTGGAGTACTTGGATGGCTCAGTTGGTTAAAGCGTCCAACTTCAGCATGGGTCATGATCTCATGGTTTGTGAGTTTGAGCCCCACATCAGGCTCTGTGCTGACAATTCAGAGCCTGGAGCCTGCTTCAGATTCTGTTTTCCTTTCTCTGCCCCTCTCCTGCTTGTGCTCTTTCTCTCTCTCAAAAATAAACATTAAAATTTTATTAATTTTGTTTTATAACTTATGAATGGGGAAAATAACAGAAGAAATATATACCAATATGTTAATAGAAGTTGTGTTGGAGTCATGGAATTATTGTCTTTTTTTCCCATTCCAATTTATTTATAATATGGTCACATTATTTTTCTAATAAAAGGCATAAATAACCACAAAATGACGCTTAATGTTCTACTAGACTAGATCACTTTATTAGAATTATGGTGACCTCTCTGCCATAATAATGACACTTCATTCCCCTGCCCACCCTCATACTCCCCCCTCTGCTACCTTCCTCTCCTCTGCCTTCCCGTCTAGCTGCTTTATGACGGAACAGGAACAAGTTGGAAAAGATAGGTTTGGAAGGAGGGAAAGAGATGGTGGCTTAACCCTGAGATGTATTCATTCATTCATTTAGAAACACTGAATGGTTTAATGGTGAAAATTGCCTGGGGTCAGGGTGCAGTGGAGGAAGAAGGCAGAGACATCAATGTCAGAGGCAGGGGCAGCACCAGCCATACTCTTGGGCCCATCAGCCCAGAGTCCTAGAGACCAAGGGGCCAAGCAACATTGCAGTCCGTCCAGAGAGGACTCAGAAGGCAGAGAGAGGCTAAACATGCTCCTGCTCTGCCAGGGTGCCTTGTAAACTTGCTTCTGCACCTAGAGCAAGGAGAGAAGCAGAAAGGCCGATGGAATTATTTTAAATGACTGTTTAAAATGGGAAGAAACTACTTTTAAGGGTCAGGATCAAGAATTTTCTGCCATCATGGGGAAGAGGGTATGAGAACAGGATGAAGTCAATAACAGGCTAAAAGAAAGGTGTGTTGGGGCTCTTGGGTGGCTCAGTTGGTTGAGCATCTGACTTTGGCTCAGGTCATGATCTCACCGTTCATGAGTTCAAGCCCTGCATGGGACTCCGTGCTGACAGGTCAGAGACTGGAGCCTGCTTAGGATTCTGTGTCTCCTTCTCTCTACCCTTCCTCTGCTGGCTCTCGGTCTCTCTCTCAAAAATATATAAACATTAAAAAAATAAATAAATAAAATAAAGGTATGTTTTGCACATGTCTGATCAATGTTTTCTCATTTTATATCTGCTGCATATTTTATTCATTAAAAATAATTTAATGAACACTTAATGGTTTTTGCACAGGAAAAGTATAATTAGAATAAAAGTTTGGAAACTGGCTTCAAGAGTGGTCAGAGGAGCTCAAACTATACAAACTCTATTTTTGAGAAACGTGAAATACAAAAACTGTTATCTTATTTAATGGAATTACTCTCAGGGGACACAATAATCCTTTGCATGTTTCTAACACCAAGAGTCTCTAAGCTAAATCAGCTTGCAGATTTTCAACCCATAGAGTGATCTTGGAACCTGAAAACTAATAACCGTGCATGGCTCAAACTCCCTTCAACAATATCAGCGGGAAGAATGTGGCTTTGAAATCATGTAAAGATATGATAGTTCTGTATCATGCAGAAAAAAAATGACATGTAGGAAAAAATGATATTATTACAGGTCTTTAATTTTATTTCTTGAGAAAACTTGATGCCACTGCATAGTTGAAGTCCAGTTGGCAGGGGGACTCAGTGTTAAAATTCAGATATGGATTCAGGGACAGATGCAATTACTTTCCTTCTACTCAACAAATATTTACAAAGCAACCACCATGTGCAGGCATGGTTCCTAAACAGATATAGACCAGTGGGGGAGTTTGTAAAGAAAATTCTTTTTTCTCAGAAAAATAGATATTCATCCATTGGCTAAACTTTTAAAAAAAATTTTTTTTCAACGTTTTTAATTTATTTTTGGGACAGAGAGAGACAGAGCATGAACGGGGGAGGGGCAGAGAGAGAGGGAGACACAGAATCGGAAGCAGGCTCCAGGCTCCGAGCCATCAGCCCAGAGCCCGACGCGGGGCTGGAACTCACAGACAGCGAGATCGTGACCTGGCTGAAGTCGGACGCTCAGCCGACTGCGCCACCCAGGCGCCCCCCATTGGCTAAACTTTTATCTCAGATGAACCAATTTATAGCCCATAGTTATACCCTGTTCTTCAGAAACGTCCACCAGAAAATATCTTTTGTATCTTGGGGACCGTACTGGCTACTATTTGAAGATGCTTCATTTTACAGAGTTTCACTGTACATAAAGTTTTATTCCATCTTAGAAAAGAGAGAGTGAAACAGCACTACAAGGGGACACTAAATGAATTTACCTGTAAGTTGGGGAGCTGGTGCATCAAGACTTCTCAGTAAATTTCTGGTGAGATCTCAAATGAGACGTGGAAATATCTGAAGTGATATTGGACAGATTCAAAATTGCAAAGAATTTATTTTAAACTGCATCAAAGAATGTTGGCCATGCTCTTTCATTACATAAACATATAGCCATTTTAATAGAGTTATATTTAATTACACATTTTACTTGTAAACCACATTTAGCTCAAGCTAGTTGCTGATGTTTCTGAAGAAGAAACGTTCATGTTTAGGTAACATTCCCTGGACTATCACCAACAAATACAGCAGATGTGTAACTAGCATTTTGGCTTTGACTTTTCTTTCAGTTCAGATTGGGGGCATTTTAGTTGTCTTCAAATCACTCAGCGCCATTGGTCAGTGTAGCATGACAAATGCAAGGACACTGATTTGGAAGAACTGGCTTAAGTGGAGCGTCACCATTTACTGTGATTCAGCCTCTCTGCTCTTTATCCGTAAAGTGGGATTCTCCCAAGAAACAAGCAAATGAAATCATATGTAGGTATGCTGTGTAAACTATGAAGTGTTAAACCAATGTAAGATATTGTTTTGTAATTGTATAATTTGGGAGATAATTTTATATTTAATGAAAGTGGCAATCACAAGTTAGAGGGTTCAAAATTTCTTGTGTTATATCAAGTGGAGCTAAAATCCTACCATAAAATTATGTAAAAACAAATAGTTTTGGAATCCAATAAATAAAGATACATTTATTAAGATTACTAATGGCTGAGGGGCGCCTGGGTGGCGCAGTCGGTTAAGCGTCCGACTTCAGCCAGGTCATGATCTCGCGGTCCGTGAGTTCGAGCCCCGCGTCAGGCTCTGGGCTGATGGCTCGGAGCCTGGAGCCTGCTTCCGATTCTGTGTCTCCCTCTCTCTCTGCCCCTCCCCCGTTCATGCTCTGTCTCTCTCTGTCCCAAAAATAAATTAAAAAATGTTGAAAAAAAAAAATTAAAAAAAAAAAAAAAAAAAAAAAAAAAGATTACTAATGGCTGAATTGAAATAGAGTAATGGGAAAAATTATACTTCAAGACACAAATGATCAGTTCTTCAGGGAGGAAAAAAATTCCCTGTCAATCTTTAATTGCTAGCAGATTTTAAAACTAGTCAAATTTAGCATAATAATAAAGCTTCAAATTACGTTGAAACCATGCTGATGTTATATGCAAATGCACAATCCAGCATTAGAATGATGGTAATACTCACAGTGAGATGACTGTAGGAGCTAAAGTAATATTTTGGTCTTGCCACATCTTTTCATTATTGTAAGATTTTTTTGAACCTGAAATAATATGCAGTTCTATCAAATTAAACCTATATTTTATTATCTATAGGATACTGGTGTTTATTTGTAGTTTTATTGTTATATACATATTGAAATTTTGGTAGAATGAAGAAAAATAATGGAATTGGGCCCACTGATGGCCCACAGTTTAGTAAGCTGTCATTTCCTAAAAAATATTAATTTGGGAACACCATTTCAGAAAGATAATTTCTTCTATAACCATATGTAGTGTAACAGTGTGGAACCCAGTTGGTACAATCCAATACCACATGTATATTTATGCCCTTGGTCAAACCAGGAGTCTCAACTATATGATGTATAATGTATTTCTCTTACAATAATTTGTACTGTCTGCTTGGTATGTTTTTCTTATGGCTCTTGCCAGCTTAGCTGGGGGATTCCACTTCGTAACTATTCTGTCAAATCAAATCTGTCCTTCTGCTTCTGTGCAGTGTAACAAAATGACATCCAGAGCTTATCCAGATGAGCAGAGAGCAACTGAATTGCCTTCTGCTCCTTTGTTGAAGAAGAGAGAAAATTCTTCAACCAGTAAGTGCTGAGAGCGCATCATACTATGCTTTATGGTAGATTAATTACAGCACCATGAGTTCCTAGGGGGTGCAGAGTCCAGGGCAAATCATATGGGTGCTTTTGTACAAAGGTCAAATCAAGTTCAGACGAGGAGCTCTCGGGGATAACGAGAAGCCTCCAAATATCCAGTTGAAGTGAAGGCTGTACAAACTGGGAACTTTTTGGCGACTGAGATGAAGGTGTTCGTGGGCTCATTTTAAGCCACTTCTTTACCCCCTCAGGCTACTTCTCAGGGTCCTTCCTGACCACAAAATTTAGGACAGAAAATCCCAGCCACCCTAGTTCCTTTAGGTCACAGGGACAACTCCTGCCCAGGGCAAGCTTCATGGGCACACAAAGGGCGTCAGACTTGCAAAAGCCCTGCACTTGGTTCACTGGTCTACTTTCTCGGTCTTAAAATTCTTAATACTATACATATACAAATCTCGTGTACAAAGCCATAAAGCATTTTTAACATAAGAAAACAACCAGTTCCTCATCTTATTGTACTTTTACCAGTGATAAATGAATCAGAGGAATTTAAGGCTGGAAACAATTAGGCTGAGATTACAATGAGCCCAATTTTTAATAGAAATTAAAATTTAAATGCACTGTGATATTGCACTTCAGGGGTACTTTTTTTTTTCTTTATATCTCTGGCTTCTTCTTTCCATCTTTGCTGATCAGAGGATTTTGAGATAGTAAAATGTGCTTGCTAGACTTTCCAAACCAAACATGTGGAGTATCTACATAGAGGTTACTCTAGAGTTTTTGATATTTTATTGTTGCTGAAGTGAGAACAACAGAGTGCAAACCAAGATATTGGATAATAGGTTATCTGTTCCTACCGAGGAGGGCTGGTTCCAGCCTGACACACAAGTGTAAAGATGGTGAGGTTCATCTCTGTACCTCCTCTTTCAACATCCCTTTATCCTGTTCTGTTTGTATTCCTTTCTCCTCATCCTCAACATGGTTAGATTTCTGGATAACTCATTTGTAAATTCTTCTTCTCTCTTCACCAACACGATTTGAGCCAAAAATTTACATCCCATTTCTGTGTGGCTTTGTTCCCAGTGGACTTTCATGGTTAGATAGCATTCTGATAATTAACCCCTGCTAAGTTATCTAGCTGGTACTAACTTAAGGTGTGGATTCTCCTTGGGGAGTTCTGGACTTTAATATCTGAGAGCCTTCAGTTGTACCTAGCAGAGGGCGGCCATTGTGTTTGCTTGTGTGATGGCTGCCCATGATGGCTGTGCATGTCTGGGAGGCAGAACCCCTCTGACTATTCTTTCAGCTCATGCTGAACTTAATGAGCTCAGTAGCTCATCCAGACTAATGATTCAGACCTTGTCACATCATCACACTTAAGGCAGATGCTAATGTACAGAAAAGTAATGTACTTTACATAACCCCAAATACTTCTTCCCTCACCCTCCTTGCTGACTTTGCCTCCTAGGTCACTGAGAACGTAGAAGTAATTATGAGAGAACTCTCACAAGCTCCCAGTACAGCTCTCACTTGCCAGCAACTGTGCTCCCACTTATTTTCTGCCTGCTCTCCTTCCTAATGGTTGATTGTCCATGTTCCTATTTAAGGTCACTGGATCCTATTATCACTCACCTGTTCAAGGTCATCCCTCCAGCAATTTACCCCTCTTTTCTGGACCAGGCCCATCAGCTTACAAATATACTATTATTTCTCTTATGTTAAAAACAACAACAACAAAACGTCCTCTTTCTTGACCCCACTTCCTGCTCAGGAAGTTTCTACTTTCTGTCACATCAGAACAGCTTGAAAAGCTTACTTATACTTGCTCTTCCCACTTCTTGCCTCTCATTTCCCCTCAACCTACTTTAGTCGAGTGTTTGTTCCCAATCACTCCACTAAAATTGTTCCTGTCATGTTCACCAGTGACCTCCATGCTGCTCAACCCCGGGGTTTATTCTCAGCCTTCATATCACCTGACCTGTCAGCCACATTTGAGACAGTTCACTGCTCCCTTTTCCTTGAACACTTTCTTCACTTGGCTTCCAGGCCCCCACGCTCCTGATTTTCTTCCTACCTCAGTAGCTGCTCCTTCTCGTGTCTTTTGCTGCTTCTTCCCCATATCCCTGTCCTCTGAACAATGGAGCACTCTAAGGAAAGGTCCTCCAACATTTTTTCTTCTGAATCTACACTTAGTCCCTTGGCCATCTCATCTACTTTCATGGCTTCAAATGTCATCTGTAGGTGACATACTCCCAAATTTTTATCTCTAGCCCAGACCTTTCTCTAGAACTCTAGACTCATCCAACTATTTATTCTACGTCAGTGTCTTGTAGTAGGCATCTTGCGCTTAACTTTGATCTCCCCTTTCAAGTCCACTCTTGTCCCCCTTTCCCCCAGGCTAGTCTCACTAGGCTAGCCAATGTAATTCTATTAAATAGGGCAGATCACACCATGCTTCTAGTTAAAATTCCCCAGTGACTTCTGGTCACTTTCAGAATAAAAGTCAAAGTCCTTACTGTGACTTGCCCAATTACCTCGTTGCCTTCTCTCCCTAGTGCTCACTCCGCTGTAGCCATTCTGGCCATCTAGCTGCTCCTGCTCATGTTTAAGGGTCTCCTCGTTTGCTCTTCTCTCTGTTTCCTGCAGATTGCTCATTCCCCAGATGTCTGCATGGATTGTTCCTCTGCTTTTTTTCAGGTCTTTGTTCAAACATTACCTTCTCATTTAGGCCTTCTTTGACCATCCTATTAAAATTACAGTGCTCCTTCCCACCCACCTTCTCTAATTTATCTTTAGGACACTCTGACTCCAGCCTTTTCTGTTTTATTTTACTATCTGGTTCTCTCACCCCAAGAATGCAAGTTCTATGAGGGATGGAATCTCTGTTACTTGATACATCCCTAGTGCCAAGGTCAGCACCTAGAGCCATTGTAGGTGCTCAATACATATTTGTTCAATGCATGATGATTTATCTTTCTACCTAACAACATGGCCTGCACATGATCTCCAGAAAATGAGTTTTCCAAAGATAGGGATCAGATTTGTGACTGAGGATCTGTTAGCTCTCTTTACAATGCTGAAGGGACTGCTGTAAGGCAGACTCCCGTATAGTTTTCGTTGTTGTTGTTGTTGTTGTTGTTGTTTTTACTTTGAGAGAGGGAGGGAGAGAGAGTAGGGGAGAGGGGCAGAGGCAAAGAGAGGAGAGAACCTTAAGCAGACTACATGTTTAGCTTGAGGTAGGGCTTGATCCCAAGATCCTGGAATCATGACCTGAATTGTCACAACCTGAGCCAAAATCAACCTGAGCCGGTCAACCGACTGAGCCTCTCATGTGCCCTGGCAGACTCCCATGTTTGTGTGGTGAACAGAGCATTCACTGTGAGTCCCTCACTATCCAGCCAAACCACTTACTCCTGCTCGTTCGGCTAAGCATGTGAAATTGAAATACCACAGAACGCTTTTACTATTTGTTCATGGGTATTCTTTTTACTCAGTAAGTAACATGCAGCTTTGTTTTTCATGAAATGCCTTTTTAAAAATATGTTATTGTAAAGATGAAGCTGATAGATTACTGCAGCAAGAAAGCAGACTTCAAGATTGACATGTTATCATCTCTTGCATTTATTCTACTTTCCACTCATATTAAATAACTTTACATTTAAAATGAATAATTGCTGCCCACCACAAGACTACATCTTGCTTTCCTCAGAGGCTGTAGCAAAAAGTGAATTCTGGAAACACTGATGTGGACGGTGGCAACCTGCTCTCATGCTGAGAGTATGTTCTGGCTGCTTCTTGAGAAGCAGTGCCTAACTCAATAGGGCAAGACATAAGATTTGAATAAATCTGAGGAAATATTCGAGAACGCCAAAATTTCATTTCCCAGTTCTGACACAGAAAAGGACAAACTTCTCGTAGTTATTCATCCCCCCCCCATTTATTCCAATAAGAAATACAGAGAAATTTGTAAACTTTATTCGCAACGCAAAAGTTGAGATGAATAAAGCAGCTGGCAGCGGCACCTTGCCGCAGAGTCTGAGTTATAAAAATACTGGTGAGCACAATTCGCTGTATTTCATTTGGGGAATGATGAAGAGAGTCTTTTTTATAATTAAAAAACTTCACGCTTCAAAGTCATTTATCACAATACGGTCTGGAGTTCCGGAAATGTTCTGTCAGGGGTGATTTGGGTAGTTTTGGACTTGACATTTGATAGAAGTTGGGTAACCGAATATCGTAGTGGTATGTTTTCCCTGTATATACTCTGTCATTCAAGGCATAGAGTTTATCTGCAATGTCACTTCCAATTAAAACTGAAAACAGGCGGGAGATGTAACGATGCTGAGCGAAGAGCAAATATAATTTCTTTCTCCTCCAAGACACATATCGACAATCAGTCTCTGCTGTGAGGGTCACCTACGAAAACGTAAGGCCACAGAGAAGACGAAGATTAGGAAGCAAGACAAGTTCTGCCACTTCTTTTTTGCCCCAGTTTTAAATAAATTTCACTGGCTGATTTTTTAGGTTAAAAAAGTTCACTGACCCACAACATATGGTAAAAACAGAGAAAAACTACTATATATATTTATACTACATACATATGTACATATATATATATATGCACATATAATTTATAATGCAAACAATCACAATGTTGTGCCCGTTTCCAATTTAACTATTTTAAAACCTGCCTTTTACTAAAGTGAGAGCTACCTGATGTGAAAAACTAATAAAGTTGGCTAATGGTTAGAGAAGTATTTCCAAGTCAGCCCCCCAAACTGCAGACATTTAACTCTAATTGTTTCTGCAGTACAAAGCACAATGTGTTTACCTATTCTGCATATGTATATGATTTTATATTTGTATACACACATGTATGTTGCACGTATTAATCAATACACCATAATAGGTAGAATCCATTGAAATGATTACCTTTCAAAAGTACCAGACACAGTAGCAGAGTAGTGACAGTAAGGTTGCCACTTTTTTTCTCTTTTCTTTTTTGCTGGAGAATAACTGAAATCTATTAGCATTTAAAATTTTAAGCATCACTTACTTTGTAATAAGGGCAGACTTTTAAATTCTTGGTGTTTTTCTAAACCGTCAAAATGGCAGTGTTTACAGTCAAATCTCAATTAATCATATTTTAATCCCCATATATGCAGTTAAGCAGAAGAAAATTTAAGAATATCTATCATAGACTCCTTTCTGTCATACACAATGCCCATTCTTCTTTGTGTCACTGGACCTGTACAGGGACAGTCATCAGCAAGGGTCAAACAGAACCGGGAAGTCGTGTATCCTGCAAAGTACATTCCAGAGTTGGGTATAAATTATTGCTCTGTCACCTGCTGTTTTGTTTGTTTGCCTGTTTGTAAACAAACGTTGTTTGGGAGAGGCAGTGTTCACTGTGGGGCCCAGTTATCCCTTACCTGAAAAATGCCTTCCTCTGTGGGTCTCAGGGAGTCCCACTCGGGAGAATCCAGGAACTGGAAGGGGAAAATGTAATGCAGAAATTCGCCGTCAACGGTCACTCGGATCCTACCCAAACACAAAGAACATCACTTATGAGAGAAGGAGAAAGCAAGCACATGATTGGGGGCAAGTGCAGAGTGCAGTATTTCAAATCTCTCATAACCTTTTTGGCTTTTATAATTTCGTAGGATGAATCTTAAACTCATGCATGCTAGTAAGTGACAAAATCTGTAAGATTCATGGACTGATATTCCTCACACAGTTAGGATTCTGGAATATTGGTGAAATTCATCAGAAACTATGTCACGGTGTACCTTGATGACATGGGCCCATCTGTGTGCATACGTTATACTTCCAGAAAAAGTTTCAATGCGCTCAGTCAGATTTTAAATTTAGTAGAACACTGAAGAACATAAAGGAGTCCTACTGTAAATGCCTCTGTAAACTAAATGTTTACACTTCTTAAAGACATGAATCATCACATTATTGTTTCCTCCCCCAAACTTTGTTTTCAAAATTTACATACAAATATAAATATAATATATATGTATGTATATATATATGTATGTATGTATATACATATGTATATACATACATACATATATATGGTGTACCCCCTGCTTGTAAAAAGTGGACAATTCTAGAATTCTCCGAAAAACATCGATCATTATAAACCTTAAATGTTCTGTATTACCTAAAAGAGCACCCTATCAGAGACTATTTAAAGTACTTTGCATGCCAACATAAGTATTCTGTTCATTCAAGCTGGCATCATCCTCTTCCTGACCCTCTGTGATTACCTTGGAAACAAACAGCACATGCAGACAAACCCATTTGTTCATCTTATTTCTAAGAAGAAATATTAAGGCTCTAGATTATATCCTGCTTCAAGTAAATAACAGCATGCACTCTAAATGCCTACGTATGTGTCATGGGGTTCCTCGTACCTCCCAGTGCCATATATTATCCTCTGTTGAGATGGAAAAGTGCAGCAGAAAGAAACACCAGCTAGTAACTAACAGAGGAAATAACTGAGATAGAGCAAGCAGCAAGAGTACAAACCTTCCTGAAACAAGAAGGGAGAGCTTATCAATGGAGGTTTTCCCCTGCATGGCGTAACAGTGTTCCTTTTCCAAAGTAACCACTTCAGAGCTCAGAGCAATTGTTCTGAAGACAGGCAAAGAGGTCCCCAGAGGCTGGAAAAGGGAGCTGTACAATAGCTGGAATTCGCGAGAAAAAGTTATGCTGCGAACTTGATAGGCAATGTGGACAAACTGCATGAAGCAGATGACGAACAGCACAAAATTCCAGGAAAATATGTCGGCTGCACAGACGTCGACCCAAGCCCAGACGGCAGAGCAGAGAAAACCCAAACCCAGCAAACTGAAGACGTAAAGGAGCCCAAAGAATCCACTGCCACCCATGAAACCTACTACAAATAAAATACTGGCGAGATGATAAATGGCTCCTTCGGCCTCTTCCTTCCAGGTGCTGCAGACTGGGTGCTCATCTATTAGGTTCTTCCATAAGCTTGAATTTCTTTCCATGGCGGTACTACTGTCTGGTTCACTTTTCCGTTGACGTCGAATGATATCGAAGCAAGTAATTAAGTCCTTCACTTTTCCATCATCAGAGTTTTGCAAAGTCTTTAGAAAACCCGCGAAAGCCTGGGCAATGGAGTTGTAGTGATTAAGGGTTTTGTGTGTATGGATCTTGAGAAACTAAAAATCCCATGCTAGCTTCTTTAAGTTCATTTGGGCTCCTGATTTAGATCTAGCCCACAAATGTTTTGTGGTTTCCTGGACAAGAAAAAAGGAAGGATCTAATTACACAAAAATCGAGAGGTATATTTAATGAATCACCAGCATTCAAACTGACATCCTATTTTCTGTGAAGTTGGAATATTTTAAGCATGAATGCTGTCAAATGTTAAGTTTCTAGGATATAAAAATTATATATTTAGGGTTATGCTTAATAATAATAATAATAAATTATTTACAGAATTTTAGTATTTGTTAGAATTAGCTACCCACATATTTTCCTAGGAAACTAGGTGCTATAATCAACTAGTCTTCATAATAATAGCTCGGTGTACCTCAGAATCACTTATGACAGTGACTAAAAATACAGATTCTAGGCTGTTTCCAGGCATATTGAGTCAGAATCTCTGAGGGTGAGGCCTATGTGTTGGTATTTTGACAATGCCCCCCACATGATTTTGATGTATCAACCCATGGCATTTCATGGCCCACCCTTTGAGGGATAACTGTTTGACAATGTTATTTTCTCTTTACAAATGAAGAATTCAAGACTCAGAGAGGTCAAGTAATTCATCCCAGGTCGCACAGTGGTTGGGGTAGAGCAGAACTTCAGCACAAAAGCCTGTATGCTGGATCCAAACATATGGCCTCTCATGAAAGATATTTTAAGTTAGGCACTGTAAGGAGCCCTGATAAAACAATAAACATAAGAAACACATGATTAGGTGTTGGATTTTAAGAGCATAATAGTAGACTATGAATATGTTTAATGAGTTACATAAAAAATATTTGAGAAATGTACATTCAGTACTACTTTACTGTGTTAGAGCCTGTCTCAGGTCAAAGGTTGCATCCATGTAACTAAATAAATATTAAAATTCCTGCTAGTTACACATTTATTTACCAGATGGTCAAAAAATGTTACCGACTTGTTCCTCTGCGCATATATTCTCTACCCTTTGAGCCATATGGTAAGAATGCTAATGTGTGATCTGAGTCAGGAGGGATTTAACCAGGATGATAGAGCTGTAGGATGTGCATCATTTACCACCAGGTTTCTTAACAATAAATAGTTTCGGTGTGAAGCATTCATTAGATTGAATTTTTAAGTCATAATAACATTCAGAAGCCTTGAACTTGAGTGCTATATTTAGTGTTTTTATTTTGGGGCTAGATTATCTCCAGAACACCTGTTAATGAAGTATCAGATAGCACAGATCTTGTCTCGTAGGAAAAAACAAAACAAAACACATCGACGTGAAAATGACTTAGCTGAAGTAAAAAAGGGAACAGTAAGTATGATCACCAACAGGACTGCAGATAGAAATAAAGGAGCCGCTGTTGTTGGTTTTTCATCTTGGACAGTGATTCTTTTCTCAGCAAATAACAACTTTAAGAACACTGCCAGGTGAATCATTATAAAAAGAAAAACTAACAAAACAACAAACCTATAACTTACACTGTTATTTTTACTTAAGCTACTTTCCAAGGCACTTTAAACATCCCGTGGCCCCTAATTACTGCCTCCCCCTGGCACTCTGTGAGATGATGAGGTTCGGGGCAGACCAGCACCCTGAACATGTTTAATTTCTCCTCTTTAAACACAACACAAAATTATATATACTACTGGATATTCACAACAAAGAAAACAAATTTTTAAACACAATGAGCAGTGAGAACGGCAAAATACCAGACTGCAAATGTCAGTCTCCCTGCTGTTTTACTTTTAAAATGAGGGTATTTTAAATTAATCAGTTCCTCAGGATACCAAACGTAGCCACTAAAGCCAATGTGAAAAAGCACTGCTGGCAGGGCTCTGAACTTCGGTTTGAACTTCCTTAAAAATTTATAATCCTCAACAAAAATGTTAAAATGATGCTAATAGAAAAAGGCCACGCAAAACCCTTGTGGCAATTCCGAAAGGAGCTTATGGGAATCTTGTGCCCTGAAGACCCTGACTTGGGGGATAGATTGGGCCACCTGCATTCCAGGACCGTGACCCATTATGATCACAAGCACCGCGCTTCCGGCCCTTTCCAGTGGCTCCTGTTTCCGAAAGCTGCCACCAAACCATCCTCCTATCCTTGACACTGTATCGCTCAACTCAGAGTGCTGACTTGCCCTGATTAAATTACTCCACACCCAGCCTTTCTGCACATGGTGTTTTTATTCAGTCACCAAAACAGATGTATTTTATTAGAAGAGAAAGAACTGACAGGGGCAGGTGACGGGCATGAGTGTTCCTCTGACATGTGCCAACAGTACTATAGGAACGCCGAACATGATTCATCAACCAGCTGCCTGCTTGAAAGGCCTGGAGGCCTTAAGTCATGTTTTTGGGTAAATAAACGCCGAAATGCTAGAGGGGCAAGATGGATGTCTCAGGCAAAAAAAGCCCAT
Organism: Neofelis nebulosa; assembly: GCF_028018385.1. Classification (NCBI taxonomy): domain Eukaryota; kingdom Metazoa; phylum Chordata; class Mammalia; order Carnivora; family Felidae; genus Neofelis; species Neofelis nebulosa. The sequence goes on from NC_080787.1 coordinate 98,389,500, forward strand.
CTTCCCTGCAAAAGAAGCTAGCGCACGGACATACAAAATGATGGAGGCAACATTAAGTGCAAATAAACACAGTAATTCCAACCTGCCACTTTTCTACTCTTTAAATCGTATGGCCCTGAGTTATAAAGGAATAAGGAAATTTAAAGGAAGGTACAAGGGTGCTACCTGAAATGTGACATAAGCTTGGTGCCAAATGGTTAAGACTAGCTCAGAAATTGCACGTATCTGTTCAGAACTCGTACATTTATTATCTCATTGCATCACTTGTTGCCACGAGAGAAGCAGAATCTAAATCATCATGCCCTGCTTACAAATGGAAAAAGCAGGCCACAGGATTGTCTGAGTAACTGGCTTCAGGCAAAAGAGGCAGTAAGTCACAGCAGCAAGGGAGAAGACCCTCTCCACTCAGCTCCCTGCGCTCTCCACCAGGAAGTGCAGCCTTTTAAGGCTGTGAACCTGACATGAATGTGTTGGGAGACAGTGGGCTATTCTGTCAGGACGGGTTTGCTAGGAAAATAATAATTCTAACAGTGAATATTTAAGATCTTCCATATCCACTCGCACTGCTCAATCCATAATGTTTAGGGTAGAGCCAGGGAAATAGACATAGAAAGCCGCTCAAGAAATAATTTGCTCTATTATTCAACATTGACTGACCGCCTCTCCTAGACTCTGAAATTCTTAAGGGGCAAAGACAAATGGTTTTGTATTTCTGATTCCTGGCATGCAATGAATGTTGATTGAATATGCTGGTTTCAAGGTGCAAGGACTCTGCCTTCTCCGTTCCTACTCTCTATCCAATTTAATGAATGTTGTAACATCTTCTGCCACCCAGGGGAAAAGAAGCAGGGAATATTTCAACATCCAAGACAGTTCAGTACAGAATCACTAAGGAATTGGGACACTACTTATTTAAATGTCTGGCACAGCTCCAGATTCATAGGGGAATCCTTTCGTCTTCCTACAAATTGAGTTCCTTTAGAGCAGCTGAATACTTAATCTGATTAAAAACAACAACTCTCATAGCTAGTGGTATTGAGTTAGTGTTGGTTGCTAGGCAACTCAGAAGATAAAAATTCCATCAATATTCTACCAATTAATTGGAAGAGGTCCTAACTTTGGCATGTGTTTCATATGCAAAATAATAATTTACTTAAAGCTGGTTTTCTCTACTTCTCCTCAAGGAGGTACATTTACTCAGGACTTATGTGCCAGACATACTTAAAACCTATCTCATTTAATCTTCACAACAAGCCCATGAGAAAGGTATTATATCTCAATCTTACAGATGAGGAAATTAAGACTTAGAGAAGGTAAGTAAATTGTTCAAGGTCACACTGCTAATATTGGTACTAAAATTCCACCCAGTTCTGCCTGATTCTGAAGCTCACAGTCTAAACCACATTTATTATTCTGCTTCCACAGCACCAGGATTTAGAAAACATAGGCATTAGTTTCCTCCTTGCCACCTAGGTGAACCCAGGCATGTTTATTCATTAGTAAAACAGAGGTAATATCACCTATTCTGTCTACTCTGACGGGTGCTAGAAGATTCAAATGAGAAAAATCTATATTAAAACTTCGTGGCAAATTTTAAAATAATATAGACATGGAATCATTGTACTTGTTGCTTATATTTTACAGAGCTGAGCCATTCGCAGAATATAGTTTTTAAAAACTTTCTTTCACCCAGAGGATTACAATTGAAGACAGACATACAAATGTTACTTTTGGCTGCTACCCAACTTTACATTTTAAATTCTAAATTTACTCATTCCTGCAGGGGCGATCTCTTATTCTTCTCTGTGTCCTGACCTCCTACTGCTGGTAGATGTAGTCCCATAACCAGCCCACGCTTGAGTCTTTACTCTCCCATGGCCAAGAAGCCAGTCTCTGGAAGCCAACAATAATCTTCTACCTATGATTCGTGTTTCGGGCTTCCCAGCAGGTATCCTCAAACCACTTACATCAGAATCACCTGGGTGGCCTGGTAGACTATCCCTTCCCTGGCCCCATGCCAGAATCACTGAGCTGGGAAGGACCCGGAAATACACCTTTCTAATAAGCTCCCAGTTGATTATTATGCACACTAAAGTTTATTCTACATTCTACCTTTATTCTACATTGTTCCTGAATGATTTCTGAATTATTCTTGCTTGTTTGCAGGACTTCAGCTTTGTTCATTCCTGGCTGTCCTTCTATGATGATTACTCTGTGTGTTTTTGATCCCTCACTGTCTGCCCAGGGTGGTAGTCCTGGTGTTAGGGCACCATTCTGTGTCTAGTGTGTTCCGTTAGCATTATTACTTAAAAGAAAGGTTCTAGTCTTAGCTATGCCCCTAAATAGCTGTGTGACTGTAATCTTTCTAGACCTGTTTCCTCATTGGTAAAATGAAAGAGTTGGACAAAATAATGTGAGGTCCCTTTCAGCTCTAAAATAACATGACTCTAGATGATAAGGAATGGGAGACTTTTTCCAGCATGAGTTAAAATACAGAGCTGAGTGGCAGAACTGAATTAAGACTGTAGATATTAACACCAGGGTTGTGAGAGGGGCCCCACTCTCAAATTGCTTACTTAATTACTTACGGCCTGTGCTGGGGCCCAGGCACTGGCATTTTCTGATGTACAACCAGGGTGAAGAACTATCAAGGGGGTTGAGTGAGAGACACCAGAACATTCTGTGGAGCAAAGGATCTAATTTTAATTCGCCGTAAAGGCACATTTTCTCCTTCTGTGTTCTCATTTGCATGCTTTGCTCAGGTGAGGAGGCATTTTCCTTCCTCAGCACTCATCATTCCAAGAGGGCTCCAGGCTGGTGGATATTCTGCAGTAGCCTTTCCTTAACAGGGTGGCCTGAAGTGCACCTTCTAGCTCTGAATGTTTATGGCCTTTATTACCTGTCAGCATGGTTTCCATCACATGTTATATTGACCATGATATGTATTTCCTTTTTAAAGCATCATAATTTGTTTATTCTTTTAGTCAGGGTACATATTCAAGTAATTTTCTAAAAGAAGTGAACATAGTATTTTATTTTATTTATTTAAGTTTATTTATTTTGAGAAAGAGTGTGTGCACGCTAACACGGGCAGGAGAGGGGCAGAGGAAGAGGGAGAGAGAATCCTAAGCAGGCTGTGCGCTGACAAGGCACAGCTCGAACTCACAAACTGAGACAACGTGACCTAAGCTGAAATCAAGAGTTGGACGGACACTTAACTGGCTACCCAGACACCCCAAACATTTTAAAATATCAGCTTTAATGTTTGGTTATTTTATGTGTGTGTGTGTGTATGTATGTATGTGTATATACATATATATAGAAATATATATGGAATTTCCCTCTGTCTAGAACACAGCGAGTCCTCAATAAATGTTCATGGACTGATAAGGACAAAAAATGCTTGGGTATAAAAGCCGTGTTCGGGGTGCCTGGGTGGCACAGTCGGTTAAGCGTCCGACTTCAGCCAGGTCACGATCTCGTGGTCTGTGAGTTCGAGCCCCGCGTCAGGCTCTGGGCTGACGGCTCGGAGCCTGGAGCCTGTTTCGGATTCTGTGTCTCCCTCTCTCTCTGCCCCTCCCCCATTCATGCTCTGTCTCTCTCTGTCCCAAAAATAAATAAAAAACGTTGAAAAAAAAAATTAAAAAAAAAAAAAAGCCGTGTTCGGAATACAGTTTTGGAACAAACAGGAAGCCCAGGTGAGATCTAACCAATACCTGAATCAATGATTTATTTGTTAGACTAGAAAGAAAGGAAAGCATATATTATACTATGAGGAAGAAGTGACAGGAAGAAGTGTTTCTATTGAGATAGAGGAACAAAGAAGGGTTGAAGACCCTTTGGAATCGTAAGAGATCCCAAAGTTCAGAAAGAGATTAGAGGAAAGGGGAACACGGTTTTATCCTCAAGTAACCTAATACTCTTGGTCTAGCAACATAGTTCACAGCAGAAGATAAGGGGGAAGATGGAGGGATCTTTAGCAGTTACTATTACGCAGAACAATACTTAAGAAATACTGGGGTTGGCAAGATTATCTAGAAAGTGAGTGCAGAGAGAATTGAGAGTTGAAATTAAATGCCCATGATCAGAGGGCTTAGAACTCTAGAGGTGTGCTGTCCAATACAGTAGCTGTTAGCCACACGTGGCTGGTCTGAATTGAAATGTGTCATACGCATGGATTTCAAAGACTTAGAGCAAAGATAAAGAATATGTCACTAATAACTTTGATCTTGATTATATGCTGAAATGATAATGTTTTAGAAATGGTCGGTTAAATAAAACATCAGAGTTAATTTCGCCCTTGTCTTATTTTTCAATGTTGCTACTAGAAAATTTAATATTGTGGGATATGCCTGTGTGGCTCAGTTGGTTAAGCATCCCACTATTGATTTTGGCTCATTTCACGATCTCATGGTTTGTGGGTATGAGACCCGCACTGGACTCTGTGCTGACAGCGTGGAGCCTGCTTGGGATTCTCTCTCCCTCTCTCTCTCTGCCCCTCTCCTGCTTGTGTGCATGCATTCTCTATCCCCATCTCTCAAAATAAACACACAAACAAACAAATAAATAATAAAATTTTTTAAAAAAGAAAATTTTAAATTACATATGTGGTTCACATTATATTTCTCTTGGACAGTGCTGGTCTAGAGCCTCTCACGTAACAGAGAAAGGAAATGAAAAAGATTTGGCATGACACCGTGCAAACAGTGCATATGTATAATGTATAATATAAGTGCATAAATATGGAAGAATTATCTAAGATTAAGAACAGAGTTGATATAAATGTAAATGATATTGGCTACAATATTCATATGCTACAGTCATCAGATGTTATCCATGGCATAGATATCACCATCTGGTTTCTGCCTACATAGGTGGCCAACCCCACTATAGCTCTTGGCCTCTTTATCCTACCAAGGAAGTCGCTACTTTTCCCTCTTGCCAAGCAATTATATCACAGTTTTATTTTTCACTGGAAATCTCAGACAGATAATCTCCTAAATTTCATAGTGGAGACTGAATTGTGGCCTTCTGGATTTCATAGGGTCCATACCAGCCTTTGCTTTCATATAACATATGAGTTTCTTCATGCACCATTAGGCTCGTTAGGCTAGAGTATGCCTTTGACCTTCCATACCAATGAGAGGTTGGCTTCTCTTGAGACTTGAGAAAATTAGAAAACATGCCTACAGTCTATGCTGGACTTCTCTGCTTCTCACGTCTTATCTAAAGTCCATTGATTAACTCCATCTGCGTCTGATTTCTCACTTTATCACATAGGCAGAATTGTAAGATGGCGCTCAAGATTCCTATCTCATTGGTGCACACATGCTATAATCCTTTATCCTTGAGTGTGGCAGAACCTATGAATGAGATGGGACAGATGCTTTCTTGATTAGATAACATGATACAGTAAATGATGCTGGAATAGTCACCTGTGATTATATTAAGTTACATAAGACTGTAGAACTGGAGAGGGACTGAAAATTAGAGATACATGTTCCTACTGGCCTGGAAGAAAGCAAACACCATGTGAACGGCTTATGGGAGCAACAAGACAAGGGATGCTTGTCAGGCTCTGTAAGCTGAAAGAAGTCCCCAACTAACAGTTACCAAGAAAATGGGTATGTCAGTCTTACAACTGCAAGGGGCTTAATTCTGCCAACCATCTGAAAAGCTTGGAAGAGGACCCCAGACTCTAAAGGGGAGTGCAGTGTGCCTGAAACCGGGGTTGTAGGCTTTCAGTGCCCTGAGCAGAGGATCCAGTTCAGCCATGCCTGGACTCCTGATCCACAAAACCTGTGTGATATTGAACGCCCAGGGTAGCTCAGCTGGTTAAGCATCCGACTTTGGCTCAGGTCATGATCTTGCAGTTTGTGGGTTCGAGCCCTGCATCAGGCTCTGTGCTGACAGCTCAGAGCCTGGAGCCTACTTTGGATTCTGTCTCCCTCTCTCTCTGCCCCTCTCCCACTCGCACTGTCTCTCTCTCTCTCTCTCAAAAATAACATTAAAAAAATTAAAAAACAATACAATAAAATCTAAAAAAAAACCACCCAAACTGTGTGATAATGGATTTGTGGTGTTTTCAGCCGCTAGTTTGTGGTACTTTGTTACAAAACAGTAGAAAACAAAAAAACACACACACAATTATGAGTACTCACTATGCACAAGGCTTTTCATTAATCTAATGATCTACATTTTATGATGGAGTTGGAATACAGATCAACGGAGCGGAAGACACTCAATCCTGGCTAGATTTAAGTCTGGACAATCAGATAAGAACAGTAATACTTTTAAAGAATAGGGTGTGGAAAACAAGACACTGAGAGATGCCCTGGGAATTACATTTATTCACTGTGGTTCCCAGGGCTATATTCTAGGTTCTCTCTTCATGGAATCAGATAGCCCCAACACTATAAAGCCTCTGGTCACAAGGGCAATTTCCAGAATCATTATGTCATTCGTTCACAACCTCTAGAATTCCTGGAATACCACGTTTCCTTGGGTGACTTCCAGCTTCGTCAGTTCTTGGTCAACTTGAGCCATACATATGGACTTGATGTCTACAGACAGGGCGAATACTTGAGGTCTCAGACATATCTGGAGAGCCACACTCAAAGACAGACTACACTCAGAGAGCTCTGTAATTCTTCTAATTGTGTGACTCCGCCAAGTTCAGAGGAGTTGAGCAATGGGAAATTAATGCAGTATCTAGTTGCCATCTTCTTTAACCTCATTTACTACTATTACTACTACTATCACCAGCATCTAACAGTTAACTGAACACTTACTATGTGCCAGACACATTTCTAAGAGTTTTAAAATATTATGAATATTATAATTTAAAATATTATGAATATTATGAATCCCCACAACTTTTTGAAGTGTACAGCTTTATTGTTCCCATTTTACTGATGAGAAAACTGAGGTACAGGGAAGTTAAGTAAGTTGCCTAAGGATACACAAGTGATGCAGCCCGGATTCACTCCCAGGCAGACAGATGCAAATAACGCAACCTTTTGCCCTTTTAGCCACTGTGACACACTGCTTCATGTACAGTTTGTAGTCTAAGTATCTGGACTTACTGAAACAAATCAAACATTCTTGGTTTCTCCCTTCTGTTCTAGATTCAATGAACTTACATATCTTCTTAAGAAATTACAATTTTTGAGCAACACGGATGGGAAGCTGGGTCCTATGTTGAATCAGTGTGTCCTATAACTGTTGATTTGAAGAAACAACAGTAAGCCGATTCTTCTCACGTATGTCATTTGGTCCCTTGTAATAAGCAATCCCCGGGGCACCTGGGTGGCTCCGTCAGTTAAGCATCTGACTCTTGATATCAGCTCAGGTCATGATTTCTTGGTTTGGGAAATCAGGCCCTGCACCGAGATCCGTGCTGACAGGGCAGAGCCTGCTTGGGATTCTCTCTCCCCTCTCTCTCTGCCCTTCCCCCCACTCTCACACACACGCTCTGTTTCTCAAAATAAACATTAAAACAACAACAACAACAACAATCTCCATGCTCTGCTTCAAGCTCTTCTGACTTCTCCACAGGCTAGAAATGGCACGAGCAGGCCATCCCTTTCTGAGCAGCTGCTACCAAGTCATGCAGAAGTTCACTGGAGATTCCTGATGAAAACACAAGACAAGCCGGACCCATGGATCCATGAAACAGTCTCCCCTTGATATGAATCAAAGGTAGACACTTCCCCTTCCCTTTCTTCCAAGTGACTTATATGCAACAAATGAACTCACTTTTCTTATGTTTATTTAGTTCAGGTCCTCATGTTTCTTCCTGGCAAACATGCCTGTCAAGTTCATGTGACCCAGCTAAATGGCTATGGTCATTTTTTTCTGGCTAAATAAGCAGGTGGACCACACACCAGGGTCAGTGATGTTTGAAACCAAACCACCCACTACTAGTGCGAAAAGGAGCATGTGTGCAGGGTATGGTGATTTCCTTTCAAGGTGTTTACATGGAGACAGGAACTTTCTCTTTGACTGTGGGAGACTGTTCCCTGTTTGGTCCTGAATCCACATGCTCCTCAATCTTTCCATTTCTTCTCTTTCTTTCAGCCTTGTTATTGGCTTTATAATACTTGAAGTTATTCCAACCATAGAGGTTTCTCTTTTTGCGGCACTGCCTGTGGATAAGCAATGTGGATTATTCCCTTATTTCTGCTGCTCAGGAAATACACAAATTCTCTTGATTCTTTCAGAATGTTTGATTATTTCAAGTTTCTCTTCAATATTGAAGCTTTCCTTTTGCATGCACTATTTGACATTATGAATCAAGAGGCTTAGACATTCTTGGTATGCTAAAGGAGTGTGTTTTTTTTGTTTTTTTGTTTTAATTTTTTTCAACGTTTATTCATTTTTGAGAGATAGAGACAGAGTGCGAGTGCGGGAGGGGCAGAGAGAGAGGGAGACACAGAATCCAAAGCAGGCTCCAGGCTCTGAACAGTCAGCACAGGGCCCGACGCGGGGCTCAAACCCATGAACTGTGAGATCATGACCTGAGCCAAAGTCAGATGCTTAACCAACTGAGCCACCCAGGCGCCCCAAGGAATGTGTTTTTATACAGAAAAGTTCACAGGTGCAAAGGAATAGCAAAACACAAGATAATGTGTGGTGAACCAAGGTAGCTGGTAGATGTTTCAGGTATATGTGTATTTGTGTTTTGTGTACTCCTACCTAGCTTAGGTCAACTGGCTATAGCTTAATGCGTCCACCTGGTATTCTGGCTGAGTAAATGATGCATGAGCAAGCACAAAATGTGTGCTATGCTCACATTGTTCCCTGTGATTTCAACTGCATTGGCATTGATGCTTATTTTCAAAACAAACATAACATAATTGTGTCATCAACTTTCAAATGGCCAGGAAAATATTAGGAATATGCAATAATTCAATAAATCCCTGCCCTCCCGGAGCTTGCATTTTAGTGAAATTCAAATGTTGCTACAATTTAAGCCTACTCTAAATTATGAGATCTATCTTAAATAGCTAAAAATATCTCTGATATGCAAATAAACTTAGGCTACTTAAAACTCATTTAAAGTCAGTTGTTGCATACTAAATTTTTAAATAAATACTGTACTACATTTTAGGAGACCATCTAAAGTCCTAAAAATCAAATGCAAACAAGCTTGTTTTTTAGAATATCCACCAAAGATTGAAAACAAATAGGCAAACAAACCCTAGAACATTGTTATGTGTCCCTGGAGTAGCACGTAACATATTAATTACATATGTATTAATTAATACATGATCGATATCCTTCTATTTGTATAAATGAAAATAAAGACATAGAGCCATCTTAATGTCAAAGATGATGATTTCTGGATGGTGGGATACTACTTTACTTTTGTCTTTGTATATATCTGGATTGTCTTCATTCTTTTTTTTTTTTTTTTTTTTTTTTTTTTTTTTTCAACATTTTTTATTTATTTTTGGGACAGAGAGAGACAGAGCATGAACGGGGGAGGGGCAGAGAGAGAGGGAGACACAGAATCAGAAACAGGCTCCAGGCTCCGAGCCATCAGCCCAGAGCCTGACGCGGGGCTCGAACTCACAGACCGCGAGATCGTGACCTGGCTGAAGTCGGACGCTTAACCGACTGCGCCACCCAGGCGCCCCTGGATTGTCTTCATTCTTTATAACAATTTCATAAAACAATAAGGTGATTTTGTATTAATTTGAAAATTTTTAAATACAAAAAGCCCGAATAATTAAAACCCAGGAACCCAACAACCAGAAGTTAAAAAACATCACTGTCTTTTAACAAATCTTTTTTATAATAAAAAAAATTTTACAAAAAACTGAAGATCACCATGACTATTCTCAGGTACCATTCTCCACCCACTCACTCCTTATATATAATTGTGTTTACCCTTCCAGTCCATACAAAATAATTTTAAAATTGCAATTTAAAATGAAATGCAAGATTAGAAATGTATTTTATGTGTTTTTTTCCAGATCCATACTTAAATTTTTTTTCTTTTAAAAAAATTTTTTTTTTTTTTTACTGTTTATTTTTTATTTTTGAGACAGAGACAGAGCATGAACAGGGGAGGGGCAGAGAGAGAGAGGAGACACAGAATCCGAAACGGGCTCCAGGCTCTGAGCTGTCAGAACAGAGCCCAACGTGGGGCTCGAACCCACGAACTGTGAGATCATGACCTGAGCCGAAGTCGGACGCTTAACCAACTGAGCCACCCAGGTGCCCCAAATTTTTTTTCTGATGAATAATTTTAAACATATATAAAAACAGAGAAAATACTATATAATAAATCTCAATACACCCATTACTCAGATTCAACAATTATCAAGATTTTGCTACACAGAGTTTTTGAAATTAAAAGCAAAAACTGTAACTACTGTTTCATACTATAGTTTGCTCAGTCCATAAACACAACACCTACTAAGGGAGACAGGGAAAATGACGATTAATTGTGCTCATACTATGTGCCAGGCACTAGGTCTTCCATTTACTGACCCTTTAAGGAGTCACAAAAACTGTGCAATTTTAGTAGTTTTATCAGCATTGCTGGGAGTGAAAAATGAGGCTCAGAGCAATGAAGATTTTTGCATAGGCTCAACCAGTTGATTGTCTTTCTAGAACCCATTTCATAGTGTGTATACGAGTCACCAGAGATTATGATTCTGTTGGAAGAACACAAAATGAGAATATCTCACTTTGGGTCTGTGTGAATCAATCCCTGTATTCTTTGGGTTGGAGGAGGATCCAGCATTGATGCAGGGGCTTTAAGTCAGCAACTTTTGGTTTTTTATTTAATTTTTAAAAATACCTGTTAAAACTTTTAGACATTTTCCTATAACTACTTAGATAAAAGAGAGAAACATTTCCCCTTTTCCTTTAAAAAGTCAAATTAATGATTCAATATACTCTTGTAAACTCTTACTCTCTATAGCTCATAATCACTGTTGACCAACAACCACAACTGGGAAAAGCAATTTCAACTGCAGTTTGCAGGCTTGCAGATCTATCATGGAGATTTCCAAAGCAGTTTTGAAACTTCTTGCCTGCCATGTTGCTTACGTGTTGTTACACTCATACATCACAGCAAACACTTCATAACCATCCCAACCATTCTTGAGCTTGACTATTTTAAGATAAGCAGATGTGAATGCTCCAGTGGGTCAATGCTATTAGTCAGTCTTGCCTTACTTAAGAAGCATAAGAGTTTGGTTTTCCATGACACATTTTTATTTAATGGCATAGAATGTCACCATTTAGAAGCACAGGATGCACAATGATTCAGCTATTTTGAGACACTGTGGAGACTGCAGAAACCAAGTATCCAGTGCCTCCCAGTATGTGTATAAAATTTTAGGATAGAAATCTGTCTTGCTCTAGATTGCGATTTGTATTTGTATCCTAAACTCTCCAGTTTTGAGGGAAGGAAGCCTTAAAGATCATCTGGGATCAGCCAGACCTCTTCATTTTGCACATGTGGAAAGAGAGCCAATTTCTGTTTTATTTATGTCTTCTTTCATGTGGTCCTTGTTTGGTTTTCTTTTGCCACAAAGAACAATGCCAAGTTACTGTAGTGTACTGGCACACAAGGGACATGAGCATGCACCAGTCCCTGGTAACAGAAAAGAAAACAGCCACCACCAAACCTTAATATAAGCAGAGACCAAGAATTTTTCAAGGCTGCCATAAGATGCAATTGCTCTGTCCAAGCTTACAAATTCAAAATACCTAACTACAAGAGTTAGAATAAAAAGTCTGGAAAGGAGACTTCCCATTCTTGCCGCTGACTAAATAAATCAAATTATGTTCAAAAGTGGGCTTCTAATTCTACTTTTCCATTTATTATTCACATGTAGAACTTTTTCAGTTTTTCAGACATTCAGTTTTGCAAATGTCTTCTGGCTAAAACCAAAAAAATTTTTTTTTTTTTTTTTTTTTTTTTTGCCATAGTCCCATTACTGTGCCTTTAATCTTTTTCTAAAATACAGACCCTCAAAATGTATTATACCTCTGTAAACGACCTTGGTGGTGGGGTAATTTAGTGGTTTTGTCCCCCCCCCTTTTTTTTTTTTTTTGCAAGGAGAATCCCCAAATAGAGAAAACAGGTCAGCGTGACCTTTGATGAGGCAGCTTTCCAGTGTTCCCAATTCAGTGTGAAAACACTGACCCTAGTCGGGCCCTTTGCAGACGAGGGACAGGAACTCTCTACCGCTGCACGACTTCCCCAAGGTGAAGCCTAAGACGGTCAGGGATCCCCTTGGACCAGCTTTTCTCCCTCGGAAATGCGGTCTCTTTCCTTGGGCTCCAAGGTGCCTGGGGCAAGAGTGGGACCAACAGAAGATCCGGGGGAGAGACTCGCCCCCAGGGCAGAAGACAGGAGTTCCCAGGGGCCGGCGCGCGCGGAGCCCGCAGCAGCGGACCCTCAGCCGGCGGAGCTGCGAGCGGCGCCGCCCGAACTCCCGGGCTCGAATTGGCTTGAGCGGGGCCGGGCGCGGAGGGGCGGCGCGGAACACAGCGCGGCGAAGCAAAAGCGCTCCCGGGGGTCGGCGGCCACACAGCCCACACCCCGGGGCGGGGCCGGGGTGGAAGCCGCGCCAGCAAACTTGCAGGGAAGCGCGAAAGGTGCGATGGTGCGGACAGCTCCCGGGAGGCGGCAGCCGACGCGCCCCGTGGCTCCACTCCTTACCTTTCCTTCCCCGGCCCTGCGCCGAGCTCCGGCCTTGCGCCCTCAGAAGTTTCCCAGCCGAGCACGCTGGGCCCGGCTGGCCGGCGCCGAAGCCCCGAGCGACCGGCTGGCGCGCTCCTCGCCGCCCACCCGGCCGCCGCCGCCCGCCCCGCGCCGGGACGCACAGTGACCGCAGCCCATTCCGGTGCGGCGCGGCGGCGAGGGCGGGGGCCGGGCACGGGCGCGCGCCCCGGGGCGCAGGGGGAGGGCGGGGGCGGCGGCGGCCGGCGCGCTGGGGCCGGGGCGCCCGAGCTTCCCGGGAGCAGGCGGCGCGGCCACCAGCTTGTAGGACTGCCGATAGACCGGGCGGCAGCTGCGGACCAAAGTTTGCAAAGACGGGTTTCCCCAAGTGGACACTGATCACGGTTAGAAAATAAGCCTAGCATTCGCTGTTCTACTAGGCAGAGAGCGTTGGAATTGATGACTGGGATGAAAAGCAACTCTTTGTGTGCCCTCTCCTTCCCGCACGCCCCACCCCCACACCACAAACAAGACGAGATAAATGACCACAGTGGGGATGGAAATTTGGGGTGTATAGGACAAAGAAAGGTTAATTTCTTTTTTTAGAATTAAGTTTGTTTTGGGGCGCCTGGGTTAAGCTTCGGACTTGGGCTCAGGTCATGATCTCACGCACTCAGGTGATGATCTCACGGGTTTGTGGGTTCGTGCCCTGCATCAGGCTCTGTGCTGACAGCTCAGAGCCTGGAGCCTGCTTCAGATTCTGTGTCTCCCTCTCTCTCTCTGCGCCCTCCCTGCTGTGAGCTCTCTCTGTCTCTCTCAAAAGTAAATAACATCAAAAAAAAAATTTTTTTTAATAAAAAATAAAATTAAGTTTATTTTGAGAGAGAGATTGCAAGTTGAGGAGGGCCAGAGAGAGAGGGTGAGCCACAATCCTGAGCAGGCTCTGTGCATCACATGTCAGGGCAGAGCCCAACCCTCATCTGACTGAGCCACCCAGGAGCTAGGGAAGGTTAGCTTCTTGATTCAAATCAGTGGGCTTCTCAAAAAAAGCAAATGGGTGAAAAGCATAGACAACCATAGAAGAAGCAATTTAAAAATACAAATGATTTTTAAAAAAAGTTCAAATCAGTATTAAACCAAATGCATACAATTTAAGGCAAAGCTCAAATGTATTTTTCCTCCTATGAAATTAGTGAACTTTTGTTTTGTGTCGTGATCAAACCATAGGGTGGTCAGTGAGGGGCCAGCCAAACACATAACTTACATAGGGATTTCTGGTCCCTTCCTTTGGCACCCTCACTTGCCCTTCGTATAACCACGATGGGGACAGTCATTCCAGAAACAAACATTTGCTGAATAATCAATGTCTCTTTCTGTCCCCAGAATAACTGCAAAAGTAGTTAATATAAACTGTAAAATTAACCTCCTTTAACTGTGCTGAAACTGAGGGTAAAAAAAAAAAAGCCATATTCCTACGCACTATACATAGTTAGAAAGCAGTCCACTGCTATGTCTTTGCTCTTACCTTCATTCTAGAGATTTACTCAGAAATGTTGAAATAGTTGGAACTGGATCTAGTCCAAGATTTCAAATATGTTTATGTATTTGAAATATGGCCAGGGAAGTGAGAAGGTCACAAGTTTACCAGATGTACTCTGGGCTTAGACTTCACTTCTTATTTAGTGTTGCACATCACATTTTTTAAGGATTATGTTCAATTTAAAAACTCAGAAGCAGCAAGGAGGTGCTTGTATGACAGATGCTACGGTGGCCCCATGATTCCCGTACCTAATGGTTTCACACCTTTGTGGGATCCCCTCCTTTTGAGTGCAGTTGGGACCTGTGACTCACTTACAAACAATAAGTATAGCACAGGTGATGGATGTCACTCCTGTGACTCATTTACGTTACAAAAGACTCTCAGTAGAGACTGCCATCTCTGGCTTGATGGAATAAGTGGCCTTGTTGGGGAAGTCCATGTAGCAAGAACTGTAAGTGGCCTTTGGGAGGTAAAAGCAGCCTCCAGCCAATAGCCAGCAAGAAGTCAGGGCCTTCAGTTCTACAAACACAAAGAAATGAATTCTGTCAACCATCTAAGTAATCTTGTAAATAGAATCTTCCCCAGTCAAGCCTCCAGATGTGAGCGCAGACCAGAGGATACCTTAACTGTGGCTTTGTGAAACCCTAAGCAGAGGATCCGGTTAAGTCGTGCCTGGACTCCTGACCCACCAAAATTGTGAGTTAATAAATGTGTGCTATTTTAAGCCATTTAGTTTGTGGTAACTAGTACAGCTTATGTGTTGTTTAGATATTCAGCATGTTAGTACACATGGTATTGTGCCTTCCTTGGAAAATTTTGTGTTAAATATTGCTGCTCTTTTGCATCTTGATTTTTCTCTTTATTATTCCTTCACATACATATCCCTGCCTGGATCTTCATTGCAGAGTCTCTCTGAAACAAAAACTCCAATGAAACGATACCCTATAGATCAAGCACAGGTCTAGGGCTCCCTAGGATTTCCAGCTGCATTTTTTTTTTTATTTAAAAAATTTTAATTTAACGTTTACTTATTTTTGAGAAACAGAGAGAGACAGAGAACGAGCAGTGGAGGAACAGAGAGACAGGGAGACACAGAATCTGAAGCAGGCTCCAGGCCCTGAGCTGTCAGCACAGAGCCCGACGCGGTGCTTGAACCCACAAACCACGAGATCATGACCTGAGCTGAAGTCAGTTGCTTAACCGACTGAGCCACCCAGGTGCCCCTTTCCAGCTGCATTTCTACTTCAGAGATTATGTGTCCACAATCTATAGGTTTCATCCCTTCAGGTCCTTTGGGATATTCTCTTGGCTAAGCCTCTGAGGCTGGACAGAACCACAGTCAACTGAGCTCATGCAACTCAGAGTTGCAACAGCAGTGTGAGGAATACTGTGATAAAGAAATTAGGAGATTAAGTACTGAACCAGGATTCATTTAATCCACTTACTCTGGGAAAGCTTTAATATGAGGCTTCCAGAGTCTTCCTCTTTCCTCCTTGACCTCAAATTGTTCCTCTTCTAAACCTCAGTCCCTGAGATTTGTGCATTTGCTTGTGAATTGCCCCTGCGTCCAGATGTGAATCCAGCCTGGCTTGTTCACCAGCCCTGCTTCTTCCTTCCTCCTTCCCTCCCTCCTTCCTTCATTCCTTTCATCTTTCCTCCCTTCTTTCTTCCATGATTCTTCCATTTTTTTAATCCCCATATAATTGTGCATAGTTCTCTTTCTCTATATCCTCTATATCCCTTATTTGCTTTTTATTTTATGAATCTTTCATTATACAAGTAATACATTAATAGAATGTCATATACTAATGTATATTGTGTGGCATCAAACTACATTTGTCATCTCTCTTTCTCAGACAAAGTAATTGGAGCTTGTTTTTTCTTTCCTAAATAATCATTCTTTAAAACTACTGCATGATTTTATCATATTATTAGTACATCACAATGTATCTATCCCCTTAACAATGTTTACCTTGTTGCTATTATAAGCAAATAATGTGTGCATGATTCCTTGGTCACATGAGTGATGATCTGCCCAAGGTAGATACCAGAAGTGGAATTCTGAGTATGATCATTTTATGTTTTAATTTCTTGTATTGAGGTATAATTGACATATAACATGATGCTGCTTTCAGATGTACAGCACAATGATTTGATATTTGTTTATTTTGTGAAATGATCATCACAATAACTATAGTTAACATCATCACCATACACAGTTACAGAATTTTTTCTTAGGATGAGAACTTTTAAGCTTTATGGTCTTAACTTTCAAATATGCAATAAAGTGTTATTAACTGCAGTCACCATGCTATAAATTACTATGTCCATTCTAATTTTATTAACTACTGACAAATTATCCTCCAGTGCGGCCCCGGCAGCTTACACTACTACCAACTATGTCGGAGAGAGCTCCTTTGTCCATTTTCTTTTCTGCACAGCCCCGCTGACACTTGATATTACCCGACTTAAAGATTTTTGCTCTGGCTCTCCTATTTCTTTTCTCCTCTCTATTTTCTCATCCTTTTCTTCCTCTTCCTTCTTTTCTTTCTTTCCCTCTCTCATTTTCCCCGGCTCTTGTTGTCTCTTTCCCTTTTGCTCTTTTGTTTCCTCTGTCTTTTTAAAAATTTTATAAATTTAATTTGTAATCTCATTTATTACTTAATGAAGATCATGAAAAAATGTGTCCGCAAATGTTCATTTACAAAGTCATTGTCAAAGGCTGCAGCATATTCTATTTCACTGTGCCACCATACTCTGTTTTAGTTGGGGTAAAGTACGCATTACATAAAATTAACCATTTTAAAGTGTACAATTCAGTGGCACTTAGCACACTTAACAATGGTATACAACCACCACCTCTATCACATTCCTAAATATCTTCATCATCCCCAAAGAAATGGGTATGGGGACCCCATACCCACAGAGCAGTCACTCCCCATTTCTCCCTTCTCCCAGCCCCTGGCGACTACTAATCTGCTTTCTGCCTCTAGGGATTTACCTATTCTTGATAGTTCCTACAAATGGAGTCCACAATATGTGACATCGTATGTGTGCTTCTTTCACTTTGCATAATGCTTTTGGGGTTCATCCATGCTGTAGAGTGTATCAGTACCCCATCCTGTTTACGGCTGAATAATGTTCCACTGAACAGATATGCCCCCATTTGTTTATCCACTTACCAGCTGATGAATATTTAGGTTATTTTCACCTTTTGACCCTGGAGAATAGTGTTCCTATGAACATTTGTGTATAAGATTTTGTTTGTGAATATCTGTTTGTAATCCTTTTGGATTTATACCTAGGGTAGGAATTGCTAGATCATACGGCAATTTTTTTTGTCTAACTTTTTGAGGAATTGCCAAACTGTTTTCTAGAGCACTTGAACAATTTTACATTTCCACCAGCAAAGTCTGAACATTCTTATATCTCCACATCCTTGACAACACTGGTTATTTCCTGGTTTTTGTTTTTGTTTTTTCTTTTAAATTATCCTAGCTGGTAGGAAGTAGTGTCTTCTTTTGAAATGTATTCCCCAATGACTAATGATTTTGAACATCTTTTCATGTGTTTTTGGCCACTTGCACACCTTCTTTGGAGAAATGTCTATTCACGTCCTTTGTTTATTTTTAAATGGGTTGTTTGTCTTTTTGTTGTTGGGTTGTAAGAGTTGTTTCTATATTGCAGATAATGGATGACCCCTATCAGATATATAATTTTCAAATAATTTTTCCCATTTTGTGGAATCTTTCCACTGTCTAAATGTTTGTGTCTATTGTGAGGCAGGGGTCCAGTTTCATTTTTTAAAAGTTTCTTTATTTGTTTTGAGAGAGAGAGGGCATGAGCAGGGGAGTGACAGAGAGAATTCCAAGCAGGCTCCATGCTGTCAGTGCAGAACCATGAGATTGTGACCTGAACCCAAGTGGGACGTGTAACTGACTGAGCCACCCAGGCACCCCCTAGCTCAAAGCACTTCTTTTTTTTTTTTTAATTTTTTTTTTTTTAACGTTTATTTATTTTTGAGACAGAGAGAGACACAGCATGAACGGGGGAGTGGTAGAGAGAGAGGGAGACACAGAGTCGGAAGCAAGCTCCAGGCTCTGAACCATCAGCCCAGAGCCCGATGCGGGGCTTGAACTCGTGGACCGCGAGATCGTGACCTGAGCTGAAGTCGGACGCTTAACCGACTGAGCCACCCAGGCGCCCCTCAAAGCACTTCTTAAAGATGTCTAGACTTCACCTTCTTACTCTTCCAGTGCTCTTCTTATAGAAAGTCCTCAAGGCTTCTCTTCTGTGTGCACATGTCCGAGTCAAGGCTGTCAGAGCTGCTTCCAGAGCTGAAAGTAGCAATGTTTTTAAGTGGGTAGGAGCCCACGAGGCCCTAGGGCAGCAAGAGCTGGGTTGGGAATTTGGTCAGGAGAATAGGAAACATTTTGAGGTGCAGTCCTGCAGAGTGAGCCATCGTGAGTAGATCTCCATCAGCGCCCAGAAGAAACCTCAATCCTTTCTGTTTCTGTCTGAAACAAGTGCTATGTGGTGTGTATAGCCTGTTCTTTAGTTTGTTTTTGGCTTTTTTCCCCCTTTGTTTTTCCAGAGCTTTGTGAGTCATCTCTGTTTGAACATGCTGCTGGAGTCAGTTCCTTGAGAGATTTGAACACTCCAGCTTTTAGGCGAAGGTCACATCTTGTCGAAGAAGTCTGAACATTTTTCCACCCAGAAGCCCTTAGTCTCTGTGTTTCATAGTGGGAATACCTGCTTGGAGGAGATTGGGGATCTTTGAGGCATTCAAGATTCTTACAAGTTTACTGAACACTGATACCTGGAGAGGCTCTGGTTAGTTTAGAATTTCCACCTTGAGATATTTCCTGAGACATGAACAGTGAACTTCTGCATGTCCCAGTGAGGCCCAGGCAATTTTCAAAGTTCTACTCCTCATTTCAGGATATATCCTTATGCCTCATTAAGAATATGCCATCATTATCATTATGTAAGTTTTTTCCTGAAGAAGACCTAAAATCAAGAAATTAAGGATATAAATGAACAATAGTTACTTTTTAAACGGTAAGTGAAACTTATTGCTGTAAAGGTTACAGTTTGATCTAGACTGTCATTATGGAGCTGATTAAAGAAACTAAAGAAATTATAGATGAAAACTTTATTGTTTAGATGTGTGGGTCTTTCTTATTATACTTTCATAAGGTTTAGTAAAAGGTTTATATTGGCATGTTTAGTCATGACACAACCATGGAGCGCATGGGTAGGCCATCCGAGGGCATCCCACTCTTGATTTCAGCTCAGGTCACAATCTCACGGTTCATGAGATTGAGCCCCCCTGGAACACACAGAGCCTGCTTAGGATTTTCCCACTCCCTCCCCAGTGTGCACTCTCTCTCTCAAAATAAATAAATAAACCTTAAAAAAAAACGCAATTACATGACTAACAATTGCAGAATGATAAAGAACAGCAGACCTTCCCAGAAGGTCATCAAAATTAAGTGGGACTGATGCACAAACTCTATAAACAGTTCTGAAATTAGACTGATATATTCTCCATTGGCCTGGTGACTAGGTGTGGTGGGCCATTGTTGAATTTTCAGATTAGCAGAGGCTAGAGGGACCTTACAGATCCAGGGCTTATCATTCATGTTAATTTTTGTTTTTTTCTTCTTAGGTTTTATTTTGTTGTGTTATGTTTTGTTTGGTTTTTTTGGGGGGGGTGCAAGTGAGCAAGGGGCACAGAGAGAGAGAGAGAGAGACAGAACGAGAGAGAGGGAGAGAGAGAGAGAGAGAAGCAGTGCTTGCCCAAAGTGGGGCATGGGCTCACCTGATGCAGGGCTCAAGCTCATGAACCATGAGATCATGACCTGAGCCAAAGTCAGATGCTTAACCAACTGAGCCACCCAGGCGCCCTGTTCTTAGATTTTAATATTAACCATACCTCTGAGGCTGTCATTAAGATGATAAACTGATCTAGCTCATTTCGATGTAGTGTATCATTAGATTTTTTTTTTTGGCTTTTTTTCCTTTCTTTCTTTTTTCTTTTTCTTTTGTTTTGCTAAAGAAAGGGGGAAAAAATCTGACTCCTTTAAAGTGCCATACTGGATTGGACCTGGAGAAAGTGTCAAGGATTTCCTGTCCAGGATTGCTTTCATTAAGTGAGATGATGCAACTCAAGCCCATAGCACAGTATCTCGCATGCCAGCTACTTCATCATTACCACTCCCGCTCTTATCCATGTCACAAACTGTTATATATCTAAGTTTTGTAAAGAAAGATATATGTAGTAAATATATGGTCTTCTTTATAGTGTTTATCTTATTTTGTACACTTTTCTGCTTTTTTTTCTTTTTTGTATTAAGTATATTGTATGTATAATCTGAAAAAAAAAAGCAATGAAAAGGAAAAGAACCCTTTGGAAAGAACAAGACCACAAGAAAGGATCGTGGGCGCCTGGGTGGCTCAGTCGGTTAAGCATCTGACTTCAGCTCAGGTCATCATCTCGTGGTTTGTGGGTTCAAGCCCCGCGTCAGGCTCTGTGCTGACGGTGCAGAGCCTGGAGCCTGCTTTGGATTCTGTGTCTCCCTCTCTCTATGCCCCTCCCCTGCTCATGTTCTGTCTCTCTTTCAAAAATAAATAAACATTTAAAAAAAAGAAGAAGAAGAAAGGATCTTGCCTTTATTGTGGTCCAGCAATTTGAGTAAATGGTCTCTTTTACAGGCCCATTTATACAAAGGTGAGGGGCTGCTCTGGTGGGCTCAGGTAGATGGGACCAGCCCTGGGGAACATTCCTCTGATTGTGCCCTGCTGACCTTCCTCAGACAGGTAGGGGCTTACGAGGTGTGCCTTATATACTTCGTCCAGGACTGGAGGGTAGGTGTGGGTACTCTCACTGATGTTCTTGAAGCCCTGCACAGGAAACCAGTACATTAGGCTGGTATCCATGGGGCTGCCTGTAGAATAGTCACTTTCCCTTGAAATGAGTGTCTGAGTCTCATTTCTCCATCATTAAATGAGAGGAAGACAGTAATGTCTGGTTCCCCTTCAGAACAGCATTCCAGGAATCGGCTGAGTGATATCTGTAGCTAGCCTCTGCCAAAAACCTCTCAGACTCTCCTACAGCTCTTAGTCATGCTCCCAGTGGATTCCTAGAACCATGAGATGGAACAGAGCTCAGGAGGCCCCCATGCAGCCCTGTCTTCAAGGAGGGCTGCCACCAAGCTACATAGATGTCCCGGCTGATTCCTCCTTGGCTTCCCTGCATGAGTTATTTGTCTCTAAAACCCAGTGGAGTCAGTAATGTCCTTTCTATCCCTTCCTAAATCTTTCCACTCTTAAACCGAAGCCCTCCTGGGACTTTTTTCAAACCAGTTCCTTAGTCTTTGGATTTCCTCCAGCTTCTTTGTATTCAGTTCAAGCTGAGGAGATCCAAATGCAGTGTTTCCTCTAAGAGATGCTAAGTAGTCTTGAGCAGAGTAAAGGACAATTTGTCTCCTTCACTGCCATGCAAGAGTGATTCTAGGCAGAGAGAACATGTAGAGGGAAAATAGGGGCTTCTGGATCCATGGGAACTGAGAGTAAAATTCTGTTTCACAGTCTTACCTGCTGGTGTCCATCGGCGAGTCATTTACTTTGCTTTGCCTCAGTTTTTCAAAAAGGAATTACTAATTACAAAAGCAAAAAGGAATTACTAATACTTCCTAAGGTTAACTGTGAGGAGTAAATGAGACAGTATATGTAAAGTGCTTGGTTTATGTTGTACATGTTTTTTATACAAAACTGACTTAAATACAAACCAGTTATTTTATCTGGTTTTCAACAGAAGAAATGTGATCTGTTCTAGAGCCTGGGAAAAAACTATAGTGGAATTACTGAAAAACAAAAACAAAAACAGAACTGTCCTGTATATTGAGATATGTTCAAGAATAATTTTAACTGTCTTTATCTTTTCACCTTAAATGCTGACTTTAAAGTCAAGCTCCATGATAAGATCCAACTTCCCCAGCTAAGAGCTTACCTTACAGGGGTGTCTGGGGGGCTCATTCAATTAAGCGTCTGACTCTTGATTTCGGCTCAGGTCATGATCTCACAGTTTGTGAGTTTGAGGCCCACATCGCTCTGTGCTGACAGCACAGAGCCTTCTTGGGATTCTTTCTCTCTCTCTCTCTCTCTCTCTCTCTTCCCCTCCCCTGCTTGTGCTGTCTAAATAAATAAACAAACAAACAAATATTAAAGAAAAGAGCTTACTTTACAATTGCACAGTTCTCAGCAGTTTACAAAAAGTTGCGATGACCCATTTTTTTTAAGCCTTAGTGATTTTGAAACCATTGCCCCAAAGATAACACTTACAGTCTTCAAGGAGGGATAACTTGATTTAGAAATATCTCCTTTAATCCCCAGAAATCCCTGTGAAATAGGAAGAAAAAAATAAATATGAGCCGTGTTTGAAGTAGTGAATGCATAAGAGATAAAAGGCATATCCCCAGATTTTTAGGACAAAGTAAAAAGTTTGTTGCAAATGAGTCAATGTCCCTGAGATCTAATAACAAACAAACGAAGAAGGAAACAAAAGTTAGGATCTTTCCCATATGTCCATCAAGATAAATAACAGGTAGCAACTGCTATTATAGGACAGGTGCTACTCTAAGCAGATTGCATATATTGGGGTATTTAATCCTCCTATGAATTTATGAGCAAGTATTGTTTCCATCCTCACTTTCCAGAGAAGGAAGCTCAGGCACAGAGATTAAGTAGTTTTCCAAAGGTTTTATAGCACATGTGGCAGGGCTGGATTCAAACCCTCTTGGGCAGTGGGTTCTAGCAGGCCACACCTTTCGCCCCTGTACCACATTGCTTCTCTCTAGTGTTGCTGGCTGGGAACTTCTGGCACAGCCCTGACTTCATCCCTAACCTGGGGAAGCAGCATAGTACAGTAGTTAAATGCACATACTTGGGTGTCAAAAAGATTCATGTTTTAATCCCAGCTCCACCACTTAGTGGAGAAGCAGGAAGCGGCAAGCAATTGCCTTCCTGGCTCCCTGCATCTGAAACTGTGGCTGGTGAAGAAACTGAGGTTTAAAGGATTAAGATATTTAGAATAGAAACTATGTTCCATACCCAAACACTGAGTTGTTTTGCCACTTTCCGAGTCAGCTTGCTGTAGTCAAATCATCATGCGTTCAGAAAGCTTCCTGGACATCAGCTGTCTCAGATGCACTAAGTGTTTTTTTTGTTGTTGTTGTTTGTTTGTTTTGTTTTGTTTTTAATCATCTACTAAGCATACAGGGATAAGGCAGTGTGAATTATGGAGAAGATTCAAGTATTAACACTTTGAGTTACGCTAATTCAAATGAGATAAACTCTTATTGTTTCCTCCAATTTGCTGCATAATCTTCATTATCACTTCCAGCATAGTTACAATGTGCATGGAATTAGTTAAGCAGCCAGTAGGAATAGCGACCACTTGGTGGGTACTCAACTTTGTGCTAGGAGCTTTACTTAAACTATCTCATTCAGGTTCTCAATGAGGTTGGTAGGTATCTTGATCCTTCTTTGTTGATGGGAAATTGGGGCATAGAGCGTCTCCAGCAGATTGCTTCAGTTCCCAATGTAGCCTAAAGTGATGGCGGCATTGTAAAAACCTTGAATCATTCTGATGCCAATGTATGTATATTTTGCTGCAATCCTCTGCTGCTTCCCAAAGAATAGATAAAAGCCAGGCTATGTTTATAGCCTCTGGCTTGCTACGCTGTGACTTTAAAGGTCGGTGTCTAATATGTATCTAATACCTCTTTTGTTACAAAATTTGCATAATTGTTGATGCCCCCCTCTAAGTATCCTGCATCTCCAAATTAATCTCTAATCTGGCAGATTCCATTGTGTGATTCTCACTAAAAAATACCTTCAAACTGAAAAAATAAAAACAAAACAAGAGACCAAGAGGTTTATTTATGGTTCTCTTCAACGCTATTATGCAGAAAGGAAAATCAGGTGACACCTTTCTTCAAATGTGAACAAAAGATTAGCTCTGATCAACTCAGCCTCTGGCTCTGAGTTATTTCACAGTTGCAGGGGCAAAAATTTTTGGCTCGAGGTTAATCACATTTGGATGAAACATCGAGCTTTATAGAAATCGTCCCCAGATTGTTGTTCTCTTTCTGGCATATTAATACAACTAATTCATTAGAAGAATGAGCAAAAGCCATTCTTGCAGCAAAGCAGGGCTTCCTTTGATGAAACAGAGCATCGCCACAAGCTGTTCTCTGGAATCCGGGGAAGGGCTGTATTAGTCTGTGTTATGCATGTTTTGCTTTTGAATCCCGTGGCCCACAACAAGTACATGATGGTAATAGATGTTTAATGCAACAGGGAAACTAGTTAGAGGACAGCAGTTCCAGGCTCTTCCTGGTTCATCTTTCACATACATTTTTTTTTTCTAAATTACCAAAATAACACACCCAGAGACATATGCACATTCACACACCATTTCAGGCCATATGAATTTCTTCATTATGTTCACTAACCAAAATGGATGTTTGAGAGAAGGAAGCACAAGTGAACCGATCCACAGTTCAACGTTGTTCCCATTTCCCCTCCATCTTGGAGGCACACAGACACGAGTCACATCTGGTTTTCAGGTGTGCAGACGGGCAGTGGCACTTCTCTGCTAGCACTGAGCTGACACAGGAGACTTAGAGAGCAAAAATGGGTGGTGAGGGGTGGTGAGGAAGGTTGTTCCTCCTTGCAGTCTTTCAGGAAACCCCAGTTTCTTATGGAGCAAAAGAAAACAGAACTTGTCAACATGTGTGTGGCCCTATGACACATTCCTAGAAGAGAAGTCTTCCAGCAAGGTAAATTTTATCAAGTACATATGGTGCATGAATATCCTGATGAATTAGGATTATTGGCTTAAAGAGTACATTGCAGGGCGCCTGGTGGCTCAGTCAGTTGACTGTTCGACTCTTGATTTCGCCTCAGGTCATGATCTCATGGTTGTGGGATCGAGCCCCGCATCAGGCTCTCTGCTGGGCATGGAGTTTGCTTGAGATTCCTTATCTTTCCCTCTGCCCCTGCCCTGCTCTCTCTCTCTCTCTCAAAAGAAAACAAAAAATAGAGGTACCTGGATGGCTTATTCTGCTCAGGTCATGATCTCATGGTTCATGGGTTTGAGCCCCGCATCCAGCTCTGTGCTGGCAGTGCAGAGCCTGCTTGAGTTTCTCTCTCTCTCTCTCTCTCTCTCTCTCTCTCTCTCTCTCTCTCTCTTTGCCCCTGCCCCTCTCATAAGCTCTGTTTCTATCTCTCTCTCGCTCTCTCACTCACACACACACACACACACAATAAATAAATAAACTTCAAAATAAATAAATAAGTAAATAAATAAATAAACAAATAAATAAATAGTCAGTTGATCTTTGGGACTAGAGTGGACAGCTCCTCTCGGGAAGCTATATTAATTCTTAGGTACAAGGGTGCATTATTTGTTCCTGTGGAGTAAGGTTGAGTAAAAGGTACAGTTATGTTCTAGGAGGGACAAGAGAACTGGGCCAGAGTCACAACAGGAGGGCATGACAGGTAGAGTTTGTGACAGCTGCAGGAAGGAAACAAGTGAAGTAGGGGCTCAAGAAGATACTCAAATGTAAAATTATCCTTCAGATGGTCCTGGGTGTGAAACTCTTGAGTTAATTCTGCTTATACCATATAGAAAAACAAGTTTGGATCAGACAAAGGAAAAGTCAGGAGAATTCATCTCAACGGCTAAAAAATAGGATTATGTAGACTACCTCTCAATCGTGGCTTAAAAAAAAAAAAT
The DNA here is from genome assembly GCF_028018385.1 of Neofelis nebulosa. Lineage (NCBI taxonomy): Eukaryota > Metazoa > Chordata > Mammalia > Carnivora > Felidae > Neofelis > Neofelis nebulosa. The sequence continues at coordinate 98,415,534 of NC_080787.1, forward strand.
CCACACAGAATGGCTGGTTATTCAGCTCCTTTGGGATTCATCCCCAAAACTCTTTTTTTCTTTCTTGATCTGCACAGAAATCAATTTAAAATATTGAATTGACATGTTAAGTACCAATCTCGAATTTAACTGAAACTATTTCGTGCCTTCCTGAAGCATAATAATCCATTATGTTGTTTTGTCTTAAATATGGAAGGGCAAAAGAGGCAGAAATTTAAAAAAATAAATAAAAGCTTTTCTCAAATTTTTTTTTACCATGTCAAGAACAAAGGAATGAGGGAAATTAAGATTTGTAGGATTTCTGGTTAGTACTTGAGCTACTTAAGAAGATACCTTAGGAGCACCTGGGTGGCTCAGTAGGTTGAGCATCTGACTCTTGATTTTGGCTCAGGCCATGATCCCAGGGTCATGGGATCAAGCCCCACGTTGGGCTCCACACTGACCGTAGATTCTCTCTTTCTCCCTCTGCCCTTCATCCCCGCTCATATTCTCTCTCTCTCTCTCTCTCTCTCTCTCTCTCAACAAAACAAAACAAACAGAGATACCTTAAGTTGGGTGAGGCCACACAGGAAACCCCCCATTATTTTGTGCCCTTTAGACATGATGGGGCTCCCTCATAGGAGATCACCATGCCCCATCTGAATTCACTGAAGTGACAGAGTTTATGTCAAAATGTGCTCCAAGTAATGTATGTGTCCCTACAGAAACAGCCATGTTTCTGGGTGTGCTTTGCCCTCCTTTGGCTCTAGCCTCTCCACCCCGTGCTGGGAAAGGCATCCAGTGAGTGAGGGAACAAGGAAACATTCCATTTGCTTGTGGTAGTGGAGTGAGTGAGGGAAGGAGCTGCCCCCTCCATTCAAAGGAGCCTCTCTTAAAATGTGAGAACTGTCTGCTTTCTACCTGGAGCAGAGGATCTAGACCAATTAGACATTCAGTTCCCAAGGCTTTGATTTTCATCTGTTTTCAGCCTTACCATAATCCAGTGAGGGAAGTGGGAGCTGGCAAAATGGAGTACAGAACCCTGCTATTTATTGACCATGAACCATGAGCTGGGTACTCTGCTAGGACCATGCATACAAAGTAGCTATAAAGAGGTCCCTGTTCTGAAGGGAGTGGCATGCATTCTAGGGGGTATATAGTGGGGAAATTGAGACCAGAAATTGCTGTTAGTATTGGTATCCTAGAAAGAGGCTGAGTTTGGACGTAAGGATTCAGACTGAGCAAGAAGATAGGGGGGTTTGGTGTTTTTCACACAAGGAAAATGATTAGTTATGGATGTTTTAGTCTAAAAAATATTTGAAGTGTGTACAAAGATAAAACTACCATGTATTTTCCCTAAAACATATATATAAGAGGGATCCAAGTTATCTAAGAAGTTGTATCAAATTTATGTTGGCAATGCTGAGTTCACTTTTAAATGCTTTTAATTAACTAATAAATGGATCAAAATAATATTTACAAAAATATATGTAAGCTATGGTTTCATCCCTGGGAACTTAAAAAATTCTGTTATGAAAAATGTCAAGTGTATACAAAAATGAAGAGAAGGATATCATGAACCCCTGTACCTCCATCTACCTTCATCAGCTATCAGTATACGGCCAGTCTTATGACCCCCACCTATTTCATTACTTTAAAGGAAATTCCTTCATATCATTTCCTCCATAAATAATTTAAAATGTACCTCTAAAAGATAAAGACTTGTCTTTAAACATAATACCAGAATCAGATCTAAAATTAATCATAATTCCAGGGGGCGCCTGGGTGGCTCAGTCGGTTGAGCATCCGACTTCGACTCAGGTCATGATCTCGTGGTTGACGAGTTTGAGCCCCATGTTGGGCTCTGTGCTGATGGCTCAGAGCCTGGAGCCTGGTTCGGATTCTGTGTCTCCCTCTCTCTCTCTGCCCCTCCCCTGCTCATGCTCTGTCTCTCTTTGTCTCAAAAATAAATGCACATTAAAAAAAATTTTTTTTAATAAAATTAATCATAATTCCTTAATATCAGTGTCTAGTTTGTGTTCCAATTTACCTAGAGACCTTTATCACAGATATGGATATTGTTGTGGTGTCCTAATGCTGCGTGACAAACTGCTCCAAAATATGGAGGCTTTGAAAAAGAACCTGTTGTTATCTCTCATATAGGAAGGTTTTGACCATCAAGTCAATTTCCTTAGGAGGATTCAGATATTTCATTTATTTTGAGTCAGTCTTGGTAAGTTTTCATTTTCTAGGAATCTATTTTACCTAAGTTTTAAAATTTGTTGGTATACAGTCACTCATGATACTCTTTTGTTATGTCTATAGTACCTATAGTTATGTCTCCTTTTTCATTCCTGTTATTGTTTATTTGTGCCTCTTTTTTTCTTTATCAGTCTTAGCAGAAGTTTGTCAATTTTATTAATCATACTAAAGAACCAACTTCTGTATTTGTTAATTTTCACTATTGTTAATTTGTTTTCTGATTTTTAATTTCTGCTTTTATCACTATTATTTCTTACCTCCATCTTTTTTTTCTGGATTTATCTTGCTATTCTTTCACTAATTTCTTAAAATTTTTAAAAATGTTTTATTAACTTTTGAAAGAGACAGAGCATGAGGAGGGGGAGGAGCAGAGAGAGAGAGAGAGAGAGAGAGAGAGAGACAGAATCCAAAGCAGGCTCCAGGCTCTGAGCTGTCAGCACAGAGCTTGACGTGGGGTTCAAACCCACAAGCCGTGAGATCATGACCTGAGCTGAAGTTGGATGCTTAACTGACTGAGGCACCCAGGCACCCTACATTTACTGAATTTTTAAGTTGAATTCTTCATTCACTAATATGTGGCCTTTTTTTCATTCCTAATAGATGCAGCAAAGGTTATATATCTCTCCATTGTTTTAGCTGCGTGCCAAAATTTTTGATATATAGAATTTTCATTATTATTTAGTTTAAAATGGTGCCTAATTTGTTATAATTTCTTCCTTGAGCAATTATTTAGAAGTGTATTTCTTTATTTTCAAATATAGGATATTCCTGGTTATTATTTTGTTGCTGGTTTCTATGCTATGAGTTTGTCTGATACCATTCCTTTGAAACTTGTTGAGACTTACTTTATGGTCTATATGGAGTTATTATTTTTTTTTAGTATTTATTTACTTTTGGGGAGAGTGCACGCAGGGGAGAGGTAGAGAGAGGGGGACAGAGGATCTGCAGTGGGCTCTGCACTGAAAGCAATGAGCCTGATGTGGGGCTCAAGCTCATGAGCCGCAAGATCATGACCTGAGCTAAAGTCAGATACTCAACTGACTGAGCCACCCAGGTGCCCTAAATGGAGTTATTTTTTATTACAATTTTTTTCATCTTCTTCCACTCATTGCCAGTTATCTTTGCAATTTCCTGGGAGGCAGGGGATATTTCTAGTTTATCCTTCCAATGAGGGTATACCGTTTGGGTCCTGGGTTTTATCTCTGTCCCCACCCCCCAGCTCCAGAAGGCTGTGCATACCAAGGCTCCTGTTCACCCACTTCAGTAAAAACCTGCAAGATGAAAGCCACATCAGTGTTCCCTCCTCTCTGCATGCTCCCCTTTTGTTTTTTGACCTGAGTGTTCCTTGCAGTCTATTCTAGCCAGTTTGTCAATGCATTACAATGCAGTATCATTCAGTACTTTTTATTGGTCGTGAACCTCATCTGCCATATGTCCATTAATAGAAGTCTGTACTAGCATCTTCTTTGATCACTGTCAAATTCCTGTAACATGCACTAAGTAACATGTTCAAGGAACTAAAGGCTTTGCCATGTCCTAAGACAATCACTGGAAACACTGTTAGGGAAACATTTTAAATAAAATACATAGAGTAAATGTTCTCAAGTATTAATCACCATCTCATAAAGGAATACACACTGAAAAGAGAGAAAAGATATAGTTAAAAAAATTTTTTTTAAACATTTGTTTATTTTTGAGAGACAGAGAGAGACAGAGCATGAGTCGGGGAGGGGCAGGGACAGAAGGAGACACAGAATCCAAAGCAGGCTTCAGGCTCTGAGCTGTCAGCACAGAGCCCGATCTGGGGCTTGAATTCATGAGCAGTGAGATCATGACCTGAGCCGAAGTCGGATGCTTAACTGATTGAGCCACCCAGTGTGCCGAAAGGATATAGTTTTAAGTTCCATTCAAAATCATAAAAAATATAGCCAATAAATCCAAAATGACTCCTCATGTTTCCCAAAAAGATACATAGAAGAATTCATAGCAGTGTTTTTCCTACCAAAAATGGAAGAAAAATGGGAATGCAAGCTGGTGCAGCTACTCTGGAAAACAGTATGGAGGTTCCTCAAAAACCTAAAAATAGAACTACCCTACGACCCAGCAATTGCACTATTAGGCATTTATCCATGGGATACAGGTGTGCTGTTTTGAAGGGACACACGCACCCCCATGTTTATAGAAGCACTATCAATAATAGCCAAAGTATGGAAAGAGCCCAAATGTCCATTGATGGATGAATGGATAAAGAAAATGTGGTATACACACACACACACACACACACACACACACACACACACACACACACAATGGAGTATTACTCGGCAATCAAAAAGAATGAAATCTTGCCATTTGCAACGACATGGATGGAACTGGAGGGTATTATGCTAAGTGCAATTAGTCAGAGAAAGACAAAAATCCTATGACTTCACTCATATGAGGACTTTAAGAGACAAAACAGATGAACATAAGGGAAGGGAAACAAAAATAATATAAAAACAGGGAGGGGGACAAAACAGAAGAGACTCATAAATATGGAGAACAAACAGAGAGTTACTGGAGGGGCTGTGGGAGGGGGAATGGGCTAAATGGGTAAGGGGAACTAAGGAATCTACTCCTGAAATCATTGTTGCACTATATGCTAACTAATTTGGATGTAAATTTTAAAAAATAAAAAATAAAATTAAAAAAAAATGGAAGAAAAAAACCCAACAAATACCTATCAATCAGTGGTAGGATAGATATATAAATTGTGCACAGTAATGAAAATGAACAAACTGGAACCACAGGCAACTATAGAAATGAATCCAGCAAGGTTGAATGAGAGAAGCTCAACATAATAGTATATGAAGTTGTGTGGTTCTCTTTCTATGAAGTTCAAAAACAGACAAAACAAGTTTATTGTGTTACAGTTCAAAGTGATTGTGACCCTTGAGAGAAGGTGAGTGACTGGGATGGGCACAAGGGGACTTCTGTGGGTCTGACCATGTTCTAGTTCTTTATCTGAAAGCTTGTTACATAGATGTGTTCAATTTGTGAAAATTAATTGAGCTGTCCACTTTTTATGTGTGCACATTCCATATATACACTTCAATAAAATTTATGTTACAAAAAAAAAATCCAAAACGAAACATAAAAAGCCATGAATCAGTACCTGATACTGCTCTGGTTTAAAAAGAAAAAAGGGCTGTGCTAACAAACTGTTACCATAATGAAATTTTAGCTGTTTAATGACTTCTTCCAGAAAGCGTGGGGCCTTGATCTTGGAAAGTGGGAATAGGATAAGTGGAGATACTTTTCCTTTTAAGCATAGAAAAACACTGCTTTCCCCAAGTAAGTTACACCATTGAATTCTGGAACACTCTTCCCATTTGGACATCAGAGGTCAGAGCTGTGGTAACTGATCTTTTATTTTGGTTATTAATAATATTAGAATACCGTCAAATTTCAAGCCTGGTTCTAGGTTGTTTTTATTTGATTTCTGCAATGACTCATCACCTGAGTGCAGTGATCTCTCTGGTAACCCTAAATTATTCCTCTGCAGGAAGCACAAAGAAAGATTCAAGTGGCTTCCCTGCCCTGTCCTGGCCCTCTCTGTAAAATCTTTGCCACCAATAAAGTGTCATCATTTTATTAAGAAAGGCAGTGGGTCATTTCATTCTAGATCTATGGTATGTCTCAGGCTAGAGAAAAATCCCAAGTTTTCTAAAGAAAAATTCCAACTCCGTTTACTCGCCAAGACTTGTCAGTAGATTCCTGGATTCCTTACAAGAATTTTGGTTCTTCATTTTAATTTATGCCCTTCTTTTAAACATAGATTATCTCTTGTCCTGTTGTTTGTCAAGATTCCTACATTTTTCATTTTAACCTCATTTTCTGCATCGTAGGCTTCCATTCTGAGATGGAGATAAATCACGCTGTCCCAGCCTGTTTGTAGTGTATTAATCATCCAGTTCTCTTCAATGGGCTCTTCATCTGGTTGCCTGTTTTACATCTGTTCATTCTTTTCTCATACAAGATGCACAGACTACTCCTATTTTCTATTTCCTTTTAAAATCTGTTATAAAATAGTGTATTTTTCTCCACAACATTTCCATTGATTGAAGACATCAGAAACTATTTTAATTAGAAGGACTCCATAATTTCTATTTAATTATTTCTTTGCATGTTGTAGTATTTCATCTCTTCCCAAACCCCTTAAGGAAAGCAGCACCTGCAGTGACCTCTTGAGCTGACTTTCTGGAACTTTCCTTCTCTGAGAGCAGGCAGGTCTCAAATTTCCTCAGGGCAGAGATTACCTCATTTCATTTATCAGCTAATCCCCAGGTAAATCTAGGGATTGTTTTGTTATGGTAGGATATAGACAGAAATTGATTTGCAAGGCAACCCTCCCCGCCACCCCCCAAACCAAAACAAAAAAACAACCAAAAACTAAAAACCAAAAAAAAACACAAAACAAAACAAAACAAAACAAAAAACTCTTGTATAGTCTTAAAACAGTATGTTAGGAGAAACTTTTTGTTCAAAAATGTATCTTTTCTGAAGACTCAGTTATTTCTGAAGTGAACATAAACTATAATTTTTACTTTAAAATTAGAATTAAGCTAGAAACTATTATTTAAGTCATAGAGAAATTCTGCTACTGCCTGTTACATTACTTTAGTCATATCATAATAACCATGACCTCACTGATATAATCTAATATTCCTTTGCATTTTGGGTTATGTTTTGACAGTGGCTTTTATTTGTATTTTCTAAAAGATAAGAGACTGTTGTGTTCTCCCACCCCCACCCCAGGCAAACGTTTGAAGGCTATTATTGGTATGTTTCAAGACTAAGATTTCTATTGTCATTGAAAAACAGTAACATTATAAGACACACTTGTGAGTACTCTCAAACTCTGTATCTACAATTTGTATATCTGGGATTTCTTGGGGAGCTTAATTTTCTCTGTTCTTTCCATTTCCCTGGTTCTCCAGCTTTTCTCTTAAATGTCAGTGTTCCTAGGGATCCATCCTTGGACCTTTTCCTTCTGTTATACACTCTCCTTGTGCCTACAGTTATCACCACCACCCACACCCCCTGACTCCCACATCTCCATATCTACTTATAAGCCTCCAACTGATGGTTAGTCCTGGAAGATGCTTCCCATTGGATCTCAATACCTGGGAATGGGTGGTTCTCTGGACTTGCTTACTTGCTTTTAACCTAGGGTCTCAATGAAATATATGCTTAATTGTACTTCCCTCTACTTTGCAACTGGGAGGTTCAGGGCAGAGTTGGTGGCCTATCTATAGTTGTTGTTTAGGGTCTGTCTGTTGACTTTTGTGTATTAACCTCACCTCTCTCTTAATTCTTTTCACCTGAGTTTTTCATCCATTTATTTGTTTTTATCCTGCTATAATGTATGTATTTATATAGCTTTGTTTCGGGATAGTCAGTGTATGAATATTAAGTAATATGATATGTTATAGTAGATAACACATATGTTTATATCATATATATATATATATATATATACCCTTTCTGAATATCTCCATCCTGATGATCCATGTGGGCATACCTTTATTTCAACATGCTGGAAATGTATCCCCTTCCTAAAATTACCTGCCATGATCTAGTCCAACTAGTCTCCCAAACTAGTAGTAACCTTACTCTGACTCCTTTCTCCCTTTCCCACCATCACATCTAATTAGTTATTAAATCATCCCAATTTATTGTTGGCTTTCCTCTCCATCCCCATTGTCACTGTCCCAAGTGGATTATTGTAACAGTCTTTTGCCACTCCATTTAATTCTGTGTTCTGCTTCCAGAACAACCTTCCCAAATATATATCAGAAGTTGTTAGTGCCCTAGATAAAACTTTCCCTATCTCCCCATTGCCTATGCAATAAGTGCCAAAAAACTTACTGTGATGAATAAGGCTCTTGATGGTTTGAACAGTGAACTCTTTTCTCTGATGGGAGCTTATTCTCCCTTCTGGGGGTCCACCACCTTCCTGAGTTGCCATTTGTTCCAGGTTGAATTTCCTTGGAAGCAGACTCTGAGACAGAGGTTGGAGTCCAAGAGTTTACACAGGGCGTGGTCTTGGCATCACCACCTCTAGATGAGAAGGGAAGAAAGTAGAAAGGGGCTGAGAGAGAAGTTGGGCTGACAAGTGGTATGTTGGAACTTGTGTGCTTGGAAATTGGCAAATGTTATAAATCAGGGCTTCCCCCTTCTCCAGAGAGCCCAGTTTAGCAGCTAACCTCTGACTGCAGTGCAGTCTCAGTCAAGGCTTCCTCAGCTAAATACACAAAGTGTGGATTGATGTGAGGGAGGTGAGGGAGCTGGACATCTATAGCCCTGTGTCATCAGTCATGGGATGTGGACTTCCCCTGGAAGGGGACATGACCTTAGGCAAACCCTCTTCAGCTGAGGCAATTCCAAGAGAGGGCTGGCAGCTAAAGGCTGTCTGTGGGCTCCCCCCACCCCCAGAAACAGGGAAGGCAAGTCCTTCAAAAGAAGCTTGCCTCGGGTTCCAAATGGCTTCCTGTTTGCAGCATTCTGGGCACTACTGGCTTTGCTGGGGTGGAAGCCACATGGCAGAGCAAGGCTCAAGTGTGAGATTGGCCTTTGGCTCTCATAGCCTGGCAGCTGTAACTAGTAAAGGAGTTTTTGACAAAGTCAGATGGCATCCCTGGTCTTCTCTCCATCCCTTGAGCTAAGAATTTAAGAATTACGGATTTTCACTCTCCTTTAGCAAGCTGTCCACCTCAACGTCCCCTAATTCATCCACTTTTTCATGCTCTTTTATGATGGTGGTTCTCAACTGGGGACGATTTTGCCCCTGAAGGGACATTTGGCAATGTCAGGAGACATTTTTATTTGTCACAGCTGTGGGAAGGGGTACTACTGGCATCTTGTGGGCAGAGCCAGGATGCTCCCAAACACCGTACAATGCACACACGGGACAGCCCTCACAACAAAGAATGATCCAGCCCTAAATGTCAATAGTGCTGAAGCTGAGAAACTGATCTATGGCAATACCACTCAATGGGCACTTCATGAGTGCCCCCTCATGACCCTGGGGGAACCGAGGAAATGCATTGTTTCACCTCTGCAGTTTCTGAGACATCACAGTTGCCCAGCAGCCCCTCCCCAATCTTTCAATCATGGCTGAATTGTTATTGCCTTTTACCTTGACCAGGCCAAGTAATCAATCTCAGATTCAGCCCTATTTCTCTGGGAATCTATTGCCTGCAGCTGTTCCCTTGTCGGTTAGGATGCTGTTGCAAGAAACATAAACCAAGTCGCCTTGACTTAAATAGAAAAGAAATTTATTGGGAGAGTATGGGGTAACTCACAGAAGCACCAAGGGGGCTGGATTCTGGTATCCCCGTTGAAATCAGGTAGCCCAATTCATCTGTATCCTAGCCACCTAAAATTAAACTACAAAGTCGTTCCAGTGAGGACACTTCCACTGGTTCCCTGAACATGGACTTGCAGAGTGTAAATTGGACAGAACGCTGCGACCCTGGTGTCAGGCCACTGCAGCCCCTCAGCCCCTCCACACTGGGTGCCCCTAATACTCCTCTTGCCGCTGCTGGAGAAAATACCCTACTGTTCCTACTTCTCCATGTCCCCTGTCAAGGGGACAGAGTGTCTGGGGCAGGTGTCTGCAAATGATGCTGTGAGAGTGATGATCTGGCAGTTTTAGCTGGGATGCTGGGAGGTGGCCTTCACCTGTGACCTGAACTTGTAAGGAGGGGAATTCCCCAGACACGAAAAGTGTTTAGGCGCTAGAAAGCAAAACGGTGATAACTTACAGGTGAAAATGGTGTTAATTCCTCCTGACATTTGTGTACACTTCTGGCCATTTTGTTGTGAACATCTCCAATAGTGAAAGCTTACATGTATATAGGTCTATTTTTGCCAATGTATCATCTCAGGTTAATTTATGGGTTTCTGACCCTGTCATAACTGCTCTTCATTACACACACACACACACACACACACACCTTGGTGTGATAGCCAAATTCCTCAGTATAAAAATAGGATGTCTCCTAAAGATCTTACCTTTATTATTCAAATCCATTTCAACATATGTTAGCGGTGCCAAAACAACACTGAAAATAGTTTCCTAATGAGATAAAAGTGGACAGCATGACTTTTCATTTCTGTCATTGATTGTGTGCTTTTCTCTTTTATGAAAGATAAATCCATGTGTAAAGCTACATCAAGGCAGAAAAACAAAGAGACTCTTTTAAAAAGTTCTTAGTTTTAGTTAACATTTTTTTTCTCATTGTCACTTGATGAATATTTCCACTCACCTTTTCTGACAACATCTGAGATGAAATGTTTTGTGCTTCAGAGATGAGCCAGTGATACCCTGATAGGGCTCTGCAAGAGTTTCTTGTTAGCCTGTCTTACAAAGTACCAGCATTGTCTAGAAGTCTCAGAAATTGCCAGTATGGTAGGGTAGTTCCTTTTTTAAAGGTGAGTTTAATGAGGCCTTCTGAAGGAACGATCCACCAGCAGGTCCATTTTGACTTTCACGTGAAGATAAGTGACAGCCAATTTGCCTGTCACTGTTAGAGATGTTTGGCTGTGTTGGTAAGAACGCATTTTTATAGGTTAACATACCCAAACACAGGATTGCTTTTTCGGTATTGCTCAAGGTGTCTTACCATACTGCCATCTATCATCTGTCCAGTTTTATAGATGGAGAAACTGACTTGTAGGAAAAGCAGACCACAGACTCAGAATTAAAGGTCAAAAGTTAAAAAACAGTGATCAAATAAAAAAACCCAGTGCTTTTCCATTTATAAAGACCAGTGCGGGATGGAAGAAGGGGAATCCCTATCAGTCAGAAGCTGGAGATCACAAGCCCCAGTTCAACTCATCAGAAGAGCAAACTTTCTTCAACTTCTTTTTAAATAAACTTATTTTAGAATAGATTTAGGTTTATAGAAAAGTTGCAAAGATAGTATAGAGAGTTCCTATATACCCCACACCTAGTTTCCCTTAATGTTAACATCTTATGATAGTATGGTATATTTATCAGAATTAATGAGCCAATGTGATATACTATTATTAATGAAAACCAATATATTTTATTCAAATTTCCTTAGTTTTTTAAAAATTGAGATATAATTGACACATAAGATTATATTAAGTTCAGGTGTACAGCATAATGATTTGATATTTGTATATATTGTGAAATGATTGCCATAATAAGTCTAGTTAATATTAACACACATAGATACAGATTTTTTTCTTGTGATGAGAACTTTTAAGATCTACTTTTTTAGCAACTTTCACATATACAATACAGTCTCATTAACCATGGTCATTATGCTGTATAAGACATGCCCATGACAATTATTTTATAAGCAGAAGTTTGTATGTACATTTTGACCAGTTTTACCCATTTCTCCCACCCTTTCCACCCCTGCCTCTGGTGACCATCAATCTGTTTTCTTATATCTATAAATTTGGCATTTTTTTTTGGTTTTGGTTTTTTTTAGGTTCTACATATGGGTGAGATCATATGGTATTTGCCTTTCTTTGATTTATTTCACTTAGCGTAATGCCCTCCATCTCTGTGGTCACAAATGGCAGGATTTTCTTCTGTCTTAAGGGTTGACTGATATTCCATTATGTATGTGTGTGCACATGTATGTATATATGTATGTATATATACATGTACATTTCATGTCTGTCTACTCTTCCTACAAGCGAGTTTTTCCATCCATAAAACTGGAGTGATGATATATGGCAGTGTGGAAAGATACCTTGAGCAGTAACGGAAAAACAATCCTGTGTGTGTATACATACACCACATTTTCTGTATGCATCCATACTTAGGTAGCTTCTATGTCTTGGCTATTGTAAATAATGCTGCAGTAAACATGGGGGAACATAGATATTTTGGTGTTTTCATTGCCTTCAGATAAATACTCAGAAGTGAAATTTCTGGATCATATGGTAGTTCTGTTATTGATTTTTTAGTTTGATCTAGTCCCACTGTTTTATTTTTGCTTTTGTTGCCTTTGCTTTTGGTTACAAATCCAAAAAGTCACTGCCAAGAATGTCAAGAGCTTACTGCCTCTGCTTTCTTCTAGGAGTTTAATGGTTTCAGGTCTTAATTTTTGTGTATGGTATAAAAAAGTGGTCCAGTTTAATTCTTTTGTATGTGGCAGTCCAGTTTTCCCAATACAATAGTATATTCTTGGCTCCTTTGTTATAAATTAATTGGCCATAGGTATGTGGGCTTATTTCTGGGCTCTCTATTTTGTTTCACTGATCCACTTGTCTGTTTTAGGCCAATACCATACTGTTTTTATTACTATAACCTTGTAAGATAGTTTGAAATCATGATGCCTCTAGCTTTGTTCTTTTTTTTTTCCCAAGATTTTTCAAGATCATATTCAGGGTCTTTTGTAGTTTCATACAAATTTTAGGATTATACATTCTATTTCTGTGAAAAATGCCATTGGGACTTTGATAGAAATTGCACTATATTTGTACATTGCTTTGGGTGGTATGGACATTTTAACATATTCATTCTTCTAATTCATAAGCATAGATTTTCTTTCTATTTATTTGTGTCTTTTTCAGTTTCTTTCATTAATGTCTTATAGTTTTCAGTGTATAGAGGTCTTTCACCTCTTTGGTTAAATATGTACCTAATTATTTTATTCATTTTGATTCAGTTGTAAGTGGGATTGTTTTCTTAATTTCTCTTTCTAATATTTTGTTATTAATGTATAAATACAACAGAGTTTTATATATTGATTTTGTATCTTGCAACTTTAATGAATTCATTTATTAGTTCTAATAGTTTTTTGGTGGAATCTTTAGAGTTTTTTTTTAATATATAATATCCTGTGACCTGCAAACAGTGACAGTATTTTAAAAAAAACTTATTTTTAAGTTTATTTATTTTTGACAGAGACAGAGTGTGAGCATGAGTTGGGGAGGGGCCAAGAGAGAGAGGGAGACACAGAATCCAAAGCAGGCTCCAGGCTCCAAGCTGTCAGCACAGAGCCTGACATGGGGCTTGAACTCACGAACTGTGAGATCATGACCTGAGCTGAAGTCAGACACATAGCCGACTGAGTCACCCAGGCGCCCCGACAGTTTTTTTTTTTTTAATGTTTACTTATTTTTGAGAGAGAGAGAGACAGAGTGTAAGCAGGGGGAGGGGCAGAGAGAGAGAGAGAGGGAGACACAGAATCCGAAGCAGGCTCCAGGTTCTGAGCCATCAGCACAGAGCCAGAGGCAGGGCTTGAACTCACGAACCACGAGATCATGACCTGAGCCAAAGTCAGATGTTTAACCGACTGAGCCACCCAGATGCCCCAAATAGTGACAGTTTTACTTCTTCCTTTCTGATTAGGATAACTTTGTTTCTTTCTCTTGCCTACTTGCTCTCGGTAAAGCTTCCAATAGTATGTTGAATAAAAGTGACAACAGTAGGCATTCTTGTCTTGTTCCTTTTCTAAGCTAAAAGCTTTTCATTGTTGAGTATAATGTTAGGCATGGGTTTGTCACATATAGCCTTTATTTTGTTGAGGTACGTTTCCTCTATACCCATTTTGTTGAGGGTTTTATCACAAATGGATGTTGAGTTTTATGAAATTCTTTTTCTATATTTATGATTTTTACCTTTCATTTTGTTAATGTGATGTAGCACGTTGATTGATTTGCAAATGGTGAACCATCCTTACATCACTGGAATAAATCCCACTTAATCGTGGTGTATGATTTCATTCTAGGTCATTGGATAGGTTCCTTGTTAAAGTTGCACAAAAAGAAAAAGGTTCCATTGAGCCAATAGATAGCAGTGATTGTGCCAGTGATAGTGAAAGTCATCCTACACAATAAACCTCCTCTCATCTCCCTCACACCAGCCACAAGGGTTTTCAAAGGTAAGTGCAGGTTTATTTTTCCTTATATTTTGTATTTTATTTATTATTTTATATTACAGTATTTTAATCATTTTTATATGAATGTTTTTGAGTTGTGGAACGAATCATCCGAGTTTCTATGATTTCTTATGGGGAAATTCGCTTTGATATACAAGTGCTTTGCATTACAAGCTTGTTTCTGTAATGAATTATGCTAGCAAACCAAGGTTTTGCTGTATTTGGAGAATCCATAGTGCAGATCCGATTGCACCATAGTTGTTAAGAATCAGGTATGCTGCATGCAGAAATGAATGGCCTCTGCCCTTCCCTTTCCCTGTATCTGCGCTTTTCTTTCCCATGTCCTTGCACAGCTCCTGCCTTACTCTTAGGTCTGTCCTCACAGAGCCCTCTCCTGATCACCAGACCTGAAATGGCCCCTACTTTCCTCTATGCCTGACCCTGGTTTAGGTTTTTTCATAACATTTATTCATTTATCACATTATAAAAATATGTGTTTTTTTTTTTTAAATTTTAATTGTCTGCTGCTGCCTCGCTGACCTCTGTGCTACAACATATGAGCCCAGTGGGAACCAGGAATCTATCTGCTTTGCTCACCACATTATCATTGAGTCGCTGCTTACTCAATTAAAATGTCTTGCTTCATTTTTGCAATATATAGCACTAGTGATTTGGTAGTGCAAACTACTTTTCAACTTTATTTTCATGAGAAGAAATTCAAGAAATTCATGTTTTTGTACTAATTTTTTTGTTTGAGAGTTCTTTTTGTATCTAAGTATATTTTCTTTTCAAGATTTTTTAAAGTTTATTTATTGAGAGAGAGAGAGAGAGAGAGAGAGAGAGAGAGAGGAAGGGACAGAGAGAGAGGGAGAGAGAGAATCCCAAGCAGGCTTTGTGGTGACAGCCCAGAGCCAGACACGGGGCTTCATCCCACGAACCTCGAGATCATGGCCTGAGCAGAAACCAAGAGTTGGCACAACCCACTCTTGGTTTAGATAGTTACATACAGGTGCACCTGTTATCTAACTATATTTTAAACATCGTACTAATTGATAAATATAGAAGACATATATCAGAGTTTCTCAGAGATTGGGATTTGGAATGCTTTCTTCTTCATGTTTTTTTCTATATTTTTTGTTTAAGAATTTTTTATTTTTAAGTAATCTCTACCCCTAACGTGGGACTCAAATTTACAACGCTGAGATTAGGAGTCACATGCTCTACTGACTGAGCCAGCCAGGTGCCTCTGTTTTATTTCTTGTTTTGTTTTATGTTTCAAATATTTATTTAGACCTTCAAACATTGTACATGATCTAAAATATTCGATTTTAATATTTTAAATATTAAATATTCAATTTTAACTTTATAGTAATTATATAAAAACCCCACTGTTCCTAAGGAGCCAGCTTGCAAAGGGCAGGGAATAAAAAGCCAGAAGGTGATATTAAGATGGTGCCTTATTCACCATATTCAAAAAGGAATGAAAATTACTTAAATATAAAAGAAATCTTATCTAAGAGGAAAATAAAGAATGACTTTTCTAAAAAGGAGACATGTTTAAACCATGTCTACCATAATAGTGGAGATGTAATACTGACCCTGATAATCATATCTTGTTCATTCTTTACCAAATTCTTTAGGCTTTTAAATGTCATTTTCTTGTATTAGTTTAACCAAAATCATGGTCAGTCCACCATCTGGACATTTTCATAGTGACGACACTTGGATGCATCTAATCAAAATTCAACAACTAACTGTTAATAAAGTAGAAATAAAGCCGCTCCACTGCTCATGCTCTGTTTCTGCCTCTCTCTCTCTCTCAAAAATAAACATTAAAATTAAAAAAATTTTTTCAAATGTTTATTTTTGAGAGAGAGTCAGAGCATGAGTGGCGGAGGGGCAGAGAGAGAGGGAAACACAGAATCCGAAGCAGGCTCCAGGCTCTGAGCTGTCAGCACAGAGCCCGATGCGCGGCTTGAACTCATGAACCGTGAGATCATGACCTGAGCCAAAGTAAGACATTTAACGACTGAGCCACCCAGGTGCCCCAAACAGTAAACATTTTAAAAATAACTGGTTTATTCTTTTTTTAAAAGTTTTTATTTTAATCACCCAGTACTCATCATGACAAGTGCGCTCCTTAATCCCCATCACGTATTTCACCCATCACCCACTCACCTTCCTTCTGGTAACCATCAATTTGTTCTCTGTAGTTGAGTCTCTTTCTTGATTCATCTCCCTCTTTTTTTTCTCTTTGCTCCTTTTTTTCATTTCTTAAATTCCACATATGTGTGAAATCGTATGGTATCTGTCTTTGTCTGATTGACTTATTTCACTTAGCATTAATATTCTCTAGCTCTATCCATGTTGTTGCAAATAGCAAGATTTCATTCTTTTATATACATATATATCACATCTTCTTGATCCATTCATCAATCAGTGGACACTTGGGCTGCTTCCATATCTTGGCTATTGTAAATAACAGGGGTGCATATAAACATAGGGGTGCATGTATCCCTTTTAATTACTGTTTTTATATTCCTTAGGTAAATACCCAGTAGTGTGATCGTTGGATCCTGGGGTAGTTCTATTTTTAACTTTTTGAAGAACCCCTGTACTATTTTCCAGAGTGGCTGCACCAGTTTACATTCCTACCAACAGTGTAAGAGGATTCCTTTTTCTCTACATCTCCACCAACACTTGTCTTTCTGGGTTTGATTTTAGGCATTCTGAGAGGTGTGAGGGGATATCTCATGGTGTTTTGATTTGCATTTCCCTGGCGATGAATGATGTTGAGCATCTTTTCATGTGTCTGTTGGCCACCTGTATGTCTTTTTTGGAGAAATGTCTGTTCGTGTCTTCTGCTCATTTTTTAATTGGATTATTTGGTTTTTTGGGTGTTGTTTTATAAGTACTTTGGGTATTTTGGATACTAACCCTTTATTGGATATGTCATTTGCAAATATCTTCTCCCATTCCATAGGCTGCCTTTTAGTTTTGTTGATTGTTTCCTTTGCTGTGAAGAAGGTTTTTATTCTGATGTAGTTCCAATAGTTTATTTTTGCTTTTGTTTCCCTTACCTCAGGGCATCTAGCCTAGAAAAAAGTTGCTATGGCCAATGTCAGTGAAATTACTGTCTGTGCTTTCTGCTAGGATTTTTATGGTTTCACATGTCACATTTAGGTCTTTAATACATTTTGAGTTTATTTTTGTGTATGATATAAGACAGTGGTCCAGTTTCATTCTTTTGCTTGTAGCTCTCAAGTTTTCCCAACTTCATTTGTTGAAATGAATGTCTTTTTGGAATTTCCATTGGATACTCTTTCCTGCTTCATCGAAGATCAGGTGACCATAGAGTTGAGGGTCCATTTCTGTGTCCTCTACTCTGCTCCATTGATTTACGTGTCTATTTTTGTGCTAGTACCATACTGTTTTGATTGCTACAACTTTGTAATATAACTTGAAGTCCAGATTGTGATGCCTTAACTTAGCTTTTCTTTTTCAAGATTGCTTTGGCTATTCAGGGTCTTTTGTAGTTCCATACAAATTTTAACATTTTTAAAAAGATTTTGTTTTAAAGTAATTTCTATGCCCAACGTGGGGCTCAGACTCGCAACCCTAAGATCAAGGCCCAACTGAGCCAGACAGGCACCGCCATGCAAATTTTAGGATTGTTTCTTCCAGTTCTGTGAAATATGCTGTTGCTGTTTTGATAGGGATTGCATTACATGGGTAGATTGCTTTGGGTGGTATAGACATTTAAACAAAATTTGTTCTTCCAATCCATGAGCATGGATCTTTCCATTTCTTTGGGTTGTCTTCAATTTCTTTCATCAGTGTTTTAGAGTTTTCAGAGTACGGGTCTTTCATCTCTTTGGTTAGGTTTATTCCTAGGTATCTTATTATTTTTGGTACAACTGTAAATGGGGTTCTTTTCTTAATTTCTCATGCAGATGTTTCATTATTGGTATATAGAAATGCAACAGATTTATGTGCATTGATTTTGTATCCTGATACTTTACTGAATTCATTTATCAGTTCTAGCCATTTTTTGATGAAGTCTTTTGGGTTTTCTCTATACATGGTATCATGTCATTTGCAAATAGTGGAAGTTTTAGTTCTTCCTTACTGATTTGGATACCTTTTATTTCCTTTTGTTGTCTGTTTGCTGTGCCTAGGACTTCTAATACTATGTTTAATAGAAGTGGTGAGAGTAGACACCCTTGTCTTGTTCCTGATCTTAGGGGAAAGGCTCTCAGTTTTTCCCCATTGACGATGATGTTAGTTGTGGATTTTTCATATTCGTTGGTTTATTCTTATCTGCTAAGAAATAATAGAGAGATGTGACAAGTTTAATAATTTCAATGTAGTATGAAATCTACAATGTATATTTAAATGTTCATTAAAGGAGCATGGCATATTGGTGAGTGCTGATTTCCATTTCATCTCTTTGGTTGGTTATCATTACAAATAATAACTTATTGGACATAAGTTATTTTTCTTATTACAGCTAGGAATTGGGATTACATGAACAGAATAGGAATAATAAGGGGTAAAGTTGATAGGAAAAAACTCAAATGAGATTAATTTATACTGTGAATCTCATAGTAAGAAATAAAGAATAAAACAAACTGGGCATTTCTAAGAAGTCTTAGAAATCACAGTCCATGCAGGCTGGTTCTATTGCTGCCTGTTAATAAGCTGGCCACTTTCTGAACTCAGATTGAGAAAGTCATTATTTTTCTTTGTTGGTTGTAATTCTGCTGATGCTGGTACTCTTATTATAGCAGTCCTGTAACTCAGTTGGCTAGGATTGATTTGTAGACTCTGGGTCTTTATTGATAACCTTTACTGACCTTGTCAGATTCACAGATCCTCATTATGACCAAAGTCCAAAGTGCTTCATGAAACAAAATGTTTTGGCACAAGCTTGTGATTCTGTGAACGCTGGCCTGAATAGAGTTGCCCTGCAATGAGAGACCATTGCTACCTAAACCAACAATTTTCCTTGAAAACCCAGCGTAAAATGTGCACATATATGTATTTGTTTCTTCTCCAGCAGGGCACATCTCGCTGCCTATTCCTGCATTCTCTGTACTCCAAGGAAATTAAAGCATGCCTTGAATTCTGATAATGACTGCATCAACACACACACAAAAAATGCTAAATTGTATCCATCTCAGTGTTGACACAGATTGAGGTCTTTTATAGCTTTTACAGCAAAATTGAATTCCTGCATAAAAAAATTGTTTCATGCAATAAACCTTTTACCTTTGGTTACTTCTCATTGAATTGAGAGAATTATGTTTTGAGAATATGAATGTGTTAGTGAAGAAGATAATGTTTTGAAACCCAGAGAAGCATCTTTTTATTGGTATTCATAAAAATCAAGTTCTTATTTCCTGGAAGAGCAAAGCAAATGATGGCATTCCCTGCAGTAACTTCATCAATTAGTTCATAAATTTCCTTGAGTATCCACCCACAGTGTGTAGAAGCCTACTTTACATGCTCTGGAGCATTAGAAGAAAAATACTGGAGGAGGTGTTTTGCCCCAAAGGATTGTAATTTTCCTTAATATTAAATGAGAAACATATAAGAACACAATGTTTGTGTGTACATACACACATATCTACGTTATCTATTTTCATCATCATCGTCATCATTATTGAACTTCTGCAGCTAAATACAGAGATTATAACCAGGGGTGCTGGTTGTGTTTAGGACAAAGGGGAAGAACTGGGTTGGAAAGTGCAGTTAACATAATTTTTAAAAGTCTCTGCTACTATTGTCATAGTCCTCTACTTCTTCCTTTTCAAGTCAATGCCTTAGTTTGACCATGTATCAGACTTTAAATAGACATAGGCGACTCTCCTACAGCAAGAGTAGAGAGAACTTGCAGCAGGAGAGTAACAAAGGACCCACTCAGACCTTCAGCGTTCCCCTTTTTATTTTACGAAGGACTGTAGTCTGGAGTTGACACTGGCAGAAGAATTTGTGATGTCTTTCAGTGTACCCACTATTTTTTTCCCAAGGTGTCTTACTAGTTGGGATCTAAAGACCAAGCTGATGTCTCAAGGAGGACCTCTGACACTTAGTGCAGAAGCCACTCCTGTTTTATAGAGCTGTCCACCAGGATACTTGTAGCTCTCCCCTGCCACCTAGACTTTCTTAGGAACATCCCAGGCTACCAGTACATTTTTCCAAACCTGGAGCCTTGAAAAAAAATAAGACCTTGAAAAATCTTTTCCTTCCAGTAGGCTTCTTGTTTCCTTATAAAAGTAACCACCCATTTAAAAAAACTTCAAGCTCTACATAGTAATAGCAGTGGAGGTGTGTGTGATGCCTTCAGATTCACCAAGACCTTACTAAACCAGAGGCATGTTAAACCTGCCCATCTACATCCTCTTCACCTCATACAAGACGTATAACTTAGGGAAGCTTAGGATCAAATTTAAAGCTGTCTGCTAAGTATTTTATCTGAAAATATTATGCAAAGTAATCACTTTTATGTATATATAGCCACATTTAACATCAAAACACTTTTTCAATTTTTGTTTAATCTCTCAAATACCTAAGTAAAATTGATAACTTACGAAAGGTCTCATGTTTACCCTATGGTTTTGCCTAAATCCTAGTCCATTGTCAATGTATTTAAGTTTGAAAAGGATGGAAGTGCTAATTGTCTTGGAAAAATTACAAAACAAGTGCTTTAGAAACTCATGGGAGTAATAAAAACTTCTGTTTGGAAAATATTCAAGGAAAACTTGATGGAAGAAAGTTTATTTTGAATTTTGCCATCACCTTGCGGACATATCTTTGATCTGTGCAATGCTTCTCCCTTCCCAGCCCTTCTGTATCCATTTCAAGATGGCAGTTTATGTGGAATTTTCAACAATGGTCAAAGGATGGATATAATGAAAGGTGTGGTGTTGAAAAAGTGCAGGTTGGGGATGCCTGGTTGGCTCAGTTGGTTAAGCATCCAACTCGTGATCTTGGTTCAGGTCATGATCTCACAGTTCGTGGGTTTGAGCCCCATGTAGGGCTCTGTGCTGATAGTGATGGCACAGACCCTGCTTGGGGTTCTGTCTTTCCTTCTCGGCCCCTCCCTTGATTGTGCTCTCTCTCTCTCTCCCTCAAAATTAATAAAGTTAAAAAAAAGTTTAGGTTGTATTTGTAGAAAGGATAGGATGTTTTAGCTGAAATATGTCAGGTTTATGGTGTCAGGTTAAAGGAGGGGTGACACTCAAGTATGAAGAGCACAGGTGATAAGACCTTTCAGATCATACAAGTCTTTGGGAGAAGAAAGACCCTTTCTCCCACCACAAAAAGCAGACTGCAGACTTCTCTGCCTGCTTCCATTAGAGTTTTTATTTTTTTTAATTGTTTTAAGGTTTATTTATTTTTGAGACAGAGAGAGACAGAGTGTGAGCGGGAAAGGGGCAGAGAGAGAGGGAGACACAGAATCCGAAGCAGGCTCCAGGCTCCGAGCCATTAGCACAGAGCCTGATGCGAGACTTGAGCTCACAAACTGTGAGATCATGACCTGAGCTGAAGTTGGATGCCCAACTGACTGAGCCGCCCAGGCACCCCTTTAATTTTTTTTCAGAGGGTGAGGATATCATTGTAAGTCTGTGGATTTTTAAAAAACATAGTATCATCAGCCACTGATAGGTATAAAATATCTCATTATTTTATAAGAGATTGCAAAATGGTGATATTCTAGTTCTATCATGTCTTTGTCATGTATTAACTTACAGAATGCCAATTTTATTTTTTTCTCCTTCATCCATTTGGTCACCCTATGAATTAACTAAGTTCCCTAGAAACCAAAGTTTGAGGCAAAGTTTGCATGCTAAAGTTTTATTGGCAGATGCAATTCAAGGGCAGCATGAGTGAAAGAAAAAGGGAAGCGAGGCAAGGAAGGAGGAAAAGCAAATGCAAAGAGGCATGTTACTGAGCTAGTCTAGCCTCACAGGGATATACAACTGGTTGTCTGGTCATATAGGACATCTTCCAGAGGTGTGAAGCATTACCTCTTGGAACAGTCCATAGGGAGGAGAGGAGGCAAATCTGTTTGCTGATGATTTCCCTTATCGTGTCTCTCATTGGTCAAAACTCAGAGTTCACTTCAAGAGCTGTCAATGCCCCTAACCTTGGAAGTTGAGCTATCAAACTGCTCAGGGCAGAGTTTGGGGAAGCCAGGTCCCATGCCTTAGTGTTTAACTCTATATCTGGGCCCAGAAGCAGATGGAGGAGGCAGCATCTTTATGCTCATGCTCTCAGGTTGACCCGGGCACTCGGTGCCCCACAGCAGAAGATATGGCAACCACATGCTCTGAGCCCAGCTCTTACCTCAGGGGAGGCTGAGACAGTTGCTGTGTTAGAGCAGGCAACAATGGTAATGGTGGGGATGTCCACTGAAGAAGGGCAAGGTGAGGTACAGGTGAGGCTGTGCAAATATGGGAAGGTGCATAAGCCCAGCTTTACATTCTCAGGAGTATACTTCATACAAAAACCAGTAGGATAAATGCTTGGCTTTTTCCCTTTCAGACCATCTTTTAGAATAGTGAATTGGTTCCATAGATCCTATGATTGATGAGGTAATCAATGAGGTTCTTAATTTTGTTTTCTTTTTTTTAATAAAAAATTTTAAGTTTATTTATTTATTTTTGAGAAAGGGAGAGCATGGGCAGGGGAGGGGCAGAGAGAGAGAGAGAGAGAGAGAGAGAATCCCAAACAGGCTCTGCACTGTTCAGCATGGAGTCCCATGTGGGGCTTGAACTCACTAACCTTCAGATCATGACCTGAGCCGAAACCAAGATCCAGACGCTTAACCAACTGAGCCACCCAGGCATCTCTATTTTCTTTTTTTTAAGGGTGGGTATATCATTACAAATCAATGGGTTTTTAAACTGCTTAATTGATTTATTTCAAACCATTGAAATTTATATTTCTCATAAATGCGTATTTTATAGGTGTCCAAATTGTCCCTCCTTGGCTAGTGAAAGCCGCTTCAAGTTGCTTCCTGATTCTTATTGACTTGCCTCCAAAAGTCTTTGAGAGTTCTCTTGCTCTTTGGTATGACAGGATATCTTATACACTTCCTGTCTCAGACCTGGAAATCAGCCATTTCTGCTCTGGTTCATTTTGGTGGGAGTGGTATTAAGAACCCAGATCTGGGCACTGAGGGTAAAGTAGGAGAATACTGAAGGTAAATCCAAGTGTTAGGAAGATTCTATTAAACATTTCAAAGAATAGAAAAAATAAATTCTCAACAGGAAAATTAAAATTTTGACAAGTGCATATAATGGAAATGGATCTATATTTTAAATCTAGCAGAAAATTCAAATTTTTCCTTGAGTGAATTGGCAGACTCCTATTTAAAAACTCCTTAAGGAACACCTTTCATTCAAATGATCAATCATTATTTTGGTACCTTCTGTTTGCAAATTATTTAGGCCCTTTGAGTGCTTCTAGGTTCTTTAAAAGCGTTCATGGGTCCTGAGGATGGGAGCTGGCAAACAGCCAGGAATCTGTGTACATATGTTTTACAAGGAAGCTTAGTTAAGTATAATAGTAAGTATAAATGGGCCCGAGGAGAGTGGGGTGGAAGAGAAAATTGATTTATTTAGCAAACAGCCACTTACCTTCCATGTGGCTGGGCTCTGCCATGGAGAGTTCAAAGGTAAATTTATCTATCTATTTATTTATTTTTATTATTATTTATATTTATTTTATTTTAATTTAATTCCAGTATAGTTAACATACAGTATTATATTAGTTTCAGGTGTACAATCTAGTGACTCAAAAATTCCACGCACCATCCAGTGCTCATCATAACAAGTGTCCTCCTTAATCCCCATCATCTATTTCCCCTGTCCCTCCCCTTGCCAACCTCCCCTCTGGTAACCATTATTTTGTTATCTAAGAGTCTGTTTCTTGGTTTGCCTCCTTTTTTATCCTTTGCTCATTTGTTTTGTTTCTCAAAGGTAAATTTAAATATAAGGTTTATCCCTCTACATATTTCTAGATAATTTGAAAGTAAGAGAAGAAAATAATTAAAATACTGCATCCTGTGACGAGATGGACCTGGGGTAAGGCTTCTGGGAGAAAGAAGCATTGAATTTGGTCTTGAAGAGTGACTCCCCAGGTAGAGAAGCCTGTTATTCTGGAAAACAGAGCACTCAAGCTATAAGAAAAAGCACATGTCAAGCCAAAGAAAAGGGGCAAGAGAATATCCCAAAGGAATGGCAAAACATTTTGTGCAGGGTGTGTGAAGCAGGCCTGTGAAGAGGAGGCGAGCAAGGGTGGGCAGCCTGGAGACGCCTTAAGTAGTCAGATTGACACTGGGGTCATATGTGCCGAGCCATTTGAGAAGTAGATCAGATTGAGTTCACGTGGGAAATATCATTTACGAATGTGATTCTATTATTTCCTTCGTAGATAAGATGTTGATCTTGAAACAGCTTTGGAGCTTAGATGGACAGGGCAAAGACCACCGCGTTCTGAACAAGCCAGTGGACACTGCGAGGACAGGGGTTCGGGCTGGCAGTGTGGGGAATGAAGTTGGGAGGTATGTGCTCCAGACAGCCATTAGGTTCCCAGACCTTTCTTTACTGTAGCTCCCATCTCATCCACTGTAGCTCCTCTCTTGACTTCCAGTCTCGACTCCCGAGTGACTTTTCATTAGGAACTCTCTTTTCCAGTTCCTGACTTTGCTGGTGATTTTCGAGTGGCCGAATCTTCTAGGACAAGGATCACTAGTTACTAGTGCAAGCCGTCTTTGGGTCCTGAACTCTCCTCACCTGGTAGATCTTTGAGCTGATAAGAGTACAGACCTATAGCAGGGTTTTAAGATGGATCCCTTTGAGGATAGGAACTCTCATGAAAAGCTGAATTTAAGGTCTGACAAATAAGGCTCTGTGGACAGTGTCACACTATTTGCATTCGGATAATCTAAGTCTCATAATAAAGACACTCCAAAATAGCATGAATTTAATGAAACAGTATCAATAATAATAATAATAATAATAGTTTTTTAATGTTTATTTGTGTGTGAGAGAGAGACAGAGGAGAGAGACAGAGTGCAAGTGGGGAGGGGCAGAGAGAGAGAGGGAGACACAGAGTCCGAAACAGGTTCCAGTTTCCGAGCTGTCAGCACAGAGCCTGATGCGGGGATCGAACTCACAAACCGTGAGATCATGACCTGAGCCGAAGTCGGACGCTTCACCAACTGAGCCACTCAGGCACCTCACTAGTTTTTTTTTTTTTTTTAAGTTTCTTTCTCTCACCTAGTCATTTCAAAGTGAGTGTGGCAGGTCAGTGTGCTAACTTTGTTCCTCTGAGGACCCAGGCTGGTTCCAAGTCATGGCTCTGCCATCTCCTGGCTGATATGCCTTCAGCTTCAGTGTGCATAGGAAGTCCCCAAGGATTTTGTTAAAATGCAGATTATATTTTAGAAGGTCTGGCGTGGGACCTGAGATTCTGCATTTCTAACAGTTCCCTGATGATGCAGTGCTACTGTTCTCTGACCTCCTTGGGGTAGCAAGACCCTCGGGCGTTAGTATTGCCTACATTGTCAAAGCTGAGCCACTGACACATCCAGGGTCTGCCCCACAGGAAAGGGAGAGGCAGGGTGGCAGAGGTCCCTTTGATGACTTGGAGGTGGAACATATCACATCTGCTCACATTCCTTGGGTGAAATCTCCATTACATAGCCACACTTCACTGCAAGAACATCGGGAAGTGTAATCTTGCTGGGCAGCCATGTGCGCAGCTACAATGCTATTACTTTTGAAGAATAAGGAGCAGATGTTGGCAGACAGCTCCCAGTCCTTGTCATATTACTCTATCTCAAGTTCCCTTGTGCACCTCCCAGAGACCTAGGAAGGTGAGGCTTACTCAGAGAGGTGTCCAGGACACTTTCCAGACCTGCACTTCACAGCATTCTTTCTTTCAGCACCTTCTCGAATCCTCTGGAATTTCCTGAGTACAGAGGTGGTCTCTTTGGGAGAGAATGCATGAACAGACTTTCTTTCTACTTTCATGACTTGGAAAGTGAACAAAATGACCAGATTATACTTCAAGATCGACGTGTTTAATGCTTCCTGTTTTGGCGAGAATAAATCGATGCTTCAAACCCAGTATCACATCATCCCAGCAAAGACAGTCTTGCTGGGCTGGATCAACTGTGCCTGCAGGTTTTCCCATCCAGTGAGTGAGATAAAATAATAAATGAGTCCAGGCCGTTGGCAAGATGCACAGGCAGTCTGAGAATGAATCATAATCACAGTACATTTACAATAAAGCCCCAGTTTATATGCAGACAGACAACATTAGATGGTCAAATAGCTCAAGGATGAAAATGAAAATTGAATGAAAAACTTATTGTTTATGAGGGATGATATTTGTCCTACTATTTTTATTTACCTGATTGAAAAGTGTCCAGCTTATTCACTGAAGGAAAATTTCATTTCCTGATACTCTTCTCAATACTCGAGCAAATGAAATAGAATTAACTAAAAATGGAATGATATAATCTGCTTTAGCCAAAAGGCTAGAAGGGCAAGGAATGATTGAGTAAGCACTCCATGGCTGCTCTAATATGTCCCGAATAAATGAATGTGTAGGGAGAGATACTAAGCGACTCTCTGAAAAAAAAAATTAAATATGTATATTATCCCCTCAAAGTACAGACCAAGGGAACAATGAGCCTTTAGTTGGATTTTCTCCCCAGCATGGTATTTCTATGCTGTCTTTCACTGAAATAAAAAAATCTCAAAATAAGAAGAAACCCTGAAATATTCCTTTTGAAATCAAATAAGGCTATTGCATGCTTGCATTAGCCCCAACAGTTGCTTCCAATTATTGTGACCAAATTGTCTCATCTGCGTTTTTTAGAGAAACAATATTTATATTTCAGGAGGAAAACTGAGAATTGAATCATTTTATGTAGATGTTTGGGACCGCAGCAGCAGTCTAGAAGAGATGGAAGAATTCTCCCTAGATTATGAGTCAAAGGATGCAGATTTAAATCCCAGCCACTTTGTTTTCAAGTAATCATGATAATGATGACAATAGCAACAAAGAAGATGCTGATGACAAGGACAATAGCCGGCATCTGTAAAGCCCTTACTGACGACATGGCACATTGTTCAAAAGCTTTTATGTTGACACATGAATTGTCCTAGAAGCTCTTTGAGGCAAGTAATATTATAATCCCCACTTTACAGATGAGAAAAAATGAGGCAGAGATGCTACTAACCGCCCCACCCCCTCCGCCCAAGGTCCTATAGCTAGTATAGCAGACAATGTTCACCCAAAACCTGTTTCTTCCTCCTGGACACAAAGCCAACCTGACATTTCCCAGCCTCTTTGGCACTAAGAGCAGCCCCTGGACCAAGTACCAGCTGATGGAATAGGAGAGATGTGTGCCATTTTTAGAAGCTGGTGTGCCCCCCCCCGCCCCCCGCCATGCACCTGTCGCTGGCTAGATGAAGATGATGATGAGGCACTGGGGGGTAGCAGAGCCATGGGTGGAAGGGGTCTAGGTTCCTGAATCACTCCCATCAATCAGGAACAGGCTCCTTGGAGAATAACATAGATGAAAAACAAACCTATACTTTGTTTGAACTGTTATACTTTCAGGGGTCTACCTGTTACCATGGGATAGCCAGCACTAGCTAACACTGCAGGAAGTGGTAGAATCTGAATTTGAATTCAGGTAATCTGGCTGCAGAGTCTACCTTGGTTCTATCACTTAACCTACATCTCTGTTTGAAAAATGGCAATGACTGTTACAAGCCTTTTCTCCAGGCTTCTAAGCTGACATCCTGAGGTCTTCAGAAGAAGACTGAATTCTGTAGAGTTTCTGAGACAATCTAGGACAGGGTAAGAGGTGCCCAGTGAGGTGTTCTGCATTCTACCCAGAGTCAGAGGCTGGCCATAGCTAGGGCCATGATACTTTCTCTCTCTGGGGACCTTAGTCATCCATCAACTGGGCTTCTCTGTAGGCTCTAGGATGTTCTTCCTGCTATTCCTCGTCTCCAGATGAGATGTCTTCTGGCCCAGGCCAGATGCAGCATATCTCTTCTCTGTAATGTGTGCCATGGTTTTCACTTGACGGGGTTTGCGTGTTACATGGCCAGTTCAGGGGCACCTGGGTGGCTCAGTCGGTTGAGCGTCTGACTTCGGCTCAGGCCATGATCTCGCAGTTCTCGAGTTTAAGCCCCACATGGGGCTCGCTGCTGTTAGCACAGAGCCTGGTTTGGATCCTGTCTCCCTCTCTCTGCCCCTGCTTCACTTGTGCTCTCTCTCTCTCAAAAATAAATAAACATTAAAAACAAATTTTAAATGCTACGTTTCCTAACTCCAGTCCCTCCCACTATAGCTTTTTCCTATCTCCCACTTGTCTGCTGCTGAGAGCCCAGTGTAGCATAAGCCAACTTGCCTGGCTTTTCACCCTAACAGTATTTGTCCTGCCTACATGGAAGGGTTATTATAAGGATGATTGTAGGTATACAAAGGTATATATTTGTGTTGCAAATATATAGCATGAAGTTAGTAACATGTTTAAATCTTTAAATTTCATGTAAAAGAGGCAATTTTATTTTTTCAAATAGATATTATTTGAAGAAATCACCCAAATATATTTTAAATTATAGTTTTTAAAATTTGATTTTGCAGGTAAAATTAATCAAATACACTATGTGTTACATGAGCATTTTAGAAAGAAGTGAAGTGAAAACTGAATATGATGTTGGAGTATAAAAGTAATTACCAAAGATCACAATTGGAAAGTGTTAATAACTGAAAATAACACATTCACCGACAATTCTTAATGGCAAAGACTGCTGGTTCCTTTGTGGTTTCTTTTATGCTGAATTATGGCACTGAAGCAAACAGTTAATTACAAAAGGCGGAGATGAAATCTTCTCGACACAGACCTATAACTCTTGGTTGCTTATCTTTGGCAGATGCTGTCCTGGGGCATCATAGGTTCTACCCATGGGGTTGAAAGTATTTCTATATACTCACTTTAGTTCATGAGGAAAGAGCTGTTTTCTATATCCACTCATTCTGGTTGATTTTCAGGAATCAGGTTTCAGCTTCCAGGTAAAGCAAATTCAGAATGAATAAAGTAGAAACACCAAGATGGAGAGGGTGCTTTTTATAATATATTATATATAGCAACACTTTATTTATATAATAAGTGTATTAAATATTATAACATATCAGATATATTTTTATTTTGGAGCATTTCTTGATTTATAGAAAATTGCAAATATAGAACAGGGAGTTCCTATATACTCTTCATTTGCTTCCCCTGATGTTAACATCTTACATAATCTATGATATATTTGTCAAACTAAGAAATTAACATTGGAATACTCTTAACAAAACTGCAGACCTTATTCAGATTTAACAAGCTTTCCCACTACTATCCCTTGTCTGGTCCAGGATCCCGTCCAAGATGTCCTATTGCATCTGGTTGTCATGTCTCCCTGATCTCCTTTGGTCTGGGACAGTTTCTGTCTTTCTTTGTTTATCTTGGCCTTGATAGTTTTGAAGAGTACTGGTCAGGCATTTTATAGATTGCACCTCAGTTTGTGGTTTGTCTGATGTTTCCTCATGACTAGACTGGGATTAAGGGTTTGGGGGACAAATATAAGAGGGAAAGTGTCATTCTCATCACATCATATCAGAGAGTACACATGATGAATTTGGCTTATCATGAGTGATATTAACCTTGACCACCTGGCCAGGGTCATATTTGCTAGTTTGTTCCTCTGTTAAGTTATTTCCCCCACCATGCCATGGTCTTGTCCTTTGGAAGCACATAGAGATGGGAATTGGAGGTGTGGGGGAAAGAAGATTAAGCTTTATTTACTTGAGGCTGGAGTATCTGTATACATTATCTTCCTTTGTAAGGGACATTTTAAGGAAGATTTGTCTGTTCTCCTACATTTATTTCCTCAATCACTTATTTTTATCAGTATGGACCCATGGATATTTATGTTACACTTTGGGTTATAATCCAATGTCATGTTATTGATTTCGTTGCTGAGATTACTGCAGCTTTGTCCACTAGGAGCTCTCCTAGATTCATTCTTGAGTCCCTTTAACATGCCCTGTCTTTTAAATTTGTATTTTTTGAGCACTTCCTTCCTTTCTGGCACTGAAAGATTCTTCCCATTGATCTTGAATTTTCATTGCCTAAAATCAGCTATTATTTTAAGAAACCCTGGTTGCTTTTATTGGAGAATCATGTCTTATA
The DNA here is from genome assembly GCF_028018385.1 of Neofelis nebulosa. Lineage (NCBI taxonomy): Eukaryota > Metazoa > Chordata > Mammalia > Carnivora > Felidae > Neofelis > Neofelis nebulosa. The sequence goes on from NC_080787.1 coordinate 98,445,963, forward strand.
TTTAATAGTACTCTAGGGGCACCTGGGTGTCTCAGTCGGTTAAGTGTCTGACTTTGGCTCATGTCATGATCTCACAGCTGGCGGGTTCGAGCCCCACATCAGGATCTGTGCTGACAGCTCAGAACCTGGAGCTTACTTAGCATTCTGTGTCCCCTTCTCTCTCTTCCCCTCCCCCACTCATGCTCTCTCTCTCTCTCTCTCTCAAAAATAAATAAAACATTTTAAAAAATTAAAAAAAAATAATAGTACTCCAGATGCTTTAACAGTGTTCTCTACAGAGAAAACCTTGGCCCAAAGTGGGTCCACCTTGGGCCCAGACTGGGAATTAAAACACAGTACTATTAAGTGGCCCTCCAAGGGGCTAGTGGGCATGGTTCCACAGGATTTGAATTGTGTGTGAGGTATCAGAGACACCTCTTCTTGGCCTCTTAGAATTGATGCGGAGAAATGCGAATTCTTTTTGCCCAGGCTCTCAACAGGAATTAGGATGCCAAAGATAAATAAATCTAAATCAAATATGCCTTTGTGGTTGTTATCTGTGATTGTTAGTCTTCCAGAATTAATCTTAATGCCACTATCCCAATACTTGTTTCAGTTAGAAATCTCTTTTCTCAGACATAAATTGTTGTTGGAAGTTGTCTGTGGATGTTATAAACAAAAAACAGACTGGAGATATCCTGTGGAGATTATATATTAGAGAAAGGTTGAGAAATAGTGAATTGTCGGCTAGTAGCAGAGAGATGATATTGAAGAAAAATTGCTGACTGATACTAATAAGTAAATGACTTTGGTCACAATGTTCCTTAAAAAAAGTCAAGTTTACTATTTTTGTAGCAGGGTAACCTATTGATATATAATTTTTATGCTTTATTCATACTGTTGTAGAAGAGTCAAATAATAAAGGACTAATTCCCACTCACTCTTCTCTGATACTGTGATATAATAAGAAATATGTATTTGGTCCTTGTCCTCAGTTCCTGGCACAGAACTCCTAAAATATTTAGAATTTCCTGAGTGATAGGGATGAAAGGAGCATCTTTGTTTTCACAATAAGCCCCTTTCAGCCATACCTGTTTATGCTAAGAGCTGACTCCTTGAGGATGAGGGCTGGTTCTCAGAGGTGCCAGCCATGCCATTAGAGGGTTAGAACCTTCAGCCGCACCCCCTGAGGACGGGAGAGGAGCCAGAGAGCACCTTCATCACCAATAGCCAAAGATTTCATCAATCGTGTTTACGTAATGAAGCCTTCATTAAAACTTTAAGTGATGGCGGCGGGGGGTGAGGGGGGCAGGGTGCAGTGGGTGTGTGCCTGGGTGACTCATTCGGTTAAACGCCTGCTCAGGTAGTGATCTCATGGTTGTGGTCCCGGGTCAGACTCCAACAGAGGCTGCTTGGGATCCTCAGTCTCCCTCTCTCTGCGCATTCTCCATTTGCACTCTTTCTCAAAAACAAAAAATAAATAAATAAAAATAAAAGACTTTAAGTGATGGGGTTCAGAGAGCTTCCAGGTCAGTAAACAAACACATCATGTGTTGAGAGGCTGACACACCCAAGTTCACAGGGATAGAAGCTTCTGTGCTCTGGACTCTTCTGGACCTTGTTCTAGGTACCTCTTTATTTGGTTGTTTATCCATAAATCTTGATACTAAACCAGTCATACTAAGTAAAATGTTTCCCTAATTCCCGTGAACCATTACATAGCAAATTATCTAATCTAAGGAGGAGATTGTGCGAATGAACCTCTGATTTGTAGCCAAGTCAGTCAGAAGCTTGGAGGCCCAGGACTTGCGAGTAGCATCTAAAATGGTGGCACTCTTATAGGACTGAGCCCTTGATATATAGGGTCTGATGCTAACTTTTGGCAGTCAGTGTCAGAATTAAATTACATTTTAGGACACCCAATTAGGGTCCAGAGAGTTGAAAAATTGGTTGGTGTGGGTAAACATCCCGTATTTTTGGTGTCAAATGTATTGTGAATAGAGAAATGGTTTTTCTTTTATCCCCATTTATTCTCTCTCTGCTTTCTTAACACACACACACACACACACACACACCCTCACCCCCATACATTAGATATTAGATCTTTGCCCTGGTGCTCTGGGATCCATAGCCCCTGGGAAGAATTAAATTATTAGAAACTGGGGCCCAAACTCTGAGGAGTAAGGATTTCAACTAATTGTCTGAAAAACGGAGAAAGGAAAGGACTGGGATGGAATCTCTAGAAACTATATTATCCTGGAGTTGTCTGAACTGTGATGCCTGGGATGTGAGGGGGTGGAGTGGAATGTCCATACCTGAGCTTGTGGGCAGCAGGAAGCACCACTGAAAGGGACACCACTGAAGAGTGCCTGGGCCCCAGGAAAGGAAGCAATAGCGAAATAGCAGCCACATACTGAGAGCTTCTTGCAGGGCTCTTCCATAATTCTAGGAAGAGCAAAGAACCTTGAAAATGATGACAGTATATATCAGCCTTGGTGAATGATGGATGTGGGCCAGAATTGCTTTGATTTGAAAAGTAAGGACAAATTACAGCATCTGAACTGGAAGAATGGCTATCATGACTCACAGGATTCAGCTCATAGTTGTACTGATGACTATGATTTACTACAGTGAAAGGATACCAAACGCAATCAGCAAAGGGGAAAAGTACATGGGGGAAAATCCAAGGAGACCAGGTGCAAGATTCTCAGGGTCCTCTCCCAGGGGAGCCGCATAGCATGTGCTTAATTCTCCCAACCATGAGTTATGACAACACATGTGAATGCTGCAAACCAGGGAGGCTCATCAGAGACCCAGCATCCAGGGTTTTTACTGGGAACACCCTCTGCTTGGCAGATGCCAAAATCCAGACTCCCAGAAGGAAAATATGTGTTTGCCATAAACCACATTGTTTATACAAATAGTTCAGACAGAGTGAGACACTCTTATCAGCTAATGGTGGGAGCCCTTCTAAAATCGAATGTCTCAGACACTAGACGAGGGTCAAATTAGCAGGCCTTTTAAAAAAATAGTATTAGGCATCGTATATTAACTTCTTTCTGTACAGCATGATTTAGATTCTGTTTGGACAGAACAAGTTGATAGAAGAATCTTTGCATAACTCTCTCTCCTCTTTGGAATATATGGATACCATTGGTGGTTTTGACTGGCCTTTTGTCTCAATTGTCCCTTCAGAATTTTTAATTTAGGGAAGTCTCTGGGTGACAATACAGAGAGGGTAACCTCACTGAAAGAAGATTTTTTTTCCTTACAGTTCCTAAGAGGAGGACATGTAAGGGCATGCCATGCCTGGCAAGCCCACGTGGGAAAGCACCAGGTAGGGTTGGGAGGCAGAAGGAGTGAAAAGAAAGCACGGTACAGAGCCCTTTTTTTGTTTCCTGTAGGAAAGACAAGGTAGGGTAGGAGGAACAGTTTAGAATTAGCTAGTGTGGGTAATCTCAGTGGGCTCTGGGCTATATGGGTTGTCTCTGGTATTCTGATACCTGGCCCTGGGATGATTTAGGGAAGAGGAAGTATTGGCTTGGTGTGTGAGTTAGATAAAGGGGGTGGTTGGGAATATGGACTTGGAATTGGTTGGTTTGTATATGAAAAGCATGTTTGCAGGTGAGTTATTTATTATCTCTAGGAATTAGCTAGGCCTAGGAGGGACATTCTCTTCCCAGCCAGCAAGGCCTTTAGGATGTTGAAATATCATGAAATAAAAAAAATAAATAGGGGCGCCTGGGTGGCTCAGTCGGTTAAGCATCCGACTTCAGCTCAGGTCAAGATCTCACGGTTTGTGAGTTCGAGCCCCACATCGGGCTCTGTGCTGACAGCTCAGAGCCTGGAGCCTGCTTTGGATTCTGTGTCTCCCTCCCTTTCTGTCCCTCCCCTGCTCATGCTCTGTCTCTCTCACTCTCAAAAATGAATAAAAACATTAAAAAACAAACAAACAAACAAACATGATTACTACACCTTTATTCCAACTTCTTACTTGTACAATAACCGTACGGCCATTGGGCCACTTAGCCCCATCTGTCTCCATACATCATATTACCACAAATAGGTCCTTCCACACCAAGAAGGACCAAGAGTATTGTTGGTACAGTTAGTGACAACCAGGCATTGTCCTAGAGTCTTAAGGAAAATGATTTAACATTCAATGAAATGTTTTAGGAGTGTTTGAGAAGATGATTGGAAAGAGAGGAAGAGAAGCATTCTAACTAGGTAGAGGCTAACTATTTGGGTTGCATGAACCAGAGTATAGACTGAAATAAATCCAGTTGAGTTAGGGCAAGGGGAAGGAGAGTATATCACCCATTGTTCTTAGATGAGTGAATTGAGATGCAGCTGGGAATTAACTTTTGTGTTGAAAGATGAAGGGTTCAAAATCATATGGGAGAAAGAAGAGTCTTGTATCTGAGAGTGAGAGAATGAGAATGATTAAAGAAGCCTAGAATAATGTGCAGGTAGGAGGGTCAGTAATGAGGCTTGTAGAGAAACAAGCCAGGAACAAATAGGGGCTGAATGTTAAGAATAAAAGAAGGGAAGAAAAATCCTCCACTCTTGGCAATGTGAAGATTGCATGGCAAAAAGGTAGGAACAACCTAAGTGTGCATCAATAGATGCATGGATAAGCAAAATGTGGTATATATATATAATAGAATATTATTCAGACATAAAAAGGTGAAATTCTGATAAATTCATGGATAAACCTTGAAAACATTATGCTAAGTGAAATAAGTCAGACACAAAATGACAAATACTGTATCATGCACTTACATAAGGTACCTAGAATAGGCAAATTTATAGAGACAGCAAGTAGAGTAGTGATTACCATGAGACTAATGGGGAGGAAGGAATAGGGAGTTATTTTAATGTGTAAAGAATTTCTGTTTGGGATGATTATAAACTTACGGACAGAGATAGCAGTGACGGTTACACAACATGTGAATATACTTAATGACACTAAATTATGTACTTAAAAATGGTTAAAATGATAAATTTTAGATTATGTATATTTTACCAGAATAAAAGGAAAAGAAAAAAAGGTGCCCACAAATTGGACAATCTAGAAGAAATAGTTAAATTCCCTAAAATATACAGTCTTCCAAAACTAAATCAGAAAGCAATGGAAAATATGAACAGACCAATTACTAGTAATGAATCTGAATCAGTAATCAAACACTACCAAAATATAAAAGTCCAGGCACTAATGGATCCACAGGTGAATTCTACCAAACATTTAAAAAGATATAGTAACTATTCTCCTCAAAGCTTCCAAATTCATTCTATGAGGCCAGCATTACTCAATACTAAAACTAGACAATGACAGTACAAAAAAAAAAGGAAAGAAAGAAAGGAAGGAAGGAAGGAAGGAAGGAGGCCAGTATCCCTGATGAATATAGATGTAAAAATCCTCAACAAAATATTAGCAAACCACACTCCAAAACACATTAGGAAGATCATTCATCACAATCAAGTGAGATTTATTCTGGGAATACACAAATGGTTCAATATTCACAAATCAATCAACATGGTACACCACATTAACAAAACAAAGGATAAGAATCATATGATCATCTCAGTAGATGCAGAAAAAGCACTTGAGAAAATCCAACATTTTGGTATCCATTTACCAAAATCCATTCATGGTAAAAACTCAACAAAGTAGCTTTAGAGAAAACATACCTCAATATAATAAAAGGCCATATATAAAAAACCCACAGGTAATGTCATGCTCAATGATGAAAAACTGAACTTTTTTCTATGATCAGGAACAAGACAAAGATGTCCACTCTCAAACTTACTCAACATAGTCCTGGAAGTCCTAGCCACAGCAATCAGACAAGAAAAGGAAGTAAGAGGCACTCATACAGATAAGGAAGAAGTTAAACAGTCATGATTTGCAGAGGACATGATACTATACATACTATACCCTAAAGACTGCACCAAAAACCCACTAGAACTAATAAACAAATTTAGTAAAGTTATAGGATACAAAATTAATGTACAGAATTCCATAGTGTTTCTATACACTAATAGTAAAGAATCAAGAAATTAAGAAAGCAATCCCGTTTACAATTGCACCATAAAGAATAAAATACCTAGGAATAAACTTAACTAAGGAGGTGAAAGACCTACACTCTGAAAAATTATGAAACACTGATGAAAGAAATTGAAGGTAACATAAAGAAATGGAAAGATATTTCGTGCACATGGATCAGAAGAACTAATGTGGTTAAAGATGTCCATACTACCCAAAGCATCTGTAGGTTTAATTCAATCTCTATCAAAATATCAATTTTTTTTTTACAGAACTAGAACAAATAATCTTGAAATTTGTATGGAACCACAAAAGACCCCAAATAGGCAAAGCAATCTTGAGAAAGAAGAACAAAGCTGGAAGTATTACAATCCCATATTTTAAGATATACTACAAAGCTATAGTAATGAAAACAGTATGGTACTAGCATACACACACACACACACACACACACACACAGATCAATAGAATAGAGTAGAGAGCCCAGTAATACACTATGCTTGTATGGTCAATTAATCTAAGAAGGCAAGAATGTACAATGGGGAGAAAATAGTCTCCTCAATAAATGGTGCTGAGACACGCAAAAGAATGAAACTGGACCACTTTCTAACATCATCCACAAAAATAAACTCAAAATGGGTTAAAGACCTAAATGTGAGATCTGAAACCATAAAATTATTAGAAGAAAACATTGGCAGAAATCTCTTTGACATAGGCCTTAGCAACGTTTTTCTAGATAGGTCTCCACAAGCCACAGAAACAAAAGCAAAAATATTGAGACTATACCAAAATAAAAAAGCTTCTGCACAGCAAGGGAAACCATCAACAAAACAAAAAGGCAACCACTGATTGGAAGAAGGTATTTGCAAATGATATATACAGTATGGGGTTAATATCCAAAATATATAAAGAACACCAAACTCCCCCAAACAATTTGATTAAAAATGAGCAGAGGACCTGAAAAGGCATTTTTTTCCCAAGCAGACATACAGATGAGCAACAGACACATGAAAAGATGTTCAACATCACTCATCAGCAGGGAAATAAAAATCAAAACCACAATGAGATATCACCTCACACCTGTCAGAATGGCTAAAATAACAAAGGTAAGAAATAACAAGTGTTGGCAAGGGTGTAGAGAAAAGGGAACCCTCACGCACTAATAATGGAAATGTAGATTTGTGTAGCCACTGTGGAAACAGTATGGAGGTTCCTCAAAAAATAAAAAATGGAAATACTATAAGATTCAATAATTTCACTACTGGATATTTACCCAAAGAAAATGAAAACACTAATTTAAAAAGATACATGGACCCCTATATTTATTGCAGCATTATTTATAGTAACCAGAATATGGAAAAAAAAAACCCTGTGTCCATTGTTAGATGAATGGATAGGGAAGATGTGAGATAGATGGATGGATAGATAGATAGATAGATATAATGGAATATTACTCAGTCATAAAAAAGGATGAGATCCGCGGTCCTGAGTTCGAGCCCCGCATCGGGCTCTGGGCTGATGGCTCAGAGCCTGGAGCCTGTTTCCGATTCTGTGTCTCCCTCTCTCTCTGCCCCTCCCCCGTTCATGCTCTGTCTCTCTCTGTCCCAAAAAAAATAAATAAAAAACGTTGAAAAAAAAATTAAAAAAAAAAAGGATGAGATCACACCATTTGAGACAACATGGGTGGACCTAGAGGGTATAATGCTAAGTGAAATGTCAGTCAGAGAAAGACAAATACCATATGATGTCACTCATATGTATAATCTAAAAAAAACCCAAGTGAATAAACAAACAAAAAGCAAATCAGACCTATAGATACAGAGAACAAACCAGTGGTTTCCAGAGGGAAGGGAGTTAAGGGGATTAGCAAAATGGGTGAAAGGGAGTGGGAGGTATAGGCTTCCAGTTATAATGGCATGAATAAGTCACAGGAATAAAAGTCACAGCATAGGGATTATCATCAATGATATTATAATAGTGTTTTATGACAGATGTTAGCTACACTTGTGGTGAGCAAAGCATAAGGTATAGAGGGGTTGAATCACTATGTTGTACACGTGAAACGAATGCAACATTGTGTGTCAAGTATTCGAAAAAAAATTAAAGAAAGACAATTAAAAAAACACGAATGAATGGCAGTTGAGCAAGGACTCTGAGATGATAGCATGAAGAACAAGAAGGGTAGTGGTGGACTCTGAGAGATGTGGGAATTTGATGGTTGGTAAAGCTGATACCAAGGTCATAGACTGCGTTCATATGGACCTGTAAGCTTTCTTTACTGGACATTGACTATTCCATTACCCCTAGTTAAGTACCATGTGAATGCATAGTTTGGGTCTAAAGAAGATGGGAAGGAGGACTGACAGAACAATATAACTTTATCATTGCTCCTGAAGAATAAAAAAATACACTGTGACAGTGAATCAGGAGGTTAGGGTGTGTGTGTGTGTGTGTGTGTGTGTGTGTGTGTATGAGAGAGAGAGAGAGAGGGAAAGAAAGAAAGACTATTCACTTAATGGTAGTAATAAAACCATTGGGTATACCAATACGAACAATAAACCAAAAGGCTGGCTGTTTTTGTGGAAAAAGTTCTAGATTAGGCAACCAGATCTGTGAGTGCCAGTTTTCTGTCTTAACTGTGTGACCTTGGATGAGTCACTTTGCCTTTGTGAATCTGTTCCCTAAATTTTCCTTTATTTCAATCCAAAATAAGGAAATTATTCACTTTATTTCTATTTTTTTGTAGTTATCCTTAAATTTTAGAATTCATACTTGTTCACTTTGTCCAGTGTTGATACCCAAATCCAGAGGCGAATCTTCAGATCTTTGTTGTCATAGAGTTTGCCTCCCACTAAGGTGTTGAAAATACCAAATGCTGGCTTTGCCAGATCTATCGACTAACAAGAACATAAGCATGTGACAGAATCCTCACCTGCGGGTTTGAGGGGAAGTCTGCTGGATAAAAAAAGGGCTCCTACCTGGCAGCAAGAGAAAAAAGAGGAGCAATGCTTCTATTCTTCATCTAGTCCACTCTTCTTCAGTAAGGTACTGTTAATGGCTGGAGCAGCCATCTTGCAAATATGAAGGGACACATTGGAAATCCCAGTCAAAACCCTGACGACTACGAGTGGAAATTCAGTAAGAGCCTAGATCCTCTGAGTCATTTCTGAGCTACTGAAAAAAACCTTGAACTGTCTATCTTGGAATTTCTTGTAATGATCCCCATTATATAAGCCACTTATGGTTGGGTATTTTGCTTTTTCCAGCCAAAGATATTCTACACGATGCAATCCACTTCCTGAAAAATATAAGAACCTTATAAAATAGAAACAATTCAAAAGTGACTATAACACACCTCCATTAAATCTACAAATCTCCTGGGGCACCTGGGTGGCTCAGTTGGTTAAGCGGCCGACTTCAGCTCAGGTCATGATCTCATGGTCCGTGAGGGCTGTGAGTTCAAGCCCCGCGTCGGGCTCTGTGCTAACAGCTCAGAGCCTGGAGCCTGTTTCAGATTCTGTGTCTCCCTCTCTCTGACCCTCCCCTGTTCATGCTCTGTCTCTGTCTCAAAAATAAATAAATGTTAAAAAAATTTTTTTTTAAAAATCTACAAATCTCCTTTGTGTACCTACACCCTGCTTCTGTTCTGCTACAGTGGATGACTGTCCATGCTCCTGTATAAAGGCTACCCCTCCATTTGTGCATGAATGCCATCCTTTTCTGCTTGCTCAAGGATATCAGTCTCTTTCCTCATTGTCAACTTTTTATTCACTTCTGATTATTCTGATCATCACACAAATAGAGAGTAATATATAAACCACATCTTCTTTATCCATTCATCAGTTGATGGACATTTAGGTTCTTTCCATAATTTGTCTATGGTTGAAAGTGCTGCTCTAAACATTGTGGGGGAGGGGGGCAGCAATGTGAATGGAACTGGAAGGTATTATGCTAAGTGAAATAAGTCAGTCAGAGAAAGACATATATCATATGTTTCACTCATATGTGGAGCTTGAGAAACTTAACAGAAGACCATGGGGGAAGGGAAGGGGAATAAAATAGTTACAAACAAGAAGGGAGGCAAGCCATAAGAGACTCTTAAATACAGAGAACAAACTGAGGGTTGATGGGGGGTGGAGGAGAGGGGAAAGTGGGTGATGGGCATTGAGGAGGGCACCTGTTGGGATGAGCACTGGGTGTTGTATGTAAGCGATGACTCGACCCCCCAAAACCAAGAGCACACTGTATACACTGTATGTTAGCCAAATTGACAAATTGTATATATATATATATAAAATAGAGGGTAATATCTTCCATTCAAAACAGAGCAGAACAAAACAATAAAAATCTGCTTGACTTCCTTTCCCATTACAGTCACTACTCCATTTCCTTACTTACCAATGCACCAAAATTCTTTGAGATACCCATCTATACTTCATATTCTCCACTTAACGTTCTCCTCTCTTGAGCCCCCTCCATTCAGGCGTTTTTCTTGGCCACTCTTCAGGGACACTTATCAAAGTCACCAATGACTTCCGTGTCACCAAGTCCAATAGCTAATTCTCAGTTCACATGTTGTTACTTTCTCTTGGAAACATTTTATTCACTTGACTAACTAACTTTACCCGTCTCTTCTGTCTTTCTACATACGGGGGCTCCTTCTCAATCTGCTTTGAGAGTTCCTTTCAGCTTCCTGAGCAGTATTCAGAACTCTCAGGGATCACTATTCAGAACTCTCCATTTACATTCCCCAGGTGATTTTCTTTCATTACATTCCATCACCACAATGGTGAATCCCAAATATCTTGGATCAGAATGACAGCTCAGTATATCCGACTGTCTAGTAGACATCTAGGTTTAGTTGTCTAAAGGGCATTTCAAATTTAACATTGTTGAAAGCTGTACTCTTTATTTTCCCTTTCTAACTGCTTTTCTCATTCCTCATCCTCAGTAAATGGTCTGGCCAAAACCTTGGAGTCATCCTTGATGCATTTTCAAAAAATTTACATTCTGTATCCAGTCAACCAGCAAATGCCTCTTGGTGCTACTTCTACTGCTATCATCCTTGTCCAGACCACTATCAACTCTCACCCATATTATTGCAACAGATCCTCAGTCACTTAAAGATCGAATCTGGCTATGAGTAAATTGTTCAAAAAAGTACTCTCTTCTTGGCCTAGAATTGTCCAGATAGTGGAGGGTAGTTAATACCACAAGAAAGTACAGAGGCCAGCTGGATGTAAGATCTCTTTCCCAGCATCATCACAAGGATTTCCAATTGCTTCTCTTTCCTAACATTGTTGTCCTTCCCCCACGTAAGTGAGTAAAGGCTGTAAACGCTAGATCTACATTTTGGGTTTCCTCAAAGATGGCTCCTGATTCTTAACACTGCTTCACTAGGACAGGCATGTGACCTCCCGTTATTCTCTCCACGTTTACAGTGCTACAGAGGATGTGCCAAAGATTGTCTTGGTTTGACCTTGATGTCTCCCACTTTAATAAACCTGAGGGAATCGTAAATTGCAGGGAGCAGCAGGCAGCCATAACCTGACCCTTGCTTGGTCCCTCGCAGAGCAAAATACTGTGGCACTCATTAAATATTCAGCAATCTATTCCCAGTTTAAAACAAACAGAGTTGATCTTTTCAGACCATCTAGTGGGTCTTTGTTACAACTGAAGAATGACTTTCCGGCTTCATTAAACATTTAGGCTATTTCTTGGCTTGGTGTAGCTGCCGTAATCGTGACAGCAGATCGAGTGTGGCCATGTAGACTCTCTTTAATGCAAGGAAACTTCCATTATATTCTTACTGATGATCTTTGGCAAAGATGACAGGAGGGGAGATGGAAGCATCAGAAAGCTAAGTACAGAAAACATCCCAGAAAATTGGCATGTGTTCTCAAGAAACAGTGTTAGAGCTATCTAATGTGTGGGATGTTTGATGATAACATTGCTACCACTTATTTGTTTTGAAATGCCTTCCCTTGCTCCTTAGTCTAGATGAAAGTACAAGGGAAGTTTTAGCTAAAACCGTTCATAAACTCCTGCCAGTATTGATACTAATGATGACCTAAAAGATACTACAAATGTAAGCTCTTCCAGTACCTTCAACTTGCTCCTTTGCATTTACAGCAGTTTGGTCCTCCATCAATAAATATTTTTTTATTTTGTCATATTAATTGTTTTAAGAGCCCATCTCTGGTTGTGGTTATCAACTTCTGCTTTTGTAGCATGTGTTCAGATGTCCTCAAGTAAGTGCTGAGTCTGTTGGGAATTCAGAGAACCTGTATTCCCATTGAGCTGGTTGAACGATAAAAATGGGAACTACTATATATATTTGTGAAGTGCTTTAAACTTGTGCTATTTAAAAAAAAATTTTAATGCTTATTTATTTTTGAGAGAGAGAGAGAGAGAGAGAACACAAGTGGGGGAAGGGCAGAGAGAGAGTGAGACATAGAATCTGAAGCAGGCTCCAGGCTTCAAGCTGTCAGCACAGAGCCTGATGTGGGGCTCAGACTCACGAACCGCGAGATCATGACCTGAGCCAAAGTCAGATGCTTAACCAACTTAGCCACCCAGGCGCCCTGTGCTAGCTACTTAATAAAAAAAAAAAAATTATGAGACACCTTTACATTTTTCTTCCATCACCCCAAACCAATGAAAATTTAAAATATATTAAATATGAATTCATTGTAAATATAAGGTAAAAAAAATTTGTTTTCCTTATGTGTTCTCTGTCATCCATCAACCTGTTCTAGCCTTGTAGCTTCCTCCTCATGCTGCCTGAGAACCAACGTCTAAAAGTCTTTGTTGCAAATCCCCCACTGCTTCATGTTTTGCTCGAACTCTGCCTGGGAGCAGTGGCTTTTTATTGGTTTTAATGTAGTTTGTCATAGAACACATTTCATGGGATAACTCTCTGCTTTGGTGTAATTCTTCCGCATTCTGCTGGTCCTTAAATACCATTTAGTCATGAATTTCAAGCTGAATCTGATCTCAGGGATTGTCTATCTAACGTACTTATTTTATAGATGTGAATCTAAGGTTTAGACAGTCAACCGGCCCAGCCTTGAAGATTGTTTCAGCTCCTTCTCAGTTTTCTCAACCTATTTTCTTTCCCCTGGGTTAAGATTTTCCTATTTGTTGACCTTAATGATGTTCCACTTTGTTCCACTTACCATGACCTTTTTCAGGGTACGCCTTTCTGGGTTATACACATCTTTCTTCCATTCTGTTGTACCTCCCCAGCTCCAGCTCCATCATTTTGTGTGTGGGTCGGGGGTGAGAGGAGGTTTGACTTTTTATACCCACATCTTGTCATCTTCTGCCTTAAACACATCTATCTATCTATCTATCTAGAGAGCTGGAGAGAGGGGCAGACTGGGGGAGAGAGAATGAGAGAAAGAGAGAGAGAGAGAGAGAGAGAGAGAGAGAGAGAGGAAGAATCTTAAGAATGCTCCACTCTCAGTGCAGAGCCTGATGTGGGGCTCAATCCCACAGCCCTGGGATCATGATGTGGGCTGAAATCAAGAGTTGGAGGCTGGACACTCAACTGACTGGGCCACACAGGCACCTGTTAAACACATTTATTAAACCAAGAACAAAAAGTATATAAACAATGTCCCACTTCCCATGAGTGTAGAATCAAGAAATGTGTTGAATCTTTGTCCTCATATAGCTGGCTACAAAGTTTTCTATCTATCAGATCTCCATACCTTGTTTCCATTTTTGCTTCACACCCAGCAAGGAGCCCAACACCAGGCTCACCCTAAAGCCTGTTTGATCAAGACAGGAGCCCAGATCCGGAGCTGGCCTCTTAACCAACTGAGCCCCCCAGGCGGCCCCACCATACCCTATTTGTATGAGCCATATGTAACTAACACACAGAAAGTTGCTACTAAGAAACCGAGCAAGTTTCCTCTTGCTTCCTTCGGTTAATGTCCAATTTTACCATTTAGATTTTATTCTTTCTACTTAATGCTTGTGTCACAGATTTTTTTTTTTCACATTCTATCTAAAGTATGTGGCAAGAATATTCACTGGCTCAGCTCCCATGCATACATCTTCAGTAAAGTCCCTTTTTTCCACTTTCTTTTGTGGTTTTGCATTTTGCTTTGTTGACTCTTGCTTCAGATTCTCTGGGTTACGATCCAAATGGCAAGCCAGAACACCAATTTCTTCATTTGCATGGAGACATAAAATGTCTAGAATCAGCATCCCCTTCCCTGTACAGAACTGGCTAAACCTCACACACCTGGCCCCTTGACTAACTTTTTTTAGACTTTGGGCTGAACAAAAATTTCCTGAGCATGTTACTCCTGCTGTCAGATTACGCTACAATGAAGTAAAGCACATTTGCCACATTCCAGGCCCAGGGCTGTACCCTGGTCATTGTGATAGGGCTTTGCCAGCTCCGGGCACATGATGTGAAATAAGAGACCCTTAGGTGTTTATTTAAGTGGATCTATTTTAATTTTCAAATTCCTAACAACATTTTCCCAATGAATATTTGGGTTACTTATTTACATTTTGCTTGATTTCTTTCCCAGTATATTTATTAGCTTCCCTCCAGCAGTGTGTTTTCTAGTTCTTAACTCCTGTACCTCCTTTAAAGGACTTATTCTGAGTTTATCAAAATACATAGCAGTTCCTGGATCCAGTATTTAGTGCTGTCTGTGGTCTCCAGTTTTGCATACTCTCCTTATTTGCCTTTACCGTGAACACTTGCTGGCTCTCCTTGTTTCGTCGTGCTCTTCGTCCTGCTCTTTGTAACCTGTCTGCCCTCCATCTGGACGAAGACTCTGGGCATAAAGGAAGTGGTCTCAGGTTTCATGGCACAACAGCAACCTTGCCCTCCACTTATCTGGTTTCCGAAGCACATGTCCGCTTTCAGTCAGCAACTTAGAACGTCACCTGGAACTGCAGCAGCCTTCTACACGAGCCACTGGAGTCTACCAGCTTCTAACCAAGCTTGCCACAGGGTAGTGCCATTTGGTCTGAGGCTCTTGCTGGTGCTTCAACTTCCTCCTCTTGACCAGAAGCCAATGGACTTGAACCACGATGGTTGGTTTGAGGTGGTTTTATTAGTGGCCACTGGGAGAACTCAGTGTCATGGAGGCCACTTCCCTACTCCCTGCAAAACAACTGTCAGGGCATCTCCCAGCATGTGGCTCAGTGTCGCCTCTATGAGATTATGTGTGAGAAGTGCCCTTTAGGATTCACCGTTAGCACTTCCATTCCATGTTGTCTTCCATTGTTTCACAGCTGATCGTGGAGTTGCTCATCTCCCCTCTTGTGCCCTCATTAGATGATAAATTCCAGGCATGCAGGCCCCGACTTACTCATCTCCACATGCCTCCCGCCTACGGCACTGTGCCCGGGGAGGAGTGGAAGAAAATGTCTGTAAAAGGAATTTCATGGAACTGTGATTGAGAACGTACAGAATCTTTTAGGGGTGGTCATGCATCGTTAGGCTAGCAAAGGACCTTTCTGTAGCCGTGAGAGGTTTGGAAATCTGTTCTCAAGTTCTTGTAGCAGGGGACACATCATGTTTTGCAAAAGTATTTAAAGGAAAGGAGACTGCGTGTTCTGATTGAGCCGTCTGAGGATATACACATGCAAAAGGCAGGAGTTGATGCAGGGAAGCAAAACCCCCCCCTGTCTTGCTTCATCCTCAACTATCCCCTTTCTCTCTCTTTCCCCCCAAGTCCCCAGTTTGAGCTAATCTTCTTAGGGGAACTTTTTAGCCCCATTTAATCAGGAAACAGGAAATGTGAGGTGGAGAGAGGAATTTACAGGGGGAGGCATGACATTCTGAAAACTCTGTATGTTCTTTGAAATATATTAAAATACAGATTCTCATTTTCGGACCCAAAATATCCGGGTTGCCTTGAAGGAGGATTAGGAGTGTCACAGCAGGGATGCAAAGAGAAAGATTCAACATCCACCCTTTGACATCTAGAGGAGGGCTTCTGGGTCGCAGAAAAGCATTCGTTTTGAAAGTCAAGCTTTGTGGCGAGAGAATTTCTTTAGCACCTGTCAAGAGCCATCCTGCGGACTAGATCATAATAAAAGGCAGGGATAGAGAGAAGTCAGCGTATGACAGAAGGTAGGTGGCATGTGTGAAAGAGAAGAGAAAATGAGGAGAAGCAGGCAGTGAGGCACGGGTGTCGTAACCACCCCTCTTTGGGCTGATGTCCGAGCAGCCAAGGTGAATTGGCGGAGACAAAAGCAAAGGGCTTTGTGCCTGAACGTTCTGGATCCCTGGGAGGTTGGCAACATCCGCCTGTTGGCACATCTACCAAGGCTCACCCCTGAAGGAGAAGTTGTCGTGACAGATGGGCCTGAGGCGGCGCCCAGAGTTCCACAGCCTACCAGTCAGTTTGCAGGGAGCCAGAGGTCCCTGAGAGGCCCACTGCAGAAATTCAGAGATCTGGGGAGGACTGCCTGGAGGCGGAGGTCAGGAGGAAGAAGCTGCAGAGGAAGGGGAAGTGGCCAGCACGCTGGAGCCTGGTGGCAGATGATAGAATGCTGTTCCCAGCGGGCAGGTGGATGGGCCCATTGAGCCTCAGCAGTCACTGGTGTAGGGCCCAGACCAGATCTTTACTGTGACCACGGCCTGGCCCCTGGAAGGAAGGTGAGAGACAGACCAGCTAGAGGAGAAGAGTGCCTTTAGTTAGCGAAGCCATTCGCTCATTGAAGCCATGTGGGGTAAATAGTATTTTTATTTTGTGTCTGAAGACGCCGCAGCTCCGGAAGTTGAGGTGATTTACCCAAATTCATCCAGGGGCCAGCAGACTCAGGGCAGGATTCAGCACTCACCCCCAGCAGTGCAGCCAGGTGCTGAGCATCACTTTCTCTGCTCCATTGAAGCTTTTGATGTTTTCTGGTTTCTACTTTTAGCTGTCTTTCTTAATTTGGAAAGATGCCCAGAATTCCTCCAAGATGCACACCCCAAACAAGTAAAATGCAACGTGGCTTGGTACTGTGGTAATGACTCAATCAATTACCTTAAAAATTTTTTTTAATGTTTATTTAGTTTTGAGAGAGAGAGAGAGCACAAGCGAGGGAGGGGCAGAGACAGAGAGGGAGACACAGAATCTGAAACAGACTCCATGCTCTGAGCTGTCAGCACAGAGCCCGATGAAGGGCTTTAAGTCAGAGAAAGGTGAGATCATGACCTGAGCCGAAGTCAGATGCTTAACCGACCGAGTCACCCAGGTGCCCCATCAATCAGTTACCTTTTAATAAAAATGCTGCAGTAATTCCAAAAAACAAAAAACAAAACAAAACAAAAACCCCAAACTCCACATGGGACAAAAGTGGTTATTGGGGGAATCCCTTGATGAGTTCTCTCAGTTGATTTTATAACTCACTTATTTGGAGCTTACTGGATTTACATTTTATACTCCAAACTCAAAAGGAAATCGTTAAACATAGCAGAACGTTGAATGTTCACACTCCATGCCTTTTCCATTTTTCTTTGTTTTGCATATGGTCAGAGCCTGTGATAAAGACCTATCACAGTACCTATATTTTTCTCATTAACCAATGTAGAAACTCCGTTGCTTAATCGGGATTTTGTCATATTTTACATCTCAAGTTTTTCTTGGGAGTTAAAAAAATATATACGCTTGTCACCAGACAAAGCCAACACAGAAAGAGGTGGCAAAGGAGTTAGCGCGTGTGGCCTGAGTGGGAGGCACCTGTGGTCTGACTGAGGTCAGGGGAGCTTAGAGAACTGGGTATGGCAGCTCATCCCAGGCCAGTACACAGACCCACCACTCCCCACCTCCTCTCCACCAGCATTTGCCCAGTAAGTTCAACCGCAAAGTAGGTGACACTGGAAGTGGAGGGAGGTGCGTGGTGACTGTACACAAGTGTGATTAAAAGCCACTCCTTTTATTCTGTCTGGAGACAAAATAGCTTCCTAGATAAATGTTTATGATTTGAACTTGAAATGTCATTGGTGGAATATGTATTTTGCTTACAAATGAGACTAAGGGAGTTGTATGGAGGCTTCCGTAAGTCAGACATAGGGGTTTGGAAATGTCTTGACCCCTATCAAAGTACAATAAACTTGACATTAATAATTCCTTGCTAGGTTTTTTGAAATTTCTTAACTTTTATTTAGATTTGAAAATATTGGGAAGGACTAAAATGACGTATGTAGTGCTGGACTGACTGTATTTGTCTTTGGGTACCCACATGACATGTAGCATCTGTGCTCCATGGCCAGACATACTGCTCCACCTGGGTTTTAAAATACAGGGAGCAGAGTGGGGTGCCTGGGTGGCTCAGTCCAGCTTAAGTGTCCAGCTTCAATTCAGATCATGATCTCATGGTTCGTGGGTTCGAGTCCTGCGTCAGGCTCTGTGCTGACAGCTCGGAGCCTGGAGCCTGCTTCGGATTCTGTGTCTCCCTCTCTCTCTGCCCCTCCCCAACTCATTTGTGCACGCACACGCTCTCCTTCTCTCTCTCAAAGATAAATAAACATTAAATAATAATAATAAAATAAAATATGGGGAGCAGAGTTTGGTAAACGCCTTGGCTGGAGATTAAAGTAAGACAGTAAGACTTCATATCGTGATCCCAAAAGGATTAAATCCACATCACTAGGGAGTTCAATTTAATGAGTCTTAGAAAATAGATGATCACCTTTCTTAAGGAAATGTATAGCATCCTTCTAATACATGCAAATTCAACAGAAGTTAGAATATACCAGGATTTCTCATTTAGCTGATTTTTTATTTAATGTAATTTCAAATAAATTTAGGCATATGATAATTACAGCAGGATTGCAACAGTTTTATAGAAATTGAGAATGATAGTATTGTGAATTAGGAGACAAGAGAAAAAAAATTCTCACACATCCCCCCCTAAGAGCTAACATCATTTTGGTGTGTTAATCATTGATTCCTCAGCTGACCCCCCACATGGGAATCACCTGGGAAGCTTGTTACAGTGCAGATCTCAGGTTCCTTCTCTGAGTCAGAGTCACTGAGGGTAAGACCCCACAAATTTATATTTTTTAACAAGCTCCCAGGGTTGATTCTGATTTGCAGCTGGGATATTAGCTTGTTTAGCTACTCAGGGGATAGTTTTACCACCAGTTCATCTGGAGGGCTCATTACAGGCTTTGTGCACAGATCACCTCTGATGAAGGCAATGGGAAGCCACTAAAGGCTCCAAGCAGGAGGTGACCCAATCTTATTTGCTTTTAAAAGCTTATTCTGGAATCAGTTCATATGAGGGGAGGCAGACTTGGATTCAAGGGGACTGATTATGAAACATGGTGGACATAGCTGAGGCATATTTAGAAGGTGGATTTGGTAGAACCTGGTGATGACTGAATTTCACAAGGAAATAGCCAGACATCTTCTAGACTCAGGGAATAATACAGATGGTAAAGACTATTCATGGAGATAGGGCACACAAGAACTTTATTTCTCTCAAATACTTTTTATTATAATTTATTATTTTCTCTCAAATACTTTTATTAAATTTTCTCTCAAATTATTGAGAGAAAATATAATTTATTTATAATTTCTCTCAAATACTTTTTATTATAATTTATTATTTTTCTCTCAAATACTTTTATTAAATTTTCTCTCAAATTATTGAGAGAAAATATAATTTATTTATAATTTCTCTTAAATACTTTTCCAAAAGGTGGTATTTAAATAATGTATTTTAATTTAGGCAAAATATAACTGTCATTATATTATAATGAAATCTTTAAGAGGGAAAAGTAGTAACTTCACAGTGGAGAAATCAGGTAGACTTCACCTCAACCAAGAGATCCAAATTAATGTCACCGGGAATGACACATATCCACACCATGTACCCCTGATGTGATGCAGTGAGAAGGGCAGAGCATCACATCTGGGGTATTCTTACCAAAAGTACATAACCTTGTTTTTGTAATGAGAAAACCTCAAACTAAAAATGAGGGACATTCTACAAAATAACGGGCCAGTCCTCTTCAAATGTGTCAAGGGCAATGGAAGGCAAAGAAAAAGAGGCACTGTCATAAACAGAAGACTGAGGACACATGACAGCCAAATAAAATGTGGAGCCTGGGACAGAAAAAGGATATTTAGTGGGAAAAGTGACAAAATTTGAATAAGGTGTGTAAGTTATTTAATAGTGTTATAGCGTGTGATGGTCCCCAGGTTTTGATAATTATACTATGATTATGGAAGATGTTAGATTTAGGGAAATCTGAGTGAAGGGCATATGTGTTTTCTGCTCCTTTAGCCACTTTTCTGTATATCTAAATTACAAAGTTAAAAAATTACAAACAACATTCATTTTTGTAACAATTAAAAAATATAGAGTAAAAGACACCTTTAAAGGGTTTACAGCTTCTGTGATAAAGTCACTGGTGCTTGAAACAATGTGTATGTAGGGTACAAAATCTATGTGAATTGGTTCCAGTTCCTGTGTGTCTAGTAATTTTCCTCTTCACTAGTTTGGACTGGTTTAGGCTACAAAACCTCTGTATTTCCACTATCTTCATCATTGGTCTCAGCTGAACCTTTTGATATTGTGGGATTCCTGGGGGTAAATTCCTGCGAGACAGGTGAGGCACATAACAGCACTCCTGGGCTGAAACGCTGAGATCAAGAGTGAAAGGCAAACTGTCCGCAATATCTATTCCTTAATTTCCCTTCTGGAAACATCTCTTCCCAGAACTACCTTCCTACTCTGACCATTCTCTCCCTCACTGAGTAAACCTGAAACCCACTTTAACCCACTTGTTATCCCTCACAGCTATGGAGGGATAACTTGGAAATAGCAAAATCAACTCAGAAGTTCAGGTGTTACCAAGCAAGGAAGCCCCTCCTAGTTTTCTTCCCTCTCAAAAGACATTTGCATTTAACAACTATCCGGGATGAACTGGGGGGAATTTTACACTCTGAGGCAAGACCAGAGCAGTGCAGAGCTGGGTGGGGAGTTGCCAGTGTTTCTGGAGTCATTCAGGTACGTGAAACTTCTGGAGCTAAGGTTGCAGGGATCTTTGCACTCTGGAACTGGCCTGTTGTAGGGCCAACACCTAAATGTCCTGGGAGAAGTAACATGAGGTTACCTGTGTTAACTTCCATTGTTTTTGCCAGAATTGAGGCTTGTTATGTTTTGATGCTGACCTTGTTTTCTTTTTAAAAAAAAATTTTTTTTTTAACGTTTATTTATTTTTGAGACAGAGCATGAACGGGGGAGGGTCAGAGAGAAGGAGACACAGAATCTGAAACAGGCTCCAGGCTCTGAGCTGTCAGCACAGAGCCCGACGTGGGGCTCGAACTCACGGACCGCGAGATCATGACCTGAGCCGAAGTTGGCCGCTTAACCGACTGAGCCACCCAGGCACCCCGATGTTGACCTTGTTTTCAAGTTAACCTTAGTTTGACTCTCTCTTCAAAATGGCTGGAAGCTCTTGCTTTGATACTTACCAATACCATTAATATTTTGGGACCAGAGAACAGTATTATATTTTCATTGCCAACTCAAATGTAAATCGTGTTCTAAATCCCATATTAAAAATAAATTTTTTTAATGTTTATTTATTTTTGAGAGAGACAGAGACAGAGTGTGAGTTGGGGAGGGGCAGAGAGAAAGGGAGACAGAATCCGGAACAGGCTCCAGGCTCCAAGTTGTCAGCACAGAGACTGACTCGGGGCTCGAACTCACAAACCGTGAGATCATGACCTGAGCTGTAGTGGGATGCTCAACTGACTGAGCCACTCAGGCACCCTTCTAAATCCCATATTACCATTAAGGTAGTTTGTTTACAATTCCTAGTGTTATTTGGCATTAACCTCTCCCACAAATGGCCATCAGGACATTTTCTCTTGAACAGTAGAGATGGTCATAGCGAATTTCTTACTTGTTTACCCAGCATTATATGAAGCCTCCTTGCCTTTGTGTCCCCTGCCTGCCTTCAGCTAATGCAGTAAAAAGTCTGCCCGAGGCCCTGAGCTTCTTACCAGAGAGAAGCCTGGCAAGTGGATTCAGGGCATTATTTGCAGGACAGGTACCAGAGTCTGAGCCTTAGGAGCAGACTCAGGAGAGGGAGAGCTGTGCCCCGAGAGGTGAACTCTGACTGCTCAAAATAGTCCTCATAGTCTTTGTCCTCCAAACCCGAACCTGATAAACAAGCTTTAATCTCAATTGCTCCCTGTCACCTGCCTTTTACTTGACACTGCAATTCTCCAGGTGGCTATTCCTGGAGGGTGCTTATCCAGAGATTCATTTCTTCCTTTTTATCTCACTGCCAATGTTAACTTTGACTTTATGGAAGTATAATTTATAAGCCATAAAATTCACCATTTCAAGTGTACAATTCAAGGACTTTTTTTTGTAGAAGTAAGAACTTTTTTACTGGGTTGTGCATCCATTGCTGCAATCCAGTTTTAGAACATGTCATCATCCTAGTAAGATTCCTTTATGTCCGTTAACCACCAAATTCCAGGCAACCTCTTATCTATGTTCTTCTGTGTTAATATAGACTTTTTTTTTTGCATTTCATATAAATGGAATAATATGGTATGTGGTCATTTGTGTCTGGCTTCTTTAACTTAGCATAATGTTTTTGAGGTTCTTCCATGAGGTAAGCAGGTCAGTGCTGTTTTTGTGATGGCAGGTTCCTACTACCCCAACCTCAAAATTCCTTAAAGCTGCTAAGACCACCTGCTCGTTAAGTGGTCCTCCCACTTCTCTTCCTGTTCCCCTAGCGTCAGTTTTCCACGTTATTGGGTCTGATCTGTTCTTCTCCCTGCTCAGCATGGATGGCCTCACCTGGGCTCAGCTGCCGGCCCTGCCCTCTCCAGTCCACCTCACCACATTCAGGTTTTGTTCAAATGATACTTCCTTAAAGGGGTCCTCTCTGACCTCCTTGACTAAAATAACATCATTTGTCCTGAACTATTAGCTTGCCCTGCTCTGTTTCTTCATAGTTTATTAATTCTTTAAATTATATTTTCTGTTTATCTTTAAGAATATTTTTGAGTTATAATTGCCATATAACATTAGTTTCAAGTGTACGTGATTCAATAGATGTTTACATTGCAAAATTATCACCACAGTAAGTCTAGTTAATACCCATTATACTAACATATATATTTTTTTCCTTGTGGTAAGAACTTTTAAAATCTCCTTTCTTAGCAACTTTCAAATATACAGTGCAATGTTATTAACTATAGTCTTCATGCTGTTCATTATATACCCAGGACTGACTTATTTTATGACGAGAAGTTTGTGTGTGTTGACCACCTTCACCCATTCTGCACCCTCTGCCTTCCACCCCATCTCTGGCAACCACCAATCTGTTCTCTGTATCTGTGAGTTCATTTTTTCTTTTTAAAGATTTCACATATTAGGGGTGCCCGGGTGGCTTAGTCAGTTAAGTGTCTGACTTCAACTTGGTCATGATCTCACCGTTTGTGAGTTTGAGCCCTGCATAGGGCTCTGCTCTCAGCACAGAGCCTGCTTCAGATCCTTTGTCCCCCTCTCTGTCTTAGGCTGTGGTGGGCTTAGGTGATAGATACACTCCAGAGGTTAATAGGACAAAAAATTGAGAAGCAGTGCTTCTAGAGGATTTAGGGAATGGATGCCAGTGGGTGGTCGGCAACCATCTAGTTCAGGTGTTGGAGCTGGACATGAATGGTAAAAGCCCAGAAGAAGCTAGTAAAAAAAGATCTCTGAAATAATGAAAAGAGTTATTCCATCCTGAAGCCCTTTTTGAACAATTGGTATGTGGTGACCTTGGAATGTACTTTCTCAGGTAATGTCTCATCATCATCGATACATAGTCAAGACATTAGTTATGTCTAAGGATAAGAGGAATATTAAGTTAAAGTAAAATCATATTACTAGACATGATTTTATAAGGAGAGCTGAGAGAGTGCCTGGAAGTGGTTGGGGGCAGTCATTTACTGTATGGTATGTGGGGATTTGGTGGGTCATTAGGTGTTATCATGTAAGGGAAAGGCTTACTAGTAGACTGAATACGTAAGCTTGAATTAAGGCCATAGTGAATTCAAGGATAGTAGAATAAGAATGATGAAGGTTAATGACAGCCTTGGTGGGCTAATGTTCATTAAGGCAAGGCTTCCTCCTCCAAATAAATGGATGAGTAGGTGTTCAGCAGCGATATTGGCAGTTTGTACTAGATACAGCTAGTGCTCTTGGTTGGATGAAAAGACTAATGGTTTTGTTAACTACTGGTACTGGAATGAGTGGGATGGGTGTCCCTTGAGATAGAAAGTGGGCTAAGGATGCTTTTGTTTTGTGACGCAAACCATTAATTACTGTCCCTACTTAAGGTGGAATGGCTATTCCCAGATTCACTGAAAGTTGTATGGTATGTGTAAATGAGTGTGGTAGTAGGCCCAGGGGTTTGCTGGGTCAATAAAAGGATGAGGAATAGAATATTAGGGTTCAGTTTTGTCCTTGATTTTGTCCTATGATTATGGATAGTTATTATTTGCTTTTTTTTAATATATGAAGTGTATTGTCGGATTGGTTTCCATACAGCACCCAGTGCTCATCCCAAAAGATGCCCTCTTCAATACCCATCACCCACCCTCCCACCCCCCATCAACCCTCAGTTCTCAGTTTTTAAGAGTCTCTTATGCTTTGGCTCTCTCCCACTCTAACCTCTTTTTTTTTTTTTCCTTCCCCTCCCCCATGGGTTTCTGTTAAGTTTCTCAGGATCCACATAAGAGTGAACACATATGGTATCTGTCTTTCTCTGTATGGCTTATTGGATAGTTATTATTTGGTCTGATGTTAACTGACTTAGTCATTGTTTGATAGCAATTAGACAGTTGTTGATTAGCTGGTTAGGTATAGGGGATATAACGAATAAAACTTTAATAGATAACCCTATCATTATTGGGGTACTGAAAGAGGCACATAGATTTTCATTTACTTTTTCTCTCAAGAGGTGAGGTACTCCAGTGTCGTCGTCGTTTTTAATTCTGAGCTTGATGGGTAGTAATGTTTTGAAATGTTTAGTTGAAATATAACAAATAGGGTTATAATGATTGATATGAAGGTGATAAATTATGTTGATGTGTCTAGTTGTGGCATATCATTAAAAAGAGGCTTAAACTCTGTCTTTAACTTATAAGGTTAATGCTACTTAGCTTCTTAATGACCTTACAGTACAGTTGCAGGTCATTTTTCTAAGTGTTTTAGTGGAATTAATTCAGGAATGATTGGTATAAAACTGATTTAACCCACATATTTCTGAGCACTGCCCATAATATAGGCCTGGATGTATAGGTATTCTGGTTGATTTAATTGTCTGGAGATGGCTTCTATTTTTAGGCCTAGAGAGGGATGGATCATGAGTGTAAGATGTCTGCTAATGAGATTAATATTTGGATTGTTATTTCTATGCAAAAACAACTTGGTTGTCAACCTTTACTCGTTGTAGTTCTCCTGGTGTTAAGTGTTGTGTGGGGATCAAAGTTTAAGAAGTCAAAGAAGTCAAGAAATAGAAGTCACAGTTTAAGTCTTCATAGTCTGTATATTCATAGCTTCAGTATCATTGATGGCCCATAGTTTTTACAGTTAGTGAGGGGTTGTTGATCTCAATTAGGATTAGGATAGTCACTGGTAGGATAGTCTATATTGTTTCTACTTCTTGTACATCTATTGTATTTAGGTTAATTTAGCTGTTAATATTAGTGAAATGATATAAAGAACTAGAGAGCTGATTAAGAAGATGATTATGTATGGTTGTTAAAGTGTAGGAGTTCTTCTATGATAGGGGATGTTGTACCTTAGAAGCCTAGTTGAATGGATATGCCACGGAGATATAAAGAACTTACACCGAGGAGAGCCCGGGTGGCTCAGTTGGTTGAGCGTCTGACTTTGGCTCAGGTGATGATCTCCCAGTCTGTGGGTTCAGGCCCCACATTGGGTTCTGTGCTGACAGCTCAGAGCCTGGAGCCTGCTTTGGATTCAGTGTCTCCCTCTCTCTCTTCCCCTCCCCCACTTGGGCTCTCTCTTTCTCCCTCTCAAAAATAAACATAAAAAAATTTTTAAATGACTTACACCCATAATTTAACTTTGACAAAGTTATGTAATTTTTACTAATATTTCAATTTTGAGAAAGACATAATGGTTATGGTATTGAGTTGAAACCATTTTGAGAGGGTTCTATTTTTTCCTTTCTTATTTTAGACTTATATAAGTGGGTTCTTCAAATGAATGATATTGTAGAGGGTAGCCATGTAGTCATTCAAGATTAGTGTTAGTTAATTCCACTATTGCTACTTCTCATTTAGATGCAAATGCTTCTCAAATTATGAATATAATTAATATTACTGCTGTTAGGGAGATAAATAAACCTACAGATGGCATGGTATTTCATGTTGTGTATGCATCTGGATAGTCAGTGCAATGTCAGAGCATTCTTGAGAAGCCAAGAAAGTGCTATGGGAAGAAAGTTATATTAGCTCCAATTACCATGATTGTAAAGAGGCTTTTGCCCAAGTATGGTTGAATGTGTAGCCTGAAAATAATGGGAATAGTGACTAAATCTTCCTATGATGGTGAATAATGCTCCTATTGATAATACATAGTAAAAATGTCTTACCAAACATATGTGTCCTGGAGAATAATGTCTAGGGATGAGTTGGCTAAGACAATTCCTGTTAGACCTCCTACTGTGAATAGGAAGATAAAAGTTATAGTATGGCTAGTAATCATTTAATGTTTCTATGAAGGGTTTCTAGCTAACTAAATACTTTCATTCCTGTAGGGATGACAATAATTCTATTAACTGATGTAAAACATGCTTGTGTATCAACATCTGTGCCTACTGTTAATATATGATAGGCTCATACAATAAAACCTAGGAATCCAGGAGATATTATGATTCAGACTATTCCTATATGTCCAAAAGGTTCTTTTTTACCTGAATAATACATCATACCACATGAAATTATTCTAAATTCAGGGAAGATAATATAAACTTTGGGATATCTGGAGAATCAAAATCAAAATAGGTATTGGTGGGGCACCTGGGAGGCTCAGTCAGTTAAGTGTCTGACTCTTGATTTCGGTTCAGGTCATGATCTCACAGTTGTGGGATTAAGCCCCATGTCGGGCTCCATGCTGGGTATGGATCCTGCTTAGAATTCTCTCTGTCCCTCTCCCTCTGATTCTCCCCTGCTTTCTTTCTCTCTGGAACAACAACAACCACCACCAAACAAAAAAAACTCAAAGTAGGTATTGGTATCAGCTTGGGTTGCCTCCTCCTATAGGATCAAAGAATGTGGTGTGTAGGTTATGGTCTGTTAGTAATATGGTAATTCAGACTAAGACTGGATGTGATAGTAGTCGCAGGATGGTTGTGGTTAGGAGGGATCCAATGAATGAAGGTGTTGGGTATTGAGATATAGCTGGGTGGTTTTATATTAATAATTATGGTAATATGATTGATAGCCCCCTAAAATTGAGGCTACACATAGATGCAGAGAGAAGATGTTAAATTGACTGAGGCTTCTATGGGAGCTAGGTTGCTGGCTAGGGGTGCTTATACTGTTCAACTGGTTCCTGTACCTGCTCCAACTGTTGGTGAGTAAGAGCAGAAATGATGGTGGTTATAGTCAAAAAGCTCATGTTATTTATTTGGGGGAATGCTTTATTAGGTGCTCTGATTGTTAAGGGGACTAAACAGTTCCCAAATTCTCCAATTATAATAGGTAATACTCTAAAGAAGACTATCACAAGTGCATGGGCAATTGTGAGTACATTATAAATTAGGTCATCTCCCAATAAACTCCAGGTTGGCCAAGTTACATATGGGTTAAAAGCTTCAGGCAGTTCTTCCTATTTTAGTTAATGCACCAGATAGTAGGTATAGAGTGCTGATATCTTTATAGTTTGTGGAGAATAGTGGGCAG
Source organism: Neofelis nebulosa (assembly GCF_028018385.1). Taxonomy (NCBI): domain Eukaryota; kingdom Metazoa; phylum Chordata; class Mammalia; order Carnivora; family Felidae; genus Neofelis; species Neofelis nebulosa. The sequence continues at coordinate 98,473,908 of NC_080787.1, forward strand.
TTTATGAACATAAGTAAAATGGCTGAGTAAGCAGTAACCTCTAAATCTAAAGTCAGAGGTTGAGTCTTCTTTTTGTCAAGCCCTGTGGTGAATATCCTACTGAATTACAAATTCAAAGAAGCAGCTCCAACACTGCTGGGCTTCTCCTGCCCTTTTCCCCCCCTAGATGGTGAGAGACGTAATTGAAGCCAACTGATTAGGGTATTAACCACCAACTAAAATTTCGTGGGGTGGAAACCCACCAATCTAGTAAGGTTTTAGCTTAAAGAACTTGATTTGCATTCAATTGATGTAGGATAGAGTTTTGCAATCCCTGTACTTTTTAGGAATTAAGTGAATATACTTGCTTAGGACTTTGAAGGGTTTTGGTCTTTTCTAACCTAAATTTCTAGTCCAAGATTGATAGGTGCAGGTGGGAGGACTGTTGTTGATGTTATAATTAGTGGTGTTAAAAGAGTTAATCATTTTGTACTTTCAAAATGTCCTTTTATGTTGTTTAGTGATGGAAATATAATTAGTGATGTGAAGTTAATTGCATGTAGAAGTACAGATTGAGTAGTGCTATAATGGCTATTAATGTTGGTATAATAAGATCATTTTTTTTTGGTCATTTCCTGGATAATTATCCATTTGGGCAGGAATCCTTAGAGAGGAGGAAGGCCTATTGATAGTATGGTAGTGAAGATTAATATAGTGATTAAGGGTATTTGTTTCATATATATGAGAGTGATAGTGTTGTGGTGGATGAATTACACATAATATATATGTGGTGAGTGTCATTGTGATGTCATTGTAAGGTATTATTCATCTCGTGGGCAATTGATGAATAGGATATGATTTTTTCACAGTTGGGTTTGGTTAAGCCCACCTCATCTTCCAGTTACAATTGATGTAATAGCTATGATTAGAATTAAGTTTGGATTAATGGATGGTGAGATTTGGCATAAGACTGACATTGGTGCAGGGTTTTGTTGTATTAATAAAATTAACATGAGGATAATGGAATTCCTTGTGTTACTTCAAAGTAAAAAAAATTTTTTTTAGTGTTTATATATTTTTGAGAGAGAGAGTGAGCGAGCAAGGGAGGGGCAGTGAGGGAGACACAGAATCTGAAGCAGGCTCCAGGCTCTGAGCTGTTAGCATAGGGCCCAATGCAGGGCTCGAACTCACAAACGGTGAGACCAAGACCTGAGTCTAAGTCGGACGCTTAACCAACTGAGCCACCCAGGCACCCCTCTTGTGTTACTTCGGGTACTCAGAAGTGGAAAGGGGGAAGTCCAAGTTTTACAATGAGAGCTATTGTTACAATGGCAGATGGATGCTGTTGGATTAAAGATTTTTTTTTTTTTTCAACATTTTTTTTTTATTTTTATTTTTGGGACAGAGAGAGACAGAGCATGAACGGGGGAGGGGCAGAGAGAGAGGGAGACACAGAATCGGAAACAGGCTCCAGGCTCCGAGCCATCAGCCCAGAGCCTGACGCGGGGCTCGAACTCACGGACCGCGAGATCGTGACCTGGCTGAAGTCGGACGCTTAACCGACTGCGCCACCCAGGCGCCCCGGATTAAAGATTTTTGTAATTGTTCATTGTCCATAGTATATTAAGTTAATAATGGCCATTATAAGCAGTATTGATGTGGTTGCTTGTGTTAGAAAATATTTAGTAGATACTGCCATGTCTCGGGGGTTAATCGTTTAATTCTTAAAAGTAGTTTGATTCCTATAATTCCAGAAATAAGGTCTAAACATCTATTATTTACATTTACTCTGTCAAGGAAATTCTTTGTCAGACATATTTTTGGGATTGTGATGTCATACCTGGTGTAATTATAGGCAAGGATATGTATTACATACAAAGGGCTAATGTAATGATAGAAAGTTTTTTCACAAGAGATGTATCAGTTAGTTGTTTTGGAATTGTGAGTAAAATGCCCAGATTCATGGGAAGGTAATGGTTAGTAGGAGGGTTTTGATAATAAAAATAACTGTATGTAGTTCTGGCATGTAGGGGCTGTTAAATGTTTCTAGGAATATGATTGTTGTGAAAATGTTTATTGGGATGATTTTGGCCTATTCTGCTAGGAAAAATAGGGCAAAAGGGCCTTCTGCATATTCAGTGCTGAAGCTAGTGACTAGTTCTGATTCTGAGGCTCTGTTGGTTTCTGGTAGGGTTGAAATGAATCATATCACAGCTAGTAGTCATGATAGAAAAATTAATCATAAGAATTCTTGATTAGTGATTAATGTTGGTAGTATAAACAATCCATTTATTAACAGTACTGATAGTAAGATAATTACTAGAGTTACTTTATGTGAAATTCTCTGGGCTACTGCTCCTACAGCTCCAGTTAAAGCATATTTGTTTTTGTTTTTTTAAAATTTTTTTTTTAACGTTTATTTATTTTTGAGACAGAGAGAGACAGAGCATGAACGGGGGAGGGGCAGAGAGAGAGGAAGACACAGAATCGGAAGCAGGCTCCAGGCTCTGAGCCATCAGCCCAGAGCCTGACATGGGGCTCGAACTCACGGACCGCGAGATTGTGACCTGAACTGAGGTCGGACGCTTAACCCACTGAGCCACCCAGGCGCCCCCAGTTAAAGCATATTTGTTTGTTTGTTTGTTTGTTTAATTTTTTTTTTCAACGTTTTTTATTTATTTTTGGGACAGAGAGAGACAGAGCATGAACGGGGGAGGGGCAGAGAGAGAGGGAGACACAGAATCGGAAACAGGCTCCAGGCTCCGAGCCATCAGCCCAGAGCCTGACGCGGGGCTCGAACTCACGGACCGCGAGATCGTGACCTGGCTGAAGTCGGACGCTCAACCGACTGCGCCACCCAGGCGCCCCCAGTTAAAGCATATTTGAATTTGAGGCCCATCCAAGTCAGAGGATGGAATATATAACTGAGTTTGACATAGCTAGCATGAATAGGTTCTCCTAGGTTTATATTGACTAGTGGATATGGTATAGGCAGGGGAATTTATATTGTTGTTGCTATGGTGAGGGCTAAGATTGGTTCACTAATGGATATGGATATTGATGATGTTAGCATTTCATTGGTTCTTTAATGAATAGTTTTATAGCATCAACAATGGGTTGTAATAAACCATGAGGGCCAATAATTTTTGGTCCTTTGCAAAGTTGTATATATTCTAGCACTTTTCATTTGATTAGTTGAGGAATGCTATGGCAAGTGGGGTGGGGATAACCAATGAGATAATATTAATTCTAAACATGTTGTTAGGAAGAGGAATTGAACCTCTGACTATAAGGGTTTAAGTTTTACACAATTACTGGGCTCTGACACCCTACGAAAACCTGTTCTTGGGCAGGGAATATGTAAATTAACTAAATTAAGATTATACAATCTATTAGTTTGAGGGTACTTCAAACTAATGAAGTAGGCTTCAGTTTTCTTGTCCTTCCATATTGGGAGAAATTTATAATAGAAAGGAACTAACCTGGACTACTTCTGGTCTGAACTCAGATCATGTAGGATTTTAATCATTGAATAAATGAACCATTTATAGTGGCTGCACCTTTTGGGTGTCCTGATATAACTGATAAACTCTATTGTTGATATGAAACCTAGAATAGGATTGCACTGTTATCCAAGGGTAACTTCTTCCGTCAATCGATATCTTGCATCAATAAGTGATGTAATATTTGATTAGTGAGTCTAGATTTTAATCACTCAAAGGTTATTTTGTTCTTTAAGGTCACTCCAACCAAAATTGCTAGTCCACTTAAAGTCTTGTTATCCCTTATCGCCTGATACGGTTCTATAGATCCCTTAACTTATTTTTACTTTTTAAAATTCTTTTTTCTTTTTACTGATCTGTTTGTGTCAATTTCACTGTACTTTCTTCCAGGTCACTGACTCTTTTGTCTGCTTCATCTAGTCTGCTATTGAATCCCTGTAGTGTATTTTTCAGTTGTTGTATTCTTTAGCTTTATAATTTCTGTTTGGTACTTTCTTATACTTTCTATCTCTTTGTTGAACTTCTCTTCATGTTCATCCATTCTTTTCTCAAGACTGGTGAGCATCTTTGTGACTGTTACTTTGAACTCTTCATCAGGTAAATTACTTATCTCTGTTTCAGTAAGGTTTTATTCTGGAATTTTAGCTTGTTCTTTTCTTTGGAACGTATTTCTTTGTTTCCTCATTTTGCTTACTCTATGCTTATTTTTTTTAATATTTATTTATTTATTTTGAGAGAGAGCACGAGCAGGAGAGGGCCAGAGAGAGAGAGAGACAGAGACAGAGACAGAGGATCCCAAGCAGGTTCCACACTGTCAGCGCAGAGCCCCATGTGGTACTAGATCTCAGGAACCATGAGATCATGACCTGAACTGAGTGAGATCAAGAGTCAGACACGTAACAGACTGAGCCACACAAGCACCCCTCTGTGTTTGTTTCTATATATCAAGTCAAAGAGCTATCTCTCCCAGTCTTGAAGGAGTAGTCACAGGAAGACTGGAGATGTGTTTCAGTCTGCTGTCTGTGTAGTACCCTGGGGGTGGTAGCCTACCAAGGACTGTCTCGCCAATTGTTTTAGCCCCATGGGGTACAGAAACACAAGTCCCCCTGGCCACAAGAGCCAGGTGTTCAAGGGGGGTTTTCTGTAGGGATTGCATGTGCCTGTTGGGTTTTAGTGAGTGGGGTTATAGGAGAGTGCTGAGCTGGGATATGTCTGCCTGCTGAATTTAGTGAGGTAGGCTGTGAGGGAGCGTGGTATCTCTTTTTATTTCTTCTTTGACCCATGATTCTTCAGTAGCATGTTGTTTAATCTTCACATATTTGTGAGTTTTCTAGTTCTCTTATAATTGATTTCTACTTTCATATCATTGTGATTGGAAAAGATGCTTGATAGGATTTCAATCTTCTTACATTTAAGACTTCTGCCCTAACATGACCTGTTTTTGAGAATGTTTCGTGTTTTCTTGAGAAGAATGTGTATTCTAGTGCTTTTGAATGGAATATTCTGTACACGTCAACTCCATTTGGTCTAATGTGGCATTTAGGGCAGTGTTTCTTTAATTTCTGTCTGAATGATGGATACATTGATGAAAGTGGGGTATTAAAGTCTATGAGTGCTCGGGGCGCCTGGGTGGCGCAGTCGGTTAAGCGTCCGACTTCAGCCAGGTCACGATCTCGCGGTCCGTGAGTTCGAGCCCCGCGTCAGGCTCTGGGCTGATGGCTCGGAGCCTGGAGCCTGTTTCCGATTCTGTGTCTTCCTCTCTCTCTGCCCCTCCCCCGTTCATGCTCTGTCTCTCTCTGTCCCAAAAATAAATAAAAAATGTTGAAAAAAAAAATTTAAAAAAAAAAAAAAAAAAAAAAAAAGTCTATGAGTGCTGATGCATAGGGGCACTTGTGCCCCAATGTTTATAGCAGCGCTTTCAACAATAGTCAAATTATGGAAAGAGCCTAAATGTCCGTCAACTGATGAATGGATAAAGAAGTTGTGGTTTATATACACAATGGAGTACTACGTGGCAATGAGAAAGAATGAAATATGGCCTTTTGTAGCAACATGGATGGAACTGGAGAGTGTTATGCTAAGTGAAATAAGTCATACAGAGAAACATAGATACCATATGTTTTCACTCTTATGTGGATTCTGAGAAATTTAACAGAAGACCATGGGGAAGGGAAGGGAGAAAAAATTACAGAGAGGGAAGGAGGCAAACCATAAGAGACTCCTAAAAACTGAAAATAAACTGAGGGTTGATGGGGGGGAGAGGGGGGGAGTGGGTGATGGGCGTTGAGGAGGGCACCTGTTGGGATGAGCACTGGGTGTTGTGTGGAAACCAATTTGCCAATAAATTTCATATTAAAAAAAATAAAGTCTTCTATGATTAATGTTTATTTCTGCCTTTAGGTCTGCTAATCTTTGCTTTATATATTTAGGCACTCTTATGTTTGGGTACATAAATATTGAATATTATATCCTCTTATTATATTGACACCTTTATCATTACCTAATTACCTTCTTTGTCTCATTACAGTTTTTGTCTTCAAGTCTATTTTGTCTGATATAAGTATAGCTACCCCAAATTTCTTTTGGTTTCATTTGCATGGAATATCTTTTCTCATTCTTTTACTTCCAGTCTGTGTGTGTCCTTCTCTCTGAAGTGAATCTCTTGTAGGCAGCAGATAGGTGGGGTTTTAAAAAACTTTTTATTTGAGTGTTACATGTAACATGTAACGATGTTACATTAGTTTCACCTGTACAAAATAGTGATTCGACTTTTTTATATATTATGCTATGCTCATCACGAGTGCAGATTACCATCTGTCACAATACAATACTATTACAGTATCATTGATTATATTACCTATGTTGTGCCTTTTTATTCTCATGACTTATGATTCCATAAGTAGAAGCCTGTATCTCCATCTTCCCTTCATTCTGCCCATCCTCCTACCTACCTTTCCTCTGACAACCATCAATTCGTTTTCTATATAAGTCTGATTCCGATTTTTTGTTTGTTTAGTAGATTATACATGAAGTGACATTATACAGTATTTGCCTTTGCCATTCTGACATTTCACTTAGTATAATATCCTCCAGGTTCATCATATTGTCTAAAATGAAAATACCTCATCCTTTCTTATGACTGTGTAATATTCCATTGTATGTATATACCACATCTTCCCTATCCCTTCATCTATTGATGGACACTTAACGTTTCTTTCATATCTTGGTTACTGTAAATAATGCTATAATAAACATAGGGTTGCATATATCTTTTCTGATTGATGTTTTCATTTTCTTTGGGTAAATAACCCAGTAGGGGAATTATTGAATCATAGGATATTTCTATTTTTAATTTTTTGAAGAAATCTCATACTGTTTTCCACAATGAGTGGAAATTAATTTCCACCAACAGTGTATTAGAGTTCCTTTTTCTTCACATCCTCACTAACACTTGTTATTTCTTGTCTTTTGGATTTAGACATTCTGATAGGTGTAACGTGATATCTCATCGCAGTTTTGATTTGCATTTCCCTGATGATGAGTGATGTTGAACATCTCTTCATGTGTCTGTTGGCCATCTGTATGTCTTCTTTGGAAAAATATCCAGGTCCTCTGCCCATTTTTTAATCAGATTATTTGGGGGTTGTTGAGTTGTAGAAATTCTTTATGTATTTTTGATATTAACCTCTTATCTGATATATCATTTGTAATTGTCTTCTTCCATTCAGTAGGTTGCCTTTTTGCTTTGTTGATGGTTTCCTTCACTGTGCAAGAACTTATTTTGACATAGTCCCTTTATTTTTTGGTTTTGTTTCCCATGCCAAAGGAGACATCTAGAAAACGTTGCTAAGGCCAATGTCAGTGACATTACTTCCTGTATTCTTCTAAAGGATTTTTATGACTTCAGGTCTCACATTTAGGTCTGTAAACCATTTTGAGTTTATTTTTGTGTATGGTGTGAGAAAGTGGTCCAGTTTCATTCTTTTATATGTAGCTGTCCAGTTTTCCCCAGGACCATTTATTGAAAAGACTATCTTTTCCCCATTGTATATTTTTTCCTCCTTTCTCATAGATTACTTGGCTATATAAGCATAGATTTATTGCTGGGCTGTCTATTCTGTTCTATGGGTTTATGTGTATCTGTTTTTGTGCCAGTGCTATTCTGTTTTGATTACTGTATCTTTGTAGTATGTCTTGAAATCTGGGATTGTGATGCCTCCAGCTGATCTTCTTGCTCAAGATTGCTTTGGCTATTCAGGGTCTTTTGTGCTTGTATACAAACTTTTGCATTATTTATTTTAATTCTGTGAAGAATGCCATTAGTATTTTGACAGGGATTGTATTGAATCTGTAGTTTCTTTGGGGAGTATGGACATTTTAACAATATTCTTCCAATACATGAGCATGGAGGATCTTTCCATTTGTGTCTTTAATTTTTTATCAGTGTTTTATAGTTTTCAGAGTATAGGTCTTTCACCTCCTTGATTAAGTTTATTTCTAGGTTTTTATTCTTTTTAGTGCAATTGTAAATGGAATTGTTTTCTTAATTTCTTTTTCTGCTTTTGCACTATTGGTATATAGGAATACTACTGATTTCTGGGTATTAATTTTGTATCCTACAACTTCACTGAATTCATTTATTCAAATAGTTTTTTGGTGGAGTCTTTTTTTTTTCTGTGTATAGTATCATGTCATCTGCAAATAGCGACAGTTTAATTTATTCCTTAACCATTTGGATGCCTTTTTTTGGTCTTATTTCTGTGGCTAGGACTGCCAGTACTATATTTTGAATAAAAGTTTGAAAGTGGATATCCTTGTTTTGTTCCTGATCTTAGAGAGAAAGTTCTAAGTTTTTCACTACTGAGTATATTAACTGTGGGGCTTTTTTATGTATGACCCTTATTATGTTGAAGTGTGTTACCTCTAAACCCACTTGTGAGAGTTTTTATGATGAATAGATGTTGAATTTTGTCACATGATTTTTCTGTATCTATTGAAACGGTCATATGATTTTTATCCTTCATTTTATTTATGTGGTATAACATGTTGATTGATTTGCAAATATTGAACCATCTTTGCATCCCTAGAATAAATCCCATTTGTGGTAAATGATTCTTTTAATGTATTTTTGAATACAGTTTGCTAATATTTTGAGTATTTTTTGCATCTGTGTTCATCAGGATATTGGCCTATAATTGTGTGTGTGTGTGTGTGTGTGTGTGTGTGTGTGTGTGTGGTATCTTTGTCTTGTTTTGGTATCAGGGTAAAGCTGGCCTCATAGAATGTATTCGGAAGCTTTTCTTCCACTTCTGTTTTTTGGAATAGTGTGAGGAGAACAGTTATTAACTCAGCTTTAAATGTTTGGCAGAATTCACCTTTGAATCCCTGTGGTCCTGGACTTTTATTTTTTGGTAGTGTTTTAATTAACGATTCAGTTCTGTTGCTAGTGACCAGTCTCTTCCAATTATCTATTTCTTCTTGAATCAGTTTTGGAAGATTGTATATTTCTAGGAATTTATCCATTTCGTCTAAGTTGTCCAATTTGTTGCCATATAATTTTTCATGATATTCTCTTACAATCCTTTGTATTTCCATGGTGTCCATTGTTAATTCTTTTTCATTTCTGATTTCATTGTTTTGGGTCCTTTCTCTTTTTTTCTTCATGATTCTGGCTAAGTGTTTATTAATTTTATCTTTTCAAAGGACCAGCTCTTTCATTTTTTTCTATTGTGTTTTTTAATCTTTACTTTGTTTACTTCTGCTCTGATTTATAATTTCCTTCTTCTACTCACCTTGGGCTGTATTTGTTCTTTTTCTAGTTCCTTTAGGTATAAGGTTAGATTCTTGATAATCTTTTTTTGTTGTTAATATTTTGTTTTTAAGTAATCTCTACACTCAACATAGGGTGCAAACTCACAACCTCAAGATCAAGAGCCACTTGCTCTACTGAATGAGGCAGCCAGGTGCCCCAAGGTTAGATTCTTTATTTGAGCTTTTACTTGTTTCTTGAGGTAGGTCTATATCACTATGTATTTACCTCTTAGAACTGCTTTCATTATGCCCCAAAGATTTTGGACCATGGTGTTTTCATTTTCATTTCCTCTATGTATTTTTAAATTTCTTATTTGATTTCTTCACTGACCCATTGTCTGTTTAGTATCATGTTATTTAGCCTACACATGTTTGTGTTTTTTTCAGTTTTTTTTCTTGTGATTGATTTCTAGTTTCTTACCCTTGTGGTTAGAAAAGATGTGCAGTATGATTTCAGTCTTAAATTCTTAAGAATGAATTCTTAAATTTATTGAGACTTGTTTTGTGGCCTAATCTATTCTGGAAAATGTTCCATGTGCACTTTAAAAGAAGGTGTATTCCATTGTTTTTGGATGGAATGTTCTGTATGTATCTGTTAGGTCCATCTGGTCTAATGTGTCATTCAAAGATACTGTTTTCTTATTGATTTTTCTGCCTGGCTGATCTATCTACTGATGTAAGTAGGGTATCCCCTACTATTACTGTATTATCACAAATTTCTTTATGTCCATTAATATTTGCTTTATGTATTAGATGCTCCAGTGTTGGGTACATAGAGTATTACAATTGTTATATCCTCTTGTTGGATTGATCCCTTTATCCTCATATAATGCCCTTTTGTTGTCTCTTGTTAGAGTCTTGTTTTAAAGTTTGTTTTGTCTGGTGTAAGTATTTCTACTCCAGCTTTTTTTTTCCCCACTTCCATTTGTGTGGTAAATGTTTTTTTTTTGTTTGATTTTTGTTTTTTGGTTTTTTTTTTTTATCCCTTCACTTTCAGTCTATTTGTGTATTTAGGTCTGAGGTGAATCTCTTATAGGCAGAATATAAATGGTTGGGGTTTTTGTTGTTGTTGTTTTGTTTTGTTTTACTCATTTCACCACCCTGTGTCTTTTAATTGGAGCATGTAGGCTATTTACATTTAAAGTAATTATTGATAGGTATGTACTTACTGCCATTTTGTTAATTGTTTTCTAGTTGCTTTTGTTGGTTCTACTCTGTTCTTTTCTTCTTCTCTTGCTCCCTTTCTTTGCAATTTCTTTTAATTTTTTAAGTTTTATTTATTTATTTTTGAGAGACAGAGAGAGTGAGTGGGGGAGGGGCAGAGAGAGAGAGGGAGAGAGAGAGAATCCCAAGCAGGCTCCACGCTGTCAGCACGGAGCCCGATGTGGGGCTTGAACTCACACACCATGAGATCATGACTTGAGCCGAACGAAACCAAGAGTCGGACTCTTAACCAACTGAGCCACCCAGGCGCCCCTCTCTTTCTTGTAATTGATAAGTTTCTGTAGTGTTATATTTGGCTTTCTTTCTCTTTAATTTTTGTGTATTCTTTGATAGGTTTTGGGTTTTTGATTACCATGAAGTTCATATATAACATATTAACTATATAGGAGTCTGTATTAAGTTGATTATCACTTAAGTTCAAACAAATGTTAAAAAAATGTTTTACTCCCTCCATGTTTTATGTATATGCTGTCATATTTTATATCATTTTATTCATAATTTTCTTACATCTAATTATGGCCACTTCTTTTTCACTTAAAGTCCCTTTAACATTTCCTATAAGGCTGGTTTAGTGGTATAGTGGTATAAACTCCTTTAACTTTTGTGTGTCTGGGGAAACTCTTTAGCTTTCCTTCAGTTATCCATGATAACCTTGCTGGGTAGAGTATTCTTGGTTGTAGGTTTTTTCCTTTCAGTACTTTGAATATATCATGCTACTTCCTTGTGGCCTGCAAAGTTTCTGCTGAAAAATCAGCTAATAATTTTATAGGGTTTCTCTTGTATATAATTTTTTGCTTCTCTCTTGCTGCTTTTAAAATTCTCTCTTAACAAAATATTAAAGATTAAAGATAATGTGTTATGGTGTGGACTTCCTTGGCTTTATCTTGTTCAGAACTTTCTATGCTTCTTGAACCTGAATGTCTATTTTTTTTCTCATAGGTTAGGAAGGTTTTCAGCTATTATTTCTTCAAATAAGTTTTCTGCCCCTTTTTTCTCTCTTCTCCTTCTGGGACTCCTATAGTGTCAAAGTTTATTTCCTTGATGTTGTCCAAAAGATCCTTTTACCTGTCCTCATTTTTTTCTTCCAAGATTTTATTTAAACTCAAGTTAGTTAACTTATAGTGTTATATTGGTTTTAGGAGTAGAATTTAGTGAATCATCACTTACATATAATACCCAGTGCTCATCACAAGTGCCCTCCTTAATGCCTTTCACCCATTTAGCCCGTCCCCCCATCCATCTTCCCTCCAGCAACACTGTTTGTTCTCTACAGTTAAGAGTCTCTTATGGTTTTCCTCCCTGTTTTTATCTTATTTTTCCTTCCCTTCTCCTATGTTCATCTATTTTGTTTCTTAAATCCACATATGAATGAAATGGTATGTCTTTGACTAATTTCACTTGGCATAATATAGTCTAGTTCCATCCACATTGTTGCAAATGGCAAGATTTCATTCTTTTTGATGGCTAAGTAATATTCCATTGTATAAATATACCACTTTTTCTTTATCCATTCATCAGTTGATGGACATGTGGGTTCTGTCCATAATTTGGCTATTGTTGATAGTGCTGCTATAAACATTGGGGTGCATGTGCCCCTTTGAATCAGTATTTGTGCATTCTTTGGGTAAATACCTAGTAGTGCAATTGCTGGGTTATAATATAGTTCTATCTTTAACTTTCTGAGAAACCTCCACACTATTTTCCAGAGTGTCTGCACCGGTTTGCATCCCCAGGAGCATTGTAAGAGGGTTCCTCTCTCTCCACATCTTCACCAACATCTATTGTTTCCTGAGTGGTTAATTTTAGCCATTCTGACAGGTGTGAGGTGGTATCTCATTATGAATTTGATTTGTATTTGTATTATGAGTGATGTTGAATATTTTTTCTTGCATCTGTTAGCCATTTGTTTGTCTTCTTTGGAGAAATGTCTGTTCATGTCTTCTGCCCATTTCTTGACTGTATTATTTTTTGGGTGTTGAGTTTGATAAGTTCTTTACAGATTTTGTTACTAGTCCTTTATCCAACATATCATTTGAAAATATCTTCTCCTATTCCATCAGTTGCCTCTTAGTTTTTTGAATGTTTCTCTTGTTGTGCAGAAGCTTTTTATCTTGATAACATCCCAATAGTTCATTTTTGTTTTTGTTTCCCTTGCTTCTGGAGATATGTCTATAAAGAAGTTGCTATGGCTGAGGTCAAAGAGGTTGCTGCCTGTGTTCTCTTCTAGGATTTTTATGGCTTCCTATCTCACATTTAGGTCTTTCATCCATTTTTTAATTTATTTTTGTGTATGGTGTAAGAAAGTGGTCCAGTTTCATTCTTCTACATGTTTGTGTTCAGTTTTCCCAATACCATTTGCTGAAGAGACTATCTTTTTTCCATTGGATATTCTTTCCTGTTTTGTTGAATAGGAGTTGACTACACAGTTATAGGTCCATTTCTGGGTCCTCTATTCTGTTACATTGATCTATGTGTATGTTTTTGTGCTGGTACCATACTGTCTTGATGAGTACAGTTTTGCAATACAGCTTAAACTCCAGAATTGTGATGCCTTCAGCTTTGTTTTGCTTTTTCAACATTACTTTGGCTATTCAGGGTCTTTTGTGGTTCCATTCAAATTTTAGAATTGTTTGCTCTAGTTCTGTGAAGACTGCTGATGTTATTTTGATAGGCATTGGATTGAATGTGTAGATTGCTTTGGGTAGTATAGACATTATTTTTTAAAATTCTTTTCTCTTTTTGCTGTTAAGCTTAGGTGCTTTTCATTACCCTCTCTTCCAGATCCCACTGATATGTTCTTCTGCATCAGCTAATCTGTTGATTAAATTTTGTTTTAAAAATTTTTAATGTTTATTTATTTTTAATAGAGAGAGAGAGAGAGGGAGCATGGACAGGGGAGGGGCAGAGAGAGAGGGAGACACAGAACATGAAGCAGGTTCTGGGCTTGCGGGGCTAGAACTCACAAGCCATGAGATCATGACCTGAGCTGAAGTCAGACACTTAACTGACTGAGCCACCCAGCTGCCCTAAATTTTGTTTTAAATTTCAGCTACTGTATTCTTCAACTCTGATTCGTTCTTTTTTTGTATTTTCTGATCTCTGCCAGTCTTTCCTCCAGCCCAGTAAGCATCTTTACAATCATTACTTTATATTCTTTATCAAGCATATTGCTTATCTCCATTCCATTTAGTTCTTTTTCTGAGGTTTTTGTCTTGTTCTTTCTTTTGGAGCATATTCCCCTGTCTCTCCATGTTGCTTGACTTTCTCTTTTTGTTTCTATAGATTAGCAGAACAGCTGCTTCTCCTAAACTTGAAGGAATGGTCTTATGTATGGTCATCCCCTATATAGACTGTGTGCTTGGTGACTTTTGCTGGCTTTCTGGAGCTATGGACGGTGTGGGCCAGGGGTCTTAGGGCTCTCTGTGCTGTAGGAACCTGGCAGGACAGCTGAAGTCGAAATGGGGGCAAGCTGAGGGTCCCAGGGCTCTGTGAACAGAGGGCACCTTGACAGGATAGCTGAAGCTAAAGTGGGTTTAAACTGAGGTTTCCAGGATTCTTTGCACAGAAGATGCCCTGGAGCAGTGGCTGTAGCTAAGGTGGGGTATAGGCTTGATGATCCTCCATGAAGCCAAGGTGGGGTATAGGCTAGGGTATTCCATGCAGGGGGCAACCTGACAGGATAGCTGAAGCTAAAGTAGGCATGGTCCAGAGTGGTCCCTGGGCCAATATGCCCAGGCAGGAGAGCTGAAGCCAAGTGGGTGCAAGCTGGGGTGTCTTGGGTGCTCAGCACAGTGGATGCCTTGGCCAGGTGACTGGAGCCAAGGCTGACATGAGTGGGATTGTCTCTGAACAGAGATTGCTCTGGTGGGGTGGCTGGAACAGGCACAGGTGGGGTAGGCACAGGCGGGGAATTTCCAGGGTCCTTCATGCAGGGAGCACCCTGGTGATGTAGCAAGATTTGAAGCAGATGGAAGTCAGAAGGTACTGGAGCTCTCTGCATTGGAGGTACCCTGGAAAGCTGTCTGAAGCCCAACTGGTGTAGGCCTGGAGTGTTCCAGAGTGCTTTGCTTTGCACCTTGGTACAAAAGCTGTTGCTATAATGATTGCTAACCAGGGGTTTCCAGGCCCTGTGGCCACCTTGGTGGAATGAGTAGGCTGATGTGGGCTAGAAGCCCAGGGCTCACTGACAGGCAGGCTTGTTAGGTTGCCTGGGCTGTACCCTGCTCTGTGCTTTGAAGGTGGAGGGAGAGTGTAGACTATGTCTAGCAGTTCCTTTCACCTAGAGATGGTTCCAGAAGCTCTCTTGCTGTTTGGCAGAATTCTAGGGCTGGTTCTTTTATATGATAGCTATTCTTTTAAATTGCAGGTTTGTTTGTTTGTTTGTTTGTTTGTTTGTTTGTTTTGTGCCCATGGACAGATAGATCTGCTCCCAGTCCCTCAGTACCATCCCTCCCCACTACTGTTTGCAGCAGTGGAGGGGTCCTTTGCTACCATCTCTTGCTGTTCTCTTTTGCCATATTTTGTTGTGCAGAAGCTGTTCAGTTGGCCCTAGTTCTTCTTCAGGAGGAATTGTTCTATAAATAGGTATAATTTGTTGTGTTGCATGGAGGAAGTGAGTTCAGTGTCTGCCTACATCACCATCAGACTGGAATTCTAGATGGGTCTTGTAATTTTATCCATTCAGTCACTCTGTGTCTTTTGACTGGAGAATTTAGTCCATTTACATTTAAAGTAGAGCAACAGGTATGTACTTATTCCATTGTGTTAATTGTTTTATGGTTGTTTTGAAAATCCTTTATTCTTTTCTTGTTCTCTTCCTTGGTGACTTGATGATTTTCTCTAGTGGTATGCTTAAATTTCTTTCTCTTTCTCTTTTGTGTACTACTATGTGTTTTTGAGTTGTGATTACCATGAGGCTTACATAAAACAACTTATAACAGTATTTTAAGTTGATGATGACTAAGTTCAAACACATTCTAAAGCTCTACAGTTTTTTACTTCCCTCTGACTCCACAATTTGCTTTTGATGTCACATATTACATTTATCTTGTGTAGCCATTAATATTTTTTGTAGTTATGGTTATTTTTATTACTTTTGTCTTTTAACCTTCATACTAGTTTTATAAATTAACTCACCATTTTTACATTAGATTATTCTGAATTGTATAATATATTTACTTTTGCCAGTGAGATTTATACTTTCATATGTATTGCTCTCACTAATTAGCACCTTTTCCTTTCCTTTCAGCATTTCTTAGAAGGCATTTCTAGTAGTGATGAACTCTACAGCTTTTGCTTGTCTGGAAAACTATATCTCCTTCAATTCTGAAGGACAACTTTGCTTGATAGAGTACTCTTAGTTGACACTTCCTTTCAGCACTTTGAACATATTATCTTGCTCCTTTCTGGCCTGCAAAATTTCTGCTGAAGAATATACTCATAGTCTTATAGAGTTCCCTTGTTTGACAAGTTGTTTTTCTCTCTTTGCTTTAAATATTCTCTCCTTGTCTTTAACACTTTAATTATGTGTCTTGGTGTGGATCTCTTTGGGTACATATGTTTTTGAACTTTCTGGGCTTCCTGGATCTTGCTGTCAGTTTCCTTTCCCAGGTTGGGGAAGTGTTCGGCCATTATTTGTTCAAATAAATGTTCTGCCCCCTTTTCTCTCTTCTTCTGGGACCCTATAATGTGAATGTTGGTCTCTTTGGTCTTGTCCCATAAGTTCTTTAAGCTTTCTCATTCTTTTTTCTTTTTGCTGCTCTGATTGGATGAGTTCCACTGCCCTGTCTTCAAGTCCACTGATTCTTTCTTTTGCTTTATCTAGTCTGCTATTAAACAATGTAGTATGTGTGTTTTTTTTTAGTGCAGTTATTGTATTTTTCAGTTCTGTGACTTCTGTTTGGTACTTTTTTATATTTTCTCTTTGTTGAAGTTCTTACTGTGTTCATCCATTCATCTCTCAAGCATGGTGAGCATCTTTATGACAGTTACTTTGAACTTTTTATCAGGTACATTACTTACCTCTGTTTCATGGAGGGCTTTTTCTAAGGTTTTGTCTTAACCTTTTGTTTGGTAGGTATTCCTGTTTCTTCATTTTCTTTGACTCTGTGTTGGGTTTTTATCTATTATTTAAAATAACCACTTCTCCCATTCTTGAAGGGGTGACCTCATGTTACCTTATTATTGAAACCTATTGTTCAACCCTGCCCTAGCTCTTGATTTTCTGCCAAGCCTTTGTGATTGTCTAAGCAGCCTACTATAGTCTTGGTGGCTTCCAGTAGGTGAGGGTGTACCAAGATCTCTCAGTGCCCTAAAGGAGAGTATCTCAGTCAGCACCTAGATTCAGGCTGATTGGAAGCCAGACACTCAGACAGCAGCTTTTAAAATATGCCATTATTCCTCTTTCAGGGGAAGACTGGAAATGGACATTTCTGTGTGCTCCCTCTGTGCCGATCTTTGGGATAATAGCCAGTTAAGAACTGTTTCTTTGTTTACCACCATTAACACAAGAACACAAGCCCTGTGAACACAAGTACCTCTGGCCACGAAATCCAGGCTATCAAGAGATGTGGTATGGCCACAAATGCTGGAAACTCTGATGATATGGGGCAGGACAGAGGCAGGAAGATGATGACACCTGCCAGCCTCCCTGGTCTCCAGAGGGGATTGTAGTTTGCCCTTAGATGTGTTTTAATGAGAAGTTTGCCCCTTAGGCCACAGTGATGAAGATAAGCTAATAGGCCTCTTTCACAGAAATATTGGAGGTGCATTTCAGACTGCTGTCTCTGTGTTGTGCCCTGGAGAGGAGGGAGCCACTTAAGAACTGTTTCTCCATTTGTTGCAGTCCTGTGAGACTCACAAATGTAAGTCCCCCAGGCCACCAGAGCCCAGTGTGATCAAGGGTTGCCCTTAGACAGCAGCTGCAAAATCCACGGCACCAGATGTGTGAATGAATGCCTTTCCAGGAAATACTGGTGACACGGAGGGAGGCAGAAGCAGAGTGTGAAAATGGCTCCCACTGGCCTCTGTGGTCTTCAGAGTAGTTCAGTAGGCTGCTATGTGTGTGTTAAGTTAGAAGCCTGTCCCTCCCTCAGGACAAATCTTTAAGATAAGCACACAGGTGTTTTTCACAGGAAGACTGGGCACTTTTCAGTTGGCTTCCTCGCCGCCGAGCTCTGGGGGTGGCCAGAGCATTCTGCATGAGCCCTTTAAGAACTGTTTCTTGGGTGTGTGAAATGGGTGAAGCCGTCACAAGGCATAAACTTCCAAAAGTTTTGGGGATGTCATGTCCAACATGGTGACTATAGTTAATAGCACTGTGCTGTACATTTGAAAGTTGCCGAGAGATCTTAAAACTCTTAGAATTTTCTCTATTCTCATGGACTTTTCATCTTTCAAATTAAAACTGTGAGTAGACTACAGAAAACAAAAGTACTTCTCATTTTGCTCTAGCCTCTGGGTCTCATGGTCACAAACACCATTGGCTGTCAAAGCTAGATGCTTTGGGGGCTCGTCTCTTAGGTACAGATCTTAAAAGTTGGGGTGCCAGATGTGGGGTCCAGACCCTTCACTCCTCAGGAAGAATCTCTGAGTTGTGAGTTCCCCCTGGGTGGCTGTGCTGGGTGTGGGGGGTGGTCAAAGTAAGATTGTGTCTCAGCCTCTCCTGTTTCAATGTGTTTTTTTTTTTTCTCATTTTCCCAATTCATAGGACTTATCTACTTGTGTTTCTTTTAGAGGACATTATTCTGTATGTAGCTGTAGATTCAGTGCATCTGTGGGAGGAGGTAAGTTCAGGACCCTCCTATGTCACGATCTTGAACAAGAACCCTCTTGTTTATGATCTTAGTACCACAATAGCGGGTAAGAGTACAGACTCCAGGGTCCAGCTGCCAGGGTTACTGCCCTGCCTGTTCACTTCCTGGCTGGGGAACTTAGGCCTTTGTCGAATGGGGGTAAGGGTAGCTAATGGCTTGTAAGGTTGCTTGAGGACAGAGTGCTTAGGGCTGGGGGGCACCGGGGACTCAGCAAAATAATTTATCCTCTGTCTTCTCCATCTGGAGGGTCAACTTCTTGAGGGCAAGACTTTTTTTCTTGGCACCCCTGCCCCCTAGAATGAATGGATGGAGACTATGGCTAAATATTCCGTATTCATTGGCCTCAGCCCTCATCCCACTGGCCTGACTATTGCATTCCAGTCTGATCTCTGATTTTTTTTTGGGCCCCTCACAGCTTTCAATCCTGTCTTTCATGCACCTTTGAGTCTTTGTAGCCTTTCTGGTCAATGGCTATGTGGTCTGTCCCAGGGAACTCCCCAAGGCTGGTCAAACTGTGTATAATACACAGACTGGTGACAGGCTTTTTTAGGTGAAATTTAATCTTTCCAGCGAGCAGCACCATTTGTGTGTAATTGCCGAAGTTCTAGTGGGAGTATTAGGACACAGTAATTGCCAAATTTTACACTATTCCAGGTGTGTACACATGAAACATGGTAAATGTGACTATTTCACAAAAGCCACAAATGCTCTATGGTGTGTGTAGCAAGGCCCTGTGATGAGGCAGTTAGACTACCTGTGCAATGTGTGCAGCTTTGTTTTCAAAACACCATAGATCAGTGTAAGACAGAGTGGAGGGGCAGAACACTGGACAGGAGAAGGTGACATCTAATAGGGGAGATACCTGAGATTTGGGAAGGAGCCAACCTCATCTACTTCTAATGTTTAAGGCTTAAGAAAGCTACCCGCAGGGGTGCCTCAGTAGCTCAGTCGGTTAAGCGTCTTTGGCTCAGGTCCTGATCTCAGTTTGTGAGTTTAAGCCCCCCATATCAGACTCTCTTCTGGCAGCGTGGACCCTGCTTCAGCTACTCTGCCCCTCCCCCACATTTTCTGTCTCAAAAAAAACATTAAAAACAATTTTTAAAAAAGCTACCTTCAGTTTGTGGTCTCAGTTAACCAGCTAAAATCTAGATGTGAGAGAACTTGCAATTAGAGACCAATTATTTGGTAGGCATTTTTATAAGTGTACCGTATTGCTTATTTCTCATAACTACCACTCACTGAGAGTTGGGATTTGAACCTGGGCCTGACTTCTCCTGAAGCTGAGACCCTACCCACTGCATTTTCACTTTCCACTGTTAAGTAGGAGACCTCAGCGGCAAAGTAGGGCTGGATTTTGTGCCAGCTTGACAATGCTCTGGACTGACTGGGAACAACCCAGTTGTTCGTACCTCAAATGACCCAACTGGTCTAAGGGAAAGGCTGCCTCTAGCTTATCTATGCAACTGTATTTTTTTCCCTGCCATGCTGGTCAGCAGGTGCATGGCAGCTGGTGTTAGCATCTCTCCCGGTAGGTGGTGGGTGGTGGTGATGTCAGTCTGTACATGCTGATAGCGGGTGGCACACTTTTCTCGGGGGGAGGGGGATACAGTGCATCACATGTTCGATGACAGCCACACTGTATACATTTCTTATTGAAACTCTGATAGAAAAAAAAAAAAAAAAAGAGAAACTCTGATAGAATACCTGATTCTAGATGAGAAAGCAGCCACCTTTCAGCTAGGCTTGCTATGTAGTGATATATACTTGACAGAAAACGGTGTCTAATATCAGACCTCAATGTGAAAGGCAGAGCTCTAAAGAAAAGCACAAATATGTACGATTGGAAAATCGGACTTATCTGGGGAAGTACAAGTTAATGGAATAACGAGGTGATCTTTTAAAGTTTTTTAAGGTTAAGATACTTCCTACAAAGTAGTGGTTTTATTTTAGTCATCTGATGAAGCAAGACAAAGAAGAAACTGTTTTCCTCTCATAAATTAGATCAGCATTTCCCAGACTGATACCCAAAGGAACAGTGTTTCATGAGATGTTAATGCCTTGAAATGTTATGAACTATACTTTGAGGAATGGTATATCCTCCTCTTAAAAAGGTGGCAGGGGTGAGGGACCGAAACTGTTTAAGTCTGTTCCTAAGTGGTCCGTGGGGGAAACAGCTTGGGAAATGCTGAAATTTCTGATTTTAAGGTAAGTTTGGATAGATGTATCTGGGTAGTTCACTTGTGTGATCTCTTAGTTTTATATGCTAGGTACTCTGATGTCCAGGATAGTTTGTAACCAAACTGATAGGTCAATAATCTGAAGCTTCTGGTCTGCTGCTTTTTAAGAAGAGGTGTCCAAAGCAAAAGAGCCCTGGCTCCGATGATCGGCTGAGTGGTTAATACAGAGGAGAGTGAGCCTGCCTCTAATGGCCGCATCACAATAAACCAGGGAGCTGGAATGGATGCACTCAACCTCTTCTCAGGGCTGGCCTTCTAGGATTTCCTTGTTTGGAAACTAACTTGTACGGAAAGGAACTGCTTTTCCAACACAAAAGTGATGTGATCCAGAATGCCCCTCAACACAAAGGAACCAGAAATCACGTCTCCCATTCTTAAATAACATTTATTATTGTTGTAAAGAAGTCTTTTTCATGAGAACAGCTCTCACATTTAAAGCTATATTGGTTACGGTTACAGAAGCACATTTCACTGAGTGCTCTATATGAAGTGTGCCCGACTACGGCTCTGAATTCAGCGATCTATTATTCACGATGTGTTGGCTGCCATTTAGCTATTTATCCAAACATGCCTTTTTAATTTTTTTTTTTTTTTTAAAACATGTGCCTGCACAGGGTGGAAAAAGAAACGCCAAGGGCTTGCTAAAAAGGAGAAGCCTAAAAAAGATAAAATTCCCGCAGCAGTTCTGTTCAACTGCAGTCTGTGAGTGCGGGAATAGTGTCCACGTGGGGAAGCATGATGCCCAGTGGTTTCTCCGAGTTAACGGTGTGAAAGCCCTTGAGGTTTTCCCCGGCTGTCAGGAGGGAGTGGGAAATTCCATTTACTGAATCCAGTCGATGTTCAGGCACCGTGCTATGAATGCAAACATATCTGAGACTTCTTCTATCACTTTGGCCGTGGGCTTCCCAGCCCCGTGGCCTGCCTTGGTGTCCACGTGGATAAGCAGGGGGTTGCTCTGCTTCCGGCTACGGCCCACGATGTACTGAAGGGTGGCAATGAACTTCAGGGAGTGGAGTGGGACCACGCGGTCATCGTGGTCGGCAGTGAGGAGAAGCATGGACGGGTACTGGATGTCGTCTGCCTCCGGTAACTTCACGTTATGCAGCGGAGAATATCTGAAAGACAGAGGCAGTTTCGTGGGGCCAGATATCAAAAGCAAAGTTGTTTGTTCGCTAGGCTCATCAAGGAGGACTGGTGGGCCCAGTGAGCGAGGCAGCGTAGCAGCTTAACTTCTCCAGCGACGGCTGCAGCTAGCTGGCACACGGGGGACCGCCACAGACCCTGCCTGCATCGTCAGCTGGGCCCTAGCAGGCTGCGCTGTTGGAAACCGGGCAGCGGTGTCATGTATTTGCTCGCGCTTTGGAAGACTTTGTAAAAAGCAAAAAACTCACAGGGCTGTTGAAATGACCGTGACTATATATGCACACTTACGGTCTTGAATGATTCCCACACTCTTTAGACTTACTTTTTCGCGACTACAAAGCGGACTGACTTTAAACTACTGATTGTGGACGTCATAGGTGCAAGCCTTTCTTTTGTTGGAAAACTTGAAATTCAAAGTTACAGCTTTTTGCCCCTTTAATATCTATGAAACTTTTATTCCAGGCTCAGCTTGGCAGTCCTGGGAAGAACACGGGTCCCCTCTGGGCCTCTTGGCGGCTCTCACAGGCCAGCAGAAAGAAACGGCCTTTGGCTGATGCTGATGGAGTTAGCGGAGGAGTAGAGAGGAGGCGCCTTCTGAAGCACAGCCTTCCAGGTAAGCTAACAAAAGGGTTTTAAGAATAAAAGTGTAGCCAAATTAAACAGTAATTGTTAGTAGTTAGGTGAGCAAGATGTCTTATTTTTTCTTCACATTTGACTCAATATGGACATATGTCTTGCAGAGCGTTCGGTATTAATGAATACCATCAACTATTTTAGTAGAGTTTTATTTGGAGGGTGAATAGTCAAAAACAGTAAAATTTCTGCTCACTTAACCATACCAAGACTGAAAAGTTCTGGAGGTAAGCCTCCCAACAGAAAAGAGGGGGGTGGCAATGGATCGGTTTTCTGATTCATTTAAGACTGATCTTGGATCAACCCCAGATAAGGGTTAGTTCTCGGGGAAAAAGGTTTGGATAACTCTGCCTACTCAGAATACCAACCCCTACCTGTGAGATTCACACACATGCCACACTTCTACATCAAAGATTCTGAGAAGTTCTGTAGAAAATTTATTGAAGCTATTCCCAAACTTGGAAATTCAGCTCCCTCATTGGGGAGACCCCCTTTAGTCTCCAGACGGTGCTTCATGGGACACGCTGCAGGGTTTGAGCAGCTCCCCCGGTAAGGCCCCCTCTGGCTCAGCTTGTGGTGTAGGGCTGAGCTCTCTGCTCATTTGGGAACAGGAGGTATGAGGAGACTACCGCCTGCGAGTGCCAGTTTGGAAAATTAAAGTCTAAAGTAGGAATATCCCAGACAACATCTTGAGAGAAAAAAATACTTAGAAACTTCTTTCCCCCCAAATTAATTTTAGAAGTATTAAGTTCCACTGAATATTTTGTTGCCTTTGATAAACAATTCAGTCAGTATTTTCAACTGAGTTTAGATGGGACTTCTCTCCCTACGTGTGTATTTTCTTTAATTTGAACTAGAGCCTCTTTAAATATTCAGCTTTTACTGGTATTTGCCAATGAGGTTATCTGTGTCTTTAAAAGTATTTAACGAAAAAACTTTAGTCATTTTAGCGGAATCTCTAAGTGAGGAGCTAGCCACAAAAAGCACTGAAAGAAAAAGTTTTTGGAGAAATTACTGTACTGAAATTTAAAGTTGACTGAGAAGGTTGGGACAGGGGACACAGAGCTCTTGCACCATCCTAAGGGCAATTCCTAACTGCTGCTGATAACGGTCTCCAAACCCCTAAATGTGGGAAGTGAAAAGAATGTAGCTTGAAGTCTCGAAGAGTCTAAACACCTGCCATTTTCTCACTGTTCTTGCCAAAGTGGTTGAAGGCGAGGAATGAAGCTGTGCAATACTTTCATAATGTGATTTGTAGTTTCAAATATACATGGTTACACTGAGAGAACAAAATAAGTTTAATGTACTTGCATACATCTCTATTTCCTTCTTTAAAAATTCCATATATAGATGTAAAGTATGATGACACCTTTTTCTATTATTTTGTGATTGCTAGGATAACAAATTACCATAAGTTTGGCAGCTTTTAAAACAACACAGATATCTTTTTTTTTTTTTTTTTTCCTTAAGAGAAAGAATCCCGAGCAGGGAGCCTGCTCAGTGCAGAGCCTGATTCATGGGGCTGGATCCCATGACCTTGGGATTATGACCTGAGCTGGATGCTCAACTGACTGAGCCACCCAGGTGCCCCACATAGATTCTCACAGTTCTTTCGGTCAGATGTCTGGGCTGGCCCAACTGGCTTCTCTGCTCTGGGTCTCAGCTGAAATCCAGGTGTCGGCTGGCTGGGCTCTTATCAGGAAATTCTGGGAAGAAAATCTATTTCCAGACTCATTCAGTTCCCATGTGGTTACAGGACTGAGGTTTCCATTTCTTTGATGACTGAATGATGGCTGGGGACTGTTCTCAGGTCCCACAGGCCCCTTCCCCCATCTTCAAAGCCAGCAATGGCAGATCTAGCCCTCATGATTCCAATCTGACCTCCCTTTCTGCTGCATTCCCTGACTCCAGCCAGAGAAAGTGCTCTGCCTTTAAGGGTTAGTCACTAGACTGGGCCCACTTCAGTAATCCAGGATTATCTCCTTATTTTAAGGTGAGCTGACTGGCGACCTTAATTTAATCTGCAAAGTCCCTTCACAGCAGCACCCAGATCAGTGTCTGATTAAAGAAACCAGGGGACAGGAATCTGGGGTGGGGCTTACAAGTCTGCCTATCACATCTTTGTAGTTTGTTGTTGTTAAAGGTCAAAACAAGGAAGACACACAGGTACTCCCATCACTTTCCCTACTTTTGCAGTAAGTTATATGCAAATATGAGAAACTGTAGAGGACAAAGAGTCAAACACTTATCTTTTTGACTCTGTTCAGTAGTATAATATCACACGGTTAGCAACACACACACACACACACACACACATACATATATATACACATATACGTATACATATATCTGTATATATACGTATATGTATATATATCAATATGAATTCAAACCTTACTTGATAAGCCATTCGAAGTGTTGTTTGCTGTCTGAGCACCCATAATCGGTGGTCCAGGCATGACCAATGGTATATTTATGGAACTTCAGCATGTCCATTACTCCAACTTGGGCAATAACACAACCGAAGAGGTCAGGACGCTGATTTGCACAAGCAGCTGAAAACCAAGATAGAAAAGGGAGGCAGTCTATCATTAAACATCTAAATAAACAAAAACAAAATAACACTTTAAATACTTTCAGACCCATGGTTATCCTTTTTCCTAGAGCACAGGAAGAAACCATCATAAATCCCCCTGCCTAATGGCCATAAGCTTTTCTCCCTCCTTTCACTATATCTGAGGGGTAGGGTATTCTCACCAGGAATAGAGCTTTACTCCCCAAAGTGAATCTCAATAGGGAGTGTTATTTGGAAAAACTCAAGGACTTCCTGGAAAATCTGTGTCTCCTGCTCCCTTTCCTTTTTTTTTTTTTTTTGTTTCCACGAAGAAAACTTGTTCAGGATCTATGACATAATAAGAAATACATATTTAGTCCCTGTCCCCAGTTCCTAGCACAGAACTTCTGAAACTCTTGGGATTTATTGAGTGATAGGGGTAAGAAATAACTGGCCCCTTTCAACCATACCTGAGTTCATGCTAAAGAGGTGACTCTTGGTGGCTCCCTAGATGGCTACATGGTGGGGACTGGTGGCCGGAAGAGCCAACCATGTGATTGGAGAGGTGGATCTTTAATTCCCACCCCTGACCTCTGGGGAGGGAGGGGCTGAAAACTGAATTAATAACAGTAATGATTTAATCTATCATGCCTGCACAATAGAACCTCCGTAAAACCCCTTAACAGTGGAGTTCAAAGAGCTTCCAGGTTGGCGAACACACTGAAATACTGGATGGGTGGCATTCCCGGAGAGGGCATGTTAGTTCTGTGAGCACCCCTCTACCCCATCCCCTACTCTACGCATGTCTTCCATCTTACTGTTCCTCAGGTCTATGAACTGTTCTGGCAGATTCTCAAACCTGAGGAGGCAGGTATGGGAACCCCAGCTGATAGCCAGTCAGAAATACAAGAGGCTTGGACTTGGGTGTCTGAAGTGGGGGCAGTTTTGTGAGTCGGAGTTCTTGCCATGTGGAGTCTGTGCTGACTGTGGGCAGTATCAGAACCGAACTGAGTTGTAAGACATCCAGTGGGTGTCTGGAGAGTTGGAGAATTGGTTGATGTTGGGGGAAAACCCCACACCCGTGGTGTGGGAAGTGTCGTGAGTAGAAACTGTTCATACAGCCCAAGGCAGGGCCTGAAACCCAGAACGGGCTCTAATTAATCAACTAAACAGTACACATTCTTGTACTGTTTTAAAATATTCTTCTTTGTATACTTAAGTTATATAAATGTATTTCTTTGTTTTGATAATTCAGCAAGTGTTTATTGAACATCCTGCTGTGTGCCAGCACTGGAGATATATACCAGTAAATGTTTTAGTGGGGAAGATAAGTGAACAAGCAATTCCAGTATGGGCAAGTCTGGGTGCTATGGAAGTGGGGGGTAGGGGTACCCAACCCGGTGTAAGGCAGATAGGGAGGCTTTGCAGGGGAGTCACATCAAAGCTGGCATGACGAAGAGTTAGTCAAGAAAATCTGGGCTTTTCCTGCCTCTGGCAAAAAACCTAGTTCGCACCCTAATTCTGATTTCAGTCCTCATTCATAATGCCAGATCCTGAGTCCTACCCTGGGGGACCCTGATTCTCTCACTCAGATGTGAGAGGGGCTTTTCATAAGCCCCTTTTTAATAAGCATTCAATACACTGACAAAGGGAAATCCAATTCTGCAAGTTCCTCATGGGACCAGGTTTGCCAAAAGACATAAACCAGTTCCTGAATATCAAACTGAAAACATAAAGGAGTTATTGGATGAAAGTAAATTATAGAACAATTCTCCCACTATTAGAATCAGATGGTATTTTCAATATCCCTTCTCATTAAATCTTAGATTTGCCCTTAATGCTTCTCTTTTACACCTTCACATACAATCCACGTGCAAATTCAGTTCACTCAAATTCAGGACACACCCAGAATCTGCTCCCTTCTTGCTACCTCCATCGCCATGCCACCACTGGGCCTCACTGGGATGGAGGCCTCCTCCCTGGCCGCCTGCCTTTCTGCCCTCACCTCCCCTTCCGTCTGCCCTGATTGATCCCATTACAAAATAAGTCAAATTATGACACTCCCCCCCCAAAGGCTTCTTATTTCACAGAGTAAACTGGGTCCTCTACACTGGCTACGGGGTCCTGCCTGCTTTCGCCTCCTGCTGTCTCTCACCTCTCCTGACACTCTCCCTCGCTCACCATGCCCAGCAACAGACATGGGCCTCTTTACTGTCGCCAGAATGCTCTGTGCTCTTGCTGGCCTCAGGGCCTTTGGTGTGTTGTCTGCCTCCTCCACTAGAACAAAAGCTCCGTGGGGTCAGAGGTGGTGTCTGTGTTGTTTGAAACTGTATCAATGCCCTGTCTAAATTTGAACAAATTATTTTGGACGTATGTATTTTACCTACATGGGAAAATTTTTTTACAAGACTATATTCTATTGGGGTAAAGAGTAAAAACAGGTAGGTATTCAGGTTTTGCAATGACTCAGTACATTTCAAGGATAAGGAAACTGAGTGAATGTGCTGTCCTCCCTGAACCCTCTTCCAAAACAGTGGATTTTCACATGTGTTTTTAACTTGTGCCTGTAAGTCCAGCCTACATTTGTACAACGGCCCGTCATATCCTAATGACGTTGGGTGTAGGACCCTAGCAAGCAAAGCCCATAAATGTTCGTTACCAAGTGAAATTTAACTACCGAAAATTAGGACAAGCCACTTTGAGGCAGTGCCACTTACAGGTTAAAGGAGACTCTAAAACCATAGTGTTGGGGTGCAACCCCAGCATCACACACTTTCCAGCTGTGTGACCCTAGGCAAGCTACTCAACCTTCAGTGCTCCTGAGTCATTAGGAAAACAGGACTAACCCAATCCCAGTCAGTTCCTGTCTCTTGGGCTGTGTGAGTGTCAAATGAGAATATGCATGAGAAGAGCTCAGCCCTGGGCCCAGCACAGGTGCTCAGCAAGTGAGAACTAACAGTATGAACTCGCTCATTACTGTTACACTGTGCATCCATCTGTATGCTACCTCATTTTCTCCATCTGTCCTCTGGCTGCACCCACAGCACAGGTGTTCAACAAATGTTTCATGATGATCATGCAAGTTCTGAGTAGCACAACCATAGGGGTTATCAGGCTCAGTCCCGTGATGGCTGAACTCTATAAACCTGTGGATCCGTGTGGGGACAGGGTCCTACCCAGTGTGCAGCTTAGAAGAGCTCAGGGCAGACAGGTGGGACAGCTTTTCAGGCTATCATGAATCAAGTCTACGTAAGATGGGTTCAGCAGTATCTTTTTTTTTAATGTTTATTTACTTTTCAGAGAGAGGGAGAGAGACAGAGTGTGAGTTGGGGAGGGGCAGAAAGAGAGACACACATAAAATCTGAAGCAGGCTCCGAGCTGTCAGCACAGAGCCTGATGTGGGGCTCAAACCCATGAACTATGAGATCATGACCTGAGCTGAAGTCGAACGCTTAACCGACGGAGCCACCCAGGTGCCCCTCAGCTGGGTCTTTATGTGTCATTTATCAGGTACCTACTCCAATACAAATGGGTTTTGTTATCTTTGGACCACTGCTCCCATCCATGAGCCAAGTAAATCAAGAGCTGTCTACAGTGTATCTGAAAACCCCCAGAGTGTTAACTAGTAAGTACAATAAAATCCAGTTCTCACCCACTAAGAGGCCTCCATTTGAACCTCCATTAATAGTCAGCCTCTTGGGAGATGTGTAACCTTCCTTGATGAGATATTCTGCAGCATGCTGAAAGTCATCAAAGCAGTTCTGTTTGTTTGCCAAGATACCACCTGCAATGTGCCAAAGTGAAAGACTGGTTAAGAAACAAAACATTAAAAAAAGACAATTTTAACCTAAATGGAATTCAAATGATAGGGCAGAGTTTCAACTATTGATCACTTAAACATAATGGGCTGACACCACATTAAGAATATGCATCATGGGGGTGCCTGGGTGGCTCAGTCGCTTAAGCGTCCGACTTCGGCTCAGGTCACGATCTCGCGGTCCGTGAGTTCGAGCCCCGTGTCAGGCTCTGGGCTGATGGCTCAGAGCCTGGAGCCTGCTTCCGATTCTGTGTCTCCCTCTCTCTCTGCCCCTCCCCCGTTCATGCTCTCTCTCTGTCTCAAAAATAAATGTTAAAAAAAAAAAATTTAAAAAAAAGAATATGCATCATGGAAATCCATCAATACCACAATCACCAAGCCATACGGTGGATTTGTATTTTTCTAAATACAACAGCAGTGCCCCAAAGAGAAGAGATGATCTGTTATGTCAGAGAACCATGAGGACCAAAGTATGAAAGCATGTAATCAGAACGAACCTAGGTTTTGGAGAAGCTCAACTTAACCTTGAGCTGTGCTCAACCCTTTCTGAGCTCCACCTAGTGAACAACGATGGGGCTGTGTGTGCCTCCCCCACCCGGGGACAACAGCAGTGCTCTGCACAGGTGTGCTTCTCAGCTCTCTCCCCTTTGCAGGAGACTGAAATCCTAACGATGAGAAAGAAGTTCTTCGGTTTTGCTCTTAATTAAGGAATGTAAGCAGGAATTAGGTGGGAAGGTAGTGCTGCAGAGAGCAGCCTATTACAGTTCCTCAGTTCTTGAATGAAGATCTCAGACATCTCCCCAGAGAATCCGGATTTCCTCATCTAGAAGTCATCCAATGTATACAACCATGCAAATTACGTAAAGAGAGGAACATTTGTAAGGTCTTGGAATATCTAAAAGTGAAGGCCAAAAGTCAAAGATGTACCCTCAAAAGAACAGATGTCTGAAATAACTGCCTATGAAATGAACAAGAAGCAGGCATAGCTCTAATTAGATATCTGAGATTAACCACTTCTACAGAAATTCAATTAAAGATGAAGCAGTGCTACGAAGAAATTTTTTCATATCAAAACAAATGTTATTAAAATTTTAATCAGAAATTATCAGTGAATTAGAACAGCTAGGATTACTTAGTTTCCAGAAATAATATCATTTTGGGTATATGACTATATTTTCTAAAGAGCACTAAATTTTAAACTCCATACATAAACAGAACGGAATTTAGGTATATCAATGTTCAGTATACTGGGGTCTAACTGGAAAAGTACATTTCTGGTCCTATGCCTAAATCTGGAGAAGTTTATGAATCAGTTTAAACACGGCACAGATCGTCTACTGTTAGCCTCCCTCAAGCTCCAAACTCCACCCAGGGCTTTTGGACAATAAGTTGGTTCTAATTAATACAGAGATGAGAAAGAGCACTGTGCCTATCATACATAGCATGGTAGACATCTGACGACCAGAGGGGTTTTATGGGGAAGAATCTGGGTTCTCCAAGAGAGGGCCACAGGACCAGGAGTCCACATAGGGGTGTATGTGAGTTAAAACAAACGTTGTCATTAGTAAATCAGGTGTTTCAGGTGATACGAGTCAAATATATGGTATGTAGAGATTTTCTTATTTGATCAATCATCTCTTAATATCACAGTATGATTTTAATGTAATTAAACTCTTAATATCAGGTCAGGGTCAAAATTACACAATGACCATTGATAAAGTCTTTGGGGATGACACATGGGAGTAGTTGACCTAATGATGGCAGGCAGGTCAGGAGCCCATTTGTTAATGAGAAATACTCTTGCTAAGATGCTCAAATAATTTATCTGATGTCAGCCCTTGGGGTGCTTGGTGAATGTTCAGGCAGTCAGACCTGGCCTTTCCTACATCTTGACATGTAACAGGTACTTATGAAAAATCTCTTTACAGATCTATCCTCATCAATGCGGACTGGATTTGATGCAGAAAAGGCCTCAAATTTGGGAACAAGTAGATATACACAGATCTGCTGTTCCTACTGTGGGAAAAGACCCCTTTAACCTGGGGCTGCTGACCAAGCACTGGTGGCCACCTTTGTCCTAGCAGGCTTTCTCATAAATGATGGTCAAGGGTCAAGAGAGGGGAGAAACCTGGGGCTGTGAGGGTGAACGTGTGTTCCTGCATCCTCCTCCAGCTATTGGTTAGTCTATGAATTCTAGATACACAAAAGGCTGGGAGAAAGGATGTACCCCATATATAAAGAAAAGGAAGAGTTAGGGCTTTAAAAAATTATTACAGTCTGGAGAATGAAGTTTCATATAGAAGCAGTATTCTCAGCCAACTGGAATACACGTTTCAGGAGCCCAGAGACCGGAGCCTAAATCATTAAAACCAGAAAAGACAAAGGATGGAGCTCCTGGGTCTAAAACCTACCCATCATGGAGTCACAGCAGCAAGGCCAGGAGGATGCTACTTCTCAGCAATCACGGGAAAATCAGAGAAAACAAGGAAAGAAATGCCCAGGAAGCTCTATTTTAGATTGCTCTTTTTCTTTTAAGAGAAAATGACCTATTTGAGAGAGCCAAATAATGCCACACAACCAACCTGGTATTTACTAAGAAGAGACAGAATAAATACCAAAAAGTGCCCTGCAGATTCACTTTTGACAGTGATAGATAAAAATGTATCTAGTGCATTGCTAAAAAACAAAACAAAAATGAAAACAAAACAAAAAAAAAAACCCACCAATTCTGATTATGGTCTAAAAGGAATGTTTCTGAAAAATACATACTTCATTAGATTAAAATAAACAGATTACAAAGGGAAACAAAATGTGAAAACACGGACTTGTTTTTAGAGGGGCAGTGGTGCCTGCAACATGTTTGAAAATACCTTATTTTTCACTTGTCTAGCCAAACACTTTTCTGCTCCTGACCCCGTCAGCTCATTCAGACGTAGCTTTCGCTATGCCATGTCTGTATTTCTGTACAGAAAATACTTCACCTTTATGCCACGTCTCTCCGTATTCGCCGCCTCCTCTGATGTTGGCCACTGCAAGGACACCGCCCATGTGTCTCACAAAGATGAGCCTGGACACACTGAGAAACAGAGCAAACAGTTAACCTTCTGTTAACTGCCTGGTAAGGACCATGTTGTCTCCCTCCATCAAAAAGAAAATGTATCCCTGAAGACATTCCACATGTAAAATACTGAAATAGGAGATTCATATTTTTATATTATTTGATTAAAGTGAAAAATATAAAAGTTCTGATTAATGTTTAACTGCAAAGTTCATACATTTTCATGAGCATTCGGTTTATCTCATTTTTCTATATTGGTAAATATTTTACTATACGAAGTGAGAATACATAATTCATTTTTTAAACTTTATTTTTAGAGAGAGAGTGTGTGTGTGCAAGTGGGGCAGAGGGGCAAAGGAAGAGGGAGAAAGAGAGAGGGAGAGAATCTTAAATAGGCTCCACAGTCAGCATGAAGCCCCATGTGGGACCTGATCCCACAACCCTGGGATCATGACCAGAGCCAAAATCAAGAGTTGGACGCTCAACCGACTGAGCCAGCCAGGCACCCTGGTAATACATGATTCACAATGCAAACAGAGAAAGAACCAGAAGCCCTCATTTCATACTGAGTCCATCTTTTAAACAACCGTATCGGCAAACTGAGTATCACCAGCCACATGACACAGCCCTGGTGCGAATAGCTCTGGGCTGGCAGGAATCCCTAGTGGTGGTCCCTGCTCCACTGTTTCTGGTATCTTTCTCCTAACTATGCAAGTTGGAAGAAAGAAACCTCTTTAAAATATGGGTTTAAAAAAATTTTTTTTTTTAACGTTTATTTATTTTTGAGACAGAGAGAGACAGAGCATGAACGGGGGAGGGTCACAGAGAGAGGGAGACACAGAATCTGAAACAGGCTCCAGGCTCTGAGCTGTCGGCACAGAGCCCGACGCGGGGCTCGAACTCACAGACCGCGAGATTGTGACCTGAGCCGAAGTTGGACGCTTAACCGACCAAGCCACCCAGGCGCCCCTAAAATATGGGTTTTAAAGAGTGTTTCCAGTTTTACAGACATTATGATGCTAAATTAGGTAACACAAGGTGTGAGAGAGGTAGAGGAGACCAAGGACACAGGCCAGAAAGCAAGCATGGAGGTCTCAGGGCTGGAGAAGGTTTTCTAGAAATAAGCACTATAAATAAGCACTAAATAAGACACTATAGCATAAAGTTGCTAGGAGAAAGAGTTAAGTAAGTCCTTTGGGAAATTTGGATTTTGTTTTCTCTTCCTCTTTCCAGTCTGACCCTCACAGTGCTGAATGACATCTATTTGCTGTTAGCTAAAATTAATTGTGTTTTGAGAAATGTTCATGAAAATTTTATCGTTCTCCCCTTTTAGTAACTGGGGAAATGCAGGTCTCTGTAACCTGGGACTCTAGATGGCCTGAGTGGTAATTTCCCGAGTCTTGAGGATGCAGAGAAAGGGAGTCTGGGGAGGCGGTCATACCACACGACTGGATTGGCCAAATGGATTTCCAATCATTTGGTCTTCTCATCAACATTTTTCATGCACCCTTGATGGTCTCTACGGAAGCTCCCAGCCTATCTGCTGGGTCCTGGGATAAAAATGGTACAGGGAC
This sequence comes from Neofelis nebulosa, assembly GCF_028018385.1. Lineage (NCBI taxonomy): Eukaryota > Metazoa > Chordata > Mammalia > Carnivora > Felidae > Neofelis > Neofelis nebulosa. Next base: position 98,507,255 of record NC_080787.1, read on the forward strand.
CCTCCCTTATTCATCTCTCAAATCCCAAAAGAGCAGGATTAATAACTATTTGTACAAATGAACGAAGACAAGCAGTTTTAGCTACAACAGATCAGCTGAGAAATCCATGTTGTCTCTATCTGAGTCCCACTGTAGCGACTAAGGGGAGCGAGGCTCAGGGTGCAAGTCTCTGACTTGTTCGCTGAAGCTTGGATTTCATCACTTTGAGTGATAAAGAGGGGCACACAATGACATGGCAGCCCACCTGTAGCTCAGGCCCTGCCTAGAACAATGGTTGGTGCGGAGGCGGCTTGCAGGACGTAGAATTAGCACTGTCGCTGGACAGTGAATGAAGAGTAACCATTACTCCACTCATCTGACTGGCTTCCCTTCATTTTATTCACGTAATGATGCCTCACAAATCCTCTGAAAATATTGGTCTACATGATGGTTTTACAACTTCATCAGCTTCTCACTAACAAAAGGACAAAATCAAACTCTTTAAGCAGATATCCAAGGCAGTTCATAATATCAAGTATTTCAGGGCAGGGACCGTGTTTCATACTTGATCAAGTCCTAAGTACTTAGCTGTCAAAGGCTCAAAACAAAGTAACAGTTTCCTTGTCTTCAAATTTTGGGCAGCTATTTGAATCTACTCTGAATTTATGTCCTGGTAGTCACCTGTCCATACATTTCTTCCTGAATATGACCAGATTTCCTATGAGGCTCTATTTATAAGTTGGCTTAAAGCTGGTCTTGCTGGTAGGAGACTCCTCGTTTTTACCAAAAATGTTCACCACAAACTCCGTTTTATACTGTGAATCGGATACTGAAATCAAGTTTGCAAATAACTGACAGAAGATGTTTAAATAATAGCAAATGTACCAATGCAGATTTCCCCCTCCTTGAACAATACTTGTTGGTAAATCATCACATAAACCGAACAGTTTAAAATGAAGTAACAGAATATACAGAAAATATACTGTGGTAGAATGTTAAGATGGTCTATTTTAAGACTCTGTGCTGCTGAAAAATATAATCATTAGCTGAAAAAACATTCCCTCTGAAAAGAATACTGAGGACAGTGGCGTGACAGCAAATGATAAACACTGAAGGTACAAGCTTCCTTTCTGTAAGACCTCAGTTGATGCTAACCTTCTGTAGCCTGGCAGCTATATATAGCCTCAGCATCTAGTTCTCAAACAACCCGTTCACTGAAGACATAAAATTAGCTTGTGAACGATCCTGAAATTCCTGACCCAAAGTATACATACTTAACACACAACCCTGCTCCTCCACAAAAACAAGCAAGAAATATACAGTTAAATATACTTTAAAAATGAGTTAATAGACTAGTCTCTGGTCTCTTCCCACTCTATGGTGAGGATTAAATATATGCTGAAGTTCCAAGAGTATCCTGTGCTTACCTGTAGTTGGGTGTGATAGATATGTTGAAGCCGCCATAGCCATATAAGAAAGCAGGATGAGAGCCATCCAATTTTATGCCCTTTTTATGTACAATGAACATTGGAATCTTTGTACCATCCTTACTGGGGTAGAAAATCTAGAACAAAAGAAAGTAGAGTAGATTTAGTAGAAGTTAGTCAACAAACACTTGCATGCTTTTAAATGGAAAAACGTGCAGGTAGTGAATTCTCTCTTGAAGATAGAGAGGAGCACAATGGATATCCAGTACCATTCACTGGCTATTTAGTGGTGAAGCATCTTTCAGTTTTTATGGAGATAGTGTGGAGTCAAGTGTCTGAAAGTAGGGACACCTGAACTTGAATTCTTATTCCACAACTATCTAATCAGGTGACCTTGGGTGAGCCATTTATTATCCCCTGGCCTCAGCTCTTCAGCCCCTGATGGGGCCACTGTGCCTACTGCATGGTCCACGGAAGAGAATAGGCATTCAGTTCTCTACTCCTTGTCACCCTCCCAGCACTGGAAAAGTCAGATCTGGCCATCCTACCAAACAATTCAATTTGGGGAAACTTTTCTAGGAAACAAATTTCATATTCAACTTCCTCTCTACATGTTAAGACAACTCTTCATTTCTTCTGTGTTAAGATATTAAGTAACTGTTAGCAACTACAAAGCATATATTAGGTTACAGTGTAGAACAACAATGATAAAGAAATCCTATTATTCCTGGTTAAAGACATTTTCTCCAGCATTCTTAATTAAGGCTCATCAAACTTGCCAGAGTCTGGGCAACCTTGGGCAAGTTCAGTCAACATTTCTATATTCATTACTCCTTGGATAAAAGGAGTAAGAGAAAAAGCATAAGGAAGAGAACATTGAATGCTAGTCAAGTGATAAGCCATAGAATAACTGATAAGCCCCCAAAAGCTGATAATGCCTTCTTCCAGACAGAAAACCTGTAAACAGCTTTCTGTTTGGGCAAACATGGTGTGTTTACCCCAAATGACACCTGGAAAGTGTTCCAGTTCAGAAACGTCTTGCTGACCTTCCATGGTACACTCAAGGACATAAGCCTTTGCACTCTGTGGCTTGGAGCCATATTTTATCCAAAGCTTTTTAAGGTAGTTCTATTGTAGGAAGTTGCCACAAAGTCCCTGGAAATCAACCAGGGGTTGGGAGGTAGGGGTGCAGATTTAGAGAAAAGCACTACGGGGCCACCATAAAAGCCTGCAAACTTGGTAGTTTTTGGAACCCTGCCAAGAAATAATAGCAAAAAAAGAAGCATTTGTTTTTGACTTCGGAGACAAATACTGAGACGTAAATTTGAGAGTTGAGGAATCATGGACAATACTCTGCAGGGTTCAGAATTATCAAAAGGGGCACACTTTAAAGTTGTTAGAGGCCAGTTAGCAGCCTTTAATAGAGTGTAACTGTGTGGGTGCTACAAGTAAATGCACAGTAAGAGGAGCAAGTTCCAAGTCATTGGCTGGGGCTAATGAACTCAAGTATAGGGCCTTCAGCTCAGACCTGAGGAGAATTTGGAGCAGGGGAACAAAGTGTCTCACACGATTCTTTTTTTTTTTTTCTTTAAATAAAGTTTATTTCTTTTGAGAGAGAGAAAGAGAGAGCAGAGGAGGGAGGGAGAGAGGGAGAGAGGGAGAGAGAGAGAGAGAGAGAGAGGATGAATCCCAAGCAGGATCCCTGCTGTCAGCACAGAGGCTGATGTAGGGCTTGATCCCACGAACTGTGAGATCATGACCTCAGCTGAAATCAAGAGTTGGACACTTAACTGACTGAGCCACCCGTGTCTCACGTGATTCTACCTTAAATGAGTCATCTGTTCAAAAATAGCATTCCCTCCAATTTACACCTATCCTCAAACCCCTGATCTCTCTCCAATCCAGCTCACCCGTCATCAGGCAATACCCTCGTCTGAACCCCACTCTTCACCCAGTCAGCAGGGCTGATGGCCCTCTAGTCCCCACTAAGCTGACTCTCCTTCTGTTCTTAGAGTGCCCATCTTGTTGCTCTGTGACAGTTTGGCTGCTCTGGTACCACCCTTCTTGTGGCCACCTGTACATCTCCAACACCTGCAAGTCTCCCCTGTCTGGCTCCAGGACAAAGGAATCCTTTTAGAAGATACCATCAGAAGCACAAAGTCCGCTTCGGGCCGTAGTTGCAAAAATATATCCAAGCTTAAGTCTGTGTCATTCGGATGTTAAAATAACATTTTGAACGCTGTCCAAAAGTGAAAGGGCACTGTGAGATGATTACAGTAAAATCACCTTCAAGAAAACTCCTTACAAGAAGGCTATTTCCAACTTGAAATAAATATACACACCATATAGATATGCGTGTATACAGATTTTATCACATCTCTACACACAAACACACACACACACACACACAGCAGTGTTCTATGCCATTTCTGTTTATGGAACGGAAATTGATAATAAACCTTAACCTGACTCTTCAATAAAAGGGCAAATGGAATCTTGAGTCTCTTCATAACCATGGAATGAATCCATATGAACATTTTAGAAACAGTCATTAAAAATAGCCCTGCCATTTTCCATCACATGCTTTGTACTTCTTTGACTTAACTGAAACTGATTTCCTCTTAAAGCCGCTTCCTTCAAAAACTTTTAAGATGCTTTGGGGTTGTCTTTCCCACTGCTCTGGATTTGCTTGGATAGGATGAGAAGCTGGCAGACTCCTTATTTCCATTTACTTCTCAAACCCAGTCTTACTGGGTGGGCCTCAGCATCTATGACAAACATGTTAAATATGCAGTTTCCCAAATTGCGTTCCCAGAAATTCTGACTCCATAGGTCTGGGGTGGAGCGCTCAAACCTGCAGATTTAGCAGGTCTCCTACCTATTCTGGCACAGGTGGATCAGGGCTCAAAAGCTAGTCACACAATTTACTTTTATCACCCCCTCTCTCCTTGTCAACTGTGTCAACTAAAACCAGGTGTGTCCCCACCATCCTTGACAATTCAATATGGAAGGCTATATTTCTCTTCCCCCTCGTTTTTGTACTATTTTCTTTAGCGACTTTCACAGTGCAATTGAGGACCCATCCAGCATCCTGTCCTTGCAGATACCTTAGCTTCCATGCCACGCTGGCCACTTGTTCAGATGTTTGCTGTGTGTCCGTTACGTGCCAGGCACTGGACAAGACCTAGCTAACTTCCTCCCTCATGGGACTCGAGGTGCATGGAGACAAACCAACGGGCAGTGCGAACACCCATCACCTGGCTCTGTCTTTGCCCTCAGAACCTGAGACTCTCTGCAAGGAACTCTGATGTTCCCCTGTGTGACTCCAACTTGTTTTTCCACCACCTCCTTCCCTCCCTTATTCCTGGGGTATCTGTTTTCTTTTTTTTTTCCCAACTCTTATTACAACATTCAGTCCCTTATATTCTCTTGCTTTGTCAGCTTCACTTGGGCTTTCTCGCCCAACTTGAGACCCTTAGCAGCCCTCGTGGTGTCACTATGCCTGAAATCCTCTAATGCTAACCTAACCCCCCTGGATCCTTTCTCCTTCTCCGAGCTGCTGGCACTCAGAAAATGTCCACTCACTTTGCTGCAAATCAGTAATACCTGAAGTCATGGGCTCTGAACTTATGCTTTAGGTCTTTTTTTTCCCTTTCCCTAAACGAGTTCCTTGCTTCTCCTTCTTTCTTTTCCTCCCTATGTCTTTTCCTAAATGTCCTCCTTATACCCTTTTTTTGTGCCTAAATCAACTCCAGAGTAGCTGTTCCCAACACTTTCCATTTTCTTCCATTCCCAGCACCACCCATTTGCATCCCCTACTCTTTGTCTTGCCTGTCGTCATAGAGGCCATCTGCTTGGAGTTCTTAAAAAACCTTCTGCCAACTTCACTCACCCTCTGAAACTCCAGAGAGAGATTCCAGTCCTTGACAACCCCCCACCACACTTCTGACTACCACAATGTTTTCTTTTTGTATTTTCTCCCTTTCCTTGGCATGCAAACACACTCCGACTTCTCCTATCCTATGTAACACAAAACGAAAACCTTTTGCATTGCCCTATGTGCCCCTAGAGCTAAATTTCCATTTCCCTCTTCCTTCCTGATCAATCATCTCCACAGTAACCCACACCCCCAGCTCACGCCTTCCAACCTCATTCACTCTTGTCTCCACCACCACCCTTAAAGGGCATCAGCGAATGTTTCTATCTTTCTCCTTGCCCCTCTACCTTCACCTCTGCCCCGGTGGTGCATAACCTTCACAAGTTTTTCATAGGCTTATAGAGACACATCTATTCGTACATATTCGCACATATTCGGGTTATTGTTATATGGCGATACACAGAATCAGGCTAACATTGGCCTACAGTGTACTCCTCCTCTCCTCACTTAGCAAGATATCATGGAATGCTTTCCACGTTAAAGCACCCAGACTTGCCTCATTAAAAGAAACCACAAAAAATGAAAAACAAAAATGGCAGCCTAGCATTTCATATGAATGTACACCAATACATTTAATCACTTCCTCACTGATGGATATTCAGACTATTCTTTTTCTCTCATCAACAATGGAATAAATCCCTTTTAGATAAATCTCATATACTCCTGCTATGATTTCTGTAGGATATATTCTTAGAAATGAGATTGCCAGATCAAAGTATATGTCCATTTAAAAATTCAATATATTCTGAAAAATAATTCTCTAAAAACAGTGTATCAATTTAAGTCCTTAGTGACAGCAATTACCTCAGTGTACATTTCTTAGCAGTGGATGTTAAAATGGATTTTAATTTCTGCTGGTCTAATAGGCAAATATTACCATTTCATAATTGCTTTAAGATTAGTTTTAAATTAGCAAACATCTTCATTTTAGTCATTTTATGTCTCTTCCTCAGAAAACAAAGTGTATCTGTTCTTTTATTGTGTTACTTTTCTGATTAGTTTATAGAAACTAGTTTTTTTTTAATGTCTATTTTTGAGAGGTGGGGGGGGGGGCAGACTGTAAGTGAGGGAGGGGCAGAGAGAGAGGGAGACAAAGAATTGGAAGCAGGCTCCAGGCTCTGAGCTGTCAGCACAGAGCTTGACACAGGGCTGGTACTCACAAACCAAGATATCAGGACCTGAGCCGAAGTCGGACGCTGCTCAACCGATTGAGCCACCAAGGCATCCTGAAACTATTCTTACATTAAAGATACTACCTTTTTTCCCCCTGCCATGTTTTGCTTGCATTTCTTCCCAGCCTATAACCTGTCTTTTAATTCTCTTTGTGGTATCTTGAATATATATACCACATATGTAGACAGAAGTTTCTCACCCCAAGTTATATAAATATTTGTCTATATTTTCATTTTGAGTTTTTACATTTATATTTATAATCCAAATGGAGTTTATTTTTACATATGGTCTTTCCCCCAAATGGCCAACTATTATGTACCATTTACGGAAGAATTATTCTTTCCCCCACTGTTCAGAAATGCTATTTTTTAACTGGTTTCTTCCCAGGCCTCATCTGTTTTGATCTCTATCTGGCAACTGCTTTGGGTTCTTGGGCAGCGTATCTCTTCGGTCCTTCTGTATTTCCCTAATTCTTTTCCAGCCTTCCTAACCAATCCAGACTAGTTCTTCTTCTTCCCACCACATGCTACTGTTTTCCATACTCAGTCTCTTCTTTTCTCTCTGCAAACCTACCTCTGCCATCTCAGAGAGCTTTAATAAATTACTCTCTGCTACGGACCTTCAAGATCACACTTGCAGGCCACACGAGGGGCTGTGATCTCACATGGCAGGTGGCCCCTCTATACCTGCAAGACACCATGCCCTGGGTATACGTGGGATGTACTTCCTTGGGGTTCTTTTATTTTGGTTAGTAACAGTGCTCTCTCATTTCTCTCTCTTTTCAGCCACTCAACTGCCAACTCAGAATCTGGTCTTGTGCCAAGGACCTCTCAGTCCTTTCAGTTCCCACAGCCAGGCCTCCCCTCCGCCATTTGTACTGGTGGACCTGCTCAGGGTTCCATACAGCACTAGCCTCAAAACCAACTGTCTCCCTGACGCCTCTCATTTGCTAAAGTGGCACTGTGGTAGGAATAGAACCTGAAACTACTATCAGTAACACACAAAAATTAGAATGTAATATATATATATATGTACAAAAGCCATTAGTGCCTTATGAGTAGACAACTGCCAAAGTTTAAATCCATGTGTAATTCTTCCATTATTTAATAGCCTATTGCCATGACAATACTTAGGTTCAAGTTAAAAAGCAAAACGACTTACTTTTTACCCCCTCATACTTGTAACCAAATGAGAGGGCGCTGGCCATACACATCCATTGTTTTTGAGGGTCCACTGTGGGCACAGCCCTTTAATGGGATGCCAGGGCTCTTATGGGATCCTTAATGGACAGGAAAACAAAGTGCTCACACAAGATCTAACAGGCGGCTACTTGAGTAACAGAGAAAGTCTCTCTATCATCCAGCGGTAATGGCTCGTCATGTGAAGCTGATGGGCCCTGCCTTCCCTTCTTCCTGTCAGCAGCAGAGCAAATAGGTTGTGCAATAGAGCCAGTTCCACAAGAAGCCCGCGACACCAATGTAACAGGGTCTGTCCTTGGGCACACGCTTCCCCTTGACAGACTGCAACTACCACTGAAGAAGCTCCTGGGAGATCTCATAAGAGGGTCTACTTAAGCATGTGGCCACATGAAACCTTCATCAGGGACAGCACAAGTCAAAATAAACATCACGGCAGCCATTCAAAGTCAGTTAGTTCTAAACATTAGTGAGCCAGCCAAAGGTTGCTCAAACACTAGATTAAGAAAGCTTCCTTCCTTAATTTTATTTCTCTCCCCTTTAAAACTTAAATGCCTCATTTTGGAGACTCTCACAGCAGTGTAATAATGTTACTCCACATCTTGAACCAAGAACATTCAGCACAACAAGGCAATGAAGGTCTACATTCTCTGTGAAGCCCGCGCTGTTTGTCGATAGAGGACAGTGACGGGTCTTTTCTGAGCAGTCCCAAGACCGTGCCACTTGGTTAAAAAAAAGCTGGTATCAGTTCTTTCTCAGCCCGGGGAGTTAACAAGATAATCCCAAATTCTGGAGATTTGCAATGTTTTAGATACAAGGAGAGACTGTCACTCTGGGACCTCATAAGCTGGTCACCCTCTCTTATTATATGAATGGCAAACCTGAGGTCCATGAAGATAAGATACCTGCCAAGGTAACGCTGCCAGTTTATGGAAAATTACCACCATGCTCTAAGTCCCTGGTCCAGGTTTTTTTCCTACTCTTATCACAAAGTAATTCACTGTGTTATTACTTCCTTGTAAATATCTCTATTGGGTGTAAACTATCTAATATTTTGCAAACGTTAGAAGCTTTGGCACTGATTTAATAGATTTTTTTTCCTCTCAAGACAATGATCACCAGTCTCTAGGGAATCCAGGGGACAAATATTCTGCCAGAGATACTGTGATTTATTGGCTTTTCTGTTTTTGTTACCCTCTTGAAAGGAGACTCATTCAAGCATGTCAAAAGCCACATTTCAGATACAGAGGTTATAATATTTACTATTTTTTAAAGCAAAAAAGGTCTTCTTGGAAAGATGATCCTTCTCCAAACAGTCATCAGTGTTACCATCTTGAAGGCAGATTACTAAAATAATAAAAATTTCAGTGTATCTGCAATGTCATTCTACTAAAATAATTCAGTTTCAATGATATTTTTAAAAGTGTAACAGATACAATTAACTTCACAAATGAAACAAAAAAAAATGCTTATGACAATCCTAAAGAAAGCAACCCCAACCTTCTAAGCAATCAATTAAATTTAAAGCAGATTCCAATTCTGTATATTTAAGCCCATATTCTAATGAATGATTATTTAACAGATAAGATCTCACAGATCCTCAAGTTGAATTCTTTAAATTAAAAAAAACTATTGAAGAAAAGAGACAAAGGGTTTCTACTTACATAAAGTATATAGTTAAAAAAAAAACAAAAACAAAAACACACACACCAGAAATGACTATCCTTTATTGTCAAGTATGACTTTCCAGAGGCGCCACCAATTATAAAGTAGTATCACTCTGGAAGCATGCTTAGGCATGAGATGATGGTCACTGAATACATGCCCAGTTGTCTTAATGTGTAGTTAAGAGATGGGTTTTGAAAAGATGAAATAAAAACATTTTCCTTTAAAAAAAAGTGGAGCAAGGACACATAAACAAATCAAGGAAACATTACTGTTCTTCAAGAGAACATCAGTTATGAAAAGACTAGCCATCTCCACTGAAACGATCACTTTTCTTGAGATGAATACCTTTGGTAATAAAATCAATTTTGCTGAGACATTCAAACATGGGCAACCACTGAAGCTTCTGAAAACAATCTTCAACCCACATTTGTTCTAGTTCAGACCTGGTGCTATCTGAGACAAGTGCCAGGGCTCTCAGGATCATCAGTAAAGGGACGTGCTCAGAGATGACAGAGGAAAAGTAAACTGCAGAGGGCAGGCCCTTCAGAGAGAAGAATGTACCGTGATAGCAGCTCCTTCCTAATTTTAGGGCCTGACAGGTTAAAAGGAGAATGTTCATAAAAGGGTGCTGAGCTTCCCTTTTTATCAGAGTTGACAGAGGCCACTTGTGTGGCCTGTGCTAAGTGTGGCAAATACATGTGACAAGGAGCAGAGCTGCTCAGGAATATCATGGTCAAGGCAAACAGGGATCAAGACATTCCATTTCCCAAAGAATTGAGCAGAAGGCCATCTTTGTGCCTCCATTACCTTGTAAGATGAGTATAGGAAGGGCTTCCCAGGGTTTTGAAGGGGCACTGCACATTTCTGTACTGTGCTTAGGTTAAAAATACCCGCCTGGCATTAGAAGGTTGTAATCCTATCTATTTTCCAGGCATTTAATGTTGGAGAAGCAAGGAAGAGTCACCTTTGGGCAGAAAATATAAAAGGAAATTTCTATTCCAGGTCCTTTTTGTTTGCTTTTCGAAGGATGGGTAGACATTTTTCTAACACTGGAGATTTAAAAACTCCCATGGGGACCTCAACAGTAGCAACATCAGTCTATTTAAAAACCTATTTTAACTTTTGGTACATTCCTTGAGCACCAACAATGTGCTAAGTGCTATACTGATAATCTCTGCAAAAATGCATTCAGCTCTCAAAGGCTGGCCATCTGTTCTTTGGAATAATAAGCCCACTCCCAGTCTCAAACTATGGAGCAAGAAGTGAAATAGAAACTGGAAGATTCTGAACACAAGGAAAGAAAGACAGTGGCACAAGTAGATCATGGTACTTTGAAGTCTGTCTGGAGTTTAGAGGCTTCTGGGCTATGATGAATAAATATGGCTTGACCACAAACATACTAGCCATCCTCAGCTCCACTGGTCTGACCTCTTTGTGGTCACTGCAAACACAATCAGACCTTTTCATAAATGTGAAGGACCTACTGCATGCACAGGTTCAGAGAAAGCAGCCTCTGTTTTTATAACAGGCATTGCTTCTGCGGGTGCTCTCGCAGAATGCATAAATTGCCGGTAATGAGGCTTACTACGGTGGCATTTAGGCTGCACGTCAAATGCACATGTGTTTGTTTTGCTCTTTATGAAAACAGCATGAGGACTCCATCACCAGGGGTTAGGAGCTCTGCACCGCTTGCATTCAATGAACATTTGCTGAATGAATAAATGGGTTAGAATTGCATATCAAACACTCTTTCTGATCCCCCCAAAACCTATACCAGCTCACCTCAGTTCCTAAGCCTCAAAAGGTATCCTGGATGCCTCTAGCACACTATCTTATCCCTGCCTGCCTGTCTCCTAACAGGACTCCCACTTCCAGTCTTTGGGCACTTGTTACCAGATTAATCTCCCTGAGATTAAAAAAAAAAAAAAAAAGAGTGAGAACCTTCCTTTTAATCTTGGTCACTCCCCTACTCAAAACATGCAACACACCCCCATCCTCTATAAAATGACGTTCATGTTTCAGACCAGATATTAAATCTCTCCACCCTCTGCCTTCAACCTTTCTGAATCCTTCCCAACTGAAACTGTCCTCTCCACCGAAAGTGCCCAAAGTTGGCACATCTCCAGATGCCCAAAGTTGCAAGGGTTTACAGACTAAAGCACAACTGAAAAAAAAAAATTCACTGGCTCTTAGGAATTCCCTTATTTGACCCCCCTCTCATGCTCCTACCCAATGTAGGCATCCCCAAAGCTACATCTCAAGCAGGTTCAGCCTCTGCTTGGCTATTTCTAGTGGTAAGAAAGAAATTTACAAGAGCACAAATGGCAGCTTATTTCACTTCCGGAGCCTCTCTTGTTGTTACAAAGTTCCTCCTTACCTGCAACAGCAGAATAACTAAAAACACAGGGAATAAGTTAGCCAACGTGCTGGAGATAGAACCCAGGGCTCATAAATTTCCATACAGACTATCATCTAAAGTTCTATACTTTTGAAAACAAATACTAAAGTGCCTTCCAGTTAGTTTCTGCATTTTTCACAACAGAATTTTCTTTAGCCCTTACTTCAGTCAAAATAGATGTTATTTATTTTACTTGATGTAAAACATTTAAGCAAGTCTAACCCTGAACCAAGCACTACTGTAAGAGTTTATAAATATTCCCTCATTTAATGAGGTCTATACCATGAATACTCCCTTTTTTTGGGGGGGGGGGGGTCATCACTCAGACCAAGAGAAGTAGCTAGTCCAGATCATATATCTTGTAAGTGACAGAGTCAGGATTTGCATCTGGGCCGGCTGACTCCATGCTCTTAGCCACTATAAATAAAGGATCAGCAAATCCCCTGGTTCCCCTCCAGGGACCCCTCCCGAATCCTGTATGGCACCGCTGCTGTGCCCTCATGTGCCCCCGTGGGTCTGTTACCTCTCTACAGCTAGCACGGTGCCTGAAAGAGAGTGAGCCCTGAGACAAGTGCTGGATGAATGCACAAAGAAAAATGCTCACACTGGACACTATGCTTCAAACAACACACCAAAAAGTATTTTAAGTGGCAGATATTGAAATAAAAATCCTTACAAATAAAGCAGTCAAGAGTTTGGTGTCAAAATGCTTATAAGCTGAAAAGTAATAAAATACAAATGAACTCCGGTTGGGGTACTCAAGAGACTGTATAAGCCTGTATGAGGTCACAAATTTCCAACGTATTACTAATGAAAAATATTTAACACCTGACATTTTCCTTATGTGTAGCTGTTAATCTGTTAATTCAGCAATGCGAGGGTGGGTGGGCTTCATGGCTCTGAAACCGTTTAGTTATGGTCATTTACTGCATGGGACTGCACCTGTGTCATAAAAACCCTGGAAGAATACATGAAATCAATTTCGAATTCTCATTAACTCAAAACTAGGGTGGACCACCTATTTATTTTATTGCCTTAGGAAAACAAAGTTAATAGGCAAAATGCTGACAAGACAAATTCCGGCTAGAATGTTCAGAAATAGAAGAGAACCACAGAGCTTTAAGGGTCTGTGGCTGGTAGCTGAGCTGCCTTCCTTAAAAGGGTGGACTAGGAAAGACAGATGTTAGTGAGGAGGAAAGAGCAGTGTTTGTGCAATCAAGCATTTCGTGGCGGGGGGCAAGGGGTGGTGGTGCTGGAACAGAGCTGTACACGGCCAAGAGTGCCCCTGGATTAAGGGCAGTCCTGACAAAAGCCCCAGAACCAGGAAGCAGGCACAACTGTCCAATTGCCATTCTCTCGTCTGTAGGTATCCAAGGGGCAAGTGAGATACAGCCGAACACTGTGAGGAGCAAATGCACACAAAATCATTGCACTGCAGAAAAACGAATGACTGGAATACTAAAGAGGTGAATTTGGAAGAACAATTCTCTGGCATAAAGACATTTATGTGAGTGTCTGTTGGACACTTCCAGTGCAGCTATTATGCTGGTCTGCTTCTATCTAGCGTCTCTCAAACAATGCAAATGCAAATCACCAAAATAAACCCCTCTGGTGAGCAAGAGGCAAGAACAACCTATCATAGAGGATTTCAAGTCGCTTACAGAACAATCCTTAAGAAGCTCATGAGCACCTCAGTGCATTTCACTACCCCACACCGGGAAACGTGGAGCCAGAAACGGGCCCCTGCTGGTGAAGGCAGGCTGCAAAGAGGTGGTCAGTGAGAACACGCGCAACGAGAGGCCTCCAGGGGCATCACAAACAGCTGCTGGAGGCAACTCACCAGGGGGCAGAAAGAGAGGAAGGGGAGCAAATGAACACCAATCACAAGGTTCAGAAATCCTGCTGCAAAATTACAGGCATAACTTCTTTGATTTACATTTTATGCTCTGCTGTGTGAAATGTTTCAGATTTGTGCAGTAGAATCGGTAGCAAAAATCGTAGCAGTGAAACTGTACATAGTATTTTTTTTTTCTTTTTTGATGGCTGTGAAATGCCTCCCTCCACCTTGTTCATCCCAGCAGTGTCATGACAGAAAGACAGCATTTTTAAAATGCTTTAAATTTGTAAGAGACTCTTAAAAACTGAGAACAAACTGAGGGTTGATGGGGGGTGGGAGGGAGGGTGGGGGATGGGTATTGAGGAGGGCACCTTTTGGGATGAGCACTGGGTGTTGTGTGGAAACCAATTTGACAATAAATTTCATATATTGAAAAAAAAAACCCAAAAAAACAAAATAGTAAAAACAAAAAACAAAAAAAATTAAAATGCTTTAAATTTGGAAATAGTATAATTTTAAATATGCATACACATACACACATACCTTTTTGTGTATTTTTTTAATGTTTATTTATTTTGAGAGAGAGAGAGAGAGAACACAAGTGGGGGAAAGGGGGCGAGAGAGAGAGAGAGAGAGAGAGAGAGAGAGAGAGAGAGAGAGAGAGAGAGAGAGAGAGAGAGAGAGAGAGAGAATCACAAGCAGGCTCTGCACTGTCAGCACGGAGCCTGATGCAGGGATCAAAGAACCAAAAGGCAAGATCATGACCTGAGCCCAAATCAGGAGTCAGATGCTGGTCTGACACTTAACCAACTGAGCCACCAAGGCGCACCCCCCCCCCCCCCACCTTTTTATTATCACTTGTAATCAAGGTAGCGAAATACCAAAGTCTAAGGAAAATGCAAGTTTCAGATGAATAACTGAATCATGTTCGTAGAAGATCTGGAAAAGAACACTGCTGTTCTGATGATAGCATTAAGGATGGCACACAGGGAACTTGGGGACTATGAAACATCAGGGGTGTGTATAGAAAAGCTGGCTACAAAACCAGCACACTGAGGACAAAAACTTTCATCTAGTGAAGTTCTTACATGATCTCTACTGCCTAGTTACTAACACCTAAAGCCCAGGGCTGCAAGGCACTCCTCATTCCCAGACAGCCGGGCTCAGTGGCCCCACTCACAGCCTCTTCAGTCTGCTGCTTTCCTGGCAACCTCCCTAGTCCTTAAATGTTGTGCTCCCTTAGGTCCTCTTCCCCCTCTACATACACCGCTGGGGGTTTCAAGCTGTGCCCATGCATTCGCTGACTGCCAGCACTGCCAGGCTTCATGACTCTCCTTGACTCCTGACCCTATCTCTCTGAGCACCTGGCAGATACCACATGTGTGTCCAGAACAGTCCCTTTCAAGGGCTCCCTGCTGTAGAGGGGATAAAATCTCATCCCATTTGGATGCATACCAGGCCCTGGCGGTTTTGACCTGTCTACACTTCCAGGCTATCTCCTGCCAATAGGCTCCAACCCTGGTGCTGGCGGTGCCTCTGCTTTTGTACAAGCTCTCCTCCCTCTGGTGCCCTTCCCCTGTCTGCCCAAAGCTCCTTTCCTGGAAGCCTTCCAGGAGCAGTCTTAGATGTTCCTCCTCCTCTGGGCTCTCCCTGGACCTGGGACCACCTTTCACAGAGTTTCTCCCACCATCAAATTGCTACAAATGTTTGATCACATCCTCATTTCCCCTAGTAAATCCTATTGTTCCTTATAGTGCCAGCACTCCCGGATACAAGGTAGCAGCTTAATAAATCTCTGTGAAATAATTATTTTCATTTACACAATCTTCTAACTTAGAAATTCCAGTTTATTTAAATTAGTATTAGTAGAACTATCACTGTCTCAGGCACCCTCTGCCTTCTATGAGGCACTGGGACTTTTGGGACCTCACTTAGGCAAACACAGGAAGGGAATACATTACAAGAAACACAAACAATGAGGACAAGAACCATACATACAAATCAATGAAACTATTGAGGACTGAAGAAGGAAAGGGAAAGTGAACGCATGAAATAAGAGGCTACTTTAGAAAACATGCTAGAAAAGCCAAAGGGAGAAAATTAAGCTTCCAAAGGCTGAAAGCATTAATTAAAAAAATCCAAAGGAAGAAAAAAATCCAAAGTAATGATCACAAACCCTCATAAAACATAGCAAGGAATTGGTCAACTGAACTTGCATGTTAGTAGAATTGCTTTTTTATTATTCAGCTTGTCTAAAAGTTTCCTGGACACTTGCAAGCAAGCAAAAACAAACAAACAAACAAACAAACAAACAAAAACACACACACACACAATGTGTGCCAGGAAGATATAAAAAAAAATTAAGTTTGATGCTCTAAAAGGAGGGGTAGTATGATTTCCTGCTTTGGTCATAGACCACGACCCAAATACACTTAAAAGACTAGATCGTACAAAAATTCCATAGAAGTGCAAATGGTAATAAACATTCATTTTCTGACACTATTTGCTGGTTTTGAATAGACAGGACCAATTACCTCTGGAAGGGAGAGGGAGATGGTCTGATAGCAATTTTACAGACAGGGAATGATCCATTCGTATAGGTTTCTGGCAGTGATAACTAGATCATTTCAGAGTGCATCATTTATCAAGGCATCTCTTATTTGTCTGCCAAGTATTTATATGTATCCACTCTGCTCTGGGCTCTGGGGACACAGCAGTGGGGAAAACCACTTTCTGAAGGGAAGAAAGAGGACCACATAAATGAAAAGACAAAGCTGGATGCTGGAAGAGGGATCGGGAAGGGCTGCTATCTTACACAGGTGGGAAACAGAAGGGATCTGGGGTCTGTGCAGTGGAGGGAAGTAAGGAGTGGGGGTGAGCTTTCCAGGCAGAGTGAGGGGGTCAGTGTGAATGCAGCTGAGTGCTGAGCCGGAGAGGACAGGGGCCAGCCTAGGGGTGGGGGCATTCCTCAAGGCTGGTCAACTAGCAGATGAACATAATCATAAGGGAAATGCTATTTATTAAGAAGCTACGTTCTCCTATGTAACAACAGCAGTCTCTTCCTTTGGACCACTGATCTCAGAACTGGCTGCCCTGCCTGAGAACACCGACCCCAGCCATGAAGTCTGCCCGCTAATGTATCAAGAACAACATAAATCATTCCCCCAAACTGACCACACCACACATTCTCAGTACATGTAGTATGTTGACGGGAGGCTGTAACTCACAAATGTCACGGCAAGGGAAGAGTTCTGTTTTTCCAGTGATGGAAGAGCACCGTGGTGGAGGCGATCTAGCCCCAGTGTCCTCTCCCCCCGACATGGGCTGTGAATGTGGAGGGAACAGTCATGGGGGTGGGGAGGGAGACACAGCTCTCCAGCAAGATCTCTGCTTGCAGGGGTGGGTGAGGGAGGTGGCCTGAAGGGGTAGGACAAAAAGGCAGGCAGATATGGAAGTGCTGGAGCGAGTGGATGGGAAGACTGAGGAGAATAAAGACAGGGCCCGTGCCTGCCGTGCTGGGATGCAGCCCAGGGGTCACTGGTGGCCGGTGAGCCCCGTGCTGCTCGCAGCATCGCCCTGCCCTCCTAAGAATCAGCAAGGCAGACCTGCGCGACAGGACTGCACACATCAGCCTGGAGTTATCAGCAACTCATGCCAAGTGGAAGCTCAGCTGGCAGTTCTGTACGGTGTTTTTATTAAGTAAAGTAGGATAATAAACGTTACTTAAAAAACAGTGTTTTCAGACACAAACTGTCCTACCGTTTTGAGTCCACTAGAAAAAATAATGTCCATGGAGAAAAAAAGGTAATGAGTCACTAAGCTTTATATGGCTATTTATATTTTTAAAGAAGATATTTGGAAAAATGAAAGCGTAGAAATAATGGAATGGATTTCTACTGACAGAATTTCAGGTGCTGTGGTCAAAGGATGGGGCCAGGGGCAGAGGCAACCCCTGTGCTCCTCCAAGGCCCCACTCTGCCTTCTCCGGGGAGGGACATGTGATGTCACCTGGGCATGGCTATTCTCTCTGCTTCCAGCACGTGGAGGACGGCCATCACCCTCTGCTACCTCTGAAGCTGGTGCGTCCCCATCACGTGGTTGTTGGCCAATGATACGTGGCAGTGGAGGAAGGCTAAAGGGCTGCAGGGCTGGGATGTGCTTTCTTCTGTGTCACAGGGACAGCCAATGCTCAGTGGGGGAGGCTCCTCAGAGGGCCTGCAGGTGGCCCTGGCGGACAGTGTGTGGGATTTCTGACATCAGGCCTCTGAGACTGGGAAGGTGCTGGTTAACTGCAATGGCCCAGCCTATCCTGACTGATACAGAAAAGAGCAATCAGGAAAGAACTCATTTGTAAGAAGCAGAAAATTCTAAATTCTAACACTCGCTACGTGAGAGCCTTCCTGCCCCTACACTGGGTACAGGACAAAAAAAAATGCACGTGTTTCAAAAGTTCAAAACCACTTGTTGATGTTTAGTTGAAACTCAAAAATTATTTGGAAAAAAACCCCAAAAAACCATAGGTAAGAAGAATTCAGGTCTGAAGTGCGCTCCCAGAAGGAAAGAAAGGAGGAGCTGGTGTTTGGGAATTGCAGCTCTCACACTTCCTCTTTCTCCCTTCCTGCCCAAATGGAGGGAAGGGCCTGCTTCCACGAAGGCCAGGCCTTCCACCGGGGCTCGGGACCTGCTCACCTTCTCAAGGAACTTGGCCTCTGTGGTCGTTCCCTCCTCCTGGAGCCAACCAGCCACACACCAGAATAATCTGGTTTCTCCCCGCTTCGTAAGACAGGCCCTTGACCTCGTACACCCCTCTCAGCCCATGCAATTAAACGTCTCAAGACTGTCTACACACACGGTTCCTCGCTTCCCTCTCCTCTTCTTCTCCCTTCTCCCTGATCCTGAATTCAATGCCACAAAGGGAGGTTCCATCTTTAAAATGTCCTATGAAGTTAAAATTTGATTTTTTTGGATTGATTTGTTTTCTTAGCACAGCAGTATTCTACAGGAAGCTATTCTACAGGAAGAAAATGACAAATCTGAGAAGAAATCTGAAGGAGGATGAAGGGGGTAGGGTGTGAAGACAGAAACCACAGTTGTTAAAAGAGATGTTCAGTTAACCTCACAGGGATTATTTTTTTTTAAACATTTTTTTAAGTTTTAATATGTAAGGCTTTTCAGATTACAACATTAACACAAGACTTCTAATTGGCATAATAATGCAATACGATAATGTATGAAAAGCAAAGCTAATCCCCCACTCAATCACACCCACCCATAAGAAATCATTAAATGAACACCACGCATGTCTTCTCCCCTCTTCCTCAACACACGCTGTTCAGCCACCAGTCGGCCCCACTCTTCCAGAAAGTGTCCTTGTCAAGATCACCAATGAATCCACCTGGCCAAATCCAAGAACTCTTCTTCCTTCCTTATTTGACTAACCACACTGAGTGTCGTCTGCCACTGCCTCCTTTTAATACCCTTTCCTTGACCTCCTGGCTCCTCTGGTCTGAGGTTTGCTGGTTTTTCATGTACCTCCTTGGCTACTCCTTCTGGGGCTCCATGCTGGCTCTTCTTCCTGCAGCGAACCCCTGGCTGTGAGGCTCCTCAGGGTGCAGTCTTGAGCCTCCCTCACTCTACTCCATGTGATTCTGTCCAGATTTAAACAACACCCTTATACTGAAGATGCCCACACTTTAACTCCAACTCAGATCTCTCCTTTGAGCATGAGGCTCAAATATCCAACTCTATACTTGACACTGCCACCTGGCTGACAATGTAACATGCACCACAAACTTGACAAATCCAAAATATTTTTCCTCCCAAACGTGTCCTCCCTGACCCACTGCTAACAACTTTTTGCTGCTCAGATGCAGAATCTAAGAGTATCCTTGATGTGTCCTTTTCCCTCTCCCCTCCACGTGCAATCCCTGAACGTGTCCTGTTGATTCTACCTTCTAGATGTTTTCCAAACCCACTATTCCCTACATCCATAGTCTCTCCTTTGGTCTAGGCCACCTTAAGCCTCCCCCAGTCTACTGCTACAGAGGTCTTCCAGCAGTCTCTGCATCCACATCTGCCCCTTGGATCTATTCTCCATAAAATGGAAGATGGCTTTCTTAAATCAGAATAGGTCACATTCCAGTGTAAGACCCTGCAGGGACCCCCACCACACCTGGGATCCTCAACAAACCCCAACATGACCATGAGGCCCTGTCCTCCCTCTCTCTTACCACGTATCTTCTCTCAGGTCCTCTCTGAGGCCAAGTGCTTTGTTCTTAGGGTATTAGCTCTTAACAGCTGGGCTGCTCTACCCGAACTTCACATGGTTAGTTCCCTCCTATGTATCCTTTACGTTTCTACTGTCCTTACTCAAGGGCACTTTGGTTGACCACTTGATTCACACTGGGCCCCTCCGTCATTCCTGGCAAAAATCCTTATTTTGCTCATGGCTCTTCCCCCAAGTTAAAATCTTCACATTTATTTTCTGTTCACTTGGGTTTCTTTCTTTTCTTTTCTTTTCTTTTCTTTTCTTTTCTTTTCTTTTCTTTTCTTTTCTTTTCTTTTCTTTTCTTTTCTTTTCTTTCTTTCTTTCTTTCTTTCTTTCTCTCTCTCTCTCTCTCTCTCTCTCTCTCTCTCTCTCTCTCTCTCTCTCTCTCTTCTTTCTTTCTTTTTTTTGCCTGCACTCCTCAGAGGGGCAAAGACCACAGCTCTCCAGGTCACTGCCACATTCCTAGTGTTTAACACAATGCCTGGCACAGAGTAAGTTCTTAATAACACACAGACTGGATGAATGAGAGTGGTTCACTTCCCCATCCCACCTCCCACACCAGTGCTGACAAATTTCTGATGGTGGGCGAGGAAGACACCCATCGGAAGCTGAAGATGTAGTTGGAGGAGGAGGCAAAGTCCAGGCAGGGGAGTAGAGGTCATGCCGGCAACACCCGACACTCGTGGCCCCTCCTATCTCCGAAGATTCTGAACAATGGTTCAAAGTTGGCACTTCAACAGTCAAATCTGCAGATTCTCAAGCAATGTGCCAACCACAGTTTAGAGTATTTATACTCTTCTCTGTTCTTTTCCAAATATTTAAATTAGCTATGTGCACATTACACTTTGGAGCTGAACTAGAAATATCCTATGCAAAACACGGAAGGCTCCAAGGTCCTGATGAAGGCAGCGCGTGCACAGTGACTTTTACTTGCACCCTAAATGGTTTTCTGTTTTGAGTGTCAATTTCAGAATTACCCACTACCTGATGTGGGATCAAAGAGCATATTCTCTGTTTAAAAATATGTTTGCACGCACATTAATATTTACATCTACTCAGATACATATACATGTATACAAACAAATGCAGCTGGAGGCAGGGAGGACACATGTGTCTGCTGTTACTTAACTCAGCAGAACCAACCAGCAGAGGATTTTCAATGTGTTAAGAATTTATATTGGCTGTACTTATCAATACAGCTTGAGTAGACAATTTACATTTCCTTCTTTTGAGACATTAACCAAGGTAAATGACAAGGTTTCTCTGGGATCTTTATAAAGCCCCAGCAATTTATATCAATCCCTATGTGAGACCCAGGACTGCCTACCTCAGGGGGCTCAACTGCTGGAACTGGGACAGTATGGTGATGAAGCCAGCCCAGCTTCTCAGGGCAGGGAGTACCCTGTTTAGGAGCATTGCAGCACTGGAGACCAGAGATTAAGCTCCAGCTATGCCACTCTATGATTAGGGAGAACTCATCTAATTTTCCTACACTGTAGGCTCTTCATCCTGAAAACAGACATCACGAGAGTACTGATTCTCTGAAGAAATGAGATGATGTGCTGAGAACACGGGCATACAGCCTGGTATAGTGTGTGTACACATCCGTGCTATATTTCCAAGTAACAGCTGAATATCCCCTCTCCCTGTTTTTTGCTTTAGACTGAGCTTCCAAGGGCAGGGACAAGAAGAGAAACTTCTATAGAAGTTGGGACTTAGCTGAGTACTCAAAACATGTAGAATTTCAGACAGTGGAGTAAAGAAAACGAGCAGTGCCACAATGGAGGAAAGAGAGCCAAGCGGAGGAAGTACATATGGTGGTCAAGGACTTGGTTTGGACTTGAGCCTTGATGGTGCTGAGTATTTGGGAAGAGGACTTGGTGAGGCAGCACCTTAGCAGGGATGGATGAAGGAGGGCACCAAGAGTTGGGTAGAGGAGCTCACACTTGACACAATGACCAGGAATCTGTGTGGGTCTCTGTTTAGTACTCTCACAATGCCTTCCAACTGGCAATATTCTGCCATCACGTTTACCACTATTATAACATTTCTAATCTACCACTTAAATTCAGTCAGCCCTGGGAGTGAGCAGGGAAAGATCAAGTCTACTTCTCTAAACCTAGGTCAATACTTGACCCCAATCAAGAAGTTATACTTGGGGAAATGGAAAATGTCCTCCTTCTTTGTGGACCAGTGAAGTTAGGCCATAATGGTTTTTCCTCCAGGGAGATAATAGAATATCTGCAGTGCCACGTTTATTTTTACTCTATCATCCACCAGCCATCAGTGTGATGCAGGCAAAGGGGAGGGGAGGGAAGAACTGTGTAGCAGGTGGAGAGACCACCGTAAGCTCCTATGTTCTCTTCTCCCCATCTACCTAAAAGATAGAGCACAGCAGGAAGCCAAAGAACACTTGTCTAAGTGGCAGCCTACATAAAGACATACCCCTGGGGTTTAGAAGTGATACTGTCATAGAAAAGCAGGAGAAAGATTCCTCCAACTCTCTTCTACGGAGCCTTCTCAATGCAAAGAAAATCAAAGCAATTTTCAGGTTCCAGTTTCTAGACATCCACCTAATCCTCTATTAATTTTTAATCTAGCTTCACCAATTAAGAAGGCAGATATAATGGACAGACACTGGAATAGATGTACTTGTCTAAGGAAAAAAAAAAACTGAGAAGGTCATCTGCTTTGGGCATAGAAGTGTCTTTCCAGGTTCACTGCACAAGAAGCAAAGGTCCTAGGCTAGTGTGTCCAAAGGAAATCTGAGCATATTCTTCTGAATTTGAGTTAGAAGCAACCTGATGCCAGTGCTGGCATTAGGGCCAACCCTGAATAAGATCTTGGGGGAAGTCCAGCAGAGATAAGAGGACAAAAGCAAAACCATACACACTTCAAGTTTTATTTCACTTTAGAACATACTTTAAATGGAGTTTTAAGCTACAGTATGGTGACCAACATTTAAGACTTACATAAAACTCCTCAGATTAAAATACAAATGTATGTATATGTGTGTATACATTATATATATATATATATATATATATATATATATATATATATATATGATACAAATAGATAAGGAAATTAGAATGTCAATTAACATGCAGTCAGAGATTAGAAGTGAACACTAAGATAAATTGTAATATTTATAAGTGATTTTAAACATATATTTATGGGCCCTTAGTGTCTTCCCTTTTACATAGAGTATTTTTATTGTTCAACCCACGCCACAAGGGTCTACAAAGTAGTCACTGGATACTTACATGATGTAGAAACATACTTTTAGAGGTAAGGGGGCATAGGAATTTAGAAACCTTTTAGTCTATTTTAGTTGCAAACAAAACAAAACAAAACAAAAAACAACAACAATCGAGCTACAGAGAGTGCACCTAATTTATCCTGATAACAAAATGTGCAGATTAGCACAGCTGTGGAGTTCTGCCTTCTGGTCTCAGCTCTGTCAATTATTTACAGTGTTACTTTTGTTCAAACACATTGACTTCTAGTTTCCTCATCTCTAAAATGAGAGGTCTCAATTATATGAATCCTAATGTAAATGCAATTGAAAGGCATACAACTTTGTCCACAGCCCAAAACACATTAGTGGAAGAATAGACCACCTAGAAAAAGCAAAGAGGCAGCTATGAAATTAGAGACTTGACTCCTCCCCAAAGGCTGATCTGTGACGTGCAGGTCCTACAAGGATGGCTTGTGCCCACATCCTTCATAGGAAATAGTGCAGGAGGATGGTTGGGATTTGGTTTTCCCAGCCAAAAAGATGATGCTAGCACGGAGTCAAACCTCTGGAGAGTCATCTGGCCCCCAGCTTACCTGGCTTCCTCATCCTGCCACAGAGATAACCCCTGACACTTCATCTTGATTCTAATTCCCAAGAGTCTTATCTCCCCTTGCGTTACAGTTGTGCTAGAGTCAAGACCAGAGTTCAGGAAGTACATATACTCATGTTCTGGAAGCAATATTAAAGGTCTTTCTTCATGGGAGAAGAGCATCTTTAAAGGGTGCTTCTCTCTTTGTAGAGCGTGATTTCTGCTGTCCATAATTACATTTGAATATGGACCCTTTTCAAAAGTCTTTGTTTTTCAAATCCTGACCCCGAGATTTTAGGTACCTGGCCAGCAGGTGGCGTTTACGTTCCTTGGTCTCAGGGTCCAGACCAAAAATTTATGCTGAGGGCCTATTTTGTCTTGTGTGACAGACTGCTACTTGTTCCTCAATATCTATTCTCCTGTTTCTTCAAAAAAAGGCCCCAATTTTTAGCTGCACACATTTTTTTCCTGGGACTAAAACAACATCTCTAAACCTCCTTGTGATACACGTGGCCACACGAGTACTTTTTCACCAATAAGACAAAAGCAGACATAACACATGTCACCGTTAGCACACATGCTTATAAGACAGCTGGCATGTACCTTCGTCCCCCTTCTTCTTCTTCCCTACTGCTGCCTTCCCATTGGCTAGAAAGTAGACATTAATATGGCTGGATGGCCAGCAGCGTTCAAGGACCACGAAGTGATGCTGGAAACAGAAGCCACATGTGACAAAACAGCAAGAGAGGAGGAGCTTGGATTCCTCACACCTCAGATGCCATGTCAGCCCTGGACTGATTCCTCCTGCACTTCTTTTATGTGAGAGGGAAACACACATCTCTCTTCTTTAAACCATGGTTATTTTGATGTCTCCTGCCGCTCACAGCTGAATCTAATCTGAATAACATAACTTGAGATTCAGATTCATTTTTAAAAACAATAATTATTAAAATGACAAAGTAAGTGCCATTAGCGCATATGCCGTGATTCAGACGATACCATGCTATTGATTTAGCGCTGATAAGAAGGAAGTTACTTGCTACTTTGTTTTCTATAAGATAATGAAATAGGACATTCTTTTGGCAATCTAACTGCTAGCAGTAGCCTGAAATCTACCCACCTGCACATGAGCAAACTTTTAGGGATCTCAAAAGCCATGACTCTTAGAACAATGTAAACAAAATGTGAATCTACTTAAGTGGCTTTATTACATATAATAGCAAACTCAGTATTATCTGTAGATATCTGATATATTACAAATTGTGTATGTACTAAGGATGAACAAATCTCCAGAGTATAGTCGTGACCTATGGTACTGAGTTTACATGTAGCCTAATCCCTGACATTTAGGGCCTCTAATACAACATTACTAAAGAACAATAAACCTAGATGGCCTTCCAGAAGCAAATCTGAGCCATTCAAATTAAATCAACACCTGTTCACCTCATTAATATCTCGGCAAAATAAGCTGAGCAAACACCCCTGATGCTGAGTCACCACCACGTCCCTGAGAAGAACCAACCAATAGGGCTTCCTTTTCCTGGCCGCCCATGCTTTAAGTCACCAGAGTGGGTGCAGCTGTTTTCCTGGTCCCCATCTCAATGCAAACCCCATTTCCTCAGAGTGAAGTTCAGAGAAGCTCTGAGCAAGGCCAGCACAGGCTTCACTTTCACCCATGTTGCCCTAGTGAAGCCCCACAGAAGGCTCAAGAAACCTCCCCAGGCCTCTTCTTACCGGACTGGCTGCTCAATTCTCAAAGCCACCTTGTGATTTACTACTGAAAGAGGGTTACATATTGGCAGGTTGCTATACAGTAATGTCCTCTTAAAAAAACATGGAAGGGGATTTATTTACGGTGGTATGGGGACTGCAGGAACTACTGACTTGGGCCCCAGAACTTTTTTCTGTATTATAAGGTAACAAGGAAGCAAACTCTTTATCACCCATTACAAATTACTTTAACACAGCTGATACCAAAAGGGGAAAGAGACACACACACGTACCCTCAGAATGTGAACATTATGCCCTCCGTCTAGAATGCCGGCATGACAGAGATCTAGAAGGGTGGGGATCTGTTCATGCAAGAATATCCCACTGCGAAGCCTAACATCACACAGAACCTTGATGCACAGGCGCTAAATCATCACCAACAACTGGTTTGACTTAAAGCAGTTTCCTAATCACATGCAAGCACAGTGACCTCTCAAAAAGTTCTTTATGAAAATGCTCCCCCACTCACTCCTCCCTGACATTTCTGAAGATTTCTGATCAATACCTAACTGTGAGAACACAGCACTGGAGAAAAAACATCATTGCCAGTCCAGTGGTCAGCTCACTGAGGACGCGGATGAGTCAATATTCAAAAACTGTGATGCACCATGCGCTTAGCGTGGCTTAACAAATGTTCAAAGACTAATTTAACGTTCTGAGCACGTGTTCTCTGAATGGCAAAGTCTGTATATGCTAGCAACCACAAATCAGTGATCACCAAGATTAGAAAAATCTACACTGAAGAAAAAAATTCCCAGTCCTTCTACCCCAAGGCGTCTTGGTAAACCCAAAGAATTATTTAATTTTAACATTTCTTTTCAGTTACACAGCAAACCACCTTTGGAATGTTCCTGATGTTTCATATGCATTACTTCAGGTAAACCTCAGAAAAGTCCCTACTAAGCACCAGACAACAGGAAGTAAGATAATTCAATCTGTTAAATACTTAGAATTCTTACTATTTTCCTACTATATTGTTTGCTTTCACCCATAAAATTGGACCTTCCTTCCAATTTTTTTGTCTTTTATGAAATGCAGAAACTGTTGATAATGGAGTTTATTCACAGTACACTCAGTTCACTGTTCTTTTTCAGGTCTATAAATTTTGTCTTTTATTTGGGGAGGAAAAAGGCCAATCTCTCAGCTGGCTGGGCAAAAGTGAGATACTGAGAAACCAAAAGGTGCATCTTGCTACACTACATATCATGCCACGTTCAACCACAGGGCAAACACTATTCCATCCACAGGTGACAAAAGGCAACCTCACTGCACAGGATACTGAGAGCATGATTTCCTTCTTTAATTTCCCGTAAAATTATGAAAGTAACCTGCAACAAAAAGGCGGAGGCAGTGTCTGAATGAGGGTGGTGGTAAAACTGGTCAGGAGTGTCCTGGGGAACTGGGAATCATGGAAGCACCCATCCTTCAAAGCCCTACCCAATTTCCACCCCTCCCCTCAAGACATCCTCCTCTGCCCAGCCAGGGTGGTCTTTAACACTGCAGCACTGACTGAAGGCTGCGCCTTCCCCTTGCTCACTGAGAGAAGGTGTCTGACCTTTCAGATCTGTGTGTCTCAACTCTCCGCTGAGTTACAGTCTGACTGTAAATTTCCTGGGACAATGCCTTGTGTCTAGAAATTTTCTGTATTCAAACAGTGCCACCAGCATTGAAGGTCATGTCATACTTGCTGACAGACTAAATTTAACTAGCACCTCACTATTACCTCACTTTTGTTTAAAATGAAACACATGGCTGATTATAAATGTAGACAGATTTTTTCATGCAAATATCACTGATCACCAAACTTATTTTATAAATGTAATTTTTTAAAAATGTTTTTACTTTTATTTTTGAAAGAGAAAGAGACAGAGTCTGAGCAGTTGAGGGGCAGAGAGAGGGAGACACAGAATCCGAAGCAGGCTCCAGGCTCTGAGCTGTCAGCACAGAGCCTGACGTGGGGCTCGAACTCACAAACCTAAAGATCATGACCTGAGCCAAAGTCGGACTGAGCCACCCAGGGGCCCGTTATAAATGTAATTTCTAATGTTCAGTATTTCAACTTTTTTTTTTAAAGATATGGGCACAGAGGTTCTAATCAATATTATGTGGATGTGGCATTCACAATAAAAAAAAAAAAAAAAGAAAGAAAGAAAAATTCAAGATTAGTCAATTACAGATTTGATAACTCTATCTAAAATAAAATTTTTACGTGTACCCCCAACTGGAAGAGAAACAGTTTTTCCAGGATCTGATTTTCAAAATTGTATTTCTGATACACATCAATTTTCTACTCACAGCTGTAGTCAGAAACGGATAAAGGCTGTAACAGACAGCAGCTTCGTTCTATGTCTGTTAGCAAAATACGACACCATATGGTCAACCCCACTCCCTGTCCAAATTCAAGATGGGTCCTGAGTAAATATATAGTAAACACGAATCGTCCTCTGTGGGTTTTATAGCCATGTGTGTCTTTGACCCTTCCTTTTTCCTAGGCTTGGTCTATCTCACCAGCTATACCACCGGGTACATGGACAGAGTCATGACCACCGTTAATTGCATGGATCAACCATGCAGCATAATCTGTGCCACAGTACATGCTCCAAACCATAACATACCTCACAGAATATAAGAAGGAACAACAAACAGCCCAGGGGAGCTTTTAAAATCATGTATGGAATAAATACAAACACTAGACTCAAGAGGAATCAAAAGTGACATTACCCTAAAGTGACTAAAAACAAAAAGATTTTTTTTTTTTCTTCAAAATGCTGTGGTTTTTATTACACACCATCAGGATGTTTTCCATTCATGTACAAATCCCCCTCTAGGGCCTGCTTTTACAATGGTGGGTCATTGTTGGCAACACCACTGAGAGCCTAATCACAGTGTGAGAACATCTGTCACGCTCCCATTTCATGTCAAAGCTCTGCTGATACACTTGAATCTAAACCACCGCACAATGGATTTTAAAATGATACGAGTCTATGGTTTTGTGACGTCAAAGGGCATTTCAAAGGCACCCCTAAATGATGAAAGAATTCTATTTTGCTAAGTCAATGCAATATGTCTGATGAGTATAATCAATAGATATAAAATCTCCTATTGGCATTATACATATATTCGGCCCACAGACACATCTCTACTCTCTAAAATATGGGAATAAGGAACAGTGCATCAAGATCTGTAATGTAATGTGTTCTGTCTAGTTACCACCCTTTTTTTGTTTTTCAAGTTTATTTATTTATTTTGAGAGAGAGAGCCCACGCACAAGTGGGGGAGGGCAGAGAGAGACAGAGAGAGAGAGCTCACACAGGCTCCGCACTGTCAGTGGAGAGCCCAACTCAGGGCTTGAACTCATGAACCATGAGATCCTGACCTGAGCTGAAATCAAGAGTTGGACGCTTAACTGACTGAGCCACCCAGGCTCCCTATCCAGTTACTGTCTTAAAATACTTACCATCTTTTTTTCCTTCCTATACTGCAGCAGTAGAAACAAAAGGTTGTTTTTGAGTAGCTCAACATCAGGGAAGTTTTCTTTGTGAGGCAAAGAGTTCAGTTTTCCAATGATACAAGCAACTGGCATCACCCAAGCACATCTCTTCCCCAGCTAAATGTGGGACTATCAGGCTATGTACCTGGCTGAGAGATTTCTACTCCAACCAAGCATTTGCTTAATTGTAAAGTTTTATCTTTTTACTTCTAAATGAAAACAATACATAATAGGTGATAACCAGCTTCTTTGTGTATCCCCTATAGAGAATGTTACTATTACCAGCACGGAAAAGAACAGCTACTTGACAGAAGAAACAACCCCAACCATCCTCACTGTAAGAAGAGTGTTACTTCTCTGTAAGGAGCCGCCTCCCTGGCAGCTGCCGTTATTACAGGTGCCTCGCCCTCACCCAAACTCCAAAGACAACCACATATTTGAGCACTAATTATTTGTGAGAGGCTGGAAAAGAGAGGAGAATAATGTGTCATTTTTTAATAGAGAGCTGCAGGGCTGCATAGTAGCAATGAGAAGACAAGGGGCTTGTCTTGGGTGACTGAACAAATTCTAGGGCAGCCACGGCTGCACCCCTGGGGGCAGAAGAGTGATGGTCACTGGGGGCCACTCGGGCATCCCTGGCATTACTGATGGGAGAGGCAATGGTGTGCATTGGTGCGTGCACACACCAGGGCCCCGGGGATACTGAGGCAAAGACTAGACATAGGCCCTGGAGAGGTCAAATGTTACATTTGATAGGAGCAAATACTCTAGACGTGGAGAAAAGGGATAACAGCAAAGAACGGCAGCTTAAAAATGATTTTTAAAGTCTAATACAGGACTAGGGTGAATTAGCGAACCATGTAAGTGCCAGACGGGCTACTGGCTCCCACAGGATATCTCCCCAGGCAATGGCTCACCTTGAAAATGAAAGAAGCAGCAAGCCAAAATACGTACAGAAGACTAACAGTCTGTTATATTTATTTCAAATATTGATTGAAAAAAATCAATTTATATTCTATGTGCCAGACACTTAATATATATCATCTCAAATAATCCTATAGGAATCCTGTAAGATAGATATCATCCCTATTCTACAGCTAAAAAAAAATTGTGGCAGAAAGGTTAAGTGACTCACCCAATGTCACCCAACGAGTATATGCACATTTCAGGCCTGACAGAGCTTCATGACAAAGGACCTGAGCATCTACTGGGAACATTCTGATTTTATAAGTGCTTTTTACCATAGACCAGGGATCAGCAAACTCTTTCTCAGAGGGACAAATGCTAAGTATTTTACACTTTGTGGGCCATAGAGTCCCTGTTGCACACCGCCCCCCTCCACCCGTTAATGTACCAAGACAGCCATTGACACTACGTAAACAAATGAGCATGGCTGTTCTCCCATAAAACCAGAGGCCAGTCTGCCAACTCCTGTTCTAGAATGAGGGTCGACAAACTGCAGCCCTGGACCAGGTCCAGCCCACCATGGGTTTTTGTAAACAATGCTTTATTCGTTTATGATCTAGATCTAGGCCGTCATCTAGACTGTTTCTAGATAGTTGAAGGGTAACTCAAGGAGCTAAAATAATGCCCGAGTTTCACAGAAACATTCTCGGGAGTGTCCAGCTCTTTGTTCTAAACAAACAGTGTTCTGATTCCTAATCTGTGGCCTGTGTGATCCAGCTCTCCAGTGGGAGAGCCCTGATACACACCTGCTACCTGACAGGTGACCTCTCACTGCAAAGGAACAGTGACATTCTACATCCTCAATTAATAAGTCATCAGTTTCTGGAAGACTCAATACCTTTGGGGAGCTGAAAAAACAGGAACAGAGATTCTGTTCACCCAACCTGAAAGGATGGGTGGTCAGAGACTGACGTATCAGTTAATATGTTCATTCTAATTTTTAGGAAGTGTCTCCTCTGTGCCAGTGGAAATACACGTGAACGCCAGACGGAAAAGACTGACTCGCAGCACTTGAGTACTTTATGTGCAGCAAATCTATGTTGTTACTTGTGACACCACAAGACCTGAGCTGAACTGTAACCCACTCTCAAGCAAGCAGACAAGTGGTGTTGCTGTGATAGCTACTGCAGGAAGATGAGGACCCTGGCTCATCTTGTTGAGAGCAGCAGCTACGGGAGCAGAGCCCACGAGCTCTAGGAGGAAGGGACTGTGCTGGCTCAATGTCCAGAGAGAGCAGGAGCTCCAAGACCTGTTGTCTATATTACTATGGATTACCTCCATGGCTCCTGATGAACTAGGGTGTGAATGGCCTGGTCTGACAGTCAGATTTTTCTAACTCTCATGTTATCAGGATCAAATGCTCCATACCTGGACTGTCTGGTAATCAGAAGCATCGATCCCTTTCACGGTAACCTCTCGGAAGACTCGTGGCTCCAGCTCCTCTTTGGTGAGGTCACAGTGATAAATGATACCTAGAAGGAAGCGGAAGTCCTGATTTAGTCCACAAGCTCACTGGCTGCAAGGGGGCAAGGGCACACAGCACAACTGGATGCCATGAATCACAAGAGAGGAACATGAGTTGGGGACCTGCTGCCATGTGAGGGTCACCGTGCCAAGAGTGCTGATTAGAACAGTCTGTGCATGGGGTGTTCACTTTTCCTCACTGCCACCACACACAGTGTTTTGACGACCATCATCTGTCGTATACATTTTAGAAGATTCCATAGCATTCCATGAGTATGAGAAGAGGTAAAAACTGTAAGAGTGAAAACTTAACAGGTCTTCCCTATGCTGGGTCACTTAGGAATGCAGGTCAAAAAAAGATGGGGAACTTCATGTAGGGCCACTTCACCTTGAGAGGTGAATTAAGATGGAAAACTCAAATGACTGGCCCCAAGTCAACAAGCAGCCAGAAGCCTCTTGATGGGAACTCTGGGGCTCCTGACACCAGACACCCACCTGTCCGTGCACACACACGTGGACAGCAGTCACGGACCAGAGATGACCAGGTACCATTTTAGAGCTACTTTAAAAATTTTTATTATCCCAGGAATTGTGCACAACACAAATGAATGAATGTACACCAAGAATGCCAGCTTATTTAAACACTTATTAAAAATCCATTTCCTGAATTTAATGCTATTACACTTTAACACTTAAGAACTAAATCAAAGAAACAATAAGACGAGTTGTTACTATTTGAAAACTGCAGTGGTTTATGAAACAGAATTAGTCATCCAGAGTGGCTGGTGCGGAAACAGCCCTCCCACACGATACATTAAACACACACTGTCAGATAGATGAAAAATCGATTTAGCGATCCCAATACTTGCTGGAAAACTTGAAACTAAACGGTACTCCCACAGGGTACATCTGAAATGACTGATCAGGTATTAAAATGGTGGCTCTCTTTCTTCTCAACTCCTCTGTGCATGTATTTCAGTAACAGATGAGAAAGGATACTCTGCACCCCCAGTGGCAAAGAGTAATAGTTTACACTCATTAACAGCAAGGCTGCTGATCCCTATGAATGTCACTGCAATTCTCATGCTTACAGACAAATTATTTTAAGGTACTATAATTGGAGGTATGATGAATATTGACAGAGAGAAGATACGTAACATGACCCAAGTATTGGCTTTCCTGGTTTAAGTCATACTTGGGTATTTATTAAAATACATCTTCATACATACAGTACTTCCAAACTATGCTCTGGGCATACATTCTAATGTACCAGATATACTGATTACTGTCCTTGCCTAGAGGAATGTAATCTTGAAGGCAAGGCTATTTTCAGATATATGTTAATTTTTGAATAGCTTCTTGATCCGTACTTGCTTCCCTTCCTCAAAACACATAAAAAAGTCCAAATCCTTGAAAAAAAACCCCAAACAACCAAACAACTAACAAAAATGGCTGCAGACCGAGCATGTGCTGTTTGAGCACCTGCCTCACTCTGGTATCGCTGCAACCTGTACTGCAGTGAATGAGAAAGCACCTGGCAGCCAGGATTCCCACCTCTGACAGTTGCTGGGCCAGTGACCTCAGACAAATCACCAAAGTATTAGAATGCAAATTCCTTTGTGAAAAACAATAAATAGGAAATGTACTCTAAGCTCCTGTTTATCTGGGGGTCCCTGGGTGGCTCAGTCAGTTAAGTGGGTTCATGAGTTCAAGCCCCTCACTGGGCTCTCTGTTGTCACTGCCCAGCCCACTCAGACCCTCCGTCTCCCTCTCTCTCTCTGCCCCTCCCCCAGTTGCGTGCACACTCTCTCTCTCAAAAATAAACATTAAAAAAATAAATAAACAAAAAAATGCCTTTTATCTGGAAAAACTACTATATCAAATCCTCTAACAGCAGAATGAAACAAGTAGGCAACAGGGGCTGGCTACTACTGTTCAGAGAAATCATGCCAAATACCTGACTTCTATCCTTCGGTCCTGTGCCAAAGTGGCACCTGGGAGGAGACTGGGTTAAACTTGAAGGTACCAGTGCTTAATATATTTGATCAACACTTTCTTTTAACAGATCCATCTGGGTTACCCCAAGGTCAGCCTATGGCACATTCACATAATGTGAATCGCTATAATCTAATGATGTTTTGTGTCTGTCTGATTTGGCTTGGTAAGCCCAAGGAAGGTGGGGTTTGGAGAAGTCATCTTGGAATCATAAACCAGAGAGGACTGGTTAGGTGATCTCTAGGAAATAAATTTCCACACTTCAGGGTGAAAGAGAATTGGGTTATAGAAGAAGTTCCCTGAGGCCAGGGGAGGTGTCTGGACTTGAGGAGATGGGTCTCCTGATGAAAGCAGTGGTTTAACAAAGCCATTCTAGTAACAGGAAGGAGGCGGGGATGATTAGCTCATATATCCCCAATGATCCAAAATAAATGTAAAGGGGTAAAAGAAATGGGAGTAGAGAGTTAAGAGGAAGGGATGACTCTGGGGGAAACTGTGAAAGAAAAATCCAAGGCTCTGAAACACTGGTGTGTACAGAGAGGGCAAAAGAACTTTGGAAAAGATGATCCATACTGACCCACCTGTGTAGGGTGGGTTTTAAAGTTATTAAAAGAAAAAAAAAAACATAAATGTAAACTAAAACAAGTCTTGAAAATGTCTGCACTCCTTGGTATTTACACAGAGGAGCTGAGAAGTTACGTCCACACAAAAATCTGCACACGGATGTTTATAGCAGCTTTATTCATAACTGCTCAAACTTGGAAGGTGCCAAGATGTCCTTTAGAAGATGAATGTGTAAATAAACCTCAGTACATCCAGACAATGGAATATTATTCAGGGCTAAAAGAAATAAGCAATCAAGCCCATGAAAAGATACGGAGGAATCTTAAATGCAGAGTAGTAAGTGAAAGAAGCCAGTCTGGAAAGTCTGCATACTACTGTATGATTCCAACCATGTGACAGTCTGGAAAAGACAAAACTGTGGAGAGAGCAAAAAGATCAGTGGTTGCCAGGGGTTGGGGGAGGGGTGAAGAGGGGGAGGATTTTGAGGGCAGTGAAAATATTCTATAGGATACTATTATGATGGATACATGTCATTAGGCATTTGCCCAAACCCACAGAACATACAACACCAAGAGTCAACCGTAATGAACACTATGGACTTTGGGTGATTACCATGTGTCAGTAGAAGTTCATCAACTGTGACAACTGTACCACTCTGGTGGGAGATGATGATGGGGGAGGCTGTGCATGTGGGGGCAGGAAGAATACAAGAAATCTCTGTACCTTCCCCTCAATTTTGCTGTGTACCTAAAACTGCTCTAAAAAATTAAATCTTAAATTTTTTTTGCCCTTCCCAAGGCTTCTCTGCTCATCCCGTTTCCTACCCCCATGCACCTCGGACTTGCTGTACTGGATTATTACAACGTGCAAGTCTGTCTGGAGCTAACCTTAGACAACCCTCTGAGGTTCCATGAATACAGAATTAATCAGCACAAACCACTAAGTGGTTTGAGCCAGAGGGAATAAGTGCATCGTGTTCCAAATTGCCCCGTATCCTCATTCTCTCCCAAGTTTGACTCAAGGTTCAAAAGTCCTAAGCAGCTTAGGCTCAAGACACACAGTCTTCACCATGAGCCTCCAGGAGAAACAAAGTCAGCTCGCGCACAGTGGCCAGATGCACCCATGTCCTAAACAGCTGGAGTCATAGTTAATTTTGGCCCCAGGGCTTTACTTATAATTTAGTATCTCTGTTGTTTACCACAGTAGTAGATAGCTAATCTTCAGAGACCAGGGAAAGACAGCCTCTGAGCTGGTATGTATGTGCATGTATGTATGTATGTGTGTGTGTGTGTGTGTGTGTGTGTGTGTGTGTGTACACACACACACACGCACACACGCCGATAATTGTTGCTTTCGAGAGATCCAGTTTACTGATCTGATGGGCTGTTTTTACTTTGGACCAGAAGGCCTAAGTCTGGAAGCCCTGTTCTCTCGTTTTAGGTATCAAATTGCATTAAGGGGAGAAAAGAGAAAGATGGAGGCAAAATGAGTAAGAAACGATAAAGGGCAAGAACAAGGCATTACAATAACAAAGCCTGTCGAGAAACTGCCTAGCGGTCCAGAACTATTCAACCTCTCAAACTTCACAGCCATAGTCGCAGCTAGTATTTCATTCCTTGGCACAGAACCCATCTTTTTACTGTAGGACAATGAGCCCTCTCTCCCCCAGGTAGTGATGAACTTGTTCCTGAAATAAATGGTCACATGGAGTCACCGAAGGAGGTTTACTGGCCTTTGGGAACTCTGGATTTTATTAAGAATGGGTGAGTCACCCCTGCCCCATTCTCCTCATCGCCCTTTGTCCGTTTAAACTGTTTAAGCTATGAGATTTTCAAAGTAAAATTTCTGGAACCAGCATAAATTGGGGAAATAAATCACAGAGCCTGCAGAACGGCAATCTGGAGGAAATGGATATTTTTCTTGGTTCCTGTTCACTGGCAACCACTGTACCCTCCGGCCCCAGGGCAGGACAGACGTGATGCAGGATTCCCCGACACAGGGCTCCTGACCTGTCAGTTTGACTCCTGGCACTGGCCCTGGTTTCCACAGGGCTGTGGGCACTTTTCCTCATCCCCCTGGGTCCTCTGAAAGGCACATGGGACAGTAAAGCTTGCTAGGTGTTCTGGGTAGACCAGCAGATCTATTTATAGAAGAACATCACTCTTTTGGTTTTAATAACCCTGACAGCAAGCTGTCACGACGAGAAGACTCCTTGTGATTGCCTGCTCCGTGACTCTGAGGTGCGCACGTGTGTACACAAATGCACACACACACACACACACAGACACACACACACGCGCACACACACACACACACACACACACACACACACACACACAAGTACATGCACCTTCACTGTCATCTGGCTGAACCCCACGAGGAAGAACCACTTCAGCAGCACCTGCCTAGCTTTCTCCCCTATGTCTGCTTACTTTGCCAGGGACCGAACCATTGCCACAAAACCAGACAGGGCTGTGAAGGAGCTCGAAATACAAACAAGGAAAGTGCGGAAATTTTTTCAGCCAGATTGCTTTTAAGATAGGGTGTGCTCGGTCAGCAGCAAGCTGCCAACAGAGCCAGGCTCCTGGGACAAATCAGAGTATGTGTGTGGCTGTGGTTACAACAAAAACCGTGCAGCCAAGTCGAGAAGCACGAAAGACCAAAACAGCAAACTGAGCATGACCAACTGAAAAAAAGTTAAAAAGACAACTATGTTTACTTTGGGGAAAATCAACCCAGACCATGGAACGCAGTATCACAATTTATAAGCATTTTTTTTTCTTTTTGCCTTGAACCCAGTAACAAGTTTTTTTCCATATGATGTAAGACTATACCCTCAGAATTATATTTTAATTTGGTTTAACAACAACAAACATCACTCTCAGTCTGTTTTAGAAAACAAGTTTTTAATGTCAGACGGAACTATAGATTTTTATTTTATGTTTTTTAAGTTAATCGGCACTGCGTGTGTCCTGATCCATATAGACCAAAGGTTGAATCTAAGGTTATACTTGTTCATATTAATTTTTTTAAATCAACCTAGGACAACAGTTGGTCCTGTCCCCAGAACACAGACTCAGGATATAAGGTGAATGAGTTTGCTGTTTTAGGCACTCACATTTCCCTGTGTTCTAAGCATCTGTTTTACTGTTTTATTCTCATTATGTAATTCTGGCTATAATACAGCATATGTGATTTTCAATAACACAGCATTACATTTCCATTTCCCAAAAGAAACCCAAACATTAGTCTGATTTTTAAGCTGAATAACATTGGTGAAAAGACTCTCTCACCTGGAGATAAAAAGGAAGTAAACTGATAGAATATTTCGGTGTCCTTCTTCTGACCGCTGTACCCCACAACACTGCCGACCTCCAGTGGGAAGGTCTTGAGGAGAGCGCCTGTGGCCAGGTCGTGGAGCTGCAGAACGTTCCTCACATCATGGAGGTAGCATAACACCAAAAAGTTAGACCTCACACAAGCTACCCATTCTGAAAAGGGAAGAACAGATAAAAGCTTACTTAGCTTTGAAAGTAACGAGAAGCATAGTTATTTCATTGAACAATAGCTCTTGAGCTATTATCCATTGTGCTATGCAGCAATGCGACTGGCAAAGTGATCTTATAATTGACTTTAATCGTTCATCTAACTCCAGAATATTCCTTTAGTAAATGATTGTCACTGTCATGTCTGGAGGAAACAAAATATTCTATGAAAACGTCTGTGATACAAATAACCCCGGCCTACTTATTTTGTGTCCAATCTCATGGTAGGGGCAACAAAAACCAAGTCATGATCCACGTCTGCTGGGAATGTTTATTTGACGAAAATATATTATGCTCTGCGTATGTGCCAGATACCCTGCAAGGCACTGGAGAAATAGGCAGGAAGATGATGTCACTTCTGCCCTTAAGACACAATCATATAAAAACATAAGTAGTAACCTGTAAGCAGAGGTAAGTGAGAAGTTGGCTGGGGACCCGAAACACAAGAGCACTCAAGCGAGCACTGAACTGCATCTTGAGCACGGGGGTGTGAGACAGTGGGTGGCTAGGGTGGTGTCAGAGACAGGACAGCTCTCTGGGGGATGAGGCGGTAGGACGGCAGGCAACTCAAGATGACAGCCAGAGCTGGGAACAGAGAGAGAAGAGGAATACAAACAACCAGTAGGGAGGGAGGCAGACTGCTGAGGAGAACAAGCGACATCTTGTTTTCAAGAAGGAAACTTCCATTTGCAAGAAGAAAAAGGCTGCTTAGTGTGGGGTCGGTGAAAATGGTGGTGGTGGTCTGCCGAGGATCTGGTGAGCCAGATGGACAGGAGTTTAGTTCTGACTTGGCCGTTCCTGGGGAGTTACTGTGTGGACTGCAGGGTGACAGAAATAAAGATGGTATCCAGGAAGGAAGCCGAACAATGGAGGTATATGGAAGGATGGAGGGGAGACGAGGAGGAACACTACTGCCATGAGCCTGTCCTATCACATCAAGCTGGGACAAAGTCTAGGGAGGGAAGAAGAGAAACGAAAGGCATTTCCCAAGAAGACTCATCAGGATGTGGTAACTGTGGGGAGATGAACAGTAAGGCGGAGAATTGAGTCCTCCTCAGCTCCCAGGGCTGCAGCTTCAGTAATGGTGCCGTCGGTGACAGAGCAGGGACAGGAGGTGAGCTGGGTGATGGGGAAAGGAGAGAACGGGAGGGCAGGTGGACAGCACTGCCCATCCTGGTGTGCACAAGATCAGCTTGAGGTGAGGACGGGTCCTCCCAGAGGGAGAGACGCTGGAGTAAATGGAAGCAAGGACAGGGTGGCAGGTAACCGCTCAGATGTGGAAAAGACAAGCCTTTCACGGTGTGCGGTGAGTTTCTTGACATTTACTACAACCTAAGAAACTAGCAGTTCATGCTTATAACGTTATTATCAATATGAATAAGACATCGGCCAGAGGGAACCCTTGAGGATCAGCCGGGGCCTCAGTGGTGCTGGGTTGTTTGGATTAGCACAGTAAGCATTTCTGCCAAGTGAGGACAGAAGAACTCTTATATCTAAAAGTAATTTGCTCATTATCCAATGCAATTTTTTTTTTAAAGTGCCTCAATCAAGCATTATATTTCAGGTGGCCTTAATGCTTTAAAGAAAGTACGGGGGCGGGGGGTGGGGGGGGTGGGGGGGTGGGGAACTGAAGTAAATTATTTCTGTCAAAGAATAATCACTCTATGTTAACTGCAAGCACATCAGAATTATAAAACGGAGACTGAATAAGAAAATGACAAGGTGATTTGCAGACTGTCATTAATAAAAGCTCTGACTTTATGACTCATCGCTAGTTTTTATTCTCAACAGGGCAATCTGAGCTAATGATATATAGCAAATTCAACAGCGCTTCTCTTTGAATTGATGAGTTCTAGTGAATATTGAAGGTTTCCCCTTTCTAGTCTAAAGAACTTATAACCTTTCAGAAGGAAGATTATAAAAATATATCACCCCCCACCAACCCCCACAAAATCCCCAAGCACTGATGGTACATCTCATTAGATCTACAAAGTGAAAGAGGATGTCACCTTAAGACATACTTAAAACCACTTCTTTGGGACTTTAAAAGGCAGAAAACTCACATGCCTTAGCAAATATTTCTATCTAGGATAGCTTTCTACATGAGGATCGTGAGTGCAACCTGACTTGCACCTGAAAAACGCCAAGGGCACCTTACATGAGGATTTATAACACTGAAGGCTCACCTGGACCCACCAAATATGAAGTCAATTCATGTGGGTACTTAGGAAGCACTCACTAAACACTGGCTTTTACTATCCTTGGACAGACATTCTGTCTCAATTTGGACAGAAGCCATCAGCCTACCAATGTCACTACAAACCAGATTCTTCACTTCAACAACCAAACCCCTATTCCTTGGCTCATGGATCCCTGAACCAAATATACATGAGGGTCAGAGGGAGAATGGAAGATTTTGAGGAGAAAGGTGGAGGAATTTCCTTGAGGAGAGCTCCTGCCATGCTCTAAGTCCCCCTCCCTATTAGAGCTTATTACCTTGTTAGCTGATGCCTAATCCAAACCTGAGAAGCTAAAGGGACTATGGCTGAACATCTAGAAAGCAAGGGGAGGGGCCACCTAAGTAGTTCTGGGGAATGGCCCAGGATGTGCTGCTGCCTCAGAGTTGCAGATGTGGGTTTTGCAGCAAAGAGCAGGCATGGGGTCATCTTGGGTCCTATCCAACAGAGCTGCTCAGAGGGGTCTGGAGACTCAGTACACAAGACGGTGGTGGGGTGCAGCCAGATGCCCAGGGGCTGAGGAGAATCTCAAGCAAACACCCAGAGTATTGCTTCTTCCAGAGCCAAGGGCCTAGCAGGAGGCCATCCCTGAGATGGTCAGTCGTAATCACCTGCCCACATTCCCCTTCTCCCCCTGAGCAAGGCCAGGTATAATGTGCTAAGCACAGAACGTACTGGCTTGAGCCAAGGGAGAAAGAGTCCCTTACTTTTCCAGGATACAAACCTGGACCTAACACTTGTGCTTTAATTCACTGGAAACACATTAAGAACTGCTTTATTGGCAACAGAACTGCTTTGCATATCTCAAAAGAAGTTATTTTCCTAATTTTATATCTTATACCTTCACATTTTGGGATGGCCCCAGATTTTGCCTAGTCAATCCATTAACACAAGTTCACCTCCAATGAGTAAACTCTTCATTGGCTTGAAGGTACAGGGACTCTCCTTTTGTGTAAAAACCTGTAGCAAAATTAGTGAGCCTTATTCTAATCAAACTAACTTTCAGGCAATGAATAATTTATAAAGCAGCATATCATTTTTCGAAAATCACAGAGAAAAAGAATAAAAGGGAACTTAAGGGCACTCTGAAACAATTGATAAAGAAGGGAGGGTCTCAGGAGGCTAATGTAGCTCACTGCACACAGCAGCAACTGCAATGGATTCCAATTAAATATGACAATAGTCTATTCTTTTTTAAATTTTTATTCATTTTTGAGACAGAGAGACAGACAGACAGACAGAGAGAGCATGAGCAAGGGAGGGGCAGAGAGAGAGGGAGACACAGAATCCGAAGCAGGCTCCAGGCCGTAAGCTGTCAGCACAGAGCCTGACACAGGGCCTGAACCCATGGACCATGAGATTGTGACCTGACCCGATATCAGACGCTTAACTGAGTCACCCAGGCACACCCCGTCTATTCTCTCTTCTAATAACAGGACTGTAAATCCACTCTGAGATCTACAACAGGTATAATACAAACAGCCAAAGGTTATTCAAAAGCTAAAAGCTAAGAATTCTAAATAGTTTAAAAAATTAAATATTAATGATTATTATCAAACAATAATTACACAGAGACGACTGATATTTAAAAAGACTACCTTTGAAAGCCTGGATTCAGGGGCACCTGGGTTGCTTGGTCGTTAAGCGTCTGACTCTTGATTTCGGCTCAGGGCATGATCTCAAGGTTAGTGGGATTGAACCCCTGCTATCAGTGCAGAGCCTGCTTGGGATTCTCTCTCCCCCTCTCTCTCTCTCTGCCCCTCCCCTGCTCATGCACATGTGCACGCGCTCTCTCAAAATAAATTAAAAAAAAAAAGGAAAGCCTGGATCCACACCCCCACAATTTTTACGAAGGCCCTGCATGACATTGTACTAGCCACAAAGATGTCGTCTAGTAAATACCTGGGTTACGCTACTTAGACACTTCATTCTCGAAGACTGAAGGCTGAAAGTTCTTTGCCTTCTAACAGGTCACCAAAGAATGAGAGATGTAGCAACGTGTTCACCTTCTCACCAAAACCCAAAGCGCGCAGTGTTCAAGTAGTATGCAATCTCACCTAAGACATCTTTCTCATGCTCAGGCACAAGCACTTTCCACTTAGACTCCTCAGGATCCGTGAAGTCGATGTTGATCAGGCGATAGTTGGGCGAATGGCGATTTGTCTTGAAGGTGAACAGCGTCCCCTCATTGGTCACATAGTCATATTCTCCTTCAAAGTTGTCGATCAGTTTCACCCACTTCAGGATTCCTGGTGAGAGAGCAAGCATCCCTGTCACCTCTCCTATGTTTAAAATGGTGTGGTTTACATGTGGCGAAGGGAGGGCAGGTTTTCTCTGTCCACAGAACGTAAAGCGGACAAAATATCTGAAAAGATCTAAGCCTTGAGAAAGAGCAAAGACAAGTGCAGGTAAATTGTAAGGTTTTAAAAATATGAGGAAAATATTTTTCATGAAAAACCTGAAAGACACTAAAGGACTTCTCCTCTCAGCCCCCTGCCCCAGGTAATCTGATAAATCCTCTTCTACCCGAATATCTCAAAGCCAAGCACTTCTTTCTACCCGGACTGCCACTACACCATCCCACATCTTCGTCATTCGCCTCCATGTCTACGGTCTATGGCGGCGGCTCCCAACCAGGACGATTTCACACACCAGACACACACACCCGCACACTCATACCTAGACATCCCC
The DNA here is from genome assembly GCF_028018385.1 of Neofelis nebulosa. Lineage (NCBI taxonomy): Eukaryota > Metazoa > Chordata > Mammalia > Carnivora > Felidae > Neofelis > Neofelis nebulosa. The sequence goes on from NC_080787.1 coordinate 98,549,690, forward strand.
CTCCACACACACACACTCAAACCCAGGTACAAATACAAACACAGACACATATCCTCCACACAGACACCCCCCCCCCCCGCACACACATCCACACCTTAAATGCCGTTTATAAAAATAAAAAATATAAATAAATAAAAAACGCTGGGAAGACATCTGTTTCACAATGTATCAGATGCAGATATTCAGAGAGTACATTTTAAAAGTTTTATAAACAAAAGAGCTCGATGATTTCTAAACTACTGAAAGGCACTGCCAGATCTTAGCTATTCTCTAATTAATCTCCTACCTTAAATTTCTCAGTGAAATTGCTATATTAATTTGGTAGTTCATTTTTATCCTTGAATCTTTCAAGGTGATTTTACATTGTCTCCTTCATCTCCATAGCATAATATCTTTATGTGATTTTTGGTCGAATTAAATTTATCAAGAAAAATATACTCCCATGGAGGAAAGACATTTTTTTTTTTTTTTTTTTTTTTTGGTCAGACATAACTGAATTAAAACCCCAGCTCCATTATTTAGTTGTGTGACCTGAGCAATCTCTTTATTCTCTACTAAGCTTTATTTTCTCAACTGTAAACTAGGATGAGTAAGTAAATTAAAAAATTAGCGTAAAGTGATTACTAATACCTACCCCACAACAAAAACTCAACAAATATTTAAAAATGAATGACCAGGGGCACCTGAGTGGCTCAGTCGGTTGAGCGTCCGACTTCAGCTCAGGTCATGATCTCACGGTTGGTGGGTTCGAGCCCCATGTCGGGCTCTGTGCTGACAGCTCTGAGCCTGGAGCCTGCTTTGGATTCTGTGTCTCCCTCTCTCTCTGCCCCTCCCCCGCTCACATTCTGTCTCTCACTCTGTCTCTCAAAAATAAATAAAAATTTAAAAATTTGTAAAAAAAAAAAAAAAGAATGACCAGAATTAAAACTAATAATAAGATAAGCAAGCTAAATAAAATCTATAGCTTTCTAATATGCCAGCAATACCAGTCAGAAAATATGGGGTGAGGAGGGCCCTCTTGTACAATAGAAGCAAAATTAATACTTAGGAATGCACTTAATACGAAATGTGAAATCTATATGAAGAAAGCTCTAAAATCTTCCTAAGAAATCCTAAAACAACAACAACAACAAAACCCTGAAGAACTAGAAACACATACCATACCTCTAGATGGGAAGACTCAATATTTCAAAGGTGCAAATAATCCCAGAGGAAATCTATAAATTTAACATAATTCCAATCAAAATTCAAATGAGATTTTTAGGGAATTTGACAATATCATCTTAAGGTTCATTTGAAAGAACATACACGTTAAAACAGTCATTTTTCAAAATAGAGTGAGGGGGAACTTTTTGCACCATGATGCTCTTAACAAGCCTCTCCCCCACCAAAGGTAACCATCATGCTGAATTTTACATTATTTACTTTATTTTTCTTCATTCTTTTCCTGCTCCAATATGTATCCATAAACACTACAGTCTAATTTTATCTTATCCTTGAATTTCATGTATGGAGAAGTCATACAATATGTATTCTTTTGTGTCTGATTTCTTTCACATGACATGTTTGTGAGATTTTTCCATCCTGTGGTTATTGTGAGTGACTTCTGGCTAAATCCCATTGTGCTCGAAAAACACACTGTATGATTTTTAATCTTTTGAAATTTGCTAAGAAAAACTTTTAGGGTCTAATTATTTTTCCTTTAAGGATTTTTAAATGTTCCTGTGACTGAAAAGAATGTATATTTTGCAGATTTTGGGTGTGATATGCCAAATATGTCTATTAAGTCATATGTTAATCACATTGTTCAAATCCATGTATTTACTGATTTGGGGAGCCATTTTTTTCTATCATGCAGAGAAGAGGTCTTAAAATGTTCCTCTATGATTATAGATTAGATTTGTTTATTTTTACTTGTATTTCTGTTAATTTCTGCCCTCTGTAGTTTGAAAGCATGCTGTTCAATACATACCAAATTAGAATTACTATATTTAAATAAAACTCAATTGAGCTTTTTATGGTTATGAAGTTTTAACTTTAGCAATGCTTTTTACTTTTTATTTTTAAAGTCTACTTCGATGTTAAGACAACTATGTGATTTTCATAGTAACATCTTGGGCAAGTTGTCCTCTGCAGAATGACTGGTCCCAATTATGTCGTTTATCATTTCTGAAAAGATTTTTTCTTTTTCATCTCTCTTAACCACTCATGCGTTCCACTGCTTGGTGGGAAGTAAAATTTCTTTACATCCATATTCTATTTCATTAATTCTCTCTTCAGCTGTGTCTAATTTCTTCAACCTAATAACTGAATTTTTTAACATTAATAATCATATTTTTTACAGAAATTCTACTTGGTCTTCTTCCACTCTGTTGGGTTATTCTTTACAGGATGTTGTTTCTTGCTTATGCTTCCAAGTTTCTTGTTTATTTTTTGTAAAAGTAGCATCACATCGTTTACTTTTTAAAGTGTATTTAAATTTAAAATGTATTTACGTTAGGATGTGATAATTCCACTCGGTGCTTCTGTTGCTCTATTTCTCATGCTGGTGAGTTTCTTTGTCTGATTTGTGATTTGTGTGTGTGTGTGTGTGTGTGTGTGTGTGTGTGCGTGTGTGTGTGTGTATGTGTGAGTTTTGACTGTGAAATGATTTCCCTTGAAACAATATCTATGGGAATTCTTGGAGGCCTGAGTTAAAGTAGCATTCTTCCAGAATGCTACCATATTTGGCTTCCGTTTGCCTGCTGAGAGGCAACCAATCTGGGAGTGCTTTAAATTAAATTCTTAGCCTGAGGATTTTTGGACCTCAGAGGGGACAATCAAGATAACCTGTACCCATGTCAGCCTTTCTCATGTTTTAGGAGAATTCACATCCTGCCTCTCCCTCTCCTTCCCTAGTGCTAACGTAAAGATAGGTGGGTTTTCTTCCCATACCCTCCCTTTCCCCCACCTCTTGCTCCCAGCTCTACCACTGGTAGTTTATTTCTTAATCACCATTACATTGAGGATATCTCTCATTAGATTCTCCAATATGGAGAACCAGAGGACTTTATCTTCTATCCCCCTTGCCCTGGGTGGCCATCAGATGGAAACTTAACCTGCAAAGCCCGGGAACATTCTGGAACAATCCAGGATTCCTGCATTCATTTTGTCTGGTCTCTATGGTTTCTCTTTTTTTGTGCCAACTTTGCAATATATTTAAAAAGATATTTTATAAGCTTTTTACAGCATTTCAGTTGTTTTAATTGGGAGGTTACTCAGAATATATAATTTGCTGAACCTTCAAAGAGAAATCCTTACAATTAATTTTTATAAAGGTTATGCTGTGAATTTAAGTTTCAATTTTCTTTTCAGTAACAAACTGCTAACCTCAAACACAGGTGACCGCTCAAAGATAATTTCATTTTAATTTACATAAAACAATGCTTTAAAAGGGGAAAAACCCAAAAACTATTCCTAAGAAGACTAAGTAAATAAGTAAAAAATTAGCTGGCAATGCAAGAACTGCAGGTAATCAGAAAGGTACATTTGTTTATACTAAGAATGATGAATCACAATTTTCTGGACTATGACATTTGTAGACACAGAATCTTGGTTCAGAAAAATGTAAGATTCCTTAAATGTCCCCCTGACAATAAAACATTTCCTGATGTGCAACCTTTACTTCTCAAAGTAACCATCTTATGGTTTCTGCCTGAAAAGGTCTTGCAGGCATTGTAGTGATATTTATTATGACCCTAGCTACCCACCCCCAACACAAAAAGTCACTGAAGTATCTACTAAAGGCAATACACAGAAATTTCCTTCAGTACCTCTGTATAATCAGGTGAGCCTGAAGATGTGGCACACTCGTTTTAAATAATCAAGCCCCAGGGAACACCAAAACAACAAAGTTTGTGGTCATTATCTACCATCAAATCCTGGAGTATTAACCTGAGTCATAAATAAATACTACAAGTCATAAATTCATTTGAATTTAGGTATGTGGCTGGATTTATACAAATGGGATTCAAAGTACTGGTCCCCATGGGGCTGCATGTTTAAAATGATGTTCACGGAATCTTTTTGCTCTCCTGAAAACCTTGCTCCTTAGGGATTTGGCACAAAATAATTCAAGAGAAATGGTATTTCAGTTGAACAATGGGGCTCACTCAGTTTTGCTATTCGCAAGTTAGAACGCTATTGATTGAAATAGAAAATAGAAAAATTACTCTTAAAAAAGAAACATGGCTTAACTCCCAAACCGTCTCACTTTTACCATCCTTTCCTGAGGTTCTTTTTTTTGTAAGTGGCATTATTCACTCTGACGCCAACAGAATTCAATTCCCAAACTTCTCCCTGTGTAAGTTAAAATAACTTTTTATAGACCTGATTCTTGGTGGGAGAATGATTTGTTTGCTGAGGGAAGGTTAGCTTAAAATAAGTCATCTTATGCTTTCCCTAGAGCAAACTCATTACTTTTTATTGCTTCCTTTTAAAATCAATGGTATTAACTTTGTTTCATAGAAAATGTTTTGTAAGCTCTCTAGCAACAGGAGCTGAAAGTGCTTTTATACTTTATGAAACACTATACAATAACAATAAACAAATGCAAAGTGAAGTCATGCTCTGAAACTTGGAGGGCAGAATGCTGTTGTTCTCCTTGGCCTGACACCTTCCTTCCATCCCAGCTGCCTCACAGTGACAGTCAGAACACGGGCTTGGGAGTGTCAACTGACCTGAGTCTGAATCTTTGCGTGGCATTAGGGAAGTGAACTGGCCTCACCATCCCCAGTTTCCTGGAGATAACAACATGTGCTCCTTAGAGGTTGTTGAGAAGACTAAATGAATTATCTACAGTTGTAGCTCAGAATCTGGCACGCAGAAAATGTTAAATAGTCAATACTTACTACTATTCCAAATAATCCCAACATTCTTCAAATGGCAAAAATAAGCTAAATGTGGCTTCTGAACAGCATGACTTGTTAATAGTGAACTTTTAAAATCTAATTTCCATCTGTCATAGCACGTAGCTATTTTCCTAGAATAAGCCTTTAGAATCACTGATTTTAAAATTAGAAAAAAATACTACTTTTGTCATTATTACTTAATTTTTATATTTATTTGTATTTTACTTCAAAATTAATGTTTTGCTTATTTTTATGCTATCTTTTGATGTTCCAATTCTTTTTGCTTTTTTTACATTCCCACTCTGAAACACATACTAGTTTTTAATAACTCCCTGCCTTTCACAGAAGCCCTCCTCACCTGTTGGGCTGGCTCTTAACACTCAGCTGAGTTTGCTAAACTTTGGACAACTTGTTTGTTTCAAGTTTCCCAAATGTTTATTTCCCCCTTTCCACACCACCCCCAGAAGATGCCCAAGCCCCGTAGAGCATGAAACATGAGTCAGCGTTGTCTCAGCTACCGAGAAACAAGAGGTCATGTGCCCTGCATTAGCTAGAGACAGCTGAAGGAACAACTTCAGTGTCCAAAAACACCGAGCTTCCTTGGTATGTGTAGCATGTACTGTAGATTAATTTTTTATGCAGAAGAGAGCCATTTTTCATTAATGACACGGAAGCATTAAAACAAAGACAGGCTGAGTGCTGAAAACTTCATCAGTCTAAAAGGATCGAATTTTCAGCAAAAAAGGAAAAAGCAGAGAGACAGGTTAGTGAAAGTCTGGATGAAGTAAAGATAAGCTGGTATTTCCTTACAAAAATCAGTCATGTCAGCACCATCTGTCGTTTCTGCCAAATGCTCCATAAATGCTGAGATAGGAGCAAAGACAACTTCAGGCCCGTCCTAAGATGGCTACGTTGGTGTGCTAAGTGTGTTACGTTACTAACACGGACTTTAGACATTGATAGTGCTTTTCACCTAATAATGCTTCCTAAGGGTTCTATTTCAAAACTTCTAACACAAGTTTAAATGCATTCAGAATAGGGCCAAATGGTCAGCATCTCTTTTGTTGCTGTTCACCTTAACAATAGGAAATAAAGGATCTGAACTTTCACAGAAAAGTGAAAGAACCAAAGAGAGAGGGAACAAAAGAAAGAAAACAGAGGGGAAAGGGAGGGCGTTTAGAGTCTTCAGACTGCAGAGATGTCCCAACCGTGAGCCTGCGCATGTGCGCTAGGTCACAGCACTGCTGATAAGCCCCGAAACTGTGCACTGGCGACCTCACAGAGACCATCCAGCAGGAATGACGGCGCAGAGTGGGGCACCTGATACATGCTACACGCGTGCTTTGTAACTAAATATGTAACACTTACCCAATCCCACAGTTTAGACTGAGACTTACATATATTTGTTGACAGTGTGAGACAACAGAAGCAACCAAATTTTAAAATAGTGGTCTCAGACTTTTCCAGTAAAAACATTTAGAAATATAAGTTAAATATTTATACTGAACACCAAGATAAATATGCATAAAAGTATCTTGAAAACCATCATTTATATTTTTAACGTATAAATGAAATTTTAATAAAAGTTTTTTAAGTCCACATATTTGAAAAAAGAGCAAATCTAAGGCCTGAAAACTATAATATAGAAAATTTGTAAAAATTTATTCTGAATTTAGTTGATATGAAGTAACTTTATATATATGTTGACTCCTGAACAACGTGGGAGTTAGGGATACCAACAACCCACTGCAGTCAAAAATCCACATATAATTTTTGACTCCCCTGAAATTTTACTAACATTCCACTGTTGACTAGGCACCTTACTGATAACATAACCAACCCATTAACACATATTTTGTATCTTGTACGTATTATATACTGTATCCTTAGAATAAAGTAAGCTAGAGAAAAGTGAATATTAAGAAAATCATAAAAGAAAATACACTTATAGTACAATACTGTATTTATTATTAAAAAAACAAACAAACCCAAAATCCACGTTTAGTGGACCTGCAGAGTTCAAATCTGGGTTGTTCAAAGGTCAACTGCATATTCAAATTGGATAATAAACTTAGGAAATGAAATATATATATAATTTTGAAAATTCTTAATTAAATACAGAAAATATAACTACGAAAATCCAGACACAAATCATTTGCTTCCAAGGTTCAGGATGATTAATTTCAACTAATCTGCAGGCATGAATCACATTAAGAATCACAGGAGTCAAGACCCAGCTGTCTTTTCTCCTGCAGACTATTAAATTGTCACGCCAGCCTGGTGTCCTAAGTGGTTCTTCACTTTTGATCTTAAACAAGGAACAGAAGAAGAGAAAGAAAAACTTCTGCCCATACAATATACATAACTGGAGTATATGGTCTGTACTTATTCATGGTCTGTACTTATTCATCATTCTCAGGGTTTCATAAAGGATAAAAATTTAACTAAAAAAACTTGAGGAGGCCAGAAAAGAGAAGATTCAAAATGCTTACAGGAACATGACCAGTGACTGATGGAGGATGGCTTATAAAGCACGGCCACCTGAGCACCATGAGCCATAAACAACAACATCATTCAAGACAAGATGGTACCCACCTTCTAGGAGTCTACATGAAAGAAAAAAATTATCTCACGCTTGTTAAAATGGTAAAGAAGGCTTTATTCAGGACTCCCGAGAGAGGTGTTAAGACTACAGCAATAAGAGAGAGAGAGATCAGGCTTAACTCCAAATACAAAAAAGGGAGCTGGGGATTTATAGCCAATGAGCAGAATGGACAGAGGGGTGGTCACTAAGAGGACACATGGAGTAGGGGGGGTGCTAGTTAAAACAACCTACTAATATTCGTGGTGAAGGCAGGTCAAGGTAATCAGATATCACATAGGGGAGGAATGAGGAATTTGATCAGATATTAAGGGTGATCAGATATGGATAGGAGATTCTCTTTAAACTGATTTAGTGAGATTCTTGCTACAACTGAGCTGTGCTGGCCCAACAAAGGAGAGGAGGCTGAGGAACCAAGGCTGAGGATTGGTTGAGAAGAGGGCTTAGGGAAGTCTGACTAACATCTGGCCAAGGACAGACTCCTTGTTATCTGTCAGGCACTGTTCTAGGTGCTGGGCACTCCAGGGAGCAAGACAAAGTCCCTGATCTCATGCAGCTCACAAACACTCACACAAAGTGTTTCTGTTGTTGTTGTTTGTTTTTGCACAGTGAAAAAAAGAAATAAGAATAGGGGAAAGGAAGAGAAAAGCCAACTGCAGAAGAAAAGGTGTCAACCCTGTGGTAACTGCTAGGGCAAAAATCCCTCCTCCCCCAGAGAAAGAAGATAACAACTCAGAACATGTCTCTGGCAGCCAGAATATCACACAGAAGGGAGGGTGATATATATAGATTTTTAATTTTTTTGTTTATTTATTTTTGAGAGACAGAGACAGAGTGTGAGCGGGGGAGGGGCAGACAGAGAGAGAGAGAGACACAGAATCAAACCAGGCTCCAGGCTCCGAGCTGTCAGCACAGAGCCTGACGTGGGGCTCAAACTCGTGAACCCAAAGATCATGACCTGAGCTGAAGTCAGATGCTCAACCGACTGAGCCACTCAGGCGCCCCATGGAGGGGAGGGGGTGTGATATTCTTTGGAAGACATTTGCTTAGCTGTTTGGAACACCTAGGAAATTGTTTAAACAAACTTCTAAGGCCTAGATGATCTGTCTGGTGCTGTTTCTACACAATGGTAAATGGGGGAGGCAGAGGAGTTTCCTGCTCAGGAAGGTCAGGAAAGGAGCAGCCACCAACCTGAAGTGCAGTTCCTGTGGAAAGGCAATGGGCGCCTTTCCAGATGTGTTCATATTATTAAGTAAAAATACTACACATGTAAATGGCGGAAATGAAGTTCTCCAAAGTGAGGCAAAGGGTAACAGGTTGAGAGATCAGGCAGAGTGGTGAGCAGGAAAATGGTCAGCAGGTTGGGGAAGAGAAACAAATTTACTCGACAAATGTAAATGACAAAGGAATCTAGTTTCAAAGGGAACTCCTTTAACTCTCAATATTCTAAGACTTTTTTTCCATCCTGTATTTATGTAGTTTTGTTTTCTCTATGTGTTTTCCCTATGATATTATATAGCCATTGGCTACTTTTTTGTGCTTTTTGTGATTCTCATTTTGAAATGCACAGGGGTAGAGGATTTTCTTGGGAGACAAAGTTCACAGAAAAGTTACAAAGTGCTACCTAAATGAAATTATTTAGTTTTTCTGACAAGCAATTTAGCCCTGCCCTAATAAACAAAGAATTAATTTACATGAAAATGCTGAGAATTCTCCCTGCCTTTAAGGTAAAAAGGATTGAAATCATAGCAAAAAGCCTTTAGGTTATAAAAGGGATATAAATTTCAGCAATATAAAATTAAAGATTTCAGAGGTGTCTGAGTGGCTCAGTCCCTTTTAAGCCTCCGACTCTTGATTTCAGCTCAGGTCATTATGTTCTGGTTTGGTCTGTGGGACTGAGAGCCCCGTGTCGGGTTCTGTGCTGATAGCATGGAGCCTGCTTGGGATTCTCTCTCTCCCTGTCTCTCTGCTCCTCCCCTGTGGGTGCATGTGCGCGCGCTCTCTCTCTCTCTCAAAAATAAATTAATGAATTATAAATAAATAAATAAATAAATAAAATTTTTTTAAAATGAAGGATTTTATAACATTGGATTCAGTTTTCAGTCACCGGGTATCCAAATCTAACTCATCTAATAGTTAACTAGCACATTTAGCATTTAAGTTAAATGTTAACTATTCTTCCCCTAGTTTAAAAGTATAACAAAAATGGAAGAGTAGGTAAGGAAATAGCAAGAAAAAGATCCCTGGCAGTAGTCATGGTTACCAACTGGGCATATAAACTCCCAAAATTTCAATTATCAACCTATACAATTAGACCATTTCCCACATAGTCTCACACTTAGAGGCACACCTATTTACGTTTTTGTCAATGAAAGGACCTTTTTTTTATTATGAATCTGGTTTTGCAGAAAATTAAGTCAACACCAAGATCTATGTTTAGAGTAGCTTTGATACTGAAGACAACCATTTATACTAGGATATTCTCTATCTATTTTACAGTGTTACCCAAAACCAAAGTGTCCGGATTCCAAGTCTTCCTCTTTCAGGCAAGAAACGAAGGAAAAAAGAAAAGACTCCTTGAGAAACTACTATATGCCAGGAACTCTGCTAAGCCCAGCCCCATACCTCTTCATTATTCCTCACAATTCCTCATGAAGTAGGTATTACTTCCCCATCTGTAGTCATGGAAATAATGGAAACATTGAGAGAAAACATTCCCATGCCTGGTTCACCAGTTATTTAGTTATAGAGCTGAGACTGAAATTCAAATCTGATTTGAAAGTGTTCTGGTTATTGTTCCAATATATCCAACTATAATTAATAGAGGTTATTTAAAAATTTTTAATGATCACTATCTCAATATGCTATGTGTTTCCTGTTATAAACTAAATATGCTTTACTTAATGTCTTCAACAGTTCAACTGACACATAGTACTTGTTTCTTTAAATAGTCATAATCCTATCATTGACTCATAATAAACAAGCAATTAATTAAAAAAAACCAAAACACAAAAAAACAAGATCTCTCTGATCTTGTCCTATGCAACTGAGTTTGAACCCAAGGATGGAAATGGATTTCCATGTCATTGTATTAGCAATGGCCAATCACTGTAACTGTGGAGAGCTTTCAGAATCCCAGGACCGCCATTTGAAAGAGTAACTACTCTGAGGTTTATGTTACCCACAAACTTAATGCTAGTAAAGCAATAATTAAAAAAAGATGGCAGGCCCAGCTACCCCCAGAATTTAGCAGCTATTAGTGGAAAACATTCTCTAATGCATTCAGTATGCATATCAGTGTGTAAACCAACAGCTTCAAATCCACCTATCCTATTATACACTTTAAAGTCTATAGGATATCACATATTTTTCTAAGTGCCTCAATGAATGCCAAACACTGGTCAGTTTAATAACCTTACTAGAAAATGAAATCAGGTTAGTGTTGTAAGACTTGTTAACTCTATTCCTCTCCATGTGCTTTTTCCATGAGGTCACCGTGATGGTGTTTTTGACAGGTCAACTTGGCTAGTCTAATGTCCTGAGTTAATCAATAAGATGCTAATCTAGGTGTTATTGTGAATGTATTTTGTAGATGTGATTAAAGACCATGATCAGCTGACTTTAAGCAAAGGAGACTATCCTAGATAATCTAGGTGGGCCTGATTCAATCAGTGGAGCTGAGGCTTCTCTGAAAAGGCAGAAATACTACCTGTGGACAGCAGCTTCAGCCTGTGCTTGAGAGTTCCAGGCTATTCTTCCTGATGGCCTGCCCTAATGATTTCAGACTTACCTACCTAGTCCCACAATCACATAAGCCCATTTCTTGAAATACATGTCTTAATGTAGATCTCCTACTGGCTCTGCTTCTCTGGTTAAACCCTGACAGACACCTTCACAAGCCATCAATAGCTCACAAATACAAAACACCTAGGGATAACTGTAACAAGTAATATGTGGTTAGGGGGCACGTGGCTGGGTCAGTCAGTAGAAGATGCAACTCTTGATCTTGGGGCTGTGAGTTCAAGACCCACATTGGGTGTAGAGCTTACATAAAAGTAGGAAAAAAAAAAAAAAAGACCAAGAACAAAAGAAATATGTGGTTCCACCGAGAGATCTAATATCAAATAAATTTATAGGTTTATACACAGTCCTGGTCAAACATACAGCTGTTCAGATCATGACAAAATAACCTTAAAGTTCCTCTGGATGAATTAAAAAGAAAAAGAGAGAACAATTTAGAAAATAATAATTGCTAACATTTACTGAATGCTTACTCCACCCTAGGCTCTTTACCCAAGTTGCAAAAAAAACCCAAAAAAACAAAACCACCTAAGAAGCAGAGAAGACAAGGTAATTCAAGGAAAAGATCAAATTGGGAGGGCAGGCCACGACCTGGCTTATTTTGTAAATAGGATCTTCCTATCTGAATGCATCATAGCCATTTATGGTTTCTTAGATGTGTCCCTTTTTTCTCCTTCATGTTCATCCAGGGCTACAGTGTCTGGAATTTTATTCGTGATGGCCTAGTGAATCTCTGCACTGTCTTCCCTCCAGAATCTCAATCTCTGGGTCCTATAGTCTGTTTTCTTTTTCATGTTTATTTATTTATTTTTTGAGAGAGAGAGAGAGACAGACAGAGCGTGAGCTGGGGAGGGGCAGAGAGAGAGGGAGACACAGAATCAGAAACAGGCTCCAGGTTCTGAGCTGCCAGCACAGAGCCCGACACAGGGCTCGAACCCACAAACCTGTGAGATCATGACCTGAGCTGAAGTTGGAGGCTCAACCGACTGAGCCACCCAGACGCCACCCCACAGGCCGTTTTCTAATTCCTCAGTAAAGAGGCAATGATAAATCATGGAATAAAAAGTATATAAGGTGAAAACAAACAGATAAGGACTGAGAGGTTTGGAAGAAAACAAGGTTTCCTCCAGTTCTGCCAGCCCTTGGAAGTTTCACTCACTGCATTACTATTATTAAAGTGGACACAGCAATCCAAGCTCAGAGTACCAGGAAGAAATTCTCTTCTCTGTATTTAGAGTAAATTAAGCAACCTGTGTTTTTTTGTAACCTGTTATCATTTAATAACAAGTCTATCTAATAATTTAAAGATATAACAAGGTAATAAGTAGGAAATGAAACCAGCACTCTCTGGAGGGAGGTCGCTGTAACTAGAATTTTTAATAAACTGGAGAAAGGCTAAGTCCTTCCCACCATCTTGGACTCACACAGGAACACTGTCAAGACGACAGCACAGAAACAGCTAGTCACTGCTCCTTTCGGATTTCATTCTTCAGAGGTCCAGTTCTGGGTACACCTAGACTCGCAACTCAAGTGAATAATTCTTGGGTGCTGGCTTTGCTCCTGTCAAAGAATGTGAAAACTAATGTGGCTCATCCAATTTTCTTTTGAGATCAAAATGGGTGCATCTTTTTTTTCTTTTTAACAGAAAAACAAGAAACCAAACCCACACGTATCTTCATGAAATGGATATATATTTCACACCTGAATAAATCTGTGGACTTCATGCTGCTGTATCTGTGAATGGCGCTCTTCAGTATCTAAGAATGTCAGGATGCCGATCTTGCTCAGGGACGTTTAAAAATGATGCAATGCCCGATCAATAAGAAAAAAAAAAACTGTATATTTTCTTATCATAATGTAATACAAAATTAGGTACCAATAATGAAGTAATCTAATTAATAATTAGAAATGTACTCAATATTGTATAGTTTGAAAATCTGTGTCACCATATCTAAAATATATTTATTTTACATTAACCATAACACAGGGTGATTAGTTTGGTGTCCTTATCTGAGTGCCAGCATATCTGTAGAGTTGTTGGGTCTGGGAATTCTCAGCACAGTACATTAAGCAGCTGGAGAGCTTTAATGCTCGAGGATGGTGCTGGTATGACATAGATGTTCAAAGGGAACAACATTTAAAATGAGCCACCTCCACAATTTGTAACTAGCTGGTATATGCTTGCTATCATGATGTAGAAGGCTTTCCAGGAAGCAAAACGAGGCTGTTATTGTGCATGCTGCTCAGTGCTAAGAAACTGTCTTAAGAACCTGTTAACCGGGCAAATTCTCACTGGTCTCTTACCTTAGCCTGTGACAGTTTGCACCATTACATCTGGACAATTATAATGCTTTACAGACCAAAGGGCTAGTTTCTCCTTAACACTCTTCAACTGCAATATGCACAGGACATTTTCACATTCATACGCAAAGCATATGGTTAACCTCAATCTATGGAGAAAATGCTAAAGCCAACAAAAAGCTTCATTCAATTTTTCTTCATTTTATGGAACAATACTGAAAGAAAAAATATGAACTGAGATGATGTGGTTGAATGGAAGGTTTCTTGGGAAATCAATTAGAAGACCAAAATAATTGCTTTTTTAATTGAGCTTTCTGGAATAATTACCTGTTTGAAAGATAACTTACCAGTGATGCCATTGGATTCCTGCTGTAGGTCACAGTACCAGAGTCGGTTTACTGGATCACATCCCTCCCTTATTGATAATAAGACATAGCGACCATCGTCAGACAACTAGGAAGGAAATAAAAACAGTGCAGGGAGGGGACTGATTAGAAAATATTTTCTGCGAAAGCACGGTTAAGTAAAAACTAAAGGTTAACCTCAAATGCAATATGTTCATTCCAAATTTATGTGTGGCTAAGAAAGTTAGAAAAAAAAAGATGAACATCAGCTTTAACTTATTTTACTCTTACATCACAGTTTAAAAAACAGTGAAATATTTAAGTAGAAAATATGAATAGATAAAACTGAATGTCATGACTCAATGTGATTTTGATTTAAATTTATAGTCTATTCTTTAACTGAAAATACATGCAATCTGTCATTTTGAATATCAGTATCTCTGACTTTGAAATTTTGTCACGGGTTACAGATATTAAAATTGTTGTGAATGAGTAAGAATTAGCAAAATGGGCATGATGCAGTTTATCTGTGGTGCACACTGCTGGCATCAGCCAGTTGCTGTGGAACAACTCTTTCTGTGTATCTAGTCACCTCTACAGCAAGATGTCGAAGATCAAAAGCCTGTGCTTCTGTAGATTTCCTTTACGGAATCAAATAGGAGACTCTCAGGTAGCAAAAAGAATCTTGGTAAACTCATAAAACAAACGATATATTATGATTTTGAGTTGTCAAATTGATATAAGTGGTATCAAACTCTCTCTCTCTCTACACACACACACACACACACACACACACACATCCTTTTGTAACTCACTTTTTTCAACAGAATTAAAAAAATTAGTCCATGTCAATATATGTATATTTAATTCATTTGTTTTAACTGCTATGCAGTATTTCAATCTAGAAATATGCCACAATTAATTGATCTATTTTCCCACGAATAGATGTTTTATTTCTATTTTCTTCCTATCACAAGCCACACTTCAGAGAAGTTTTGAACACGTTTATTTGTGGCCTTATGTGTGTGTTTCCAGGTGTATAACTAGAAGTAAACTTGCTCAGTGGTAAGACACTCACATATTCAACTTTCTTAGATGTGGCCAAATAATTTTCCAAGATGACTGCACCAACTTATATCTTACATTTCACAGTGAGTAACAGTTCCTGTTTTCCATATCCTACTGTGATGGCTAATTTTACGTATCAACTTGGCTAGACCACGGTACCCAGGTACTTTGTCAAACATTACTCTGGATGTTTCTGTGAAGGTGTTTTTGTTTTTGTTGTTGTTTATTTATTTTTGAGAGAGAGGGAGACACAGAATCCAAAGCAGGCTCCAGACTCAGCTGTCAGCACAGAAGCCAATGCGGGGCTTGAACCCATGAACTGTGAAATCATGACCTGAGCTGAAGCCAGAGACTCAACTGACTGAGCCCCTGTGAATGTGTTTTTTAGATGGGATGAACATTTAAACTGGTGGACTCTTAAAAGGTGATCACCCTTCATAATGTGGGTGTGCCTCATCCAATCAGTCCTGAAGGCCTTAACAGAAAAACAGTGACCTTCCCAAGCAAAAAGGAATTCTGCCTTTGCACTCAAACTGAAAACTCAGGATTTCCAGCCTGCCAACCTACCCTTCACAATCACATTAGCCAATTCTTTAGAAATAAATCTTTCTCCTATAGGTGTATACACACATTCTGTTGGTTCTGTTTCTCTGGAGAATCTTAACATACTTACCAACAACTGTTAATATGTTTTTTCAACAAATAGTTGCTAAGCAGCCATTATGTACAAGACATTTAAAGATATATCAGTGAACAAATCAGGGAAAAAAAAGTTACATTCTACTGGAGAAGATAAGTATGGAATTATGTAGCATATTATAAAATGATGAATGCCATGGAGAACATGAACAGGTGTAGGTAAGGGAGGCAGGATGTGGGGAGAGGAACTGTAACTTTTTAAATATGGTAGTCAAGGTAGGCCTAAGAAAGTGTCTTTCCATTCTGTTCTGCCTTGCATTGTTTCAGATGAGAAGTAATTTTCTATCTTTTTCTCACTGAATGTAATTTTGTGTTTTCTTCTTTCTGGCTGCTCGTGAGATTTTTTTTTTAATCTTAAAACTAAGATTTTTATCTTAGGTTTTAATGCAAATAATGGGCTTTGCTGTAGTAGCTTGAGATTTGTTGAACATTTTGGATCTGTGGATTTGTCTATTTTATCAAATTCGTAACGCTTTTGGCCTTTTTTTTCCCCTCCTTTATATTTTTGTGTCCCTTCACTTTACTGTAGGACTTCAGATACACAATGTTAGATCACTTAGCACTGCCCCATAGGTCAGTGGGGCTGTGTTCATTTTTGTTTCAGTTTTTTTCTTTTTGGTTTATTTTCAATTGTCCTGTTTTCAAATTCACTGACATTTTTGTAGTATCTAAACTGCTGTTAAGCCCATGCAGAGCATTTTTTGATTCGGATGGTTTATTTTCACATCTAGAAGAATGTTTGGTTGATTTTTGAATTTTTTGTTTCTTTGTTCATTATACTAATGTTTTCTTAAATCCTTTAAAAGTTACTTTATAAGTTGTTTTTAAAAATTTTTTAAACATTTTATTTATTTTTAAGAGACAGAGACAGAGCATGAGCAGGGAGGGTCAGAGAGAGACAGAGACAGAATCCAAAGCAAGCTCCAGGCTCTGAGCTGTCAGCACAGAGCCTGATGTGGGGCTTGAACCCACGAACCGTGAGATCACGACCTGAGCCAAAGTTGGAGGCTTAACTGACTGAGCTACCCAGGTGCCTCTCAGTTTTTTTTTTTAAAGTCTCTGCTCATTATCCTGCCTGTCACTTCGAGATCTGTTTCATTGGCTACTATTTTCCCTGGTTATAAGTCACATTTTTCTGCTTCTTTACACACTTAGCAACTTTTTAAAATTGGATTCTACACATTTTGAATGTGGTCTGGATTTTTTTAGTGTTTTGTTTTTGTATTCCTTTAAAAAGTTTTGAGGCAGTTAATGTGTTAGTGGGTCAGCTCGATCACTCAGAACTTGTTTTCAAGCTTTGCTGGGAAACATCTACAGCCTCACTGCAAAGGCATAGCCTCTCTGGGGTACCAGTGAATATCCCAGATGTTCACAAGATCTTTTCACTTTGGTCAGAAAGCAACAGTCTCTCAGACCTGTTACTTGTTGGCTTATAGCACCCTATAAGCTTGAATCACGAAGTTTCATTCTATGCATATACTTAGTAGTCCACAAAGACACAAAGGGATACCAAGGCAGATTTCTGGAACTTAGTGGTAGTTCCCTCCTTTTGGTACTCTGCCCGCAAATTCCAGTGGCTTCAGTCTTCCTGAATTCTTTGGATACCAAGTTCAATGAGACTGCAGTACTCTGTGGGTTCTTCCTTCCTTGTGCCAGACTCCAGAAAATAGCTCCAGAGAGGCAGAAATACAGGGCAATCACAGCATTTGTCTTTCTTACAGATGATAGTCCAGCAATGCCTGTTGACCAATATCTGCAAATGAATGCTTTATTTTGTATAGTTTTCTAGCTGTTTATGGCAGGAGGGCTGCTCTAAGACCGGTTACACCGTCATGGCCAGAAGCAAATAACTGTCATTATATATATAATTTTTTAACTCATTTAAAAAAAAAAAAAAATTTATGGGGGGGGGAGCAAGAGAGAGCACAAGCAGGGGCAGGGGCAGAGAGAAAGGGAGACAGAGAATCCCAAGCAGGCTCCATGCTGTCAGCACAGAGCCCAACACGGAGCTCAAACTCACAAACTGTGAGATTATGACCTGAGCTGAAATCGAGACTTGGATGCTCAACGGACTGAGCCACCCAGGTGCCCCATTAACTCATTTTTAATTCTTTATTGTATAATTACACTTTCTTTTTAGAGTATATTACTGTGCATGATTGAAATACACAGATATAAAAATTAAGAATGTAATTAAGGTAGAACTAATTTAAAAGAGAATACCCATAATTAATAAAAAACATAACAGGGGCGGGATTCTGTCTCTCCCTCTCTCTGCCCCTCCCCTGCTTGTGTGCGTGCTCTCTATATAAACAAATAAACATAATACAAAAAGTTTTAAAAAACATAGTGATATATTTCTTTCTGTCTCATTACACAGTAAGGTATTTTTACTGTTTCTGTTTTCTATTCCAATAATACTTCTGTGAACTACCTGCAGCCTTTGGGGCATGCTTCTTTTCTTTCACGTAGAAGTGAAACCATCAAAAGTTCACTCTGACTTGTTCCGCTGCCCCCATCACACCCACATATGCTGATTCCTTCTATCAGTGCAATGTGATAATACCGAGCGAAATGTCATCTAGACAAGAGTGCCTGAGCATGGAACACTTAGGATTTTACTTACCACCAGCAGCAAGTGCTTAGACTTGTAGGAATTAGGTTCCAGCTCTCCAAAAATGTCCATCCACTGTCTATCTACAGGGTCATTTTGGTAGACCAGCTGTTTGTCAATTTGGTTCTTTGCATTTATAAATTAGTCATAACAGCTATGCATGTCTAAAATGCCCATTGTTTTAAACACCTGGCAGCACGCTGGATGTCTTAAGTTAAGCATCGCTTTCTCAGAAAAAATCATTTTAAAGCACAAACATAATTTGTACTTGTGAAATAGAAGCGAGATTCCAAAGAAGTTAGTTTCATCAAATATTCTAGAAAATCCTGTTCAATTTGGCTGCTCTTTCCTGGTGACATTTTTTTTTCTGAGTTCAGAAACAGTTTCCTTTCACAAACATGAATCATACTTTGCTGTATGGGTTTTTGCCACAAATTATACGTAATACCGAATGACTCTAGGTACATTCTCTTCTATCTTTTGCTGGCTCCTTACAGTCTTTTCAGATATCGTCAGTTTTGGAGAATCCTTACATAAATTTCTGATTTCCGTTAATTCTTTTCTCCATTTTCATCCTCACTGTATTTCCAACTTACCTGTCGTTATGTTTTAAGTGGGTCTCTTGCAAAAGAACATTAGATTTGACTGAGTTTTAAAAAAACCCAACTTCAGAATTTGTATTCCATTTTCATTAATTGTCATGCTGAAGTACTGGCTTCCGTGTTAATTTTGAGTATTCACCTTGCTTTCCCTTCTTTCCTTTTTGCACAGTATTAATATAAATTTTCTTTCGTTCTTTCTCTTTTTTTTTGAGAGAGAGAGAGAGAGAGAGAGAGAGAGAGCAAGAGCTGGGGACAGTAAAGAGAGAAGGAGAAAAGTGATCTTAAGAAAATATTTTTTTAATTTTTAATGTTCGATTTATTTTTGAGAGAGAGAGAGAGAGAGAGAGAGAGACAGCATGATGATGGAGGAACACAGAGAGGGAGACACAGAATCTGAAGCAGGCTCCAGGCTCTGAGCTGTGAGCATAGAGCCTGATGTGGGGCTCAAACCCACGAACCATGAGATCATGACCTGAGCTGCAGCCAGACACTTAATTGACTGAGCCACGCAGGCTCCCCTTGAGGGAGAAAAAGTCTTACGCAGGCTCCATGCCCAGCACAGAGCCCGAGACTGGGCTCAATCTCATGACCATGAGATCATGATCTGAGCTGAAATCAAGAGTCGGACACTTAACTAAGCTACCCAATCGCCCCGATACAAATTTATGAACGTTGTCCCTTGTTTGACTTTGGGAGTTATATAACCTATTTCTAGGTTTTTACATACTTTCCTTAAGCTTTTCATATACATAGTGAATAAACTCATGACTAGAATTTTAGTTCTACCTTATTTTTATTTTTTAATGTTATTTTTTTAATGTTTAATCATTTTCGAAAGACAGAGAGAGAGCACAAGCAGGGGTGGGGCAGAGAGAGAGGGAGACACAGAATCTGAAGCAGGCTCCAGGCTCTGAGCTGTCAGCACAGAGCCCAATACAAGGCTCGAACCCACGAACCATGAGATCATGGCCTGAGTCAAAGTTGGATGCCTAACCGACTGAGCCACCCAGATGCCCCAAGTTCCACCTTATTTTTAAATGGTCCTATATTGATGTCATCAAGCAACCTTACATCATAACTTTATTAAATGTAATGAAAAGCAGTCTCATTAATACTTCAGACTTTTGTTCTCTTGTCCTTTAAATCAAGACAGAATTTTTATAGCTTAGTGCTTAAAGTATCGCAATCATAAATGGTGGTTAACTGAGTTGTAGTGATTCAGCCAACAGAAAGACAGGGCAGTAAAACTCAACTGCCAGAATCGCACCAAACCTCTGATGAAAGCTGTGTCTCAAGCACATCTAATGAGGTTTTCTCAGGATTTCTGGCTGAACTAAATATTGTAGCAGTTTATATTTAATCTAAGGCAGGAAACCCCAAGGTACATTGCTGTTGGGATGCCAATTAAGTCTCTCTTTTTCACCGTAACTCTCTTCGTCACAGTCCAGTGATGTTCCATAGCCACTAAACAAATCTGCTAAACTGGAAACTCTGAATTTTCAAATGCTCAAGGTCTCAGATTTCAAAATCAGTGTCATTTCAAAATGACAGATTTCAAAATACGTGTCATTGTTGCCCCAAAATATATAGATTAGAAATACACCTTGATCCACTAAAATTGTAGCAATGCATGTTTAACCACGGCTTCACATTCAGACTACAAGGCAATTTAAAAAATGTATTTTGGAGCTCACTGGGAGGAAAAGAGAAAAATACTATTGATGAGGAGGACACTTAAATCTCAACAGAAAAAAAGTAACTTTTCTGAGATCCACATAAAAAGAAAACAGAAAAGCAGGTGAGTCAAGGGCCCGATCTAGCCTTCACGAAACACTACAAATTCCAGTTCACAAAATACCGTTTTTTTTCTTTAAATAATGATACCAGCAAGAGTACTGTGTTCTCTGGAAGGAATTAATCTGATTCAAAAGCACTGACTTGTTGCAACGAGGCTGGAATAACGCCAGTGTGGCCAATTATGAAACACATAATTCTTAATTCTGTGCCTTCCATAGCTTCCTTCTACTTTATGTCTATATTGTTTCAAACTAATTTTCCTTAAGTCAAAATGATCTTACTTCATGAAAATCTACCTTTTATACAAATAAACATTAACAAAAAATTCAAAGAATCACTGTAAATCAAGTATTTACATTTGTGGATATTAAATCCAGTAACTAACTGCATTCCACACAATACCAACAGGGATGAAAGCTATCATTCTTTCTTTAAAATTATTTTTAAGGTCTATTTATTTTTGAGAGACAGAGAGAGCACAAGCAGGGGAGGGGCAGAGAGAAAGGGAGACACAGAATCCAAAGCAGGCTCCAGGCTCCGAGCTGTCAGCACAGTGCAAGACTGCAAGATCATGACCTGCACTGAAGTCAGATGCTTAACCAACTGAGCCACCCAGGTGCCCCCATAAATAACCATTCTTTACCATGTAGCTTTTCATTATCCATAACCAGGAGAACCTTAACAGACAGAAACAAATGCAAAAGCCACCCCAGCCACCACCCCTTGCTTCTGGGTGGGTGGGACTGGAGATAGCTAATGTCACCACAGTGGTCGGTTTTCACAGGAGTTGAGGTGCCAAACAACTTGCCATCCCCTTTCCCAAAGACACGATTTAACTAACATGCCACCAACACAGCCATCCGGTATTCAGGGAGTCAGAGCTGAGGCTGTTTATTCTCCTAATATCTACTGAGAGTCTGCCGCTGCTGACCAGGTTCTGAAACACACAGATCAACTGGGCCTTCAAGAGCTTATGCTCGGGTAGGAGCACTGATAGCATGAAGGGCAAAGTGTGGCGGGAGTGTAGAGAATGCAACTAACAGGGAGGGAAGCTGGAGAAAGAATGAGATCTGAGGAGGATATGGGGGTGGGATGGCCCCCAAAAGAGAAGATTTCTCTTTTAAAAGAGAAATAGAATTCCCCTCAAAATGGTTGCTTGAATTTTACCCTCTTACAACCGCCTCATTGGTGTAGCTATCTGGCTCACAGAGCAATACTTGACAGGAGCTACATAAACTCATTCTCAAGTGCACATCCTGCCAATGGACATCAGCATGTGCAGTGAATGCCATGGTCTGCTGGGTGCTGGGATGCTCAGCTAAGAACCTCTAGGCTTGTCCTCGGGTTGGAGAGAACCACCTTTCTCAAGATCAAATTCTTTCGGGTTCTTCCCACAGGCAATGACTGATTAATGCAAGGGTATGAAAGCCCAGACCCCTCAGCCCCCAGTCAGGAAAATGCTGAAGGCCAACCCAACTGGAGAGCTCCCTGCAGAACTGGCTGAGGTCTTTGTAATGACTGCACACAGTTCAGCCCCTCCTCTTCTGCTCTCACTTCCCCAGCACAGGCGGAGATTTCCAAAGCACTCCCTTTCAACTTCCGAGTCTGCTTTCCCAGGAACCTGACCTGTGGCAGCATGCAAGGCACCACAACACCCTGTACACACATGGTGTGTAAACTAGCACAGCCCACAACTGCTGTGCTTCCACGCAGTCCCTAGGCAGAGGCAACAAGCAGTGCATTTCTCCCAGTTCATCAGCTAGAAATGAAACAAGTCAGCAGATGCAGAACCAGATTATCAAGCTGATCCCTGATAAGGTGCTCACCTAAGAATGCAGCGCAGGGCTGTGAATCAACTAGGTTGAGAACTCCCAACCCCCCTCAGATCTAGCCCGGAAGCAGCCCTGATCCAGGAAAATTCCCAAACAAGGAGGTCACAGGAGCGTGGAAAGAAGTGTTCCCTTCTAACTTCTGTGGTTTCTCATTTTGGCATATTTTATGCTAACTCGAGAAAACCTTTGTTAAGTGTGGGCTTCTGTTTTTGAAGAGGGTACCCAGTAACAACTGCCATACTCACTGATATTTACCAAAATGGCATAAGGTATGGGGTTTTCAGACTATACTTTCATTAAAGAAGCCACAGTCATTCACGAAGAAATTTTAATTGTGTATATTGTGGTGTTAAGCTACACGGAGATAGTAGTATTTACCAAGGAAACTCTTGACAGACACCATTCAAACTATAAGATGGAGTATGTATTTTATTTTATTCTGTTATGTTATATGCTGCTCCAACAAACACAAAACTCACGTGACTCAGCACATTCAGGAATATAACTTCCACAAACCCAGGAGCCATTAACATCACAGAATTTAGAGAAATACGCAGCAACCAGAATACACCTCGGGGGAATCTAGTCCCAAATAAGAATGCCTTGTGTAGGTGTGACGGTTATCCACTCAGAACAGGGTCTGGGTCAGGCTGCTCCGTATTTACAAGATGTCAGCAGCTTCACCATCCATTCATTTATAGAAAGGAGTGTGATGGGGCGCCTGGGTGGCTCAGTCAGTTGAGTGTCCGCCTTCAGCTCAGGTCATGATCTCACAGTTTGTGAGTTCGAGCCCCGCGTCAGGCTCTGTGCTGACAGCTGACAGCTCAGAGCTCAGAGCTCAGAGCCTGGAGCCTGCTTTAGATTCTGTGTCCCCCTCTCTCTCTGTCCCTCCCCCATTCATAGCTCTGTCTCTCTCAAAAACAAAAATAACCATTAAAAAAAAAGGGGGGGAGTGTGAAACAGAAGTTATATGACAATAATAGTTTCTCCAGAGAACGGGATACTTATACTTTATTTTAAGCAATAAGCCTGTATTATTATGTATTATTATTACCAGCATCATAAAAATGTTAAAGTCACTGGATTTGGCTATTCTCAGTCTCAATACTATACAATAAGAACAGCTGGGCTTTCCAAATGACCTGAATCAACTAGCTTTTCTTCATCTCATGTTAGGAGAAAATGGACGGAAGATCACTTATTAATGTTTTAAACTCCTAATCATTTATCTACAAAGTTGTCTTTCAAAATGACAGGACACAGAGTTGATATTTATATATAGGGAGAGAATAAGTGGACTTTCATCAAACAAATTACCATTTTCAAAGAACGACTCATGAACGATCTTATGCCAGAGCTACTGAGCTCCAGTCATGTGGTCTTGTGTTAATAACCAAATGTACACAGACATGAAATTTCTTCGCTACATATAATAATTTCCATTTAGAACCCAGGAAGTAAAGAAAGGTTTTTTTTCATATTTTGAATCTACATGCACCTTTTCAAACTGGGGAAAGTATTTTTTTATGTATTATGATAAAAGAATTGTGTATATAAAAAAAGTATGCTAAAAAGCAGTGAGACTTAAAATTGTCTGGAAAGTTAACAAAAGGAGTGAAAATGGATTTTAATAGCTTTGAGAGTTAATCATGTGCCTTCAGAGAAGGAAAAATTTATCAATTTTATTTCACAGTCTCCTTTGGATTCCTCTCATAATAGTTGTGAATCATAACATCATCTCTTTAATATTAAGTATGTTTCCAAAACTTAATCTATGAAAACTTTTAAAGGTCAAACTATCATCTATATTTATGGATGTCTTTTCACTTAGGGAACTGATTAGGGATTTGTAAGAAAAACAGGAGACAGATTCGTACAGAACAACAGGAGTAGTCTTAAGCTCATGTGGTATGCGTTAACAAAAACATTTTCAACAGGTAGTCATTAAACCAGATTTCGCAGCTCTCCCAATACAATGTGGTACTACAGCAATGGGGGAATAACAGAAATCGACCCAAATACTATCCGATGTGTTCCTCAATACGCCACAAACAGATGTGACAGAGAACTCTAGGAAAAGAAAACGCATTCAAAGTAAAATGAGCAATGTGGGTCTTGACATGATGTAGCTGCCATTGTTTCCAATCTACCTGGTTGTTTGTCTGGCAGAGAAGCTTGATTACTTAAGAATGTGCCGTTTGTTTTCTTTTCTCCCTTACTGATCAAGAGGGTCAGGTGAGAAGTGACTGATCAGCAAATCCAACCCTACTACTACATAAACCAACTAACTCCAGTCAGGAGCTAGTTCATGTATATAGAGTAGCACCGCTTTCTAGCTTTTTACTCACATTCAGGTCTTTTGTGTGGTTTCCTGACTTTTCTTCCCAACCATGCTGCTGGGATTTTCCCGCACGCTAATCAGCATGATGGATATTATCACGCCATGCAGTGCTGATGAAAGAGAGGACACAGGTGATGAGCCGGGGACATGCCAAGTCTGGTTAGGAATCCACCCCAGGACTGATATAAAGACAACCACTCAGCCACTCCCGTGACGAACAGAGAGAATCATCAGTCTCTGGGAGCTAGTAGAGAGTGCATGGCTCTCTGGTACAGCACAAGGAAATGAAGGCTCGCTAATGACACACTCTGACAGCCTCCAGCTCAATTACTGAAGTTAAGGTCAAGAGGACAACAGTCCCTTAAAAATGACACACAAACTGAACATGGTGGGAATTGTCATGAGTCCCTAAGCCCCTTAGTAACGTTTAAAAATGTTTATACGTAATGGTTTCCTATAACAAAAACATGTCCCAAAAGGCCTGAGCATGCCCGTCTCTGCTCCCGAGCACTGCCTGGCCCTGGCACAGTGCTGCACCCAAGGCAATGGCTTATGGGGCATCTGGGGAATGAATGCAGGAACTGGGCTGACCAGGAAGAAAGCTGCTGGACAACTGCTGCTCCAAGTCCAAACTACCCAACGAGGATGGGGCAGGTGAGGCAGCATTCCCTGAGGGACAACTGGACATTACTGTGTAGGCTTCATCAGGCAGAGCTAGATGCACACCAGGCCTCGAGGGTCTTCATGTGCCTAGACCTCAGCAGGGGGAGGGAGGGTGAGGAAATTAATGTTGGCTTTGTGCCCACAGGGTCAAGCATCAGACAGTGATTTTACACGTTAATGTAGTATAACGTGTATATATAAAATAGTGCAACATATACGTACATTTATAATACGTGTATAATGTATGTACAATATATAAATGTCCACAAAAATAGACACATATTTGAATTATTAGGGATCACAAGTGAACATATAAAAATGGCAATAGGGATATGTGATAAACATTAAGATTAGGATTACCTTTGTGAAAAGAAACTTTTTTTTCAAGAATTAGCTATGACAGAATTAGGTTCTCAATATAGAATTCAGCTAGATGGTCACAAAGAGGCTGGGCATTTTCTCCTTAATCATTCCTAAAGGTACCGGATACATTTTCAGAATCTTCATCTAGAGCACCCTCTGCTGGGAAAAGTGCCTCAAAATACTTGATTTCCTTGTTCCCCCAAATGCTCTGCGAATCTTTAAAATAAAATAAAATAAAAGTAATTTTTTTCTGATCTGGTAGAATCTTCTAAAACATGACAATTTCTATTGTCCCACGACCCTGCCTTCCAACTAAAGCCTCACAGTCTATGTTAAATAATTGACACCACTGTCCCTTGAAGGCAAATGCTAGACAGGTTTCACATTACCCCCAAGGGAATGAGGGAGCTGAGGGGACTGAGGGCTGGAGGGCCTTGGCTGGCAGGTGAGGAGAAAGAACAGTGGTGACCACCACCCACCTTCCAGGATGGAGCAAGCCCTGGATGTCACTTTCCCTGGAATGAGAGGCACCGGGAAGGTAGCTGGCCTCCAGACATCTTGAAAGGTCTCTGCAGAATCAGGATGGAAGAGGGGAGCTGCAGAGAGGCGCAATCCCAAGGGAACCCTGCTGGGAGCAGAAGCCTTGGGAGGCAACACAAATGTGAGCCAGAGAGTTTATCGTCCACATCACAGAACAGAACTGAGGGGATCTCACTACAAAAGGATGCCATGAGGGAGGCGGCACCAAGACACCCATCATGACTGCAAGTAGACTGTGTCAAGGAGATGCTGGCAAACAGCTCCAGAGGAGCAGAAATCCCCTTCCCCTCCTCTGATTCCTCCTCCTTGCATGGCCGCTGGAGAAACTAATCCATGATGAATAACTGAGGTGAGATATCTGGAGTCACCGTCATTGCTGGGAATGGCCTCACCTGCACAACGTCAATTCCAATGTTCCAGTGTGATCGTCCTCCAGAGTTTCCCTCTGCCCCTTCATATTCCCTCCCTCCCATTCCCCACCCCCATCTCCAAGCAACCACTGACTGTTATGTGCCATTATAGACTAGTCTGCATTTTCTAGAGTGTTCTACAAATGGAATCCAACACTGTGTACTCCTCTTTTCTGGCTTCTTTCACTGAGCATAACTGAGATTCATCCCTACTGTTAAGTGTATCAACAGTTTGCTCCTTTTTACTGCTGAGTAGTATGCCATCATAGAGACGTACCACAATTAGTTCATTCATGCACTTGATGATGGATATTTGGGCTGTGCTAGTTTGGGGCTACCTTTAATAAAGTCTTAATGTGAAAAAAAAAAATAAACCACCAAGCTGGGGGTTGAGTAGTCCCTCCCCCCCATCCCCCATGTGCTCACCAAACTGGAAGGAGAGGGAAGAAGCATGTCAACTGGAGAGCCTGCTTTGGACTGCGAACAGTTCTAATACCCAAAAGCATCCAGAAAGTTATGGGTTCTGTTGGATAGAAGTCAGTCATCCTGGGGAGAGGTGCTGTCTGTCACAAGCAAGGATGGAAAAACTAAAGCCACTTCCTGATTACAGGTAATGGACTGCTCAAGCAAGAAAGACCTGTTCCTGCAGGAAGGCTGAGGAGCTATCTGTGAAGGAAGAGTCATAAGGAGATAGTATCAAGGATAAAAGGGAAGTCCTCAGTGAACCTGGACTGCAGCAGCCCAAGGAAAGAAGGATGGCAGCTCACCAGAGAAATTCACACACATCCACACACTCAGCCACTCACCCCAGAGGGCCCTCCAACCGTACCCACAATGCCCAAACTGCTCTCACATCCAGCAGCTACCACCTGGCCCAGGAAGCCTGCCTCAGCATCTATGAGATGTTGTGCTAAATCCTCTAGCCTAGACTTTCAGAGCTAAAAAAGCCCTGGAGGAAATGAAGGAAACATATCTGGAGAGAAGTGATGTACTCAGGGCTACGCACACAGGACCAGAATAAAACCTCCTACTTTGTGTTACAGCACACCATCACCGTAACACCAGCTCTCTGCTCAGATGCTGGGACAGTGTTGGAGGGATTAACCAAACACAAGGTTCAAAATGACGATCCTAAAAGCAACTCCATGAAAAGTGAAAGAGCAATGCAGCACATGCACTGGTGCATGGTTATGAAGCAACCAATGCTAGCAAGTGGCAGGGTGACACCTGTTGTAACGAGACTCCCCTGGCAGCTGCAGTACAGCTTCAAGGAAGACCACATCCAGTTTGTGTTTACTAACCCCGCTCGCTCTCTTACAGACTTCCTCTGTATCATCCACTTTTGAGGCTCTGATCCAACATCAAGTTCCTTAGGACTCACCATATAGGTCTTTAGTTCTTGTTTTTTTAAACAACTTTAGTACCTCTGTGCAGCAGAGATGCATCCCTTCAGTCACTACCATCCTTTCAACAATTATTGTTGCTGTTTTTGCAAGAGCTCTTTCCTTTTGACCAAAGAGGCGAGCACGTGTGGTTAGGAAGACACAGGCTGTGGAGTCTAACACACTCAGCAGGCAGTTCCAGCCACAGGCTTGCAAGCTAATGCCTCTAGCAGGCATTTTACTCCGTCCATGCGATGGAATGATCACCTCCTTCGCAAGGCTCTGGTAAAGATTATATCAGACAATTTACATAGAGTGAACGTCTTTTTAAAGAACAGTAGAAGGATCACCTCAACTACTAAAATCTGCTTTTCTTGTCACTTGCCCAGTAGAACTGAATATACATATGTCGAATACACAGATGATAGATCTTCACTGTATTTCTTGAAAGCTGTATTACTCACAATAATGCTATGGAATGCCTCAAGCACCCATCAACAGATGAGTAAATAAAATGTGGTGAGCACACACAATGGATTATTATTCACCATAAAAAGGAAGGAAATTCTGACTCGTGCTGCAACATGGATGAACCTGAGGACTTTATGCTAGGTCAAATAGCCAAGTCACAAGAGGACAGATACTGTATGATGACATTTATATGAGGCACCTAGAGTAGTCCAACATAGACTGAAAGTAGACTGATGGTCAGCAGGGGACGGGGAGAACTGGGGAGCCAGGAAGCTGGGAAGCTGGAGGGTTACTGCTTTAGCAGGCCCAGTTTCAGTTTTGCAAACTGAAAAAAGTTTTGGAGACGGATGCTGGTGATAGTTGCACAATGATGTGAATGTACTTCATGCCACTTAACTCTATGCTTAAAAATGATTAAACTAGGGTCGCCTGGGGGCATAGTTGGTTGAGCCTCGGACTTCAGCTCGGGTCATGATCTCATGTGGTTCATGAGTTCGAGCCCCGCCTCGGACTCTGTGCTGACAGCTTAGAGCCTGGAGTCTGTTTTGAGTTCTGTGTGTGTCTCTCTCTCTGTCTCTCAAAAATAAATAAACTTTAAAAAATTGATTAAACTGGGGCGCCTGGGTGGCTCAGTCGGTTAACCGTCCGACTTCGGCTCAGGTCATGATCTCACAGCCCGTGGGTTTGAGCCCCGCATCGGGCTCTGTGCTGACAGCTCAGAGCCTGGAGCCTGCTTCAGATTCTGTGTCTCTCTCCTCTGACCCTCCCCTGTTCATGCTCTGTCTCTGTCTGTCTCAAAAATAAATAAAACATTAAAAAAAAAATTGGGGCACCTGGGTGGCTCAGTTGGTTAAAAGTCTGAGGGTTGATCTCAGCTCAGGTCATGATCTCACAGTTTGTGAGATCGGGCTCCATGCTGATGGTGTGGATTCTCTCTCTGCCCCTCCCCTGCTTGCGCTCTCTCTCAAAATAAATAAACTTTAAAAAAAAGTAAAAAAAGAACCTAACTGCTTCATCCAAACGCTAAGAGAGATCCAAGCAACTTGAGTTGCACGTGTATTTTACTATGAAGTTTGTTTTCTTTTAGACCACTATGCTAAATCATATAAATATTCTGGCATTTATTTCCAGTACCCATGTTACTGTATCAACCAAATAAGATTACTTTAATTAAAACAGTTCTGCTGTAATGAAATTATTAGCTTTGAAGCATAAGAATTTCTCTAGAAGAGTATGTCTTTGATTTTATGAAGAATTCAGAGGGAATAAAACTGATTATTAAAATATACTATTTTAAGTTTTCCCCATCAATACCTTCCCCCCGACAAAAGGTAAAAAGAAACACATGAACTGACATTAAAATGTTTTGGGGCAGCATATTCATCTCCCTAATTGTTACACCTGGATGACAGTAAAGATGTGTATCATTTTATAAACAAACACCTATTATCCATAGTAACTAGAGGACTTATGCAGGAGGAGAAGCTGAACTAAGAGAAAAGAGTAGAAGCAATCTCCACATAGAGTCAGAAAAGCCATTAAAAACAAATAGGTGAGAAAAATGACAACAGCAACTACAGACGGAAAGCTCATGGGAGGCGGCACTTAAGTGAGAAAGAAAAAGCATGAAAAAAGGACACAGTCTCAGAGAATGTAAGTCCTAGAAATTCACTTTTAACACACCGCATTCAAGTCTAACAAGTTTTGTGGTTTTTTTCCTATGAAGGGCCAGAAAGTGTTCCCAGCTTTGTGGGTCGTGGGCCTTTTGTGGCAGCTACTCATCTCTGCTACTGAAGTCTGAAAGCAGCCACAGACGGTACGTAAAGAAATGGTGTGGCTGTGTTCCCTGTGTTCCTCAAAAATTTTATTTACAAAAGCTGGCAGGAGGCCAGGTTTGGCCTGAAGGCAGGCAATAGTTTGCCAACCCCTGGTCTATGGAAACAAAATAAATAAATAGAAGGACAACTGGGAATAAGGTGTATCAATGCACATGAGCTCAAATACTGTGGATTCCTATTCTACCCCCTAGTCAATCAGACCCATGGGCTGAAGTTTAAATATAAAATGTTCCTTTTTTACCAAAAAACGTAAGTGGTTCCATCAGCTAAAGACTTCCTAGTGGATTTCTCATCCCCATTAAAAATGGGCCGACAGCCCACCTATATCAAAACATTTAGAATGTTTTTTCTCATTTAAAAAATATTTCTCAGTATCCAGAAATGAACTAACAAGAGTTACAATTTTACTCCAAGCACCTCTAAGTTTTTCCATAGTTGATTCTCAACATACAGAGTAAAATCTAGGCCAGTAACTTCATAGATTTCAGTACAGTTGATTATGGTCAAGACCCCCAAGGTATACATGAACTATCTATATACGATGGGAAAATGTCCAAAAATATACATTTTAATGTAAAAGGTGAATAAAATATGAAGAGGCAAGCTGTGTAAAAAGGAAAACGCACACACTCTTGCTCCCCACATTCTCACTTAAACAAAGAAAATGTTTGGAAGGATATTCTCCTCGCCTCTGAGAAATAAGATTCCGAATTTCAAAATGTTTGTGTTTTGCTTTATGTGATTCTGATTCTGTACTTTCACATTTTCCACCATAAGCAGGTATGGTATTAAAGTTTCCTGTGGAGGTTGCAGTTAAAAGGTTTATCACTTTCAAAACTAAAAGTCAGTTTGAATACCGATATTTTTAAGAGAATATTCACTCACAGGACTTATCCATAAGGATCACACAAGAATATTTATATACACAATTCATGTGACATCATTTTTGTGGGGCAATTTCACAGTAGCACAATACCTCAGCTCCACCCATCCATTTGGGCTCATCAGGAAACTCAGCACACAAAATATCTTCTGACTGATCAGTCCCCAACACGTGGTAACAGAGTTTTTGGTGGAGATTGGTGGATGTCTCTGTACCTGAAGAAGGTAAAAATGTATACACTGAAGTGGCAGTTGACAATTTTAAGAAAATCGATTCCACTGGTATTGTATAATGCTAGAAATATTTAAAAACTTACTTATCTGGTCACAGGATACAAAGTTAACATGTAAAACTTAATTGCTTTCTTATACACCAATAATGAACAGTGGAATTTGAAGTTAAAAACAATACCATTAGGGACATAATATACACCATGGGACCATAGTTAGTAATAGTAATACTGTATTGTATATTTAAAAGTTGCTAAGAGAGGACAGGTTAAAGTTCTCATCACAGGGTGCCTGGGTGGCTCAGTTGGTTAAGCATCTGACTCTCAGTTTTGGCTCAGGTCACGATCTCAGGTTTCGTGAGTTCAGGTCCCCATCGGGCTCTGGGCTGGCAGTGAGAGCCTGCTTGGGCTTCTCTCTCTCCCTCAGTCTCCCTTCTCTGCTCACGCTGTCTCTGTCTCTCTCAAAATAAATAAATAAACTTAAAAAAAAAGAAAAGTTCCCATCACAAGAAACAGAATTTTATAATTATGTATGGTGATGTGATACATGTTAACTAGATTTAAATGATCATCATTTCATAATATATACAAATATTGAATCATTAGGTTGTATACATAAAATATGTCAATTATACCTCAACAAAAAAATTTTTTTAAACACATTGCCATTTACATTAATACCCCCTAAAATAAAATGCTTAAGTACAAATCTAACAAAATATGTATTAAGACTTATATGAGAAACACTACAAAACTGATAAAAGAAATCAAAAAAGAACTAAATAAAGGGAGAGATGATCCATGTTTATGGATAGGAATACTGTCATGTCAATTCTTCCTCACTTGACCTACAGATTCAATTTAATTCCAATAAAAGTCCCAGCAAGTTATTTTGTGGATATCGATGAGTTGGTCCTTAAGTTCATGCGGAGAGGCAAAAAACCCAGAACGGCCAACACAATATTGAAGGCAAAGAACAAAGTTGGAGGCTGACACTACCTGACTTCAAGATTTACTGTAAATAATCGAAACAGTGTGGTACTGGCAAAAGGACAGATAAATCAATGGAACAGAGTAAAGAGCCCAGAAACAGACCTACATAAATACAGTCAACTGATCTTTGACAAAGGAGCCAAAGTAACACAATGGAGCAAAGATGGCCTTCTCTTTTTTTTTTTTTTTTTTTATTAAAAAAATTTTTTTTTTAATGTTTATTTATTTTTGAGACAGAGAGAGACAGAGCATGAATGGGGGAGGGTCAGAGAGAGAGAGGGAGACACAGAATCTGAAACAGGCTCCAGGCTCTGAGCTGTCAGCACAGAGCCCGACGTGGGGCTCAAACTCACGGACCGCGAGATCATGACCTGAGCCGAAGTCGGCCGCCCAACCGACTGAGCCACCCAGGCGCCCCAAAGATGGCCTCCTCAACATATGGTGCTGGAACAACTAGACATCTATGTGGAAAAAATGAATCCAGACACAGACCTCACACCCTTCACAAGAGAGAATTCAAGTTGGATCACAAATCTAAACATAAATGCAGAACTATAAAACCCCTAAAAGATAACATGGAAGAAAATCTAGATGACCTCTGGTTTGGCAAGGACTTTTTTAGATACTATGCCAAAGGTACCATCCATGAAAGAAAGAACCAATAAGCTGGATTTCATTAAAATAAAAAATTTCTACTCTGTAAAAGACGCTGTCAAGAGAGTAAGACATGTCACAGATGGGAGAAAATATCTGTGAAACACACATCTCGTAAAAGGACCATTACCCAAAATTTACACAGAACTCTTGAAACTCAAAAATAAGAAAAGAAACAATCCTATCAAAAAATGGGCCAAAGATCTTAACACAAACCTCACTAAAGAAGATATGCGAGGGCGCCTGGGTGGCTCAGTCAGTTAAGAATCCAACTTTGGCTCAGGACACAATCTAACAGTTTATGGGTTTGAGCCCCACGTCGGGCTCTGTGCTGACAGCTCAGAGCCTGGAACCTGCTTTGGATTCTGTGTCTCCCTCTCTCTCTGCCCCTTCCCCGCTTGCACATGGTCTCTCTCCCTCTCTCAAAAATAAACATTAAAAAAATTTAAAAAAAAAGAAGGTATGCAGATAGCAAAGAAGCCTATCAAAAGATGGTCCACATCATAGGTCACCAAGGAAATGCAAATTCACACAATAATATACAACTATACTCCACACGCCCCGACCCAGAACAGACAAAATCCATAACAAGAGCAACACCAAATGCTGGTGAGGATGCAGAAAAACAGGAACTCTGATTCATTGCTGGGGGAATGCAAACTAGTGCAGCCACTTTGGAAGACAGTTTCACAGTTTCTTACAAAACTAAACATATTCTTCCAATACAATCCAGCAATCACTCTTTGGTATTTACTCAAAGTATTTGAAAATTTATGTCCACACAAAACCTTCACACAGATGTTTATAGCAGCTTTATTCCAAACTTGGAAGGTACCAAGATACCCTTCAATAGGTGAATGGATAAATAAACTGTGCTACATTCAGACAGTGGAATACTATCCAGTGCTAAAAAGAAATTAATTATCAAGCTATGAAAAGACATGGAAGCAACTTAAATGCATATTACCAAGTGAAAGAAGCCAATCTAAAAAGGCTACATAGTGTATGATTCCAACTATGTGACATTCTGGACAAGGCAAAGCTATGGAGACAGTAGAAAGATTAGTGGTTGGGGTGCCTGGGCGGCTCACTCTGTGGGTGTCTGGCTCTTGATTTTGGCTCAGTCATGGTCTCATGGTCATGGGGTCGAGCCTGGCCTCGGGCTTTGTGCTGACAGCGCAGAGCCTGTTTGGGATTCTCTCTCTCTTCCTCTCTCTCTGCCCCTTCTCCGCTTGCTCACTTGCTCTCTCTCTCTCCCTCTCTCAAAATAAATACATAAACATTAAAAAAAGAAAGATGAGTGGTTGCCAGAGGCTAGTGGAGAGGGAGGTGAATAGGTGGAATACAGCATTATGAGGCCGGTAAAACTGACACTACAATGGTAGATAGATATCAAGTAGCATGCATATGATTAATCAATCACATTTTACATTTGTCTACACCTACGGAATATACAACATGAAGAGTGAGCTGTAATGTAAACCCTGGACTCTGGGAGAGTATGATGTGTCAATGGAGGCGCATCAATCTTACCTCGTCTGGAGAGGGATGTTGATAATAAGGGGAGGCTCTGCATGTGGGGACAGGGGAGGTACGGGAAATCTCTGCACTTCCTCCTCAGTTCTGCTGTGAACCTAAAAATGCTCTAGAAGGTAAAGACTTTTTTTTTTTCTTTTTAAGTTTTGGTTGGGCATCACTCTGGAAGTAATTCACACATATCTGCTGGCTTTGGAGGCTGTTGTGAGACTGAACTATTCTTTTTTTCATTATGAAAAGGCACCAAGCTTTCAGGACAATGAAAAAGGTAATACCATAATATAAAAGAAAGTTGTACAGAACTTGGTGACTTTCCATAGCTTTCCCAGGAAGCACATGGTCAGAATTGTTTAGCCTCATTGTAAGTCCCTCCATCACACAACCTGAGTGGCCGTTGAGGTCCTCGTGACAAGAGGGCAGCAAATTACAGCTGGCAAAAGATGGTACCTTTCTGAAATCAATCACAATAACTAATCTTCCCTATTTTTGCCACTGAAAGCTGAGCCTAAATAATAATTTTCATGTTTTTCACAAATAACATTGTTCTCTAACACGAAATGGCCAGTGAAATACTTTTTTGGTCTCCCCTGTAAAGACCAACCAAGACAACAGGAAAACACTACATGCCAGAGATGGTAAAGCATGAAGAAGGTGGTGTTAAAAGCTTATATCAGCAAGGTTCAAGGTACCTGGCCCTTTCTATCTGGGAAGATGAAGAGTAAAGGGGGAAAGAAAAGAGACTACTTGAGCACAATAGGATCTTTGTGCAAGTGAAAAGAAGAACAAAGGTATGTCCTGCAAGTTAACAAGGAGGAAAATGTCAGGATACATCAACCAGGTGACCCATAACTTCTGATCAGAGGAAGAGATACGATCACCACAGTAGGAAAATTTCATAATCACTCAACGTCATTAAATAAATTGGTTTTGTGGAAAACAAAAAAGATCCATCTTCTCCATGCCTCCTTGGGAGATGTAACACATCTGTAAAGGACTGATTGCAATAATGGCTCCGTTTGTCATGGGTCCTTATATCTGTTTCTCCACCCCCTTGAACAGGGGCTGCTGGCCCCATGACTTGCTTTGGCCAACAGAATGCAGCAACACGAGGCAGTGCCAGTAGCAAGCCTAGGCATCAAAGAGGCTTGTGCCTTTCGGCTCTCCCTCTTGGAATCCTGCTGAGCTGCCATGCAAACCAAGTGGCTAGCCTGCTGGAGGATGAGAGACCACATAGATCAGAACCCAGGCCCGGACACGGGAAACAGCCAAGCTGAGATCAGCCAACTGATCCACAGCAGAACATGGAAACATGACAGAACTCAGCT
This sequence comes from Neofelis nebulosa, assembly GCF_028018385.1. Lineage (NCBI taxonomy): Eukaryota > Metazoa > Chordata > Mammalia > Carnivora > Felidae > Neofelis > Neofelis nebulosa. Next base: position 98,585,867 of record NC_080787.1, read on the forward strand.
AATCCAGCAGAACTGCCTGGCCAACTCACAGGCTCACAAGCAAAACAAACAAACAAACAAACAAACAAACAAACAAACAAACAAACCCAAACATGGTTATTATTCTGAGCCAATAAGTTTTGGGGCAGTCTGTTAAACAACTGATACAACATCCTTTGAGGAAACTGGGTTCTACACCAAACAACTTCTATGTAGGGTTTAGCTTTTAAAGTCTTATGAAGTCACACTTCTATTTCACGAAAAAGGTGCTTCACCTGATACCTTAACTTACCATCACTTTTTCCATCCTGTTGGGGATATGAGTTGTAGAACATCCCCTTCCCATCATGGGTCCATGCCATACAGCTGAACTTGACTCTCTCAAGCACATCTGGAAGCTCTTTGGCACCATCAACTTTCATGAACTTGATCGTCACCCAGTCTGAGCCGCTGGCACTCAGACCATAGGCAAAATATTCACCATCTTCACTGAATGCATAGCCTATGGGACACAGGATAAATCCTCAGTGAACTTGGGGACACAACCCCTAGCCCTGCCCACTGCCCTCCGTGCTGTCTGACAACGTTCTCTGCCAGATGTGCAACAGAAGGAGCAGGAAACTTGCAGTGAGGAACCCAGAGGGCTGAGCCCAGGCCTTACAGGAATTCACCTCAGGAGCTTGGACAAGTGTCCGAACCTCTCTGGGTCTTAGTTTTTTTTAACCTGTAAAATGACATATTGGATTATATGACCACTAAGATACTTTCATTGTTTATATTTCTATAATTCAATAAGCAGTTCGGTTAAAAGCAGAGCTCATCTGAGACTTTCAACATATTTTATTTATACTCTAAAGAGGAAGGGGAAAAAGAATAAGGAAACTACTTTTAGAGTATCAACTGGATTATGACACGTAGCATGTAACAGAACTAAACGGAAGCCATTAAGTAATTTTTGGAATGGATTCCAAACTATTCGAAATCGCTCTTTACAAACTCATTTTCTAAGCATTGCTGGCACTCAAGGATTAACGTCCACACCATCTGACCAGCACAAGCCCAGGTAAATAAAGCCCAAGGGTTGCAATGAAGGCTCACACAGTGCATATTCCAAAAGTGACCGTGAAAAAGAAAGAAAAGCAACACCATTTATGAACTGTTATGCACGTCCAATTCTTTAAGTCCATGACAGAATGTTCTAATCACTACAGAATATGTGTTGAGAAATTTTATATGTTTATATCAGCTTTTATAAATATAAAGTGGGTATAGAGAGCATTTGTTGCCAGATACTGACACTAGAGATTTCCTCTTACAATGTTTGCTAAACTTTAGTAGGGGTTGAAAATTATCCTCAGAAACTCAACTATTTTCAGAACTGCCCTACTATTTGACATGGAATTTCTATTAGTGGTAAATAAGTTTAAAATTTCACAAAATCTCCTTATTAATCATTTATGATTCTTATGAAGTATGCAAGCTCATCTCTATATAAATACAGAGGAGAGTCTAGAAGGTGATGGAGAGAAAATACTTCTCACTCTATATAAATTATTTCTATATAATGAAATTTTTCAGGAAAAATTTAAATAATTGATTTGAAATGTATAAAAAAATCACATGCTATCAAAACACTCAGTATGTTTACCCACACTGTAACCTCCCTATAATATCATTTTCAGAAAACTTGAAGACTGAGGCCAGGTCCCATGTCTAATTTCCCTTTTCATCTATCAGGACCTGTATATGGCAGGCATTCCATTAAAATGTTACTGGAAAGAATTTTCAGAGACTCTCCTATAATGAAGTTCTTCTGGACTCCTACAATGAAGTTCTTCTACAAGACAGACTTTAGTTAAAATTAAATGATATCCTACACAGGATATGTTCTTACATACCAAACCAGTGTATTAACTTCATTTACAAGTGCAAGCTCAAATTCACGGGAGGATATTTTTGGTTAGCTGGCATCTTAGTTTCAATACTGATTACTTTCAACACGAGTTAGGTAAAGGACCATCATTTACATACACAGCTATTTAGGAAGAAGAGGGGAAGACCCATGAAGTGGCTGAGTGGCTCCACAGAAGGGTCTTCCCAAAGCGCTGCTACAACAGGGCCTTTTGATTCCCACCTAATCGATTACAGGACGACCGTGTTCCAATTGCTCAATTCCGCAGGCTGAACCCCCACCTGTGCTTTCTCTACAAAACAGAGGATGCTACAGCCAGGGAACTGCAGGGAACAGTCAGGGAAATGCTGAGCCAACTTCATTAAAATCTAGGATACCAACGAGAGATGATTCCCAGAGTATACAACTATTAAAGCATAGAACCAGAGAAGAACCAACTTCCTTCCTTATAACCAGTGCTCATGGCACAAACCAACAGTAATGGTTATGGACTGTGGTGGTTATCTTGGGGTGGAGTTATTGAGGAGACATGTGGTCACTACAGGCCAATCTTAATGATTTGGGTTTTAAACTTGCATCTTCAGGCAACAGGGTATCAACCGGTCTAATTTCTACAAGACTGTGTTTTTTGTTTTTTGTTTTACTTTTAATTCTAAAATACTGACAGCTAAAGTTTAAAACTCTGATCACTTCCTCCCCACCAAGGAAAGAGATCTTGTAAATATTCTTTCCTATTTTATATTTATAGTCGGAACATTTTTCGTAGAGCTTAAATTACTTACAGAAGATTTTTTTTCTAAACACAGATAGGTCTCAGGGATGTTAGAAGCAATGATGTTGGTACTTAAATATCTCAGAAGCCCTGGAAGCTAATTTGGGTCCAGTGTGAATTATTCTCCAGTTCTGCTTCATGCCACCAAAACACATGGCTACTCATGTATTCCAAAGATACTGTGCAAAAATTAGCTTTCCTGATACTGCATGTGCATCTGTTGCACAATATGGTCCATCCCGTCTGGTATTTCAGAGGTGAGGGGACTGCAGCAACGTCAGAGCCGTGAGTGAGGGCCCTGGGACTCCTGTGGGCTTGGCTGTGTAGCACTCACCTCGGAGAGCCACCGTGCCATCGTCAGAGAGTATGTTGGGGTCGAGGAACACTCTGGCTTCACCTTCTAAGGAATCCTGTACGTATAATACTCGCTGGTTCTGCAAACCTGTATTGTAAAAATAGAAATACCTGGGGGACAGAGATGGTCTTTATTTAGCGGTAGAGTTTTCCACTTGTGGGGTACAATCAAATACACACAAGCAAAAAGAAAAACAACACACAAGGGTTCAATTGCAAATGGGCTATGCCAGGGACATACGTGGGGACTAGGATGGAAGGTCCCACCACCTCCCTGTGCCTAGAGTTAGTTATCTGAATTGTTTTGAGTACTCAAATAATTTATCGTAATTCTGCATATTAACTAAATGGGAACAAATAAAGCCTGCTTCATTTGCTAAAATGAAAACTGATAATCAAAGAAAGCAGTAATTTTTTTTCTTTTCAATGGAAAAGAACACAGGTATTCTAAAATGAAATGCTGGATCCTGCCCTCGGCAAGCCGCTAGGGCAGGGGTGGACAAACCCTTTCTGTACTGGGCAAAACTGCAAATGTTTTAGGCTTTGTGTGCCATAGAGTCTCTGCTGCTGCTACTCAATTCTGTAGTTGTACAAAAGCAGCTATGGATAATATGTAAATGAATGGACAGGTCTGTGTGCCATTTCAATTTTATTTACAAAAACAAGCGGCGGCGGGGGGGGCAGGCATGTAGACAGTACTTTGCTGATGTGTGTGTGTGTGTGTGTGTGTGTGTGTGAAGGCGGCGGAGGGGGGTCTAAGAAATTCTCAATAAATTTATGATGATGGTTCCAGAGACTTAAAAAAAAGAACAAGAGAATATGTCTAAGTAGGTGTGAAAGGGAGAGGAACAAGAGAGGTGAATTAGTAATAGGTGCCGCCTCCTGGCCATTTCCATTCCTGGGTGAAAGACACCCATACAATAAAATCCTTTCTAGCAGTATAAGCCAAAGGGAATCTTAGAGGCAAACAAATCTCCACTGGTGTCTGCAAATCATCCTATCTCACCAATTACTAGCCATAAGACAACAATAACTTCCTATAATCTAGAATTTTTCCCTAGGAAGAATCTCTACCAAATTTCTTAATTATAATTTTAAGAATATGGACAACAGACCAAAAGTTTTTATTCCAATACTCAAGCACAGAAATGATTTGACTTGAGAGTGAATTAATTCCATCAATGGCAAGTTATTTAGAATTTGTATTTCAAGATTTAAAGAAAGCATTCAATTAGACAAGTAAAAAAAATAAAAGCAACCTCACATACCGTTTTCCTTTCTTGAAGTGGCAACTATACTTGGGATAATCATACAGTTCAGTCATTCTCTCTTTGTATAAACCTCTGATAGGACATTGTTCAAGAAATGGAACAGTAATCTTGTTCTGGGCCTCAACAAAAGCCTATAGAGAAAATTTAAATGGAAAAAGCAAGTCAGACATAAAATTTTCCATATGGAATTTTATCCACTGATATATATCCATGAAAGCATATTTTTCCCTCAATAAATGATAACTAGTCCTTTCATGGCACTAACTACATACTGTTAACTCATTTAGAACTCACAATTATCTTATGGAGAAGGCTCTGTTATCAGCCCAACTTTACAGAGGAGAAAACTGAGTCTCAGAGTAGATGAAAAGCTGCCTAACATCAGACAGCCAGGTAGGGGCAGAGTTTACTCTTGAATCTGTTCCCTTAACACAGTCTGCTGTACTAAGATCATGCAGTCAATCGACTACGTTCACACCCTGCCAAGGTGCCAGCCTTCCTAGTCAGTAGTCTGAGATCCCACAAACCATCAGAATTAAAGAAACATATACAAAGGTGCTATTTTACCAGTTTTGCTTTTGCCTATGCTGTCTTCCTAAGGCCTCCTACCTTGTCAACTTCAGAGAACCTTGTTAAAATTTGAAACTGAAGAATATTCTTTAAAAATTGGAGAATGGGTGGCATTAGATAAGAATATCAACAAAAACAGTTTGTAAGAAGGGCAAGAAATGGTCTGCAGGAAGTCAGGGGACCCTGGCAGCAAAGGCAGGGCAAGGGGCAGGTTTCATAACAGATCAACTATACCCAAGCCTACCCTGTTTGTAAGTAAGCAATTAGAAAGTTCTTCATACTATGAAAACTCAGACTCAGAATATTCACCTCTGGCTATTAGTAAGAAATGAAACAAGAATAAAATATATTAGCTCTAAATTCAGTTGAAGGTTCAATCTGATGTTTACAAACAGGTAAGTTCTCAGAGGAAAACTTCAGGAAATTAAGAACATAATATATTTTGAATGACAGATGAAAATGCGCTATCATTGGCCTCTACTTTTGGATGGATCATCAAGGTCCAAGGGCCCACCCTAACTCAAAATGGTCTTCAAATGGGATCTCCTACAATAGCCACCAACTGTGCTCTGGAAAACCATGATTCTGTGTTGAAAGAAAGCTGTTCTAAAATTCACTGATATTTATAATGTGCTTGAGAATATGAGAGAAAGAGTAGAAAGTAGGACTAAAATAATGAACAACCCTTTTTGCAAGATGATCCATTCAAGAAAAAAAAAAACTGTTATGGGGGTACCTGGGTGGCTCAGTCGGTTGAGTATCTGACTTGGCTCAGGTCATGATCTTGAAGTTCGTGAATTCAAGCCCCACCCTGGGCTCTCGGCTGTCAGCACAGAGCCTGCTCTGGATCTTCTGTCTCCCCCTCTCTGTCCCTCCCCTGCTCGCCCTCCCTCTCTCTCTCTCAAAAGTAAATAAACATTAAAAAAAAAAAACAAAAGCCTGTTATGGGTCACATTTCTTATTTCATTCAAACAGAAAATAAAATGTATTGAGTCCCAAAGAAATATAATGCCAAATGCTTATTGCCAAGGAACTGGCAATTCACCCTGGCCTGCCTTCCTACGGCACTTAAGCTAACGATAGTTTCTATACTTTTAAAGAGTCGGAAAACAAAAACAACCCAACAGAGGCCTATATGGCTCTCAACATCTGAAACATTTAATACATAGTCCTTTATAGAAGAAGTTTGCTGATTCCACTGCGCCTCATTAAAAAGAGTGTCAAAGAGGAAACGGGCTTTTATTTTGGTTACAATGTCAGTGTACAGCCGCAAAGCCACTCAGGGGCAGCACTGTGGAGATCACAAAATGTGTGCAACAGCATTACTGATTTCATGATGGAAAGAAACGCCTTGTCTACTTTACAGACACGGAAACTGAGGCATGCAGTATTGAAGTCACCTGGTCAAGGTGAACAGTGAGTTAGCAAGAGCACTCAAGCAGAATTACAGTTGACCCTTGAGCTACATGGGCTTGAGCCAGGCAGGTCCACTTATCTGTGGATTTTTTACAGTACTATAAATGTATTTTCTCTTCCTTATGACTTTCTCTGTAACATTTTCTTTCCTCTAGCTCACGATAGTATAAGAATACAGTACATAATACAAAAAACACACAAAATACATGTTAATTGACTGTTTATGTTATCAGTAAGGCTTCCAGTCGACAGTGGGCTATCGGTAAAGTTTGGGGGAGTCAAAAGTTATAAGGGAATTTTCGACCTCACGGGGGGTTGGCACCTCTATCTCCTACATTGTTCAAGGGCCACCTGTACTCTATTCCAGTCACAGTAGGAGAGGCTGAGGCCGGCTCCATGCCTGATTCCGGATGTGGGATGAGTAAGAGCAGACGCCCGGGGGAGAAAGGAAGCCAGGCCTCCTATGATTTTCCCCCCCGCCTGTGTTAGGTGGGGCTGGACAGGCACGTCAGGGTCCTGGAGCATCGGAAAGGACTTAAGAAAAACCTCATGTGCATCAGCACTGATCTTGGCCTTGTGGATGGAGAGGTGACAAGTCCAGGACAGCTCCCTGCCTTCGTGGCGCTAACACTGTACTGGGGGAGACAAAACACAAGCCAGAGGGTTACAGAGAATGGTTAGTCCGAAGGCCACACACAGGGTAATCATGAGCATCTGCAACCTGTGCTGGTCCTGAACTGTATGCCACCTGCCCTGCCCGGGATGAGGCCAGGACAGAGCCTGAGAGGGAGTGCTGTGAGCAATGTGACATCGCTGTGACATCTCTGCTATGTTTTACAAAAATATCAATCCATACCGGTTTGGAAATTTAAAAACCAGTCCTTCACCACAGAGCCTGGGAAGCACTGGGAAGGAGGAGGGAGGGTGGCCAAGGAGGCCCTTCTGAGGCGGTTCTGAATTAAGGTAGGCTAGGCGACAGGGAGCAGCCATGCAAAGACGGGAGAAGTGCTCCAGGCCAAGGAATGGCAAGTGTGGGACCCTGGGAGATGGGAGCTCCCAGGTGTGAAGGAGAGCAGGGAGGGCAGTGAGGCTGGGAATGAGTGACAGGGAGCAAAGACCCAGGTGGGAGCTGATCGTGCGGCACCTCATCACGCGGCACCTGGTGGCAGTTATGAAGTTTGAATCTTTATTCTAGGGGCAAGCAAGCTATGACTGGGAAAGGAGGTAGTTACAAAATCTGGCTTATCTTTTGAAACATCTATCCTTGCTTTGGATGAAGAATAAACTAGGGAAGCAAAATTGGAAGTCAGAAAGGTGGGCCAGTGGTCCAGGGAGAGCTGAGGCCAAGTGAAATGGCTGGTCTCCAGAAGAAGCGGGAACGACCACTGTGACAGGGTGCAGAGAAAAATGGGCACCGTGTACATTCGTGTGTGGATTCGATGGCTATTTCCCAGAAGGGCCTCATCAGACTGCTCTAGCTCCTCGGGGCTCCCACCCTGGGATCCCAGTGTGCTGAGGCTCTTGGCTGGCCCCTCTTCTTCCACTGGAGGGGCCTCTGAGGAGGGCACTGTGCAGGCTCTGTGTCCCTCACCCTTCTGGTTTTGTGTTTGTCTGAGGCTGATCGAGGCCCTATTCAGGCTCTAGTAGGACCAAGGTGGGCCCAAGACACACAGGTGTTCAGTTCCTTTGCTTTGGAAAGGTGGAACCGTCTTCTTCAACTGCTCCTCTATCTTGCATCACTTCTTTTAGACGTCTCGTGGTACAGACACAACTGCGGCAACCAAATCCATCTCACACTGAAGCAGACACTTTGGCTTTTCTCGTTTCAAATGTTCATAAGACTGTTATGCCAGGCATAATGCTACTAAATAATGATACAATTCTAGGACTATTACGACCAATTTTGTCACCCCACCCATCCACCGATGATAGTCAACCAATTACTCTAAATAGAGCAGTTTTTAAAGACTATGTCCTGGGGCGCCTGGGTGGCGCAGTCGGTTAAGCGTCCGACTTCAGCCAGGTCACGATCTCGCGGTCCGTGAGTTCGAGCCCCGCGTCGGGCTCTGGGCTGATGGCTCAGAGCCTGGAGCCTGTTTCCGATTCTGTGTCTCCCTCTCTCTCTGCCCCTCCCCCGTTCATGCTATGTCTCTCTCTGTCCCAAAAATAAATAAAAAACGTTGAAAAAAAAAATTAAAAAAAAAAAAAAAGACTATGTCCTTCCAAATCAAAGACCTACACGTAAAACCAAACAGGTCAAATGCCTCAAAGTCTCAAATTCTTTATAACTTGGGCAAATCCTTCTCATGCTCAAGACAGCAAATGTTCTATAAAGGGGCTTTGTGAAATTTAGGGTTCTACAGACTGTCAATATGATTTCTGGTATTTTAATCAGGAAACACCTTCTTGGTCACTTATGGATTTAACAGTTTGGCTTCTTGGTCTAGAAATTAGAACAAATTGGGGGAAAGGGAGAAAAGGGGCAAGAAGAGAAGAACAAAACTGGAGGACATCCATGATGATAAAGGAGCAGGGTGAGGAGAATTAGAATTCTCTTCGTTCCTCAAGAAGCTTTGGCATCCACAGTCGATTACAGAGTGTTGTCCAAGTGACTGGAATCTGAAAGCCCATTAATAACACCTGCAGCTGAGCCTCTGAAGACGATCAACAGTTTGGATTTTATAGCAATGAATGGATGTGAATGCACTGAATAGCTGTCCGGGACTAAGAAACTTGGCTTATACCTCCCACTTCCCTTGAAGATTAGAAAGCTCCACAGCAAGGCAATGTTTCAGTTATGCACACGGAGTAAATTCTAGAATGTGCTGCATGGCACTGTGCCTGTAGTTAACAATACTGTACTGTGCACACAAAACTCTGGTAGGAGCTCACCTTTTTTTTTTTTTTTTAAGTTTATTTATTTTTGACAGAGAGAGAGAGAGAGAGAGACAGAGCATGAGTGGAGGAGCGGTAGAAAGAGGGGGAGACACAGAATCTCAAGCAGGCTCTAGGCTCTGAGCTGTCAGCACAGAGCCTGACACAGGGCTCAAAATCACAGACCATGAGATCATGACCTGAGCCGGAGTCAGATGCTCAACCGACTGAGCCACCCAGGCGCCCCTGGTAGGAGCTCATCTTAAAGTCTCACCACCATGAAAGAAAAGGAAAGAAGAGCTACCTGGCAAAGGGTCACTCAGGTTGGGAGCTGGAGATTCCTTTACCCTGTCTTCAGAAAGAATTTCTTCAAGTTGTCCTCACATGCACTGTATTTTAATCCACAAAATACCTCACATCCTTTAATAAGCATAACTCATACATATATGAGTAAAAATGAAGCATACAGTTACTCACTAACTAGCTGTATATATATAAAACACCACAATTAACATAAGATTAAACAGATGAATCAGGGATAAAGGGAAATGCTACAAGAGAATAAAGGAGACACTATTTCCAGGATGAGGCAGGGGTGAGAGAGAGTGGGGCAGGCAGGTGTCAAGATGACCAAGAGGGAGTCTTAGGTAGGACATTAACTTGCACACGGCTATCAACCTCCACTCTTCCCAAATAAACAACAAAAACTAGGAATGGTGCTATCCATCGCCATCATTTGAGGAGTTTCTGCTGCAAATTATACACACAGACATATGCATGCGTGTATATGACCTGGTTAAAGCAACTTTCAGGGCCTTCTGAAGAAAACAGGTTGGTGTCAGAGGAAGGTCTGGCAGAACAACACGGTCCCAGCCACGAGGAGGCTGAGTGCTTCCTGGAGGCCAGAGGGAGATGCATATGTGGGTCCCCTCTCACTGCCGGGAGTATGGCAGAATTCAGATATGACTCTCCAAGTGCAGGGACACCCTTATAAAAAAGAAGGTAAGGGGCAGCAAAGATCTTCCATGAGGCTCCAGGACTCAGGGCCCAGAGATTTGGACAGTCACACAGCAAACTGAAGGCAGGTTATGCCAAACAGAAAATTAAACACAGATGCTTCAGGAAACAGGTCTAGAAATTGAGACTATAACGGAATGGAAATAATATATTTTATAAAATATGAGAAATATATACAAAGAGAGAGAGAGAAATGAGTATCCCATATTTTCCAGTACTCACTGAACATTTTTAAATAATTAGCAGTACCTCAGACAACAAAGGAAATCTTAAATTCCAAGAAAAAAAAGGGGATTCAGGTCACAGTAAAAGCACAATGCTACTTTCTTTTCCTGGCCCCACAAACCCATTACTTACTTATTCCCCGGGAGGAGAAAGAGTGAATTCAAGTGGTAAGAGCCCCAACTCCATGGGGCTTGTCTTTTAACATTAAAACCCCAGAGTGGGTGCACCTATTCTCTCTGGGACCGTCCGCCCTCAGGCAAGGAAGGCTCACACTGAGCTTCCAGCTGCATGTGATTAACAGTACAGGTGGGGCCTTCCAGAATCCCAGCCAGGTCTCTTTTCCACCTCCTATGCCCATCCCATATGGGCAAATCAGTTTGACCTTACAGTCAAGTCTTGTTCTCAAATGTAGTCACTACTAGGAAGTCCATTCAAAGCTGAAACTTGAACTCCATTTGGCTTGGTCCTTTGGGGCACATGCTACTAACCAGAAACCCGGCAAGGACAGACAGTAGTTCAAATCTAAACCTAATTAAAAACCTGATCATGAAGAAGTTAAATGCATACACATCCTCTCTTAAATAACTATTTTTTTTCAATAAGAGAATCCAAACAGCAACAATAATATTTAGAAAACAAGAAAAATAAGACTATTAAAGAGTTAAAATTCATGAGATGTGGCAAAACATTTGAAGGTGATATCTGTATCTTGGTACCCTTGAGAAGTCCTACTGATAGAGTGGGGGAACAGTGTGTGACTTCTATTGGCCATTTGAGCACCCCAACCCTCGATCCAGGGACTGATCCAGGGCCAGGAAGAACACCCATACAGGATGAGGCTTGCACTGGGTCCAAGGGCTTGTTCTGTGACTTATGCACACAGTGCTGGTGTCTGGGTGTGCCTTGTCCTGAAGGACAGCAATCACACTGTGACGGTTGAGGTATGTTGGCACAGGTGAGGTGCTCTGCATTCGAATAAACAAGCTGGGTCTGGAAAGTGACAGTTATGCTTTCAGGAAGTTTGTGTTTTACCCTCTCTCTCCATCAGATTTTACTGTTTTTGAGTACCAGTAGATTGCACCATCTGTCATATGACGTTACTGCTACCTCTGTCTGTATTCTAACTATGCTAACTCCTTTCTACATTCTTTATATAAGAAAACCCTATCGGATCGCCTGGGTGGTTCAGCTGCTTAAGCGTCCGACCTTGGCTCAGGTCATGATCTCACGGTTCGTGGGTTCAAGCCCTGTGACAGCTCAGAGCCTAGAGCCTGCTTCAGATTCTGTGTCTCCCTCTCTCTCTGCCCCTCCTTCACTCATGCTCTGTCTCTCTCTGTCTCTCAAAAATAAATAAATGTAAAAAAAACAAAAAAGTGAAAAAAACAAACAAAAAAACCCCTATCCATTTTTGTAAGCAGTCTTTCCATCCATTCTTCTCTATAGGCAAGTCAATAAAGGAGTCATGAACCCAGGCAAAGCAACCAGAATCCTTTTTCAGTGACAGGGATGCATACTGGCAGACAGAAGTTATCTTATCTTCTGGGATTTGGGACCATGAGGACTGAATAAAACTGAAAGAGACAAGGCCCATCTTTTCCTACCACATGGAAGAGGCTACTGGAAAACAAAACAATCAGAGAAAAGCCGATGACCTGAGAGACAAAGAGAAACAGGTTTCCAGAAATATCATGTGCACTCCTGGATCAGGCTGTGCCTAAAGGCTCTTACACCCTGGTCGCCAATTACAGCCACTTTGCTCCTTTTTTCACACGAGCTGGAATGACTTGGGTTTCAAGTACCACTAATCCGGCATCCTAACAGCTCTTCCAGGAGTCCCTCCATCTGCCGAGCAAGGTGAGGCTGGTAGAACATGAGCAGCCTAGGAAGAGGAGGAAATGACCCAAAGTTTGCCCAAGTCCTGGTGGGCGGAGCTGAAAAAGGTGTATCTACACGAATGGTGTCTTAGCAGCACATGAGAAAGTGAAATGAAACTAAACATTCAAATCAAAGTTTTAAAGTAACAAAAGAACATGAGAAGAAATTAATTAGAAAATTAAAAGAGTATAACTTCTAAGTCCTCGAATGGCTTCTTTTAAAAAAAAAATTAAAAAGGGAAAAAAAAACCTCAACCAAAGCTCTGGCTAAGCTAATCAAGGAAAGGGGAGAAATGTTGCAGAAACTCAGTATTAGAAATGATGAAGAAATATAGCCACGGACAGGGAGAGTAGAGTTGGGGACGTGAGAGATATTACACTAACCCCATGCTGGTATATTTTAGAATCTCAATGATGTGGGCAATGTTCTAGGAAATACAAAGGATAAAAATCGATCCAAAAAGAAAGAAAGATCTGAACAGGGCAATAACCATGAAAGAAAGTGGAGGAAAAGAGCCTAAGAATTAATTGCAACAAAAGAATTTGTCCCACAAATTATCAAGCAGATAATTTCCATGCTATTTAAAGTGCTCTACAATAAATGCAGTGGCAAACATTTATCAAGCACTTACTTGTGTCCACCATTTTGCTGCATGGTTCAAAATTATCACTTAATTTTCACCACAACCATACAGAGTAGTTTGCTCCAAATTATAAATCAGAAAATTGAAGTTTGGAGTGGTTAAAAAATATGACCAACATCACATCTGATGAAATTGTGGTGTAAAGATTCAAACCTGCCTTTCTACCTCCGAAGCTGCTCATTAAGTGATCCTACCCACTGCCTTCCCATGAACATGCAGGTTCCAAGATCTCTAAGGGTTCCCATTAGTTGTTGGGGGGAACAGGGTAGAAAGAAAATCCTAGTAGGGAGACAAGTCAGGAAGCTACTGAATGTCTAGCACAACGGCAATGCATGCCTGAACCAGAGCAGTGTCAGTAGGAATTTAAAAAAAAAGAAAGAAAGAAAGAAAGAAAGAAAGAAAGAAAGAAAGAAAGAAAGAAAGAAAAAGAAAAAGGAGAAAGGCATGAGATTCTATAGAGGTAGAACTGGAATTCCTAAAAATCACGTGTATGATTAAACAGACAGCTGACAGAAATGGTCAGTGCCGTAAAATACTACGTAGGAGAGTCCCTCAAGTCTTTATTCTAACACTTGCCTTGATATCGCCCAATGAAAACGTCAGAACCACAAACACTGTCCCTCCAATTTATAAAGATGCTATAAACAAGTGAGGCATCGACTAGGACTTTGACTCCTTGAAAGTGGTGTTACTATCAAAGGTGTTAGCACCTTTCTCTAACCATGTCTAAGCATTCTCTAGGGCAGTTTTCCCAAGCTTTCTGGACCTTAAGAATTATCTGGGAGACAGAGATTTCTACTGAAATCAGATGCTCCAGAATTACAGTTTGGAGACCTATATTTTACTAAGTGCCCAACGAAGGTGGTTTTTATGACTAAGTGCTTTGTTCCCTGGAAATGGCAGCATGGGGTGGTGAGTGGATTTTAGACAGCTAAGTTTGGGGGCAGTGGGGAAGAGAGGCCAGGAGAAGTCAGTTATCTCAGTTCTTCAGTTGTTAGCTCTTTACCAATGGTTTTCCCAAACATATCTGAGACCAGCATTTCTCATAGGAACACCATGATGATTAAAAACCAAAGTCAAATAACTGCCCACAGGCAAGATGCCACTATTAAATGTATTCAAGCACGTTAAGCATTTTGTCAGTGGTCTGGGGTCTGCTTTTCTAAAATGAGACTCAGGATGGTGTCTGAGCCTCTTTTCAGCACAGAACTCTAGCAGCTCAAAGGTTAAGTGGCTTGCACACCCCCAATCGCTGGTTCTCCTGTGCTAACACGTAAATTCCATGCCGGCAGGGGCCACATCTGTCTGGCTTTTGACAGTGTCTGTTCCTCCTCCCAGTTTGATCTAATGCTTGCCACAGTGGACACACAGGTAAGCTTGGATAGGAGAGGAAAGACAGGGAACAGGGAAGGGAACGAACACATACGGAGAAGGGAGAGAGGATGAAGCCAGCAGACCTGTGGCATTTCGGGTAGCCGGCATCCATTCTCCCTTTCCAGTGTCCTCCCTTCTTAGCAGACAGTAATTCCAGGTAGCTTCCTGACGGTACAAAAGCCAAAGAGGGTCCCTGGGGCTTCTACCAAATTTCCCATAACCACAGTTCGGCCAAGGAGTGAGCACACATTTGGAGTTTGGCCAATCAAAACTCCCTCTCCTGGGAGAGTCACTAAACAAGGGACAGGCAGTTGAAAAAGTGAAGATCATTTATGCCATTAGCAGTGCTGGGTGAAAATTGGAATTTCTGCACTAGAACTATCTGGTTCCTGTCTGTGCCAAGCCTAGCCCTTCAGTCTACCCCAGGAGCTGGGCTCATCCTTGCCATAAATTCCCTATTTGCTAAAGCTGGCCAGAATCCATTTCTGCTGCTTGCATCAAAACCCTGGTTACACAGGTGCCTGGGTGGCTCAGTCGGTTAAGTGTCCGACTCTTGATTTCGGCTCAGGTCATGATCTCACAGTTCGTGGGTTCGAGCCCCACATAGGGCTCTACACGGACAGTATGGAGCCTGATTGGCATTCTGTTTTTCTCTTTCTCTCTCTCTCTGCCCCTCCCTAGCTCATGTGCATGCTCTCTCTCAAAATAAATAAACAAACCCTGGTTATAGAAGGCATGAGAGAAGAGAAAAAAAGGCAGCAGCACTTAGAAAAGAAGATGGTCCAGTACCAGCAACTTCCTCATACTTTTGATGATTATCCCATCCATACATCAAAAGGAAGTTGTTTCCCTAATTACATATTTCCACTGTGGATTTATAAGAAGTGTATTTACAAACTACAATAAGGAAAAACATTTCCAAAGGAGGTGATGAGTGAGATATTTAGGAACCTGAGATAATATGTGGTAACATATTTACCTAAAGCGCCTCCTGTTTCCAGTCAAGAAGGACAGCACAGTAGTAATTCCCAATCCAGGTCCTACATGGAACAGTAATGAATGGGTGGACGAGTGTTTCACAGGCCAGCTTTGCCAAGGGCGTTCACAAGGCCCCAGTTAAAAGAGGTACTACCAGATAGTTTGAAGGTAATCTCTGCCCTAGTTTAATCATCACGCTTTAGAACACGGGAACCTCACTTAGAAGTCACAGTCCCATGGAAAAATACCAACGCACGGAGCGCGAGCCTCTTTATCTTAAACACCTAGGATTCGAAAGGAAAATCCTTCTTAGTTTTCTGGATGAAAATAGAAGAGTCTTTGAAGTTGGACATTCTGACTAAGCAGCTGGAGCACCAGCGTCTGAAGGTCTATATCCCGCTACGGTTACGCAGCAGTGCCCCAAGCTACACCATCTTTGTGCAGACCTCTGCCGGGTACGGAAAATGAATTCTTCTGTGCATTTTCTGAGGTGAAGGTCAGTAAAACCTTGGAAGTGATTTCAATAATACTCATTTTATGGGCGAATAAAATGAATCCAGGCTAGGTAGCCTGCCATGGTCATAGAACAAGAAAATGGAAGGACAAGGGCTCTGATTTGTGTGTTCTGCCTTCCAGTCCCATTTGGCAAATATTCTCTGCCTCCACACTGCTTCCCAACAGAAGTAATATGAGGAGTGCCTGCAAGTGCACAGGATGAAGAACTATCCACGAAAAGGATATTCAGTGTGTCCTAAAGTCTTCAAAGAACATCATAAACCCAAGCCAATTAATTTCCAGAACTTCATCTGCTGTCTTTTGGCTCAGAGACTAGCCCTTCAAGCACTGGAAGTCCTGGGAGCAACCTTCAACTCTGTTGGCTCTGCAGCCTGACAGCGCGGTGGCCTGCTGTAGAAATGCAACTGGACAAATGAACTCTGCTCACCCAGCTCCAAGCTACTTCTTCTACAGGTTGGCTCTGGTTCCATGCTAGGGAAAGCCCAGTGTCCAGGGAGATCTGGGCCAGACTGGTACCGGAACAGAGCAGAAACTCCTCACACTACATATGTTTAGGGTTAACCTTTAACAATGAAAACAAAAGCTAGCAAACGAACAAGAAAACAGACCTCACAATAGGCAGAAAGGATGCCTGAAAGCAGGTGCTGACCTCCGTAAACTTTGTTCTCTACTGACCTCTGTGACATTAAAATACCTACACTGAAACCCTATGCTGCTTCAATATCCTAGAGATGATCAGAAGTCATTTAAGATTTAAATCTTCCCTGCCAGAGAAGGAAACAGTGTAAGTACAGGGGAAGGGAAAGGTAACGTGTCCAGGTTTCTTACTCTGAAAGAATGAAGGACCCCTGCTCTCCTCCCTACGTTTCTCAGCCTCTTATCAGCAGGTGTAATGAGCTATCTCCAACTATTCAGCCCAATGGGAGAATGGGAAGGGAGAGCAAATAATGCCCTAGAGAAGACCTATGTTGTGTATTCCTTTGATCTTCTCTGACACAGATGGCAATTTTATTTTATCAGGAGGAATGAACATAAACTAAAACAACTGTTTTGTTTTGTTGTTGCTGGTTCTCACTAACGTTCTTCTCTCGTGAGATCCACCAAGGAAACAGAGCTGTTTGCTGTGGCTCTCATTTTGCCTAGGGCCACTCTCAGGGAGAAAACAAAATTAGTCCTTAGGTATATGCAGATCATATTCTACACTTAGCTACTGCTGTACCAAAGTCCCAGGACAGAGTTTCTGTGAAAGGCAGATTTGACAGTTAGTTACAATTAAGAGGGCTATCCCTTGAAAGGTATAAATCCCTCCATTCTCTGTATCTCCCCTTCAGTAACTCAGTAACAACTCCTGGCATATGCAACTAAGAAGTTGGAGCCACAAAACGTGGAGTAAGACGGAGAGCCTCCTGAAGAGCCTACAAGGACACTGCTTCCGTCTAGACCTTGGGGCTGCAAAACCAAGCCCGATGATGTAGAAAGAGGAATTTATCACACTATCAGGAAGGGGAGCAAACAGGGTAGAATGACTGCACCGCAGTGAGCGGAGAGGCCAAGACAAATACTCGTTTAGTAGTGTCACAGTGACCTCAAAGTGAGACTGCCATCTCAGCTGTGAGAGCAATGGAAGCAGAGTCTGGGGACTTGGGAGTCAACGCAGGGCCAAATGGCAGAGCAGTCTGCTGGACAGGACAGATGCAAGTCTCCACCACTCCCCCGAACATGTGGTGCACGTGCACAGTGAAGAACATAGGGTTGGGAAGTTTCTGCATTTGAGGAGGTTGGTCTATGTTGATAGGCAATATTACCGGGTATGGTGACAAAGGAAGAGGGTCAGCTATGTCACGGGGCGTGTGGAGTGACTCCTGGACAGAGGAAGAGAGGGAGATGGCACATGATAAAATCTGAAATAACAACTGACCAGGGCACCAACGAAGAGGAAGAAAGAGGTTGAGAAAAGCTACACAGAGGGTGGGGCTTGGGGTTTGTTTCTTGTTTCTAGGAGGGAAATCTAGAAAGTTAAAGATGAGGATGTCAATCACATGCACGTTAACGTCAGTGGATGGAAGACAGGGGAGCAGAGCCTCGTTATTAGATTGAAGGCTCAAGTTGACCTCAGCGTCAAAAACGGGCCTGCAGGAAGACTGCTCCAAAGTGCCTCCTACGATCTGCAAAGGACACGGTGGAAATGCCTGTTGAAAGGAGAGTAGGAGCTAACTGCCTGTTGGGCCTGCCTATTTAGTCTCCAAATCATTTTTAATGACTGCAAACCTCCCTCTCTAGCTCTTCATGCTGAAAACTTCCAAGGTCACCCGGGTGTTCCACTTACACCAGTGAGATTTCACTATGGTTCAGATGCTTCAAGAGTCATACTTAGCTCTCTAAAGTGCTTTTAACCCAGAACTTTCCCTTTATCTGATTTTTGTTGTTTAGTTTCTATCCCTATATAGATTCTCCTACAATCATTTTACAAAGGTCGTTTTTAATGTTGTAACCATTTGGAGCACTGCAATTTTTATCCTCGCACTTAATATTCTACCACAAGCACTTTTTCATGTTAGCATGCAATCTTTATAGCCCAACATTTTAACAGATGCACCTATTACTTCATTGAACAGATTCAACATATTCTACTTAAACACTACACTATTGTTGGAAAATTTTCACTGTCAGAAATAATGCCCTGGGGCGCCCGGATGGCTCAGTTGGTTAAGCATGCGACTCTTGGTTTCGGCTGAGCTCATGATCTCACATTTCATGGGTTTGAGCCCCACATCAAGTTCTGTGCTGACAATGCAGAGCCTACTTGGGATTCTCTCTCTCTCTCCCCCTTTCTCTCTGCCCTTCCCCTGCTTGTTCCCCCCCTCAAAAATAAATATACTTAAAATTTTTTAATTAAAAAAAAAGATATAACACTCCAAACTGAGCCTTTGAGAAATCTCTGTATTTTCAAAGTGGCATTATTACTTTCCCAGTAGGCACGAAATCTCTTTCTCATTCCCAAGTGTTTGCTTTTTGTTGCTCTCAGATGGGTTAATTTCTCATTACTGATGGTACATATAAGAGCTGACAGTTTTGTATTTCTTTTGCACATACTATTTTATACATAATCACTTTATGGAATCATTAATTCTGGTAAGTTTTCATTTGTTTCCCTTAGGCTTCCTAGATACATGATCATATAATCTACAATTCATGATTTTTACTTTCTTCTCTCCAAATTTTGGTTCATGTTTTATTGTACTGATCAAAGCTTTGTGAACATATAAGAATTGTAGTAACAGAGACATTTAGCCTAGTATTTAAGGTACTGTTTTGAATGAGATGTCACCTTGATAAAGCACTGTAATTCCAACTGTACTTTTAGATTTTAATTTTTTAAAGTTTACTTATTTATTTTGAGAGAGTGAGTGAGCAAGAACAGGGGAGACACAGAGAGACAGGAGAGGGAGAGAATCCCAAGCAGACTCCGCGTGTTGTCAGTGCGGAGCCTAATGTGGGGCTCAAACCCACAAACCATGAGATCATAACCTGAGCTGAAACCAAGAGCCGGACGCTTAACCGACTAAGCCACTCAGGCATCCCTTTAATTTCTTTTTAATATTAATTAGGATAATTATATAGCTTTATTTAATCTATTTCTATATTAAACTCTTCTTTAATTCCTGTGATAAATTCAACTTTCTTTTAAATCTACTAACATTCATTTATATTCTTTATACTCACAAGAAAGGTTGGTCTTTACATCTTCATTGTCCCACACAGGAACCACTAGCCACATGTGGCTATTGAGCCCCTGAAGTGTGGCTGCTGTGAACTGATACATGCTAGGGGTGTAAAATAGTCACTATATTTCAGAAACTTAGTTGCAAAAAAGAGGAACATATTTTAATAGTATTTTATATTGATTACCTGTTGAGATATTAATATTTTGAAAATACTAATTAAATATAGTACTATAAAATAATTCCATTTGTTTCTTTGTACTTCTTAAAATGTGGGTACTTGAAAAGTTTGAGTTATACATGTAGCTGGTATGTATCTACTGGGTAGGACTGGTCTGTACAAAGTATCTCAAGTTTCCATATCAAGGTTGGATTTGCTTCAGAGAGTCAAGTGAGTTGTTGTATAGGATCTTTTACAATCTGGAGCATTTCCTATAAAATAGGATTATATGGGCCTTGACAGCTTTAAGGGATTCATCTAGATTCAACAACCTCCTACTTTTAAGTTACAAGTCTGCTCTGATATTCTTTTATAAGGGATAAAGCCTTAAATGCCAGTCACTGTCAGGAATGGATAACCCATATTACACACTAGATTAAATCAAAGACCTCCTGATAGCATTTCAGAATTTAGTATAAAAGAGCTACAAATGTTCTTCACTTCCTGACTGGTTTTTCTTTGTTTTGGAGGCTATGTGAAGATATTCCTCTTTACATCAAGGTGTGACTAATACACCTTTGTGTACATGTGTCTAACCATGAGCAGGAAATATACGCACTGCTCTTCTCCTTAGAAAAACACATTAGAAAAAAATAACTCCTCAGAAACCAGATGATATTACTAGCCTTGGTCATTAACGAACCTGTCTGGAAAGGAGGGAGATGGGTGTGTGGGAAGACTGCAGGGAAGAGGCAAAGGTTCAAAGCCACTCTGACACCCGAGGGCAGCTGTCCGCACAGGTCAGTGTGGGCACAGCGGCCACAGCCCATGGTCCCCGCGGGAGGATGGCCAAGTCCCACGGCAAGCAGTGACATGAATATATTCCCCCCAAAGCTATTACACCCAGAGTCTTTTCCCTTTTATTAGTTTTTAACATAAAGTTGATAACCACCCAGCTACCTCCACACTTATTAGCTGAATGACCTTGGGCGTGTTAATTAATTACTCAGTAACTCCATTTCTTCATCTGTAAAATGGGGAAAATAAAAAGCTCTGCTTTAGGCTTTGAGAATTAAATGATAGGGGATGCAAAGCTACTGATGAAGTGCCTGGCACACAGTAAGCACCCAATAAATGTATACCATAAAAATAATAGCGTATACTCATTAGCTTCTAGCAAATGTGAACTGTAAGATCACTAGCGAAGTTTTTCATCTACTAATAAGTGGCTTGTCAACCACAGGACCAGCCAGTATCAATTAAGGAACAGCAAAGCATGTGTTCATTAACACGTAAGCAAAAACTGGGTCACTCTGACACTGCTGAATCCCTCAATCACCATCAAAGCCTGAAGAAATTCAGGTTGTAGCCAATACCTCAAAGTAATCATCACAGAGACAGTCTTTGGGGCAGTTTTCCAAGAGATGCACGCAGGAAGTTCACTCCTTTCCTGGTGCTTCCCATCCATTACAGGTTAGGTAGCTGCCTGTGACTCTCCATTCCCAGGCTCCATCCCTGTCTCGGCTCAGGCCAATGCCAAGTGATCAAGGTCATTCCTGGCAGGGTCGAGGTGAGGAGGCAGCCCCACATCTGCTCCCTGAGCCTCCTAGCCTTCCCTGCAGAGTTAGAGCCCCATCCACTCTCAAAGATCCCCATCTATTTCTCATCATGGATTCTCTATCCATCCACCTTTGTAACTAATGTTTCATGAAAGAGAACTGAAAACCCGAATACCAGTAATTCTCACCCATGAGACCTTTGTCTTTCTTGAGGAGTTGGGAAAGGGAGATAAGAAGGACTATAGGTATAAGCAAAAACCATTAGAAAATCTCAAAATGGTGGTGTGCTTACTTCAAGGACAAAGGTAGGGAAGAGGTTATAAGGGTTTCTACAGTGAGCCAAAAAGGACACACCTGCTGGAAGGAAGAGGAAAGGGTGGAAGAAAGGAAAGCAGGCAAGCTGGTGCATGGGAACGAAGGAAGAAGAAAGAGACGACATGAAATTTACTCCAGGACCACCTCTTCTGCCTCTACTTTTTCCTCTTGCACAGACTACCATGCCTGGCTAAGCCCTTTGCCCCATTCCTTTCCTCATCAAGCTCTTTCCCAAGGATTTAAAAGTGGTGGAATCTGTTACCCCACAGACCGACCAGGCAGGAATGGAAGGTGGGAATGGGCAAGGGGAGAATCCCAAGCCCACTAGCCAGACCCACATCGGGAGGGAATGCTTTCCTGGCAAATCTGAACTGCCTTGGAAACCTGAGTTGACTTCTCCAGAGAACACCGGTATTTATGGTGGCAGGGGACCACAAGACATAGGAGGAGCTAAGACATAGGCTTATTGGCGGCAGGTCTGGAAAACCACCCAGAGTGCATTTAGCGTTGCCTTTTTAAAAAATGGAAATGTACTCTGGGATTCTAAAGAAGTTCAAATAAATTTCCGGAATAGTGAGCATATTAGAAATAGCATACATATTCCCATGCACTAAGTGATATGTAAATATAGTTATAAAGTAAGAGTCAAGGAACTTGACATGGATTGGAGAAACATGATCCCTTCACCCAAGCAAACTTGATTAACAAACTTACAGTATATGTAAGGATGAATCCTACATGACAAGATCTGGGCACTCCAAGGACAGAACATCTGTGGGACATAGCACTCAGGGGTACTTTCATTAATGGAATGAGACTTCAGCTCAAAATACTATGTGTTTCTCCAAAAGAACAGTAAAGATTTACATTGTTAGGCAGAGCAGAAAATTCTCCCTTCACCCCATTACTTCTATAAAATATAAGAATGTTCTTACATTTACAATTTGGTTCATTTTGTTTTTGTTGCATTAAAATCAGTAAGTGATCCAAGACCAGCACTCAGTTTTCAAGACCTGGTATTCAACATACAGTTGACACTTGAACAACATAGGTTTGAACTGTGTGGGTCCGCTTGCACGTGGACTGTTTACAGTATAGGACTACAAATGTATTTTCTCTTCCTGACGATTTTAATACCCTTTTCTTTTCTCTATCTTAATTTACTGAAACAATACAACACATTCTACTTTTAAAAAATGTGTGTGGACTGTTTCTGTTATTGGTAATGCTTCCAGTCACTATTAGTAGTTAAGTTTTTGGAGAGTCAAAAGTTGTAGTTGGATTTTCAGCGGGGGGCGGGGGAGGGGGTGGGGGGCTTTGACCCCACCCCCACCCCTCCTCCCACACTGTTTAAGGCCCAACTTTATAAGATTTTTTTTCCTTTGGAAAAAATATTTTAGGCAACGTTTCATTCACATAATTTTTCTCTAAGTTTTCATTTTTACTTGGTAAAATCAGTTTTTTTCTTTCTCATATTTTCCTTTCAAATTCTTGCTTTCATCAGTGTTACCATAAACCATAAACATTATTGCAAACATTTTCTTTTCTCTGGGACAAAAAATGCTTTCATCTTTTTTCCCATGGATCATTTGACAAAAAGTGGTAGCACCAACAGGTATATTCACCATCCCACGGCAGAAAACACAGGAAGATGCCAGAAAGGAAAAGCCATAGCTACTGAAGTCTAGGGTTTGGGGCAAGGTACTAAGACCACCTTATCTTTAATTATAAGCCCCAATTACCTTTGTCTGCTCGCTGTCTGGATCTTCAAGCCAAGCGTAAGGGTCGTAAATTTTATGTCCATGATAATCCTGTACCTGCAAAAGAC
Organism: Neofelis nebulosa; assembly: GCF_028018385.1. Taxonomy (NCBI): domain Eukaryota; kingdom Metazoa; phylum Chordata; class Mammalia; order Carnivora; family Felidae; genus Neofelis; species Neofelis nebulosa. Next base: position 98,609,227 of record NC_080787.1, read on the forward strand.
AAAATGTGGTTTTTGGACAATTAGAGTCTAACCCCCAATTACATTAGTATTTTCTGAATGTAACAGAGGAAAAATAGGATAAGGACAGGCAAAATACTCCAATTGGCTCATTGGCAATGTGTCTGCCCAAATTACCACATGAACCAAAGCTGGCAGGTTCTCAAAGGTGTCAAGCCACCCATCATGAAAAGAATGTTTTAGCTGGAGAAGGAAGAAAGATGAAAGGTCAGAATAGGGAACTGCTCTGTCTGTACAACACAAAACAAAGGCCTGCCGCTGTGCTAAAGAAACTTGAAAATGTGTGGTCAGTGGCAAAGCACAGAATCGCACAATGCACCAGGGATGCAAGAAGGGCATGTTTGTGAAGGAACCACCACGCACGTGCTGATTTGCTTCTTTTCTGTTCTTGCTGAGCTTACTAATGATGAGAAAATCTCCCTGCTATATATAACATGATTGGTTTTTGTCTTTAAGTCTAAACTGCCAAAAAGCAGGTTACCAACGTGCGGTAGAATGATTCCAGTTGATAGCAGCTTTAAAAAAGCTGACGTAAGTGCAATGAAAGAACATTTCTAAAACTACAGCCTTTCTTCCCTTTTGTGTATTGTTACAAAATGCTTACAAAAAGAGGCACAGAGGCATCACCCATTCAGACTACCCTGGTATTTGAAGAAAGACAACTGCTTAGTGCAGGAGGGCCCGGCAGAGGGGAAGGCTTCAAGGAGCTCCCGCGGGCGGCTGAGCATCAGACACCTTCGAGCTCCTGAAAAGCCCAAATTCCTGGGCCTGGCCTTGGAAACTGACCCACACACTACAAGAGCAGTCGGGAGTCACCGCTCCCCAGGTGATTATGCCTAAAGAAAATTTCCAAAGGTAAAAATCATCACAAAATCTCTCCATTTCATACTATCCTGATTAATCTCACTGAAAGCATAGGGACATCTTTCCAGTAAATCTCTTCTGAGCAACTCCAACATTCCTGTTACAGTTTCTCATAGGATTTTGGGAACAAGAATACCAGGATCTCAGATGAATTTTTAATCTGTCTCCTTGCTTTGTCGATTACATCGAAAGGTAAGGGCTATTCCCTAATAGAGGCAAATAATCTCCCAGAAAAGGAAAATCTGTTGTTTCCCCAGCTGGTACAAAGTTCCAGTGTGGCTGCTGGCCAGTTTAAGAAGGACCTCTTGGTGCCTAAAACCCCAGGCTTTCTGCAAAGGGCCTTCATCTCTCCTTATCTGGTACCAGATGAGAGAACACCTGGAGAAATGCACACCTGGAAGAATGGTCAGTTAAGGCGGAACACTCAGAAACTGTTCTCATTAAACAACTGACAAATACAGGTGACATAAAACCAGACTAGAATCTCTCCTGACAAATCCTCATAAAATCACCAATTTTGAACCCTTAAGAAAACGCTCTCTAAATATTAGCTGATTGTGGGACGCCTGGGTGGCTCAGTCGGTTAAGCGTCTGACTTCGGCTCAGGTCATGATCTTGCTTGGTTTGTGGGTTCGAGCCCTGCGTCAGGCTCTGTGCTGACAGCTCAGAGCCTGGAGCCTGCTTTGGATTCTGTGTCTCCCACTCTCTCTGCCCCTCCCCTGCTCACAGTCTCTCTTTTGCTCTCTCAAAAATAAATAAATGTTAAAAAAAAAAAAAAAAAAAAAGTTAGGGGCGCCTGGGTGGCTCAGTCAGTTGAGCGTCTGATTTCGGCTCAGGTCATGATCTTGCTCGGTCTGTGGGTTTGAGCCCCGGGTTGGGCTCTGTGCTGACAGCTCAGAGCCTGGAGCCTCCTTCAGATTCTGTGTCTCCTCCTCTCTCTGCCCCTCCCATGCTCATGCTCTGCCTCTCTCTGTCTCTCAATAATAAACAAACGTTAAAAAAATTTTTAAAAAATGTTAGCTGACTGTTACCACTCAATGAAAATTTTGTATCTTTTCTTATCTGCAAGTCTTTCACATTTTACACACATTGAAGTGGTTTTAAATATGCTTAAAACAACCTTCTTTTCCTCTGACAATAAGAAATCAGAAAAATTTAGAGTTGTAAAGGATCTTCCAATCCAACATTTTTAGGAGCAACAGCAGGCTCAAGATGGCAACGTGCCCAGGGCCATACTGAGTTCAGAACCAGAGCCGGGACTAAAAGCACACTGCCAACAGCTTTTCCCCAAATATTCCTCAGAGGTGACACACCAGACACTTTAAAAATGTTCCTCGATCATGATGTTCCTAAAACTCAGACGTATCCATTAACTTGTCATAAGAAAGCAGAAAAGATTCACAGGAAATCATGTTAGTTTTGCCTAATACTAGATCCAAAGCAACGAACATTCGCTCACTATCCACACTATGGTGCCCAGTGTTGTAAAGCAACCTTGTGAGAGGGTGGATGATATTCCTATTTTTCAGATTATGGAATGCAATTCAGAGAGGTTAGCAGGAGAGAGTGAAGGCTGCAGATTTACGGCTCACTTGGAGATCACTGTGAACACTGTGCCATAGACTTCAGCCGTGGTACCTCACTGTGAAGCTATTACCAACTCATTTTCCAGGTGAGGAACCTAAAGCTGGAGAGAGCTAAAGCAACTGTCAAAAGTCAGGTGGCTAATAAACAGTAGAACCCGTGACCCTCTTTGAGCTAACCCCAAAGCCTGCGGGGCTTGCTACTGAACTACAATGGGTGTAAACTGGCAGGCCCACACCTGGACCCTAACTCAGAACCCAGTGGTGCCTCCCGAACGGTGTGTACGGTCAGGAAACCGCTCCATCTTCCCAGAACCAGCATTACCATCTGAAGCCAATTAAGGGCAGGTGTTCAGCAGGCATTTTTAAAAAGGACAGGAAACTGATTCTCTCCAGGGCAATCCCACAGGCAATCCCAGGAGCCTCGTGCCACCACCCTACTCCCCTGCCCCCCCTACTTTTTCTTCTACAAGACCATACCCTACAGATGGGGTGGTCTCGTAGCCATATCCCCTGAACTCAAGTTGGGCAGTACGTGGTTCTCCTTATGATTTAAGTTTGCCAGCCATTCCTCATGTCCTCAAAAGACTTTAAAAATACAGCCCTGATAAGGCACTGTTAGCATTCAATATTTTACTTGTACCATTCAAATAGCTCACCTGCTGACTTCAGGATAAACCGCAGAGTCCTACACAAAGTAGACAGAGCCCATCAAACCTGGCCCCATTTTTTTTTTCTTTCCACCCCCCGACCCAAGCTTATCCACCCATGGATGGTCACAACAGCCCTACTGCCATCCTGCAAACAGTGCAAGTCCACAAATGTCCAGCCCTACATGACTATGATTTATTTTGGTCACACAGCCAGGAATGTCCTTTCTACCTTATCCAACTGGCCAACTTCCAGGCTCAATTCGCATATGATCTCTTCCCCCTGATGGAAATTAATCCCATTCTCCTCTGTGTTCTCCACTCACCCTACACACTCTTCTAACCCCTACAGCAGGCCTGAATTTCCTGACAGCACATGCTGCCAGTACAGACAATGGCATTGCATTGGAAGCATCATGGTTTCCAAGTTTCTGCTCATTAGGGCGGAAATTCACTAAAAACGGTTGTATGCTCCAACCCGACAGGTCAACAGAAGACTGCCTGGTATTCGGCTGAAAATGTTCAAGTGACAGAGAGAGAGCTACAGCAATCTCTAACACCTGCTGGAGAGAGACAAACCCAACCTAGAAAAGAAGGTGACAATTTCAGCCGATGCCTAAATCTAGCCTAAGGTTTTAGTAATCAGGACCCTGTCACAGTAAAAAAAATACTTACTCCATGTAGGCTATCGGGGCTGGGATACGTACACCGTGGGATCCACAGAGTAGGGTCCAAGCCAGACCTGAGCTATATTCCCTTGGCCATGAGGCTTAGGGCTTTCGTGAGTTCTTTGATGAGAAGAAACTGTAGAATATCAAAATCTGTGGAACCTTTTGAGTTAATTGTTCGTAATCTTTTGGACATCTTCATAAAATCCTCACTTAACCCTTTCAAGAATGGCAGGATTTTGATAACCCAAATAGGGAAAAACTAAGCAAGACGCAATCCCAACTAAAAACACAACTAAAATGACACTTATCAAGTCACACAACCGATAGTTCTTTCTACTTTGAATCTATCCTGAAAACTCAAAGATCCTTAAGGACCGAACTGACATAGTCACAGGTCTTCTGATTACTGAAGTCTGGCACACTGCAGGGCCAGACTGTCATGGGAATAAATGAATGATGATAGTCTTACTGCAAAAGTCAGTCCTAAGCCCTGTGGTTGGCCAAGCCAGTACTAACATTTCATACATGAGAAAGAAGGCCCATAACAGGTAAGCGATCTGCCCAAAGGCATCCAGCTAGTGAGTGACAAAACCAGCACTAGCACTCAGGTCTTCTTACTTAGTCTTACTTACTGCCCTCTTTTCCATTCCAGCAGGATCACTTTACTCCCATACACAAAAGAAACAACCCTTTGAAACACAGGAATACAGCTTCTTGGGCTGTTAAAGTAAATTTAATAAGCAAGCAGTTGAATAGACTGAGAAAACATGGTTACCAGATGGCCACTGGTCAAAGAAACCATGAATGCATCAGTGCCACTTGGAAGTCTTAATTTAAAACAATATGTCCTTTACTTTAAAGCCTCAGTACCTTTTAACCCAAAGTGAAATGTGCTTTGAAGTACAGACGTTCTGGCATAAATCAGGTCAGAGGAATCAGAAAAACAACACAACCACCACCACAGATCTATATATACAAAAATTTTTTATTCTGATTCTATTTTCAGTAATCTGAGATATTTGGCTATTCCTCAGAGAATCAAGCCCACATTTGGATTCATTCCAGTTCTTAAGATGCCAAATTGATTTTTACACAAAAAGAGTGTTTGCCCAGATTTCCACCCACTAGATCTCAACAGTTACCCTGAGCTAATCCACAGCTTATGTAAATGATGGCTAACCCTTCCACTAAGCCAAACAAACTCATTCTGAAAAAGGCCATCCATCCCCTCTCCCTTCTAAAGCCCTCCTCTCACCCGCATCAACTCCTTCTCTTGTTTAGGAAAACTTGGATCAGCACTGCAACACTACGGGGTCACCGCTCCACCCTCCCCATTCCACGGTCTTGTGTCTGCAACCCCCGCACCACACGCCCGGTACCCGGCCCGGGGCACGTTTTAATACCGAATGAATGAACTTCAAGGATTTTAAATTTGGAAGTTTAAAAAGTTTGCCTTTGTTTTTGAATTTTACATCATCTACATACACACACACTTTTTCCTACCACCATATTTAAGCAAGAGCCTCCTCCAGTCAAAAAACAGTGACACGTTCTGTCTTCCCAATCCCGTCAAACGCCCATTCCTACCTGGGTGTCTGCCCTTGACCCCATTGATTTTTAGGAGGCGGCCAAGCGGCGACTGGCCTCGGGCTCTGCCGCCTCTAGGCGGCCAGTGACGGCCACCATGGCCCCAGTGGCTCGGGAGGAGCCCGGCGCCCCCGGCCCGTATCTCGCAAACAAAGGCCGAGGGGGAGGGGAAGGACGCAGGGGGCGAGGGGCTGCGGGGAGAGGGGCCGCGGGCGGCGGCACACGCGGCGCCCGCGGCGGGCGAGGGCTGCGGTACTCACGGCGGTCTCGTCGCGATACACGTCGGGGTACTGGAAGGACAGCATGGCCAGGGGCGGGCGTGGGGCGGCGTGGGGGCGCGGACTGCGGGCGCGAGCCGGCCGGGCTGGCCGCGGGGCGAGGCTGGGGCGCGGGCAGGGGCCGAGCGGGCGGCGGCTGCTGCGGCGGGCGGCTCTCGGCCAAGACTCTCACGACCCGACCGGCGGCAAGCGGCGAGGACGTGCTGGAAGCAGGAAGCAACTGTCGGCGAGGCCGGGAGCCCCTCCCCGGCGGGCGGGCCCAGCGGCGGCTGCGGCGGCAAGAGGGAGCGGGCGGCGCCGTGCGTGCGCCGGGCTGGGCGCACAGCTCCCTCTGCAGGAGCGCCGGCCGCGCCCGCGCCGCCCGGGCACACGGGCCACCCGCCGAGGCCGCGTTGCAGCCACGCCGGCCGGCCCGCCCGCCCCGGGCTACCCGGCCCGGCACCCGCCGGAGACGGACCCGCGCGGGCCGGGGACACCCGCGCGGGGTACACGTCCGGTCTCGCCGGCCGGGGCCACCACGCCTCCGCCCTCCTCTTCCCGAAGTCCCTCGCTGTCAGTTTAGCCATTGCCGAGCTTGAGAGCGAACAGGCGGGTTTGCTTATTAATCGATTCCCCCATCTTCCTGTTCCCGGGCGTGGTGGGGAGGCAGAGAGAGACCTTGGCTCTCTCCAGCCTTAAGAGCAGTGGGCTTGAGGTGGCCTAATTTTTACTGGCTGCGACTCTGGACTTGGAAGGGAAGGGATAATGGATCATGATAACCATGAAGGAACCACATCTCCCTTCACTCCAAGTCTCCGGTGGGCACTGGTTGGTGGGGCATCCAGATTTTAGAGGTGCGTTGGGGTGTTGGTAGGACAATGGGTAAGCCCTTATCTGAGATTTACCAATGAAGAGAGGACCCAAGTGGGAGCATCGGGGTCTCTTGTTCATCCTGCCAGTTCCTTAATTCTGTTCTTGCCAATGTGTTTGTTTATTGAGTACCTACTGTTGTCCCTGTGGGGGAAACAGTAGTTGACAAGGTGCTTGACCTCAAAGTCATGACATTGTAATAGTTCTAATTCTTTATCCTTAGGTTAGTGATAGGTGTTCTGGTCTTGCTTTCTGGACCATCAGGAAGAAGCTTTATAGCCCCAAATCTTCACAGCTGTGGTGTGTGTTCATGTGTTATGTACTCCTGGCTTCTTAAAAGTCATGGGAGGATGGCATGGGTATGACCAGAAAGCCCTTCCAGTCCTGAATTCCACATGGATGCAGTAATGGTTGTAAACTCATGTGTTCTGTTTCTTTTGTATTATCACCCCAGTTCCGTGGCTCACACATCATAGTTCAATTTCTCTTCATGGCAGGGTAATTGATAAACATGTCTTGCATTGGTTTCCCAAACCCCCTCCTTGGGCAACCTGAGAATCTTCAGTTTTGGGAAAGCTCACAGTTGGGGCCAAACTCAGTGCAAACAGACACAGACGATAGTGCTCTGCAGTCCAGCATTCCTGATCCCAGTTACCACCCCCCGCCTTGCCTGCCTGTCACCTGGCCTAGGGACTGCCAGGCATTTCCCAATGCTTCTGCCACTTGTGGGGGGGGGGGGGGGGAGGAGTGGGGGGAGGATTTTAAGAGCAGCCCAGGAGCACATGACCCAGCAGATCCCCTAATAACAACGACAGCAATAATAGTTAATGCTTACTCAGTGCTTCTTATATGCCAGGAAATTATCTTATTTAAACCTTATAAGATAACTAATATTATCCCAATTTTAAGTTTTATTTATTTTTTTGTTTTGAGAGAGACGGAAACAGCGTGAGTGGGAAAGGGGCAGAGAGAGAGAGAGAGAGAGAGAGAGAGAGAGAGAATCCTAAGCAGGCTCCGCACTACCCACACAGAGCCCGATGTGGGCCTTGAACTCACAAAACCACAAGATCATGACCTGAGACAAAACCAAGAGTCAGACACTCAACTGACTGAGTCACCCAGGTGCCCAGTTTTATAGTTGGGGAAAACAGGGGCTGACTTTTGCCCAGAACTTCACAAATATTTATTAAAAAAAAAAAAAAAATAGAGCCAGGATTCAAACCAAGATCTCTCTGATGCCAACACTCAGTCTTAATCACTCTTTTTTAAAAAAATGTTTATTTATTTATTTTTGAGAGAGTGAGAGAGAGCCCAAGTGGGGAGGGGCAGAGAGAGACGGAGACAGAGAATCCCAAGCAGGCATCTTCACTGTCAGCAAAGAGCGTGACCCAGGGCTCACTCCGTCCCACAAGTTGTAAGATCATGACCTGAGCCGAAATCAAGAGTTGGATGCTTAACCCACTGAGACACCCAGGTGCCCTTTAATTACTCTTCTTCATGAATAAATAGGAGTACTCCATGGTCTACAAGGATACCCATAAATAGGTGAAATTTTCCCAGCGCTTAATTTTAGCAGGCAAGGTAGAAATTATGAGAATTGTGGTGCCCAGAGGACAAATCAAACCTCAGGTGTTATCCTCCGTTCATCTCTAGGCAGTTATCCTAGTGCCCAGCTCCTCCAGGTCCTGAAAGGCAAAGGTCTGTATGTGGCACAGACAGTGCAATGTGCTGCCAGCAATAGATTGTCTGCAACTGTAGCGAGCGAAGTGGAGATGAAGACCCATTCCCCTCTTTGTGGCCAGATTGCTTGTACACTACCTACCTTTGCCACCTATTAGATATGAGTTGTCTGCTTTAATCCTCCCTTAAAAAGCCCATTTTACAGATGAGGAAAAGGAATCTCAGCAGCTTTAAAGGAATTTGTCTGAAGTCCTCACACAGCTAAGACAGCCAAGGTTCAAATTTGTCAGTTGACTGCAAAGCCCATGCTCTACCTTGCCCACAGAAAATAAAGAGAAGGGAAATATTTGAACCGTTGCAGAAATGGAAATTCTACCTCCAGAATAAACACCAGAGTGCTCTTTGACTTCTAACATCGCACACTATTTCCAGGAGAATTCTAAATTAACTCTGTAAAAACTCTTGGTCTAACCTACAACCCATCCCCTGGGGGCAAAGGGATAGCAGAGACATAGAAGGACCTCCAGGGAAGCCTGCTGCCTGTCCTCTATTGCCTGACCTCCAACTTTGTACCCCACTCTGTTAACCAGAGTCACCATAGTAAGGAGGCAGGTTAGCGATATTTACTACCGCTTGCCTGTCTCAAACCCACTCCAAGTACTTGTCACAGCATCCCTCCCAACCACACATAGTACCCTCCAAGAGAGGATTTCTGGTAATTAGCCAAGGGGGTAAGTGTTGGCTGAAATCCATCTTACTCTTTACTTGCCACACTGTGCACAGGGGCACTGGCTGCCTTCAGCTGGAAAAAGGGGTGCCCATATTCTCACAAAGGTCCACTGACAAGAGGCTGCATCTACCCAGGGGAAACAGTTCTAACTCACACAAGAGTGCCATCTTGTTAGCACTCCTTAAGACTGATGCCTTGGGTGCTCGCCTGGAAAATCCTTTCATTTGACTGCAGTTTCCAGGTAGCTAGCTAACCTACTGATTGGTGGGGTGCAGTCATTTCCAGCTACATTTCCTTTAAGATGTGTATAATTTTTTCCAGCATGATTTCTAATGAAAATTCTGATATACTCCTGTATCTCTAATCTCTGCAAGGCATCATGAGGTGTGAAACAGCATCTAGAATAAGAGTGAGGTTCTCTTCCCGGCCCTGCCACTATTTCCCTGGCTTTGAATGAGTCCTTACATCATTGGTTTTTTTTTTTTTTTTTTTTTTAAATTTTTTTTTTCAACGTTTTTTATTTATTTTTGGGACAGAGAGAGACAGAGCATGAACGGGGGAGGGGCAGAGAGAGAGGGAGACACAGAATCGGGAACAGGCTCCAGGCTCCGGGCCATCAGCACAGAGCCCGATGCGGGGCTTGAACTCACGGACCGCGAGATCGTGACCTGGCCGAAGTCGGACGCTTAACCGACTGCGCCACCCAGGCGCCCCTGTTTTTTTTTTTTAAAGATTGAATAATCTCTGCACCGAACATGAGACTCGCATTTACAACCCTGAGATCAAGAGTCTCATTCTCTACCCGCTGAGCCAGCCAGGCACGCCATATCGTCAGTATTTTTTCTCTATACCATGAAAGAATTGGATCAGGTGGTGTCCAAGTTTCTTTTGTTCAGGAAGAAAGAAAGTAGAGATGTAGGAGCCTCAAAACTATCTCTGGAATTCAAAATGAAATTTCCCTGGGAGAGTGCTATCCATACATCCTGGGCAGATGGAGGGGAGGGTGGGCAGTAATTATCTACTAAAAGGGCTTTCTCCATACTTTTCTTCTGTTTTGAAACCACCCACGAGCACAGATTTGGCTCAGAGGCCATGGCTGGGTCTGTGGTACTTACTCAGTTCATAGATTTTATCTTCCCAGGAACTGTAGCTGTTCCCTTCTAATACCCTTCTCTTGATAGAGGCATGTGGTTAAAAAGCTAGGGGAGGTGTCTGGCACTACAGCTGTGAAATCTAAGGTCTCCTCCCCTTCTCAACTTAATGTCCAACTGAATTAAACCCCAGAATGAGAGGCTAAGGCTGAATTAAATCCAGGCTAAGAAAGAAAGAAAAAAAAAAAAAAAAAAAAAACCCTGGGGCATAAAAAGTGGATCAAGAATTAATCTGGGGCGCCTGGGTGGCTCAGTCGGTTGAGCGACCGACTTCAGCTCAGGTCATGATCTCGCGGTCCGTGAGTTCGAGCCCTGCGTCGGGCTCTGTGCTGACAGCTCAGAGCCTGGAGCCTGCTTCTGATTCTGTGTCTCCCTCTCTCTCTGTCCCTCCCATACTCATGCTCTGTCTCAGAAATAAATAAACATTAAAAAATTAAAAAAAATAAAAAATAATTAATCTGGAGTATTTTTCTACTTTAGTTTGTAGAATTTATTTATACCATTTCTAACGAGACTCCCAAGTTAGGAGTGTTTCTAAATCAGGAGACAGGGATCTTTTTTCCTCTTCTATTATTAGAAAAAAATCAGGGGTGCCCCCACATGTAAAATGAAGTTATTTTATTTACATAAGGAAAGATGAAATAATCCATTCATTGGTTTAACTTTAGAACTTAAAACTATTCAGCAAATGCAATATGCAATACTCAAAATGTGTCAGTTCAAAATTATTGGCTATAAGAACAGAAAGGAGATTAAGAAAGAACAGGAAGGGGAAAAAGTGATATATATAAAGCAGGAGAGAGACACAGCATCCCAGATTTGTTAATATTAAGAAAGGTGAAGATAAGCACAAAAAGATAATATGGAATCAGACAATAAACACATGAAAACACATGCATAAAATCAGAGTTAGATGGACAGAAAGCAAGTCTTATATGGAACAACACTTCATCTTATAGCCTTTAAAACAATAATGTTACAAATGTTAAGTTCTATTGGAACTTTTGCAACTCTGGGATAATTAATGATGGACCCCTTGATGTTTTCTGCATCAATTTCAACCAAGCAGTATATCTGATCCACACACAAGAGGCTCTCCACCCTGTTCAGTGCCTCCATTTTCTCTAGAGTTACTGAGTAACAACCAGACTGTCTTTCCATTTATTCTTTCTGTCATGCAGTCCTCACAGGTATCAACTTGAGTCAGTTAATGCTAAAGAACTGAGCCCATATTCAAGTTCATTGAGCTGGTCTTATCTGACATTTATAGTTTCACCATTTCACTAGAGACAGTAGTAGTATAGCCTCTAACAAGTAACATGTGCTGTAAAGCTTTAGTCTTTAGTCCATTACGCTCTGCCCTTTCAGCGATATAGTGTCCTATAAAACCTAGAGTTGGGTGCCTGGCTGGTAGAGAGTTTGCCCCAACTCTTAGGACAATCTAAGGTCTCTATGTTCTCTCTGGTTGATAGTGCAAATTCTACTGAAAGATAGCTGACAGAATTCCCAGCTCTCTACTGGTCTTACCATTTTTCTCCTTTTCTGAAGGGGGCGGGGCCAGGAAGAATCACCTTACTGTTTTTATAAAAGTACCACATGGAAATCTTCAGTTAGGACAATAAGGCAGACTAGATATGTCCTGCTAAAGAATGAAGAATTATTAAGGCATTGCTAGGCTCCCAGAGACACCTCCCTCCCTCCAAACAGATTAGCCATAAAAAAAATACAGGAGAATGTGAAACAAAAGGGTCACCAGGATAAAGAACTCCAAGGAGGCATCATTTACATTACCTTCTATGTAAATGCCTCTTACCCTCTGGAGTTGTACAACTAGTTTCCCTGTAACACCCTCTGGAAAGATTGCCTGAAAACAAATGACTGTATCTGACTTGTCTATCACAATGGGCCATTTTTGAAGGAAAGCATCCTAAGGTAGGCCCAGAGGCCTTCCACTGATTAAATCAATTGCGACTTAACTTACAATCACAGATCATGCAAGGAAACGATATTGGTTTTTAGTCTATTACCATTTGGTGACATTTTCATACCTGTTTGGTATCCTCTGTATTGCAAGGGGCTGTGAACCTGAAGATTGCATTTCCTAAATGCCCTTGTCAGCTGATTTCTGACTACCTTCTATCAAAGGAAGAAAACAGAGATGATTGGGGGAGGAGGAGAGACACTGCTTTTCTCCTTTTGCTTGGGTTCTGCACAGTTGGATCAGTGGTGGGGAACCTTTGGCCCCCAAAGCGTCAGCAGCAAATTTGGCAATTTCAAAGGCACTGTGGTCTCCTATGTTCTTGCAGCCAAGTGCAGGCTGTGGGCTTCCTAAGGAGTATGGCAGCAATTAGTGGCTGGGGCTGGTGCGGCATCAGTGTCATTACGCTCATAGGGGCTGCATGAACCACTGAATCTTTTGTTTCTCTAATCTTAAGAGAAAGACTGATTTCTGAATCTCTAGGGAGCATTAACTTTCCTTTTTCAATCTTCCACCCCACTGGTATAACAAATTTCTTACATTAAATCCCCTCTATCAGCAGTAGCTACCATGGTCCTTTCTTTTTTTTCCTTACCTAGACTTTTTTTTTAATGATGAGTAAAAGTAAGAAAAAGATAACATACAATATATTTAGACCCTCTGAGGGTTTTAGGTACTGGAAAGATCAAATATATAATATAGACTGCCAAGATATGAAGTATTTCAAGAAAAAAAGTCATCGCCCAAAGAGTAAATTGCAAGAATGTATAAAAATGACCATTGGATTTGGAAAAACAAAAGATAACTTTTAGAAATTAAAAATAGTGAAATTTTAAAAAGTCATGGATAGGTTAAATATCAAGTTAGAAAGCTAAAGAGAATTAATGAACTTAAAGGTTGCTTTGAGGGAATTATAATAAATGCAACACAGACAAGGAGATGGAAAATATGAAAGAAAAGAAATATAAAACATGAAAAAAGTAGAAAACCATTTGATCATCTCTTTACATTAAGAAAACAAAATCCCATACTCACTGATTAAAAAACAAAAACAAAAACAAAACACTCAAGGAAGGGCGCCTGGGTGGCTTAGTTGCTTAAGCACCCAACTCTTGATTCTAGCTCAGGTCATGATCTCATGGTTCGTGAGATCCAGCCCCAATAACAACACAAAGCCTGCTTGAAATTCTCTCTCCCTCTCTCTCTGCGCTTCTCCTCCCCCACTCATGTGTTCTATCTCTCTCAAAACAAACAAAACACTCAAGGAAAAATAGGAATAGAAGAGAACATCCTTAATCTAATTAAGGTAAACACAAAAAACAGAAACAAAGACTGAAATATCTAACCCTACCACAATCAATTATTTATTTATTTATTTATTTATTTTCATCACAATAAGTGCCCTCTTTGATCTCCATCACCTATTTTACCCATCCCCCCACCCACCTCCCCTCTGGTCACCATTAGGTTGTTCTATATTGTTAAGAGTATGTTTCTTGGTTTGCCTCTTTCTCTCCGCCCTTCTCCTTTGCTTGTTTCTTTTGTTTCTTAAGTTCCACACATGAGTGAAATCACATGCTATTTGTCTTTCTCTGACTGACTTATTTCATTTAGCATAATACTCTCTAGCTCCATCCATTTTGTTGCAAACGGCAAGACATATATTCTTTTATATGGCTGAGTAATATATCCAATATATGCATGTCACTTCTTCTTTTTAAAAAGTTTTTAATGTTTGTTTATTTTTGAGAGACAGAGAGAGACAGAGTGTGAGTGGAGAAGGGACAGAGAAAGAGGGAGACACAGAATCCAAAGCAGGCTTCAGACTCTGAGCTGTCAGCAGAGAGCCTGACGCAGGGCCTGAACCCACGAACTACAAGAGCATGACCTGAGCTGAAGTCAGTTGCTTAACCAACTGAGCCACCCAGGTGCCTCTATATGCCACTTCTTTATCCAGTCATCAATCAATGGACATTTGGGCTGCTTTCATAGTTTGGCTATTGTAAATAGTGGCTCAAGAAACATAGGGGGGTATGTATTCCTTTGATTAGGTGTTTTTTGTATTCTTTGAATAAATACCTAGTAGTGCAATTGCTGGATTCTAGGGTAGTTCTATTTTTAATTTTTTGAGGAAACTCCATACTGTTTTCCAGAGTGGCTATTCCAGTTTGCATTCCCACCAACAGTCCAAGAGGGCTCCTTTTTCTCCATATCTCCACCAGTACCTATTGTTTCTTGTGTTGTTGATTTTAGACATCCTGACAGGTGTGAGGTTATATCTCACTGTAGTTTTTTTTTTTTTTTTAATTTTTATATATTCTTTCGAGAGAGAGAGTTCAAGCAGGGGAGGGGCAGAGAGAGAGGGAGACAGAGAATCCCAAATGGGCTCTGAGCCACCAGTGAGGAGCCCATCTCAAGGCTTCAAACCACAGACTGTGAGATCACCACCTGAGCCAAAAACAAGATCCAGATGCTCAACTGACTGAGCCACTCAGGCTCCCCTCATTGTAGTTTTGATTTGCATTTTCATGAAGATAAGTGATGATGAACATTCTTTCATCTGTCTATTGGCCATCTGTATGTCTTCTTTAGAAAAATATCTGTTCATGTCTTCTGCCCATTTTTTAATTGGATTATTTGCTTTTTGGGTATCGAGCTTTTTAAAAAAAATTTAATGTTTATTTTTGAGAGAGAGAGAGAGCAGGGGAGGGGCAGAGAGGGACAGAGAGAGGGAGATACAGAATCTGAAGCAGCCTCCAGGCTCTGAGCTGCCAGCACAGAGCCCAACACCCAGCTCCAACTCACGAACCATGAGATCATGACCTGACCGAAGTGGGACATTCAACCTACTGAACCACCGAGGCACCCCTGGGTGTTGAGTTTTATAAATTCTTTACCTATTTTAGATACTAAACATGTAGTGAATATGTCGCTTGCAAATATCATCTCCTATTCCATAGGCTGCCTTTTAGTTTTGTTGATTGTTTCCTTCACTGTGCAGAAAATTTTCATTTTGATGTAGTCTTAATAGTTTATTTTGACTTTCATTTTCCTTGCCTCAGGAGACACATCTAGAAAAATGTTGTTTTGACCAATGTCAGAGAAATTACTGCCTATACTCTCTTCAAGGATTTTTATGGTTTCACTTCTCACACTTAGATCTTTAATCCATTTTGAATTTATTTTTGTGTATGGTAAAAGAAACTGGTCAAGCTTCATTCTTTTGCATGTGGCTGTCAAGTTTTCCCAACACCATTTGTTGAAGATACTGTTTTTTTCCCATTGTATATTCATTCCTCATTTTTTGAAGATTAATTGCCATGTAATTGTAGGTTTACTTCTGGGTTTTCTATTCTATTCCATTAACTATGTGTCTATTTTTATGCCAGTACCTTACCATTTTAGTTACCACCACTTTGTAATATAACTTGAAATTCACAATTGTGGTAACCACAGTTTTGTTTTGCCAGAGATTGCTCTAGCTATTCAAGGTCTTTTACAATTCCATACAAATTTTAGGATAGCTTATTCTAGTTTTATGAAAAATGCTACTGGTATTTTGATAGGGATTGCACTAAATCTGTAGATTGCTTTGGGTAGTATAGGCATTTTAACAATATTTGTTCTTCCAACCTATGAGCATGGAATGTCTTTTCATTTCTTTATGTCATCTTGAACTTATTTTACCAGTGTTTTAGATTTTTCAGAGTACAGGTCTTTCACCTCTTTGGTTAACTTTATTCCTAGATATTTTATTGTTTTTGGTGCAGTTGTAAATGGGATTGTTTTCTCTCTCTTTTTTTAACTTTTTATTTATTGGGATGCTGGGTGGCTCAGTTGGTTAAGTGTCCAACTTTGGCTCAGGTCATGATCTCATGGTTTGTTGGTTTGAGCTCTGCATTGGACTTCATGTTGACAGCTCAGAGCCCGGAGCCTGGAGCCTGCTTCAGATTCTGTGTTTCCCTTTCTCTGTGCCCCTCCCCTGTTCATGCTTTCTCTCTCTCTCTCTCTCTCTCTCTCTCTCTCAAAAATAAATAAACATTAGAGGAGGGGCCAAGATGGTGGAACAGCATGGGTGTTTTTTTGCATCTCTCATCCCTGAAATATAGCCAGATCAACACTAAACCATCCTGCACACCTAGAAAACTGATCTGAGGATTAACACAACAAACTGTACAACATGAACCAGAGAACTCAGCAGGTATGTGGTGCAGAGAGGTGAAGTGGGGTAGAGAGAAGTCAAGGGAGGGCAGGGAGCTGTTTTTGTTTGCAGAGAGAGGATGGAGACAGAGGAGGGTATGTAAGCAGCTGGAGACAAAAGGAAGAGTATGCAAGGGACTGAAAAAAAAAGGGAGAAAGGAGAGGGTTTGAATTCCATTAAGACCCTATAAACAGGGGGAGTGCAGAGTCTGAAACTTTGCAGCTTGATACCTGGTGGTGCTCTGGTGGGAAGGGCTAATCCCCAGGAACAGAGAGCAAGGTCCTTGGAGTCCTCAGCCCACACAGGGAGAGGTGGTTCCCCTGCTGGGAGGACATTTGGTAGAGGCTGTGTGGCTCCCCCAGAGCCAAAGGTCCCAGTGGACCCTGGAGAACAACCACATTTGCTGGTACTGGAACAAGGTTGTTAGGGGTGAAGCCTTGTGCCAGATGTGTGTTGTGATTTTCCATAATCCCTGAAATGCTGCTGCTACACAACTGCATGAACTTTTTAGGGGCGGGGTGGGGGGCTGGCACCCAGTCGCAGTCTCTGGGCATTGGCAGCAGCATGGTCCTGTGAATGTTCCTGGGTGCAGCTGGCACCCAGCCATTGCTCAGTGAGACTCTCCCCCAGAAAGTCTGAATGGGTCAAAGCTGCAGTCCTGATGACTTGGTCATGGACAGTGGGGAGTGGACAGAAGCCAGATACAGGAGCAGTGTGTGATTGCTGGTTGGGGAGAGCGCAGAGTTCTGATACTACAGACTGGGTAGCTGGGTGACACCATTTTCACCCCTCACATGCATAAGCATACACACCTACATGCACCACTACAGCCAACCCCAGTAAGCTAAGCAGTGCCATCTAGTGGAGAAAGGAGCTATTACACTAAGGCTCACCCAACTGGGCCAACCTCCCTCTTCAGGAACACAAGTCTCTCTGCCTGCTTAGTTTCTGGACTATAAAGAGCTTCACAGTCTTACTTCTAGGGGAAACTGATGTAATTTCAATCGTATGTGAGTCTGTTTGCTGGTCCATCTATTCAATTTTTTAAAATTTCTTTCATTATTCTTGAATATAGAAAGAGAAAAAAAATTATTTTTATTTTCCATTTTATTAAAAATGTTTTTCCAGGGGCGCCTGGGTGGCTTGGTCGGTTAAGTGTCCAACTTCAGCTCAGGTCATGATCTCACGGTCTGTGAGTTCAAGCCCCGTGTCGGGCTCTGTGTTGACAGCTCAGAGCCTGGAGCCTGTTTCAGATTCTGTGTCTCCCTCTCTCTCTGCCCCTCCCCTGTTCATGCTCTGTCTCTCTCTGTCTCAAAAATAAATAAACGTTAAAAAAATGTTTTTAATGTTTTTCTTTAATTTTTCTACTATATTTTTTACCTTTTTGTAAAATTTTCAAATCTATTTTATTTCCATCATTTTACTCGATTCTATTGCATTGTATTCATTTGTTTCAAATTTTCAAACATTTTATTTTTTTTCTTATCTTTCCTTTTTTTCTCTATCAAGCTCCTTTCAACAGCAGACCAAAACACACGTAGGATCTAGCATCCTTTATTTGAGATTTTTTGTTGTTTTTAATTTTAAAATTTTTTTACCTTATTAATTCCTTTTCTTCCTTCAAAAAGACAAAATGAAGGAATTCACCCCAAAAGAAAGAACAGGAATATATGACAGCCAGGGACTTAACACAGATACAAGCAAGATGTCTGAATCAGAATTTAGAATCACAATAATAAGAGTACTAGCTGGGGTTGAAAACAGACTATCTCCCTTTCTGCAGAGGTAAAGGTGAGTCAAGATGAAATAAGAAATGCTATAACTGAGCTGCACTCTCGAATAGCTGCCACAGCAGCAAGGGTGGATGAAGCAGAGCAGTGAATCAGCAATATAGAGGACAAACTTATAGAGAACAATGAAGCAGAAAAAAAGAGGGAGACTAAGGCAAAAGAGCACGATGTAAGAATTAGAGAAATCAGTGACTCATTAAAAAGGAACGTCAGAATAATAGGGGTCCCAGAAGGTGAAGAAATAGAAAAAGGGGTAGAAGGATTATGTGAGCAAATCATAGCAGAAAACTTTCCTAACCTGGGGAAAGACACAGACATCAAAATCTAGTAAGCACAGAGGACTCCCATTAGATTCAACAAAAATTGGCCATCAACAAGGCATATCATAGTCAAATTCACAAAATACTCAGGCAAGGAAAGAATCATGAAAGCAGCAAGGGAAAAAAAGTCCTTAACCTACAAGGGGAGACAGATCAGGTTCACAGCAGACCTATCCACAGAATCTTGGCAGGCCAGAAAGGAGAGGCAGGATATATTCCATGCGATGAATTGGAAAAACATGAAGCCAAGAATTCTTTATCCAGCAAGGTTGTCATTCAAAATAGAAGGAGAGATTAAAAGTTTCCCAGACAAACAAAAATTAAAGGATTTTGTGACCACTAAACCAGCCCTGCAAGAAATTTTAAGGAGGACTCTCTGAGGGGAGAAAAGACTGGAATAAAAAAAAAAAAAAAAAAAAAAAAAAAAAAGACCAGAAGCAACAAAGACTAGAAAGGAGCAGAGAACACCACCAGAAACTCCAACTCTATAGGCAACATAATGGCAATGAATTTATATCTTTCAGTACTCTAAACATCAATGAACTAAATGCTCCAATCAAAAGATATAGAGTAACAGAATGGATAAGAAAACAAGATCCATCTATATTCTGTTTACAAGAGACCCACTTTAGACCTAAAGACACCTTCAGATTGAAAGTAAGGGGATGGACAACCATCTATCATGCTAATGGTCAACAAAAGAAAGCTGGAGTAGTCATACTTATATCAGACAATCCAGACTTTAAAATAAAGACTGTAACAAGAGATGAAGAAGGGCACCATATCATAATTAGGGGGTCTATCCCCCAAGAAGACCTAACAATTGTAGACATTTATGCTCCAAATGTGGAGGAACTCAAATATAAATCAATTAAACACAAACATAAAGAAACTCATTGATAATAGTACCATAATAGTAGGGGGCTTCAACACCCACTCACAACAATGGACAGATCATCTAAACAGAAAATCAACAAGGAAACAATAGCTTTGAATCACACACTGGACTGGATGGACTTAACAGATCTATTCAGAAGGTATCATCCTAAAGCAGATCAATGAAACCAGAAGCTGGTTCTTTGAAAGAATTAATAAAATTGATAAACCCCTAGCCAATTTGATCAAAAAGAAAAAGGAAAGGACCCAAATAAATAAAATCAAGAATGAAAGAGGAGAGATCACAACAAACACAGCAGAAATATGAACAATAATAAGAGAATATTATGAGCAATTATAAGCAATCTGGAAGAAATGGACAAATTTCTAGAAACATATAAATTACCAAAACTGAAATGGGAAGAAACAGAAAATTCGAACAGACCCATAACCAGTAAAGAAATCAAATTAGTAATAAAAAATCTCCCAAAAAACAAGAGTCCAGGACTAGATGGCTTTCCAGGGGAATTCTACCAAACATTTAAAGAAGAGTTAACACCTATTCTCTTGAAGCTGTTCCAAAAAATAGAAATTGAAGGAAATTTTCCGAACTCTATGAAGTCAGCATTACCTTGATTCCAAAACCAAAGACCCCACTGAAAAGGAGAACTATAGACCAATTTCCCTGATGAACATGGATACAAAAATCCTCAACAAGATATTAGCCAAAGGGATCCAACAATACATTAAAAAAATTATTCACCATGACCAAGTGGGATTTATACCTGGGATGCAGGGCTGGTTCACTATCCACAAAACAATCAATGTAATTCATCACATCGATAAAAGAAAGAACAAGAACCACATGATCCTCTCAATAGATGCAGAGAAAGCATTTGACAAAATACAGCATCCTTTCTTGATAAAAACCTCAAGAAATTAGGGATAGAAGGCTTAAACCTTAAGATCATAAAGCTATATGTGAAAGACCCACTGCTAATATCATCCTCAATGGAGAAAAACTGAGAGTTTTCCCCCTAAGGTCAGGAATGAGACTGGGATGTCCACTCTTACCACCGTTATTCAACATAGTATTGGAAGTTTTATCCTCTGCAATCAGACAACACAAAGATATTAAAGGCATCCAAATCAGCCAGGAAGAGGTCAGACTTTCACTCTTTGCAGATGACATGATTCTCTATATGGAAAATCCAAAAGATTCCACCAAATTGCTAGAACTTATCCATGAATTCAGCAAAGCCACAGGATATAAAACCAATGCACAGAAATCAATTGCATTCTTATACACCAATAATGAAGCAACAGAAAGAAAAATCAAGGAATCAATCCTATTTACAATTGCACCAAAACCTGTAAAATACCTAGGAATAAATCGAACCAAAGAGGTGAAAAATCTATACACTGAAAACTATAGAAAGCTTATGAAAGAAATTGAAGAAAGCACAAAAAAAAAAAAACCAAAAATGGAAAAATATTTCATGCTCCTGGATAGGAAGAACAAATATTAAAATGTCAATACTACCCAAAGTAATCTAAATATTGAATTCAATACCTATCAAAATAACACCATCATTCTTCACAGAGCTAGAGCAAACAATCCTCAAATTTGTATGGAACCAGAAAGGACCCCAAATAGCCAAAGCAATCTTGAAAAAGAAAACCAAAGCAGGAGGCATCACAATCCCAGACTTCAAGCTATACTACAAAGCTGTAATCATCAAGACAGTATGGTACTGGCACAAAAACAGACACTCAGATCAATGGAACAAAATAGAGAACCCACAAATGGACCCACAAACGTATGGCCAACTAATCTTTGACAAAACAGGAAAGACTATCCGATGGAATAAAGGCAGTCTCTTCAGCAAGTGGTGCTGGGAAAACTGGATAGCAACATGCAGAAGAATGAACCTGGACCACTTTTGTACACCATATACAAAATAAACTCAAAATGGATGAAAGACCTAAATGTAAGACAGGAAGCCATCAAAATCCTTGAGGAGAAAGCAGGCAAAAGCCTCTTTGACCTCGGCCACAACAATTTTGTACTCAACACGTCTCCAGAGGCAAGGGAATTAAAGTAAAAAATGAACTATTGGGACCTCATCAAGATAAAAATCTTCTGCACGGTGAAGGAAACAATCAGCAAAACTAAAAGGCAACCAACAGAATGGGAGAAGAGATTTGCAAACCACATATCAGATAAAGGGTTAGTATCCAAAATCTATAGAGAACTTATCAAAGTCAATACCCAAAAAAACAATCTAGTGAAGAAATGGGCAAAATACATGAATAGACATTTCTCCAAAGAAGACATCCAGATGGCCAACCAACACATGAAAAAATGCTCAAAATCCCTCATCATCAGGGAAATACAAATCAAAACCACGATGAGATACCACCTCATACTTATCAGAATGGCTAACGTTAACAACTCAGGCAACAACAGATGTTGGCAAGGATGCGGAGAAAGAGGATCTCTTTTTTCACACTGCTGGTGGGAATGCAAACTGGTGCAGCCACTTTGGAAAACATTATGGAGGTTCCTCAAAAAATTAAAACTAGAACTACCCTATGACCCAGCAATTACTAGTGGACTTATCCAATGGATACGGGTATGCTTTTCGAAGGGGCACATGTACCCTAATGTTTATAGCAGCACTATCAACAATAGCCAAAGTATGGAAAGAGCCCAAATGTCCATCAATGGATGAATGGATAAAGAAGATGTGGCATACATGTACAATGGAGCATTACTCAGCAATCAAAAAGAATGAAATCTTGTCATTTGCAACAACATGGATGGAACTAAGATGGTATTATGCTAAGCAAAATTAGTCAGAGAAAGACAAATATATGACTTCACTCATATGAGGACTTTAAGATACAAAACAGATGAACATAAGGGAAGGGAAGATAATATAAAAACAGGGAGGGGACAAAACATAAGAGACTCATAAACATAAACAACAAACAGAGGGCTGCTGGAGGGGTTGGGGGAGGGGGGATGGGCTAAATGGGTAAGGGCACTAAGGAATCTATTCCTGAAATCATTGTTGCACCATATGCTAACTACCTTGGAAGGAAATTAAAAATAAATAAATTATTAATAAAAAAACCAAACATTAAAAATGCTTTTAAATGTTTATTTATTTATTTTGAGAGAGAGAGAGAGTGAGAGAGAGAAAGAGAGAGAGGCAGGGAGAGGGAGGGGCAGAGAGAGAGGGAATGAGAGAATTCGAAGTAGGCTCCATGCTCAGTGCAGAGCCCCACTTGGGGCTCAATCTCATAACTGTGAGATCATGACCTGAGACAAAAATCAAGAGTCGGATGCTTAACCAACTGAGCCACCCAGGTGCCCCTAAATGGGATTGTTTTATTAATTTCACTTTCTGCTGCTTCATTATTAGTATATAGGAATGCCACAGATTTTTGTACATTGATTTTTTTTATCATGTAACTTTATTTAATTCATTTATCAGTTTTAGTAGTTTTTTTGGTGGCATCTTTAGGGTTTTCTATATAGAGTATCATGTCATCTGCAAATAGTGAAAGTTTTACTTCTTCCTTACCAATTTGGATGCCTTTTATTTCTTTTTGTTGTCTGATTGCTGTGGCTAGGACTTCTAGTACTATGTTGAATAAAAGTAGTGAGAGTGGACACCTGTCTTATTCCTGACCTTAGGAGAAAAGCTCTCAGATTTTCACTATTGAATGTGATGTTAGCTGTGGGTTTTCCATAGAAGGCCTTTATTATGTTGAGGTATGTT
The DNA here is from genome assembly GCF_028018385.1 of Neofelis nebulosa. Taxonomy (NCBI): domain Eukaryota; kingdom Metazoa; phylum Chordata; class Mammalia; order Carnivora; family Felidae; genus Neofelis; species Neofelis nebulosa. The sequence continues at coordinate 98,632,244 of NC_080787.1, forward strand.
CCCTCTAGACCTACTTTGCAGAGGATTTTTATCATGAATGGGTATTTTACTTTGCTGAATGCTTTTCTGCATCTGTGAAATTATCATATGGGCTTTTGTTCTTTCTCTTATTGATGTAACCTATCACGTTTATTGTTTTGCATCCTAGGAATTGATTGTGGTGTATGATTTTTTAAAATATATTGTTGGATTCAGTTTGCTAAATTTTGTTAAGAATTTTTGCATCTATATTCATGAGAGATATTGGCCTGTAGATCTCTTTTATTGTGGTGTCTTTATCTGGTATTAGTATCAGGGTGATAGTGGCCTCACAATTTTGGAAGTTATTCTTCCTCCTCTATTTTTTGGAATAGTTTGAGAATAAGTATTAATTTCTTTTTTAAATATTTAGTAGAATTTGCCTGTGAAGCTGTCTGGTCCTGAACTTTTGTTTGTTCAGAGTTTTTTGATTATTGATTCAATTTCATTGCTGATAATTGGTCTGTTCAAAATTTCTAGTTCTTCCTGCTTTAGTTTTGGTAGGTTCTATGTTGCTGGGAATTTTTCCATTTCTTCTAAGTTGTCCAATTTGTTGGCATATAGGTTTTTATAATATTCTGTTACAATTTTTTGTATTTCTGTGTTGTTGATTGTTAGTTATACTCTTTCATTAGTTATTTTATTTGGGTTCTCTCTCTCTCTCTCTCTGACATCTGGCTAGAGGTTTATCAATTTTGTTGATCTTTTCAAAGAACTAGATCCCGGTTTCATTGATCTCTTCTAATTTTTTGTTTTCATTTCTGTATAATTTATTTCTGCTCTAATCTTTATTATTCCTCCTTTTGCTGGGTTTGGGTTTTGTTTGTTCTTTTTCTAGCTCCTATAGGTTTAAGGTTAGGTTGTTTATTTGAGATTTTTCTTGTTTCTTGAGGTAGACCTGTATTGCTATAAACTTCCTTCTTAAAATTGCTTTTGCTGCATCTCAAAGATTTTGGATCGTTGTGTTTTCATTTTCATTTTTTTCCATGTAATTTTTTATTTCTTCCTTGATTTCTTGGTTGACCCATTCATTGTTTATTTAGTAGCATGTTGTTTAACCTTTATGTATTTGTGTTGTTCCCAGGTTTTTTTTTTTTTTTTTTTTATTGTGGTTGGTTTCTAGTTTCATAGCACTGTGGTCAGAAAAGATAGATGCATGGTAGGACTTTGATTTTTTTCAATTTGTTGAGACTTCTTTTTGGCCTAATATGTGATCTCTTCTGGAAAATATTTCATGTGCACTTGAAAAAACTGTCTACTCTGCTGTTTTAAGATGGAATATTCTGAATATGTCTGTCAAATCCATCTGGTCCAATGTCATTCAAAGCCACTGTTTCCTTGCTGGTTTTCTGTTTGGATGATCTGTCCGTCAATGTAAGTGGGTCATTAAAGTCCCCTACTATTATTGTATTATTATCAATTATTTGCTTTATGTTTGTTATTAACTCTTTTATGTATTTGGGTGCTCTCATGTTGGATGCATAAATATTTATAATTGTCATTATCTTTTTATTGTCCCCTTTATTATTATATAGTGTACTTTGTCTCTTGCTACAGTCTTTAATTTAAAGTCTATTTTGTCCAATATAAGTATGGCTACCCCAGACTTATTATGATGTCCATTTGCATGATAAATGTTTATCCATCCCCTCACTTTCAATCTGCAGGTGACTTTTGGTCTGAAGTAAGTCTCTTGTAGGTAGCATATAGATGGGTCTTGCAGGGTTTGTATTTATCTATCTATCTATCTATCTATTTATTTATTGAGACATAGAGACAGAGAGAGTACAGGGGAGGGGCAGAGAGAGAGAGAGAGAGAGACGGAGAATGCAAGCAGGCTCCACTCCCAGCGTGGAGCCCAATGTAGGGTTCGAGCTTATGACCACAAGATCATGATCAAGAATCAGACACTTAACTGACTGAGCCATCCAGGCACCCCGAGTCTTGCGCTTTTATCCACTGTCACCCTATATCGCTTGATTGAAGCATTTAGTCCATTTACATTCAAAGTAATTACTGATAGTCATATATTTATTGCCATTTGTTACTTGATTTTTGGTTCTTTCTATAGATATTCTCTGATCATTTCTTCTCCCTTTCATGGTTTGTTGGCTTTCTTTAGTGATATACTTGGATTTGTTTCTCTTTATTCTTTGCATATCTATGATTGGTTTTTGATTTGTGGTTACCATTAGGTTTGTATATAACATCTTCTGCAGATAGCAGCCTATTAATTTAATAGTCACTTAAATTTAAACACATTCTTTTCTCCTCTCTTCATATCTTAGGTATATGGTGCTGTATTTTACATCCTTCTATTTTGTGAATCCCTTGACTGGTTTTTACAGAAATATTTATTTTTACTGCTTTTGTGTTCTTAACTTTTTTTGTGTGTGTGTGTGTGTGTTCTTAACTTTTCACACTCTCACTTATGGTCTTTCCTTTCCACTCAAAAAGTCATCTTTAAAATTTCTTGTAGGGCTGGTATACTGGTAATGAACTCCTTTACTTTTTGTTTAAGAAATTCTTTATCTCTCCTTCTATTATTAATGATAGCCTTGCTGGATAGAGTATTCTTGGCTGCAGGTTTTTCCCTTTCAGTACTTTGAATATATCATGCCACTACCTTCTGGCTTGCAAAGTTTCTGCTGAAAAACCGCTGATAGCCTTACAGGGGTTCCCTTGTATGTAGTTGTTTTCTTTTCTCTTACTACTTAAAATTTTTTTCTTTACTACTATTTTTTGTCATTTTAATGACTATGTGTCTTGGGTTGAATATTGGGGGGGGATCTCTATGCCTTCTGGATCTGGATATCTGTTTACTTCTATAGATTAGGGAAGTTTTCAGCTTTTACTATGTCAAATAAATTTTCTGTCCCCTTTTCTCTCTCTTCTTCTTCTGAAATCCCTATCATGTGAATATTATTATGCTTGATGAAATCACTGAATTCCATAAGACTATTCTCAATGTGCATAATTTCCTTTCCTCTCCTTTGCTCAGCTTGGTTACTTTCCAATACTCTGTCTTCCAGGGTGTTAGTTCATTCCTCTGCTAGAATAAGTAGCCTGCCATTTATTTTATCAAGTGTATTTTTAATTTCATTTATTGTGTTCTTGATCTCTGGTTGGCTCTTTTTTATCTCTGTGTTAAGGGTCTCACTGATGTCCTTTACTCTTCTCAAGTACAGTGAGTTTCTTTACGATCATTACTTTAAAGTCTCTATTAGGCATATTACTTATATCTGTTTCGCCTGGATCTCTTGCTATAGTTTTTTCCTATTCTTTCATTTGGGAGATATATCTCTGTCTCCTCATTTTGTCTAACTCTCTGTGTCTGTTTTCCTGTGTTAAGAAAGTCAGCTACTTCTCTTGCCCTTAAGGATAATATCCTTATGAAGAAGAGGTCCTGTAGTGCCCTGCAGTGCAATGTCCCCTGTTCCCCAGCACCTGGTGCTTCAGGGAATTCCTCCTATATATGTTGCATATGCTCTGCTGTTGAGTCTTATCCTTTTTTCCCCTTCAGTCTAGTTGTCTGCAGAAGCTCTCTTTGTCTGTTGTGGGAAGTATTTGGTTGCTGGCAGATGTGGGGATCATTTTAACAAAAATGGTGAAATAAGGCCTGCCTCTGTAACCCCCAGAACTGATGTCCTGCACAAAACATGGGTTGGTAGATGTGGTGTTAGCAGGGTTTGTGCTGGTCCTCTGGGGGACTGAGATGAGCTTGACTGGGAAGGGTGGATCTGCCCAAAAATGGGGTAGGGGTGGGGCTTGATGTAAGCAAGTTAGGTAAGGAGTGTTGGCATTTCCTGTGATCCCTGTATCTTCAGACCATGCTCTAAGATGAGCAAATCACTCTCCCTCCCATCTACTCCTAGTGTTTTTCAAACTGCTGGTTCTATGCTGTATCTTCACGTCTTCCCAGGTTGTTTGTTGTGCTGTCTCTTTAAGGACAAGGATTCCACTTTCTAATACCCTCTAGGCTCTCCCAGAACTAAGCCTGTTAATTTAAAAAATTCCAGGCTTTAAGTCCCATTGGTTGTAAGAAATTTTGAAATTCAGCCCCTCTCACCTTCAAAGGCAAGTCTTATGGAGATTTGTCCTCCCTGTTTGTGGGCTCCCCAGTGTGAAAGCCTATTTTTCATTTTCACACCACCAACTCTCTCCCAATTGCTATAGGTCATGGTCAGTGGTCAGTAGTTTTGCTCTCAGACCATGTCTTCACCCTTCTTAGCTTCTTCAGTGTGGCCTCTTCTCTACCTTTGGTTGTGGAGTTTGTTCTACTCATCTTCAGGTCATTTTCTGGGTTATTTACACTGGTGTGAGTGTTATCTAGGTGTATCATGGGACAAGGTAAGCTTACTTTGCCATCTTCCTACCTGACTTCCACAATCATTTTAAATAGGGAAACATTAGGGGCGCCTGGATGGCTCAGTTGTTTGAGTGTCTGACTCCGGCTCAGGTCATGATCTCACAGTTCGTGGGTTCGAGCCCCACGTCGGGCTCTGTGCTGACAGCTCGAGGTCTGGAGCCTGCTTTGGATTCTGTGTCTTCCTCTCTCTCTACTCCTCCCCTGCTCCCACTCTGTCCCTCTCTCAAAAAGAAATAAAGATTTAAAAAAAGATTTTTAAATAGGGAAACATTAGAAGTGTTCTCTGTATAATCTCAAAAGAATAAGCATCCACTATCATCACTCCACTCCACATTATACTGAAGAAAAGAAAATTGTTGTTATTTTTTACATGATATGATTCTTTACTCAAAGAACAAAAGGTTTGCCAAAAATTATTCAAAATAATAAGAGTTGCTCATTGTGGCTGGAAAAAGCCAGCTATGTTTCTGGATACAAGAATAAACAATTAGAAAAATTATTTCAAAAAACCCACTGACAGTAACAATAAAAAGTATAAAGTATCTGGGAATAAATATAAAAAATATGTACAAGATCAGACCATAGAAAATTAAGATATTTTCCTGAAAAACATGAAAGAAAAACTGAATAAGCAGAAACATATCCCATGTTCATGGGCTGTTATATTTAATATTGAAAAGATGTCAATTGTCCATAAGTTGATTTATAGATACAATGCAACCACAGTTAAAATCTCAAAACTTAAAAAAAATTTTTGTGTGTTTATTTATTTTGAGAGAGAGACAGAGACTGTGAGTGGAGTAGGGACAGAAAGAGACACACATACAATCCAAAGCAGGCTCTAGGCTCTGAGCTGTCAGCACAGAGCCCAAAAACCTCAATACTTTTATATATTTATTTTTGGTGAAATTGTACAAACTAATTCTATAATTTAAATGAAACAGTTAAAGGCTAAGAAATGTCAAAACATTCCTGAGGATTGAAGGAGGGCTTTTCCTATCAATAATTAATATAAATCTACAGTAATTGAAGTGGTATGGTATATAAACAGGAATGGAAAAATTGATCAATGGAGTAAAACAGAATAGCCAAAAAAAAAAAAAAAAAAAAAAGCACAAATACAGGAGCCTTGATATGTGGCAGTGGTACTACATTACTGAGGAATGGAGAAACTGTTTAATAACAGAATAAATGTTTATCTCTATGAGAAAAAAGGCAAAATTGTTTACCTACATAATTTCATATCAAAAGAAACTCCAAGAATAAATCAAACAAAAATACCCAAAAATAAACTCCAGATCAATGAAAACTTATATTTTAAAAGTAAAACCTTTAAAGGGCGCCTGGGTGGCTCAGTCAGTTGAGCGTCCGACTTTGGCTCAGGTCATGATCTCGCAGTCTGTGGGTTCAAGCCCTGTGTCGGGCTCTGTGTTGACAGCTCGGAGCCTGGAGCTTGCTTCGGATTCTGTGTCTCCCTCTTTCTCTGCCCCTGCCCTGCTCATGCTCTGTCTCTCTCTCTGTCAAAAATAAATAAACATTCAAAAAAATTAAAAAAAAAACCCGTAAAACCTTTAAGACTTTTAAACAAAATACAAATGAATATCTTTCTTGTATGGCATTAGGGAAAAATTTCATAACCATGGCACACAAAAAGACCACCATAGACAAGATATTGATTCAGTTGACTGCATTAAAATAAAGACCTTCTAGACATCAAAAGGGAGTGAAAAGACAAGACGCCAACTGAGAAAAGATATTTGCTACACATAAAAATAACTTTCTTTTGGGCTGAGAAATGAATAAACTACTCAAAGGAAAGTGGGCAAAAATATAAATCAACTCAATAGAGATGGAAACACATAAGGTCAATAAACACTTAGAACCAAACAATATTAATAATCAGAGAAATAGAAGTCATGATCACAATGAATCATTTTACACTATCCAACTAACAAAATGTAAGAAATATGAAAGTATTAAATATAGGAGTGGGTTAAATTCTTACACAGTGCTGGTGGGAGCATGCATTGGTAAAATCATGTAATAAATGCCTAATAATATCCAAAAATACAAAGCAAATATTAACAGAACAATAAAAAGGATTTAATTCACAATCATCACAGGACTTTTTAATCTCTCAGTGATTAAACAGCCCGCAGACAGGGGCGCCTGGGTGGTTCAGTTGGTTGAGTGTCTGACTTTGGCTCAGGTCATGAACTCATGGTTTGTGGGTTCAGGCCCCGCATTGGGCTTTGTGCTGACAGCTCAGAGCCTGGGGCCTGTTTCAGATTCTGTGTCTCCCTCTCTCTCTACTTCTCCCATGCTCACACTCTGCCTCTCTCTCAAAAATAAAATAAAGATTAAAAGAAATATATATATATATATATATATATATATATACATATACATATATATATATATACACACACATATATATATACATACACACACACACACACACACACACACACACACACACATATATATGTAAAAGAACCAGCAGACAGAATCAGTAAAATTTTAAAAAATTGCTTGCAGATTAATGAGTAATGCACCTATTTTGTGAAATTAGAAGAAAAGAGCAAGATAACCCCCTTATGGTAGACAGAAACAATAAAGACCAAAAAAATGATGATATTAAAAAGTACAGTGAGGGGCGCCTGGGTGGCTCAGTCGGTTAAGCGGCCGACTTCGGCTCAGGTCATGATCTCGCGGTCCGTGAGTTCAAGCTCTGCATCGGGCTCTGTGCTGACAGCTCAGAGCCTGGAACCTGTTTCAGATTCTGTGTCTCCCTCTCTCTGACCCTCCCCTGTTCATGCTCTGTCTCTCTCTGTCTCAAAAATAAATAAACGTTAAAAAAAAATTAAAAAAAAAAGTACAGTGAAAGTAACTAAAGAGTAAAAATTTAATTCTTTAAAAAGATGGATAAAACTGATAAAACTCTGGCAAGTTTAATCAAAAGAACAGAGAATAGAAAAATAAGCAAAATCAGGATAGGTTAGACAGAATTAGGGGTAGTGCAGACCAACAAGATACTATAAACAATTTTATGCCAACACATTTGAAAATTTCAGTGAAATTGGAAAGTTCTTGGAAAACTGCGTTTTTTAAACACTGAAATAAATAGAAAAAGAAAATAGAATTGACCTGTAACTATTTTTTTTTTTTAATTTTTTTTTCAACATTTTTTATTTATTTTTGGGACAGAGAGACAGAGCATGAACGGGGGAGGGGCAGAGAGAGAGGGAGACACAGAATCGGAAATAGGCTCCAGGCTCCAAGCCATCGGCCCAGAGCCTGACGCGGGGCTCGAACTCACGGACCGCGAGATCGTGACCTGGCTGAAGTCGGACGCTTAACCGACTGCGCCACCCAGGCGCCCCGACCTGTAACTATTAAATAAATTACAGTAAAAGCTTGGATTGCAAGTAACTTGTTCTGCGAGCGTTCCACAAGATGAACAAACATTTCTAATCAATTTTAACTTGATAAATGAGCGATGTCTTACAATATGAGTAGTATATGATGCTGAATATCAAAGGATCACAACTAAGCCAATGGTTCTTTTCTCTCTTGCTGTCTTTCTCTCTCGCTGCAGGATTATGGGTGATTATCTCTCATGCTCGGATGCTTGGTCTCAGGCCATTGTGTTTGGCAGAAATCAGTGATTTTTGAGAACATTGGAAGGTGCCCACAACTGGCACTAGTGTGTTTTTTGTCATTTCAAAGCACCTATGGACAGTCCTTTGCTTCAACGTACAAGAGTAAACTTAGGAATGCTTTGCTTCATTCTAGGTCAGGCTGCCTGCAGATATAGACCCTTTCCTCTGCTGCCTTATTGCCAGTTACATCAAATACAGTATGTGACAAGAGTTTATTAATACTGTACTGTAGTCAACATCCATTTGACTGGATACAATGGCCCCCATGCAGAAAAAAGGTTGAAAAGAAAGGTGGTAAGAAGCAAGAGATGATTACGGTGGAAGTTAAGGAAGTCATGAGAAGTATGAACGAGGTATGTGAGTGGCCGAAATGGCAAGATTTTGTAAGAAGTCTACGTCGACCATTTGCACAATATTAAAGAAGAAGAAAGAAGGGGGCTGGATGCAGCAACAGGAGTCATGAGAATATCAAAGGAATGGCCACATATGCTGGGAGATGTAGACAAGTTGCTTTTGATTTAGATAAATGAGAAGCAACTAGCAGGTGATACTGTGACAGAGAACTTTATCTGCGAGAAGGCAAAGGCCTTGTCCACCGACCTTGTAAATAAACTTCCAGGTACGTCAACAGAAAACGAAGAAGACTTCAAGGCAAGCTGGGGATGTTTTGCTAACCTTAAGAGAAGTGGCATCCAGAGTGTTGTGAGGCACGGAGAGGCTGCAGGTTTGGATGCTAAGGCAGCTGAAGTATTCGCTACTGAGTTCCAGAAGCTCATGGTTTCTGAGTGTTACCTGCTGGAAAAAGTTTTTAACTGTGATGGGATGGGGCTTTTTTTGCAAAGAGATGCCCAAAAGGACCTACATTACAGAAGAAGAAAATGCAATGCCTGGTCACAAGACCATGAAAAACCATCTGACCCTCTTGTTTTGTGCTAATGCAAGCAGGGACTTCAAAGTCAAGACCCTGCTCACATACCATTCTGAGAAACTGTGAACCTTCAAGAAATGCAAGTTAAATTTATGTGGAGGCCCAGCAAGGCTTGGGTCACTCATATCTTGTTCGTTAAGTGGATCAATGAGGTCTTCAGTCCTGCAGTGAAGAAATACCTTAAAGAAAAAAATCTGCCACTCAAAGCCTTGCTCGTTATGGATAATTCTCCTGTTCATCATCCAGGCCTTTAGGGTGACTTACTGCAGGAATTTGAGTTCATTAAGGTCAAGTTTCTTCCTCCCAACACCACTCCAATCCTGCAGCCCACATATCAGCAAGTCATTTCGAACTTTAAAAAGCTTTACACCAAAGCACTATTTCAGCAATGCTTTGAGGTGACCAAAGGAACAAACCTTACCCTCTAAGAGTTTTGGAAAAATTATTTCCACATCATGAGCTGCCTCGAGATCCTTGATAAAGCCTGGGATGGGGTCACTAAGAGAACCCTCAATTGTGCCAAGAGAAAACTGTGTGGCCTGATCGTGTTCTTGGACATGACTTAGAGGGGCTTGTTCATGAACAGGAGTTGCTAGTTTTCAATGAAATTATGTCCTTGGGGAAAACCATGGGACTGGAGGGGAATGAGGACGACATTAAAGAGCTGGTGGAAGAACATGGCCGGGAGCTGACCACCGACGATCCGATGGATCTGCATTGCAGGCAACAAGAGGTTATGGAGCTCTTGTCTGCAGAGGGGGAGGAGAAGAAGGTAGAAGCATCCCTCATTTCAAATGAGATTAAGGAGATGCGTAAAACCTGGAAACAGTGCAAACTTGTAGAAAAGCCCCACCCAGATAAAGCTGTAGCAGTGCCAGCGATTAATCTGTTTAACAACAATGCAAAGTCACATTTCTGTGAAATCCTCAAAAGGAGGTAAAAGCAAGTGTCATTGGACAGGTTCCTTGTTTAAGTTGCACAAAAAGAAAAAGATTCCATTGAGCCGATAGGTAACAGTGATTCTGTTAGTGATAATGAAAGTTGTCCTACACAATAACCCTCTCTCTTGTCTCCCTCACACCAGCTGCAAAGGTTTTCAAAGGTAAGGGCAGGTTAATTTGTCTATTTTTCTTTATATTTTGTACTTTCTTTATTATTTTGTATTATATTACAGTATTATAATCATTTTTATATGAATATTTTTGGGGTGTGGAATGAATCATCTGAGTTTCCATTATTTCTTATGGGGATATTAGCTTTGATATATAAGTGCTTTGGATTACAAGCATGTTTCCAGAATGAATTATCCTCTCAAACCAAGGTTTTACTGTAGCAGAGAAAAATCCAAATGATTTTCAGCCTATCAGACATGGAAGGAGAAGTAATTATAATCCTGAAGTATTCCTCAACTCATTTTATTAGATTCATGTATCCTTGATATAAAAATCTGATTAGAAGTGTATGAGAAAAGAAAATTATAATGGCTAAAATAACTTATTAACATAGATTCTAAAATATTAGCAATGTATATAAGGGACAATCCATCATAGTTTAGTTGATTTATCTCTGGAGTTCAAGGCTGGTTTGACTTTTAAAAAAATCAATTGGGGGTGCCTGGGTGGCTCAGTCGGTTAAGCCTCCAACTTCAGCCTATGTCATGATCTTGCCATTCCTGAGTTCAAGCCCAACGTCAGGCTCTGTGCTGACAGCTCAGAGCCTGGAGCCTGTTTCAGATTCTGTGTCTCCCTCTCTCTCTCTGCCCTTCCCCCATGTGTACTCTGTCTCTCTCTCTCAAAAATAAAAAAAATATGAACGAGGTATGTGAATGGCTCAAAATCCCTCATCATCAGGGAAATACAAATCAAAACCACTATGAGATACCACTTCATACCTATCAGAATGGCTAATGTTAAAAAAAATTTTTTTTTTAATCGATTGGGGCACCTGGGTGGCTCAGTCAATTAAGTAACCAACTCTTAATTTCAGCTCAGGTCATGATCTCACAGTTTGTGAGTTGCAACCCTGTGTCGGGGTCTGCTCTGACAGTGAGGAGCCTGTTTGGGATTCTCTCTCTTCCTCTCTCTCTGCCTCTCTCCATTGAACATGTGCATATGTGTATGCACATAGGTTTTCTCTCTCTCTCAAAATAAATAAATAAACTTTAAAAGTCTTGGGGCGCCTGGGTGGCGCAGTCGGTTAAGCGTCCGACTTCAGCCAGGTCACGATCTCGCGGTCCGTGAGTTCGAGCCCCGCGTCAGGCTCTGGGCTGATGGCTCGGAGCCTGGAGCCTGTTTCCGATTCTGTGTCTCCCTCTCTCTCTGCCCCTCCCCCGTTCATGCTCTGTCTCTCTCTGTCCCAAAAATAAATAAAAAACGTTGAAAAAAAAAATTAAAAAAAAAAAATAAAAGTCTTCATAAAAAATTGAATATTAAAATCTGCTACATTAGGATAACAAATGAGAACTATCATGTGATTATCTTAATTTTTATAGGAACATTTGTTAAAACTCAACATTCAACCCCGAATAGCCAAAGCAATCTTGAAAAAGAAAACCAAAGCAGGAGGCATCACAATCCCAGACTTCAAGCTATACTACAAAGCTGTAATCATCAAGACAGTATGGTACTGGCACAAAAACAGACACTCAGATCAGTGGAACAAAATAGAGAACCCACAAATGGACCCACAAACGTATGGCCAACTAATCTTTGACAAAGCAGGAAAGACTATCTGATGGAATAAAGACAGTCTCTTCAGCAAGTGGTGCTGGGAAAACTGGATAGCGACATGCAGAAGAATGAACCTGGACCACTTTTGTACACCACATACAAAATAAACTCAAAATGGATGAACGACCTAAATGTAAGACAGGAAGCCATCAAAATCCTTGAGAAGAAAGCAGGCAAAAACCTCTTTGATCTTGGCCACAGCAACTTCTTACTCAACATGTCTCTGGAGGCAAGGAAAACAAAAGCAAAAATGAACTATTGGGACCTCATCAAGATAAAAACCTTCTGCACAGTGAAGGAAACAATCAGCAAAACTAAACGGCAACCAACAGAGTGGGAGAAGAGATTTGCAAACCACATATCAGATAAAGGGTTAGTATCCAAAATCTATAGAGAACTTATCTAACCCAACACCCAAAACACAAATAATCCAGTGAAGAAATGGGCAAAATACATGAATAGACACTTCTCCAAAGAAGACATCCAGATGGCCAACCAACACATGAAAAAATGCTCAAAATCCCTCATCATCAGGGAAATACAAATCAAAACCACAATGAGATACCACCTCATACCTATCAGAATGGCTAACATTAACAACTCAGGCAACAACAGATGTTGGCGAGGGTGCGGAGAAAGAGGATCTCTTTTTTTGCACTGCTGGTTGGAATGCAAACTGGTGCAGCCATTTTGGAAAACAGTATGGAGGTTCCTCAAAAAATTAAAACTAGAACTACGCTACGACCCAGCAATTGTACTACTAGGCATTTATCCAATGGATACGGGTACACTTTTCAAAGGGGCACATATACCCTAATGTTTATAGCAGCACTATCAACAATAGCCAAAGTATGGAAAGAGCCCAAATGTCCATCGATGGATGAATGGATAAAGAAGATGTGGCATATATGTACAATGGAGTATTAATCAGCAATCAAAAAGAATGAAATCTTGTCATTTGCAACTACATGGATGGAACTAGAGGGTATTATGCTAAGTGAAATTATTCACTTATTCATTGTCAGAGAAAGACAAATATCATATGACTTCACTCATATGAGGACTTTAAGACACAGAACAGATGAACATAAGGGAAGGGAAGCAAAAATAATATAAAAACAGGGAGGGGGACAAAACATAAGAGGCTCTTAAATATGGAGAATGAACAGACAGTTACTGGAGGGGATGGGGGGGGATGGGCTAAATGGTTTTGGGAGGCGGGATGGGGCATTAAGGAATCTACCCCTGAAATCATTGTTACTATGTGTTAACTAATTCGGATGTAAATTTTAAAAAATTAAAAAAAATTAAAAAATAAAAAAAACCCTCAACATTCATTCATGAGTTATAAATAAAGATATCATGATTATTTATGTACGTAATTTTTAAAATCTATGCATAAATTATTAGAATTAATAGAATTTAGAAAGCTGCTATCTACCAAGGGGATATATAAAAACCAATTGTATTCTTTAAAAAAATTTTTTTTAATGTTTATTTTTGAGAGAGAGAGAGAGACTGAGAGCATGAGAGCATGAACAGGGGAGGGGCAGAGAGAGGGAGACGCAGATTCTGAAGCAGGCTTCAGGCTCTGAGCTGTCAGCACAGAGACTGACACGGGGCTCAAACCCACAAACCGCAAGATCATGACCTGGGCCGAAGTTGGACGCTTAACCAACTGAGCCACCCAGGTGCCCCAAAACCCAATTGTATTCTTATATACAATGAATTATGCTAGAATAGTTGTATCTTAATATGCAAAAATTAAAATTGGACTTGTAGCTCATATCATTTATAGGAATAAATTCCAGGTAGACTAAAGACCTAACAAAAAAGAAAGAATGAAACACATTTTAGAAAATAAAACAGGAAAAATATCCTCTTAGCTTTAGGATGGGGAAGCGTTTCTTAAACAAGAGCACCAACCATAAAAGAAAAGAATAATTTTTACTATATCAAAATTAAGAACCCATATTCATCAAAATACATCATTAAGAGAGTAAAAAGAAAAGCCTACATTAAAATAATATCTATAGCATGTACAACTATCAAAATCTAGTATGCCAATATTCCTTAAATATTCTGAGAAATCAGTAAGAAAACATTTATCAACCTAGTAGAAAATGAGTAAAAGATCTATATAGGCTATTTATGAAAGAAGAAATCTAAACGGCTAGTTAACACATGGAAAGTTGCTTAACTTCGTTAGTTATCAGGGAAATACAAATTAAGACCACACAGAGATACTATTATAAACCCCTAGTTTAGAAAAATAATTCTGAAAATATTAAGTGTAGGAGAGCACGTAAAGCAAGGGGGACTCCTCTCAGGTACTACTTAGGGAAGTACAGACTGATAAAACCACTTGGGAAAACAGTTTTGGTTTACCTTGTAAAGTTGAACGTGCACATGTGCTACACCTAGCAATTTCACCATTCTCTGTTAGAGAAACATACACATGTGCACCAGGATACACACACACAAGAATGGCTAAACAGTATTTTTGCAGAATATCACCAAACTAGAAACAAAATGTATGTCCATTAACTGTAGATTGAATAACTGAACTATGGTGTATGCCCACAGTGGGTTATGTACTACATGTTACTTTAAGATAAGTTTAAAAATTAATATTTGCTCGACTTTAACAGAAGAAAAAGAAACCAGAGTAGAGCCAGTGGGATTGCCGAAGCTTTGGCAGACATTTCTTTAAAACTAGAGGTATTACTTCTCAGAAGAGCTCTTTGAATGTAAGGGGGTAATATGAAAAAAAAAACAGGTCAGTATTTCCCCCCACCCCCCAACATTTTGCAGAGGAAGCAGTTAAATAATTAATTTTAGTTTGAAGAATCAAGATGTCATAGTTTTTATGGAGTTTTCATGTGTGTATGTAAGTATGTGTTGTTATATGTAAATTTAAACCTCAGGTAGTATTTGTTGATTTTTTATTCTCTGTCCACTCAGCTGAAAGTCATGCTAGAAATAAAATGTTTTTTTTTTTTTTAATTTTTTTTTCAACGTTTTTTATTTATTTTTGGGACAGAGAGAGACAGAGCATGAACGGGGGAGGGGCAGAGAGAGAGGGAGACACAGAATCAGAAACAGGCTCCAGGCTCCGAGCCATCGGCCCAGAGCCTGACGCGGGGCTCGAACTCACGGACCGCGAGATCGTGACCTGGCTGAAGTCGGACGCTTAACCGACTGCGCCACCCAGGCGCCCCTAGAAATAAAATGTTTTAAACTCCTGTTTAACTGACCTTGAATTTCCTGGCATAGCCCTAATACCAGAGACACAAGAGGCCCAAGACTACTACTCTGGAGGTTTGTCAACGCACCTGCTGGATACTGGAGGGAATCTCTTCACTAGACAGCCCATTGAGCTGGCACCAACTCAGAGTGTGCTTTATGGGTTTTGGGGAACAGACACTGGTATTAAGTGGCAAGCAAAGCTTAAAACCACACTATGGGACAAGATCCAAGAATCTGGTTAGAGTTTGAGGCCTGCCAAATCTGACAGGTCCAAAGACCAAAGTCAAAGTTAGGGCATGAGACTCAGAGTTTGGGGCAAGGAAATTAGAGCTTGTGTGAGTGACAAAGTGTAAAATAGACAAGGGTTTCTCCAAAGAAGACATATAGATGGCCAATGGACACATGAAAAGATGCTCAACATCGCTCACTAATCATCAGGGAAATGCAAATCAAAACCTCAATGAGATATCACCCCACACCTGTCAGAATGGCTAAAATAAAAAAACACAAGAAAGAACAGTGTTGGTGAGGATGTGGAGAAAAAGGAACCTTCTTGCACGGTTACTGAGAATGCAAACTGGTGTGGTCACTCTGGAAAACAGTATGGAGGTTCCTCAAAATATTAAAAATGGATGGGGCGCCTGGGTGGCGCAGTTGGTTAAGCGTCCGACTTCAGCCAGGTCACGATCTCGCGGTCCGTGAGTTCGAGC
The DNA here is from genome assembly GCF_028018385.1 of Neofelis nebulosa. Taxonomy (NCBI): domain Eukaryota; kingdom Metazoa; phylum Chordata; class Mammalia; order Carnivora; family Felidae; genus Neofelis; species Neofelis nebulosa. Next base: position 98,647,909 of record NC_080787.1, read on the forward strand.
CCCGCATCAGGCTCTGGGCTGATGGCTCGGAGCCTGGAGCCTGTTTCCGATTCTGTGTCTCCCTCTCTCTCTGCCCCTCGCCCGTTCATGCTCTGTCTCTCTCTGTCCCAAAAAAATAAATTAAAAAAAAAACGTTGAAAAAAAAATTAAAAAAAAAAATTAAAAATGGAATTACCATATGATCCAGTAATTCTACTACTGGGTATTTACCCAAAGAAAATGAAAACACTAATTTGAAAAGATATATGCACCCCTATGTTTATTGCATTATTTACAATAGCCAAATTATGGAAGCAGTCCAAGTATCCATCGATAGATGAATGGATAAAGAAGAGTTGGTGTATGTATACAATGGAACATTATTCAGATGTAAAAGAATGAAATCTTGCTATTTGCAACAACATATTGGATCTAGAAAGTATAATGCTAAGTGAAATAAGTCAGAGAAAGACAAATACCATATGAGTTTACTCATATGTGGAATTTAAGAAACAAAATAAAGAAAAGGAGACAAACTAAAAAACAAACTCTTAACTACAAAGAAAATTGATAGTTACCAGAAGGGAGGTGTGGGGGGTATGGGTTAAGTAGGTGATGGGAATTAAGAGTACAATTACCGTAACGAGCATTGAGTGATGTGTAGAATTGTTGAATCACAATATTGTATACTTGAAACTAATATAATACTATATGTTAACTATACTGCAATTAACAACAACAACAAAAAGACGGAGATACAGAGAGGGGCAGGAAGGCTTGGAGAAATTCCTGAATGATTGATGACTACTCATAGTACACAGAACTTTCACAACCAGCTATTACTTATGCCTTATTTTGGGGCCCAGCAAGATAGCAGGGCATGGGTGTTTCCACAGGGCATAAAAGTTCAGGGGTGAAACATTAGTTAGTGTGTTGACTGCAGTGTATGTAAGGGAGGCTCCATTTTTATAAACAAATAATATCCTATAGCTTGCCTAGAGGGAAGTTCCTTTGAACCCTCACTGAGCAGTTGCCCAGAGCTTCAGGATGTCTTTATGCACACATTTGTTTTTAGGAGCTAGTTGCTGTCCAGTGACACTTCTGGGTTTATACTGATGTCTTAGTGCTCCAGAATTCCCCTCTCAACACATGCTGTCCACTGGGTTCAAGAAACAGCAACTCTGGCTGCCCCCAGGACCTCTTTCCACAGCTTAAATGGGGTTCTGGGCTCAAAGAAAAACTTTCATAGTAAATACAGTTCAGTTGTCCTCCCTTTCCAGTCCACCTAAGAGGATAAACCAATCTCTCATAACCATGAACTTCTCTTTAAGGTAGAAACCTACTGATTTGAAGCCCAGTGGATAAAGAATGAAGCAATGTCTTCATACTCTCTCTGCCTTGGGGCAAGGTAGTATATACTCCCAGTCCGACGGCTGGCAGTAGATGCTGGGATAAGGACTTGATAGAGGTCCACAACATCACAGATTTGGTAGGCCTTAAATTCTAACCACGTTCTTGGATCTTGTTCCATAATGTGGCTTTAAGTTTTTCTCATCCTTCCAGACCAGTCTGTGGTCTCCAAAGCCCCCCAAAGGACACTCTAAGTTGGTGCCAGCTCAGTGGGCTATCTAGTGAAGAGGTTGCGTCCATCCCCTGCTAAGCCTATGTTAAGAATGGGTGTGTGGGAGGGAGTGGAGTGTCAGGATCTCACCTGGGCCAGAAGGATCCGGGGTGCCAGTTTCAGATTCCTGGAAGAGTGCCACAATCTGTTGTAGTCCTTCTCTCTTGTCTCCAACATCAGAAACAGGGGCCAACTGCTAATGAGTCCATATACTTTGAAGTGAAGGTGGAGACTAATAATTCCTGATGTTCATACTTCTAACATCTACTCATCAGAAGTGTGGGCTTGCTTCTGATGGTTTCTTTATCTTCTCAAGGCAGTTCCAATTTCACAGTCAATCCCTACCTCTCATTCACTAACAGGCGCTGGTTCATCCTGGCAGCTGCAGAACTGTCTTAAATCCCAGCTGGTTTCAAAGTTTGCTGCTCTGCCCTCTGCTGGCCTGACTCATATTTGGTAGCTCTACTTTGACTCCCAAGTTGAGGTGGCTCCTGTGGTTAAGTACTAGACTTGTATGAGAACTAGACCACTTTCTTATGCCATACACAAAGATATATTCAAAATGGATGAAAGACCTAAATGTGAAACAGGAAATCGTCAAAATCCTAGAGGAGAAAATAGCCACTAACCCCTTTGACATCAGCTGTAGCAACTTCTTACTCATATATCCCCTGAGGCAAAGGAAACAAAAGCAAAAATAAACTATTGAGATTTTTATCAAAATAAAAAGACTTCTGCACAGCAAAGGAAACAATTAACAAAACTAAAAGGCAACTTATGGAATGCAAGCAGTTATGTGCAAATGACATATCTGATAAAGGATTAGTATCCAAAGTCTATAAAACACTTATCAAACTCAACACCCAAAAAACAAATAATCCAGTTAAGAAATGGGCAGAAGACATAAATAGACATTTTTCCAAAGAAGACATCCAGATGGCTATCAAACACATGAAAAGATGTTCAACATCACTCATCATCAGGGAAATACAAATCAAAACTACAATGAGATACCACCTGTCAGGATGACTAAAATTAACAACAGAGGAAACAACAGGTGTGGGCAAGGCTCAGGAGAAAGGAGAACCTTCTTACTCTGTTGGTGGGAATGCAAACTTGTGTGGCCACTCTGAAAAATAGTATGGAATTTCCTCAGAAAGTTAAAAATAGAACTACCCTATGAACCAGCAACTATACTGCTAGGTATTCTACCTAAAGGATACAAAAATATTGATTTGAAGGGATATATACACCTCAATGTTTATATCAGTGCTATCAACAATATCTAAATTATGGAAAGAGCCCAAATGTCTATCAAGTGATGACTGGATAAAGAATTATATATATATTATATAATTATATATTATAATATATATATATATATAATGGAATATTACTCAGCCATAAAAATGAATGAATGAATGAAATCTTGCCATTGGCAATGACATGGATGGAGCTAGAAAGTATTATGCTAAGTGAAATAAGTCACTCTGAGAAAGATACCATATGATTTCACTCATATGTGGAATTTAAGAAACAAAACGGATGAATGTGGGGGTGGAGGAAAGAGAGGCAAACCAGGAAACAGACTCTTAACTATAAGGAACAAACAGGGTTGAAGGAGGGGAAGTGGGCAGGGTATGGGTTAAATGGGTTCAGGAGTGCACTTGTGATGAGCACTGGGTGTTTTATATAAGTGATGAATCACTAAATTCTACACCTGAAACTAATATTACACTGTATGTTAACTAACTGGAATTTAATAAAAACTCGAAAAAGAAAAGAAAAAAGAACTTTACCCTAGATCAACTGCTTGACCAATTCCCATTGCTCTTGGGTCCTTTTTCAATCCACAGAGAACTTGGAAATGCTTATGCTATTATACAGTTTCTGCAAATGTTGCATGAGGCTTCTGTAAAAGGAGACTTCCTTTCTTAAGGCTGCTCACCTGCTCATGGCTTCATCCCTCCAGTGAAGTCTGAGTCTTATTTTACTGTCTAAACCACTGATTCTCTCTTGGTCCTCAAATATGTTGCCCAATACTTTACTAAGATTCTTAAAGTGGAGTCAGATATCCTTCCCTTGAGGTACTGTATCCTGTAAGCTTGGCGTGATACCATTTTCTTCTGGTCTATTCTGATCAGGACTGTCTCTATGAAAACATGTGCCTACCACTTACAACCGCCCAAAGCACTCATCCTGTGTATACAACCCATGACTATGTGCCTCCATTCTAGAATGTCTAAATTTTAAAAGTATGTTATCTACTACAAGGCAATTTCTCATCACAATACAGTATGGACACAAGACATGTTTTTGAGAATTTACCTGGAAACTCAAGATTGCCAAAATAATTCAAAACCTCAATAAGAATCGGATTTGCTTTGCTCTCTCTCCCATGTTAACCTTCCCAGACTTCGTTTTTTAGAATCCATTCTCCTAGAATACTTGAGTGTGTGTGTGTATGTGTACACATTTCCATAATTGAAATAAGCTTCTTTCTAACAGACTTCCACAAATCTGAGTTCTCAATCAGATTTTTAATCTGCTGGCTACAGGATTTGACAATCCACTAAAATCTTCTACCCTTCATATTAAAACATTAGCTTCAATTCTAATCCTGGCCTGATGTTGCTCTACTTCTCAAAAGTATTTCTCTTGCATTTGTGTCAGTTGTCAGGCATATCCATTCCTCATATATATTTCATTGTTTCAAATATTACATTGATATTTCTGGAATTTTTTCAATTATCATTTGTAGGAAAAATATTACCTCTCATGCATATGGAAGTGCAACCAGGAAAATGGAAAAATAGTCACTTTTAGGATAAAATCAAGCATTGGGTCAAAAATTTGCCCAATTCTACTTAAATAGCAAAATATAAGTCTTTCTTAAAGAAGAGTCATTTAATAGGTATGCATAGGTAACATCCATGTATAAGGGACTGAATTAAAACAATAATTATAAAAAGATAAATAATTATAAAAAGATATAAATAATTATAAATAATTATAAAAAGATATAAAAAGATAAAATATGTTCTTATTCTCAAACATTATTTCAGGTTATTAGGATTCTATGGTCACTTCAGAAGGTTTTTCATTTAATAATAAAATAGTATGTACCATGTTCCAGTCACCATGCTAGGAGCTGGAGATTCAGTTATAAATATGACAAACATAGTTCATGTTCTCATGGAGCCTAGATTTTGGACTAGTGCAACAGGGTCTACAGGATAAAGTGCTGTGGGATGACAGAGGTCACCAAGCTGAGTCTTGGGGGGATGCACAAGGGTTCCGAAGGTAGTAATGTCTCAGCTGCAATCAGCAGAATGAGTAGGAATTAACCAGGTACAGAGCAAGAGGCAGGGGTGAGGTGGGAGGGGCAGCTGAAGGATATTTAAGGGCGTGTCCTACGGAAATGCTTAGAACTGCAGTAGAGAGAGGCATTTGAGGGAAGAAACATGAGACCAACATTCAGTATGGTGAAGCATCTAGAACAAAGCTTCTAGAACAATCTAGAACACTCTCTGGCGAGTGCAGAGAGATGAAGCTGTAGAGGAAAACAAGTCAAATCACGTGAGTATCCCACATTCATTGCTGATGAGGAACTAGGAGAGTTGTGCACTGGTTTTATAGTAAATAACAGTACATGAGTCAGATAATGTCATAGATGTGATAAAAACGATACGAGTCAGGGTAGGCCTTGCTGCAGTAACAGAGATCCTAGAAATTCAGTGACTTAGACATCAAGAAATGTATTCCTTTCTCACTTTGCAGGACCGAGTGATATCAAGTCAGCAAGGGGGAAGGCTGGGCTCTACTCCTTACAGAGACCCAGGCTGATCGCAGCTATGCTGTTATTACTGCGTGGCTTCCAATGTCACTGGGAAGGCAGCTAGAAGGAGGAAAGGGGATGGTGAGTAGGTGGCTTTTTCGTCCAGGCCTGAAAGTGGCACACAGTGCTTCCTCTCACATTCCATTAGTCAGAGCCCAGACACATGGCCACACTAACTATAAGGAACCTGGGAAATAGTGCCCAGCTATAAACCTGGAAGAAGAGGATTCTGGGGGAGCAGCCGGCCGGCTCTGCCACAGTAATAGAGAGAAGGGCTGGTCGTCTGAATCAGAATGGTTGCTCACACTTTCCCCTCAAAGCCCTTTGTCTGTTTGCCTCGGATTATCTCATTGTTCTCATCTTCTCCCTATTTCTAACCCCTCAGGCAGACGTATATAGGCCCCCTGGGATTATTTATCTCAGCTCAAGTCTCCAGTCTCTACAACTACAGTGGATACTTTGATCCAGCTCCTCTGACTCTCGGCCCAGAGGCTGTTTGCTTGCCCAGCTCAGCCTGCTTTAGGCAAAGCGGCCAACCCTGCTGGTCACTTGGGGTAACCAGAAATGCTGGTTGGTGAGTCAGCAGGTGGCACTCTGTCAGCAAGACACCAGTCCCAAAGCAACGCACACATAATGAGTGCAAGGATGTAGTCACGCTCAGGAGAACACAACATTGGCTCACTTGACCTACTTCCTTAAGACTCAACTTTCAAAAAGAGTAACCACACCCAGACTGACCAGCGGGTTGTTAAAAACAGGGATGTCAACATGCTCTGAACCGACTGCCAACAAAAATATTTCCTTTGTGTGGATGCTTTCATCATATTGCACTCAGGAAGGGCAAAGAAGTTCGACCTGTCTGGAATGGAAAGCACCGTGGACTGCTCTCCCTGGGCTTCTCTTGGGAGTTACAGAAAGAAGCATGCGTGTTGTTTTAATGGGAATTGGAGCTACTAGCTTCATGACCACTGTTTAGGCCTGTTTGCTGTTAGGAAATCCCAGGCCTCTCCGTCAAAGGCCTCATTGTTTGGTTATTGCTTTCTTTCACTTGCGTCACCCTGGTAAGGTACCCTTTCACTCAGTAATGTCTTCTGGGTCATTTTTCGTAACATGCAAAGGTGTGGGCGAAAGTGGTTAGTTAAAGATTTGGAGGTCCCTTTCCTCATCGAGAGTTTAAAATTGATATCCAGCAGATAGGAGAAGGGATGGAGAACTTGTTGATGAAGAATTAGTTTTTATTTATGTCCCTTGCGTCTGTCTCCCTTTTGTCCAAGTTCAGATATTTTAAAATCCTATATGTGTGGTCATGATTCTTGGAGACTTCTGCTGGCATGATAAGTAAAAACAGGTGCTACCTAAAAAAAGGAAGTCTATATGTTAGGCTTTTTATTTCTCCCTTCATTTAGTATACAAGCCTTATAGAGAAGCAGGGAAAGAATTGATTTTCCTTAAAGCCAACTTAGGTATCATAGTGCATGACAGATTAGTATTTTGATGTTACCCAAAGATTTCGCATAGCTGTTATTGACCATCTGATTCTGAACGGAATATGAAACTCAGCTAGCTACTAGTTAGATGAACATGATAGTAATGACACTAACATCATTAGTAATGCTCATTTCTTGTCATTAGTCTTTTTTTTTTTTTAACCTTTCCCAAAAACATCTTTATTGAGAAGCCTCCTTTCAATCATGGCCATGTCACCCAGATGGTTTCTTTTGTGTTTTACAGATGAAAAGCTAGGCCCCTGGATCAGAATAGGCCAGGTCGTGTTGAGGTTAACAATCCCTAAATCCCAGCAGCTTAAATCAATAAAAGTGTATTTCTCCTTCATCCTCCATGTCCAGAGTGGATCAGTCAGGGCCTCTGTTCATGTGTACACACTCAATCCAGACCTATGGGGGCTCCATGTTAACATGTGTTCCCTGATCACCCTGTTAGGGTAAACAATGTAGTGAGATACACTGGCTTTTAAAGCTTGTGGCTGGAAGTGGTGGGTCACCTCTGTTCCTATTTTATTGCCCAAATGGTCACAATCAACTGCAATTCGAAAAGAAGCAAAAGATAGCTTAAATGAACAAACACTACCTTCTTTTGGAATGCCTTACATCTTAAAGCACTTTGTCAGACATCTCAGGGAGGTACGAAGAGTGGGTTAATAATTTCTCATTTTACAAGTAAGGGAGCCAAGGCTTAGAGAAATCAAATAATCGAAGGTCAAACATCTTCCCTTTAGAGTATCAGGGCTGCTAGATTTTTAAAAAATTAGTTATCTACAGTTTTTCAACATCATATTTATAATGTTTGGATTATAGGGGCGCCTGGGTGGCTCAGTCAGTTGAGCATCTGACTTTGGCTCAGGTCGTGATCTCACAGTTTTTGGGTTCAAGCCCCGTGTTGGGCTCTGTGCTGAACAGCTCAGAGCCTGGAGCCTGCTTCTGTTTCTGTGTCTCCCTCTCTCTCTGCCCTCCCCCGCTCGTGTTTGTCTGTCTGCCTCTCTCTCAAAAATAAACAAATATGTAAAAAAATTAAACTCACCTTTAAAAAATATATAATGTTTGGATTATAATCATGCATTACTGATCTTCCCTACTAATATTAAATACTAGCCTGGTGCTCAGGGTAATAGAAACCAAGCAACATTTCCCTTGCTCTGTTGTCAACAGCAAACAAGAGTTCCTGTGACTTTAAAGTCTCACTTTTCAGCTAATTCTAGGAGTCATAGGGGATATTTACTCTGTGCTAATAAATATGATCACCCGGGTGTCATGTGGTCCCTCTGTCCTTGCCTTGACTCCCTGGGGACGGCACCTTGATGCCTGTGTTAAAGGAACTTCTCTCTCCCTTCCAGAGAGATGATGGTACCTGTGAAATGGATTGTGAGGTCTCAGAGGAGTTGTTTCCTTTCACTTAGGAAGCCGGCCCCAACAGTGCAACGAGCCCTTTTAGTTTTTAATTCATTCTATATTTCAGCTCTTTCCCTTTCAGACTGAAACATGAGGCTTTTGCCACTCTGTGACACACATTAACCAGTACACAGGATCTCCCATGTCCTTGTGGTCAGACGTAAGGGCCTCGATTCTATTCTCTCATGAATGTAAACTTTTCCAGAAGGCCCTTCAGTCACTCAGGCAAACAGACACCTGGTGAGGCTACCTTGTCCATCTTCCTTCCAGACATGCCTGTACTTGTTTGAATGTCACATCACAATGGACCTGTTTGCTACAGTGTTTTTGGAGAGGCATAGACTTGTTCCTCCATGATATGGCAAAAAGCATTACTGGTGAATGTAATGGATTTAAGTATATGAGTATTTCATGATGTGTGCCAAGGGCACCACGCATCCCAGGTGTTCTGTCTCCCCAACAAGTGGGAATCACTGGTAGAGAGAAATAAACGCTGAACTCCAAGGCCCAAACCTACATTCTAGTCTCAGGTCTGTCCCTTTGGAGTGACATTGGGAAAGTCACTTAGCCCCTCTGAGCCCCTGTACCATTCATAAACCAAAGGAAGTAGAATGGATGGATTACTAAGGACTTTTGCAACTATGCGAATTTGTGATTTGTGGAGACGAACTTTATTATTTGCAATTATTGTCAACAGGTGGCAGCAAAAACCCAATCTTTAGTGAGCTAAGAAAGACTGGCGGCCTTTGGTTTATTCTCAGAATTTCAGAGAACATTTAGTTAATTACGTTCATTTCAAACATGATGAGCAAAGGAAACCTCAAAGATGCGATGGAAGAAAGAAAGTTATGTCTAACATATGCTGTAAAATGAACTGAAAAGCAGGGCTTTTAAAATGAAAATATTTTGTAAACAATTGAATTTGGTACTTTTCTTCCATTTTTTTAAAAATTATTTTTCTAACATGTATTTATTTTTGAGAGACAGACAGGCAGAGCGTGAGCAGGGGAGGGGGAAAGAGAGGGGGAGATCTACAGAATCCAAAGCAGGTTTCAGGTTCTGAGCTGGTTGTCAGCACAAAGCCTGACACGGGGCTCAAACTCAGGAACTGAAAGACCATGACTGGAGCTGAAGTCAGACGCTCAACCGACTGAGCCAGCCAGGCACCCCAATCTTCCATTTTGAATGTGGCTGTGACTAACGGTGTGAGGATACTAAACTACCACATAAAGCGATATTCAGAATGGGCCTTTATATCCTTATCTTTAACTTAGATATGGAAGGATGGCCTGAGAGCTTCAGGAGTTTCTTTTGCATGTTGTACACAAGTTTGGCATTTTTGTATTAAGTGTGCTGGAAAAAAGTGAATATATATGGCAACATACGATGTCATTGCATTTTACATTGTATCAGCTCAACTCATTAAAATAAATTCCAAAGAGCTATTAAAAAGTAAAACCTTGGGGCGCCTGGGTGGCTCAGTCGGTTAAGCGTCTGACTTCGGGTCAGGTCACGATCTCGCAGTCCGTGAGTTCCAGCCCCGCGTCGGGCTCTGCGCTGATGGCTCAGAGCCTGGAGCCTGCTTCCGATTCTGTGTCTCCCTCTCTCTCTGCCCCTCTCGCGTTCATGCTCTGTCTCTCTCTGTCTCAAAAGTAAATAAACTTAAAAAAAAAAAAAAAACCTTATTTATTTGTTGAATTTGGCTGATTTCAATGGTTAATGGACCAAACTTGTATACAACATGCAAAAGAAATTCCTGAAGCTCTTAGTCCATCCTTCCATTTGTGGAACTTTGACCTTTTTAGTATACATCAGTATAATTGCAAACCAACCAATTTAAAAATGCATATGAATCATCTATAAAAATGTCAATGCAAATGTATTAATGTCACTAGATTTATCTTATTTAATATTCTTTTTTTTGTTTAAAAAAATTTTTTTTAAGTTTCTTTATTTTTGACAGAGACAGAATGTGAGCATGAGCTGGGGAGGGGCAGAGAGAGACACACACACAGAATCCAAAGCAGGCTCCAGGCTCCCATCTGTCAGCACAGAGCCTGACGCGGGGGTCGAACTCATGAACTGTGAGATCATGACCTGAGCCGAAGTCAGACACTTAACCGACTGAGCCACCCAGGCGCCCCTCATTTAACATTCTTAATAAAACAATGACATATGGAACTGGATAAAATGCTCTGGAAAAGACTTAAAGATAGCTATGTTGCAGGAAGTCTCTTAAAGGACTTTACAATTTTAATAATGTGAATATTTAGATATATGTTACTCTTTGAAAGTTAAAGAGAGAGTATGCAAATTATAATCTTGAGCTCCTCCTGAATTACAGACTTGTACATTTAACTGCCTACTTGACATCTCTACTTAGGCTTTGTATGGACAAAATAGGCTTACTATGGACAGGAGGAGAACTTTGTGTAAACATGTAACTTTAAGTGACTTAAGTGACTTAGATAGTTAGGCCTCCTGGTCTGGATATTTAGTTACATTATTTATTAGCAGTGTTTGAATCTTTTCTAAAATTCTTTAAACCAACCATCATCAAGTCATTATAGTGCAACCAATAGACAGAGAAAGACTAAAGAAAATATGAGGTACAGACTCCTGTTGGTTGATTTGGAATATGTGATTCATATAATATTCTGAAAAGTACTCCTGAACTTTTACTGAAGTACATCCTTCTTGTGTGAATCACAAATTCCTATTTTACAGTTGAGGAGATTTAATGGTAAAACGTCTTCACATTTATTTTGGGGGGGACTTAAACTAGCACTTACCATACTCTTATTTTTTCTAGAGAGGATACAACCCAGTATCTTTAGCTGCACTCCCCAGTGACTTACCCACTAGCTACATGTGGCTACTTAAATGTAAATTGAATACAATTAAAATTTAGTTCCTCAGTCACACTGGTCACATATCGAGTGCTTAGTAGCCAGCCACAGGTGGCTAGTGGTTACTAGATTGGTCAGCACAGATACGGTACACTTCCATTGTGACAAAAAATTTTGCTGAATGGCACTGGTCTAGGATGTGGAATACTATGGCCCTCGATGTATTCATTTGTCCTGTGTATAATTCCCAACTTTTACAAGTGGCTTTGAAACTGCTCTTCTTACCTGATAATTTCTCTTTGTATAGCAAAGTTTAGTGTTAGCTATCATTTGGCTGGGGTATGTCACAAGAAATAAAATACCATGATATCTTTGAAAGAAAATGTCTCTTGATGAAATCCTTTTCTAAGGTAACTTTGCATTACCTAATACGGGAGAATTCTTTTTCTTCTATCTAAAAGAGGTTTGTTATTTTCTCTTCTAGCTATTACTGGACAGTTGTGCCACCAAATAGAAAAGTTAGGCAGTTATGGTGCCTATAGGCAGTAATAGGTTACCCTTTGATCTAATTCATCTTGAACTGTCTTGGCTGCCTGTATATAAGAAATACAGGCACAAGACATTTAATCATAGTTGACCCTGTGATATCATAGTAGACCCTGTGGTATCTGGTTCCTGATCCATGAGTGAAACTTGACAATGTGACTATTATACTTTAAAATAGTTATAGTGAGTAAGTCAACTCAAATTAGCTATTTATTCTCCTTTAGGGACTTGGGTTGTGGAAACATGTTAAATTGAAGTGTTTTTTCCACTCAAAGTATTATATGCCACATTATAAAATTATAAATAAAATATTACATGCTACATTATAAAATATACTACATTATTTTGTGTTGGTATGACATTCTAGAATACTTAAGGACACCATTGTCCCCTTTTATAGACAAAAATAACTCAGCGAGAAGCTCTCTGTAAGGATAAATACATCTTTGCTGCATAGCAAAATAGTTCTAATATTTCAGATATAGTGCATGTGCGAGCATGCTCAGAATCTTTGTATCCCGTACTCAATATTGTGCATTTTCCCCCTGATAAGTAACAGTGGCTGGCTTTATTTATAATTTGTTTGAAATGTTGAAGAGTAAAAAAATAATTCCAACAATTACCCAGAGTACTGGATTAGGAGTCAAAAAACCTGACTCTTCTCTAGCACAGATTCACTCTGCTGTTGAGCTGGAGTGTTATAAAATCTAGTGATCTTGCCTAAGCACCATGATGTCCATACTTATTTGTTTGGGAAAGCAGGAGGAATTTAGAAACCTTGTTGGGCATACAGAATTATGAAGGAATATCAAAGCATACCTCCTGTGTGTATTTTTTTAATGATCACAAACTCGTGAAGTCAATTAGTACCTAACAGAGTGCTTTCTCCGTGTGGAAAAGGTAGGCAGCAAAGAGCTTTAGCCATCTGTCACAAAAGCAGAAGGAAATATAAACACTTAGACCCTTTGTCACTTTAACAGTCACTTCTGATTCATGCCTGGCTCAGTGTCAGTCCTAAATGGGATAGTCATTTATGGCTGTGCTTGTTGTACAATGGCCAACATGCACAACTGTAAAAGATCATAACAACCATAAAAGGCCTTGATTAAGGAATTTGAATTACACAGAGAGCCCCAGTCACCCCAAGAAGTGATGGGAGAGTAAAGAATAATGTTCTTTCCTTGAAGACAGTGTCTGCATTTCTTTGAGGTCACTGAGGAGGGGCATATGTGGCTGAAAGGTGGGGTAACCACTTTCTCTAGGATGTTCCTGGATATATGCTGGAAACATACTTGCTGAGATTTTAAACCAGTAGAAGTCTGGATATACCTGCTCTGACACTCCAGGGATCTAGACTAGCTTCAATGCACCAGGGATATAGAGCAGCTTTATAGTTAAGAAATCAGGAAATATCCATGACTTTTAAAGTACTACAGTAGTCCCCTCTTCTCCAGGGTTTCTCTTTCTGTGCTGTCAGTTTCCCACCATCAACTAGCAGATGATACTCCTTTTGACCTATCCTCAGAAGTTCAATAGCAGCCTAATGCTATGTTGTCACAATGCCTGCATCATTTACTTCATTTCATTTCATCATGTACACACTCTCTCATCTCACATCATCACAAGGGTGAGTACAGTACAATAAGATATTCTGAGAGAAAGACCACATTCTCGTAATTTTTATTACTCTATATTGTTAGGATTGTTGTAGTTTATCATTAGTTATTTTTGTTAATTTCTTACTGCACTTACTTTATGAATTATACTTTATCATAGGTATGTATTACAGGAAAGAACATAGTATGTATAGGGTCTGGTACCATCCAGGGTTTCAGGCATCCACCGGGGGTCTTGGAATGTATTCCTTGTGGATGGGGGGACTACTGTATATTCAGCTATGCTGACATCTGTATCACTTTAAATTTTAAGTTATTAAGTTATTGGGAAATAGTGTGCACATATACCAAATTTCTGCTGTGAGGCTCGTCCTTCCTTAGGAATTAAGTGATCAAAAGTAAGGGCAGGCTGAGAGAAGACTGGTAGGTTATCTGAGAAATAGATTACTTGTATTCAATTGGCATTTTGTTGTAGGGGGTCTTCGTAGTTTGAGGGCACAGAGACAGGACACCTGGGTTTGTCTTTTGGCTCTGCCTTTCAGTTCCTTTTTAGCTCTTTCATAAAATAAAGAGTTTGGGTGAGAATATTTCCAAGGTCTCTTCTAATCTTGAGATATAGATTCAAATTTATTGAAACTTGTTTTATTCAAATTTATTGAAAGAATATGTCATAAAAGAATATTTTTAGATGAATACTAATCCATAAAGACTGGAATATATTTCTCAATCAGAATTTTCATGCTTGAAGAGATCTTTAACCTCAAATAGTAGCGTTTTATTTTATTTTATTTTAATTTTTTTTAACGTTTTATTTCTTTTTGAGACAGAGAGAGACAGAGCATGAATGGGGGAGGGGCAGAGAGAGAGGGAGACACAGAATCTGAAGCAGGCTCCAGGTTCTGCGCCATCAGCCCAGAGCCCGACGCAGGGCTCGAACTCACGGACCCCGAGATCGTGACCTGAACTGAAGTTGGATGCTTAACTGACTGAGCCACCCAGGTGCCCCAAACATTAGCATTTTAAATTGCTCCTCCCTTATCCCTAATTTTCTTTTAATTAAATTTTTAATTTTGGAATAGTTTTAGATTTACAGAAAAGTTGCAAAGACAGTAGGGAGAGTTCCCATCCACCTTGCCCCTAGTTTCTATTGTTAACGTCTTACATTACTATGCTACTTTTGTCATAACAAAGGAGCCAGTTTTAACATATTGACATTAATTAAAGTCCATATCCATACTTTATTCAGATTTCTTCATTTAAAAAATTTTTTTTAATGTTTTTATTTTTGAGAGAGAGAGAGAGACAGAGAGAGACAGAGACAGAGCATGAGCAAGGAGGGGCAGAGAGGGAGGGAGACATAGAATTCGAAGGAGGCTCCAGGCTCTGAGCTGTCAGCACAGAGCCCGATGCGGGGCTTGAACCCACAGACTGTGAGATCATGACCTGAGCCAAAGTTGGATTCTTACCCAACTGAGCCACCTAGGTGCCCTGAGGTTTCCTTCATTTTTACCTAATACCTTTTCTGTTCCAGGAAGGATCCTGTTCAGAATATATTATATTTAGTTGGCATGTCTCCTTAGGCAACTCTTGGTTGTCATTGTTTCTCAGACTTTCCTTGTTTTTGATGACCTTGACAATTTTGTGGAGTATTGGTATTTTGTAGAATGTCCCTCAACTGGAATCTGTCTAGTGTTTTTCTCATAATTAGACTGGAATTAGGGGTTTTGAAGAGAAAGACCATAGAGATACGTAAAGTACCTGCCCTGGCATGTTGTCTCAGGTGTACATGCTCTTGGCAAGACTTAGCAAAGTTGCTGTTGACCTTGATAATCTGGGTGAGGTTGGGTTTGTTGGATGTCCCACCGTAAAGTCAGTCTTTTTCCCCTTTCCATTATTTATTCTTTGGAAGAAAATCACTTTGCGAAGCCCACACACAGGAATGGGAAGTTTTAATTTATTTTCAAGTCACCATAAATTGACTTTTGAGTGAAATCTCCTCAATGTTTAGCCAAATTTCTGAGACTATTAGGTATGTTTGGCAGCAAACAGTCTTGAAAGTTCTTGCTAACCTGGAACAAAACAGCTGGTGAGGAGGAAGAGAAGGCCTATGACTTGTCCTTCTAATATTTGTTCTCTCTTCTCTAGAGGAGAGTTGTGATAACTCACAAAAGGTGCAAAACAACATGATCCCTTGCCTCTCTGTCCCCCAAGGGCGGGGGTTAAAAAATCTATTACTTTAAAGGTGGAGGAAAACAAGCTTCTTATTAATTGCTTTTTCAAAGTATTGGGGAGATCTAGGTCAACAGCATTTTTCTCAATTCTAGCTATGTGAATCTTAATATTTACATTAAACAGTTTCTGTGCACCCCTGAAACTCCCTTCTATCTCTGCCTCTTTAGGAGCAACAGATTCCTAAAATAGAATGTTCATGCCCCAACAAATCATTTTCAGCCCAATATCTTATTTCCTTTTTTAAATTACAGAAGTAATGTGTTTTATGATAAAAAATTAAAACAATCCAGAAGTATCTAAAATATAAAAGTAGAAGCCCTGCATATGATAGAATTTACTCCATTAATACATGTTGAATTCTTTTTGGCTTTTAATTAAAATCCTGGTGTTGTTTTATTGAACAAACTCTACTATAACATAGTATATAGAAATTAGGAGAGGAAAAGAATTTGTTAAAAATCTTTGGCTTGGTCTGTTCATTTGTTACTTATTTAAAATTTTTTTTTTAACGTTTATTTATTTTTGGGACAGAGAGAGACAGAGCATGAACGGGGGAGGGGCAGAGAGAGAGGGAGACACAGAATCGGAAGCAGGCTCCAGGCTCTGAGCCATCAGCCCAGAGCCCGACGCGAGGCTTGAACTCACAAACTGCGAGATCGTGACCTGAGCTGAAGTCGGACGCTTAACCGACTGAGCCACCCAGGTGCCCCTTGTTACTTATTTAAACAAATAATGATTAAATGCCAATCACGTGTTAGGTGCTAGCATATATGTGGGGGTATAAATGAGGCAAAAGCAAATTATTTGTCCTTAAAGGAACTTATAGTCAAGAGAGAAGGGCAGGCTTCCATAAACAAAGAAATAAATGTCTCTATGCAGGCACATTTGTCACATACAGAACTTTAAAATACTAATTTTTGCTTTGTTAGTAAGATTTTGCCCTACTCACAATGTATTTATTAGTTTTCTTTGTTGATTTGGAACAATATTAAAAGCTCTTCAGCTGATTTTAATGTTCATTTATTTTTGAGACAGAGAGAGACAGAGCATGAACAGGGGAGGGTCTGAGAGAGAGGGAGACACAGAATCCAAAGCAGGCTCCGGGCTCCGAGCTGTCAGCACAGAGCCCGACACGGGGCTTGAACCCACGGACCGCGAGATCATGACCTGAGCCGAAGTCGGACGCTCAACCGACTAAGCAACCCAGGTGCCCCTCTTCATCTGATTTTAAAAAGAAGTGAGAACTAAGGCGCCTGGGTGGCTCAGTCGGTTAAGGATCAGACTAAGGGTGGTGTGATCTCATGGTTTGTGAGTTTCAGCTCCACATCAGGCTTTCTGCTGTCAGTGCAGAGCCTGCTTTGGATCCTCTGTCTCTCCCCACCCACCTCCCTGCCCCCCGCCTCTGCCCCTCTCCCACTAGTGATTGCTCTCTCTCTCCCTCAAAAATAAAAATTAACATGGGGCACCTGGGAGGCTCAGTCGTTTAAGCATCCGACTCTTGATTTTGGCTCAGGTCATGATCTCACAGTTCTTGGATTCAAGCCCTGCATTGGGCTCTGCATTGACAGTGTGGGGCCAGATTGGGATTCTCTCTTTCTCCCTCTCTCTCTGCCCCTCCCCTACTCCCTCGTGTACCCTCTCTCTCTCAAAATGAATAAACTAAAAAAAAAAAAAAATGAGTGGGAATGGATTCTGTTTAATTACATGAGACACTACCAGTATTTTTCTGAAAGTGCTTATGGTAGGAATTCTGTTTTTGTTTTTTTAAAATGATGAAAAAGAATTTTTCCACTGGTCATGCCATGAAGGTAGGATACTGACTCTAACATCCTAATCTTTTCAAGCATATCGGGTATACTACACTTGAAACCTTTGATGATAAGAGAATTTCTATGGAATGAGTTTGGTGCCTAAACTCACCTAATACCCCCTTGTCTAGAATGAAATAAGAAAACATACCCTTGCCAACAATCACTCACTCACTAAATATGAATTAATTTTATTGTAAATTATCTGTGATTAAATCAGGTTCAAAATATTATATCAGAAACTTCTGAAACATACACAGAAAATCCATAGAATTCATTTCCATTAATTTATAATATGCATAAAAATTATCTTATTATTGTAGTCTTTTATATATTTATAGAATGTTAATACTAGCTTTTACTTTATGTTTCATAAATACTACTCTGCCTACCCATCATACTATTTTCATGGTTGCATAATATGTATAGCATTGATATTTTATTATTTAATTAGCCTCTATTGTTTAGTTATTATTGAGAGAGAGAGAGAAAGAGAGCATGTGTGCAAATGCGGGAGGGGCAGGGAGAAAGGGAGACAGGATCTGAAACAGGCTCTGTGCTGACGGCAAAGAGCTCGATGTGGGGCTCGAACTCACATGAGCTGAAGTCAGTTGTTTCACTGACTGAGCAACCCAGGCCTCCCCAGGTAGTCTCTATAGTTGGAAATTTATAGATTCTTTCCAGGTTTGGATATCATATCGTATGTTGCTCTAATTATATCTCTCTATTTAGAGATACTTTCCAAAAATATGATTTTCTCCTCAAATTATTTCCTTAAGACATGCTTCTGAAAACAGGATATTGTATTGTCTAGTATTTGATATGCATTATCAGGTGGTTCTCCAAAAGAAATGTTACCTAATCACAAAGCTTAGAACAGTAAATGGATAAAACTCTTTCTGAAGCCCTGCAAGTACTATACTGATAAAATTCCATCAGTGCCAGGCAGTAAAACTCAGATTTATTTCACATTTTACTGTTAAATCTTGGACTTACTTGGAAATCTCTCTTTACTAACTTAAGACACATGGCATCAATCCATAGATCATGCCCCTAATGCTAGGACTATGTTCACAAAGAGCAAAAACTCAATGCAGGCGACCTAAGAACCCCCACTGAGACTAGACCTCTTACCTTCCTTATCCTCTTCCCTCCCTGCCTGCCTCTGACTCTTTTTCCCTTTCTTTCTCCCTTTCTCTCTCTCTCTTTCTCTCTTTTTCTTTCTTTCTTTCTTTCTTTCTTTCTTTCTTTCTTTCTTTCTTTCTTTCTTTCTTTCTTTCCCTCTTTATTTCTTCTCTCTCTTTCTTTCTCTTTCTCTTTCTTCCTTTGTCCCACTTCCCTCCATTACTCTTTCCCTCTCTCTGTCTCTGTCTCTCTTTCTTTCAAATTTGATTCTCTGTGTATATATCTAAAGGAAACAAATCACTATCTGCATCCCCATGTTTATTGCAGCATTATTTACAATAGCCAAGACATGGAAACAACCTAAGAGTGCAATGATGGATGAATGGATAAAGAAAATGTGATATATATATATATATATATATATGTAGAGAAAGACAAATATATGATCTAATAAGTGGAGTCTAAAAAAAAAACAAAACAAGAAACCTAAACCAAACTTGTAGAAAAGGAGATCAGACCCATAGTTACCAGAGGTAGGACAGGGTGGGGGTAGGCATTGGAAGAAGGTGATTGAAAGGTACAGATTTATAATTATAAGATAAATAAGTACTAGGAATATAATGTACATGATGACTATAGTTATCAAATATGGCATAGAGTTTCAAAACTATAAACTATAGTTTCAAATATGGTATATTTGAAAGTTGCTAAAAGAATAGATCCTAAAAATTCTCATCACAAAGAAAACATTTTAAAAATTTTTACTATAAATTTTCATTTTTGTATTTATATGAGATTGCAGATGTTAACTCAACTTATTGTGGAAATTGCAAAACACGTAAATCAAATAATTATGCTGTAGACCTTAAACTTACACAGTCCTGTATGCCAATTAGATCTCCATAAAATTGAGAGAAAAAAAATAAATTAGGTTCTGAATTGCTGAAACTGGAATAGGACCAACACAGGTGAAAATAGAATAGTGAGCACCAAAGTCATACTACCTCAAAGAATCTTGGACTTCCTGAAAGTACCTGTAATTTTTTTGGTTTTCTACAGGGACAGGGAGAGGACAGTGCCATCTTCCTAGCCCTGGTAGCTTTGCCTCATGAGAAGAGTCAATGACCCTCTTGTGGTGGAGATCTCCCACAGGACCTTCATCTCCCTCAGTGAACACGCGTATGGTCATTGGTGTTGCTTGGAAAAAGAAGCAAACTCACACAAAGGGAAAAGGGTTCCAGGATCCACTGTGATTAAAACAAATGGTTTCATAAAGTATAAACAATATGAGCTCAGACTGCCTAGAATATTCCACTGCTACTAAAGTACAACAGGTCTCCCTTTCCAGAGGCAGTTTTCTAAACAGAGCTCTAAAGTGAGTCCAGTAGGGCTCACACTCTGAACTTGGACAATTATGTGAAATCAAGGACAAAGAAAGGGTTATCAATAATAATAATTTATCAGCGGGAGTGTGCTCTCTACCTTTCAATGTGTCTTGAACCCTTCAAATGGCACCATTGTTTCCTTAGATGGAGCTGGCCAGGCAATCCCTCCCGGGAATCTTTGTTGCCTTCCTTGAAAAACATTGAAAACAAACAAGCCTTTTTCTCTTCCCATAGAGAGTACAAGCAATATTAATGGTTATCTACCTGGGATAAGCACAACAGTCTCATTTTTCCCGACTTGAAAGGGTCATCTGTACTGTCAAGCCCAATTAACTTGTCTTATTCTCACACAAAGAAGGAAGGTTACCAAAAGGCCACATCTTGCCCTACATCTTGGCTGCTCTGGTACAATGGCCTGATCAAAGGCCATCAAAGCATCAAGCCAATAAAGGCAGACCCTGCTTTTTTTGGATACTGGCATAGTGCCACACATGGAAGCCTGTGGGTTCTTACTGAAAGGCTCAGACGCCAAGACAGGATTTTATACATACACAGCCTCCTCCCAATTTTATAACATGGTTATAAATAATTGTGGTACATTTTAAGTGTGTATGGTTAATAAATTAAGGCTCTTAATACAAATGCAATGCAATGTAATTGGGCTTTTCATAAGATAATTATGGGATTTATAAAAAATATTTAAAGTGCACTATAGGCGGGGTGCCTATAATGGGACGGAAGCTTAAAATTGAATGATCAACATCTTCTGTCAATCAAAGACTTCCTTTAAGGAAAAAAGCAAGAATCCACACTCCTGGGGAAATAGGAAGTGTGAGTCAATTATAATTCAATGACTCTGCTGGCAAACTCAGAGTAGGTCCTATATGTGCATATTTGAAGCAGGTCACAAAACTCAAATTACTTGTCTGGCAGTGCTAAATATCTACTGTACACTCAAATATCTGTTGGTATATTTGGTGCTGTTTCAAATATTTCTAATGATAGAAGGAAGTAAACAAAAAAGTCATTTATTTGTTCTCCTGTTTCTAGGAAAGCTTGACTCTAAGTCACCCTGGATGCTTAGCTACATATGCATGCCAGTGTGGTTCATTTTGATGTTTATGAATTTGAATTTCTGAAGCAAAATTAAATGGGACTGGGATTATTTGATCTAGAGAGAAGGGAAATTTGGCAGGGTTTCCAGATGTCCCATATGGATGGAGTTTGCCAGCAATTCTGTTTTTAAAACACACACACACACACACACACACACACTCAGTCACTTATATGCACTTACAGACAAAATGTCTGAGTCCAGATTAGATACCACAGGGCATCATTATCAGCATAAGTATTGTCAAAATACATATCATATTCTCTGGATTTCAATCTGGCAAACATAGCAAGGATGAACATTGACAAGAGTCTTTAAGTATCTAAACATCTTCTGTATAAAGCTGAAAAACAGATTTTAAAAAATACTTCTAAGAATATAAAAGAATAAATGGATTTAAACTAGGTTGGACCAGGAGTACATTCCAGACAGAACTGTTAAACTTCAGAATATATTATCAAGGCAATTCGTGGAGTTGTATCCTCTGGTGGAATGAGGATTTATTCCTCATTTTCTCTGATGTAAGTTGTTTGAACATTACTCTGACACGAAAGAGGAATGAATGAAAAAAAATCATTCAAAGTCTCTCAGAACTTTATAAAGTGCAACTTAAAAATGAAATTTACCTTTCCCTAAATATGTCTGCTTTTTGTTGTTGTTGTTGTTGTTGTTATTACTTTCTGATGGTCCTAACTCAACTGGATAGACTGAGTCATGACCTGAATTTTGATAGTACTTGAACGTATCTCTTCTCTGGTAATGAGATCGGACTTGGAGTTCTGTTGTCTTGAGGCATTTTGGAGATGAAAGTTCAATACTTAGAAAGGAGGGAAAGCCAACAAGAAAGAAATGCACCTGGGATTATTACAAGCCACTTTAGCTGCAGTATGGAGATGGCAAACGGGCATGGTAGAGCTCTGCAGAACTTTGTGCAGAAGCTCTTGGTATTCCTGGGAGCATGACCTGTTGGTCCTTTTGAGCACGGAAAACCTTTAATGTACATGGTAAAGACAAAGAACAAATAGTTGGGTGCAGAAGCTGAAACTAAAACATATTGCCGGGACTCTCTTTGTCTTCTTTCCTTGCCTCTCTCCAAATTAGTAGGCAGAACTACTGTTCCAGGTAAGTGCCGACACCACGTCTCAACAATTTTAGTAGAAAATTTGGACAAAAGAGGGACTTGTAACCCAACTAGTCAGTGGATCTGTCGAACAAATGATTTTAAGAATGCCTTTTGGCACCAATGCCTACTCTGGTAGGTAGAATTAGGGTCCCACAAAGATGTACACATCCTAATTCCTGCAACCTGTGAATATGTTACCCTACATGTAAAGGGAAATGAAGGCTGCAGGTAGAATTAAGGTTGCTAATCTGCTGACCTTAAAATAGAGAGATTTTTCTGGATTATTCAGGTGAGCCCAATATAATCACAAGGCACCTTATAAGTGGGAGAGGGAGGCAGTAGAATAGGTTAGAGTGATGTAGTATGAGAATGAATGGACCCACTTTTGCTGGCTTTGGGGAGAAAGGCAGAGGATCTGGATCCAAAGAATGTAGGTGGCTTGTAGAAGTTGGAAAAGGCAAGGAAACAGATTTTTCTTCTATAACCTTCAGAAGGGAATTCTGTCCTGTCAACATCTTGACTTTAGCCCAGTGAGACCCATGTTAGACCTCTGCAGAACTGCAAAGCAATGAAATTTTCACTCTCAAGCCACTAAGTTTGTGGCAATTTGTTACTGCAACCCTAGAGAACCACTATACCTACCTGCAATTCCACACAACATTCCTCTCACCACACTAAGAAGTCCATTGGAGGAAGAATACCAGACCCATGGTTGTTTAGTAGCCTGTACACATGTGCCATTCACCCATGGAAATGAAGAGTGTTTGCAAGACTCCATTCTTCCATTTCCAAATAGAGACACTAATCACCCTTACAGCAAGATACACTTGCCTCTCCCAATTACAACAAAAGCCGTCCTCATTGGCCCCTTAATTGGTGTTTTCATGTTCCTTTTGGTCCAGAGCACACATGATAGAAGGTTTTCACATGCGTGACACATTTTGTTGGGAGCTCTCAGGGTCAGGCTCAAATCCTTATAAGTGGGCTGTGACTCCAACTGGATTCCTTTATTTCTTTTTTTTTTTTTAAATGTTCATTTATTTTGAGAGTGAGACATAGAGAGCGAGTGGGGGAGGGGCAGAGAGAGAGGGAGAGAGAGAATCCCAAGCAGGCTCTGTAGCTGTCAACACAGAACCTGACTCGGGGCTCGGACTCACGAACTGTGAGAACGTGGCCTGAGCCAAATGAAACCAGTCAGACATTTAACAGACTGAGCCACCCAGGCGTTCCATGTATTCCTTTATTCCTGATTCAGGATTGGGAACACAGTGAGAGGTGAAATTTATAGAAAAGGCCATACTAACTTAAACAAAACGCAGATCGTGTACAACAGATACCTACAACCTTGCATTCTAATCAGAAAGTGAATAATCATTTAGGACATTTAAGCAGTTGATTTATTTTCTTATCCTTTTAGATTTTTTGCGGGTGCAGTGTTGGTTCACTGAATTCACTAATATGTACCAGTGAGAACGAAAAATTATCTTTGTGGAAGGGATAAGGAGCTCATCCACCAAATTATTCCCCAGTTTCCTTTCCTATAAAATAAGAGTGAAAAATTGTGTGCTTTAGCACAAGGAACTGTTGGCAAGGATAGCAATGCTTTTGAGTCATGTCATGTCCTTGGGAAATAAGATACTCCAAGATACGAATTCGGAAAACCTCCATCTACCCTTTATTCCTACTACTTGTTACATATTATTACTCTCTCTAGCATTTTTGATTCACTCATAGCTAATGTTTATTGTGTATCTACATGAATTATTCCATTCAACCATCCCATGTTACAGATGAGAAAATGAAGCAAAAAGAGATGAAGAAACTTGCTCTGACCATGAAGTTACCACTTGGTGAAACCAAGATTTAAACCCAGGCCTGTGGGACTTCACAGCCCTAGTTCCTAACCACGGAACTTTATCACATCTCAAAGGATGCCCTGTACTTGAGACAAGATAAACTTAAGACACAGTGATCTTGCGCAAGATACCTTCACATGGGCAGGTCCTCTTAACCAGGAATGTTCCTAACTTTCTTCTCCACCTACCCACACCCTGCTGAACCCGTTCCATTTCCTTCCCAAGATCTCTTTCCTTACCTCTGCAAGTGGATCTATGAGAATCCAGTACTCATCGTTAGATCCTTTGCAACACCCAGAACTGGCCTTTGCACATAGTAGACAGCTGCTGGGTAGTGGAGATCCCCCCGTTCCTCATCTTGGAAGAGAGAGATTGAATCTCTGCTTTCCCACTTACTGGCAATGTGGTCTGAGATTCAGTGACCTCATCTGTAAAGAAAAAGTAAAAAGAAAAATAAGTAATATTCATCTCACAGATTTGTTATGGAGATAAAATGAGCTATTGTATATAAAAGTACTTTGTAAATTAAAGTACCATTCAGATATGAGGGATAATAGGATTAAGTCAAATCAATTTTGTATTGCATTTCTTGAACTAGTCCTGAGATTGTTGAACTGCGTCCAATTTTGTACATGAACACATTATCATGAATGCATTATAGCACTATTGAGGAAGGCTGCAAGATCAGAATCGTTTGCCCTGGTAAAGAGAAGGCTGAAGTGAGTTTTCAAAACAAACTCCAAGTGTTTGTCTATTCAATAGACAATTGTGAGCAACTCCACGGAGTCCCTGGCCTCAAATTAGAGCAAAAAGGGATTTGGTCCAGACATAAGGAAATGCTTCATGAACATAAAGACTGTGAAACCTACTATTAAGGGAAATTGTGGAGACAAATAACAGCCACAAATAAGTTACTTCATGCTGCCAAATTGACCAAGGAGAAAAAGAAACATGTTTATTTTTCAAAATGTGGAGGTTCTGAAGCAATTAAATATCTTCCCTCACTAAATTGACATATTTTTGGTCTTGATGGCACTATAAAATTAAATTCTTTAGAGGAGGTTTAAAATACAAGACATGGCATCTCTTCTGGGGGAACAAAACACAATGAAGAGGCTATTAAAACTAGAACGATTCAAGACAATGTATTTGTGGACTACTCTAACGACTCGTGTAAAGAGGAAATGGCCCCAGTGAAATTAAAGCCATCCCATATATACCCGTTCTCTCTCCCCCTCAGCTTGCCTCCCCTGCTTCGACAATCACTGTCTGTATTTGAGCATCCACGTCTACTCTGCTGAAGCTGGGGGCCCCAACACCCTTCTTGTCATAGCGAATGGAAGGCAGAGTGGCCCTAAATACCGATATGGATGTTATGCAGAACAGGTCAAAGCCCTAATGCCCTCATAAGCATAGTTTCTGTTGAGCTATACTTTGTATGAATCTTTCAAAAGGTTGGGGCCTTTCTGTGGCGACTGAATACTGACAGCAAATGTAACCTGAGTCCAGTTAGAGGTCACTGACCGTGCTCCATGCTCTACAATAAGCTTATCGGGGCCATCTCTTGAAATAATAGTCACTTCCAGGTCTCCTTCATCTTCTTCACTCTTTACTTTCCTCCCTCCTCCCCCACCAAAGCCCACCCTTCCCTCTCAGGCATGGATCCTTCAGCAAGGTTCTCTCTTTTCTTGGGCTTTTCCTGTTGCCATCACAAAGCCCTCAGTGTCCTTTATGGAGTATCTTCATCTAACCTAGAGTCAAAGGCCATTCTTGCCTCAGGAAAAAAAAAAAAAAGTTCTAACTTAAATGTTTCCCCCAAAATATAGTTTAAAAATACATGTTAAATGCATGTAAATAGGGTATAGTTTTAAAATACATGTTAAATTAATATATGTTGAGGAAAATTGCTAGACTGAGCAATGTCACTTCATAATTGACTTAGGGATTCTGAGAGTGACACGTGTTTCTGTGAGTATGTGGAATCTGTCATGCAAGGCAGTGCTCCTTTGCAGTTTCTGGGTAATTGACTCAGGACTCAATTTTCCTAAAAGATAGAAGTAGATTATACAACAAATGCTTCTATCGAACTCTGCCAAAAGGATTACCAAAATGGACTGGTGCCATCATTGTTCCAGGTTTTATGACATTTCAGGCACTTCTTAACCTTGAGCAATCATATTCTAAGTTCCAAGGTCACATGCAAATAAAAATGATCAGCCTTTTATCGTAACAAATGTAACCGGCTGATCGTCAGAGACAAACTTATCTTTGCAGAGTATTGCCATACTCTTTAAGGAAACTTTATATAGGTATTTTTCATGGCTGGATATACCTAAGGCAACTGTTTAGAGTTTATTCCAGAGTCATTTATTTGCAGTTTTATTAAGCAGTCTCTTCGCAGCGTGTCTGCAGTGGTAAAGCACCACACTGGACATGGGGTGAGTGAGACCCAGCCCCTGTGCTCAGTGGTCAGGAAATGCCCTGAGAAAAATGAAGCAGAGTTCTTTACTCTAACGTATGAGACCTGAGTCATCTAGTCCCCAAACCCCTCTCTGCCTGCATCTTCACTGATATTCCTCCGGCTTTGCTGCACTCTAGCCACACAGGTCTCCTTTCTGTTCCTTAAACTTGCAAAGAGTAAGGCCCTCCTCAGGGCCTTTGTCCTTGACAATGTGCCAGCCTGGCAGTTCCAGAGCCATACTCGTGGGCTCCTGCCTCACTTCATTCAGGTCTCTGTTCAGATTTCTCCTCCTCAGTGAGCCTCTTCCACCATCCTGAGAGTGTCCCTGTCACTCACCATTTCCTATCCTTGCTTTAATCTTACACACCTTACACACCTTATAGATTTTATTTTATTCACAGCTATGTCCTCAGTGCCTTGCACAGTATCTGGCACTCACTTGGTGCTCAGTAAAATTCACTAATAAGTGAATGGACGGATGGGTGTTCAACCTAATAGGGTGATTGGACAGATCCACAGATAACCACATACAATCACTACTAGAAGCCTCATACAATCACTACTGGAAGCTGGAAAACTCAGCAGTTTTCTTGGAAGATTCAAATATAAGCCAGGCACTCCATCTGCACAAGCATTCAACCTAAACAAGTTATATATGTTGGGAATACATGCAATGAGACTCAAACTTTTAGTTCCCTCCTTTTTGCTAAGTTCTTATCTGAGTAGGTTTAAGCTGGAACCCAACTGTGACAACGATTTGATGATCTTCTCTGTGAGAATTTTTGAAACATCTCCAAGGCTTGAGTAAGGCAAATAATATGCCTTCAGGACACTTAGCTACCATGATTCCTGAGAAAGAAGGATCAGAGAACTAGCTAGCGTTTATTAAGTGCCCTCTGTATTCCATGCACTGACCTGGAGATTTAGAACTTCACTTAGGTCTACTGCAGGATTCTTATTATGCATTTCTTGAGAAAGCAATCAATACCAGTAGCCTACGAGTCTACGTCTCGCACTTTAGGCATCTCAAGAGATCCAGAAACATACATGCTATCTCTTGAAACGACTTAACATATTAGTGGGATGTCCACAACTGCTGTAACCAAGAGCCCATGAAATGCACCTGTTAAATTAGAGAAAAGTTATTTCTTTTTCATGTAACAGCCCAAAGAATAGTGTTCTCAAAGGGCTGGAAAGGCAGCACTGCCCTGCAAGGTCACCCAGGAACCACTGCTCTGCGAGGTCATCTAGGAACCAGGGCTGTGGGTGTGTTCTAACAATGTCAACATAGTTAGATCCAAGGTGGCTGGTCCAACTGAAGAAGGAAGAAGAAAAGAGAAGGTAAAAAGGCTAAGTGTTGTCATCTTTAAGAAAAGATTGAGGAGTCACACCTGCCACCTTTTCTATCATCTCATTGGTGAGAATTGAGTCACATGGCCACACTTGAAAAGCAGGCTGGGAAATATAGAGTCTAGCTGAGAAGCATGTATCCAGTTGAATTTGGAGGCAGTCATCCTACTAAGAAGAAGAAGGGGAGAATCGTTCCTGGAGGATGGTTGGCAGACTTTTACCAAACTAGGTTATTAACTGGTTGAATTTTAGGCCCAAGGAATAAGTCCTCTGGGTGACGTGATGGACATTTGCACATTTTTGCCTGCCTAGAACCTTTTGAACATCTTTCCTGAGTGTGGAGAACTTCCCACTTTACGGCCCCTGCCACCCCATGAGTAAAGGCGGTAGCTTGTTTTTCCCGCATCTCTTGTAGGTAGGGCCTGAGCATGTAACCCAGGCTCTGCTCACCTGACACTGTGCAAAGACTTCAGTTCAGAGCAAGCAGCATGAGGAGCTTTGTGGAATCCATTTTCAGGTGGGGATGGAAGCTGAGGCATTTGATTTGGGGACAGCAGTGGCACTGTTTCTGGTGTCAGTTACTTGAGCACAGTTAACTAAGAAGAGGAAGTTTGGTTGCTCATGGCCAATTAAAAGAGTTTCCTTCCCAACTTTGGATTTGGTTTGGATTTGCTCTGCTTTTCTGTGTAGTCAGAACACAAACAGAAAGTGTATGTTTATTATTCCCTTCGGGCTCTTCCTAGAGGTAAGGGTTCTAACTTGGGATGGGGGTTTTGGTTAACTTTTTAATCAGCTGGGTCCTGGTAATGCTTTTGTGGGATGAAAGCTCTACTGGCATCTCAGTCATCACGGACAATGAATCAATTTAGGACTTGGAGTGAGGTTTTTGTTTTTTTTTTTTAATTTTTTTTCAACGTTTTTTATTTATTTTTGGGACAGAGAGAGACAGAGCATGAACGGGGGAGGGGCAGAGAGAGAGGGAGACACAGAATCGGAAACAGGCTCCAGGCTCCGAGCCATCAGCCCAGAGCCATCCGCCCAGAGCCTGACGCGGGGCTCGAACTCACGGACCGCGAGATCGTGACCTGGCTGAGGTCGGACGCTTAACCGACTGCGCCACCCAGGCGCCCCATTGGAGTGAGGTTTTTTATCTTCAGAGATTAAGGCAGGAGTTTCTGAATAATTTTTTTTTTTTTTTTTTTTTTAAGATCTTGCTTAATTAAAGGGCTTCACTAGATTGTGTTCGTCATTGTCAGAGAGCCTCACCTCTGGCTGTTATTGCCTGGGTCAAACTTCTTCTCGTCCCTCAGCTTTGCACTAGAAAAGGGCTCTTTCTCAGCCACGGCTGCTCATACCTCTTGCCAACTAGCACAAGTTGGACAGAATGTTAAAGATGACTCAGAATACATACTTGGGGTGGGAAGATCTAAGGACTCTCATTACATTCTGTCTTGTTTATGTTTTTTCATAATCTATGACTACTATTCCCTTTGAATCTTCCATAGATTCTAGTCATAGGCCAGACTCATAACTCAACCCAAATTATTGAACATAAGAAGCATAGTAAGCATTAAATACATATTGGTTAAACTGAATTAAATGAGATTGAAATATACCACCAAGACATAGACCTCTAGGGATTGCTTGATTGCAAAAGCCAGAAACCTACATGACAAGCTAAAGCCAAAAAGGGAAATTTACTGCAAGGATACATGGATTTCTTTAGGAGGGAAATGAAAGACAAGTGGAAACTTACCAGGAATGAGGGAGAATGCTCTTAAAGGTGCTAAGTTTGCTCATTTCTGAAAATTAGCTCTATTGTTCTGTTCTCTCTCTTTCCAGACTGACTTTTCTGACTTCTCAATGTAATGACAGAAAACAGCATTCCCAACCTCATGTGAATTCTTGCAAGTGCTCAGTATATGTCAACTATAGTTACTGTGTTTCCATCACATGCAACACCTGGGCACTGGCTTTCTTTCAAGTGTCAGACAGACATCATTGTCAAGCAGAATTCTTTCTCACTGACCTTGGATGTTGTCTCACATTCTTCTTCTTCTTCTTTTTTAAATTTATTTATTTTTGAGAGCGAGAAAGACAGAGTGTGAGTGGGGGAGGGGCAGAGAGAGAGGGAGACAGAATCCAAAGCAGGCTCCAGGCTCTGAGCTGTCAGTACAAAGCCTAATGCGGGGCTCAAACTCACGAACTGTGAGATCATGACCCGAAGTCAGACGCTTAACCCACTGAGCCACCCAGGCATCCTGTCTCACATTCTTTTAAATATAGAGCTCCAGATAGCCATGGCAACAACTGGTAATAAATGTTTGAGAATGACCATCTGTGTTCTAATTCCTCTTTCATAGGATAGTCCTCTAAATATTTTAAGGTAGTTAAAGGGTCTTCAGTGATTATGTTGCTCTAACACTCAGTATCTATAATTCTTTGGGTTATGTGACATGGTTTTGAGCCTCCCTTGCTCTCTTAGTAACAGTGGAGTTGTACCAAACCTCATTTAACTTACAGAAATTCAGTGATATCTGTGTTGCACCAAACAACAACAATTAAGTGTTGATGGTGGGGGGCAGGGACTGAGTGGCTTAGTACGTTGAGCATCCAACTTGGGCTCAGGTCATGATCTCACAGTTCATGGGTTTGGGCCCCGCATCAGGCTCTGTGCTGACAGCTTCAGATTCTGTGTCTCCCTCTCTCTGCCCCTCCCCCACTCATGCTCTGTCTCTCTCGCTCTCAAAAATAGATAAACATCAAAAATTAAAAAAAAGGGGGGTTGGGGGAAATTCCTTTATCCTCCCTCCCTATTTACACTCGAACGAGAAAAAGGGAATCCATAGACAGCATACACAGAGCAACAAAAGGAGTTAATTTTTGGCTGTTGTTCTTTACACGACCCAGGTGCTGGCAATGTAAAGTCAATTCAGGGAACTCCAAAGATAAAGTTGACCATATGTGATTTGTAGTGTGGTGACTTTAGAACTTGTACCCCTCTGTCTTCTCTTCTGAAGGTGGTCCTACTTGCTTTTCTTTCACCTAGAGAATAGTCTTGGGAATTTGAAGCAGGACTTCCAATGTGGTCTTTACAGAGAAGACAATGTAGTTCTCACCTCATCAGTTCTAATTTTACATATGCAGCATCTCAGCAGTATGGGGCTCACTGAACACCAGAAGTCCTGCCACTCTTCACATTTACTGCAATAAAACCCAAAATAATGTGCCTCCTCATAACATGAATGCAAATACAGTGCATCAGGCCAGCTTCTGTTCTCATTAACCTTGCATTATCTTACCCCACTAGGTAAAAATCATACTCCAAGGGAGTGCTTTTACTATAACTTACAAGATAACTCGAGGAAAAGCACACTGAAGGGGGCACAGTATCAGGAAAATACTCAGCAAATGTTAGCCTCTTCCACTCTCAGCAGCTGCTTCATGACACATAGGTGAACGTCTTTGCTCGAATCACTAGTATTTTTTGTTATTGTTTCTGGTCCATAGTTCAAGGCTGTCCCGGTCTTTCTGGTCCAGGTCCCACCATCTAATCTGTTTGCTCTTCCTCCCTGGTTTGCATGCTTCTCACTTGCCAACTGACTTCTTGACAGCATTTTCTTACCTTTTCACATGTTCAAACTGGGTGGGAGATGGAAAGGTAGCACCCACCTGGAGCAATGTGCAATACTGGTAGTTACACACTTCTCTCACGCTGTTTGAGAGTGCCACGTGGTTAAAAACATTATAACACGTTATTTAATGATTTTTTAAAAAATCACACGTGTTGAAATAACTTTCTAGGCTCAAGATGCAGATGCTCCTGCCCAGGGCTCTGTGTCAACAAACTGAGACTTCGATAACTTTTCTGTCCCTGTAAATGTTCAGTTTGACCAAAAACAAAGTATATCCAGGCTGCCAATTCCCAAACGCCAAGCCAACTCTGGGTCCTCTCACCCCAAACAAGGTTGGCTGTGTGACACCAGAAAACTAGATCTTTCTTATTTTTCTCTTGTTTGTTCTTGATTCTTTATCTTATAAAAGTTTCCTGTCTTCGGCTTCATTTAGCCGTTCTTGGAAAGGAGACTGTCTGCTTCATGAAGTGTAAATAAAGTTCATCTGTATCACCTAAATTATCTTCTTTCATCATTTTTTAACACATGTAGCAAGTTGAAACAATAGAACACCATCCTATGGCTGATCTTGTTAGTAAAGGCTCTCAAGTAGCGGAAGAGAAATAAAGGAACAAGAGTTACTATTTTGTTGTGGTTCATCCACTTTCTCTCAAGTTTGAGATACACTGAGTTTAAGAATCTGCTTCATTGTAGGGCTGGGTGGCTCAGTTGGTTGAGTGTCTGACTCTTGATTTCAGCTCAGGTCATGATCCCAGGGTCATGGGATCAAGCCCTGAGTCGGGCTCCGGGCTGAACGTTGAGTCTGCTTAAGATTCTCTGTCTGTCTGTCTCTCTCCCTTGCACATGAACATGCACATGCGCTCTCTCTCTCTCTCTCACACACATTCTCTCTCTCTCTCTAAAATAATCTATTTCACCACACCTCCACACCTGGCTCTGCTTCCAACTGCTTTGGTTATAGTCACACCTGTACTAAAGGAAGAAACTACAAAAAAAAAAAAAATCACAGAAGGCTCTATCAGAAGATCTCCCAAATGATTAAGAATGACAACCCCATACAGAAAATGAAGCCCTTCAAGAGGTTTGAGATAACCCAAAAGAAGAGAGAATTTATTTGCCCTATTTCAGGAAGGCTTTTGATACCATGTGATACAGAAGAACAATGTCCAAGTACAGGATAGACAAGAAGAGAAAGAGAAAAAGGAAGAGAGAGGGGAGCTGTAAAGAGGACTACCAGGTGAGCTCAGGCTTAAAGTGACTCAATTTGCATACAGCTAATCTAAAAATAGAAAACAGAATAGGAACATGAAGCCCTAATGTGCCATTCTCTCCTTGCAATTTCCAAAGGTGAAGGTCAGTATTTGACAGAGGTTAATTAAGAAACACACATGCAAACAACACATATACACATATTCATAATGTTTTATATACATATTTATTTTATATATATTTATGTATACAAAATACCACCTACAATTTTTTGGCCTGATCTCTAATGTACAGAAGAGCAGTGTGGATAGAGCACTGTTCTAGGATAGGGCATATCCTGGGACAGAATATCCCAATTTGAGTCCTTACTTGACCACTTGCTGTTTACCTTGACTAAAATTTCCTGAGTCTCAATTTTCTCATATTTGAAACTGACACAATAACAGAGAAGTGACAACATGTTGTGTTCTGTAAAGTCTAGGCAAGTTATTCATTATTAGGAAACACCTGACCATTGACTTTATGGCTCCCAGCCAAATACTTCCACAATCCTACCAAGATCCATGAATGTCATCTCCTTTCAATTATTTATTAGAAAAATGAGCATAAAGAAAAATTCCATTTTTTGAAGAATTCCTGACTGCGCTGTTTGTGTTGATTTCACTGATTTTTCAATACTTAGGAGAACAGGAATAATGGAAACATCAACAAAAATAACTCAGAAAAAGTACAGTGGCAGGGCTCCTGGGTGGCTCAGGTGGTTAATTGTCTGACTTTGGCTCAGGTCATGATCTCACTGTTCGAGGGTTCAAACTCCGCAACTGGACTCTGTGCTGACAGCTCAGAGCCTGGAGCCTACTTTGGATTCTCCCTCTCTCTTTGCCCCTCCCCCCACTCACGCTCTGTCTCTCTCTCAAAAATAAACAAAACATTAAAAAATTTAAGAAGAAAAGAAAAAGAAGAAGTAGGGTGGCCCGATAACCAATTCTAATATGTATTTTCACACCTCAGAAAAAGTAATTCATTGTGTGATGCTATGGTGGGACCATCCCCTGGGCTCCTCTGTCCTAGACAAGTTACATTATTATCAGTTCAAGTTAAGAGTTGGAAATAGAAATACCTCCAAATATTTTAAGGATACAAGAGTTTTAATATAGGGAAATGGGTACTTATGCAGCGGTTCCAACACTCACCCTCCTCTTGATAGCTTTGCTTGTCAGCAGGGAGAGAAAAATCAGGAATTTCAATGTGTTACTAAGAGCAAGTGTTCAAGGTCCCAGGGGGAATGCTCATGATGGTTGGATCTGAACTCCTGAGCTGATGGTGGTACTTTGTGTTGTAGGGAGTCAGGAAGACACAAACACTGGATTGCTTTTTTCACTTATGAACCTTTTTAATGAGCGACACTAAGGTCTGATGCCACCACTCTGGCTATTCAGTGTATAATTTTAAGAGCGATGAAAACGTTTTAAAAAGCAGAGGTGAAACAAAAATATTCTTTGCCACTAGAGAGAGAAACAAACAAACACACAAAAAGAATTATTTAACTGCCATCTCTCCTTTTTAATATAGAAATTTCCAGATGGGCAATTTTGGTGGCCTTTAAAGTGAAGTTGAGGGAACTTCAAGATGATTACCCTGACTTGAGACTGGAAAGTACCCTTAGCACTGTTCTGGATGGAGCTTAGAG
The DNA here is from genome assembly GCF_028018385.1 of Neofelis nebulosa. Lineage (NCBI taxonomy): Eukaryota > Metazoa > Chordata > Mammalia > Carnivora > Felidae > Neofelis > Neofelis nebulosa. The sequence continues at coordinate 98,682,252 of NC_080787.1, forward strand.
TGCCGGGCGCATGCAGCCTCACTGAAGCTGAAATTGAAAGTTGGCTCTGAAATAACGGATTTTATAAAATTCGGTAGGTTGAATCTTAAAGGATAAAAAATTCTCTACATTTTTTATATAGATGTATTCTATGATTTTACTATCAAGATGTTTGTACTAAATACTGTTTCCTTGCTGGTACCTTCTCCTCCAAGGCTTGACCCACTTGTGCTTAGTGTTCCTCCTGCAATCCTAGGCAAACAGTTACTGTTTTTCTTAGTTGACAAACATTATTTGAACTGCCACCCCTATGATGAGAGTCCCTATGATGAGAGTCAGGTAAGGAACAGCCTGGGGCCGGGCAGGGAGGGAATCCATGTGCATGTATAAATTTGCATCCCTTCCTGTTCTTGCTTCATGCATTTCACAGCAAGTAATGGCAATGGGAGATTGGTCACACACTCTCTCCATCTGGTACATGGGTATCTGCTGTTGTCAGAGTGGTTTGTTTCTGACGGTTACAGCTGCTGGATCAACACTTATTTTTTTCAAAATGACTCAGATCTTTATGTTCTGTTGCTTTAGGGTAATACCTATGACAAATATTAGGATGTGATGGTGCAGGGCTAGAAAGAGTGGACGTGACAACCAGCACTTACTTTTAGGAGGTAGTGTCTGAAGACCATAACTCTTGTCTGATGACTCAGCCACCCAAATTCCAGATACCTATGTGCCATATTCCTATAAACATCGGACATGGCCCCCTATAACGTATCGTTGTGTTAGAAAGGTGAAACAGTCGAATGCTATGACAAAAGTTTTGGCATCTCAAGAATCCCTGTGCTGGGACTACGAGGTGTAGTTGTGGTCAATTCTAAGCATGGATGGCACTGGTATTAATTGAGCGTATCTATTGGGACAATGTCCCAGGCTTACAGGTTTATGTGGGACAACCCTATGAGATAGGCACTATTTTTCTAATTCCCATTTTACAACGGAAACTGGTGCACAAAGTGGTTCAGTAATTTGTTCAAGGTCACGCAACAGTGGTATCATCAGAAGCTGCATCTCAGCCTTTGGGATCAGGTTTCTTCCTAAATTTCTGTTAAGGTTACTACTGTGCTTGTTCTGATAACCCAGCTTCAAAGCGTTGGATCTGGGAGAGATTGGAGAAGTTTTAGAGCTACCCATTCATTCTAGGGTTGAGGACAATGAAGACAAGAGAATGTTAAGATGACTGTCCTGAGGCTCCATATCTGGGTCATGGCAACACCAAGACCATCAGCAGTGTTGTTTTTTCTATTACATCACACTTTGGCTTTTCTCTGCCCATTGTTCTTTATTGCTAATGAATCACCAAGTCTTACCTGCTTCCTTCCTAGCTTTTCCGATCTCTGTCTCCCCCTTCCTCTCCCCACTGCTGTCACCAAATCCAGGCACTGGTTACCCTCCCCTAAAAGATTATGATTGACCAGCCTCAGGACTGCCTGTCTCTCTTACTTCAGCTGGGCAGCTATGAAAACAAAAGTAATTAGTAATTACAAGCTCCACCTTTCAAAAAAATGTGTGTCTCAACCATTCAGTCATTTCCTAAATGTTGCCCAGTTTCTCCTTTGTAATTGTAATTGTTATTTTTTAAAACATCTTTAAACATTATTAATGCTCATTGCAGCAATTATTAAAACACAGTTTATGCTAAGCTAGAGCTTTGGCGTTGTGCTGCGTGAGCCACACATCCTTACTAACTTGTTCCTTGTCCTTGACAAAAATTACATATTTTATTACTTTTGCCCAACCTTAAAAAAATTTAGACATAAAATATGTTCGTTACAGACAACCCATTGCATATAAATAATTACAGAAGAAATTAAAATACTTAGAATCATATTCATCCAAATCAGAGCTAACACATTGTTGTGCATTTTTCTCTTATTTGTAAATTTTTCTTTTCTTAATATAAAAATTTGGGAAATCCTAATTTTCCTCTCTGGCAAACTGTGGATAGTAAACCTCTTTCACAAGTTTGTTGGATGGATGAACTGAGAATATATATAAATATACCTGATGTATAGTATTTGCTCAATAAACGGTGGCTATGAGCTGTTTTTATATTTAACTCTCCAATCTGGAATTAGGTTTTTTTGTTAAGTTTATTTATTTATTTTGAGAGATTGGGGGGAGGGGAGGGGCAGAGAGAGTGAGAGAGAATCCCAAGCTGGCTCCGCACTATCAATGCTGAGCCTGGCAAGGGCTCGATTCCATGAACTACCAGAATGTGACCTGAGCCGAAATCAAGACTGGGATGCTCAACTGACTGAGACATCTGGGCACCCGTGGAATTAGTTTTGATTTCAAAAATGAAATAGGGGAATAACTTCATTTTTTTCCCAAATGGTTAAGAAATTGATTTGGGGTGCCTGGGTGGCTCAGTAGGTTAAGCATCCAACTCTTAATTTCAGGTCGTGATCTCATGGGTGGTGAGACCAAGCTCTGTGGTGTGGACCCTGCTTGGGATTCTCTGTCTCCCTCTCCTTCTCTGCCCCTCCTGCCTGCACTCTCTGTCCTCTCTGTCTCTCAAAATAAATAAACATTGAAAAAAAAAAGAAAGAAATTGATTCAATTTTTTAAAATTAAACTTTCGATTTTGAGGTAATTGTAGATGTGCATGTAGTTGTGATAAATAAAACGAGAGATCTTCTGCACCCCTTTTCTCAGTTTCCCCCAGTGTACTGCAGTACAATACCAACCAGGATACTGACATTGATACAACTGATATACAGAACATTTATTTCTACCACCAGGAAGACCCCTCCTGTTGGCTTTTCATGGGCACACTCACTTCCCGCTCACTTCCCTCCTGCTCCCATCCACTTCCTTAACCCCCTTCAACCATCAATCTATGCTCTGTTTCTATAATGTCGCCATTTCAAGAGTGTTATAGAAATGTACTCATACAGTATGTAACTTTTTTGGATCAGCTTTCTTCACTTAGCAGAATTCTCTAGAATGTGACCATTTTAAGTGCAAAATTCAAGAAGTTTTTACTCAGACTGTTAGCTGTTTTGTTGTAACAATTATTTCCTTTATTGCTTACTTTAGGGAGAATAGGCCCGTTTAGGAGTCACAATGTCTCCATCAATTAGTCTCTTTTCAAGTTCACGGAAGTGTTTTGTCATTTTACTGTGTATTATTTGTTATATTTATTTTTGTGTAATATATACATAATACGTATTTTGGAACTCCCTAACTTAAAATTTATTGGAAATATATTTTTTGAGCATGGTCTGCAAAAATTCTTGATTTTAAAAAGTGCCAATTTCTCAAATTCTCTAAAATAGTTAAGTTTACTGTTCTTAAAGGTTTTTAAATTTTTCTGTATTAAATTCTCATTTTAAATTGCCTGTTAGGACATGAAGGGATATATGGGGCATTGTATTGCCTCCTTGTCCCTATAGATGCATCCCCTCCCGTGCTGGCTTTATTTTAATAGAAATTTAATTACACATCCTATTTGGTAAGAGAGACAAATGAATGAATCTTGCTGACAGAAAAAAACATTGAAGAATTATACCTGTGGCATGACACATTTGGCTGATATGTCCTAAAGATATAACACATTGCTTACATTGGCAAGGAGGGAAGGATAATTTATGTGGTGCTCTCTAAATACTGTGTTTGTTATAGTTAACTGTTTGTGAGATTTATTTATTTTGCACTTGAAATCACTGTGTGAATCTTATGACCCCAAAGACATAAATAAACTCCATATTTCTGGCATTCTCTTACTAACCCTGATGACATATGGTCCTAACTCCAGAATTTGTGTTTTTTTTTTAAATTTTTTAAAATGTTTATTTATTTTTGAGCGAGGGAGAGAGACAGAGTGTGAGTGGGGGAGGGGCAGAGAGAGAGGGAGACACAGAATCTGAAGCAGGCTCCAGGCTCTGAGCTGTCAGCACAGAGCCGGATGTGGGGCTCAAACTCAGAGACTGTGAGATCATGACCTGAGCCGGTCAGACACTTAACTCACTGAGCCATCCAGGCGCCCCCAGAATTTGTGTTTTTATAAATACAAATATATAAAATCAAGTTTACTGAAGTATAACTTAACACACAACAAAATGTGCCCATTTTAAGCACAAAATTCAAGAAGTTTTGACAAATGTATATATCTGTATCACCACCAGCACAGCCAAAATAAAAAACATTTTCATCAGCCCCAAAAGTTCTCTTGTATTCCTTCCCAGTCAATTTTCTCACCCACCCCCAGCCTCTGGAATCCACTAATTTGTTTTCTGTCATTATAGATTAGCTTTGTCTTTTCTAGTGCTTTATATAGATGGATTCATACAGTATGCACTCTTTTGCATCTGGTTTCTGTAGCTCAGCATAATGTTTTTGATGTTCACCCATGTTATTGAGTGTGTCAGTTCTAGAATTTGTATTTTTATTAGGGCTACTCATGCATTCATTCAAGAAACATCTGCTATGTGCTAGGCACGGTTCTTGACGATGAAACAATTGTGAATAAAAAGAAGACAAATTCCTGCTTGTGGAGCTTGCATTTTAGCAGAGATTCGAAGCAAAAATTTCCTATATGTACACACAACTGGAATGATTGCTATAGTGAAAGACAAAGCAGGAAATGAATATTAGGGAATGCTTGGAGCTTCTAGAAAATATTATCTGGGAAAACATCACTGGAAGTGTATTTTTGAATATAGAAGGAGATGAAGGAGCAAGCACAAAGATATTTAGGAGACGAACGTTACAGGCAGAAAGCAAGTACAAAAATCTTGACACCTGCCTGGAGAGTCTAAGAAACCCAGATGGGCTGAAGTAGAAAAAGGAAGGGAAGGGAAGTGAGACATGAGGTCAGAGACATGGGGGTGAGCATTACAGGTTTTTTTTAGGACCCTATAAGCAGTGTAAGGGTTCTAACTTTGAGTGACATGGGAGACATTGGAGGCTTTGAGTGGTAAAGTGACATGGTCTGACTCACATTCTCAAAGGATCACTTTGGTTGCTGTACTGAGAAAAGACTGTAGGAAAGTAGGGAGACTGGTTAGGAAGCAGTTGCAACAATCCATGCAGGAGACGATGATAGCTTGGACAGAGTAACAGTGGTGCAGGAGTGAGGAGTGGCCCCATTTTCAACATATTTTAAAGCTAGAGTCAACAGTATTTGCCAATTGACTGAATGTGTAGTGTGGGAGAAAGAAAAGAGTTAAGGATGACTCTAGGGTTTTTGGCCTGAGTAAAGGGAAGTACAGAGTTAAGACTAGGAAAGAAAAGAGAGAAATTAGTTGTGGTATGAGGAAGAAAGACACGAGTTCACTTTAGACATGTTAAATTTGAAAAGCCCATTGTTGAATGAGCAGATATGAGCCTGGACTTTAAAGGAGAGATTAGGATTAGAAACATGCATTTGAGGTCAACAGCAGCATGTAGATGGTTTTTGAAGTCACGAGAGTGGATGATATAAACAAGTGTGTGCAGAGGAGGAGGAGTCTATGGATCAAGTTGTGAGACAGTCCAACTTTTAGATATTGTGAAATGAGGATGAACCAGTAAAGGAGACTTAAAGGAGGAGCTAGGGTAATGGAGGTAATCCAAAAGAGCATGCATCTTGGAAATCAAGTAAAGATAGTGATTCCAAGAAAAGGAGTATCAACCATGTCAAATGATGCTGATAGTTCAAATAAAATAAATGAGAATCGGCCTTTTGATTTATCAACTGGAAGGGAGGTCATTGGTGACTCTACAAATCATTTAGCGAAGTGGTTGGGTGAATTCCTTATCAGAGTGAATTTTAAAAAGAATAGGTGAGAGGAAATGAGACTTTTTTTTTTTTTTTTTTTTTTTTTTTTTTTTTTTTAGGGATTTCGCTATAAAGGGAGCATCAATATGTTAGTATGATTGGATGGGAAAGTGGAATCAAGGGAAGGAGTCTTTGAGACGGGAGGATTTTTTTGCTAATGGGAATGATCCAGTAGACAGGGAAAAATTGACAAAGCAGAGAAAAAGAGGTGCTAAAGTGATAGAGAATGGAATCCAGCACAAAAGGGGAGGGTTTGGCACTAAATAGAAGCATAGACCATTGATCCAGAAGGAAAGGCAGAGTATATGGTCCCAGATGTAGGCAGGTGAAAAATGGAGAGCTTAGTGGAAGTTGTCTTTTTGTAACTTCTATTTTAAGAGTTAAGGAAGGAGTAAAGGTGGTAAAGCAGAGAGAGAGGGTGGAGGATGAGACCTTGGCTATTTCAAAGAGACAAGGTAAAAACTTAAGAAAGTGAAAGGTATAGCCAAGTGAGTGCATAGACTAGGGACACATAGCATTATTATTCAATAGCACTAAGTGCCTGCCCACTTGAAATTTTGGTTATGCTTTAAGGGAGGACCAGTCAACAGGGTCCTGTGCTTATCTTAAGCCTCAGTCATCCATGAGAATGTACCTGTGCCATATATGCAAAATGGAAGAGTTGTGTTCATTTAGAATTTAGGTGTTTCAGTTACCTTTTGCTGCATAAAAATCCTCAGCCATAGCAATTTTAAAGCAACAATTTGTTATTTCTCATAAGTCTGTGGTTTGACCTGTTGTTTCTTCTGTTTCACAAGGGATCAGGCAGGGCTATATTAACATGGTGGATTTGACTGGGCTGGAATGTCCACAATAGCTCCCTCACAAGTCTGTATCTTGGCAAGATGGCTGGCAGACTGGGCTGGGATGGCTGGGCTTCTCTGTCTCTGTGTAGTCTCAGGACTTTTCTCTTCCACCTGGCATCTCCAGCAAGGAGTCAGACTTATTGCATGGCAGCTCAGGGTACCAAAAGTAAAGGAGCAGAAGCTTCTAGTAGTTTTTAAGTCTGATGCCTGGAACTGGCACAGCATCACTTCTACCACATTCTGTTGGCTACCCTGAAGCTGTGTTACCTTTGGGGCTATTGTTGGAGACTAGCTATCAGAATCTATCCTGTGGCTTTCACTGATTCACATCTCTCCCATACATAAAACATATTTATTCCCTTCCCAAGGCTTTAAAACTTTACCTTATGATAGTGTCATGCTTGGGCTTTTAAGTGTAGCATGCTGTCAGTGGGTGTGTTTGATGCTCCTTGGGAGTATCTCTTCTGGATCTGAAGATGTGTAAAGAGACAATTTAAAGGTGAGTGGGGCAGGGAGCAAAAGAGTCACTGGTCCATAGCAATTCTAAAATCCAACAGGGCACGTAAACCAATTTTCTCCATCCCAGGAGTAAAAAATACACATTTACTGAGGAAGAGATTTGCTCGCTGGGAATAGTTCTCCTTGTGTCCTTGCTCTCTTCTTTGAGCTCTTGGCTCAAGTGGAGGAGCCAAGGAAGTGGAGAAAATACGTAAGTGAATAATTTTAATGATGAAACATGGAATTTAAGCTAAATAGGGAGAGAATGAAGGGTTGGTGGGATGGGGAGGATGGGTGTAAAGGTGACAGAACCACTGGGTCCTCACAGAGTTGAAAAAGTCTTTTATTGAAATACGAGAGAGAGAGAGAGCTGGAAAGTTTGGAGGTATTGTATGGAGAACGAGAAGCTGAAAACTTGATTCTGGAATGATTATAGGGAAGTAGATACCAAAGACTAAGGTAGTGGTTCTCATCCCTGGCTATACATTGCCATCACTTCAAGATCTTTAAAAAGTCACTAATGCCTGGGCCTCTTTCCAAACCAGCAAATCATGATCTCTTCAGGAAATCTGAACCATCTCTCCCATCTCCTTTTTAAAAGATCTCCAGGTGATTCTAGTATCCACTTAAGACTATGGACCATTTATTGTAAGTAAGGCACTTAAACAAGTCCCTGTCACAGTATGTACCAAGCATAATCCTAAATCTTTACTCACACTTCCTCACATAGTATTCACTGAATTCTAGGAGATACGTATTATTATTCCTATTTCACAGATGAGGAAGCAGAGGCTCAGAGGTTAACCAGACCTGCCTGACACCAAAGCCATGTTCTTAACCTCCTAATTTATTTTCTCCAACAAATGTGTGGGTCTGGGGTAGAATAAAAAAGCTACTAAAAAAGCTCTTAGAAATATTTTTAATTTATGCTTCTTAAGCAACTATTTATGCAGATTGAACATATATTATTTCTTTAGATAAAATTGCTTTATGACCAGATGACATCACTTCTTCTTAATTCAAACCTCATGAAATTTGAACTCACTTAGACAGAAGGGATCCCAGGAGCATTCACACCAAGCACCCCTATCCCATACACACACATTAAAGTTGTGCCCAAGTGCTGTTAGAGAAAATCTAAAAAAAATATTTTGTCTTTAGCACACATCTACCTTTTAAAAGAATTACTCATCACAGAGATAAAATGAAAATACAACTTCTCCTTGTATTCTTTTAAATAACACTCTTCTGTTTGGATTTCCCTCTAACAAGTATTTTTAATGCAAGGCATTTTTAGAAAGTAAGGAGCTGGAGAAAAACTTAGAACAGGAAATAAAAACCATGTAAGTGCTTAGGTATGAATTAAATTTGACCTGCACAAACAGCTGACTCCTTATGTACTATAGTTATTTTGGGTTAAATAGCAACTCAAGACTAACATTTGACACTGAAATGTTCATTCAAAAGGACCAAGAACTAAAACTAACTTTTTGAGAGATAAGAAAGGGCATTTCATTTAAAAAGATTCTCTCTGGGGGTGCCTGGCTGGCTCAGTGGTTGGAGCATGTGACTCTTGATCTCAGAGTCTTTGGTTCAAGCCCCACATTGGGTGTAGAGATGACTTAAAAAGAAGAGTCTCTCTTGGCAATCTATTGTAGCGCTGTGTTTCCTATTAAACCTTGGCTCAAATTCTACTTTCCCTAAAAAACTCTGTTGATATGCCGTATCCCAAAAGGGTCATTCTCTTATGTTGTGTTGATTCATATTTATGCCAAGACTTTTTTTCCAGTTTCATTGAGAAATAATTGTCATATATCATTAAGTTTAAGGCATACAGCATGATGGGTTGATTTACATATATTGTGAAATGATTACCACAATAGGTTCAGCACACATTCAGCTTCTCATGTGGGTACAATAAAATAAAGGAAATTAAAAAAAAAAGGAAAAAAAGGAAAAAGATTTCTCCTTTTTATGAGAACTCTTGGGAACCACTACCTTAACAATTTTCCTTTGTGTCATACAACAGTGTTAACTAGAGCATGTTGTACAGTATCCCTTGTACTTACTTATCTCATAACTAGAATTTTGCACCTTTTGACCACCTTCCTCCAATTTTTCCTTCCCATGTCCTCCACCTCTGGGAACTACAAGTCTGATCCCTTTTTCTCTGAGTTTCTTTTTGTTTTTTAGATTCCACAAATCTAAAAAAGTTAGATTAGTGAGATCATACAGTATTCTGTTTTCTGTCTTATTTCACTTAGCATAATGTCTTCAAGTTCTATCCATGTTGTCACAAATGGTAGATTTTCCCCATTTTTTATGGTTGAATAAATTCCATTGTATATATCTACCATACTTTCTTCCTTTTTTTTTTTTTCTACCATATTTTCTTTACCCATTCACCCACTGATGTACACTGAGGTTGTTTCCATGTCTTGGCTATTGTAAATAATATGCTGCTATGAATATGGGGGTACAAATATCTTTTTGAGTTAGTTTTTTTCCCTTTGGATATATTCCCAGAAGTGAGATTGCTGGCTTATATGATAGTTCTATTTAATTTTTTGAGGATCCTGCATAATGTTTTCCGTAGTGGCTGTTTTAATTTACAATATCATTAAGAGTCTACAAGAGTTACCTTTTCTCTATATCCATGCTAGCACTTGTTATCTCTTGTCTTTTGAAAAGATGGCTTTTCTAGTGGGTGTGAGATGATATCTAATTATGGTTTTAAATTGCATTTTCCTAATGACCAGTGATGTTGTGTATCTTTTCATGTACCTATTGACTTTTTGTATACCTTCTTTGTAAAAATGTCTATTTAAGTGATTTGCTCATTTTTTAATTTAGATTTCTTCCTTTTTTGCTATTGAGTTGTATGAGTTCTTTACATTTTTTGGATATTGACCCCTTATCAGATATATGGTTTGCAAATATTTTTCCCATTTCATAGGTTGTCTTTTCACTCTATTGATGATTTGTTTGGCTGTGCAGAAGCTTTTAAGTTGATGTAGTCCCACTTGCTTTTTATTTTTTTGCTTGTACTTAGCTGTGATATTCAAAAAATCATGTCAAGGAACTTTATTCCTATGTTTTCTTCTAGCAGTTTCATGCGTTCAGGTCTTACATTCAAATCTTTAATCCATATTGAGTTAATTTTTGTGAGGCATGCAAGATATGTGTCCATTTTCAATCTTTTACATGGGACTATCCAATATCCCAGCATCATTGAAGAGACTCTTTTCTACATTGAATATTCTTGTCCCCTTGTCAAATATTAGCTGACTGTATATGCTGGGGTTTATTTTTGTGGTCTTAGTTCTGTTTCCATTGGTCTATTTTTCTGTTTTTATGCCAGTACCATACTGTTTAGATTACTGTAGCTTGAGAGTATAGCTTAAATCAGGAACTGTGATGCCTCCTGCTTTGTTCTTCTTTCTCAGGATTTCTTTGGCTATTTGGGGTCTTTTGTGGTTCCATATAAATTTTAGGAGTGTTTTTCCCCCACTTTCCCCAAAAATGGTAATGGAATCTTGATAGGGATTGCATTGGTTTTGGTAGTATTGACATTTTAACAATATTAATTCTTTCAATCCATGAACACAGGATACCTTTCCATTGATTTGTGACTTTAATTCCCTTTATCAATGTCTTGATGCTTTCAGAACAGAGATTTTTCACCTCTTCAGTTAAATTTATTCCTAAGTTTTATTTTTTTTTTTGAGAGAAAGAGGGAGAGAGCATGAATGGGGTAGAGGGGCAGAGGGAGGGGCAGAGAGTGAGAGAGAGAGAGAAAGAGAGAGAGAGAGAAAGAGAGAGAGAGAGAGAGAGAGAGAGAGAGAGAGAGAGAGAGAGAATGTTAGGCAGGCTCCACACTCAGCACAAAGCCCTATGTAGGGCTTGATCCCATGACCCTGTGATCATGACCTGAGCTGAAATCAACAGTTAAATACTCAACTGACTGAGCCACCCAGGCGCCCCTATTCCTAAGTACTGTATTGTCTTCAATGCTATTGGGAATGAGATAGAATTCTTTATTGCTTTTTCAGAAAATTCATTGTTAGTGTATAGAAATGCTACTGATTTTTTATGGTAATTTTGTATCCTACAACTTTACTGAATTCATTGATTAGATCTAAGAGATTTTTTGTTGAGTCTTGAGGATTTTCTCTATATAAAATCATGTCATCTGAAAATAGAGACAATTTTACTTCTTTATTTCCAATTCTGATACCTTTTATTTATTTTTTTTAGGACTTCTAGACTATGTTGAATAGGAGTGGACACCCTTGTCCTGTTCCTGATCTTAAAGAAAAAGTGCTCAACTTTTCACCATTGAGTATGTTAGCTGTTGTCTTATTATATATGGCCTTTATTATGTTGAGAGATAATTTTTCTATGATTTTTAATTTATCAAGAATATTTGTCATAAGTAAATGTTGCATTTTGTCAAATGCTTTTTCTGTACTATTGAAATGATCATGATTCTTTTCTTTTATTCTATTAATGTGATGTATTGTATTGATTGATTTGCAAATGTTGAACCATCCTTGCATATCAGAGATAAATCCCACTCTATCATGGTGAATGATGCTTTTAATGTGCTACTGAGTTTGGTTTGCTAGTATTTTGTTGGGGATATTTGCATCCATATTCATCAGGGATATTGGCCTGTAGTTTTCTTTTCGAGTAGTGTCCTTTTCTAGTTTTGGTATCAGAAAAATAGTTTCACAAAATGTGTTTGGGGGTGTCCTCTTCTCTTCAATTTTTTGTAATGGTTTGAGAAGGATTGGTGTTAATTCTTTAAATGTTTGGTAAAATTCGCTAGTAAAACTATCTGGTCCTGGGCTTTCATGTTCAGAGATTTTTGATTACTGATTTAATCTCCTTACTAGTAATTGACCTTTTCAGATTTTCTATTTCCTTCTGATTCAGTCTTGACAAATTTATGTTTCTAAGAACTTTTCCATATCTTCTAGGTTGTCTAGTTTGTTGGCATTAAGTTGTTCAGAGTAGCCTCTTATGATCCTTTTCAATTTCTGTGGTATCAGTTGTAATGTCTCCTTTTCCATTTATAATTCTGTCAATTTTATGGCTCTCTTTTTTCCTTGGTTTAGCTAAGGGTTTGTCAATTTTGTTTATCTTTTCAAAGAACTGATTCTTCGTTTGGTTGTTTTTTTTTCTATTGTTTTTCTGTTCTCTGTTGCACTTATTTCTGCTCTAATCTTTATTATTTCCATTCTTTTGCTTACTTTGGGCTTAGTTTGTTCTTCTTTTGCTATTTCCTTAAGGCATGGAGTTAGCTTGTTTATTTGGGATTTTTCTTTCTTCTTAATGTAGGCATTTATTGCTCTGAACTTCCCTCTTAGAACAATTTTGTTGGACCCCACAAGTTCTGGTACTTTGTGTTTCCATTTTTGTTTGTCTCAAGAAACTTCTTAATTTCTCCTTTAATTTATTCTTTGATCCATTGGTTATTCAGGAGAGTGGTGTTTAATTTCCATGTGTTCGTGAGTTTTCCAGTTTTCCTCTTATTATTGATTTCTAGTTTTATGCCATTGTGGTTAAAGAATATGCTTGGCAGGATTTCAATCTTCTTGAATTTGCTAAGATTTGTTTTGTGGCCTAAAATATGGTCTATCCTAGAAAATGTTCCATGTGCACTTGAGAAGAATGTGTACTCTGTAGTTGTTGGATAGAATGTTCTATGTAATATATCTGTTAGGTCAATTTGGTCAGTGTTGTTCAAATCTACTGTTTCCTTCTTGATTCTCCGTATGGACTATCTATCCATCATGTATCATTATATAAAGACCTTCTCAGTCTCTTTTTACCATTTTTAGTTCAAAATCTATTTTGTCTGGTAGAAGTTTAGCTACCCTTGCTTTTTTTTGGTTACCGTACACTTGAAATGTCTTTTTTTACCATCTCACTCTCAGTTTATATAGGTCTTTAATGCCAAAGTGAATCTCTTGTAGGCAGCATACTGTTGGATCTTGTTTTTTGTTTTTAAATCTATGTAGCTACTCTGTGTCTTTTAGTTTGAGAACTTAATCCATTTACATTTAAGGTAATTATTGATAAGTAAGGACTTACCATTGTTATTTTGTTAATTGTTTTCTGGTTATTTGGTAGACCCATTTTCCTTGTTTCTTATCACGCTGACTGTTTTTTGGTGTTTTGATGTCTTTTGGTATTAGTGTGCTTTGACTTATTTATCGTATTCTATTGTGTAGTTACTACAGGATTTTCCCTTGTGGTTTTGCTCTGCAGGCAGGGGAAATCACAGGCCATGTTCCCTGTTCAAGTGCCACTTTGTGTGGGGTTGTTGAATAGGTATGCAACTTCCTGTGTACTCTGGTTGGGTTCCTGAGTTGGATAGGCTAAAGACTGTTTTCAGTGATGGGAAGAGCTATGAATTAGATTCCCTGCCCCAGGGAAGCAAGAGAAGAAACTCTAAAACTGGTAAAGGTCTTTGTCTACTGTCTTAACTAAAGCCAACCTGCACCCCAATTTCTCTGACCAAGCAGGGCCACTAGCCTTGCTCTGCAAACTATTGGCTCTGCCTGCCTGCCTCTCAGCTTAGTGCTGCTGGGCCAAACAGGTTCCTGGAGTTGTCACCAGCCCTTCTATTCAAATGGGGTTGGAAGGAACTCTCCACAGAGGGTAAGGCCATGATTTAGCTCCTTGCCTGGGTGTCAGCAAACCGGACTCTCACACTGCCAAATCTCCTCGTTTAAGAATCCACGTCAGGCAGATCTGCACTCCATTGAATTCCTTGGTCGGAGTTTGCCCCTGAATTGGTTCTTCAGATGAACAAAACCACCAGTTGGGGTACTACTTGGACACTGCAGGTATGACCATGGTCTGCCATGATTCCACATGCTGGTTGTTGCACCCCTCCCCCCTTCCCCATCATAGACTCCCAGTGGCTGAGCCCCACAGAATCCCATGTAATTCCCATGGGATGAGATCAGAGTAGGGGCTCTGTCAAAGTAACCCACAATTTTTTGGCAGTGCTGGTTGTCTCTCCTGGGTCCTCTTTTCCCACTGGAGAAGTCAGCGGTTTAGGGGAGACCTCTCTGCATTTTGCTACTGACCTGGGGAAGGGGCACAGAGTCAGAGCTGCTTCTCTTACTCTTCTAATGCCGTCTGTCTTGGTCTCTGAGGTGCATGGCGGGGGGTCCTTGAGCCTTGCCCTTATGTTCTAGGATTCTCTCAGTAGTGTCTTATTCTTGAATATTTGTTAGTTGTTCTTATGAGGAGGAAGGAAGACAGGAACAACCTATGTCATCACCTTGGTGATGTCACTCCTTATGCCAAAAATTTTGTGACACCAGTCCATTCCGTAATTTGTATGTTTCTGCAACCAAACCACAAACTTCTTGGGAGTCAAAAACCCTATATTTTTCTTTTCTTTTTCTTCTTCTTTTTTTAACATTCTTGCCTTGATGCTAGATATAATACTAGGCCAATAGTTAGCACTGAACTAATAAATGTGTTGAATGAATGAATGAATGAATGAATAATATATTGGGGACTTGGAAATATTCCTAACCATTGAGGATCACACTAGGAAAGAATGGCTGGGCACTTCTACACACAGAGCTTGCTTTAGTCATCACCATTACTCTACAACAGAGGTATTATTAATATTTATATTCCTGTGCTAATAGGAAGAAACTGAAGCTTTGAGACATTAAATGATGACTGAGTTTGCATGGCTGGGGTAGTCATGATTCAAGTGCAGAGCTGTTTGCTCCTAAGCCCTTAGCCCTTTCCACCACTATGAACCAATGCCATGTTAGTCAAGGCTTTTTCTTTGGCACAGCTGATGGAAAACCAACTTAAACTAGCTTGGGATAAAAGAAGGCTTTTATTGGAAGAATCACAAAACAACAGGAAGGTCTGCAGAAGCCAGTGTTGCTCTGGGAACATCAGAAATAGGAACTGGAAAGAAGAGACTGTCAAGCTAGGCTGTCTTTACTCAGGCTCCATTCTCTCCTTGTGAGAAGAGACTTTTTCTGCCTGTGTGTTGGGGGAGAGAGGCATGATGACCACTAGCCATCCCAGCCTCATATCTTTCCTTTTTCATGACCGGACAGGTGCTTATGTGTGTGTATTATCTCTGAAAATCTAATTTACCCACTGATTTAATGTGCATTGCAGAAAATTTCTCTTGAAGAAAGAAAGGCAAACTATTAGATGGTTTTAGAGTACAACATGTCAAGGAGGCACAGTGCTGGCCTGGGTGGTAAACGGCTAGCATCCTACCCCAAAAGAAGACAAAAGTGAAGATCGACCACATCCTCTTTGCCTTCATCCAATATGACTCACGTCTATTTGCCAGATCTCTGTGTTCATCCAAATAACTATTTTGTTATGATTAATTGACAGATGTCTAGAAGGTCCACATAGAGTTTAAAACATTATCTAATATGATGGTAACAGATAACCAGGTTCTTGATGATGCTTCAAGGATGATGCTGATGATACTTTTGTTTGTTATAATTGGCGTTTTTCTCTCAAATGGATTAAGTTGATTATTAGTACTGGAGAAACACGACGGAACTGATATTATCACCATGCCAGTATTTTCTAGTCATCTTAAGCCAGTATCGTATGTGGGGCAATTGCAGTGGTTTTCCACTTTTTTCCTTC
Source organism: Neofelis nebulosa (assembly GCF_028018385.1). Classification (NCBI taxonomy): domain Eukaryota; kingdom Metazoa; phylum Chordata; class Mammalia; order Carnivora; family Felidae; genus Neofelis; species Neofelis nebulosa. The sequence goes on from NC_080787.1 coordinate 98,698,059, forward strand.
TTTTTCTTGGCATAAATCCTATTCAACTACAGATGCATCCAGTTTCTCAACAAGTCAAGCAGATAAAAGCAAGACTGTTGTTTTCTCTGAGGGAATTCAGAACAGGGTGTGGCATGCCCGTTTGCTCCCCTGCAATGCTTCTTTTAGGTGGTCTCAAAGGAGGTTCCTCAGGATAGAGTTGGTATCCCCTGGTGGATGGGACAATCCCGTACAGGAAGCCAGAAGATCTGATTCTGCTGGTAATTAGTTGTGCAACCTTCAGCAAAACATTTAACCTCTATCTTTTTCCACTGAAATAATTGGGATAATAATATTACCCATTCCAACTTCTGGGGTTGTTGTTAGGATCAAATGACACAATGGATATAAAAGTGTTTTGCAAATGTCAAAGATTAGTATAAACATGTAAAAGGCCTCATTGCACTTATATATCAGTAAATATTTGTTGATGCAGACATAACTCTGTAATCTGGGACAGAATTTGTAAGAAGTGTCCATTTAAAAACTTTCTGTGTCTCCAGTAATTTTAAGATAGTTACATACAGGAATATTGAAATGGAATATCTTTTTAGCATCCATAAGCAAGCAATGCCAATTCTACTAACCATCTAATGTTAGCCAGGTGTCCTACCATGTAGGTGCTTAGTCCTAGAAACACCGTAAGGTAAGTCAAAGGAAGAAAAGATGGAGAAAATTCTGGATCACATGAGTAAATTGTGTGAGCAGTAATGACAAAATCTCTAAGCTTGAGGGAAAAGACCACTTGAGTTAATTGGTATCCCCATTAATCACAGGCTGTTGATTGCTCTAGGAACAGGGCGTAAATCCCATGAAATGAAAAGTGGGGCTGCGAAATATAAATCTATTTTCACCCACTGTTAAGAAAGGCAATGAGTAGCACTGTTCAAATGTTGTATTTCCTCTTGCCAATTCCAACAGTTAGACCCACACTTTCATGAACTAATCCGTGAAGTGAACAAATCTTCTCTTTCACAGTTTCATGTCATTGGTTCAAATGGTGTAGTGTTTCTTACATAAAGAACTTAAGGAGAACAAATCCATTAGGGAAAGTGGGGGAATTTATTGTACTCCAAGGCTGTGCTTTTAAACAGACCTCAACTGTACTAGAACAAAAAATGCCCTTGTGTTGAAGGCTTGTCAATTCCAGGTTTGCAATTGGCATTGTAAGAAACCAACAAACTGGACGTGGGTTCATTTCACATCCCCTTACCCTAGAAACTGTGCTGCTTTGTGTTTGTATCTCACCTAATGCCTACTAGCCTGTTCCCAGGAGATGAGTGGGACAAGACGTGTTCCCCAGTCAGCCACTGCAGTTTAATCACTATTTATTTTCCCAGTAAAATCTGTACTTTCTTAATTTCTACAACTGTGGTAAAAATAAAATCTGTGAGCTGACACATCATTTCTGTTGACCACCTCAGAGACTTCCTGAAAACACCATTTATACGTGATATCATTTCCTTCAAATGCACAGATTTTTTTTGTCTCCCTTCACAGAAGGGGCTAAAAAGAATCCCACTTTATGTTTTCCATAAATATCAACAGTTCAGTGGAAAGCTGTTTCTTTTTCTCCAGAAGCACATTAATGCTACCAACCAACAACAGGAGCTTTTCAAAACTCAGAATGCAAGACTAGAAGGAGCCAGTATGACTCTCCAGGAAAAACAAACAAACAAACAAGTGCTTTTTCACCTCAGACTGTTTGTGAGAAAGGATTTTCCTTTTTTCTTTTAGGGCATCTTTTTTCATTCACTGATATTACCCCTAACTCTATTTCAGAGAGAATAAAAAGGACTCAGAGACACTTTAAAGTTAGGCTATTGGAAAGTTAAACACGTTAAACTATAGAACGAGTGTTGCATACAGCGGGTTACGTTTCACATCAGAATAGATCAAAATATATTTTTCCACAGCCGTTCCTGGTTGGGAAACTATTTAAAAAATAAATTTAAATAGGGGCGCCTGGGTGGCTCAGTCGGTTAAGCATCCAACTTTGGGTCAGGTCAGGATCTCACAGTTCGTGGGTTTGAGCCCCATGTCGGGCTCTCTGCTGACAGCCCAGAGCCTGGAAACTGCTTCAAATTCTGTGTCTCCCTCTCTCTCTGCCCCTCCCCTGTTCACACTCTGTCTCTCTCTCAAAAATAAATATTAAAAAAAAATAATAATAATAAATTTAAATCTACAAATTAAAATAGATTATTTTTCTCATCAATGTTTGGGAATATTCAGGCTGTAGCCAGAAAACTTTGTGCCTTGTGCTAGGAAGTCCCAGCTTTCAGGCAGGAATTAACTTTGATCTCCAGGGAACAACTGATCTCTCAGGTTCTTTAGCTATGCTAAGTTCATAGAGTTAAGTCTCATACTATGGATTATGGCCATAACCAATCAAAGCCAAACTGCACATACGCTGGTCATTCCAGAAAAGAGAGCTCTACCATGGGCGGGCAGGCAAAGCGTTCGATAGCAGATCCATCGTTATGAATCCACCCTGTTCTTTACCACCTCAGTATCTCAGTAACAATCCCTCTTGTCTTCCTTTATTTTTTATTTTTAGTTTTTGAATAATCTTGAATCCTTTCCTCTATCTTCTCCATTCCTAGGGTTGTGTTTTCCATCAATTCCAGTACTGACAACAGTTTTTTACTAAAATTCTGAAAGATATTCAGAAAATTCACAGACTAATAAACCCAACAAGTTGCTAAAACTCTGAGCAAAGCAAGTAGGCAAATTGATCTTTCTGAGGATACACAGCTAATTTTTGCAAAGTCACTGGAAAAGCCCAGATTCCAGGACTATGCCAGTCCACTGCTTTTTCCATCATCGTAAGCCAACCTATAAGATAATCTGTGGGTTTAAAACGGAAGTCTTTTTCTACAAATATGGTCTTTTCTCCCCTGTATGTCTCTCTACTCTCTGGATTCAGATTAGAGACCATAACTCATCCATCTTTTCATGCCCAGCATCTTGTATAGTACCTGACACGTGGTAGGTGCTCAATAACATTGTGTTTCACTCCTACTTAGTATTCATACATCTCTAACTGGCTGATGAGTATGTCTCCCCAACTTGACTAAAGCTCTCCAAGGGCATAAACTATAACCTATTATTTTGAAGATATTATAGTTCCTAGTAGTATTTAGCACATGTGGGCCTTTTTAACAATTGAAAGCATTGAAGAGTGTCATAGAATGACATCAACCCAACTTTCTGAAGAACTGTGGTAGGCTGAATAACGGTACCCCAAATATGTCCATGTCCTAATCCCTGGAACCTGTGAATGTTGCCTTATATGGCAAAAAGAACTTTGCAGACGTGATTATTTTAAATCTCAATTTGGGAGAGAATTGTGGGTTATCCAGGTGGGTCCACTGTAATCATAATGGTCCTTATAAGAGGAATGCAGGAAGAGTCAGAGCCAGAGGAGAAGACTCTCCTGTGGTTTGAAGATGGAGAAAGGGGACAGAGACCAAGCAATGTAGGTGGCCATAAGAAGCTGAAAAAGACAAGAAAACAGATTTTTCTTTCAGAGCCTCCAGAAGGTACCAGTCCTCCCAACACCTTGACTTTAGCCCAACACCAGAATTCTAATAAATTCATGCTATTTTAAGCCACTAAATTTGTGGTGCTTTGTTACAGCAGAATCATGGGAGACCAACACAAGTACCATGAAGACAGTTTATGCAGAGAAAAGTAACACATACTTGACAAACACACTGAGTAATAGAATTGGAAGGGAATTTGAAAAATTATTCTTTCTGATACCTGACCTAAGACAAAGGGCAGTCTGTAGGACAGATAGTGGATGGTTGTGCATTATGTAGGAACAATGACTACATTTTATTTTGTTTTGTTTCTTCAGCCCTGCAAGAGATAAAATTCTGCTTGCCTTTCATTCATTTGAAAGACGTATAATTTATTTTTTATTTTATAAAAAAGCTGAGCTGTGTGGCTGGTAGGCAGGCAACTTCACCTGCAATCTTCCTGATAGAGATTGAATCTGGAGATACAAGCAGTAGCAATCAAGCAAAACAATCCCATAAACAGATGGTTTTGGAGACAACATATCTAGTTTTCTTTAAGCCAATTCACTTCAGCTGTGGTCTCACCCTGACCTCAACTCTACTTCTTAATCCCACAATTCATGGCGTGTGTGTGTGTGTGTGTGTGTGTGTTATTCATCTGAACTAAGCTTACCCTTGGCTTATGAAACATGTGAATTGGAAAGCTGTTCTCAAAATGAGCTCCCTCCTGGAGGATTTCCCAAAGCTTGGCCTGCTTTAATGACTTAACCAACAAGTTTTCAATGAACTGTTTTGAACCTGGCATTCACAATACACTTGCCTTGTCCTGAGTGATAGCTTTATGACAGGAAGCTTTGTTAGCTGGACCACCCGGGGAATGGGGCTTGAATAGAACATGGCTGCCTGCAGGCTCAAGAATGTGAGCTCCTCTGGACATGTCACACCTGTGTTCCCTCAGCTGCCCCCGACTCCTGTTCATTTCCCGTGAAACTCAAGGTGTTGAACCTAATCCATAGAGCCTTGCATCAATAGCTTCATTGATGGGTCTTTCTCAGGCCCTGGCTATGCTAGAAACCCCTTTCCATGTAGTCTAACGGTGCTGGAAGGCTGTGCAGATCATGCGTCTAAATGACATCTGAGATATGATGGAACTGTGTTTATGCAACAGCTCCAAAATAGCTCAACAGTGAACTATTTAGGATTTGCTGAATAGCACATTTTAGGGTTGACTGAATTTACCATTTTCACAATCAAAAGCAAAATAAAAATATCAATTTAGGTGAAAAAACCAAACTGATTTGAACATAATTTCTCATTCTGATGGGGATTCCTATAATTTCTACCCATTTGGTTAGTGTTTCAAACACATCAACGACCTCAGCTTGCCTCACCACACTCCATTCCTTCCAGCAATGCATCTTTTGGTTTAGAACCTACTCCTTCCCCAATTTTGTGGTAGGGTGGGTCCTAAGGGTACAGCACATTAGCCAGATTTAAATTTTATTCCTTTGGTCATAGTGATTGGTTCAGGGGCAAATGTCTGATCTAAGATGGACCAACCAGTGTAAATGTTGAGCTTTTGCTGAGAATGCTGGGACAAAGATGTTTGTTCCTTTACATAGATTTAAACCTAGAAGAATGTGGTCCTGGGATGTGCTCTCAGTCATCTGCAGCCATGTGTGACCTAAGAATGGAGTCAAAACTGACACATGGAACCCTACTGAACAAAAAACTGATTCCTGGTGACACTGTTTGAATCCTGAATCAAGTCTTTTCTGGACAGTTTAGTTTCATAAACCACTAAATTCCCTTTTGGCTTTCGTCGCTTTTGAGTTGGGTTTCTGTCACTTTCAATGGAAGAATAATAATTATTACAATAACATTAGAATGATACTGAAAGTTCAGATATTGTTCAAATCCAGTGGCTTAGTGGTGTCTATAAAAGTGTGGTGCTTGTATTAACTAAGTCCCAAGTCCTTGGATTTAAGTGCTTTCCAGGACTCTCAGAAATCAGGGAAGTGAGAACTTTGCTGTTGTTAGCATACCTAAAAATATAAAAGCCATCTATTTAGTCCAAAACCTTTAAATTCTTGAAAAGGAATTCGTATGTAAATACATAATTAGCTCTTGTGGGAAAATGATTTAAGTGTTTGATCCTGTTTGATTAAGCCGCTCTCATTTCTTCAGCAAGTATATTGGATACTCCAGTATTTAATGCATTCCTGCTACAAAATTCAAGTATAGAAAAGGTAAAAATAGCAGGGAAAAAGTAAAAATATATTTATATCTATCTATGGGCATTCTCCTCAGGATTAACACATAATAACTAGACCAATGGTGAGTTTTTAGAATACAGTTATGCAGATTTTGTATCTGTTTTCTTAATTATTGTTTCCTATTGAATATTAGATTAGCTTTTGGCAACAGAGATATAAGTTTTAGTGTTTCCCTTTAAGGATCTGAAATTTTGAACTTTTGAATGGATCTTTAGTTGACAGTTTATTTTGCCTTCCGTCAAAAGGTGGATAACAATGACTCTGTCAAACAAATGTGCAGTATTGTTGCAATACTGTTTAAAAAAATAACTGTGGTTTCTTAGATAAAAAAAATTTTTAGTAGGTAGGATGGTTTAAAAACCAAGTAAATAAGAACCAGTAACAGCATAAGTGTGTGTTGATAACAAATTCTTTTAAATGTTGATTGATATATTTTGCTAACAAATTCTAAAAATTAAGATAATGTTAATGAGAAAATTGTTTTATTTAAAATTTTATTTCCTCTTTGTGTCTAGCTCCTACCCAGCTCCCTGGCCTATCTCTCCTTTGTTTTCTGATACGTCTTTATTCTCTTTTCATTCTGCTAATTTCTTAATTTGTAACATAAGAACTTGTCATTTTCATAGGTTTAAAAGTGGTGGAGAGGAGCCTGGGAAGCTCAGTTGGTTAAGCCTCTGGCTTCAGCTCAGGTCATGATCTCGTGGTTCATGGATTCGAGCCCCACATCAGGCTCTGTGCTGACAGCTCAGAGCTTGGAGCCTCCTTCAGATTCTGTGTCTTCATCTCTCTCTCTGCCTCTCCCCTGCTCACGCTTGGTCTCTCTCTCTCTCTCTCAAAAATGAACAAACATTTTAAAAAAATAAAAAAAAAAAAAGAATGTGAATTTGGAAATAGGGCCGTTACAGAGGACATCAAATTAAAGTGAGATCATTAGGGTGGGCCCTAATCTAATATGATTGATATCCTTATGAAAAGGGGAAATTTGGACAAGAGAGAAGCCCAAAGACTATGTGAAGACACCTAGAGAGAAGATGGCCATGTGACTGGGGTGATGCATCGACAAACCAAAAAATACCACTGATTGCTGGAAAATGCCAGAAGCTAGAAGAGGCAAGGAGAGATTCTCCCCATGAGAGAGAGCTGTCAGAGAGGGCATGACGCAGATGACACCTCAATTTCAGCTTCCAGGACTGTAAGAGAATACATTTCTGTTGTTTTAGGGCACACAGTTTTTGGTACTTTGTTATGGTATCCATAGGCAAGGACTATGGAAACTTTTGGCACCTGGACTTTGCAATGGTTTATCAGCTCTCAAATGAAAGATTGATATTAAGTAACAACTTTTTTTTGTCTCCAGAAATTGGAGGAGAAATAGCTAAATAAGAAAAGGCCCTCTTGTTCAGTCCCCATAAGAAAATTTCTTTTCAATATTATTTGAAGGAATATGGCATGCAGTTCTAACGACTAGTCTTTTTTAAAGACTCTATCCACAGTTAAAATATATGGCCTGTAAAAGAAAATGAGACTGCTTATTTGAGACCAATTTTTTTTTAAGCCCTAATGTGGGGCTTGAACTCACGACCCTGAGATCAGGCCCGAACAGAGAACAAGAGTCTGCCACTCAACTGACTAAGCCACACAGGTGCCCCAAGACCAACTTTTATTTATGTATTTAAATGTTCTCAACGTATAAGGAAGATTTTAGTTATAAAAAAATCATTTTAAGGAGCCCCTCAGATCACAATAGACTCAGAATCTAGTTTTATGGGTACAGAAAAGTATCAAACTTTATGTTTTCTGAAAATTAAGAGAAATTACATTATAACTCTATTAATGACTGAAATTTTCATATTAGACAAAAACCTGTAACTACGCAAAATTACACATGCCTAGTCCAAAAACATCAGTAAGAAGCAACTGTAGATGGGCTCAAAATAATAAGTTCTATGACATTTAAAATTGAGATTTGGCATGTTTTTGAAGTAAACATAATGAGATGCACATGTGTGGGATTCTTTCCTCTCTTCTTACTTGTACTGTAACTACAAGTATCGATGACAATAATACGGCTACAGACACGAAATAGTTTCTCTTCCTTTCTGTCACTCTTTTCTCTCAAGTGTTCACATTATTTTTTATTGGTACCAATGTTCACATTTTTGTACCTTTCCCAAGTATATTGAGAAAACATGTCAATAAAAATTTTAATTTAAAAAATAGGTAGCCTGAGGTCCAGATAATAAAGACACATTCTTTCAAAAACAGGTATAAGGAGTACAGAATGGGGGGGAGGGGGCAAAGTTCTAGAACTGAAATCTTGACCTTAACAAACATACTATATATTTCTATCTCTTGTGGGCTGGACACTGAGACTTACCAAGCCCAACATGAATTTATTTGTGGAGATACAACTTGCCCTTCTATAATCGTACTTTTGTTGATAACATATTTCAACCAATTTTGTATTTTCTTTGGGTCTCTGAATTGATTTGCTAAAAGTTATCTACTGACCAAAAAGCTAAAACTCAGAATCCTTAAGTCATGAGACTTGTTCAGAGTCCATTTTTATTTTCTTCCAAAATTTTGTGCAAGTTGCAAGAGAGGAGACACGAATTATCTTATTAATTCTACTAAAACATGGATATACTTTTTAAATACAGGGACAAAAAGTAGTATTGATATAATCTGTATATTCTTTTTTTTTACTATTTGACCTGACTCTATTTCTCTTTGAAGAGAAGTCCCAAGAAAACTTGTAATATGTGAAAAGTCAATTTGTTTAAAAATCGTCACCAACTCTACCCTGGTTTATCAGTAGGAAAAGTTATCAATTATTAAAAAAACTAGTAATACTCCCAAGGTATCTACTTCTGCTACAAAGAAATTAAGAATTAATATTTTACTTGGCACCTTGAGTCTTGTGGAAATCAATTTAAAAATCCCCACCATAGTGGGAAGTTATTTGAAAATGCATATAAGGTTCAATAGTCATTAGGAAGCAATTAATCAAAGGTAAAGACAACAATGAAAAGAAAATGTTTGCATAGTCTCCTGCCTTAGTATCAATCATCTGTTTTGCAAATTTTCACGGTTATTTTCAATATTTCAGGCAACTTCCTCACTCATTATCATTCATTATCATTTAGCTCTGATTCTATCAGACTGTGCTAAAATAGTAAGATGAGATCAAGCTAAATGCATACCAGAAGGTATAGTCATTTGAAATGCATTCTAAAATCAATTAGAAATTAACCTGGGTTATCAGTGGAGGTAGAAACATAATTACAGGCAATTGAGAATTGACTGTGTACATTGTGTTCATATGCTTGTGTTTTTGTACAGGCTGATATGATTCTGTGAAATGAGGGGAAGCTCTTAAATGATTTGGCTGCTTCTGCCTTATTTTATGGTTGGGCATTCAGTTGACATCACAGGTTACAATATGAAGTCTAGACCTGCTAGGTAGGGTGCAGCTCTGTGTTCACTCTGATGGTGGTATGGCTCACCTCCAAAACCTTTCTTATGAGTTGACCTTGTTATTCTCACCTGCATGTCTCAACCTATATTGGGCTTAAAATGTGAGTATCAACTAAATGGAAATAGAGACTTTCCCCCTTTCTGTTCTTTCTCCCCCTCTGCCTCCTCTGTCTCCTTTACTTTTAGTTTGTTTTTTGTATGCATATGCATTATAATTCTTACTGGTCCAGGCTCCACACTGAACTTTGACAATGCCTGAAGAAATCCTGTCATTAACACATAGGGAACAAAAGTGGCCTTCTTTTACTTCTGGGCTTTTGCCTTCTGGAGAAAGAATGAGAAAATTCCTTATTCAAGGGATTGCTCATCCTTTTCTAAATTGACTTGCAGATTTGCTTTTATCTAGGACATCTTGTAAGGTGTATGGGCGTCTGCCTCCCTGACACCCTAAGTCAGATGAATGGCCTCTTTTTCAATAACTTTCACTTTGATATACATATTTTTGAAAGTTTTCCCCCTTTCTTCCTTCAGAAAATTGGATGTGTTAAATATGCCCTGCCTGCTTTAGCATTGCCTGTCTGGCGGAGTGCTGGAAAATTTACATTTAAACAGCACCTCCAACAGTTCTTAATGATGTGCTGAAAGGCGGCTGGCTCAAGTCCAAGTCTGGGGTTTTACTGCTTAGGCAGGAAGGTCAGTTTAGTCCTAAGGGGAAGGAAAAAAAAGTACTATACTCTGTATATCCTGCAAAAGAAAACTTACAGATTCAGATGTAATATTTAAAATACTTCCTTCTTAATTTCAAAGTAATTGCTTTCAGTAGGCAGTGAACTCCCAATGGTTAAAATTATTAGCTTAAGACGTTTTGCTTTAGTTTAGACAAAAACCTCTAAGTGGCCTACTTTCATTTTCGTTTGGTTGAACAGTTTGTGGTTATAATATTTAAAATAAACTTTTAAAATGATCTCGTTAAGGGGGTAAGGGAGTTAAAAAAAAAACCCACCAAACCTCAATTTTTGAAACCTTTATCCTGAAGACCTCTGCCTAATTGTTCCAATAAAGATATAAAAACTTGTATCAATTATGTGAGTTTAGTATAGTCTCAGAAGCAATAGAAAGCCAAAAAAAAAATGCAGTCACGTTATGTTTTATGTCTTAGATTAGCTACTCATTTTGTTTTTCATGAATTTTAAAGACATGGTTATGCCTACCTGAGGTACCTTAATAGCTCAGAAGGAAAATCTTAGCGACATAGGACTACCTGCCAACTGACAAGGAGATTACTTATGGATGATGTGTGCTCTTTAGTTATCCCTGAAACTCCCCTGGTACAATTAACTGGTTGGGAGGTGAAGGCTAGGACAGGCAGATTAATGTAACAACTTTCCTTCACAACTAAGTCATTTGTTAAATAAAATCTATGGGAAAGCTAATGCCATAAAAGAAGTTAGATAGCATCACCATGGTGTTACCCTTGAACTCTAGAGACTAAATGATCTTCAAATAAGTAGTATTTAAACAAACCCCTTTACAAACGAAATGAAAGACTAGAGAGTTTATTTAATAACCACCACAAACATAAAGTAAGTGGTACAAAATTCTATTTTCTTGACTTGATTTTGATAATAATTCAATGTGCTGAGTAAGCCTTCAAATCCTGAAGTTAAACTCCTCCCCCTCCTCCCCCCCTCCCCCCGCCCCCCACATTTTCCACTGCTTCATCTATTGAAAAAAATGATTGCTACTGCTCTTGGTTATTTTGAGCACAAACCATGTTGTCTAATGCATACCAAAGAAAGCTGGTTAATGGACATCAATCAGTTCAGAAATTGCTCAAAGACAGCTTGTACATTATGTTGAGGCTTGAGGATGGGACGATACCCCTATGCCATCACAACAGTGCAAAGCACAGTAGGAAACTTCTTGTAATTTTCTGCCCAAGGGTCACTCACTGCATGAAAACAAGAAGGCTGCAATCTGCTTTGCGGTACACTGAAATATTTTGTATTCCTACTTGGTTTCTCTAAGAACAGAATTTTATGAAGTCTGAGATCATTCTGAGGGGCATCCATTAAAATGTGACTGCCTGTGTGCAGATTTCTCTATAATGATGTTTCTTATTCTTCTTTTCGGTTATAACCCCCTTTGAGAATGGGTAAAAATTACAGAGTTTACAAAAAATGCACACACGCACAGAAGTTGCATATCCACGAAGTCCCTCAGCATGTCTTGGAGCCCCTGCTGCACACAAGCTACACTTGATCTGATTGATGAATTCATCTTACATTTTTATAACCTTTCTAGGCTGCCTGCATTTTACTGGTACTTCTTGGTCAGGGAGCCAAGATTCCTTTAAAAATCCACACACACAAAAATGAGATTCCTTGAAAAGGAGCAGTAACAGACAAACAAAACTTAAAACCCAACAACCCCCAAGATTCGATTCCTCTAGGAAAATCTGTGTCATTACTTTTCCAGGTGTTGCTATCTCATTCCAGCTTACTGAGGTTCTAGTCCTTTCTTTCCCATTGCTGCTTCCATGTGCTCTTCTACCTTCCCCTCACCTGACCCCAACATGGACACATTCTTACTCATTTTGTTCCAAACAAGTGACACCTTTGTAACTGCACACTCGTTTAATTTGTGTGACCAGATCCCTTCCCTTCCAGTGTATGCAATTTTGTGTCACAGAGTCTTTCTTCTGAAAAGACTTCTTCAGGAAGCAGAAGTTCTGAACTGAAGAAATGCTCTCCTTTCTCAAATTAGAATTTGAGATTAGCTCTGGATACAGTGCGTTGACTCATTTCAAATTTAAGAGATTATACACATTTTCATCGGTACCAGTTTTCTCTTTCTACCTTAATGAGCCAAATATTAACCAGTTTCACACCTCCCTCCCCTTTTGCACCTTACCCTTATCTCCACATTCCAAGAAGAGTAGCATCTGTAAGATCCTGTGGGTTTTTACCTGCGGGAGGGAAGACTCGTGGTTATCTCCCATGTAAATGGTTTCTCTTTAAATGCAGGTTTCCAGTTTTCCACTAGTTGGGGCTCTATACAAAGGAAAGAACACTGAGGCGCTGCTTCAGAATTACTAACACAACAACGTTTTAAACAGTGTCTCTGAACTATTTCCTCAGTCTCTGAAGTAGGCTCCCTAATTTTCGTTCCAATGTACCAATCGCTAGGTTGGTATTATATAGCTGGATCAGTTGTGTTTGCTTCGTTTACCTTCATCAGAGAAGTCTCAACCCAGTTGATTGCTTCTGGTATCACTTGCAGGGATCCAGTTCACCCCATGCACAGTTATTACAAAACATGAAAATATAAAGTACACAAATAAAACATTCGGTACATAAACAGCAAGAAGGTCTTTTCTGCAAGTTTTTTTTTCTAGGGCAGGGTAGACCCCAGTCTTCTCTTAAAGCTCAAGTGGCAAAGTTCTGCATAAATTAGACCCTTAATGAGTATGGTTTGATTTCTGTCTCTACTTAAGGACCTGAGTTTGGACAAGATTGTCCACTATCGGTTCTCTTAAAAACCCATTGGAAAACTGTCTTGGTCCATGCTAACGTTTGGCTTTACTTACTCTGTGTCAGGTTGAAAGATTACCTTGGGTAGTCATATATAATCAAGGTCTCCCAGTGCTTTGCTTACCCTTGTGTTTTGTTTTGGTTTGTTTATCCTGTCTCTTTCCACCTCCCCGGAGATCCTTTGGCAAATCTGATAAACAATGCCTTTTTCTTGCTCAAGGCAGAAAGTCCGATCGAATACAATGGGAGGCCAGACTTGGCTGAAATGCCAGCTGCAGGTGTTCTCTGCATTGTGGTCTTGTAAACCAGATGCTGGGAGGCCAGCTCCTGCTTCCCTTCTCTGTCTACACTCCGGAGACCACCACTCCTGGGTAGGACCAGGTTGAAGAGAATAATGTACACACCACGGCATCCTTCTGACAGATAAAATGAATTGTCCTAGAAACATTTTCACAAAGTTCTCCTTGAAGTTCTCAAACACATACAGTTTGATTGGTTTTCTCCCTCCCTTTCCTGATCTGACACGGCCATCCTCTCAACACACATGCGCTGGACAATGTAGTCTACTAGAAGCAGATTCTCAGTGGCAAGTTTATTTTTCTCTGGATTATATTATCTGGAAAGACAAGACCGGCCATGGACAATAGGGTGATGATTTTTATGGTTCTGATAACAATGACACAGATGCCAAAAGCCTTGCACAGCCTCAGATTTTATGAACATTTCTATAGGTGCCATAAATCGCTGAACCATCCAGAAAGAACATTAAATCTTCTATCTCGAATGTTGAACATTAAATAAGAGATCAGGGAGAAATTGGTCCCTGTTGGAAGGTGACTATGCTATAAGCACTGGCTGCCAGAGAGGTTGGTTCTGGTATTTTTATTAAGCTGATTCTATGTTATATTATTTCAGTTCTAAACATTAGTAATAAATTGACTGCATGTGTATTCGAACCCTTAACAGCACACCTGAATGAATTAAGTTCTGTCCTGCTGTTAATATTTTTATTTCCAATTTCAATGTTACTTTTTGTCACAAATGCCTTTCTGGACAGAGTTAATATCTTGTGTTCATACAGAGGGATATATTTTTCTCTGTGCATCCCTGTACAGTGTTCCTAAAAGTCAACTGCAAAAGCTTTTGCCTTGAGGATTAAGGAACTGACCCCACTCCACTCTGGAGGCCTGCATGCAAATGCCTCCAGTGAGAGTGTGGGGGCCATGGCCTGGAGGAGAGGCATGTTACTGGGCCTTCTCAACACCACCGTCTCCTCATCCAAGAGAACCTGGTCTCTTGTCAGTGAGCCTCTACTGACACGACAGCTTAAAGAAGCGCTTTAGATGTGTTTCCTGTAGCTCTGTAACTCGTGGATATAGTTTTGTTCCTGCATGCTCAGACCAAGTCTAGCGTGAAGAGAATACTTTGAGATGAAGAATCTGGGGTGGGTCTGTGAGAACGGCAGGACAAGAGGGGGGGTAGGGTGGGAGAGGAGTGACAAATCAGAACTAGTGGGGTTGACGTGATATCAAGGATATGTGTTGTTTGCTGAAAATTCCTTGAAATAAACCAAAGGGTTCACAACACGTTTTCCAAAAAAGGGACAACTTCAATTCACACCCATCTTCTTCTCAGCCAAAGCCTCATTAGAAGAGGCACCAAAACCTAACACAATTAGGGGAAGAGAGAGGGGGGACTCTGGTAGGTGAGAAACTATGGAGAGATACCCTGACCTGCAGATGTGTTGTGCCCAGAGTTTGGAATCCACTTGGGGGCGGCCAATGGGGCACAGGGGGTTCCTTAGATGGAGATGAATATGGAAATGGAGATTACAACCTAAGATAAACAATGCATCTTTTATCGAATACGTTTGGAACTGTTTTCACTTATCTGCACGGCTCTTTTGTGCCTCTTAATTTGTCCTTGAAGCTCTGTATCTAATCATTAGCTGAGCAACCAACAATTCTCCCTCGGTCCCCCACCCCTTTTTACAACCAACTTTAATCTTTCGACTCAGTGAAAAACATGTTTCCCCTATCATAACTGGTTTAACAAAAATTCTCTTTCAAGTTTAGATTGCTCAGATACAATGCTTTCCTGCAGCTTCATGCTGGAGAAAGGAATTTACATTAGAAAAGAGAGATTTATGATAGCATTGAATTTCCATTTGAATACGGAGAGTTAATAACATGCATATGTTTTTTTATTATTATTATTTTAAGGTTTAAACTACCCCATAGGCAAGAGGAAAGCTGGAAACTTCGGGGCTGGCAGGACTCAATGAATAATTTAATCTGGATTTCATTCACAAACAGCAGCTCACTCCTAGGGAAAGGACTGGTGTGCTTCCCCAGATCGGAACTGGAGTAAGTGCCAGGATTTCCTGATTTGTTTACATTTCTCAAAAAACTTTTCCCCCCCGGACCAGGACAGAATTAGACTTCCTTTTCCACTTTTGGCTCCTTCCAGGCTATTCTTGCTCAAGGTATTCTCTCCCCTTTCCCTGCATTCTTCTTTGTCGAAGTCTCAGCTGGGTTCTTTTGTCTCCCAGAAACACTGGGAGGCAGTGAAAGATGTTGGCGGAAGAACCATGGTCATCGCGACAACAATGCGTCCACTGAAGCCCGCTTTTCCTGGACCTTTTCCTGGACCTTTCCTGGCCTTTTGCTCCACCTCTGCATCTCAAGTCTTCTGATCTGTCTCTCACGAAGCCTAGGAAAGCAGTCTGGGAGGCCTGGGGTGTGATAGGCATCAAGTGACCTGGCTAAATCGTGAGGCTCCAGAAGGAGAAACTGAAATCACTTCCATTCACATGCACTCTGCTGGTGAGACCTATCCTTCAGATAACACAATTTCATCCAGATCTAAGCGTGGGGCACAAATGTTTCCCTTTCAGGGGCCAAGTTTCTGGGACTTGTGGCTAGGGGCTTCTCTTTCCCCCTGTTACCCTTTCTACTCCACTTTCACCCTCTTGACCGTCTATAGTTGTTACAAAAGCTTGTTTTGAAAATTTACTCTACGTTCATCTGTTTATAAATGTTTGGCAATCCGGGGATTAGTTCCATTTCCTAACAAGGGAAAATGTAGGCTGCGCTCAATGGCCTATGTGCATGTACAAAAAGCAGGCAGATCTTGCAGGGGCAGGGGGGTGGTGGTTGGCACAAATAGGAATAAGTCAGAAACACACCAGCTGTCGGAGGGAGAGAGGACAGGTTCATTGAAGGAGAGGTGTAACTTTCTTGTTTATTTGCAGTTCCATTTCTTTTTTCCTTCTCTCTTGTTTCTGGGGCTAAAGGTCTCTTTTGATTTCACTAGTTAAGGTCATCTCTGTTTTGAAACAGGTCTGCCTTTTTGGCCCTAGGGATCATTGTGACAATTGTCTTGAAGCAACCCTATCCTCCCCTCTTACCTTTCTTCCCCATTTTGGGTTCCCTGGGGCAGCCAGTGTCATCTGTCCTTTTTGCTTTCCTGGAAATCAAACCTAATTCTCAGTAGAGAAGCAGATCACTTTGTTTGAACTGGTGTATGGCTCTTTAATTAATTAGCACCATCCCAGTGTTATTTGCATCATAACAGAAGAAGAAATTTGAAGTAAAGGAATGAGTCTCTAGTGGTGGAATTTATGATACCAGTGGAGGTCCTCAAAGCAATATGTCTTCCAAGTGCTCCTGTAATCACATCATATTGAAGGTGGATTATGTTTAAAGTAGGGCCAAGTCAGGCACGTGTGTTTATTTATATCCTTATATATAGGTATGTAGATCTACACACAAACAGAGCTTATCACAAAGATCTTGCTGGTGCCGCTGTGCGGACTGATGAATGACCACGAGCCTTTTCTGAACCATCTACTAAAATAGTGGAGCTATGCATCAAGACAATATTTAGCTATTCTGAAATGTCATTCATGGCGTTTGTTTAATCACTCAGGTAACTGTGGGGATGCCTATTTTTTAGAAGGCCAAAATGGACTCTCTTCTATGCTCTCCTACAAAGTAAGGCTCACCAAATGGCTATGTTTTCACTATAACCTAAACACACATTAAGATGCACCCCGTGGGGGCACCTGGGAGCTCAGTCGGTTAAGTGTCTGACTCTTGATTTCGGGTCAGGTCATGATCTCATGGTTTGTGGGCTTGAGCCCCACGTCAGGCTCTGCGCTGACAGTGAGGAGCCTGCTTGGGATTCTCTTTCTGCCTCTCTCTCTGCTCCTTCCCCACTCATGGACATGCATATGCTCTCTCTTTCTCTCTCAAAATAAATATACTTAAAAAATAAAAATAAAAAAAGATACACCCGGTGAACTCATGTGCACAAAGAGAGTTTAAATGGACACCAGCATATCTCTGGACAGCAAAAGAATACAATTTTTCTTTTTTCTCCTACTGGTTTCAGAGACAGTACTGTAGGTGTACATGTTACAGAAAGAAGCAAGGTTTAACTTTTTGATGATTTCCTTCAAATCTTGCTTTGGATTATATTCTACAACAAGCACCTAGGAAATGATCAGCTAACAAGTGTAAGTGATGTCCTCATCAGAGTTTAGAGAAAGATAGAAAATGAGTAATGACATGAGGTCCAATATGAAATGTATCTTCTAAGGGGAACTCCCCCCACCCCAACAAACATGTGTGATGGGAAGGGAAAAAAACAGGTTTAGAACAATGTTAATAGAAAACCCAAAAATCTCTGAAATCACATGAACATATATGCAAACTAGATTGTAGAACAGAATGCATTTATTTTTTTACCCTTTCAACTACTTCAGTGAGCTATGATTGACATAGAGAAAGCTTTGCATATTTGATGTCTGTGGCTCCATGAGTATGGGGGAGAATATGGTACGTTTTTGTACTGTGTATACAGGTACTGCAGCTATCAGTATTTTCCAGTATGTTTCATACAACGTTGCATGTTCTTAATTCCAGGTCTTCATTTCAAGAGAAGACCAGAGGTAGGCAGCTTACCTCAGACAGCTTTCCCTATGTGTATGAATATATCCAATAATCTGTAGGACCTTCAGATTCCTCTATTGTTAGTATACAAGACCAACGGGCTCATCTGAAGGGACCCTTGGACCCTTAGGAATTCCGGCTTGAGTACTCTGTAGGCGGACCCAATGATTCTTTTGGGATTGTCTCCAGTACTAATCTAGACTTCCGCACAGAGAAAACACGGATAGGCTCCAAGACGGCCCCAGCGTGCCAGGCACCGGAGGTGCTGAAGATGAGTTAATTTCCATGTAGCAAGTAAACGTACTGGTTTTGCCTTGTGATTGTCAGAAGCCTGAGTGGGCTACTGTGCCAGGCACTCAAGAGTAGTCTGAGTCCTGGCAGACTGTATCACCTCCCTAGCCTGTGAGGGGAAGATTTTTCCTCTGCTGCGAAAGGTGCACCTGCCGCTTTCTCTGCAAGCTGGTGATGCTGAGAGGCTGCAAAGGTACACATTTTCTAGGGCCCGATTTCTGTCTTCTTATATACCATGTTCTTAGCTCAATAGCTACAGAGCTACTGTATGTTGAGCAAGATGTAAAAATACAGTAGTCTCCAATCCTAGAAACGTTTTCTTTTAATAACTGCCACACTTACGTGACTTCAAATGTATACATGGTGGGTGAGTAGCTGAAGTCAGATTCCAGTTATATATAAATGACTTCATTTTCTTTTTAAAGAGGTATTTTGTATTTGGAACCTGTCATGTCTCCACCAAGCTTCTGAGTCTTCACAGCTGGGTTCTCCTTGGTCTTTAGGGAGGTGCTGTAGACATGTCCGCTGCCTTCTAGGTTCCCAAAGATGCCTTAGAAAGAATCACTGCCCAAAGCCATGATTCCTGGGTAGTTTTGTTCACTGAGAGACCAGCAGACTGCCTGGGCACATGGGCAGCCGTCAGCTTGGGGTGAGGTGGGGCTGCACAGAGTAAGTTAGCAGATCTGAAAAACCATCTGGTTCTGACCAACGTGCAGATTTGGCCTATTCCACACTTGGCAGAGAGTGTAAAGACCTCCATTTCAGAGGAGGGAAAGCTGGGACTTATGGGGAGGGTGTGATCACTCAAGACTACTTTGGGATCCACTGGTAAAACAAGATGAAACCACCCAGTTTGTGACTATGGGACCAGATGGGCCTAGGTATTTTTTGAGCCAATGGCAGAGTTGTCTCTCTTATTTCCTTTACCCCACCCCACCCAGCTCTGATACCTCTTCCTACTACTTAAGCTTAACATTTTTAGATCCCCTGGAGAGCAAGGGACCTTGGCTGGGACGAAGTCCACACCCACCATGCCCACCCATCTTGGGCCATCTTGTTATCTCTTCTTGGAGTGTGATTTAGTTCCACATGACACTAAGATATGATAACCTGAACTCTATTACTTTAGGAAAGACAACAGAGCAAAAAAATGCTTGTTGGAATAGCCCTGCTGATTATAGCTAGCAGGTGTTATCTTGGAAGAGGATGGAAAATGACACAGAGCCAAGAGTTGTTTTGGATAGCTAAAGTGAATTCAAAAATAGACGAAGATCTGCCCACACGTTAAGAAAATCCTCAAAGACAAGACAACTGTCAAGGTTGCACTTCTTAGCAGTTATCACCTACTTTTTGTTTTCTGCTTCATCAGCTATATAACCCTGCAAGTTTCATTATTAGGATTTCCTGCTACACTTTTAGTTTTCAGTTACAGATTGACTAGGGCCTGCCAGTATGTCTGGCCTACTGATGTTTGCTGGTAGATTATCCTTGTAAAAGCTACTATCGCAAGGGTTCATTTTTGAAAGGTAATGAGGAATGACAATTCAAATAAATTCCACAGCCTCATTGCTAGGGATGGTCTAACGACTATGAACAAAACAGAAAGATGGACTCATTTTAAATAAACCTTCGTGTTTAAAATACAATAGCAAACTAAGCAAACCAGCCAAAAAACACCCCACAGTTGAATTTACCAACCTGAAGAGTTCAGACTTTGCCCAAGTCAGGGACCGACATCTAGTACAGGGATTCATTTTCCCTTTTCTCAATATTGAATGGAACTCCTTTTTTATTTTTATTTTTATTATTTTTTTTATTTTTTTTTTTTAATTTTTTTTTTTCAACGTTTTTTATTTATTTTTGGGACAGAGAGAGACAGAGCATGAACGGGGGAGGGGCAGAGAGAGAGGGAGACACAGAATCGGAAACAGGCTCCAGGCTCCGAGCCATCAGCCCAGAGCCTGACGCGGGGCTCGAACTCACGGACCGCGAGATCGTGACCTGGCTGAAGTCGGACGCTTAACCGACTGCGCCACCCAGGCGCCCCTGGAACTCCTTTTTTAAAGGCTTATGATTTATTGTCTAAAATTGGAACTGGGACAAATTCAAAGCAGGATGAAAGGAAGTCTCTAAAACAATAGCATTGAAATTCTCCCAGGGCTTTTTCAATTGTGAGAATGTAGTGTAATGGAGTTGCTACACTGTGTCGAGGCAGAGGACTCCATAGACTTGCCACAAGCCCAAGTGGTGTATTTTTGAATTTCTGTCTAAGCAGGTGGCCTCCATTGATGGAATGAACATTGATAGGGTTTTTATTCTCTCTTGTGTTGAAAATATTCTACAATTTTCCAGGGATTAAACACACCTAGGCTAAGCAATGAACATGAGAGTCCGTGTTCCAGTCCTCAATATAAAGCTTCAACAATCCTGTGTGCCAGGGTCTAAGCCACACATTTTGCATGCATTAGTTCATTTGAACTTCACAACAATCTTATGGGCACAGGTACTATTACTGTTTCTATTTTACAGATAAAGGAACGGAGAGGTTGAGCAACGTGCCTAAAGCCACGTGGCTTGTGAGTGGCAAAGTCAGGATTTGAAGCTGGCTAGTCCCACTCCATTGTTACACTCGTAACCACTCGGCAGCATTGCCTCCTAAGAGAAGTAAATTGCCCGATTCAAGGATGTTAGTAGGCTTAGTAGGAATTGATTTGTTGTCCAGAGAAGCCTGACATGTATAGTTTTTGAGATGAATCCTGATATTTTCTGCCACTGACTAACGAGGCTGGATAGGCAGGGTCCTGCTATGTTTTACTACACAGCTGATAATCCCGATTCAATTTCATTCTCATCCCAGCCTGCCTGTTTCTGACAACGATTGACGTAGCTTACATGCACGGATATATTTTTCTTCCAGGCCTCTGCAGAGCTGCAGTCTCATTTCAACCACTTCCTAAACATCACTGCTGAATCCAAGCCTTCAGGTACCTCCACCATCTACACTGACCCCTCTGGCTCCACCCTAAACTCACTCTTCGTTTGGATTTCTCTACCTCCCTAAGGTGTCACCCAGTCACCCAGACTTGGAAGCGCAGGGTAAGATTCATTTCCCTCTTTCCTATACCGTCCCTGACCTATCCCCTCCACAAACACATGATCGATTAGTCATCAAGCCCTGTGGATTCTCTGTGCCGCATCTCTCCCTGCATGGCTCTGTTGCGAGGAACCAAACTGCTAAAATCAGATTTTGGAATAAGTTTCCAGCTGGTTTGCCCCCGTTCAGGCTCTCTGTCCTTGACCTAACTACCAGACTGAAGTTGTGAACCGACTTCTTTAAGAGTTTTTCGTGGTCTGTGAGGTGCCAGGCACTGTTCAAAGCTGGACACATATCACCTCTCTGCCTTGCTTCTTGCTGTCCCTTCCACTTGGAATATCCATCTTCACTCTCCCTCTTGCCAAAATTTCTGCTTTCAGCCACCACAGAGTTCTCTGCTTTGCCAATGGATGAGGTCGCAGTATGCACACATCCTTTCCTCCCTGAGCTGAGGCAAGAAAGATTTAAAGAGCTCTTGCCTGACACCTGACTGTGGTAGAAAGTCTCTTGGTACTGATTTAGCCTGTTCACCCTCCTCGGTTTCTGCTTTGATTCTAATGCCCACCTTAGACCTTAGTCTTAGTACTTGAATTTATGCTACATGTTTGTTTTTTGAGTTCCTCATGGTAACCTTCTATTTCATACATTTTCCACAGTGTCCCCTTACTATAACCCTGTCCATACACTCCATCCCTGTGAGACCCAACTTCCCCAAAGACTCTGCAGTTTCTGATACTCTACTTGCCTCTTTGGAAACTAAATATTGTGGTTCATTGGTTCAACAATGAATAAAGGTTTATTGAAGGCCTTCTATGTGCCAGAGGCCAGTTACACAACACATAACAGGAACGATAATTTCCTCTTCCCCTGGAGTTCATTCACTCTCTTACTAGGGCAAGCGGTTACCTCAAGAAGATAATTTTGGAGAACAAGAAAAACCATGGAGGAAACAAAATGGGCTGCTGAGATGGAGGAAGAGGAAGGCAGAGGCTGGTTTAGATAAGATGCTAAGGGAAAGCATCTCAGGTTGAACTTGAATGTTCAGAAAGAGCCAGCCATGTGTAAAATCAGGGAAATTGTTCCAAGCAGAGAAGACTGCAGATGAGAAAGATCCTACTGGGTCCACCAGCCTGGCATGCCCTAGAAACAGAAGAGAGGCCAACAGATGAGCAAAGGAGGGGAAAGTGGAAAGAAAGGTGGCCATAGGGGCCCAAGCACAGAGGTCTTGTTGCCATGTCCCTGAGAGGTAGTTTTGTTGGATTTTCCCCAGTTGTTGGTTGCCTGACCCTCCAGATCTTTTGTACTGTTCATCGCACTGACCTTCCCCTTAGTCCCCTCTGGGCTGATTTGTCCTCCCCTAACCCCTAGACGCACCTATTTCGGTGGCAGGATATGGTTATGGACTGTTGGATTCCACTCACTGCCCATCTCATGGTCATTACATGGGCAATACCCAGTCAGCACACATCCAGGGAGGGATGGTGCCCAACCAAGTTCTATTTAACTTTCAAAGCCCAATTCCCATACCAGTTTCTTCAGGATGTTTTCCTAAATGATCCTAGCTAGAGAAAGACCCTTTCCCAGTACCCTGCCTTGGTCTGAGCCATCGCATGCTAGTTTGTACTGTGGTGTCACCTTCCCTTGCAGATTGCATGCTTTTGATAGTAGAGACCATGTCGGCTATGATTTTGTTTTGCTTGGATTAAACAGCATAGTGTCTTGCTCTCAGCAGCCATGTGACAATAACTGTGTTTTGAAGAATAAACTCTTTGTGATGGTTTCTGGCTACTGTCATGAGGATTAAGAATATCTGTAAAGCACCTAGAGCACAGTGGTTTCTAAATAAATCATAATATTGTGATCATTATCATAATTGTGTGACCTTGGGCATAACTCTTTATGTTTAAATGCTGCTGCTGGAAAGAATGATTTCGGGGGTGCCTGGGTGGCTTAGTCGGTTAAGCGTCCAACTTCGGCTCAGGTCATGATCTCACGGTCTGTGAGTTCGAGCCCTGCGTCGGGCTCTGTGCTGACAGCTCAGAGCCTGGAGCCTGCTTTCTATTCTATGTGTGTGTGTCTCTCTCTGCCCCTGCCTTGCTCACGCTCTGTCTCTCTCTCAAAAATAAATAAACGTAAAAAAAAAAAATTAAAAAAAAGAAGAATGATTTCTAAAATGTTTTCTGGTTCTAAAACTTGAGCACGAACTGAAGAATCTCAGGAAAAGACAATCTTTGGCTGGTGGGTAACATTTCCCCAGTGGGAAGGCTTGAGGGCATTGCAGGTTCTTTTATAATATTGGCGGTAATTCACAATAGGTTATTTTCAACAATGTGACAAGTGGGTATTGGCTCTTAGTCATATTTCAGATATTTTGAGTGTATAAACAGTGATAGTACTTTTTTTCAACTGTGTACCTGCAGTAGTGAGCATTGTCAGAGAGGTGGGTAAACAGAAATTCTCACATACTTCTGTTGGGTCTGTATGTCAGTACACTCTCTTTGGAGGATTAGAAAATAGCTAGGAAAGTAAAAGGTGCATATATTACATGATCCAGCAATTCTGCCCCTAGAGAAACTCTAGCACATTCACCAAGAAGCTTATTTTTGCAATTCATGAGAACTTTGCTTGTCATAATAAAATTCGAAGCACCCCAAGTGTCTGTGAACGGGAGGGATAAATACACGGTGGTGCATTTATATAGGACCATTAAGATAAGTGAGTTACATACACAAATGTCAACACGGATAAATACCAAAACCACAACACTCAGTGAAAAATCAAATTGCATAATCATAATACCTTTTCAACCAAGCTAAAAACATGTAATATACAGTTATGGATATGAACATATACTGTAAAAGTATAGCAACGTGCACGGGAAAATGCCAAATTCAGAACTCCAGGAGGGACAGAAAGAGGGGGAATAACATTAGGAGAAGGGTATGTAAATGGCTTCAACTGAGTAAAGAATATGTTTTTTTCCTTAAAAAATAGTTGAAAGAAATAGGGTAAAATATTAAGATTTGACGAAGCTGGATGCATACATCAGTGCTTATTATTACTATATTCCTTTTGTAGACATGTAATAATTAATAGAAAAGAAAATATAATGATTAAAATATACTTGGAAGTAGCTGGATTTGAAAGAAAACAGGTAATTTAAGCAACTAGTGAAGTGGCTGTCTAAACCCTGCGTCTTAATGCTTGTCTTTGTCTTCGCCTAGGAAAAATCCCTGGATTTGAGACTAAGTGTCAATAATCACAGTAAAAATAGGGGGTGCGTGAGGGGCTCAGTCGATTAAGCATCCGACTTCAGCTCAGGTCATGATCTCGCTGTCCGTGAGTTTGAGCCCCACATCGGGCTCTGTGCTGACCGCTCAGAGCCTGGAGCCTGTTTCTGATTCTGTCTCCCTCTCTCTCTGTCTACCCCCCCTCCCCCCACTCATGCTCTGTCTCTCCCTGTCTCTGTCAAAAATAAATAAACATTAAATAATTGCAGTGAATATAATGAAAATAATTAAGATGACACATTTTGAAAAGTATTTCTTACTATTACATCCTGGAAGTGTTTAACATTATTTTCCTTTAGACAGATTTCATCTTACCAAATGCCCAGTGAAGTACTTAGTTTGGACGGTCTTTTACTTTCATTTAAATATCTCATGTGTTTATCTTATCTTTCCAGCTGAACTGAACCAGAACCCTGATCATCCAGGTTTTAGTCTTGAGTTTTTCTTGGCAAAAGCACGCTGCTCTCCTACTCAATAAGTGCTTTTTGAGGGGACGAATAAATAACCATAATTTTAATGCACCAATCTCTCTTGTAAAAGAAACCTCCGCACTCTGAGCACAGCAGCACCATTTACCTACTGAAGAATCTGATGTGTCTCTAGGAAGCAGGACATGACAGTATTCTTTTCCCAACATGCAGGTATCCCAGCCTGCAGAGCCCCACAAAACAACCAACTGACCTGATTTTTATTCCAGAGTTTATAAAAATGCACACTTCACTTCTTTCTGGAGAAGGCTGCTGGCCTCCCCTCAGGCCCCGAGCACAGGAAATGGTCCCTGCCACGGTCTCCGGCATCACTCAATCTCACGCAGGAAACATGCACCTGGCCCACCTCTGTTCCATTTTGATTGACACTTGTATTGCTCAAAGGCAAAAGTCAGATTTTAATATTCAGACATAAATACTTACTGAATTCTCAATGATGGCAAGAAAAGGGAGAGGACATAGGCCAAAGTTTTTCAGCAATGTGGATGAAAGCAGTCTTTATTTTTTTCTCTAATACTTGGTCCAGCTTTGAGGTTCTCTAGTTCTAGCAGATAAAACGCCAAGCCTTTGTAGTGTGTTTTGTTGTGTTTTTTTTCTCCTCCTCTTCTTCTTTTTTTTTTTTTTTTTGATGTGAGCTGGCATCTCTCATGAAAAGATAAAGGCATCAATTAAGTATACTACCAACCCCCAAGGATAAAAGCTATTGTTGTGAACAGGGGTTCGGCACGCACATGGTATCAAGTAAGGGCCTGGAAACAGACGCTGCCAATGAAAACAGATGTCTGTCTCCTTCAAGGAGCCCAAATTATGTGTATAGTAGCCATTGCTAATCTCCTGATTGACTTAACAATGATGGTACCGATGAACTAATTTGGTTGAGCACAATCATTGCCATTATCATTGTCACAATAAAGTTTAAAAATGATTCAATCAACCAGTAACAAACAACAACAACAATGAAGCGAGAGCCAAAGAGCCATCCCAAAAGAGACAAGGATGCATCGACTCCAGAAATGATAAAGGGTCGGACGGTCTCTGCTTCTCCGCTTTGCCGTAACAGCAGAAGTCCAGATGTGGGTAGGAGAGGAATTCCCCCACAGAACAATGAGTAATAACGACTAACTCACAATCATAGGATGCTTGAGACAATGATGAATTGTATATTTCAAGCCTATAGAAGACAATCAAAATGGTTACTTTCTTCCTAGTGGAATATACCAACAAAACTGGGACTGAAAGAAAATTCCACTTGAGGTTTTATACCCTGTTTTTCCTGTTTTCCTGACATGGTTATAAATAAGAAAAAGTGCAGATGTTCAGATTCTCTTCACAGTCCCATGACTGTGTTTCATTCTTTTATTGGGTTGTTCTTATGGTTCCTTTTGTTGTTGTTTTTAAACTCCGCTGCACATGCTGTTCTCAAGACCTTTCTCTTTGCCCCCTCTTTCTGTCTTTCTCCTTCATTCCTACCTTTCCTCCCTCCTTCTTTCTTTCATTTTTTTTTCTCTTCCTCATTTCTGATGCCTCAGGATTATTGAGAGAAGAGAGGCAGGCATAGATCATGAGCCAGAATCAAGAGAAGCAACCTGAGATAGAGGGCCTATCTAGAAATGAGAATGCAGTATGTCCTGGCAAAGCCCAGTTGACTCTCTCTGTCTTCTTAGAGGCTGGCTCAGTCTTTGTTTATGTTCATACTAAGGGGGCATATCCAGAAATAGGTCAGCTTGAAGGTCAAATAGCTTCAGCATGACCAGACTGGTCATGAGAACATGAAAAAATTTCTGAAGTCTGTCTAGAAGGTCAGCTTCACTCTTGGGAAGCAGAGGATCCAGTTTAGTAAGTGATGCCTGCTATCAATACAAGATTAGACTCAAACTTTTACTTGCTTCAGAGGTGAGGTCCCTGCTGTCCCTTCCCAGAGATTTGAGGGATGGACATATAAAAAGGTTCACCGGCTGGGAGAGAGAATGCGAAATCATTTGAGCTGCAGTGGGCTTTGTCATGTGTTTCTTTTCTTTGTATCAGTTACTCTGGCAAAGCCCTATTACACTATGTGTTTACCTCCAAGCTCTTTCCACTTTTTAAACTGAATCACTTTACTCTCATGAAGGTCTTATGAAATTCCTACAAACAGGAAAAATGATGCCCAAGTTCCTGGTTTTCACTGCCCAGTGGTCCAAGGCTGTTTCTGCAAGACACAAATACCTAGGTGCTTCCATATTTTGGATGTTGGTCTGCCTGATGCCAAACATCTGGATGTTTGAAAACATCAGGATGTTTGGCATCAGGCAGACAAAACATCTGGATGACTGCTTGAGTTTTTCACTTTTTCACTGGATGTTTGGTGTCATGTAGACACAAGCTGAGGTTCTGGCTTCATCCTGTAACAGCTCCCAGGCTGCCAGGCTGGCTCCAGATTCCTTTTATTGCAACTGACATTTTTACAAGGAAACTTTGCATTCTGCGTGATGCCTGTTGCTCTTACGCTCAGAAACAGACTCATTACTCACAAAAAAACAGCCCAAACCAACCCCCAAACACGACGTGCTCGAGTCAGGGTTTGAAGAAGCTGGAGAATTTCAGAATCACCACTGTCTTTGTGAGCAGAATCATGACACAGCTTTAATAAGAGGGGGTGGCTGGCAAGAGAAGATCTCCAGAGTGGTAAAAGTGCCAGATCCATTCTACTAGCTCATTCCTATTTCAGCCAAGAAATATTGTTTCCATGCTGGCACAGGTGGTGCTTCCTACATCGTTGGATGTAGATTAATGACAAATGGCCAGACATTCCATAAAATATCCCAGTGATTCTACAAATGAAACAGTGGGGTAGTTTAGGAAGCATTTTCTCCAGAATTTTCGCAAATAAGATGCTCAACTGTGCCTCATTTGAGTTTCACGATCAAATGAGAGCTTATGCACATCCCCACTTTGGAACAGTTGTGCTAACGATGAAAGCAAATTATCAGCAACTATTTATTGACCACCTTCCTTGCCCGGCTGTCATGAACTGCCTGACTTCACACCCTTTCTCGTCTCTGCTCTTGCCAAGTGTACTTATTAGCTTCTCTGATGAGCTCATACTTGCCCACTTGCTATGAGCGCCCTGTTCTGAGGCACAGAGGATCCCTGGCCTTAGAAAGCTATTGGAACGAGTTCAAGCTACACTCCCTCTTCTCCCTCCATGCCTGATATACAAGATCCCTTGCCTGGGACACCTCAGTCTTTGGCCTAGGTTATTTGTCTCCATTTGAGTCCCTCATTTATTTTTTAGCCTCGGGGACTGGATTCTTTAACTCTGGACTCCAATCGCACCAACTCTGGATGATGCTTATTAGCTATTGGAATTACAGGATTTGCTGCTTCCTGCCTGCCTTAACAGCAACCACTTGTTGAGTACAGGATCTAGCACGGAGCTGACCTTTTTCATAAATTACCTTATTAAATCCTCACATGAGGTCAGTAGTGTAAACTGCTATTTCACAGAGTAGAAACCAAGGTTCAGAGCAATTTAACAACTTGCCCGAGCTCACACGGTAGAAGCTAAGAGAAGCAGAGGCAGCATTCAAACCCAAGATTGACGCCTAAGCCCAGACACAGAATCACTATTCAGTGTTGCCTCAGTTTGTCTTCTAGACTTGACCTTTTGCTTGCCTGGCCCAGGTACATCTCTACCTTCCGCACTTTGACTTTTCCTTACTTGGCTGACTTTATTTGCTTTATGCCTGACGTGGATTCACTCTTTCATTTATTAGGCAATATATCTGGAATATCCACTCTGTGGCAGGCACTGTATTTTGTGCTGAGAATAAATGATAAGCAAGATAAGACCTAGGCTCTGCCCTTATAACTTAGCACCTGGTGGGGAGACAGACAAGGAAAAAGACAATTTTAATGTGGTGCAATAAATTTAGTGACCCAGGAGCTATTTAGAGCAACTGGTGGCTAAATTTCTGGTCCTTAGCCCTTCTGGTTTTCCCTGCTACTGGTCCCGTGGGGTCCTCTTTTTCTCTCCCTGACTCAGCTGACATTGGGTTCTCTGAGTCTCCTCCCAGCAGGCTCACTCCCACCCTGAACGTAGGCAGATGGAAGGTCAGCGGTCTCGGGGCCACCATCTGGGGGAACATAGACTTGGGTTCTGTTCCCCAGATCTGACATTCAGGCAGAATTCCCAGGCTCCTACAGCTCCCCCCAGCCCTCTTTTGCAGCCTGGGAGGTATTGATTCTGGGGTTCTAGGTACAAGCTGTCTCGTTGCTAGCATCTTCCTCGGAGGCTCATAAGGTCTATAAGGGTTCAACTAAAAGTCCCAAGTTTTTGGCTAAGTTACCTTCCTTAATATTTTCTAGGTGTTCTCCAGGATTGGGGCCATAGTATTCCCTCACCCAGGGCAGGGGTCCTATAACCTAAGGAATACATGACTTTTGGCTTGGACTGGTGTTCAGAATCCCTTTTTGCCATGTTTCACCTCCTGGATGGGACCTCCTGAGATCAAGGTTATCAGAATCTCATGTGAATTTGCTGTACGTCAATCTATGTTAGGCTTGGGACCACTGAGCTGCAACTTCCAGGTTCACTCACTGTAGTCTGGTCAATTTAGTAATTTTCTTAGAAATATAGAAACCTAAAAGAAAACGTCATCTCTCTTGGAAAAGTGATTATACATCTAATTAAATGCTTAACAAGTATTTGTTGAGTAAATGAAGTAAAGTGAATACAAGAACTGGTACCAGCACAGATTCACACATATTGGTCGCCCAGTAACCATTTCCTGATTTGAATTTGTTTGCATTGCATTGAACTACAGTCTATCTGGAGAGATAAGATTTATAGGTATGAAACAATTAAGAGCAATAAAAGGCAGCACACTTTGGTGTCTCTGTATCGTATCAACTGTCCTGTGGATAAAGGAGATAGCCCTGGGGATCAAAGCTGTCAGCAAAAACTTACAGAAGATGAGGGGCTTGAGATGGACTTTGGGCTGCTAATGCATTTCACATTTTTCCAAGTGAGTTTTTCAAATGGTTCCTTAGTAGATGTAATACCCTCATTTTATTTTTAAAAAAGTAAAAAAGGGTTGAGAGATTATTTTAAAAGTGTTCGTATATATGGTAATACTTTTGTTCTACCTTGGCAAATATTGCCTACTACATGCCATCCTTTATTGCCAAGAATTAGTCATATGACATGGACAAGAAAGGCATGGTGTCTCCTTTGGAGCACCACATTGGTGTGTATAGGGTATAAATTAGAAATTAAAAGACAATGCAATAATCTCTAAGAAAGAATTATGTAACATGTGCTATAGGAACCCAATGAATGAATGTTATAACCTGCCTTTCTGGCTATGACAAAAAAAATGGGAAGACATCTGTAAGGAAATATTGTGGGCTCTGAGTCCAAAAGACAACCTTTAGCTCACTGTGCTGGGGAGAGAATATCAGAGTGGCGATGACTTCTACTGGGAAAGAACCTGGCATGCATGGATGTTGGACAGAGAGGTTAAGAACAGGTGATCAGGGGTGCCTGGGTGGCTCAGTTGGTTGAATGTCTGACTCTTGATTTAGGCTCAGGTCATGATCCCAGGGTTGTGGGGTTGAGTTCCATGTTGGGCTCCATGCTCAGTGTGAAGCCTGCTTAAGATTTCTCTCTCTCTCTCTCTCTCTCTCTCTCTCTCCCTCCCTCCCTCCCTATTCCTTTCTACCCTCCCCTCCAAGAAAGAAAGATAAATAAATAAAATAAACATTAAAAAAAAGCACCTCCATCATCTTGCTGAGGTGGCTGAAGAGGGATTTCTGAACTTTGTCCTGGCCTATCCTTCTAGATCATGGACTCTAGAGCATTTTCTCTCTACTTTTCTTCTTCTTTCTACCTTAGCTTCCAGACCTGTACTCTTTCTGCTTGGCTCTTACTGCCCAGATTCATTCACATGCCAGGACCAGCTCCGACAGAGTCCAAAGTAGGACTGCCGTCCCCATCAGCTCTCCACAAGGTCTGTGACTGCAGGCCATCTCTAAGAATCTTTCCCTGTAGTTGAAGTCTGCCTTTGCTTTCATGGAGAAATCGAAAAGAAGGATGTCCATGACCTTCCCACAGAGTCAGAATAATTGGTTTTTTCACACATTCCTTATGATGTCTGGAAAAATTCAAAACTGCATACAGTTACTGCATAGAAGGGACAGAGCAGAATATGGTACACCACCCCACCCTAGTGTTCATTTCTGGCCCCTGGCTGCAGAAGCACTTATTTTTAAAGATGGGAAAGGATCAAAGCCAAGCATGTTGGTTATACCTCATATCCTATTGACTTGCGAATGCGATTCTTTTCTCCCAAATATTAGGCAATTCCACTTTGCATTCTGGCTAGGCAACAGATTTTTAAATTCTTTCTTTTAGAAGTGGAGTGGCCGACAGAAAGAATCTCAAATTCAGTAAACCACGCAGAGTATCATCCTTCCTTTTGGCCCCATGACAATGCACTCCAAGAATCCCAGGTGCTTCTTTCTATTCTGGGAGTGGGCTCTAGTTTGGAGATTTGCACAGTCCATTAAATCATTTCTGTGTCCTGCTGAGTCTTCCTGCCATGAGCCCAAGCCCTCCACATGAGCACGAAGCTGACAGAATTCCATGCTAGGAAAAACAGAGCCTTCACCAAGCTCAACCTGTCAGGGTTTCACTCTTTTCACAGCATTTTAAAGGAAATGGCACATGTTAGGACGAAGTCAAGATTTTGACTTAACTCCCTGCAGGCAGACTTGGACCACGTGGTTCACAAAGCCAGTCCCAGTACTGACTGAGTTTACAAAATGACGCTCTCTCTCTCTCCTCATGGATTTTTATTTAAAGGAAAAATACGCTTTGTCCTTCTACATTAACTGTATTGATTTTTTTTTCATTTTCCCTACTATATTTTCCTACAATATCTCCTAAATATTCCCAGTTTAAGGTAGCACAGCCAGGTTTCTAGTGTCACTTGGCCTCTTACCCAATGCTTCTCAAACTGAATTTTGGGGTTTTTGTTAAAGAGCAAGAAGTTCTGAATCAGGAGATTAGGGTGGACCTGAGATTCAGCATTTTTAACAAGCTCTCAGGTGATGGCGTATTGCATTCGGGGTAGCGTGACTGTAGAATATTGAGCTCCTTCCACAGACCAGGCATCGGGAGAAGAGGACAGAGGACACTTCATATTTTTATAACCAGCGTACAATCCCAACAGTTAATTAATGAAACTGAGTTTATTCTCGATTGAGAATTATAAGTAACCAACAGTTAGACTCTTTTATCTACACTTATCTATAGATTATTGATTTACTTACATGCGGAGTCTTCTAACTTTCCAGGAATTATAAAGTGGTCACCATTAACTCTGATTCCCTAAGACTTACCGCCCCCCCACCCCCCTTTTGGGTAAGTGGAACACATAATGGTTTATCCTGAGAGGTGATAAAGGTTATCTCAACCTTTTTAATTTCATATAATAGGGAAATACAATTGGTATGTCACCCCAAGGGAAGCCGTTTGCCTCTGGTGTGGCTAGTAGACATTGGAAAGCAGCTGGCCCAGGAGGGGCTGCCCAATGGAGATCAAAACTGGTTGCCTGACAGCAACCCATACACTCAGCCGCCTGATTGGCTGTTTTTTTGCTGTAGCACTTCAGCTTCAGAAAGTCATCTTTAATATATAAATGCCAAGGGGAAGAGTAATAGCAAAGTCCCTATCGGCTAAGAGTCCGGTGGGGATTCACTGAGAGCTAACCCGAGTAAAGGACCTAGTTAGGACCTAAACCATGCCAAGGGAAAAGAGGAGATGCATAGGGCAGGACAGGAGAAAAGGGATGGTAGAAAGACATCAAAAGTGAATTCCTCTTCTTCAAATTTTGCCAAAGGCCTGCCTGTTTCAGTAGGAATCATACTTGCTCCAAGTATTTCCCCTTCTCCCAGCATGGACTGGACTGTGGGTCTACATGAAGACCAAGTGAAAAAAGTAAAGTAAAGTAAAAAGTAAAGTGATAAGAAACACAGGCAGGTATCTGCTTTTGCACAGAATATATATATTTTTTTCCCTCAGTGAGTTGAAAGTCAGTGACTTTAAAGTTTATTCATTTAGAGAGAGAGAGAGAGAGAGAAAGAGAGAAAGAAAGAGAGAGAGAGGGAGAGAGAGAAAGAGAGAGAAGAGAGAAACTCTCAAGCAGGCTCCATCCACACTGTCAGCACAGAGCCCAACATGGGACTCGAACTCACAAACCACGGGATCATGACCTGAGTTGAATTCAAGAGTCTGATGCTTAACCGACTGAGCCACCCAGGTGCTCCAGAAGGCAATGACTTTATATAAAAAATTCTTTTGAAATGTTTCAATGATAATTAGCATCCAAACCCCTATAAAAGGATAACCCCCTCCTACAATACGTTTTCTTCCTTGCAGACCAGAGTCAGCACACATTTTCTATAAAGGGCCAGACGATAACTATTTTAAGCTCTGTGGTCCATGCAATATCTGTGGCAACTATTCAAATGTTGTAGCACCCATAAACACTACATAAACAAATGAGCATGAATGTGGTGCAATATAACCTTATTTTGAAAACCAAGTGGCAGCCTGGATTTGGCCTGTGGGTTGCAGTCTGTGACCCCTGTTATAGATGTAACCTTATATATTAAGTAGCCAAAAATAAAAGTGGAAAATGGAAAAGAACAGTGCATATCTACTTGCAGGGTAAGGTAGAGAATCACAGAAGCATGAGGACAGATCTCTTCTGAACACCAGATGCTGAACACAAATACCCTCCCATAGCTTCTAGAAAGTGGTAGTGTGCCCGGCAAATTGCCCAGGAGTAAGATATAAGGGGGAAAATTAAGACTTAGTTGAGACAAATGTTCTATAAAATGATCTTTCTGGGTCAACTTGGTAGATAGATTTGAAACTCCACTATTTTGCATAATTTTTACTTTTTTAAGTTTTCCACCCGTTCTTTGCCATAGCAGTTGTCACACATGACATGGCACCAAGAAACAGTTGTCTACGGAAATACTACACAATGGGTACAGGTTGTGTTTTTATGTTTTATTAAAATTCTTCTGTGAGCACATACTGATTTATCTCCATCTTGGAGCCTGTGACACTATGCTAATTCGGATGCCTGGTTTATGAAGTGGGACCATCTAACAGTTTAAATTGTAGTCTCTGAATTTCTCAAAAGAGGTCACATACACACTGTAAATATTATGATCTCAAAATACAACAGATAGATAAATGAATTTTTTTTTAGGATCCTAAAATATGTATGTACATTTACTGCACATAGTATTCAAATAGGTACATATTCAGAAGTCAAACTTTTCTTCCTGTGTGGCCCTTTCTACATTAACTATTAAACTGCATTTTAAATGTAAATTAAAGGTATCCAAATGCAAGCACTTTTATGTTAATTGCACAAGTAACAATTTACTTCACTCAATTATGTTTCCATTTTTGTTTTGTTTTTACAGGAAGTGAAATCCCTGTCAGATAGAACAGTAGGTAAGACTGGGATTTCTTGTTTGTAATAAGTGTGTTGTTCACATTATGCCTTTTAACATTTATCCTAAATCAACCCTTTAATCTAGGAGTCTTTGATCCTAGTTCCTTTCTAGAGTCTTCAATACCAGAACTTCCCCCGAGTTATTCTTGTGTAAATCGATATCATGGATGTTAGAAGGCAATAAATGAACAATGCCACATCTAGTATTTATAACAACAGGGATTATTAACTTAATTACCTTATCCTTTTGAAATATCTGAAGAAGAATTATGACCTCTGGGACACCAGCAACAGTCACCTAATCTATTTCTTAAGTTATAGCAGCAAAGTCTCCAGCAGGCATCCCTATGTGGTCTGGCTTATTGCAACCACTATCGGGCAGTTAGTCTGTTCCAAAGTGGATTTCTAAAGGCAGAGTGCCGACTGTAGGAGCCTTGACTTTCTTTATAAGGTAAAATTACAAAGTTAAGTTTGGGGACCAATCTGGAAGTCTTTACTTTTTATTTTGTCAAGTGAGGACAATAAACAAAATTCTTCCATCTAGCCTATCTATAACTTCAAAAAAGCAAGGACATTGGAACACCAAAATTTTAAGAAGGAAGTCCTCTCAAACTGAAGTAACAGATCTTTTTTGAAAAGACCCGCTACATTGTTTTCATCTTTCCCATTTTAATGTAGATTGGGAAACAAATGCATAAATGATAAAGAAGATGGAGAAAATTAGAAAATCTTAAAACTTTAAATAGATTTAGAAGGGTTATTTTCTGTGTTTAGACTAAATCATTTGGAACTGTTCCTTTATAGCAAGTGAATTTAAAAGAGTGAAGGATTTAAGAGTTAGGAAAGGTCTTCCCCTCACGCACTTCAGGCACTGTAATTCTATGGGATATGTTCCTTTAACAGGATAGGATCTTTCTTAGAATATCATCCCTGGAATTACAGTACAGGAAAATTTATCTCAACCTTCGCTAAACTTTTCAGGTGTCAAATGAAAGCTATTATTGAAGAGCTATTAATAAGATGATTTTGACTGCTAGTGATAAGAATAACCATATACAAATATTAAAGAATGGCCATCCTTCTATATAAAGCAATATTTCCTGGTAAATCTATTTTAAAAACATTTTAGACGGAAAATTACCATACCCCACATGACAAAAAATTTGCAGAAGATGTTTTCAGCTCCTTTCCTATCCAATTCTCATTTCCTGTCCATTGGCCTCGGGGGTATAAAGCAAGTAAAATTTCAAAAGCTCTTGGAAAAACAGAAGCTCTGTGTGTGTGTGTGTGTGTGTGTGTGCATGTGTGTGTGTCTTGGGGAGGTAGAAGGATGGTAAAATCAAAACAGATGAAAACTGTCCCTTTTTCTGTAATTTGCCTATCTCTTCCAAAGGCACAGACACACAGATGCTCTGGGTTTGTGAATTTCCCTGCAATAGGCAGAGGCTGATTGATAATGTGCTGTGATGAGGGAATCCAGTGGAAGCATTCACTGAAGGAACATAAATGGTTTGGGAGACACCAAAGTTATCTTATCATCAGGGTTGTCAATAAAGCTGCTATAAATATCAACACTTAATTCATTATATAGTAAAAAACATGGATGATACTAACTGGGACCTGGACTGGGTATGTCCTACTGATTCAATACCCTTTGGAGTTGGAGGGTCAGGCTGAGACAGCACCACAGAGTGGAGCTGGAGAGTAGAGATGTATGGGAGCAGCCGTGCCCAGAGTTATGAGTCAGTGTATGTTGAGACACAACAGTGAGCCTGGCTGTATGGACGGGCTTACGCTAAGAGAGAAGAGACCATTAAAAAGTGAAATCCCTGCACCGTGAGATTCTACAGCAATACAGGAAATCGACATTAGGATCTGTGGTTTCCTGCAAATGGGGAATCTAAGAGAACATAACAAAGCCACATGTTTCCATTATCAATGGAGATGTTACTCAAAGATTTCTCACTCTGTTAGTGTTAGGAACAAACATGTGGGATAAAACAGGAAGTCAGAGAATAGTAATTCTAGAAGATGGGAATAGGATGTGTGTAAAATATTCTCTCAGAACATCCTTGGTAGCCTATCAGGAGGAGCGGGGCTGGTTAATGAGTTAATGAAAGAAGAGTAACGAAAATCATAGCTCATATTTACTTGAGGAATGATGCTGTTTCAGTCACTGTGAGCAGGACTCTATTCAGTTAGCTACTAAATCTGTGCTCCCAAAAAAGCACAGGGTGGATTAATAAGGACATCAGTCACGGGTAGCTGCCTTTTGTTATCACCACTGGCAAATTTACTATCTTTATTATGCATTCCAGGTGACTAATATCAATAGATTGTCCTCTGCTTATTAGAAAGAATGAAGTCTAAATACTGAAAAAGGATAAACAACATACAGATAAATATTTTGAAATAACGCAGATTTGGAAAGTCCTAATACATTGCCAAACTTTCAACATTTTCCTCACCACAGAATGACTCCTCTGAGAACAAAGTAATTGCTGACTTCAAAGAGCTCCAAGGAAGTTCAGTGGATGGAAAGAATTTGGCCAGCAACTGGGTGAATCAAATCTAGAGATTTTCTTTCAGTCACTGGTGTGGGTGCATGTACGTGTGTGTATGGGAAGCACATGAGTATTTCTACAAATTTTAACTCACTATCGAAGTATTTCTCAAAGTCTAAAATTCACTGGAGAATGGTGATGCTGCCTCTGGGCTGCTCTCAGACAGTTTAAATATGGGCACCAGTGGTTCCCAAACCTAGCTGGGCCTCAGAATCGTATGTGGAGCTTTAAATGTATACATTCTGTGGGGCGCCTGGGTGGCTCAGTTGGTTGAACGCCCAACTTTGGCTCAGGTCATGATCTCATGGTTCATGGGTTCGGGCCTTGTGTCGGGCTCTGTGCTGACAGCTCAGAGCCTGGGGCCTGCTTCAGATTCTGTGTCTCCCTCTCTCTTTGCCCCTCCCCCACTCACACTCTCTCTCTGTCTCAAAAATAAATAAACATTAAATGTATACATTCTTGAGTCCTAACAGCCCTACTCAACCAAGCTCTCCAAGGGTAGAGCTGGCATATATGTGTATATATTTATACAAATGATTCTGATACCAATTTGGGTGTACTCTTACATTTAATTTAGGTTGACAGGAAATCTTGTGAATTGCCCATGAAAACAGCTCCATAGACATTCAGGTGAAGTGGTTGTTCCTATTAAGTTATTCCCTTAATAACAGCAGATCTGGGTAGACCTCAAGGGCTTTAACTTTAATGGATTGACCTGTCCATCCTGCCAAATGAGACCCTGCTTTGTATTCTTGTCTATCAAAGAACATGCTCCATCATGAAATCCTGAAAGAACCTGGCCAACCTGACTTTGGAATTGCCTGGATGTTGGGACTGATGCCCCCCCCCCCCAATAGATTTAGGGACCATGTCTTAATATCTGCCCTCAGCAAGATGCCGATATGGATTCCTAAGAAACAGTTCAAATGGAAAATCTCCCAAATGCCACACGAGACATCATAAATAAGCTCTTAGTCCCATTGGTTCTTCTTTTAGTTTTCTACATTTTATAGTCTTTTGGCTTTAGAACTCTCCCCACTCTAAATTCAGCTTATCAGGCATTAAAGCTATCAATGGACAGAATCACACACAAGGGACTAGGGCATCAAACTGCTAGCTTAAAAATCCTGAGACCACAGCTGCTTAAATTTTTAAGCCACTAAGTCTCATTGGAGGACAGCCCACTTCAATTACTGATTTTCCTTTTTTGAAAATTATTTTGGTAAACCAACTTCCACTTGCATCTCATATGGTGTGTTTGTGAAGTTGGCAAAATAGAACAAGGTGTCTTTAAGATCTCAGACTTCATTCCTTTCCCGGAGAGACAGGGACATGGACACTTGTTCTCATCCCTGAGAAATGGTCCCTGAGTCAAAAATGCTTTGCTCTTGGCCAGGGCAGCTTTAAAGGCACATACTTTCTGCTTCTTACTCCAATCCTTTCTTTCCTTATGGGTCTTAGCAGTTACGGAAGGTGGGAAGAGTGCATTATCCATTAAGCAATTCACCTCAACGTTTATCTCTCATTGCTATGTGCCAAGCACTTTAAGGGATATAAGGTGAACTGTGGAGAGAACAAATTATAATTTCTCATGCAAAGTAGAAAGTGAACATGGAAGAAGAACATAAAAATTGCCATCTGAATTTCATGGTTACAGCTTATGTATCTATCGTATAATGGAAGAGACGTTTATTAGGGAAGGTTTCCTTTCTTTCCCTCCCTATATCCAGTCCCCAGCTCTTTGGGATGTGGTATAACAACTCCTGAAATGGCTTTGAGTTCTGGTGTGTCAGTAGTCTCTGTTAAAATGTCAGCATCCATGAGGTTGATGGGGACCAAGGCTGGCTTTTCAGTAGGACACCTCAGATCACCTGGGAGCTTGTTGAGAATGAAGATCCCTTCTTGCACCACAGAGGTCCAGATTCACTGTCCTGGATTGACTCCCTCATGCCATCTCCAGGTGCATGTGCAAATTTCTCCCGGGGATTAGGCCAATAACTTCTCATTGAAACAGTCAACTCTTTAGGAGTCAAAACCCTGATTTAAACTGATTTTGTTTCCAATAATCCCTAATCCACAAGGAGACATGAAGGAAAGTAAAGCTGAATGTCTCACAGCAGTCACTTTGATGGCATTTAATTTCCACTGACACCTATTTCATGGATGTGAAGACAGACTGAGAAAAAGAGCAACTGAATGACCTGAGGTCATAGGAGGTGAGTGGTAGAACCTGGCTCTGGACTCAGATGTCCCTCCTCTAAGTCCAATGCTGTGTCCATGTTGCCTCCTAGGGCACATAGTAGTTAGTACCTGCCAAATGGAATTGACTCAGAAACAAAGTAGTGCTTCCAGAGTACTCAACCATGAGAGCGGCTTCATGTATTTCTTTTGGCAATTCTATGAGTTTGTGCCATGAGCACCAGTGAAGAGAGCTGTACTCTGGCACCTTTCCCTGTGTCAGGCCCCCAGGCCTTGGCAATGTGATGCACAGGTGACCCAGACTCAGCCCATTTGGTCTGCAGCCAGTGGTGGGGGTGATGGAGCCCCGTCCAGCCCTGCCGGAACACCTTATCCCTTCTCAATTTGGTAATCGTAACAATGGCTGAGTGGCGACACAGCATGCTATTGGCAAGAGATCTTTTTCTGGCCTACTCTTTGAGACAGAGAAAAGGAAAAGCCACCTTACAAGGTTCCACTGCTTTTTCCTCAAAGTTACCTTTATTTGTCAAGGTTGCATGAGCAGGACTCATGCTGTATCGGAACCATCCAGAAAAGGCACAATCATTCTATCAGTCATCAAGGTAACTGATAAGTTTGTACCTGTAGCCACGATTGAGTTTTCTGCAGTACATATCTATGATGTAGTTATCTTTTGAGATATTAACAGCCACTTTTATCTTTAATTTCATGTAACATCCATTAGGCAAAGTATATTTTTATAATAATCTGCAAATTAACTGCAGTAGAAAGAATACAAATTGACTATTGCTACGTTGACTAAGGGCTACATGGAAAGTTGTGGTTTGAGGCATTCAGATGAAAACTCTTTTATCAATTTAAACTATTATTAGTCTTATCAAATATTTTCTGGGCTCCGAGATAAAAAATGTTTATAAACTTTATTTTCCCTTCATGGCTTAAAGCCTTTATCTTGATTATTCGGATCTTTTGGCTTTCTTTTTCAGTGCTGTGATTCATTGGTTTCCTGTCACTTCACTCAGCAGTGTCTGGTTTTCCCATTGACAGCCTGCCATATATTCTCAGCAATAAGAATTAGCCTGAAGTACTTTGGGGCCAAGACAGTGGCTCCCTGACTTGTTTGGGTCTACGGGGAGATGTGGCCACGACCAAACAAAACAACAACCAAAAGGAAGAGCTACCAGGTCCTCCTGTATTTGGACAGTGCAGATGTTATTTACAGCCTTGTTTATGAAGTATTTTCTTGACCCTGCTGGCTAGGATCCACACACTTTGTCATTTTAGAGCACACACGTCCTGTCACATGGTAATGATGTGCCCTGAACAAGTAAACAGGCAAGAAGACTATTATAAGGGTAGAAAAATCTTTGAACATAACATTGGGCTTCCTCACCCCACTTCCAAAAAAGACAAAGGAAAGCAAAGACAACTGAAAAGTGTTGTATTTTTAGATTTTTAATTAGCCACAGCCAACGCAGCCATTTTGAAACTCCCACTATGTGCAAAGTGCTGCAAACAAAGAAGCTGAATAATTCACGAGCCCAACTCTCAAGGCCCTTAAGCTCCCAGTTTAGTGAGAAGTAGATATTAATAAACATGGTGAACCCCAACAAGCTGAAGGTACAGTTGTCATACCTGAGAAGGGTGCAAACATTCATTTTAGAGTTATTTATAATACTGAGAATGTAGGGAATATCACATCCCTCAAATTAAGAGAAGGATTAACTAAATTAAAGTCTGTCCCTACAATGGAGGGCTGTGCTGCCCTGTTTACTTCCATCACTATTCGAAGTCTCCCTGACCAACTCTACCCCCGCTCCCCTGGCCTCTTGTCTCCCACGGGTGTATATTTTGTAGTTTGATCCAGTCTCCTGCTGTTCTGATCACTTCCCAAACTTCTCTACCATGCTGTTATCAGCAAAATCCTCTGCACACCTTATTCGGATTATGCTCTGAACATTCTCTGTCTACCCCAAACCTGAATGTTCCCTGAGGACAGTGCAGCCCACTGGTCACTCTTATGGGGAGACTGTCATGTTCTCTGCCCCAGTTCCCACAGCATCTGGACGTGGGTGGGTATCCTTCTTGCTCCTCCCTCCAAATCTCCACTTCTTTTCATGCTTACCTGCCATTAGGAGCCAGCTGCTAGCCATCCTTACTGAAGTAATTAACTGACAGTCCGGTCATTCTTCCTTAGTCACTAAGGAGTGTAGCACGTGAATTATTACCTTTCCATCTGGCACCATCATTGGGGACTTCATCACCCCCATAGACAATTTAGCTAATCTGCTGTCCTCACAGTTCCTCAGTCTAAGCTGTGATGTTCTTTTCCTTTTTAACACCTCCACCAACCTCTTTCATGGTTATGCTCTAGAATTTGACCAAAATTTTAAGCTTTTCATGCTGTTCACCATCTCTGCTTTTACTGTAGTAGCCTTACTCCATTTCTTTGACCAAATAGGGTCCACCAATCTATCAACCTCACCAGCTTTCAGTTCCCGTTATCTGCACCAATACATATCCCAATGTCTCTTTCTTTACCAGACTCTATGGCTCATTGCTATCATCACTTTTTTGCATATGCCCTCAACCTTGGTAGTGAGTTGAACAGTGTCTTCCAAAAATTCATGTCCACTCAGAACCTTAGAATAGGACCTTATTTGCAAATAGGCAATTAGTTAATTACAGATGTAATTAGTTAAGATAAGGACATACCAGTTTAGGGTGGGCCTTAAATCTAATGACTGGTACCTTGTAATAAGAAGAGAAACACGTATAGAGACATAGGCACAGAGAAGATGGAGGTAGAGAATGGAATTACATTGTGCCACAAGGCAAGGAATGCCAAGGACTGCTGGAAACCACCAGAAGCTAGAAGAGAAGTATGGGATTGTTTTTTTCTTAGAGCCTTTGGAAGGACCCAATCCTGCTGACACCTGATTTCAGACTTTTGGCCTCGTGAACTGTGAGAGAATATATTTTTGTTGTTTTAAGCCACCAAGTTGGTGATAACTTTTCTCAGCAGCCCTTGAGAGTGAATGCAACCCTCTGTCCCTCTATTATACCCATATGGCAAAAAAACAACACTGATTAAACCCAGTTCTTCACTTTTTCTGTGCGTGCACCTAACTGGAAGGTTTGGGTTGAAAGAAAACACACAAATTTATTAAGTGATTTCACTTGACAGTTTGACCACAGGTCTTATAGACTCTTGACATCTTCCAGTTATTCAACTACATTTTACATTTATTCTTTCTATTTCCTGGGGCAAATACTTCTTACTTTTTCCCACCTTCCATTCTGGTGACTCTGCTGCTGATTACACTGAGAAAATGGAAGTAATGAGAAGAGAAATAATTATTCTTCCTTCCACCAAACCTACTAACCTACCTACATTTGTACACATATTTGTCTATTGTTCTTCCTCTTCCATTCATTTAGTACACAAGTGCTTATTAAATGGGTATTATATTCAAAGCAATGTTATAAATTCGAAGGATAGCAAACAAAGTCCCTTCCCTTTGGTGATTACATTCTTGGGTAAAATACAAACAGTAAATCAATAAACACATGTTCAATATAATATTACGTGCAAAGTATGTTATGATGGGAAGCACCAGAGACCGAAGTCAGAGCTGTGGTCAGGAGGTAGGGTACAATTTTAGGGGAGGTGTTCAGAGAAGACACCTGCCTCTAGGTCTGAGCAGAGTTCAGAAAAAAGTGAAGGAGGGATGAG
Source organism: Neofelis nebulosa (assembly GCF_028018385.1). Classification (NCBI taxonomy): domain Eukaryota; kingdom Metazoa; phylum Chordata; class Mammalia; order Carnivora; family Felidae; genus Neofelis; species Neofelis nebulosa. The sequence goes on from NC_080787.1 coordinate 98,741,022, forward strand.
CTGTCTCTGCTACTTTCTAAGGCTTTATAACACTATGTGCTCTGGATCCCATCTGACTTGTCCTACTTAGAACCTTTGTCTTAAAATTTCCACCCACATTCCTCCTGTGTTACTAATATCTCCTTTATGGGATCATGCCCATCAACATACAAACATGGTACAATTTCTGCCATCTTGTAAAAAATGCCCCTGGAATCTACATCCCCATTACCATGCTCCCCTTTATTATAAAACTCTTCCAGTGGCACCTGGATGGCTTAGTCAGTTTAAGCATTGGACTCTTGATTGTGGCTCAGGTCATGATCTTATGGTCTGTGAGTTTGAGCCCTGTGATGGTCTCTGCTCTGGCAGTGCGGAGCCTGCTTGGGATTCTCTCTCTCTCTCCCCCTTTCTCGGCTCCTCCCCCCTCACCATACTCTCTCTCAAAAAACAAAACAAGGCAAAAAACCTTTCCCAGTTTCAATATTAGCTGTCTCTTTATGAATCACTCGCATTATGTTTTCATTCCTACCAATAACTTCCATCTTGTGAAGTGCAAAGTCAAAATTTTAGCCCTCACCTTACTTGATTTCTTAGCAAAACTGAAGCAGTCACAAACCCTCTGTTAAAAATCATTTTCTTCTATTACCTGCTCAGATAACCTAAGCTCCATACCCTCCTCTACCCCCACCGAACTCTCATTCTCAATTTCTAAGTGTCTAAATATTGGAGCATCCCAGGGTTTCGTGCTCAGAGCTGTTTGCCTCTGTATCGACACACATGCATTAGGTAAACTTATCCTGTCTCACTGCTTTAAAAACCATCCATATGCTGCTCATGCAGATTTTATCTGCAGGGCCTCAGAGCTCCAGACTCATGAGTATCCAATTTCCTATTCAACATTTCCACTAATAGACATATCAAATTTAAATGTGTACAAAACCAAACTTGATTTCCTTGCCTAACGAGTTCAATGCTCTCCCACTCTTTCCCATCTCATTGACCCCTGGTTGCCCAGCCCCAAATGTTAGATAGTCATTATCCTGAACTCCTTTATGTATTTCTATATCCAGGTCTAGCACCAAATCTTGTGAACACTACTTTCAGATCATGGCTTCCTTTCAGCTCCTCTACAACTGCCTCTCCTAAACCTCCACTGTCTCTCTCTAGGCTGGCAATAAGCTTCTCCAGTGGCTATCAGTCTGACTTGCTTACTTCCATCGCTTATACCCAATACGTTACCCAGAACGGTTTCATTAATATATGAGCCAGACCACATCACTCCCTTCTACAAAATGCTCCAGTCACTTTCCATTATACTCAGAATAGAATCCAAAGTCCATATCATGACTCACAAAGGCCTATATGATTTGGTTCCTACCCATCTCTCTAACCTCAGTTCTTAATGTTCTGTTCCAACCATCCATACCTTCCCAGTGGTCCCCACCGGGACATGTGTGTTTCTAACTCAAGGTCATACTTGTACTTCTCTGCCTGGGAGGCTTTTCTCATCTATTCTCATCTACATGGCTTGCTCACTCATTTCATTTAGGATTTAATTCAAATGATTTCCTCTTTAGAAAGGTTTTATCTGATTACATTATTTAAAATAGCACTGCATCTATATCCTATTCAATCATTTTCTATCTCCTAACCTGCTTTATTTTTCTTTGTGGCATTTACCAGTATCTGATATATATTAAAATATAATATATGTGTATATATATTTGTATTTATTTACTTAATGGTTTATTTCTGCCTTTCTTACTAGAATATAAATAGCAAAGGGTAGGGAGTTTGTCTTCATTCGCTATTTTAACTCTAAAATCTAGGAGGATGGTAGTCATTAGATAAATATTAGTTTAAGTAATTGAGTAAAAATTACTTCATGGAAAATTTAAGTGCATGGAAAAATGTATAAAATAAGATTAATAATCAAAATAAATATTAATTACTCATCAGATTCTAGGCAGTTTGCTAAGTGCTTTACAAATATGATCTCTTTAATCCCTATATTAACCTGAGAGCTAAGCATATTGTAGTATCCATTTCAGAGATGAAGAAACAGAGTTTTAAAAGTCTAAGAAGTCTGCCTAAGTTTATATACTAGTAGGACAAAGCGCTGGAATTCAAACCTAAATTTGTCTGGTTCCAAAGTCCTAGGATACCAAATTGTAATTATATAAATGTTTATTCTTATTCATGGCAGAGAAAGGGCTGGTGCTATTTCAAAAGTATCCTGGAATAGATACCCTAGATGACATTCTAGATTAATACAAATTCTTGGATAGAATAAAAGTATTTCATTGAGCTGGCACAAAAGCAAGAAATTCACCAAGCACATAAAAGAAGAGAAACCTGGAACTCTAGGAGATGAACAAATGCTAAAAACAGGTTCCAGACATGATTTGGTCTACACCTGGAAACTTAGAACTTCTGCTCTGACTACCGCTTGGGGTTCAGGGAATGAAAGATAAACATCAGCTCCACCAAGGTAGGAAATCCTTGCATGAAATGGGAAGTATCTCAAACAGCTGCATCCCTTATAAAAGGGTGAATAAGAAATGAACTGTACCATACAGGAGATGTACAAAATAGCTTGTATAATCTCTGGCTCTGGAAGGGAGGAAAAATACCCTTAGTGAGAATCCATAATCATATTATGGAAAGATTAACTTGGAATTCATGCTTTCAAGCTGAGAATTTAATTTAAATACTTTCCAGTGGGTAGCACTTCCAGGTAATTGGCAGAAGGAGACACAAATCTACTCTAGAGAACCAGAAGTTCAGTGCAGGCCTCAAAGGATTCTTATGGGAAAGTTAGCAACTCACATTCACAAAACACACTAAAACAATGGCATAAAAATTTTTCAAAGAGCAGATATTGGCAACAGACTCTGAAAGATTTAACTTTGATTTGTCTTATGCTGAATATAAACTATACTAGACATGTTTGAAGAAATAAAGGAGAAGAGTAAAATGTGAATAGAGAACAAACATAAAAAAAATTAAAAACCAGTAGAATGTTTAAAAATTGAAAAAGGTAATACTTGAAAATAAATTTTGGTTGATCACTTCATCAGCAGACTGAATACAATTGAATAGAGAATTGCTGAGCTGAAAGATGGAACTTTAGTCCAGAAGGTTATGGGGTGCACTGCTGAGCCATCAGGCTCATTAGAGGAAGTCTTGGAGAAGTAGAGGACAATCAGCCAGGGCATTCTAGCAGGCTATGGGAAGCTGCAAACATCAGATCTCAAGTTGCCCCAGCATGGAAGCCATCAGGACAAATACTTCCAGATGAGAATAGGCAGCTCTGAAAAACAGCCAATACTATCAGGAGTCACTAAAGGACCAGCATGGGACCAGCATGTCCTTTCTCCCTAATCCCACAAGGACCCATAAGCCACATCTCTCCTTCTATACACTTGGGCCCCTTATTAAGGGACAGTGGTCTCTCTGAGGATTCAAGGATTTTTCCCCAAATCAGATACTATTATCCAATTTTTAAAAATGTTTTTGTATTCATTTTCTTTCATTTTTGAGAGAGAGAGACAGAGCATGAGTGGGGGAGGGGCAGAGAGAGAGGGAGACACAGAATCTGAAGCACACTCCAGGCTCTGAGCTGGCAGCACAAGGCCCGACGCGGGGCTCGAACTCATGAACCATGAGATCATGACCTGAGTCGAAGTTGGATGCTCAACCGAGTGAGTCACCCAGGTGCCCCTATCCAATTTTTAAATAATTAGCAAATTATACTGATATGAAATTACATTGAAAATGTAGTTAATTTTTATCCACAAAGTAGGTGGGAGTTGTGAATAAAACTATATTAGCTGTGGACAAAACTACAGAGCTACATTTTCTTAATACATCTAAATATATGACATTACTCCATTTGCATAATCTTTTATTTAAACTGGTTAAAATCCCATCTAATTCCATTGAAATCTAGTCAGTCTCATTTCTTCTCCATGTATAGTACAGATTGGAAGATAAAACTAAAGATATAGGGAAAAAATGGTTTTGTCACAAATTTTGTTGCTTCAGTGCACATGACTCTAATGCAAGGTTTACGCAGCACTTAGATCATCTATTAAGTAATAAGTTGTTTGATTCCTTGTGCCTTATCTAGAGACTTGGCTTCAATAAACCTTTTACATAATTCTACAAGTTTATCAGGGGGAGGAGAGAGCCAGAAGTAAATAATGTTTCTCATTTCTGCTGCTTATGTGAAAAATTCCTGGCATCTAAATGTCAAGAGAGCAGATCTCCTTTGGGAATGGGCCTGGGGTAAAGGTTAAGACAGTAGGGCAGTCTAAAGAATACCCTGGTGGTCATTTTAACCTCTGTTTCAGGGCAATGATTTTGTATGGAAGTAGAGGACAACCAAGTGGATAGTGAAAAGATGGGTCTTTACCCCCCAAATATGCACCCATAATAGGCGGTGGAAGGCTAGCCAATGTGTAAAGACAGATGCTGATGTAGAGGTGTCAAGTCATGATCCGATGAGTGTGATCTGATGAATGATCCATTTTGCTGACTCATTGAGGCTACCAGTTTTGCAGCCATGATTGGCTCAAGGGCTGAGGGCTGATTAAGATATGACTTGATCCAAAAGAGTACAAAAAATTACTTCCAGCAGCAGAGGGATATGATGGGAGGGAAAGGGTTTTCCTTCTGGCATGGACTCTGGTTGTATGCTGAGTCGGGAGAAGAAACCAGGCACAAATGTTAGCAAGTTAGCTCATATATTCCATATTGCTCTCATTCTTGAGTCAGAAAGAATAGCTTACAGAAGAATTCAGGCAGGTCAGACTCTTAGACCCATACTGAGGGGCCTGGTGGATGTTGTCAAATCCAGCCTTTCTCCTGCAATAAGAACTTACTCCTGGCACCATGCCTTCTGCCTCATATAGGACTTTCTCTCCACAAGCCCCACCATGACTTGGAGCACACTCTTTCAGGAAGGGATGTGGGTTTTTTTTTCTGGACCAAGGACTGTCATTACACAGGGGCACCTGATGCTTGATTCATGTGACCTGTGTCCAGCTTGACCACTGGGATCACCTGCAGTCAAGTTTTTAACTCATCTAAAGAGCATTCTTGTCTTTACCTATATTCTCTCCTCTATGTATAATTGTTATCTCTGTTGACTTTTTAATATAACCTGTCCAAATATGGCTCACACTCTATTAGAATTACCTTTCCTGACTTGTGATTTTGTTGCTTGAATTTCATCTTTACTCTGTTAAAGCCTATATTAAATGCCACCTTTAAAAAAACTTATCTCTAAAAATTATACTAAGCAGCAATTGTACTACTAGGTGTTTACCAAAAACACCTAATTCAAAGGGATACATGCACCCCAACGTTTAGGGCAGAATTATCAACAATAGCCAAATTATGGAAACAAGCCAAGTGTCCACCAACTGAGGAATGGATAAAGAAGATGTGGTATGTATATATACACACACACACACACACACACACACACTGGAATATTATTCAGACACAAAAAAGAATGCAATCTTACCATTTGCCACAATATGGATGGAGCTAGAGAGTATTATGCTAAGTGAAATAAGGCATTTAGAGAAAGACAAATACCATACGATATCACTCATATGTGGAATTTAAGAAACAAAACAAATGAGCAAGGGGAGAAAAAAGAGAGAGAGAGAGAGAAACCAAGAAACAGAATCTTAACTATAGAGAGCAAACTGATGGTTACCAGAGTCGGGGCGGGGGATGGTGATTAAAAAGTGCACTTGCTGTGATGAGCACAGGGTGATGTATGGAAGTGTTCAATCACTAAATTGTACACCTGAAACTGATATTACATTGTATTTTAACTAACTGGAATTTAAATAAAAACAAAAAAATTTAAACGATACTACAACATTGATAATGTGTCAAAAATACGTATAATAAATTTGATCTAATTCATTGCAAACTTAATGTTAGATTTACCACACACTATAAGGGATAAATGAACAAAATAATTAAAATCCCCAATAAGTGAAACTTACATCTAACTGAAGACAAGGAAGATTAGCTCCTTCTTCTTTTTTTCCTTTAGGAGGAAGTCTAACAATCATTTCTTACCTCTTTTTGGTTAATGACTAAGTCTATTGAACTTCTTAAACAGTTCTAAAAATGTATTGCTACCTCTTCATTCCTACCATGATTCTTCATTAAGATTTTATCATCTCTTGCCTATATTCTTATGAAATTAAAAGAAACCAAAGGGAAAGAGATCAGTTATTGAAGGTAAATTATGTTCTGGAAAGCTTGTCATACGGAGGATATAGGAAGGAATAAGACACAGTTCTTGTCCTAAAGGAGTCATAGTCTAAATGGTAGACAGATATGCAAACAAGTAATTATATTGAAGTATGATTAGGACAACTAAAGCAACGATATGAGACATAGCATTAGCATTGAGGAAGGAATGATTAACTTCTGTGTAGGGGTGTTAGAGAATGCTTTCTAGAATTTACTCTGAGCTGCCAGGTAAGGCAGTAGGGCAAGGTTTTCCAGGAAGAAGGAACAGCAGCAGATACCTGGCCTGCTGTGGATGATCTGGATCCTGACTACATTTTCCAACCTGTATCTCATTCTCATGGGCCCAGGCACTATCAAACTGCTTATGGTTCCCCCGTACATTCCATGTGGTTTTATGACTTCCTACTTTTGTGTTGTTCCCTTCGTTTCCTGCCTTTATCCTGGAAGTGATGGCAGCTAGGGAAGATTTTTGAGCAAGGGAGAAACATAGTCAAACTTTGTTTTAGAAATATTTTTTATGGCTCTGTTGAGGCTGAACTGAAGGAGAAAAAATTATAGTTAGAGAGACCATACAATAGTACTACAAGAGTCAACAAGACCCTAGTCTAGGGCAGTTGCAGTAGAAAAGAGGACAGAATGGATATTAAAGATGTTAAAAAAAAGTGCACTCAGAAGTGCATGATGATTTTTTGAGTGGGATGAGTAGGGGGAAGAAATAGGATGAGGTGAGAGGAATCTATGATGCCCCTTAGGTTTCTGTCTTAAGGTATTGGGTGTTTGACATTGCCACCAGCCCAGGTAGGACATACAGGTGAGACAGCACAACTGAGGACAAGATTAATTCCATCTCAGGGAGTCTTTTGGGTAGAAGATAGTAAGTGGCTAGATTTCAGGAAAGAGGACTGGGTTAGGGATTTACATTAAGAGAAATCATCAGATAGGGGCTAGTTAAAATAAAGAGAATGCATTTAAAAAGTGGAGAAAATGTGGGTGAAACTCATGGTTGACTTGTAAGGGGGAAAGATTCACTGGGGTCACTGCTATGGTAGAATCTTTTCTCAGAGTTGCCCAAATGGACAGAAAATGCTGTAGTTCCCAAAATAAAATGAGTGTCAGTTTCTCCAACTTGAGGTGACTAACAATGACCTATCCAGTGTAGGAAAGGTCCATGTTCTCAGACTGAGGGCCTTAAGCACTTGTCAGCCTGAAAATATTATCTGGGTGCAGAAAGCCTTATTGGATGTGCATCTGACAATATGCTTTACTGTTTAATGAATAAGGTGATTTCCTCTCTAAGTAATTACAGTAAGACTTGCAAACTTAAGAAAGAGAACAAATTGTGAAATTATTTTGAAATAAAGAAGGAACATGGTGTACTAACAAATGTGAAAAAAAAGGGTAATAGTCTTCACAGTCTGATAAAAAAGATGTGCAGAAGAATGCCCATATTTCCCCAGTTACTATCCTAGATAGTATTTTTTTAAGTAAGGTTTTACTGCCACAAATATCAGAAAACGTTTTTTATTTCAGATTCACTTTCTTTGTATGGCAATAGTCCTGTCTAGATACAAGAATGTAATCAATGCTTTTATGATAGAAAACCAGCCAAGTGGAAATCCTTCCTTAATTCCAAAGCTAAACATTGCATTCACTTACTGCCATTGTTGATTTTTCCAGATTCAGGTTATCTTTTTGATGGAAAAAACCTTGGGCTTAGTTTGAGCAGACTGTTCATGAATGTCACTGGAATTGGGGTTGGAAGGGGAGAGGCTTCTTAGATCATCATAAGAAGCATTGTGCCTGACAGGAAGACTAGGCTCAACAATAACCAGCCCTGAGGACAACTTTTCAGAGAAGGGTGGGTCATAACCTCAAGGGAAAGCACCCCTGACAACAGACACACAGCCCCCAAATCATACACACATTGATGCTGGGGGAGATCCATGGCAAATGTTGTCTTGTTCAGCGGCAGCATAGCCCATGTATAAAAAAATATATATATCATCTATTCAGGAAGCATCTCATATCATTAAGTAACCTGGAAGGAAAAGGGGGAGTTTTTAGGAAACATTTGTAAGATGCCAAATTAAAACTTCTGAAGGATTTTCTACACATTCCTCCTTTATGACGACTTGCAGCTTACAAATTATTAAGATTTCTGGGCATAGTTGATAATGATTCATAAGACAAACTCAGAAGAAGAAAGATAGTCATCATATGGATTCACATTCACAAGATAATTCACATTATCTACACAAACATATGCATATTCTTTCACTAATAGGAGGGGTGATCAATAGTTATGGAAGAGCTCCTATATTTAAAACTTTCCTTCGGGGCGCCTGGGTGGCGCAGTCGGTTAAGCGGCCGACTTCAGCCAGGTCACGATCTCGCGTCTGTGAGTTCGAGCCCCGCGTCGGGCTCTGTGCTGACAGCTCGGAGCCTGGAGCCTGTTTCCAATTCTGTGTCTCCCTCTCTCTCTGCCCCTCCCCCGTTCATGCTCTGTGTCTCTCTGTCCCAAAAATAAATAAAAAACATTGAAAAAAAAAAAAATTTTAAAACTTTCCTTCACAACTGGAGGTGGTGGTAGATTCATTAGGGTCTCAATAAGAAATCTAATGACATATTTAAAAAATATTTACCTGAAGCTAGTTTAAAGAAAGGATTATTTACAGTGGCATGATCAAGATTAAGGAAACCAACAAGGAATGGCAAAATTCCAAGGGACTGGAAACAGAAGGAGAGTATTATCATCATTGTGTCTGAATGAACAAGGAGAACAGTGTTACCAGAACATGGGAGCCCTGGAGATGTGGGAATCCTCCCAAAGGAGCTGTGCTTTAAGAGAAACTTGGGGAGGCAGGGAAGGAGCAGTGATGGGAGTAGGAGGGTGTCTTTGTGTCTTCATTCCCAAACATCAGATCTACTGCTGGTGCTTTCCTTTGGCCCAACCCACTAGGAGGTGGAAAGCAAGAAATGAGATAATGCAGCCCAAACAGTTAGTCCTTTAAGACCCAGAGCAAAGCAGAGAACAGATTTGGGGAGGTAAATGGCAAATAACATCTCAATGGGAGAGAGAACATACACAGAAGAGTTAACTAATTACACAAATCTATATATGGCAAACATCAGATCTAGAGAGGACAAGCAATGTGAACAATACGCCAGAGCACAGCCTAGTAGTTAAGAACATGGAATTTGGAGGTTGGCAGGCATTCCTTCAAATCCAAACCCTACCACCTACTACTGTACCTGTGACTATGGCAAGTTACTGAACATCTCTGTGCCTTAGATTCATTCAGATGTAAATAATAGTGTCTATGACATAGACTAGTCTTATCCTAAGACTAAAATGGAATAACATATATAAATCTTTTAGTTTGGTACCTGGCACATAGTAAGCTATCTATCAGTGTGAATTACTATCATCATCATTATCAATAGAGTAGCTTAGCAGAAGAACTTACCAATGGCTACTGGGGTGAGAGAAGGATGGATAGGATTTGGAAAGGTAGGAGAGGACGGAATTCTGGAAAGGTTTAGTGGGGAGGGATTGCACGAACAGATTAGGAAGCAGGGCATATTCATGAAGTTATATCAGGAGCATTAGATTTGGATTAGGGGAGACAAAATGTAGGACGGGATGGCCCTTGAATGTCAAATCAAAAGTTTGGCTTATACCTTGTGCACTGTGGGAAACAACCAAAAAAATTTAAAGGAAGTGGCAACATAAGAGTACTATTTTTAGAGTATGATATAATGTGTGTGTTTATAATAGCAGTGTGTTCATAATGTGGCAAATTTTTGGATAAAATTAGGTAGGAGAACTAGTCAGGTTTACCAGTGGATTATCAAATTCTTTGAAAAAACATGGGAAAATTAATATAAGTAAAACGGCTGATTAATATCTATTAGTCACTGTAAGTACACCTATCCATTTACCCTCCTAATAGTTACTGCTACCTTTGTATTTTTGGGGTCTTGGATATTGTACCCACTAAAATTTCAGTGTGTTCTCACATTTAGTGATTCTACTCTTAGTAATGTTTGATCATTCATTTCCCACAACTTAAAATTTTTAAATAGAATAGTTATTCTTTGGTTCATAGGGGAAACAAGGGCTTTTTTTGTTATGAAAGCATATCCCCTAGTTACCATGTTTTTCTTTAATGCATTTAATCTCCACAATAATCTTATGAAGAAATTCTATCACTATTTCCATTTTGAAGGTGAGAAAATTACAGCCCACAGCATTTAGACTTATGCAACACACACACTTAATAAGAACTCATAGTAGAGCCAGGTTTGTACAAAGGTAGCTGTGATACATGTTTCCCCAGAAAGACACACACAGAGTGCACAGCCTCAATTACTAAAGTTTGATCTCAATGACATCATTTCATTTTGAGCTACATTATCTACAATCTGCATATCTTATCATTTGTTAAATTTTCAAAGTCTTTTACTATTTAAAAATTTAACATCCATGATCATCTCTGAATGTTACCATGAAGAAATACATTTGAAGGGGTTAGTGAATTTGTTCAAGGTCTCCAACTAATAGGTAGCACTGTTGGGACTTAAAGGCAGATCTTCAGACTCCAAATTCTGTATCATTTTCATCAGTCAAAAGAAGTTTGATTAAGAGCAGAAAATTTAAAAGAGGCATCTGTTTATTTATGTCTTAATAATTTACAAAGTACAAGTTGTATTTCTGAGAATATCCTGGATACTAATACAAAGGAAAAAGTAATCTCTGCCCTTAAGGTACTCATCACTTGGAGGGGAGACAGAAAAACAGATGCAGAATTTGGGGCTCTCATCCTGTTAGTACAGATAGTAGGTGAGTACTAGGAAAGGTGCTGCTTGGCTTGGAGTGGGGAAAAGGTTCACTACAGAAGTGACTGGTGTTGAATCGTGAAGAACATGTGTGTGGCGGTGGAAAAAGCAGAAAGCTTGGGCAAAGATTTGGAGGCTTAGAACACAAGGCACTAGGGAGGTACATGAAGCCTGACGTGGGGGGAGCACAGGGTAAAGGGAGGAGGTTAAAGACCAAATCCAGGACCTTCTGCTCCAGGGTAAGGAACTGGGTCTTCAGCCCATCTAGTAGGAGAGTCATGTGCTCAGATGTGCATTTTAACAGCCTCACTTTGGAAGCAATCTAGAGCCTGAATTGAGGTTGGAGGAGGTCATGGGGAGGACGTGACTAGCGGTTGCCCTGCAGACTGGACCTGGGCAGTCAGAGGCTCCTCACCCCTTCCCTTGTCCTTGGAATATATGTTCTCCCCACCATTCCCATGGTGGCATCCATTTTCAAGGATGCAGCCTTGACAGAGTCAGGTGTTGTTGAAATCATCCGGACTGTATACATGACTGTAACCACTTAAGATTATTAAGATGAACTTTTAAGATTCTGGCAGGTGGGTGCAGAAATCTATTTGTCTTGTAACCACCCAGGACAACCCTCATAACTTCCCTTAACTTTTAAACCCTCCACCTCCCAGTCCAAAGTGGTCTGCATCTTTCTTTGGTCTCTCCTTGTCCTCCAGCGACAGGCGCCAGTTTGCAAACCAACAATTAGAGGCTCAGACACCATGTAACAGTCCTGAGAGAAAACGCTGCACGGAGATGGAGAGGATACATGGAAGGGGAGACAGATTTAAGAGTGAATGAGAGGTAGAATTTTCAGGTCTGTGATACCCTCAATGCAAGAGTATGGGAAGGAGAAGGATGTCTAGAATGGTTTCCAAATTTGTGACGTGGGCAACTGTAGAATTTAATGGAAGTAGAAAATACAGTGATGATAAAGGGGAGGGGTCATGTGGTAACATTGAGATGTGTTCTGCACATTCTGTGGTTGAGATAGATGGCTGTTGAAAATCCAAGTAGAGCTTTTTCATAGGAAGTTAGATGTATTTGGAGGTAGAGAATAGTATGAACAGATAACAGAGGTCAGTGATACATAATTGGTATTTAACAATAATAATAGTTCCAAATATTAGTTGATGACCATATGTTAAGCATTAATTTTTCTGGGCATGCTGAACATTTTGTTGTCTCATTTAATCACCATAAAAATTTTTTTATGAAGGACATTATTTTCCCCATTTTATGGGAGAGCAAACTGAGGTCCAAAGAGTTTATGATATTAGTATGGAAGTCATGAGGATGGATGAATTGGGGAGATTATGTAGAAAAGAAGCTACAGAGAACAGATTGGTGGTTGGCAGAGGCAGGGGAAAGGGATTGGGCAAAATGGGTGAAGGTGGTCGGTACAAACTTCCAGTCATAAAATAAACAAGTCCTGGGGGGTGTAATGTATAGTGTAGTGACTATAGTTAAGAATACCGTATCATAGGGGCACCTGGGTGGCTCAGTGGGTTAAGCATCCAACTCTTGATTTTGACTCAGGTCATGATCTCATGGTTCATGATTTCGAGCCCCGTGTCAGGCTCTGCTCTGACAGTATGGAGTTTGCTTGGGATTTTCTCTCTCTCCCCTTACCCCCTCTCTCTCTGCCCTTCCTGGCTCATACACATGTACATGTATGCTTTCACTCTCTCTCTCAAAATAAATAAATATGAACTTTAAAAAAATAATACCACACTGTATAGTTGGAAGTTGCTGAAAGTAGACATTGAAGTTCTTGTCACAAGAAAAAAAATTGTAAACTATGTGTGGTGATGGACGTTAACTAAAATTTTTGTGGTAATCATTTCACAATATACACATATTATCAAATCATTATGTTGCATGCCTAAGATTAATGCAATATATATGTCAATTATATTTCAATTAAAAAAAAGAAGAGATGAGAACACACAGGTCAGAATGCTAAGGAATAACAAAAACAAATACTTATTGAATGTCTGTTATGTGCCAGACATGATTCTAAGTGTTAGAAAATTTTCCTAGAATGGAAGCAAATAGTTCCTTAATTAAAAAAAAAACCCTACTTCTGAAAAATCTCCAGATATTCTTTTAATTAAATATTTTAAAATGCACCTGGTCAGAATTCAAAGTGGAAATTTGTGTTTACCTGTTTACCAAATTATTGGCAGGATTTTGAAGAGTAAGAAAATGTTAGAAAATTAATGCCAATTTATTTATTATTAGGAAAAGAAAGATTTTAGATTTGAGTTAGATGTGAAAGCCCTTTGGGGTCAAGTTAGCAGAGGCTGGTGAGGTAGAATCCGGCATTTGAGCTTTTTCTCTACCCTTCATTAACTTGTCTTTACTCTTCATTAGCTTTTTCATTTACTAAGTAATCCACTTAGTAAATACCCAATAGGGTGGTAGTATAGAGTGAAATAATACCTATAATAATACATCATTTGGTACAAGGTAAACATGAAACTGAAGATAGATATTGCTAGAACCTACCTGAATCATATGTAATCTTACATGGCATTCAATGTAGATTTCTTGATTCCCAATACAATAGATATCACTTATTGAAGGCTTAACCATATGCCAGATCCAGGATCAAGACTGTTATAAACATTATTTCATTTATCTGCCTAGTGATTGATGGTTCTTGGCCTCATATCATGCTTAAAAGATTGTTATTATTTAACATGAGGATCTAGAGTCTCATAAAGGTTAAATAACTTGCTCAAAGTCATATAGCTAATAAGTGGAATCTAAAGAAATGATGATACAGTTCCATTCCAGGTCTTCTCAGAGACAGAAATCATCAGTAGGCAGGTCAAAGAAAGTCCTTCACAAGTGTATCTAAAACCACTTGCCTGTTTTGCCCACACCTTATGCTTTTCAGCAAAAGGACTTTGTATATGTGCCTTATTTTTTTCACCTCTTGACAAAGACATTTCTGTCATCTTACTCACCATCATCCTCATCATTCCCAAAATATGAATGTCATGGGCAAGGCAAGGCTGAATCAAAAACAGGAGATAAACAGACATGGCTGTGTTTCTCACAAACTTATAGACTAAGAGGATATAAAAATTACTCAGACTGTCCACTTGTCTCTGTGTAGTTAATAAGTCGAACATTGTGCAACAGGAAGAAAGTATGTCCTAACATACAAATTAAGGGGGAAAGTGAATTCAGAGGAAATGACGGGGCTGACTTAGCTAAGGGTACTGTCAATTCTTCTAAGTAGTTAATATAAAGGATTTCATGGAAGTGGTGGAATTTCAGGAAATATATGATAATGTCACATTTCACTGTATGAATCATTGTTGACTGGCTTCCACAGGATTTGTATGCCAATACAACGCTAGCTTTTAAGAGAAACAAACAAACAATAAAAACCCCATGATGGTTATCTGTGGTTTCCCCAGGGTAGTAAGTCGACTACTCTCTGGTTTCCATAATGCTCACTCATATAGGTTATCTGGATTATAGTATTACAGCAGTGTATTGGATAAAATATTTCTGGTCAAATAGAAAGCACTTACTCTCAGTATTTTCTATGTTTCTATTCAACAGAGTGAGTTTCCTTTGTCCATTATTTAGTAGAGAAAACAGTTTAGATGGAATATATTATGGGAAATATTATCCATTACAATGATTAAGATGGCTAACTTTTCTTGAAGCCAGTGCCTTTTCCCTGAATTGCTAGAGGAACTTTGCAAATACTTGTGATCTAGAAAACAATGTATGTTTTGCATTTAGCTTTGCTACTACAATTAAGATTAATTTTAGGGGCACCTGGGTGGCTCAGTCGGTTGAGTGTGCGACTTTGGCTCAGGTCATGATATCTCAGTTTGTGAGTTCAAGCCCCACGTCAGGCTCTGTGCTGACAGCTCAGAGCCTGGAGCCTGCTTCGGATTCTGTGTCTCCCTCTCACTATCCCTTCCCTGCTCATGCTCCGTCTCTCTCTCTGTCTCTCAAAGATGAATAAACACTAAAAATAAATAGATTAATTTTAAATGTTCATAGAGTCAAAACTAGTTATGCTTACTTTTTACCACAACAAGCTTGACATTTTCTCTTTTTAACACACAGATATTTGTTTTGGAATTAATTTGCACAGTTTAGAGAGTTTTTCTACATTAGATTAGGAGGAGAAAACAGAACCCCAAATATAACCCAAACCAATAATGCCATTAAATGTCTTCGTGGACTCACACTCAACCATTGTGTGATTATAAAACTGTTTCTAATATTATATATATATGAGTATATACTATATTATATATACATTTCTAGTATATATATAAGTGTAGCTAAAGTTATGGCCATATACTTTCTTCATATAGCTATATAAAATTACTCTGAGAATTAAATGATATAAGATATTAAGCATAAAAATAGCAGCAATATTATGTTTTTCATCATTATCATATTTTCTTATCTAAAGACTGATTTTCAGCAACTGCCTTTTACAGATGAGAAACGTGCAAAGTCACTTATTAGGATAATGCTTATACTTCTTGTTTCATTACAATCATCTGTTGGTTTTAACTGAAATGTTAAATTCATTACCATCTTCAATAATGTGCTTACATTTCACAAGTATGAGTGAATTTCATTCTTTGGCAGCTCCTGGCAGAAATGTGCTCAATATGTTCATACTTAATTGTTGCAATCATGGCAAAGCATCTTCTTAAAATTAAGAAGTTATTATCCTGTATAATGTATCTATAGCAGGATACTAATTATTAACAATTCTTTTTTTTTTGTTTTGTTTTTTTAAATTTTTTTTTTTTCAACGTTTTTTATTTATTTTTGGGACAGAGAGAGACAGAGCATGAACGGGGGAGGGGCAGAGAGAGGGAGACACAGAATCGGAAACAGGCTCCAGGCTCCGAGCCATCAGCCCAGAGCCTGACGCGGGGCTCGAACTCACGGACCGCGAGATCGTGACCTGGCTGAAGTCGGACGCTTAACCGACTGCGCCACCCAGGCGCCCCAACAATTCTTTTTTTAAAAAAAAACAATTCTTGATCTTTTATGACCTTCATTCTCATTGGTCATTGGTCTCCAACAACAGATTCAAACATAACAATAGATTTGCTACTCATTTGTACTAGGTTTAATACAAAATCATCTATGCATTCAAGTCTTCACATTTTTAATTTCTGAATCTCTAAGACTGCTTTTCTATTTTAATTGATTGTGCTACATAATTTCTCAGCAAATGAGTGACAGAATATTATGAAATGAATTAACTATAGATCTTAGTGTCTTGGAAAATTTTCTTCTTGGACGCATCGGCTATGACTTTTAGTGAAAATGGTTTGAAGAGTTTCCCAAGGAGTTTAAATCTAATGAAATACGGCTGTCTAAAGGCCCTTTAGATTCTTTTTGAGGTGGTATCTATAGCAAGATGTTCTCTCCAGAATGACATAGGTGATTGCCCAGATATTGTTTCAGACTACAGTAAAGTAGGGATAAGATCATTTCCATTCCTTCAAAATATTCAACCCCAAAGAGCTGTTCTGAAGAACTGCAATGACTGAGCTCAGTCTGCACAAAGGGCAGGGAGTGGTGCTATAGATACGTTATAAGTCAGTTCTTCCTGGGAAACTCACCTAGAGTTAAAACGAAAGGAAATAAACCATGTCACAACTTGAATGTACTGTCATAAGAGTTTCCAAGTAAGAAATACTTGGCTACCAGACAACTGAGTGAGACTGAGACTTTCAGCAGCCTACCTGAATGGCTTCTCTGAATAGCTGCACACTCACACTCTTGTCAATACTTAAAAAATATTAGTGGCAGAGTGCCTGGGTGGCTCAACTGGTTGAAAGTCTGACTCTTACTTTCATCTCAGGTCATGATCCCAGGGTTGTGAGATCAAGCCCCATATCCAGCTCTGAGCGGAGTGTGGAGCCTGCTTAAGATTTTCTCTCCCTCTCCCTCTGCCTGTTCCCAAATCACGTGTATGTGTGTGTGTGTGTTCGCGCTCTCTCTCACTCTCTCTCTCTCAAAAAATACTCTCCAATAAAAAAATTATATTAGTAGCAACACACTTTGGGGAAAAAAATTCTCAACATTTGTTCCCATCAAGTTATATTTTCTCTTAAGAAACTATAAAAAGATTGAATATCTCCGCATTTGGTAATATTAAATGGTGACAGAAATAACATTACATTATTGTTCATTAATGATTTGATGTTATTCTGAACGAATTTTGGCAGACTGGGGCAGTAAAGGGGAAAGAGAAGAAGATTATACAGTTACACAAAGTTGAAGATTTTTGAATTCATATATTGTCACATTTGAACACTCTATTGCTGCAACTTCTCTATTAAAATGTCAGTGCAATGCAGAAAAAACTTTTTCTTAAAAAAATAAAACATGGGATGCAAGGGCATGTTCTCAATAAAAAAAAAATGAGCGGGTAAGTTCAATATCATGCAATTACATGAGAGAGGAGAATATTGTGGAAGTTTAAAATCTTGCAATCCAAAAAGGCTAGCAGACAGAATCCATAAATGGTGCTGCTACTTTAATGGTCAAAGTTGTATGTGTGCTGATGTGTCAGATATGATGATCCACATATGATTCCAGGAAAATATCCTAATCTGTCAGCTACTCAGCTACCTCCACGACCCACCCTGCCCTCATTAAATCTATAATTTTCTCCCTTTTTAATCTAGAAAAGGCTTTGAAGACTGGTAGGGCTTACTGGAATATTGAAGGTTTGCCCCCAAACCTGCAACTGATAAAATTATTTACATTTGATAGAAATAGATCTCACATAATGCAGTTTTTTCCATTCATCCCATGTGCCATACATAGATCACATCAATGTTTGATTCATGCTAAGCCAATGTTAGATATCAGCCCCTTGGGTAACTCTTTTCTTAATAACTCCGATTTGGTTACCTGTACCTTCTATTTACCTTAACATTCTTGTTCTGTCTGTATTTTGGTTACATTTTATTTGCTTGCCTTGGTTCTAGACTGCAAGTTTACTGAAGACAGTGATTCCCACTATTAATCACTTTCTAGCACCGGAGGAAGACTGCCACAGGGTAGGTCCTCAAAACATACAGATATAAGAATTCTGACAGCCATAAAGTTGGGTGTTATCATTTGCATTAAGGTTATTCTTCCAGATTAATAACATTAAAAATGACTTTGAATAATGGAAAAGTCAGAACAAAAAATTAATAACATTATCAAATAAAATTAAATTATTAAATTAATTAATTGTAATTATTAAATTAATTAATTAATTACATTGTTATTAAATAAAATTAACAACATTAAAAATGACTTTGAATACTAAAAAAGTCAGAACAAAAATCATTTGATCTTGTTTTAAAAAAATTTTTTTTTAATGTTTATTTATTTTTGAAGGAGAGAGAGACAGAGCCTGAGTGGGAGAGGGAGAGGGGCAGAGAGAGAGGGAGACACAAAATCCAAACCCAAAGCAGGCTCCAGGCTCTGAGCCGTCAGCACAGAGCCCTCCGCGGGGCTTGAACTCATGAGCTGTGAGATCATGACCTGAGCTGAAGTCAGATGCTTAACCGACTGAGCTACCCAGGTGCCTCTGATCTTGTTTGTTAAAAGCTTGGAAAATCAGCAAGGAAAACAAGGGCTTATCCACAAACTTTCTAAGGTACTTTTGATACCAAAGTATATGTCATCGTGTGAGCTCATGTCCTTAAAAAAGAATAGATTTGCCATGGGTGCCTAATAGGAAGGTGTGCTTTGAATAGCTGTTTTAAATCCATGAAGTGAGAAGAATTTTGTCACAAAAAGCGTAAGTGCCCAATTAGATGACACTAATCTGGGCAAAATATTTCCTGGGGGATAGGTTCAAATCTGAATACTGAAAACTCTGCTATTTTACTTTCTGATAACCAAAGCTTGTGAACATAACTGTAAAAGGCAAATATGTTATGACGTGAGGTAGAATTACACCTGATGTGATGTGGAGAGGCAATATTACTCACTGAAAAATGGTCAGTCTTAGAGGCAAACCATTCTGGGTTCAAAATCCCAGCTCCAAACTTCAACTGCTTGAACTTTTTTTTTTTTTACTGTTTATTTTTTAGAGAGAGAGACAGAGTATGATCAAGGGAGGGGCAGAGAGAGAGAGAGAGAGAGAGAGAGAGAGAGAATCTGAAGCAGGCTCCAGGTTGTCAGCACAGAGCCTGATGCAGGGCTTGAACTCTGAAACTGTGAGATCATGACCTGACACAAAATTGGATGCCTCACCAACTGAGCCACTCAGGTGCCCTTAACTGCTTGAACTTTTTAAAAAGGTGTTCAAGTTTTTCTTAATTCCCAAGTTTCTTCATCTGTAGAGTAGGAAAAATAGTACCAATTTTGCAGGGCAAAACAAACAAAACAAAAATATAAACAGGCCTTTGCACATAGTATATCTTCAAAACATATTACTTATTATCATTTTGCTTTAGCCCATTTGTCCTGTTAATTACCAACTAAGGATTCAGGCACATATCTTAAACACTCTTTTTTGGATCTCAGTGTGAGAAGCATAGTTAAAATGATAACATCTGATTAGAAGGATGATTTTAAGACTTTATAGGGTATCATATCTGTATGAAGCCTTAAGTATAAAGGATTATTAAATATTAACCTGGAAAATATTTTTTAAACTCAAAGAATAGAGAATGAAAATTGACAATGACAGAGGTCCAGGGAAGGGACCAAGTTGTTATGAATTTATTTACTATACATTCCTTTTTTGGGAACATGGATAACTTATTATTACAAATTAAAGGAAAGCCACATTTAACAGTGCATTTCAAAATAGGTTAAAATACAGACTTCAGTCTGCATGCCACATAACCAAAATAATATATATCAGAAACCCCCTAGACATCAAAGTTTCTGTTCAGTAACTAGTTATCTTATCTGTCTTGTTGGGAATCCAGCCTGTTTGCTTTAACCAGTGATCCCCAAATTTGTTTTCTTCTTTCTTATTTCAGCCAATGGACAGGGGTATTTTATCTCCTGTGTTTCTGGTGGTTCTGAACCTTGGCTCAAAAATATACTAAGGTATAAAACAAAAACTTTAGGTTCTATCTCAGACACATTATGAGAAACAGAGAGAGCATGTCCAAATGTCACATTGAGATCTTTAGAGAGATTGTAAAATTTGATGTGAAAGAAGCCCGTCTCCTGACTTGTGAACCCACTGTGCCACAACAAAAAAGTCACCCAATTTTTCTCTTATAATTTCTTTTTTTAATAATGAAAATAATAACTAACTTACATGCAAGTTTTCTGTTGAAGAGATGCTTTCGCACTCATGATTTTATTTCTTTCTCCCCATTTCCCTGAGACAGAACAAGGATTATTCCCACCCCATATTTTCTAGGTGAGGTCTTACGATTTGTCCAAGTGACACCTATAAAACTGAAGGACAAAAATTTAGCCTGA
Organism: Neofelis nebulosa; assembly: GCF_028018385.1. NCBI lineage: Eukaryota > Metazoa > Chordata > Mammalia > Carnivora > Felidae > Neofelis > Neofelis nebulosa. The sequence goes on from NC_080787.1 coordinate 98,761,623, forward strand.
AGCCCTTCTGAGTTAGATGTTGAGCCCTTCCCTCTGGTGACTGATAGTTTCCAAAGCGTATTCCACTGAATACTAGCTTTATGTGATGTTATAGGATAAGCAGTTCCATTGTCAAAGATAGAGACCATTTTATTGCATTGCATTCCCCTGTGTGTGTTGTCAAGAGGAAAGAAGGAACAATGTACCTTATTTCCTAAACTTATTTGACCAGGATTAATTGCAATTAGTCAGATAAGATGAATATGTATAAGTGAAACTGCCTTACACCGTGCCTAGTGAAGAGCATAGATGTTTCAGCAATGTTTAATAATTCCAAATTCTGATTTAGCCCCTGGCTCTGCTCAGCAGCTAGCTGCCATATTGCACCCCAAATCCCCCTGACAATGAAGAGTCCTAATGAGTTCACACTTGCACAAAGACCCGAGAAAGTGGTGAAATTTATTTTAATTTTAAAATATTATAATTTGGAGAAAATAATCTACAGTTTTGGCCATATGCATCATTTAAAAAGTTGTCTTGCTTTAGCCTTTAGTACAGAAGTCGAAATAAGCCATCCCTTATGTTTTTGAGTTGTATTGAATCTGTTTGGGGAGCTTTTTGGGGCATTTTGGAAAAGGGAGATGGATGTCACCATGTGGAAATAATAGTGTTTTTGGAAAATTAATTAAAGGAATATTATTTTGTGTTATGTGCACTCATTCCCAGGGGACCTATTCAGGAAAATAAAAAATAAAAGCTTCCCACCATTGGTGAAACAAATGAAAGATGCTGTTTTCACTGGCTTACAAAATAATCCCCCAAATATTTAGCAACAGTATTTTTATTTCTCTCATTTCAAATGCTTCGTAGGGATAAAAGACTGAATTTACAAGTGGAAAATAGCCATATATACAGTTTCAAGCATTCAAATTGAAAACTGGTAGCATCCCACGTTTTTAATGAATAACATTGGTGCCGCATTCACATTTACTCATATGGGATCAATGCTGGTGAATGTGCTATAATCCCATTCCAAACAGGACTTCCAGACAAAGAAAAGGCTACAGAGACAGATGCAATAGATATGTTTCTGTGATTATAGTTTCAGCCTAAGATAATTAAAATGCAAAGCTGGTGTAAAGGAACCGTGAATATAAGGCTGCACCCATATCCTAAAAGACGACAGCCAACTTGAAGGGATACGAACCTCCCCCTCTCCCCTCCCCCAATGACAGGACTGAAAATGATTCAGCTACTTAACTGGATACCCAGATGGTCCTGGGTCTGAATCCTGGTCCTGCCACTTACTAGTTTTGTGACCTTTGGCACGATTCTTAAGGTTTTTCTCAGCCTCTATTGCTTGTTTGTAGGATGTAGATAATCATGGGCATTTCCCAGAGGTGAAGTTAGGATGAAAGGTCATTGTATGTAAAGAGTAAATGTTCTGACATGGTCTAATAACCCAATAACATTCTCTTTACCTGCATCAAAAACGGGGAGGGGAGAGGGAGGCTGGTAACCTGAGAAACTTTTTGTAAAACGGAGGAATCTGCCCTGTATGGTCGAGTCAAATAAGCCATGATCCCTGGAAATGCTCTGAGAAACAGTGCAGTCTATTTTTATCTCTTTCTAGAATATTATCCCCATGTTCACCATAAGGATTATCTATCAAGACACGAGGAGAAAAGATCTGTGGCCTACTTCTAAGTTGGACATTTATAGTTTACTTGATATTCCTGGTGAAATGGCTGAAAAACAAAACAAAATGAGAAAGTACTCTCAGTCTGAAAAAGCAGAGGTTGAGGAGGGATTTGTGAAATCATCCAAACTGTAGGGGCAGGGGGGAAGGACATAGATTTGTTTTCAAAATCTGATTTAATAGGAGGAGGAAATAACCCGTAAAACTCCAGAGACAGAAACTGAGCTCCAACAAGAACAGACTCCCTGTGAATAGTCTACAGATACTTGTTATCCTCAAAAGATAGTTTAGACTGAAATATAAATCACTTCATAAATAATTAGCTAAATTCATGGAGGATGGATCCATAATGTTCTCCTGAGAGAAACTGGAATGCTTGTGGTTTATCTGGAGTCTTTTGAGGTCAGGATGATAGTGGGAAGGCACCACCCACAGAACATCTCTGGCCTACCATGGTATTAACGTTGTTATTTTTAAATTTTAATGCTTTTACTTGAAGGAGAGTTTTGGCCCATTTTCAAGTAAAGTTTTGCTGTTGTCTTAAGATGAGCAGGTTATCAGGAAGACAGTCGTGTGTTTGACTATGTTCTGGCCCTTCTACTCTCCATACACATGCTGGGTTAGAGATAAGTTACTCAAGTTCCTGGAGACAGCTGATCTCAGCCAAGAAACCATAACTCAGCTTCTACTCAGCAAGCTTGGAGTAGAGTGAACAGTGCATGACAGACAACATTCGCTACCCATGCTCATTTACCATGGCCAGAGCATGGGGTAGCAATTTGTTTGACATTAGCCTGCTTATTTTTTTAAAAAAAATTTAACATTTTTTTTATTTTTGAGAGACAGAGAGAGACAGAGCATGAGCAGGTGAGAGAGAGAGAGAGAGAGAGAGAATCTGAAGCAACCTCTAGGCTCTGAGCTGTTTGTTAGCACAGGGCTCAAAGTCACGAATTGTAAGACCATGACCTGAGCTGAAGTTAGATGCTCAACCAACTGAGCCAGATGCCCCTACATTAGCCTGCTTATTAACTGATGTTAGCCTAACTTGGACCTGAAGCTTGGAAGTGAGACAACGAACTCCTCTAAGAACAAAGATGTAAGATAAACGTCTTTTCTCCTGAAGACACCTGAATTGCTCTAGAGTGTGTTTTCCCAAAGAAGTTGGGATTTGCCTTGGACTAACTTTATCACCACGAATAATCTTTTTTTTTTTTTTTGTTACATTATGCTCTTGACTGAATGGTAAATACCAGCCTTTAAGATGGAAACCACCATGGTAATGCACAAGTGACATTTCTCAGGTGATTGGTTCTGCGGTCTGATGGCCCTGAGGGCTGGCCTGGGAAAGCGGGAAGGCGATTGTTCACTCCCCCACTCTATTTATATACAGCTATTGAAAGTTAAAGCCTTTCTCCAGGGCTTGGCCTCTTTAATTGGAGTGCAAAACACAATTCCCATTAAGATACCACTTGAAGCAAGGAAACCGTATTCATATCCTGTGAGCCGATGTGGATTTTTCCACTGATGCCCATTTAAATGTCTCAGTTCCTGAACGCAAGAATGGGGGTGTCAGAAGCTTAGCGTTTCCAGGATTTGGGATAGGGGAATCCTGTGAGCACTGTCTCACAACTTGAGAAAATTTATCTATTCTGAGAAACTCATAGTTATTTATCCTTATAATAATTACTCATTTCTAATTTGAGAAAGAGTCATTTGGGAGGCAAGAGTCTTGCTGCAGTGATTCATTTCTTTCTTTCATGGGGATTAATTACACTATTGGACAAAGCACAATGTGAGTTGCATCATTTCACACTACAAATGAGAGCAATATGAGATATTAAGGAATGGACATTTTCCAAAGTCGAATTCTGCTTTCTGTCAACAGCAGGACTAACTAACTTTAAGGGTGTTCTTTTTTTTTTTTTTTTCTTTGCTCTCCTTTTTTCCCCCTTATGTATCTTCAGTTCTAATGTCATGTGCAAGGAGCTCTCAGAACCAGTAGAAAACATGTGGTCCAACCTCCTGTTTCTAATCCACAGAGGACCCTTAAATGGTGGTTCTTTGAGGTTGGCCTTGGTACGAATTGTGGGAACAAGGCTTAGGGACAGGGACTATCCTTAAGTAAAGAAGCTCAGACCATCTGTGTGCATGGACACACATGACACATGGTGACCAGGTAGAACCCAAACACAGAACTGGCAGAAATGAAGACAGCTTTATGAAAAGGAGACTAGGCTTATGAGACAAAGGTGTGCGTGTGTGTGTATAAAATTAGGGACCAGAAGCATTGGAAGCTAGATGGTAGATGTAGAATAACAATACAGAGAAGAACCAAGAAAATATGAAGAGGTAAATGTAAACACAAAGTTGCAGAATTAGTAGAAGACAAATGCCTTCAATGAGTACAGTTTATTTTTCTAGAGCTCAAAGCACTTTGTATGCCCTTTTCATTATTGCAAGAAACCCTGGGAGTTAAGTGGACAGAATTATTATATTCCTTTTTATCACCAGTAGCAACTTGTATTGGTTTAGGAAGAGGAAATCTCTCAGGGGTGCTGGTGGTTGAATGGATATTAAGATATAAAAGTTTTGGGGCGCCTGGGTGGCTCAGTCGGTTGGGCGGCCGACTTCGGCTCAGGTCACGATCTCGCGGTCCGTGGGTTTGAGCCCCGCGTCGGGCTCTGGGCTGATGGCTCAGAGCCTGGAGCCTGCTTCCGATTCTGTGTCTCCCTCTCTCTCTGCCCCTCCCCCGTTCATGCTCTGTCTCTCTCTGTCCCAAAAATAAATAAACGTTAAAAAAAAATTAAAAAAAAAAAAGATATAAAAGTTTTTATCCTGGTCGTATCATTTGATAAGTCATTTGATTTGCTGGGCCTCATTTTTCTCATCTGTAAAATGGGTTAATGAATTCTAAAGTTCCTTCTATTACTGAGGTAATCAACATACAATTACTACTTTAAATTTTTTAAATGTTTGTTTTTTGAGAGAGAGAGAGAGCACAAGGAGGGTGGAGCAGAGAGAGAAGACACAGAATCCAAAGCAGGCTTCAGGCTCTGAGCTGTCAGCACAGAGCCTGACACGGAGCTTGAACTCACAGACCTTGAGATCATGACCTGAGCCAGAGTCAGAAGCTTAACCGACTGAGCTTTAAAATTACTGCTTTAAAAGAGCAATTTTGACCTTTGTTCACATAAGAATGAATGTCTACTCATTCTTCTGATTCACTTTAACTTCTATACATTTCCTTCAGAACATAACTGTAAAAGGTTTCTATTTGTTTTTCCAAAAAGCAGGACTCCATTTTAAAGATAAGATCTGAAAATGAAGCAAATAGAAGTATGTGGATTTGGGATTACAAATTGGCATTGTTTCTGTTATCTGATGCTTTTGTTATTTGTTTCCAAAATTTTGCATTTATATCTAATTCCTTTGCATTACTATATTTCTTCCTGCTCACGAAAGATAATTTTTCTCTTTCTTGAGTTACAGAAGGAAGAAAAGAAGTTAGGAAAGAACTATGGAAAATTTTAGGATGTCTATTGTTAGAATTTTACATGTCTCTATCATTCTGTCACAATCATGCTACAGCAATAAAACAAATGACAGTGTTTCTTTTGGGGTGTGTGTGTGTGTGTGTGGGAGGGTGTTACTTTACCCCCAAACAGAAACACACAGGTGTGTAGATTTCCTAACGACTCTCTCCTTTTCTAAAGGCAGAGCCTCATGCAAGGCTACACTTCTTGTTTCCATTTCCTCACCTCCAATGAACTCCTCACCCTACCTGCAAGGTGACTTCTGCCCCCACCCGATTCCTGAAACTGTCCATACCAAAGGACCCAATGACCCACCTCACTCACTCTCTACAGCAACTGACACTATCAACCATGTTTTCCTTTCTGAAATTCACTCCATCCTAAGATCCCATGACCCCAATCCTGCCTGTTTTTTGTTTTCTCTACTTCTTGTCATCTATTAGAATTCCTCTTTGTCTGCCCAGCCCTTAAATGTCTGTGTTTACCAAGGCTGTTTCCCTGACTCTCTTTTTTTCCTCACTTGCTCTTGCTGGGGGATTTCCCTCACACAATGTTTTTTAATCTCAAGTCTAGATCTTTTCTCTGAAGCTCCAGGCCAATGTGTCCAGCTTCCAGAATTCTCTACCCACAGGCATCTTACATGCAAATGTTCAAATTCCAGCTCTCTATCTTTTACCAAAACTTACTTCTCTTCCTGCAATTTCTGTCTAGTTCCATGCCCCCATCATCCAACTTAATCTGGAAGCATCTTCTCAACCCTCACTGCTGTTCAATTACCCAGTCCATCCCTTCCTCTCTGCATCGTCAAGGTTCAGGACTTGGCCATTTCTCACTTACTGAGAAGGTCTCCTATTTGTAACTCTGATTCCAGTCTTTTCTGTGACCAATTCTCTACCATGCAACCAGAAAGATTCTTCTAAAACCAATCGTCTAACAATGTTATTCCATTGCTTCCTTCCCATGGCTTGAAAGCTTTATTTCACTCGCGTTAAAATCTAACCTTTTTGTCCTGACTTTCTAGTACTTTGTTACCTCCCTCCTGTCTATCTCTTCAGTTTGTCTTCTGCATAAACTCTGCTCAGCCAACTTGTATTAATCACGAAGCAGCCATGCTCTTTCAAGGGCTGTGTTTTACAAATGTTCTTTACTGACTATAGAGTGACTTTTCTTCTCAGAGTGGTGGGTGGATTATCTGATAACTTTTACCTGCCTGACAAGGAACTGTTCACTGCTCAGGAGGAGGCCTTGGTCTTACCTCTCCCATCCAGTGCTCCAAGCAGTTCTGAATAAAACAAAACTAGATACAGGAGCTGAAATCTAGCTTTTAAATTTCAACTGGCTTGTAGAAGTTATTTCAAAATTGATTAAAACATGCTCTGTTTCCTCTTCTGCTCTTAGTTTTATTAAACTACATAGTTACAGCTTTGCTTTTCTGATAAAAACTAAATTTTCATTTATTCCCATGTCAAGTTCCTAATAGACGTACTCAAATCGTCTCCTCCGAGGACCATCTATAAATTCTTTTACAAGATCCTAACCAGTAATCATGAATTGTTCAGTACACTTTTCTTTTCTATTCTTATCATAGTATAAAAACTTAGCCACTTGCTATTAAACTAAGGAATAGGCAAATTATAAATTGTCACATAAAAAGTCTATGGGTAGATTTTCTTCCAGGAGAATTAGATACTTAAAATTCCTCTGCCTTGTTTGGTAAATAACACCGCTTCTCAATTTATTTTATGGATAATGAACAAAACTCATCACCCTTGATTGCTTCTGCTCAGTTGTTAGCCTATCTTCTCCTTTCTCTGAAAATTCTGTGAGGGAGGGACCATGCCTATCTTTTAGATGCTGTATCTCCAGCACCAAGACTTAACCACAGTTGGCTCTTAATAAACATTTTTAAATGAATGTTGAAATATTTAGTTTTTGTTTTATGTGCTGTCTTACAAAAGTCAACGTTAAGCTGCCCAAGATGACAGAAAATGTTACACAAGGTCACAAAAATTGCACTAGGCCAACTTTTCATCATGAAATGGCAAAAGAGGTTTGTTTCTTACCCTTGCCCCATTTCTTGTCATTCTAAACTTAATTCTTACACACAACTAGTTGAAAGTTTAATAATTCAAAGTAAACTTTTGGTCATAGGCAGTCCACTAAACGAATCTGGGATGAGTTTAATAATGATTAAACTTGGCAAATATCTCTGTGGGAAACAAAGAACAACCAAGTAGATCTCTGTCTGAGAGGCAAAGACATACTTTTCAAGAATTACTCTACCTACAACAACACAGACATTGTGTTTAGAAGTATCCATTAATTCAAATAGATTTTCAACAATAAACTGTCCCAGTATCATAAAATAAGTTTTCCTTCTGCAGTTTCTTAGTGACCATTCATCAGGAAGTTGTACCACATCAAGGGATGCCCATAATAGACTCAATATTCTCCATATAATATCATTTAAGTGAGCCTTTGTTTTCACATTTATGGTTGATAAAAAAGAAGGGAATCTTTTCAAAGTATGTGCATCTGGTTAGGAGAGAATAGGATAAACCCAGAGTTACAAAAAGTGACATTTTTGTTTCCTGATTCAGCACAAAGAAAGCCAGAATCTGCAAAGTTCTGAGTTTTCCTTGGTGTGGGACCCTAGACTCCAAGCCCTGATCCAGACATGGGTATTGCAAAAACGCAATGAGATATCCTGTTAAGGTGGCAATGCTCGGAACGGTCAAAATAGATTCCATCTTTCTGGGAAATGTCACTACATTTTGTAATAAATCTGGAATGACTTCCCACCCAGGATGCTGTCAATGAGGAAAAGCATGGACTTCTAGTTCTCCAAATGCAAGGAGAAGAAAACAAGCTAGATAACTGTTTATAAAAATGAATCCACTGAAAATGGGGTGCTGTTGACAACAAACATCTATTTTATTCTGTCTGTTATTTTATTTAGTGTGGGAAAAGAGCACATTTAAAGTTGGCCAAACATGGTAAGTATTAGTCTGCAGAGTTCTTGAATCTTGTGTTGAGAGGGCTCTAACTAAACTTTTTCTCTTCTGTTCCCAAATGGATTAACAGCAGGCTGACAGAGAAAAAAGCGAGGGCAAACTAAAATAGCATAAATACTAGCACACTGGCTGTGCATCTCACATGATGCCATCTCCCTTTTCTGATTCTGTTGTCTAAATTGTATCTAATCTCAAAAGCCAATTCCTCTCCAACTCAATTAGATGTCACCTCCAGCACCTTGGACTCTCAGACACACACACCTATTCTGCCTTATATGACTATCACGTGTGCATTTACCTTTTGAGCTCTGGGCAGACATCCTTGCTTATCTCTGCAATACTCAGTGTAATTCCTTGCCGGTGGAATCATATATAACCTTGAGCAATTGTCCCTTTAATTTTTTAAATCTGTAAGCATTTGATACTATCATTGCTATAAATCATATTAAACTATTATAATGAAACATATGTAATATAGAAACATTTGATGATGTCCTTAAAGTGATTTACATAAATGAGGATAATTAACATGCAAATGGCATCATTATCCTCTTTTCTCCTTTTAGTTTTTTGGTTCCTAGGCTCCACAATAAGCATTTCTGCTAATGATCTTTCCTGCTACTGTGCACTGTTGACATGTAATGGTCACTAAGTGATTCTCATGTAAGTCTAGTATCCTCCTCATACATCCGGGGTTCTCTTTGTTTCAAATCCCTCTGCTCTTGCTCCCCTAGGCATTCCATTCACATGTTTCATTCACAGCCACATTTTTGACTTGGTTTATTCTCTGGTTCCAAGTACTCAAGGACTCCCGTATCTTAATTCAGAGGTAAATATTTGGATAATGAGTGTTCGCTACTCTGAAACAGGAGACCCAGGTTGGTGGTGACACTGCACTGCAAGGAAAGAGAAATAGACAGGATTCAAGGGAATGAACTCTGGAACCCCAGGATCTGATGTAAGAAGAGCTAAAATTACGAGAGGCTTGTTGGAAGAAGTGTCATAATCCATATGCCTTCAGCTATGAAACTTGCTGCAGTTCTTGCTGGAGAAGGGCTTAAACGCAGCGACGGCAGCGGGTCCTGGGAGAAAGTGCTGCCAGCAGTGGGGCCAGCCTCTAAGAAGGGTAGCCGGTAAAACCCTACTTCAGCAGCTACGGGTTAAACTCAGACAGGAGGCAGGCTAGAACCCATGAGTAAAGTCAAGGTTAGTAATTAGGAAGGGCAAGGCTGCAGGTATCTCTAGGTGGGGTTTGTGCTTCTTTCCCATCAGGGACAGATCTTTCTGTGCTAAGAGGGAGCCCCTGGACAGCAACTGCCTGAAGGTTTGGAGATCTTTTAATGTTTATTTACTTTTGAAGGAGAGAGAGACAGAGTGTGAGTGGAGGGAGGAGCAGAGAGAGAGAGAGAGACAGAATCGGAAGCAGGGTCCAGGCTCTGAGCTGTCAGCACAGAGCCCAACGTGGGGCTCGAACTCACAGACCGCGAAATCACAACCTGAGCCGAAGTCGGACGCTCAACCGACTGAGCCACCCAGGCACCCCTCGGAGATCTTTTAATACAATAGAGGACTAGAGCGTAAATTAGGACCCAGAATATGAATCCACCCACACAAACCAAGGGACCGGGCTGGAAGATGGAGGGAAGCTTGGCTCCATGCACACACGAGTAGCCAGGGTACGCCATAAACCATACTGGGAAGAGGGAATGGCTGTCAGCCCCAACCCCCTCAGGGCAGAGTTGGAGTTCCCAATTTGTTTCTTTCGTTCCTGTTCATGGGCAAGGCTATGATCACGGGACCTTTGGTATCTGTGTTGAATGACTCAGGGAACAGGCAGGTATGGACACAAGTTAGGATGATGGGAGTTTGGTCCAGGTTTTGGACACTCCTACTGTCCCAAAGAGCCAAAGGGCCTGGAGAACTCCAGTGTACTGCTCAAGTCCCAGATGTGACGTTTCTGTCTCACAGAAGCTTTCCTCAAATTGCCTCCACAAAGTGGGCACTTGAGAAGTGAGAGCTGCCACCACCTTCACCCCTACTATTATTTCCCTCCGGGTCAATGCCAGCATGTCAGGAATTAAATGAGAACCCCTGTGCTCACTTAAAACATCATGTTCATGACTGACTGACAGTGTTTTTAAAGTGTTTTCATTACAAAATTAGACACGCCATATTTTAAATAGTATATAACTTAGAGGCACATGAAAATTCTGTGAATGGTATGTAAACTATAAATGGGGTGTATCAGCACAGATGCTTTCGGATGGAGATACCAGAAAATTGGTCTCAAACTGGCTTAAATAATCAAGGGAACTAATTGGCTTTCCCCAGGGAGAACTCACTTCAGGTGGCCTGGTCCGGTGACTCAAGGATACCACCAGAGAATGGGGTTTCTTTCTTTCCTTCTTTCTTGCCTCCCACAGTTGGCTTTTCTCTGAGGTAGCCTTGCCAGAATTGCTAGGCTACGGACATATTTATTTATGCACAGCAGGAAACAGAGTATCTTCGCCTCAGCATTCCTAGAAAATGTCTGGCACTCCACCATGATTAGATCATTCTCTGGGCCGTGCCCACTCAGAAACCAGTCACTTTGTTGATTGGCTAAGCAGAGGTCACATGCTCCACCCTGGCTACTGGGGTGATGCATGTTTCCCCAGAACCTCATGAATCCTCAGGTGGAAACTGGAGCAGCTGGGAAAGCAAAAAGGAAGAATGGATACTGAAAGAATTGCCAGTTAGGGTCTGAAGGTACAAATAAGAAACGAACTCTAGTTCAAAAAAAGGAATTGGTTAGGAGAACTTTAAATACAATGAACCAACAGAAAGGCTGGAAAACCAAGTTGGGTAAAAGTGGATACATCATCTCCCTAGGGCTGCTGCAATGAAGTACCACAGACTGGGGGATTTACAGAAAGAAAATTCTCTCAAAGTTCATGAGCCTAGAAGTCTGAGGTCAAGCTGTTAGAAAGGCAAGAGGGAAAATCTGTTCCATGCTTCTCTTTCCTAGCTTCTGGTGGTTTGCTGGCATTGCTTCGTTTGTAGATGCATCACTCCTGATTTCTGCTTTCAACTTCATGTGGTGTTCTTCCTGTATGTGTGTCTGTGTCCAAATGTCCTCTTTTTAAAAGGACATGGTCATATTAAATTAGGGTCTGCCCTAGTGATCTTAACTTGATCATCTGTGAAGATGCTGTTTGTATATAAGGACCCATTCACAGGTACTGTGGGTTAGGAGTTCAGCATTTTAGGGGGATGCACAAAATCCAACCCATAATGATGCAAGAATCACCTCAGACCATGACAACCACATGGGTAGGCATGGCGTTGGCACCTTAGCCACTGGATGTGTGATACTGCTTCTGATGGCCCTAGAGACCCATGAAGCCATCTAGGCTTCACAGCATTACTGCCTTGTGCTAGCTCCTTGGCTTCCCCCGGAGGGGGAACTTCCGGCTCCTTCTCCTTCCCCTCTCCTCCCCCAAGATTCACGAAACTGGGTATTCTCCCAGCACAGGACAGTGTTTTGTTGCTAGGCAACCAAAAATGAAAACTACCCACTACAGGTGGCAACCTACAAACTACCATGTAGCAAAGGCGGATTCTTTCCTCTTTTGGTATAAGGAGAGGGTTGGGGAAAAGGTATGCGCTGAGTCCGAAAGGGGCCAGGGGATCTGATGCTGATAAAAAGTAGAAAGGAACAGAAATGGCAGCATGGAAAAACCAAAGGCAAACAACTTCTGTTCTGCATTTTGTCCTTGAGATGACTCTGTTTATCTTCCTGTACCTGTGGATGTAAAGAAGCTATGTTCCGTGGCTGTGCTCTCCTGAACAGGGCACATGAGCAGAGCTCAGCTAAGCCACACTCAGGAATGAGGGTCTCCGTTCATGGGGCTGCAGAAGAGCAGCAGAGCCCGCAGTCAGTTGTCCCGCTATCTGCACACTGACAAACTCATGGGGCATCTTGATTAGCCCCAGTCCAACGCTGACCCATTTGCTTTTGAAATAACACTAAGATGCCTATGTACCCAAGATAAGCCTACCCAATGATAGGCTAAGTTTTGTGTTCTAATAAAGCTATGATTTACTCCCTTGTGGTAACACATATCATGTTGTAGCCTTCTGGAGATTAGAGGGGATCTCATTTACTGTAGTATTCTCAGGGCCCAGGATGGCACGTGGCAAGCACATTTTCATTTGTTTGTTTGTTTGTTTATTTTATTTGAGAGAGAGAGCGTGCAAGTGGGGAGAGGGGCAGAAGGAGAGAGAGAGAGAAAGAGAATCTCAAGCAGGCTCCATGCCCAGCATGGAGTCCAACATGGGGCTCAATCCTATGACCCTGGGATCATGACCTGAGCTGAAACCAAGAGTCAGATGCTCAACCAACTGAGTCACCCAGGCACCTGTGGCAGGCACACTTTTGATGCCCAGCAAATGTCAGATGAGATAGTGAACGGATGGATAAAAACGTGTGTGCGCAGTGATTTTGAGGGTGAGGCAGGGACAGGAGAAGATATTAAACAACTTTAAAAGTCTCAAATTTTGAGAAGGAAACTTCCTCAGAGTAGTTCTATGATCTATGACCTTGCCTGATTTGTATCACAGCCATGATATATAGTTAAACAACAGGAGATACACAGAGGTAATAGGATGTATACTCAATCTCTTAGAAATGTAGGGCTTGCTTGGTCTTGTGTTTTTACCTTAGCAGAGGTTTGCAACATAGGAGCATTAGACTAATTCTGCTCCTTCCACAATGAGAAACCCCGGAAACTAGCAGAGATTTTTGCCAACTTACACTTTCATAAAGTCACCCTGAACTAGGTTTTCATTACATCTGTTCCAGATTGATACTTATTGGTAAATTTTTTTTTTTTTACTCATTTCCTGGAAATTAAATACAGAATTCTGGTCCCTGACTCATGATAATTCAACCTGGGATTTTTCAACTTTACAGTGGTGCAAAAGCGATACACATTCAGTAGAAACTATACTTTGAGTGTTGAATTTGATCTTTTCCTTGGCTAGTGATATGCAACATGATCCTCTCTCATGATATTGGGCAGAGGCAGCTGCAGCCTAGGGTCAGCCATCCTGTCCCGAGGGTAAACAATTGATACACTTCAAACCATTTGTACCCATACAGCCATTGTGTTTCTCACTTTCCGTCCAGTAGTCAATAAATTACATGAGATCAACATTTATTACAAAATAGGCTTTGTGTTAGATGACTTTATCGGATTGTAGGCTAATGTAAGTGTTCTGAGTATGTTTAAGGTAGGCCAGGCTAAGCCTGGTAGGCTAGGTGTATTCAATGCATTTTTGACTTACAATATTTCAACTTCCATTGGGTTTATTGAGCTATAACCCTATTATAGGTCAAGGAAGACCTGTGTACATTTGTAAAAAATAAATGAAATGCTTTAACATCTGGAGTGAGAACAGAATTTGAAATGTTTTAGCCTATGTTATAGTCACCTCTGAAAATGCATTAGCTTCGCCTTTTGAATTTGAGTTCCTTCATAGTTACAGAAGCAAACAAGAATTAATTTCAAGCAAAAATCTGTCTTTATTTGAATTATACAAGTTTAAACTTAGAAAAAAAACCCATGTTTTTTAAATTAAATTTCCTTTGAAAAACAAAGGCTTAAGTTAAGGGGAAAATGTTTTGGAAACTTGAAGTTTCAAAAAATAAAACTTGAAGGAAAATAAAAATGGTTTTAGGGCTTTCTGAAAAATCCCTAATACCGCTGAATCTCCTTCCTTCGTTAGTAATAGAACTGGTCTAAACACTATTGCCTCCCCAACATGAAAATGTAACCCCTTTAGAGATACCAGTACAGTGTTAATTGTTCTTTTTCATTATTACATTGATAGCTCTCTTCTACCCTTGTTTATAATTTTCAATGAAAATGAAAATAATTTGGTATAGAATATTTAAAAATTTCAGACATCTACTTCCCAGTGTGGAACAAGTGCGTTTGAATGTCTTCAAACTAAACACATCCAACACCACTTATCCTAAATTATTCATCTGAAATTTTTTCAAATTAGAAACACACAATAGTTAACGGATCTACAATTTCTTTAAAAAATTTTTTTTAACATTTATTCATTTTTGAGAGATAGAGACAGAGTGTGAGTGGGGGAGGGGCAGAGAGAGAATCCAAAGCAGGCTCCAGGCTCCCGGCTGTCAGCACAGAGCCCCACATGGGTCTCAAACTCATAAACCGTGAGATCATGACCTGAGCCAAAGCTGGACGCTTAACCAACTGAGCCACCCAGGCACCCCAATCTACAATTTCTTAAAGAATCATATTTTAGGGGTACCACTTGCACTCTGTCTCTATCTCTCCCAAAAATAAACATTAAAAAAAGAACCATATTTTAAATGTTTACTTAAAAAAAGAAAATGCTTATTTAACAAGCATGTTATTGAGTGCTCACCAGGTATACACCATCTTGCCAGGTGCATGCCTGATAAGAAAGGTTTTCAAAAAAAATTTTTTTTTAATGTTTATTCATTTTTTGAGAGACAGAGAGGGACAGAGCATGAGCGGGAAAGGAGCAGAGAGAGGGAGACACAGAATCTGAAGCGGGCTCCAGGCTCCCAGCTGTCAGCACAAGAGCCTGACGCAGGGCTCGAACTCACGAATTGCGAGATCATGACCCGAGCCGAAGTTGGACACTCAACCGACTGAGCCACCCAGGTGCCCCCTGGTAAGAAAGGTTTTTAAAAGATATTCCTATTCATCTCAGGTGTGTAACTTTTATTCATATCTTACTTCAGACCCAGCTCCTAGACATCTAGAATAATTTTCTGCTTCATTTTTATGCAGGTGTTTGTTTCTCCTGTGTAGCATCTATGATATTCCCTATTCTAAAAATCTCCCATGCATCAGTCTCATTGCATGTATCTTCTGCCTGTTACACTATGCAGCCTGTACTCAGTGAATCACCAGCATGCTCACTAGTTTATAGGAATGATACAGATTCTGTATTTACTATGAAGTCTCAGGATGGTCTGGGGAGAGGTAAACTCAGATGCATTTATTGGCTAGAAGGGTAAGAGAAAATATGAAATAAAAAAAATAGTAAGGATTGGTGGGCTTTTGGCAAACAGGGGCGATACGTGGTCTGCCTAAAAGTATTCAAATTCATTTAAGAACGTGATGCTAGCCCAACAGAACATTGCTGTTGAGTATTTTTTTTGTTTATTGATTTTTTATTTTCTTAACATTTTGAACAATGGTGAGACAATACAGACCTCCCCTCCTTTAAAACACAAACACAAGGGTGTCTGGGCTCTGATGGTTAAGCATCCGACTTTGGCTCAGGTCATGATCTCATGGTCCATGAGTTCGAGCCCTGCACTAGGCTCTGTGCTGACAGCTCGGAGCCTGGAGACTGCTTTGGATTCTGTGTCTTCCTCTCTGTCTGCCCCTCTCCTGCTCATACTCTGTCTCTGTCTCTGTCTCTCTCTCTCTCTCTCTCCCTCCCTCTCTCTCCAAAATAAATAACATAAAAAGGTTTTTTTAAAAACATAAGCACAAAGATTTGTGGTCTGTTGCTTACTCCTGAAGATGATAAACAGAAGCACCTTAAAATGTTTTCTGATGAACGTGCTGCTAACTAAAACAATAAAAATACTAATAACTGAAAACAAATTTTTCATCCCTAGATTGATCTATCAGAACCACATGGCACATTGAATTCCCAGTCACTCTTAGGGTTGTATTGCTCTTTTAAAATTATTATTATGAATTAATTGAGAGCTCTTGGCCAATTTTTGCTCTGTGTATTTACTAGGAATCATTAGGCATGGTGTTTGTTTTCTATAGTGTTGACTCTCAATTCAACCGGCACTATTCAAATCATTATCCCCGGATTCAGCCCCAACTCAGCAGGAATGCTCAATTTACCACCACAGAGAGGTTGCCGATCTCAGAAGAATGATGGGAAAGCACAACAGCTGCTTTAAACAAATCTTACAAACACAATTTAGCACAGATACAGAACAGGAAGAGAAAATAAAGACTGACTAATTGCCAGTGGACCAGGGTGTGCCCTGAAGCCCTGAATCTGGAAATTATTAATTCTTATTTTTGCTCTCACCTCCCAAAGGTTCAGTGAGCACATTGATGTCTGGAGTAAAATCTACACAAGACGCATTTTCATCACGGCATCTGGTTCTATGGGAACTCCATTGCCTGCTTTCTTGCTGCCTTTAACCCTTTTGTCTGAAGTATGTTCTGGCAGCCAAAGACATGTCTGAGTTACTTTGTGTTTTCAGGGAATCCCACTTTCTCTTCACTCATAAAATCTGCAACCTGGTGTAGGGATGTTTGAAATCTGTTTCCTGAGTCCATACATTCTGGGGGACGATAATGGAGCTGTTTGCTGCACATCCACCCACATTTCAGTCGTCATCGTACCCAGAGGCGGAGGTTTCCTTTTGTCAATGATCTGTACTTAAAACCACAAACCTTGTGGTGATCAGTGAAACCATGTCTTGCCTGATGAATGGGGTAGCTATTAGATCTCTGTTCTTTTGTGAAAAGAATATAAAATAAGTGGGCATAAAAAGGAAAACTCATACAATTTTTAAGAGCAAAAGGACTCATGTTTGAAAAATAACATTAGATTTATTACACTATTGTTGGCATCAAGCCTAGATGCTTTGTTATATAAAAACATCTAAAAAAAAAAAGCAATCATTTTAAGAAGAGTAAAAAGAGCCTAAAATATGGCTCTCTCAAGTATCTTCCTTTATGGAGCTGGAACCAAATATGTTATGTTATGTGAATGAGATAAAACCACAATCAGTGGCCTTCCTCCTCCAAATAGAGGTGACTTCTCAAAACGGCATGGCGCCATCACACCATTTTCCATGTTGAGGATCATTGGCTAGATCGCAGCCACAATGATGAAAGTTCCCGAAGGAATGTTTTATAAATCCTTGTGGCAACATTTTCTCTAATTCCAGGCTGTAGGAGGTTACTAATGGCTCAGTATTTCTTTTTTTTCAATCTCAAATGGTATACTCCATTTTTTTTAACATAGAATATTCAGGAAATGATCCTCCAGCAATTTGAAGAAAGTAGTTAGGTCCATTAACTTCACATTGATTACTATGTAAACGTAGGGAACTCTAGATAAAGACATATGTTCTTAGAGAAGCTGATCTGCATAACACTATGCAAATCCATTCTCCCAATAAAACATGATGGATGGTGTGGATATGCAGATATTTGTGAATGGGGTTTGCTATCACATATAGGTATTAAGTTAAAATCTAACTTTGTAAGGTTTGTATGTGAACCACCTATGCAAGGTAAACAACTGTATTTACTTGAAAAGAAAGACTTTATATCTCTCAAAGCACTTGAGCAAATCAGGAAATAATACATTTAAATTTTTTTTAAAGTTTGTTCTATATTTGATGGTAGGATTGGGAATCTTCAGGCACCAATTTTACTCATTCATTTGTATGAAATTATGAGTAAAGCGTCAATTTAGGCTTAACTTCATTATAACTGTTTATCCACCACTTTCACTTATCCTATTTGAACCTTCTGTATAGGAAGAAACTTGAGCTCAAAAAATTTGAGTGCTGCCCTTTAAGGTCATTGAGAGTAATAGACGGAAATAGGATTAAAATCTCAGTATCTGACTCCAGAATCCATGGGCTAGCCCTTAGAACTGTGGTTTCAGTGACCCACAGAAAGAAACAGATTTAGACATTCATATCTGAGTTACAAGTTTTATAAAATAATGCTTATCCTTATTATATATAAATCACTATTATTTTTAAATGGTGTGTATATTCAAGCTGGCTGTGATGCATGGCTACAGTGATTTCACAACCAATGGATCACACTTCACAAATGGCCCTTACCATTTATTATACTTTGAAAAGCTGTCACAGGGCCCTTTATTGAAGGTCTGTCTCATGCAATCTCTATAGTGGCACAGGGTCCCATGCTCAGAGGGGCCCTTGATTTAATGCTCTGATGTCATCTTGAAATTCTTTGTGATTTTATCTCTGAACTTGTGTTTTGGAAGCCGAAGTCAAATGGGACAATGGAATATGAACTTGAGCAGAGATACATGAACTCTGCATGTCTGCTCTATCTTGCCACCCACTCACATCCAGCATTCAGGATGCCCTGTGAGCACAGAATTCCAGTGGACCCACAATGCCTGGGCATTCAGCAAGACTCAAAGTGAGTACAAGGTAAGTGTGCTATGCCTATGACTGAGTAAATAAGGTTCTCACAGCCTTGAGAAACCATGCTTTCAATCTAAACCTGAATTTGCTTCGAATGGGAAACAAGGCAGTGACACTCTAAGAAACACAAATTCCAAAGTGGCCTAATCATATCCTTTCTCACATATATTACTTCCCTGTATTAGCCAACCACTTAGGCTGAAAAGGATGATACAGAAGGAAAGAGAAAGATGCGGCCAACCAGAGTTCCTTTTCCTTTCAGTCCTTCCTTAATCATCAGTGAGACAGAGACAGGGTTGGTAGAAAGTGTGTGTGTCTCGAAGTGTCATAAAAACGGTTGATGTAGTTTTGTGCAGAGCTCTGATGTTCTGGTAAGAATGAAATACATATGCATGTATTAGTTGCGAAATACAAATTGTGTATTCTGCATATGAGCTAAACACCATTATATCTGCATTTAAAGATCACTGCACAGAACAAAGATGATCGATAAAATTCACGCAAATAACTTAAATTTTCTTAAAATGACGTTAAATAGCAAACGGAAAGCCATGACAAGTCAAGACAAGGAGACCACCAAAGAAAAAAGCTTGTTAGTACTTTCAAAGGCATGGTTTTCCTGGTTTTCAAATATGGGCCTGGCACTTGCATTTTGCTCTGGGCACTGCAAATTATGTAGCTGGCTGCAGTGGGTTAAGCAGTGGCCCTGCAAATGGCACATCTATTCCTAATCTCTGGAACCTGTGACTATTACTTTCTAAGGCCAAAGGGTGAGTATTATTTCATATGGCAAGAGATGTGATTAAGTTAAGGATCTTGAGAGGAGGAGCTATGTAGGATTACCTAGGTAGGCCCTAAATGCAATCATATGTATCCTTAGAAGACAGAAACACAGAGAAGAGGAAGAGGCAATACATCCTTAGAGGCAGAGGTTGGAATGATGTGGCCACAAGCCTTGGGCCATCAGAAGCTAAAGACACATGGGGTAGAATCTCTTCTAGAGCCTTGGCATGGAACGCAGCCTGGCAGACACTATGATTACAGACTTCTTGCCTCTAGAACTGTGAGAGAAAGTTCTGTTGCTTTAAGCCACCCCCTGCCTCTGCCTCCGGCCGTTTATGGTAATTTATTACAGAGCCCTAGGAAACTAATACCCCAGCTCTGTTTCATTGAACCCCTTTTCTCAAACTAGATGTGTGGGCCTTGCTCTAGAAAAGCTCACACTTGACAGTGGCCGGTAGAGAGCTCTCTCTTCTCTTGACAGAGCTGGACTTCATCATCCCTAACCATGAGGATGGTAGTGTTTGATCTTTCACACACTAGTTTTGCTCCCTTCTCTTGAGTCCGGACTTTCCATTTCCCCTTGGAAATGAAGAGCGTATCTTAATGTCCATACCCTCTAGACTGTCTTGAACAATGCTAATTTCATAGATAATTCCAATGGATTGCTGTTGATTGACTACAGGCTTGAACCGCTAATGAGGTTTTATTTTTTTCTATTTAACATTCAGAGAACTGGGGCGCCTGGGTGGCGCAGTCGGTTAAGCGTCCGACTTCAGCCAGGTCACGATCTCGCGGTCTGTGAGTTCGAGCCCCGCGTCAGGCTCTGGGCTGATGGCTCGGAGCCTGGAGCCTGTTTCCAATTCTGTGTGTCTTCCTCTCTCTCTGCCCCTCCCCCGTTCATGCTCTGTCTCTCTCTGTCCCAAAAAAAAAAAAAAACAAAAAAAAAACACCAACATTCAGAGAACTTATACCAGGGAACTAATCTCTTGTCCTTATTTGAAATGAACAGAGAAACCTTTAGTAATGAATCACAGCAAATATACTTTAACAAAGTGACCCTTATACAGGAACCTAAATGTGATTTAAATCCAAGAGGTCTAATAGCCTTACTTTGGTTGTTGAAGAAGGCCAGTCCCAAGTGTCATGTGTACCAGAGGCTTTCTTCTTGTTTTTTTTTAATGTTTATTTATTTATGTTAAGATAGAATGTGAGTGGGGGAGGGGTAGAGAGAGAGAGAGAGGGAAACAGAGAATCTGAAGTAAGCTCTAGACTCTCAGCTGTCAGTGCAGAGCCCAATTCTGGTCTCGAACCCACAAACTGTGAGATCATGACCTGAGCTGAAGTTGGATTGCTTAACCAACTGAGCCACCCAGGCGCTCCTGGAGGTCTTTCTTCTTTTTCTTTTCTTTGCTTTTAAAAATTTTTTTAAAAAATATTTATTTATTCTTGAGAGACAGAGACACAGAGCATGAGTGGGGGAGGGGCAGAGAGAGAGGGAGACACAGAATATGAAGCAGACTCCAGGCTCTGAGCTGTCAGCACAGAGCCAGACGTGGGGCTCAAACCCACAAACTGTGAGATCATGACCTGAGCCGAAGTCGGATGCTTAGCCAACTGAGCCACCCAGGCGCCCCCAGAGGTCTTTCTTCTATGTCAGATATTGCTCCTTTGATTATATGTGGTGCAGTTGAAGGCTAATAGGGGAGACATCTTGGGACAAGGATTTTCTTTATCTTTTGGATTAAAACTTAGAGCAGTCGGGGCGCCTGGGTGGCGCAGTCGGTTAAGCGTCCGACTTCAGCCAGGTCACGATCTCGCGGTCCGTGAGTTCGATCCCTGCGTCAGGCTCTGGGCTGATGGCTCGGAGCCTGGAGCCTGTTTCCCATTCTGTGTCTCCCTCTCTCTCTGCCCCTCCCCCGTTCATGCTCTGTCTCTCTCTGTCCCAAAAAATAAATAAAAAACGTTGAAAACAAAACAAAACAAAACTTAGAGCAGTCTGCATAGCAGGCACAGAACACAAGACTTGTTTACAGGATATATGGACCTTAATTTAAGCTTTCTTGTAATTTGTGGAATTTAATTTCTTTTAATTTTAGAAAATGGCCCATATTAAATTTAGTTTAGCAAATATTTACTATCTTCCCTGGAAGAAGCCCTTCCTAGTAAGCTGTGGGATCTACAAAAATGAGTAAGACACAATTCCTATCCTGAAGAGATGGACTCTCTAGTAAGGTCAAGCAATTTCATACATAACTTCAACCTGGTAACTGAGTCTATTAAAATATGTGCACACACACATATACACATACATACTCATGTACGCACCCCCCCTCCCCCCACCATGTGCGCCAAAGGCACACCAAAGAAGAGAGTAATTAGTTCTGAGAGGCATGGCTGGGGGTGGGTTCACTGGAGATTGTGATATTTGCACCACCTCTCAAAGAATAGAAATTTTGTCACTAGCCCACTAATTTTGAAGGAAGAATATTCTAGGAAGAGGCTCCACACAAGCCAGGAGAGTATAAGCACTGTGGTCACTGCAGGGCTCTGCTAGTATATCGATAATGTTTCTGGAGGTAGTGTGTGTGGGAAGATGTGGTGGGAGATGTGACTTGAAAAGGTGTTTGAACTCAATCACTAGCAGACTTACACATCAGGCTAAGGTCACCCTTTATTCCATAGGATGTGAGAAAGTTGGCAGGTTTTTGAGCAAAGGAAATATGTAACCCAAACTTGTGCCATGTTAATGAGGTATGGATTGAAGAGATAACGAGTTCAGTTGCAGACACAGCTATTACAAAGGTTTAAGGAAGAGTGGTTGGTCTTTTTTCAAGATCAGGTTTATTGAAGTATCAATTTATGGAGTAAAATTGACCCTTCTTGGTATATATAGTCCTATGACTTTTGACGTAGTTAATGTCTCCCCACACCCACACTCCTGGACAACAACCAGTTTTCTAATCCTATATGTTTGCTTTTCCAGAATGAGTTATAGACAGATTCATGTAGCCATTTGAGTTCGACTTCTATTATGCATAACATACTTGAGATTCATCCAAATTATGAGTATCGATAGTTATTTTTTATTGATAAGCAGTATTCCATTGTGTGGATATACTACAGTTTGTTTATCCATTCACCAGTTGGGTTATGTACACTTGGGTCATTTCCAGTTTTTGTTGATTATGAAAAAAAAGCCATTGTAAACATCTGCATGAAGATTTTTGTGGAAAACATAAATTTTCATTTCTCTTGGGTAAATAGTAAAGAGTGCGATTACTGGGTAGTATGGCAGATGTATATTTAACTTTACGAGAAACTGTCAAACTGTTTCCCATCTGCAGTGAATGAGAATTCTATTCCTCTGCATTCTCTCCAGCACTTGGTATTGTTGTTGCTATCTGTTAGGTGTGGGTGGTATCTCATTGCAGTCAAGTTTTTGTGCGTGTTGGAACATGTGCATTCATGTGAGAAAAGGGTCCATAACTCCATCAGGTTCTCAAGGGTCCATGAACCTGAACCTGAAGGTAAAGCATCATTGAATTACAAACTTGGAGAATGAGGAGTAGTCAGGGAAGCACGCCGAGAAGATCGAAGAAGAGTTTTAGAATGTAGAGCTTGCAATGCCAAGGGGGAGAAGAAAGCTTAAAAGGTGAACGAAGCAAAGGACACTGTCATCAGCAAGGGAAGGTTCCTGGTGATCTTGGAGAAGCCAATTCAGTGGAGTGGGAGGGGGGAGAGGTGAAAAATAGGAGTGTGCTGGTTTGAAGCACAAATGAAAAGTAAGTAAATGAAGCAGCATATACAGATCATTCCTCTAAGTATCATAATAAAAGAAAATCCAAACCAACTCCTGTTGCTAGAAAAATCACTTATAGGGAGCCCTTGGGGAGGTAATTTTGACAACAGTGAACAATGCCACTGGTATCAACATTAACTATTTTTTAAGAAATGTGGTCCTTTAGGGGCGCCTGGGTAGCTCAGTCGGTTAAGCATCCGACTTTGGCTCAGGTCATGATCTCATAGTTTGTGGGTTCGAGCCTCGCGTCAGTCTCTGTGCTGACAGCTCAGAGCCGAGAGCCTGCTTCAGATTCTGTGTCTCCCTCTCTCTCTTTGCTCTCCACTGCTTGCACTCTGTCTCTCTCCCAAGAACAAATAAAACATTTAAAAAAAATTTGTAATAATAAAAAAAGAAATGTGGTTCCTTAATGTGCATTGGATTTTATGGGCATTTACTTCAAGTTTCCCTGAGAAGCAAATTCACTTTACCACGGATGCCACTGACTTGGCTGGAAAGAACTTTTGGGCACATGGAGTGTTGCTGTGGCCGTAAGAGCTTTCCCCAAGTACATGTCCGAGGGTTTTACAACATGCAATAAGTGTGCTGTCAGGAAATTTTACAAGTCAGCTGACGCGTGCCGCGGCGCCTCAGTCACCCTCCTTTCCCGGACTGCAAGCTGCTGTGTACGACCTCAGCTAAGCTCTCTGGGCATCTGCCTCCAGCACAGAAAAGATGAGTACACTGAAATAAGGAAATCAGCATGTGGTCAGCTAGGATTCACCACTCCACTTTGTCTCTGATTACGAGAAAAGTTGTGGAAGGACAGGAGACGAGGCTTTACTAAAACTCAAACATATGAATTCAGAGAAGTTTTCTTTGTCATGAGGAAAAATTTAAATGTCAAAATGAACTATTCCTGTGTCTCTTTTTTTTTATTCCTGTGTCTTCTTTGAACACATCGGAGGAACGGGGAAGCAGGAAACACCTAAACTGCACTGTCCCTACCATTTCTCCTCAGCCTGTCTCTCTCTCTCTCTCTCTCTCTCTCTCTCTCTCTCTCACACACACACACACACACACACACACACACACACACGCACACATACACACATCTTGTCTCCATATCTTGATGCACACTACCTCAATATCCCATCCTTCAGTGCTTTTGTTTGGCAGCTACATGGTTTTAGGGCTGTGGGTAGCTTGTCTCCACGAGTGTATCTTTTTTTTTTTTCAACGTTTTTTTTTTTTTAATTTATTTTTGGGACAGAGAGAGACATAGCATGAACGGGGGAGGGGCAGAGAGAGAGGGAGACACAGAATCGGAAACAGGCTCCAGGCTCCGAGCCATCAGCCCAGAGCCTGACGCGGGGCTCGAACTCACGGACCGCGAGATCGTGACCTGGCTGAAGTCGGACGCTTAACCGACTGCGCCACCCAGGCGCCCCACACGAGTGTGTCTTTTAGGGGGCTAGAATGAGGATGGCACTTTAAAACCATTAGAAGACTGGAAATTTTATCTAGTGTCAGCCTCCTCCCCTTGTCTGAGAGGCTAGATTCACAGTTCCACTGGAATCCTTTATAAGTCAACGCTACTCCCTAGAATAGACCATAAAATGGATTGCTGCAGCAATTGTGGTCCTATGAAAAGTACAGAGGATGTGGCATCAAAGAGAGGAGTTTGAGACACAGTTTTGTCACATACTAGCCGTGTGACTGTCAGCAAGTTACTAATTCCTTTTCTGCCTCAGGATTTTCATCAATAAGATGGAAACAAATAGCTCCTAATTTATAATTTATCTTGTATTGGGCATCTAAATAATGCTGTGAAAGCTCATACAAACTCTAGAGGGTTTGACAGTTATTGGGCATTGCTATTATCACCCTCTACAAACCGGAAGCCATTGTGTCCATGCAGCGTGCTAGAAAACTTGACGGGCTCTGACGGTCTTGATTTCACTCTGCCCTTCCTCCCTGGGAGATGCCATCAGAGCGGTCCTTGCCAGGAAGTCTGTCTCCCTCTCCTCTCTGCCATGCCTTCCTTCTATCTTCTGGAAACAGACTAACTCATCTTGAAAGCTGTAATTCCTACAGCAGTGAGTTACCATACGTTCTGGGCTCTATAGCTCTCTCTTTTCTTTCCTTCACTTTCATATTATGAGAAAAGATAATTTTTTCAAAGTAACCTCTCCCCTACACCATCGAACTACTCCTTTCCCCATAGCATTGACTTCTGTCAATTGGTGGGATACCCTTGAATAGAAAATTTAGGGAAGCCCTGGTCCAAGTGAACCACGCCCCTGGCTATGAGGACGTGAACTGTGGATCTAACTGGTATCTAACTGGGCAGATAGCTATTTTCCTAAAATAGGTGGTCTTTGCCTGACACCATTACTCCACAAACATTCCCAGGATCTGCTCAACCATTTTCTGATCATGTTTCATCTGGATTTACCTGATATCAAATAAGGCACATTAAAAAAAAAAAAAAAAAAGCTTATGCAAACTAAAGCCCTTATCATCTCAGAGTCTTAGACAAAGCACCATGTGGTCAGACTGGTAGAAACAGAAAACTTGTCAAGGTGTGTGATAGATAAGATAAGTTAGCTTATGAGAAGCCAGGACCTAAGATACTGTCAATGTGAATCATGTTTTTTTTTCTGGCAGAATTGGGGCTACAAACTGCCCTTTGCCTGTCAGAATATAGCCCACTTCTTGGGCCAAGGATAGATGTGGCCCTTAAGGATTTCAAAACTGAGTGAAGACTTTGAAATAATGGTTGAGTAGCTGGTCAATATGTTGCTCATCACATGACCGAGTTGGAGACTATGGTCTCTTCTTGCTTCAAAGTTCCCTTGAGGAACGATGTGTTTTTTTGTTTGTGTTCTCTGATCTGCACTAAGTCAAAAAATAATGTAAAAAATGGAAAGTGGATAGGATGATTATGTACAGAGAAATTGTGTTATCTTTGCCTTTTATGAGACAAAACTGGGTAAGTCCTCTTTCTTTTAAACCCTGATTTTGTAAGTCTTATTTCTACGTACAGAGTCTAGTAGATAAAAGGCATTGGTAAATATTACTTGAGTGAAATAATATACGATATTGGCTTTTATAAGTGCCAGGAAGGTCTGTTCTGTGACACTCACTTGGCCTCCTCCCCAGCTCTCTATTTATAAAATGATTCTTGTGCCATTCCAAATCCCAATTGGAGGGGAAAGAATGAATAGGCCCTTAAAAGAAGGCCCAGAGAGATGCAGATTCCTAGCTTCTCTCAAATCTTTAACAATTATCTTTTCCCATTTTATCTGCTTGTAAAATCTCCAGATTGCTCTGGGATTAGATTATTCTGAGGCCAGCCTGTAGCCCTGGCAGAACTGATACCAGCTCCCCTCAAGTTGGGGCCTCTTAGAGATGTGCTGTTCCAGTCCTTTTTTTACAGAAGGCAAGTGGACCCCAGAAAGGTGATTGTATTGGCCTTTCCTTGGTCATCTAGGTTTGGAAGATTTTCATTTTGGATAGTCAGTGACTGTTTAATTAAAGTGGCGATTTACTATATTTACTCATACTCACTTCCCAGGAGGAAGGTGCCAGGGTTTTCAAGTCCACAGCTGAACTGTTCTGTGGCAACCCCATTCATTAGTCAAGCTTTCTTTAGAGGCTATTTGCCAGCACGGTGATCGTCATAGGAGCTTGCTTGTGAGTGCCCTGGCTGATCTGGATCCCTCTCACCCAAAGGGCAAACCCTCTTTGGCACTGCAGAAAACAACAGGTTATTAATTGGATGAAAAATGAATAAATGTCATTATGGAACCTACTTCCTTAGGAGCAAAATATCTTTAGGTACATAATTCAGATCAGAAAAACACTATGTATCAGCAACGAAGATAAATACCATAGGCTGTGCATTTTCATCTGTGCTTGACTTTATGGGATTAGCTTTATTGGATGAACTCAAAGGAACTTCTCAAAGCTCAGCTGAATTTTATTTTACAGTCAGCAGGGAGTACATAACATGGAAAATTAGTTTCTGAGAAGAGATGATTCATGAATAAACATAGACACAGAGCTATCAAATGGTTAATACCCATGCGAACTACAGTCCAGGGCCCTCATTTATGGTATGATTCATGAATGCCAAATAGAAGGAAAAAGTTCACTTTTAAAACCATTAGCCCAATGATAAGATCTTTGAGAATCTCATCCAAAGCACCATTCCCTGACTATTGAGAGTTTCTTAATGTTTGTGGGAGATAACCTCTTGACTTTCTTTTTCTGCAATAAGCCTTGTCTGGTGAACCTGGAGTTCGACGGAAAAAGATAACACCTTCCCTCCTGTGGACTTTGACAAATGACAAGTTCTGAGTCTACTGGAACCACTTTATTCTTATCCAGAGAAATCTAAGTGTCAGCATGTTCTTTTTAGTTAAATCACTCACTTTCTAATTTTTGCTTCACCTTTGACATAGCATTTTGTTATGTGGCTACAGCTTGAGCAAAGATTATGGTATTGTTAAAAGGTTAAATTCAGTAATAATTTTAACCTCGTGCAGGTTTGTGAAATTCAGAGATAATGACTATACCAGCTACCTTGTGATTCAGGGGCAGGGAGGCAGTTTTCACATATGAAGCTAATATCCCACAGCTACCTTAGCAGCACATTTAACACACAGGTAACCAGGGTGGTGTTATATGACCAAACATGGAGCTTGCAGTTGCACTGACCAACATTCAAATCCCAATGCTGCCCCTTTCTGGCTGTGTTTTCTGCTTGACAAACTACTCAATTTTGTTAAATTCCATTTTCTCATTTGTTGAAATGGAGCCACATTCCTACGTCATAGAGCTGTCGTATCGGTGAGATAATATGTGAAAAAAAAAACCCCAAAAACTACACATAGCACTTGATATGTAGTAAGTACTCAATACATGCTGATTTTCCAATCTCTCCACCTTGAGACCAAAGGGGCTTGGATTATCAGAAGGTCATAATTATTATATGGTTTCAACTATCCACTGATCCTGGAATATAAACTTCAAGGGCAGTAGGAGAATAAAGCTCACATATCCATAGCTTCAAAATGGATTAATTATTTATGTTAGCATAATTGTGAAAACCTACAATGCCTTGGAAACAAAAGTTTCATACCACCTTAGAAGGGGACTCTTTGTGGAAGCACATCTTTCCACTGCTGAGAGAGTCTGCCTTTCTTAGCCATTCTTTTTTCTCTCCAAGTAGCTTAGGAAGTTAGCCTCATTATCTCCTCTAGTACAAAAGGCCTATAATCAACGGGAGAAATTTCCCTGCTACATGAATCCACTAATGCTTTCTTTCCTCACATAAATGAAGTGGCATTCATTTATGACATGAGGATTGAAGAGGAAAAGAAGACACATAGAGAAAGTAATGGTATTAGCATCAGTCATGATAAAGATGGCTAATGTTTAAAAAAAAAAGATGGCTAATGTTTATTAAGCTGTATGTCAACTATTTTGCAAACATCTCTTTTAATGCTTGCAACATCCCTATGAAAAGAGTAATATTATCAATTTCATTTACAGTTTGAAGAAACTAAGGTACCTAACCTGTCCAAGGTTATCTCTCTAGGAGCACAGAGGTGGAAATTCAAACATAGGTCATCTGAATGCAGAACCATGTTCTATAAACCATTACACTGTTGGGAGCAGTGAATTAACAAAAGGGAGAGCTACAATGGGAGCTCACTCATCATGTTAGTCTAGTGGGCAATTGCCCAGCCATGATGTCCTCCTGGGGGGACATCATAATACCCCATGAGGTTCCCAGGGGATCCTTACTGTTCTTTAAGGAAAGTGAAGATTGTATCATATCTACATCTACTGTTACACAAATAAAGAGTAGAGTTTGGGAAAGTATTACTTGTCAATATCAATTTATCCTGGTAAGACTGAAAGGTACTTGGGAATCACCAGTACCTGGCTCATGACTTAATAATAGTTAAATTTCTAACAATTGAAGAAATGGTATGTATGGAATCTCTAGTGGTTTCCTGATTAGATGGGATTCTGCCTTACTCTGAATCTATCATTTCTTTCCATTGCATGTAAAAACAAACTAATTTAAAAATGGGCAGAGAATATATTGTGCCTATAGAATAGAAGAATATTGTTAAAATGTACATACTACTCAAAGCAATCTACAGATTCAATGCAATCCCTATCAAAATACAATGCACTTTTCACAGAACTAGAAAAAATAATCCTAAAGTTTGTATGGAACCACAAAGCATAGAATAGCCAAATCAATCTTAAGAAAGAAGAACAAAGCTGGAGGTATCACACTTCTTGATTTCAAACTATACTACAAAGGTATTGTAATCAAAACAGTATGGAACTGGCACAAAAACAGATCAATGGAACAGAACCAAGAATCTAGGAATAAACCCATGCGGATACAGTCAATTAATGTTTAACAAAGGAGGCAAGAACATACAATAAGGAGAAAACAATCTCTTCAATAAATGGAGTTGGGAAAACTGGAGAATGAAACTAGACCACTTTCTTTATCATATACAAATATGAACTCAAAATGGATTGAAGACTTAAATGGAAGACCAGAAACCATAAAAATCCTAGAAGAAAACATAAGGGGAACAAATGGGACCACATCAAACAAAAAAGTTTTTTCACGGCAAAGGAAACTATCAGTGAAACTAAAAGAAAACCTACCGAATGGGAGAAGATATTTGCAAATGGTATAATTGATAGGGGGTTAAAATCCAAAATATATAAAGAATTCACATAAATCAATATAAAAAATCAAGTTAAAAGATTGGCAAAGGACCTGAATAGACATTTCTCCAAAGAAGACATACAGATGGTCAACAGACACATGAAAAGATGTTCAACATCACTAATCATCAGAGAAATGCAAGTGAAAACCACAATAAAATATCACCTCATACCTGTTAGAATGATTATTATCAGAAGACAAGAAATAACAAGTTTGGCAAGGATGTGGAGAAAAGGGAACCCTCATCACTGTTGGTGGAAATACAAAATGGTATAGCCACTGTGGAAAACAGTATGGAGGTTCCTCAAAAAATTAAAAATAGAATTAGCATCTGATCCAGCAATCTGACCTCTGAGTGTTTTTATTCAAAGAAAATAAAACACTAACTTGAAAAGATATCTGCACCCACATATTCATTGCAGCATCATATATAATAGCCATGATACAGAAACAACCTAAGTGTCCATCAATAAATGAATGGATAAAGAAAATGTGTGTATGCACACACATGCACGCACACACACACACACACACACACACACACACACTGGAATATTATTCAGTTATAAAAATAAAGGAAAATTTGCCATTTGCAAGAACATGGATGGATCTTGAGGACATTCTAGTAAATGAAATCAGTCAGACAGAAAAAGACAAATACTGAACGATCTCATATGTGGAATCTTAAAAAATTTGAGCTCATATGTACAGAGAACAGATTAGTAGTTGATAGTGGTGGGGTTAGGTAGGGGATGGGCAAAATGGAAGGGGGCCAAAAGGTACCAACTTCCAGTTGTGAAATAAATAAGTCATGGGTGAATGTAGA
The DNA here is from genome assembly GCF_028018385.1 of Neofelis nebulosa. Lineage (NCBI taxonomy): Eukaryota > Metazoa > Chordata > Mammalia > Carnivora > Felidae > Neofelis > Neofelis nebulosa. Next base: position 98,792,235 of record NC_080787.1, read on the forward strand.
GGGTATAATGCTAATTAAAATAGGTCAGTCAGAGAAAGACAAATACCGCATAATTTCACTCATATGTGGAATTTAAGAAACAAAACAAAGAAAGAAAGAAAGAAAAAGAGAGACCAACACCACCAACAACAAAAACACACCAGACTTAAATACAAAGAACAAACTGGTGGTTGTCAGATTAAGATAGGTAGGGGGACAGGTGAAATAGATAAAGGGGATTAAAAGTACCTTTATCATGATGAGCACTGAGAAAGTATAAAATTGTTGAATCATTATGTTATAAAACTGAAACTAACATAACACTGTATGTTAATTATACTTCAGTAAATAAATATAAGCCACAGGGATGTAATGTACATCATGGGTAACTATAGTTAATAATACCATATTGTATATTTGAAATTGCTAAAAAAAAAGTAGATCTTAAAATGGTACTAGGGGTTCTTACCTTTTTGTGCCACGGACCCATTTAACAGTCTGGTGAAGCCCTTGGAACCTTTTCTCAGAATAATATATTAAAAAATTTTTTTAAGTCTGTATTTATTTTTAAGAGATAGTATGAGCAGGGGACAGGCAGAGAGAGGGGGACAGAGGATCCAAAGCAGGTTCTGCACTGACAGCAGCAAGCCTGATGAGGGGCTTGAACTCACAAACCACGAGACATGACCCAAAGCAAAGTCAGACACTCAACCAACTGAGCCCTCCGGGAGCTCCCCAGAATAATATATATTAAATACACAAAAGATACAATGTTATAAAACAAACTAATCAAACTTCAGTTATCCAAGTACTTTAAAAATCAAATCTGTAATTAGTAATAAATGCATTAAATAATAAGACCTAAAGGTAGGTTTAATAGCAACAGGAAATTTCAAGTGTGTGCTAAGTATAAATGTTAATTTGAGATAGCTAGGACAACTGAATGGAATATGAAAATATCTGAATTCCAATGGTGACAAAAACAAACGTGCTGGTAATGCTATCAAAGTTTACTGCTCATGTCTATATTTGAAAGAAATGTGAAGTTCCAAAGTTTAGTAACAATTTTTCATTGGATTTTTTTTCGTTTAAGTTCAAAGACCCTCCTTAATTCAAGGCTCATACCTTGGCCCCAGGTACAACCTTGGATTGATGTCAGATAGGGTTTAGTACAGTGTGGCTCATAGTGAGAACTCTATAAATTACTCGTTATGCAAAGACTTCCTCTTAGGAATTGAAATGATGTAATTCCAGTAGAGTGAGCCACATGAAATTGCAAATTTTGTAGGTAAAAAAAAAAAAAATCAAATTTGAGCAATTTCATGTGATTCAATCTAATATAATTTAGGAACCATATAAAGTAACTTGTGAAACTATTTTAATTCTTTAGTCTATGAGGTTTTTTTTTTCTTTCCTAAGAAAGTGTATATTAGCTTAATGTTTTTTTGAAAGTATAAACTATTCAGAATTATGTGTTTGCCTGTTTCTGTGGGTTCTTTCCAGTATTTGTTGACAAAGACAAATGGGTATTTGGGTATTTGGAGATTTATGATTCTTCTTAACATACATCTTTATCTTCTTAATTATAGAACATTTGTTATGCCTGTGATTTACTCATTCCTAATGATTCATTTAAACCTGAAAAATCTCTCCTATGTTGCCAAAAAGTTTAGCCTTATTAATCTAGAGGAAGCCCATGACCTAGGCGCATTTAGTTTTGACATATTATTTGGAAAGATAATTTAAGGTTTTTCAGTCACCCATAAATGAGTATCAAGTGTAGTCACAGAAGTAAGGTACCCTGCGCAGCACTACACTCTTTCTGTATTGAAAGAATGGAGGCAAGGGGAAATTTCAGTTACTTGATAAAAATTTAAGTTCTTAAAACAGTGTTCCCATTGCAGGTTTCCTTCCCTATAGCCCCAATTAGTGGTAAAATCTGAGGGTAGAGATTCTCTTTGTCTTGTGCATTGTAATATCCTGGCACAGAGCAGACATTCAATAAATGTTTGTTGAATGAAAGAATGAAGAGATGACGAAATAAAGAAATACTAGCTCCACTAAGTGTTCTTCTCACCTCTGGCTGAAAAAAGAGAAGAATCAGTATGTTATGTTTCTGGTTTGGTTTGCCATTAACATTCAAATGTTAACTTTACACTTTCCGAAATATTGTCAATTCAATAAAATATAATCAAATGGGAGAGAAATAATTAGCTTTGTGAGCATATTAAAAAAACATTGCTTTTAAAGATAATTCATTCTTTTTCACACGATGCAGAATAAAATCAAGCAAATAAACAAGACTGTGGAGTTTGACTTAAGTAAAATATGCCACCTGTGAAGCATTACCAAGTTCTTTAGAGGCATCTGTGTCCATTCAAACTACTGACCATATTATTAAAAGTTTGGTTGTTTATTATGGAAAATATGCTCACAGGAATATTATGGAAAATATACTGATAGGAAAATACTAAAAACACATGGCACATAGTAGGCACTCAAAAATAACATGCTAATCGGATTGATTAATCTGATAAAAATACCATTTTGTTGTTTTACTTTTTGTGTTTTAAAATTAGTGACAAAATGAGCATCTTTCACATGTTTATTAATCATTTCTTTTGCTCTGAGCTATTTCCTTTGCCTTTCTTATTAATACTGGGTTCTTCATATTTTTGTAATTGATCTATGAGAGCTCAATCTTTCATCCTAAAAGTTGACAATATTTTTCCTAGTTTAACAAGGTCTTTTGGCACTGTGTATGTGTGTGTTTGCCATGTCAAGAATGAATATTATTCTGTTTTTTAAAAGGTCTTTTCATGGATCACCTGGGTGGCTCAGTCTGTTAAGCATCTGACTCTTGATTTCTGCTCAGGTCATGCATGATCTTGTGGTTTGTGAGGTCGGGCACCACATCAAGTTCCGTGCCTGACAGTGCGGAGCCTACTTGTGATTCTCTCTCTCTCTCTCTCTCTCTCTCTCTCTCTGCCCCTCCCCTGCTCATTTTCTCTCTCTAAATAAATAAACATTTAAAAAAATTTTTAAAAAGGTCTTTTCAGCACAATATCATAAAAATATTTACAGTTTTGTTTAATTTTTTTACAATTTAATTTTTTTACACTCACATTTTTGATCTATCTAACTTGGGGATAAGAAATTTGTAGAGATATAGCTTTATTATTTTCCAAATGGTTATTTAGGCATCCCTGATTTTTTCACTGTAAACCTGTTTTTTCCCCCACTCTCTGGAAAACCCAGCTTTATCAAAGTCACCCTGTCATAAACTTGTGATTATTTCTGAGTTCTTTCCATTGAGCTTTCTATTGTTGCAAACCACAATTACAGTTGGTTAATCCACACTTGCTATTTTCTTTCCCAGAATTTTCTTTGCTATTCTTGCATGTTTATTTTTCAGACAAACTTTACAGTCATTTTGCAAATTCCCATGAACTCGTGACTTTGATTAGAGTTGTAGGACCATTTAACCCAGTGCCTGATACATAGTGTGAGCTATAATAGTAGTTTTAATACAAATTATGATTACCACACCAAATATAATGATAGATATGAAGAGGATTAACATCTTTACAATACTGAGTCTTCTTATCCAAGAGAAAACTTGGATACTTTCCATTTATTTAAACTTAAAAAAATAAAAAAACCTACCTCAGTAGTTGAATGGTTTTTCTAGTCTACTCACTGCTTACTCTAGCTCTTCTCTCTTGCAAAAATTATTTTACATCTTCCTCTTTTTCCTTAAATCTCCTTTTCCAGTGTCTATACTTTTATAGAGAAAGTCAATATGACCTGGCTACACACAGCTCCCGCATCTTCCTCCAAATTAGTAAGCCTACCTTCATTTACATTCCTTCTCCCCTTCTCCACCCCAGTTACAAATGATCTTCATGTTCCTAAGTCCAGCAGTCATTTCTATGCCTCATTCGACTTGACTTCTCAGCAGATCATTTAACATAGTTCGCTATTTATTTCTTACATACTCTCTAACTTCCTCTTCCCTAAGATCACTTTTGGGTTTTTAACTCCTTTTGACTGCTCCTTCTAAGTTTCCTTGACCTTTAAATGTTCAATTTCATCAGGAATTTCCTCTGGGCCTCTTCTTTTCTTTCTCTTCCCTCTCTCCCTTAATGACTGTAGCTACCCCCTTGACTTTAAATATCATCTATATGCCAAGACTTAAAGCTTTATCTCTGGCCCATATCTCTGTTTCTGTGTTCCAGTTGGACATACCTACTTGACTACTTGAAATCCCCACTTGGAATTCTTGCTGGCATCTTATCCTAGATTTAAAATTGAACCAAACTACCCCCTACCCCACTTCCGATCTGTACTTCCTCTAATCCTCCCCACCTGAGAATATGGCTTTTCCATCCACTCCACTGCCCATTCCAAAATCCGGGTATAATCTATGCCATCAACAGCTCGCATTCAAATCGTTACCAAACCTGTCCATTCACTGATTCCCATCTTCACCACCCCCACCCAATTCCAAGAATTGCATCACTAACCTGGACTCTAGGACAGCTTCCTTTTTTCTGCATATTTGTAGGTATCCTTTCCAACCAGGCTGTTCTTTACCTGTAAGTCAAAGTAATAGTTTAAAAATATAGGCTGAAATTATTAGTGCCTTGCTTAAAGCTTTTTAGTGGATCCTCATTATTCTCCAAATAAAGTTACTATAATTCCAAGGTCCAGTATGTTTTGTTCCCAAACTCTTTCTTTAGCATTGTCTTCTGTCAACCTTCCTTATGATTCTTTACTGAAACCCCACTCCCTGAAATGTGATGATCTTCTATTTTTCTCCTCTTTTTTGTTTGACCAATTCCTATTCATTCTTAGGCTTCACTTTAAATGTTATATCATCAGGAAGGCCTTTTTTGACCCTTTAGTATAGACTAGATTCTAATACTGTATGCACTTACAGCACCTTATACTTTTCCTCTACGTTATAGTAGTTATCATATAGTTATTTTTTTATGATCTATGTCTATTATTATATTGTATTCTACATGATGTCAGGGACTATCAATTTTTAAAAACTTTTTATTTTAAGTTAATAGTAGAGTCCCATGCAGTTATAAGACACAGTACAGAGAGTTCTTGATTTCCTCTAATGGCAACAACTTGAATAACCAGAGTACAAGATTGCAACCAGGAAATTAACATCAATAGAATCTTCCAACCTGATTCAGGGATTACCAGTTTTACATGTGCTAATGTGTGCTAATGTGTGCTAATGTGTGTGTGTGTGTGTGTGTTGTTCCTTCACGTTTGATCACATGGAGATTCATGTGACCACCGTAGCAGTCAAGATGCAGAACAGTTCAGTTAAAAGGATACCTCTTTATAGCCACACTCCCATCCCTCCCTATGACTTCTTATATTGCAACATGTCTAGGACTTAAGATAGAACTTGGTATCTAGTGGATATTAAAAGTATATCTGTTAAATGAATAAAATTCATAAATTACATAATTTATTAAAGCTGAAAACCATTAAAAGAACAATTAACCACAACCCAAAAGGATTTGGGAATTCATGGAAGGAAAATTTATCAAAATAATATCCCATTACAATATTTTTAAAAAGAAGAGTTGATAGCCAAAAAATTAAAATTTTGTGTCAATCTCAAGATAAAGATTTTTTCAAAATACAGAACTATTCTTTTTCTTTTTCTTTTTTTTATAGAGAGAGTGCAGGTAGGGGAGAGAGACAGAGGGAGAAAGAGAATCTTAAGCAGGCTCCACGCTCATCATGGAGCCCAATGAAGGGCTTGATCCTACAACCCTGGGATCATGACCTGAGCCGAAAAAGAGATGCTCAATGGACCAAGCTGCCCAGATGCCCCTAGAACTATTCTTAATATGATAAATGAAACTGCTCTAAAAGGAAAGCAAGTATTAATACATGGTAAAACATGTTAGCCCCTTTGAAGAGGAATGTTTGCTGTCACTATTATTATTCTTTGTAGTTTTAGAATCTTGTCAATGTAATAAGATATGAAAAAAAATTTGAGCTTATCACTCCTTGCAGGAAGAGAGAAGGTTTGCTGGAGAATGAAATGAATGGTGAATTGTGGAGTGTCTCTGTTACAAGGTATTGGAAAGGACTTAAATAATTTGGCTTGTGTCAAGTGACTTTGGGGCGGGTTTAAGGAAGCAGGGCTTAACAGTGGACAGGATGTGGTCATGAAAATGGGGATAACTCTATGAGTGGCTACCTTAATAAATCTTTTCTAGAGGTATAGGAGACTGGGCCAAGGCTAGAGCTGTAACTGGTAAAAATCAACAATCACACATATTAGTCAAAATAGGAATATATTTGGTATTTTGTGGCTTGGACATTGTTCATGTTTTGTCTGTGCTCAGACATAATTACAGAGTGGTCTTGTTTTTGTCTGGATTCATGATAGTCACAGTATGGACTTGTCTGATGCTAATAGTCTATGAAATTGTGGATATTTAATGGAAGAACACCAAGGCCTGACTTGTAGTACCAGACCAGCTCCAGGATGTCAGGGATTATTTTTTTTTTCTCAAGGCAATTATCATTATTTGCAAACCATATTAATGTCTATATACAACCACTGTAATAAGAAATTAACTTTATCAAAACAGTATATTATTTGGTAATATTTGTATGAAAGACAAAGGCAAGCTATCCATATCATCTATATCAGCAATAGGTCATTAAAAAATTTTTTTTAGTGTTTATTTATTTTTGAGAGAGAGAGAGAGAGAGAGAGAGAGAGAGACAGAGTCCAAGCTGGGGGTGGGGGGTAGAGAGAAAGGGAGACACAGAATTCAAAGCAGGCTCCAAGCTTCGAGCTGTCAGCACAGAGCCCGACATGGGGCTTGAACTCAAGAACCATGAGATCATGACCTGAGCTGAAGTAGGACATTTAACCGACTGAGCCACCCAGGTGCCCCAGGTCATTTTAAAATAATAAAAAATAGACTTCTTTCATAATAGAAAACAGATATATGAACTAAGATTAGACTTAGTAAGATATGTTAAGGAATTTAGTTAGAGAAAACAAAAAAAATTTGTACTCATACATAGAAGATGACTCATTTAGAAATGGTCTTAATAAATATGGTACCCTTCTTTTTGTATATTTTGTAGCACTCACCTACTTCAGGTATCTACTTTCCCATGTATCAGAATGCCTTATTATGAAGGGAAAGCTGTAATACCAAGAGTTCTTTGCTAAGTGCATTTGAGTGACTGGTCTATCAAATGAAAGGAACAGGAAAAAGCTGGTGAGACACTATAAATCTTTGTATTTTCTAAGAAATCAATTCTAAGGTTAACTTAAGAAGAAGAAAAACAGGGGCGCCTGGGTGGCGCAGTCGGTTAAGCGTCCGACTTCAGCCAGGTCACGATCTCGCGGTCCGTGAGTTCGAGCCCCGCGTCAGGCTCTGGGCTGATGGCTCGGAGCCTGGAGCCTGTTTCCGATTCTGTGTCTCCCTCTCTCTCTGCCCCTCCCCCGTTCATGCTCTGTCTCTCTCTGTCCCAAAAATAAATAAAAAAACGTTGAAAAAAAAAAATTAAAAAAAAAAAAAAAAGAAGAAGAAAAACAAAAGAATGTAACTTCTAAACATCTATAGCTTATCAATAGGGATTGGCATGGGTTATAAATGAAGCAATACATGATCTTATCAAATCATGATATATTAGTGATAGGGGAAAGATTTTTTATTAACCAAGATATGAATAAAAGGGGGTAAAGTGAGAAATGACCCCAAAATCCAAAATTGTTTTATCATGTGATAACATAAGATCCTTCCCTTGTTCTATGAGAGGCAACAGTTATGGAGGAAGGAGCATGTTTATGGAAATTAGATTTCTAGCTACATATTCCTTCTCTTCAATTTACTAGGCTGTGGAACCTTGAGCACGTTATTCAAATTCTCTGAGTTTCAGGGGCACCTGAGTGGCTCAGTCAGTTAAGCGTCAGACCCTTGATTTTGACTCAAGTCATGATCTCACGGTTCTTGAGTTCAAGCCCTGAGTTGAGCTCCTAGATGAGAGTAAGGTGCTGGTTTGGGAGTCTCTCTCTCCCTCTGCCCCTCCCCTGCTGGCAAGCCCAGGCTCTCTCACTTTCTCTCTGCCCCTCCCCTGCGTCCAAGCTCACATTCTCTCTCAAAATAAATAAATAAACTTAAATTCTCTGAGTTTCAGTTTCTTCATCTGGAAATGTGGTAGATGTGCAACACATGGCACTTTACAATGATCACATGAGACAATATGTTAAAAATAAAAACTACCTTACTACTGACGCAGAGCAGTTCTCAGAAAAGAAAATGCTGATATCCTACATATACATTCCTCCTCTCCATTTTCTCCTGAGATTGACTTAGAAGAGAAATTTAGATTACAGTTCTGAAAAATATCTGACATTAAACATTATGAACCCTAATGCCTAACTCTAAACACAGTGTAAGTTTAGGAACTGTGCCTTATGGTGGTAAGTTTAAAAGGCTTTAAAAGAGGGGGACAAAACGTAAGAGACTCTTAAATATGGAGAACAAACAGAGGGTTACTGGAGGGGTTGTGGGAGGGTGGATGGGCTAAATGGGTAAAGGGCATTAAGGAATCTACTCCTGAAAGCATTGTTGCACTATATGCTAACTAACTTGGACGTAAATTTAAAAAAAAATTAAAATAAAATATAGTTGAAAAGAAAGTCTTTTTAAAAAGACATTCAGGGGTGCCTGGGTGGCTCAGTCGGTTGAGCATCTGACTTCAGCTCAGGTCATGATCTCACGGTTTGTGAGTTCAATCCCCACGTCGGGCTCTGTGCTAACATCTTGGAACCTGGAGCCTGCTTCAGATTCTGTGTCTCCCTCTCTCTCTCTGCCCCTACTCTGCTTGCGCTCTCTTTCTCTCTCTTTCTCAAATAAACATTAAAAAAGAAAAAGACATTGAGACAACCACTTTAAAGGGGTTCTGGTCACCAATTCCAATATGAGGGGAGTGAGTCCAACACAACACCAAGCAATTCTCTGGCACCAGATGGGTGTCTTACAAATCAACTCAATTTTGACACTCTTTACCTGAATAGAGCATCAGATTCCACAGGTTAAGGGCTCAGTCCCACAAGACCATCCCACCCCTTCAGATGCTAATCACAAGCCCAGATGGTCACCTGTACATCTCACAGATTGGCTAGACATCAGAGGTTCCTGCAGCCCCCTCCTTGGGTTCAGTTAAGAGCTTTAAACACAGAACTCAGGAAAACATTTTACTTACTAGATCACAGGTCTTTTTAATAGAGGGATATAATTCTGGAACAGCCAGATGGAAGTGATGCACAGGGGAAAATGTGGGGAAGGGGCCCAGAGCTCCCATGCCCTCTTCAGACATGTCACTCTCTTCTCATCTTCTTGTATTTATTAGCTCGGAAACTCTCTGAACCCCCTCCTCTTTGGGGTTTTTATAGAGGCTTCATTACACAGCAAAGATTGATTAAATTATTAGCCACTGGTGAATTGAATCAAGCTCCAGCCCCTCTCCCTTCCAGGGCAGACGAGGGAGGTAGGACTGAAAGTTCCCACCCTCTAATTAATCATGGTTGGTTCTCTGGCAACCAGCCCCCATCCCTAGGTGCTTCTAAAAGCCACCTCATTAACACAAACCCAGTGATGGTAGAAAGGGGATTGTGAGGAACAAGATACCCATTTCACCTTTATGGCTCTGAAGCGTTTTCAGGAACTGAGGACACAAGACCAAATGTTATAATATAAGATTGCTCTTATTGCTCTGAAACTTGCAAAAGGGAGCTGAGACAGGATCTCTGGATGAATATCAAATATAGGCGAGAAATATATTTTGGTAACCTGAATAACCAAATATATAGTTCTTATAAATCACCCTATCGCATACCTCTTCTGAGCTTCTTTGACGTTAGGCCATTCTAAGACTTTCTGTTCCTCCTGGTGCAAAGAGGAGCACCTCTGGCCCACTAACAGTACAATTAAAATACCAGATGACAATCACAGCTGTTGGAAAATGAAGCCCCTGGAGTTTCTTAATTGAAATACCACCACAGAAATGTGACTCTTACTACTTTCTACCAGGCTTTCATTGGAGACCTGATCAAATACCACCAGAGAATTGTCTCCCTTGATTATCTTGTGAAACTCCTGGGATCTGCCATCACACCCTGGATTTTCCTCAGAGAGGAAAGGGTTTCCTCAGAGTCAGAAAGGATTTCAAAGCATTCTTCCTCAAGGGGTGGCTTCTAAAGCACCGCCCTCCCCCCCCCACCCCCTTCCCCCTCAACAGGTTAGGATTTGCCTGTGGCTATGAGACACACTATTAAAGGCCAACTTGCAGCTGTCACTCAAGCCTCTGACTCTACCCACTCCCCTTCTCTATCTGGTGACTTGCCAGCCTCTAAGACGGAGACTGCTGTTTCCCTGCGGGGGAGGGTGAGGCGCGGGGCGGGGGTGGGGGGGGTGTCGGGGGGGTGGTAACCTTGTCTGGTGCTGACTTAGTGGAGACTTTGCTCATCTCTGCGCTTCTCTAAAGCTGAACACACACCAGAGACATTTACAAACCCGACTGGGAATGAACTTGGAACCACCAAGTTCAAGTCTCTTGTGAGCCAAATCATTATTTAATCAAGTTGGTGGATGTGGAAGAAAAGAGCAAAACCACTTAAATGTGGACGATAATAGTCCCTGACTTCACCTCTACTTGTGAGAAATAATCATTCTTCTCAGTGACACATACAGTAAGTCAGAAGATTGCCATTTACTGCTCTTGCTTTTAGTGGATTCCTCATCATTATATATGGCATTCCGTCATCAGCAAAACCTTAGATTTCATTGACATATAGGTTATAAATTCATCTTGGAAAAAATAAGACTACTTTTCTGGCATGAATATATAATATGTGAGCATATACAACTTAGTTCAGTCTTAATTTAATTATAATATGCAGTATCTCATAACTTATTTGTGTTTTCATCTTATCCACACTTTTTTAAAGGTCCATCTTAAAAATGCATCTCTGATGCATAACTTTCTTCCTATTCAATATTTTTTTAGTTGAGATTTTTAAAAATGAAGGCACTATTTTTGTTCATTTCTCCTTAAATATTGCTGAATGTTCTTTGAAAATATTAATTACTTATTGAAAGAGAAATAAATATACGGGAGGAAAAGGATTTTTATTGCAAATATTTGAATATTATAAAATCATTACTAATTGGCCTACATGAATATTAACATTCTTCAGCCCTAAAAAAAAGTCTAGACTGTAAATATATGATAGCTATCACTGCAGTTTCTTTGCCAGAAGCACTTTATAGATATTAATCTCCATTTATCTTCACATCACTCCCAATAAGGTAGATAATGTATTTTAGCTATTTTTAAAATATATGATGCACTTGAGACTTTTAAAAAGTGAAATACATTTTTCAAAGTTACACAGCTATTAGTGACAGAGCTAGGATCCAAAATTATATAATAATTCATTTTTAACATAGTGAGATAGCTTTTATTCCCTTCTAGGATGTGATAGACAGTAATTTTACCAAGTTTACAATTAACAGATTAATCAACTAAACAAATGTAGCAGCTATAAATTTCAACATACTCAGGTGTGCAAGAACAGCATGTTCCCTATGGATTAAAGCAGCTTAATTTTTGATTGTTAGTCCTGTTATTCTCAATATTTCTAGCATCCTCACCTACCCCAACAATGCATCTCATACTGTCCAGGGACCTAACATGATACCATGAGAAGAGGGGCTTTTTGTAAGACCGTCCCTAGTCAGGGGTGCCTGGGTGGTTCAGTCAGTTGAGTGTCTGACTCTTGATTTCAGCTCAGGTCATGATCACAGAGTTGTGGGATTGAGCCCCACATTGGGCTCCAAGCTGAGCGTGTAGCCTGCTTGAGATTCTCCCCCTCTCCCTTTGCCCCTTTCCCCCACTTGCATGCTCTCTCTCTCTAAAATAAGAAACAAAATAAAATAATAAAAAATAACTAAAAAAAAAAAAAAGACCACCCCTATTCAGTCAGCCTAGGGGACTGGGAATAGTCCTTGTATCCATTCCTCTTTGAGGGTTTGCTACCTCCTTAGAATTATCGCCTTCTAGGCAGGATCTGAGTCCACTCTAGTCACAGACTGTCAGATATCTCTCTCTATTCTCCACATTCTCAGCCCCATCTTTTTTTTTTTTTGAAGCTAAGGGCAGTGAAAAAAAGACTTGACAATCATCTGCTCTCCCCACTTATTCAGTTGCTCTGTCTATACCTAGAAATCTCATTCTTTATTTACCACACCAGACTTTCTCCATTCACTGTTCTACTCCTGCTTCATACCTGGCCTCAACCTTTCCCTGAGGCAATGAAGTTTGGAGCCAGTTGCCATATTGAATGGGAGTAAGTGAGGGGTGGGGGAAATTCAGGAGAAAATGTAAGTTAATATTTCAAAATATAATCAAAATCCATAAATATTTGGGGAGTATGGGAATTGTCTTTAGTCTGAAGAGGCATGGGGATAGGATAGAGGATTCTAAATAAATAAATTATCCCAATCCCTAGGAACCCCTAATCTATTAATAATTAAAAGAAAAGAAAAAACAGACCAAAACTATTACCTGTAAACCATCAGAGGACAACAATGCCTAACTGTGCAATAGGAATTCAGACAGGAGAGAAATGAGGAGGAGCTGAAATACAGAAATATCAAAGTATTTTAATAATACCTACTGCCAAATTAATTAGATATTACCAATGGAATTCAAAAATATTTACTAAACATCTATTATGTACCAAGCACAATACTAGGTACCAGGAATACAAAAAGCGAACATAATTTTATCTTCCAAGTCAGGGGTAGGGGGCTGAAGATGGGGAGGAAAGGAGGCAGACATTGGAAAATGCTTTTTAGTGGATGTGATTTTGAGCTGGGTATTAAAGAAAAAGTAGAATTTTGCAATGGAATTATGATTAGAGAAAACACTGTGTGCAAAGGCAATGATAGAATTAATCCTGCTTCAAGCTCTTCCTTTCCCCTAGGCATGGGACTGAGTTTTGTTAGGAATAGCGAACAGCATGAGTAAAGAGAGGGCAGTTTTTCATCAGATATATCTGGGTTAAAGGCCTCCTCATACAACACGAGGGAGGGTTAGTTTAGATTCCCTTATATAGATTGAGGATAAGAGCTGAAGCAAACTGTAGCTTAAAAAATAGTCTTCACTATGACTAGTAGAGTAAGCCAATGGCCTAAGGTCAAATTGTACAATACATCTTGGTTCAGGTCCACAGGTTCCAAGATAGGACCATTGATAGAATGAGGTATCAGTAAGTCTGCAAAGGTCATATGTTCTAAAAATGAGACCACTGACTATTTCAGTAACTTGCCTGGTTTACAAATTCGGAACAATCCATGCCAAGACCATCTTAAGACTAATTCCAGTCCCCAGGTCCTATAAGTACTGTACCCTAAGCTCCTCCTCTTTTGACCCAATCCACAGTTCCTCTGCTTTATATTGTCTCTTGTTCCAGTAGGCTAAATCAACCTATTTTTTTTTTTCTTTTACTACAGGCATGTTCCTGGTAGTCTCCAGACAGAGTTTTCACAAACAGATGATCAGGAACCCTTGCTGCTCTAAAGACACACTCTTACTGATAACCACACTTTGGTGTCGAGTCTCCACTGGTTCAAAGCCAATCTACCTGTCTCACCACCAATGTGAGCTCCAAATATTTGTTGCGCCCTTTGGTATTGGTCTTATTTCGTCTTATGGATAAGATCTCCCAAGACATTTTGGTTGATTATATATGTAGTCATTCTCTTAAAGCCATCCCAAAGTATTGATTTGCCATTCCTCTACTGTTTGTGTATTGACACTCTCATGGTACATCTGAGAGATTCATACGGCAGGAGACAGGGATAGGTCCAATGAATTTGCATTGCAATTTGATGGTTGGTGATCAAATATCACAGTTTTATGGAAGTTTTTTTTGTTCGTTTGTTTTTTTACTTCTAGGAGCAACACGGCTTCTTGTCCTTCAGGGGGATGAAAATTTGTTCAATCATTTGGCATGGTAGTTCCTGTATAGTAAAATTTAATACTCTGAAGATCACATATTTGTGTCTGCAACATGGACAAACACTAAGACAAGAATCATAATAAAAATGTAAAGTATGTTTCATATGTCTCATAATCAACTTGGATTTCTTTTTCTCTCTGGGGGAAGCCAGCTGCCATGTCTTGAAGATACTCAAGCAGCCCTGTGGAGGCCCGTATGGTGAGGAACAGAGGCCTTCTGGCAAGAACCAGCAATAACTTGCCAGCCATATGAGTGGCCACCTTGGAAGTGGATCCTCCAGCTCCAGTCAAGCCTTTAGATAACTGCATCCTTCAGAGAAACACCAACACCAATAGCCTAGCTAAGCCACTCCCAAATTCCTGACCCACAGAACTCTGTGTAAGAGAGGGAGGCAAACCATAAGAGACTATTAAATACGGAGAACAAACTGAGGGTTGCTGGAGAGGAGGGGGGTGGGCTAAATGGGTGATGGGCATTAATGAGGGCACTTGTTGGGATGAACACTGGATGATATATGTAATGATGAATCAATAAATTCTACTCCTGAAACCATTATTACACTGTATGTTAACTAACTTGGATTTAAATGTAAAAAAGGAACTCTGTGTAAGAAAACAAGTATTTGTTTGTTTTAAACCATTAAGTTTGGGAAAAAATAAGTAAACCATTGAGTTTCGGACAATTTGTTAGACAGCAATAGATAACTAATGTAACAGGTAACTATACTTATTAGATCAATGGGGCGCCTGGGTGGCGCAGTCGGTTAAGCGTCCGACTTCAGCCAGGTCACGATCTCGCGGTCCGTGAGTTCGAGCCCCGCGTCAGGCTCTGGGCTGATGGCTCGGAGCCTGGAGCCTGTTTCCGGTTCTGTGTCTCCCTCTCTCTCTGCCCCTCCCCCGTTCATGCTATGTCTCTCTCTGTCCCAAAAATAAATAAAAAACGTTGAAAAAAAAATTAAAAAAAAAAAAAAAAAAAAAAAGATCATTGATATGATAGCTAATGTCAAGTGGACTTTCATTTAATTTGGATATGGATGGTTTATCTCTGCCAATGTCTCTAGGATTACTTCAACATCTGCTAATTGTCAAGAGCAATGGTTTTGGAAATACCATAACCACTGGAGAGGAGTATCTATTAACAATTTAGAAACTTGAACCAGTAGAAATCTGAAATACTGCCTTTTACTGAAATCTTTTACTATTTCTTCCAGAAGAATAAATTTCTGATTATCTCTGGGGCCTTTAAGTAATTGAAAAAAAGAAACAAAGAACTCTGTGGATGATAAGTTGGTAGTTGGCTTCTAATATGGCCCCTAATGATCCCTGCCTCCTGATATTTGTGCCATTATGTAATCCCCTCCATTCAAGTGCAGACTGTATCCAGTAACTTGTTTCTAAGTGGTAAAATATAACAAAAGAGACAGGCTATCATTTCTAAGATTAGAATACAAAAAGCACATGGCTTCTATGTTGCTTGCCCTTTTCACCATCTTACTGGCATATTCTGAGGAAAATAGCTGCCATCTTGTAAGCTGCCCAATAGAGAGGCCCACTTATATGAGAAAATGGTATCTCCAAACAAGAGCCACCAAGTACCTAAGTACTCAGTCCAGTAGTCCATAAGGAGT
Organism: Neofelis nebulosa; assembly: GCF_028018385.1. NCBI lineage: Eukaryota > Metazoa > Chordata > Mammalia > Carnivora > Felidae > Neofelis > Neofelis nebulosa. Next base: position 98,807,936 of record NC_080787.1, read on the forward strand.
TGAATCCTGCCAATGAGTGAACTCAGAGGGGATCCTCCCCCAGTTGAGCTTCAACCAACATCTGGACTGACTCCTGTAAGAGACCTTGAGCCACAGATATCCAGCTAAGCCATGCCCAGATTCCTGAACCATAGAAACTATAAGATAAATGTTTGTTGCTCTAAGCCATAAAGTTTTGGGATAACTTATTACACAGCCATAGATAACTGTGTTGAACAGTTAGATAAAATAAGACTAAATTGTCCTGGTTTATTTTTATATTAATAATTTTTATTATATTAATACAATATTATATAGCAATATGAGAATGGAGGTTTTCTCTTCTATTGAGGTTTTATACATAATCAATTTTATAGGGATTTAGTCACTAATTATCCTGCAAATAAGGATGTATTATGGATAATGAGAACATTGAAAAATCATTAATTTAGTGCATAATGTCTGTTATAAATGTTACCATTTGACAAGGACATTTAAACCTACAGGAAAGAAGTCTTTTTTTCCTCTCATTATTCTGTTGACAGTTATCATACTAATCTTTGTGCATAAGCATGAGTATACCTCTTTCTAACCTGAATCATGTTTAAAGTAACATTTTGCCAAACTTCTCATTTGACTTGTCAAGTTTTTGTTTCTTTTATCATACATTTGATTAATAAGAGAACTACCATAATCATTTTGAAATACTTTAAGGAAAAAAAATTTTTAATGCTTATTAATTTTTTTAATGCTTATTAATTTTTGAGAGACGCACAGAGAGAGACAGAGTACAAATGGGGGAGGGACAGAGAGAGTGGGGAGGGACGCAGAATTGGAAGCAGGCTCCAGGCTCCGAGCTGTCAGCACAGAGCCCGAAGCAGGGCTGGAACTCACAAACTGCGAGATCATAACCTGAGCCCAAGTCGTTTGCTTAGCCGACTAAGCCTCCCAGGTGCCCCAATTTTGAAATACTTAAAATTTAATTTTTGTTATCATCTTTCATTTTATAAAACAAAGAAGCAAACATTAGTATACAGATATCATTAACTGCTTTTCTTTGGAGCTCAAATTTGGTAAAGACAGAATCCAGAAGAGCTGTTTTCAAAAAACAAAATGTGTTACCAAAGAGTTATCTCTCAAAAAGACACAGGGTTCATTTTACCTTCCAAGAGATTCTTTCAAATATTTAAGAAACAAATTTATGTTATATAAACTCATGGGGAATGTAGAAAAACAGAGAGTATGCTTCTTATATAAATTTATGAAGTTAGAATAACTGACAGCAGGGGCGCCTGGGTGGCGCAGTCGGTTAAGCGTCCGACTTCAGCCAGGTCACGATCTCGCGGTCCGTGAGTTCGAGCCCCGCGTCAGGCTCTGGGCCGATGGCTCGGAGCCTGGAGCCTGTTTCCGATTCTGTGTCTCCCTCTCTCTCTGCCCCTCCCCCGTTCATGCTCTGTCTCTCTCTGTCCCAAAAATAAATAAAAAATGTTGAAAAAAAAAAAAAAAAAAAAAGAATAACTGACAGCAAACTGAACAGAATGAATGAGCATGTTGATGGCCGCAGAGATAAGGGATTCAGAGAGCAGGGCAAGAGATTCTGTGAGAGCAACAGAATGAAGAAGAACCTCCAGGAAATTCTTACTTGAGAATCCAAATTCTAATCAAGTGTCTGCTGCAGAAGCTTTTGTGCTTGCTGAGCATGATAACGGGCAGTTGAACCAGTTCTCATGCTTTTGAACTGTTTCCACTTGGGATCTACCTTTCTTCCCATTTGTGTTCTTCCAAATGAAATGGAGGGGCGCCTGCATGGCTCAGTTGGTTAAGCGTCCAGCTCTTTCAGCTCAGGTCATGATCTCGAGGTTTGTGATTTTGAGCCCCACATCGGGCTCTGTGCTGATCGTGCAGACCCTGCTTGGGATTCTCTCTCTCTCCCAGTCTCTCTGCCTCTGCCCCACTTACGCACGTGCGTTCTCTCTCTCAAAATAAATAAACTTAAAAAATAAAATAAAATGCTAAATTCTGGCATCACTTACAGAATCTGAGGTTTTAGCTCTTTATTACTGAACAAAATAAAGGGAGAGATTTCCCTCACAGCCATCTTTTCTTATTTTATAGCTATTCCCTTGGCTTGGACCTCTAAGGGGCAGTTGGTGGTTTCTATGGAAGCTCTATGGAAACCAGCTAAATAACAAGGTAGCTACGTAAAGTTTTTTTCTATATGACGCAATTATTTTCATTTAGAACACAATCAGCTGCTGTCACACCTTTGCCTCTGCTTTTAAAAAATTCCTAGAGTCTTTGTGTGTGCCATGACTAACCTGAAGGAGAAAACACACACAAAACTGAACACTGGCGAAAGAGAGGGAGTGAGAATTTAGAGAGCCCATGAAGAATCATTTCAGAGGATTGCTGAGTCCTGGGAAAGTGGATTCTAAGGAATCAACATGGCAGATAAATAAAAGGTTATTTCTGGCTCTTTGGTTTTTAACATATAATCGTCAATATCCAGCTGACTTGGGAAAAATCACAAGAAATGATGCATATCAGGTACCAAATTCTAGTACACATCCAAAACTCAGCTGTGGTCTTTCCTTTCTTCTCTTTCTTCCTGTCCCTAAAACCCCAAGGCAAGGAATCAAGGCTTCTAGACACTGCCGGATGAGTCAAGGTACTGCGGCCCAGACAAGCTAAGCACTGGCCCTGTCACCACACAGACACAAAGGCATTCAAGAAACCACAGCCTTCTGGTTTTGTGGCTCCTGTCTTCTTAATCAAGTCGACGCACAGTGTGTATGCAGAGTTCACCCACAACACACACAAACACCGTGCAACACCTTGGGGCGGTTGGCTGGCAGAAATGTCCATCGAACTGTGATTCACTGGGCAAGAGGAAGGCCTCCGGGGGCAGCCAATCAGAGTCTGGCCCAGGGGAAAAATCACTTGGCTTTTCCAGGAAGCCATCTAATTATGTTACTGTAATCCTCAGGCTTGCATTTTTCAGCCTCCTCAACACGAACTCACAGACTTCACTGATTATGTAATTACGGAAAACTTCACAACAAACATGAAGATTCCTTCTGGAGGCCACATTGAGGATCGGGATGTGCATTTGAGCGTGGGAGGGAAGCACACGGCTCACAAAGGGAAGAGCAAAGAGATTTATTGAACTTAAAAGGCCGCAGTTTAAAAGAGGCCTCTACCAGACCTCCCTTTTCGTGTGCACATTTTTTGCACCTGCAACTGTTTGTGGGCTGGAAAGCAATAGCCCTCCCCCTTCTCCCAAGAGACCATGCTTTAATGCCTTGGCCCCAAATGTGTCATTTTCCTGCCGGGGGGGGGGGCGGGGGGAAATCAAAAGAAACTAAGTTTTTAGAACTTTGCTGTAAAGAAAATAATAGTTCTGAAAAGGATTGGAGCCACATTTTCAGGTTAGACACAGTTGTTAGAGATATGTCAGAAGGGAAAACATTCCTCTTCACTTTCTTTCCTAACTTGAGCTCAAGTTCTCCATTTCACTGGGTTCTGTGTGACATCTGTAGCTCCCATTCCAGCGGGGGCCGCACCACACTTTCCGCTCTGCAGCGCAGGACTGTGTTCAGACCACAGTGTTCAAAGTCTAGATTCCAAATGGACCTGCCTGATTCTTCACAGAGGAGATGTTGTATAAATTATTTCCACTGAAACAAACCTTTGATACCAGAAGTGAACGGTGGCATCTTAATTACGATGCTCATGAATGAAGTGCTGACAAATGATCTTGCTTTGGATGGTGTTTAGATGGTGGGTGGGGCTTGGGTTAGAGCTGGGATCAAAACTTGATTTTGGCCATTGATCCACTTCCTCCCTCCCCCACCACCCACCTCATGTTGAGATGAAAGTTAAGAGTCGAAAGCCTCTTTTAAGCCATTATGAACTGTTTTATTCAAAGCGGCATCTGTGAACTCTTATAAGACTGGCCAAGATTTGCCAAATTATTCCTCCAGGGAATAGAAAGTTTAAAATCAAGGGTCATAATTGAAGCAAAAGCGTTATGCTCATGTGAGATAGAATGCATCACTAAAGAGACGGAAGATATGACAAAGCCCCTCACTCAGCATATATAATAATAGTACAACTTGAATGGACAGATTGGAGTAGTAGATGCTGATCAAATAAGCCCAGTCTTCTTCAGTTTAACTTGGAAGACATTAAGGATTTTCTATATGGTATAAACCTTGATGAATATTGATGATATGGGCGGGGTGGTTCTTACATACCTTATAAGATGCTAGTGTGCCCTGTGGTCAGGGAGCTGGAGATTTTAAAGAGTAGATATATTTACTCTCCTCAAAGAGTGGGAAATAATCATCTCAGCTACAGAGTGATCATTTGCCTCTCAATCTACTGTCCAAGCAAATGTTAACATTTTGAAGTGGGTAGGTTTGGGATTCCAAGCAAACCCCACGATGGTCTTCAGTTCAGTTGTCTCATGGGGAGGATGCAAGAGAAGGCTTAAGTGGTTCATTGTCATTGAGGTAGATTTATATCATTTTTATATTTATATTACTGAGTTACATTTATACAGACAAAATGATGGTATGGAATGGGGTGGGGCGGGTTAAAGGGAAAACACGGGAAGCCTGGGGTATCAAGAATACAAGTTAAGGGATAAGGGATAAGGGATAAGAGAAGACAGAAGAAAGAATAGAAAAAGGAACAAAGTAAACTCAGGAGCAAATAGTAAATTACTTTGGGCCACTTGGTGGAGAAAATGAGCAGTTTCACCTAAATAAATATATCCTGGCCTGACCTCACTGTTGTCAAAAGGGACAGTCAGAAAGTCTGCTAGAAAATGCAAGATAGGAGATTTAGAGCCAAAGGGAACAAGGACCAGGATTCTAGGAGGCTTCTTATCCACACAGATGAGTTCCCCAAGAGAGCCTTATTTTAGACTTCTGTTCTCAAATAAAATAATGCCTCCTTTGATGGGTTCATTTCCATGGGAGGGAAAGGGTGAGATGAAAGTTCTATGTCAAGGGCAGAATAAGGTCCACGGAGACCATTAGCCTAGGAGGAAATTTTTGGAGGACCTGATACACTTAAGAGTTAGAAATCCATATTCAAAGATCTCTGCATTTCATCACCATTTAGATTCCAAACACACGGATTTAGGTGTCTGTGTAGAATTTTATCTGGCAGTGGGATCTGAACACATCTCTTTGCAAATCTTTACCTATGGATGACCTTGACTTGTACAAATGATATAGATTTGGAATAAGGGCAGTGGAATGAAACCTCGATGCCTCCCAAACAGTTTTAATTATGGTTTCATTTAGAGGAGAAAAAGAATTTTTTTTCCATTTTATTTTTCTTCACTCCTTGAGAAAGTACATCATTGAGTTTTGTCTTCTTCAGCATTTTGGTATTTTAAATACCTCTCCCTGCCCATACAGTCAGGGCTTTCTTCCATTGAGAGGACACCCCCCTAGGCGTTCCAGAGGTACGGTGCTGGCACTTTGTGCAGAGGCCCTGGAAAGCTCTCCCACATAATGCAGTGCACACTGGGGGCCCTGAGCACCAGCAGCAGGTTCTCCAAATAAAGCCCCTTCTCCAAGTAAGTGAAACAGAAAAAGGACTTAGAGCCTGACTGTTTTACTTCCCACTCAACAAATAAAGTGTGCCAAGGGCATAAAATTCGCTCACTTTCACTATAAAGTGTGAAAACGAGAGACAAAAAAAGACATCAGTAAAGATATACCAGAAGGAGCGATCTCTTCCTTCCATTATTGCAGACACCATTGACCTGTTTGTTTTTTAATTTTTAAATTTGAGTAGAGTTGACACACAATATTACCTGAGTTTCAGGTGTACAACATCATGATTCAACTTTTCCACAAGTTGTGCTGTGCTCACCACAAGTGTAGGTGCCATCTGTTACCACACAACACTGTTACATTATCAGTGACTATATCCTCTGTGCTGTGCCTTTTATTCCTGTGACTTACTTGTTTCATAACCAGAAGGCTGGATCTCCCACCCCCCTTCACCCATTTTGCCCATGTTCCCAACCCCCTTCCTTCTGGCAACCATCAATTTGTTCTCTGTACTTACAGGACCATTGACCAGTTTTTGAATTATACTCTTTTAGTTTGAGGTCATTTCTTTCTCTTTTTATTCCAGCACCTAAGGGCTGTGGGGGTTTAAAAATTAAGTTTCTTTTGGAAGTATTACTGGGCTTCCTCTAATCTTGTTCAGGGAAGTGAATCCCTTACGATGGTGTGCCCCTTCTGAAGACTTATGGACACTCTCTGTCATAACCCGGAGGTGATTAGCAACTCTCCACTTGCCCCAGCTACTAGATTATCTGTCTGCAGTTGGGAAATTCCACTAGCCACTTCCTGAAAACAAACTTTCTACTCTACGGCTATAGATGATAGCTGTAGAGTGCCCAGACAACTCAGTAAGCACGGGTGGGGAGAAACACCGAAGCCTCTTTGCCCAGCATAATCGCTAACCCCTTCTCCCTCCTATCTAGCCCCTGCCCACTTCATGGATTTTCCAGGGTTTTCCCTGATTTACAAGTTACAGCTATTTCTCCTTCACAGGGGAAAGTTAATTAGACATTTCCTCAAATGTTGGTAGTAAGTACAAAATAAAAAGTAAATCATTGTGGATGTACAGTTCAGATTTTGTCAGTCTGTTCATAGTATTTATTGAGTGACCAATGTATATTGGGAAAGCCTGGCAGGAAATACTTGTGGGGGATTATAAAACACCAGTTACAACCACCAACAGATTAGGTGCCTTGCTGCAAGATTCAGAACACTCAGGAAAAGAAAACTTATGTAGGTTTCAGAAAGTACTCCTTTATAGTCTAATACATTGATACACATAGATCTATATAGTCTAATGCCTGTAGTCTAATGTTATAGTCTATCATAACATCTATATAACAAAAGAAATCCTCTCTAAAACATGTCATTTTCTTAATGTTTATATTTTTTTTGTTTTGAGAGAGAGAGACAGAGACAGAGACAGAGTGGGAGTGGGGGAGGGGCAGAGAGAGAGGGAGACACAGAATCCAAAGCAGGCTCCAGGCTCTGAGGTGTTAGCACAGAGTCCAATGCGCGGCTCAAACTCACGAAATGTCAGATCATGACCTAAGCTGAAGTCAGACACTTAACCGACTGAGCCACCCAGGAGCTTATTTTAACTGAGCCTCCACAAGTCAGTGTACATAGTTCAATGTCATAGAGTGTCATAGTTCAATGAAATGTTCTTTCGTTTTACCTACACACATATCAACATAAAAAGAAAAATAAACACATAAGATTTGGTATTCATCTATTTGTCACCAAAGCTAAGCTCTTAAAAACCTGGTATACTGGGGCGCCTGGGTGGCGCAGTCGGTTAAGCGTCCGACTTCAGCCAGGTCACGATCTCGCGGTCCGTGAGTTCGAGCCCCGCGTCGGGCTCTGGGCTGATGGCTCGGAGCCTGGAGCCTGTTTCCGATTCTGTGTCTCCCTCTCTCTCTGCCCCTCCCCCGTTCATGCTCTGTCTCTCTCTGTCCCAAATATAAATAAAAAAAAACGTTGAAAAAAAAAATTAAAAAAAAAAAAAAAAAAAACCTGGTATACTAAATACATGTATTTTTATTTAAAAGTTTTTTTAGTGTTTATTTATTTTTGAGAGAGAGGTAGAGCATAGTGTGAGCAGGGGAGGAGCAGAGCGGCAGTGAGGGGGGTGGGCGACACAGAATCCAAAGCAGGCTCCAGGCTCTGAGCTGTCAGCACAGAGCCTGATGTGGGGTTCGAATCCACAAACTGTGAGATCATGACCTGAGCCTAAACTGGACACTTAACTGACTGAGCCACCCAGGTGTCCCTAAATATGTGTATTTTTAAAACATAGTGCTTCTCTGTCACCTTACTAATAATACACTCAAGGGAACACTTAAATTATATCGGTTTGTCATCTGTACGCTTCTGAATCAGAAAGAATGTTAATGAATGAAATATAAAGAGCATCCTAAAACTCTTTTGGGCCGGGAGTGACCAGCAGACAGATCCAGCAGGAGGATTTGCAGAACAATTACTCAGGCAGGCAACAAAGATAAAGGAGAGAAAGTTCTGGAACTTGTTGGGTAGAATGAAATATTGAAACCTAAGAACTTCCCTCTGAGGAAAGAGTCTTTTCAAACACATCTGTCTTGGACAAAATTCAAACTGCCTTCTCTCAGTGATTCATTTTCCCATAATTTTATATTTGTGCATTTGCCACGTGAGGAAAAGAAGCAGAGTCTGTCAGGCTTTTAAGGAAAGGCCCCTGGTCAGTTGACTCCTGGGCCCCACCAGCCCACTCCAGTCTTGAGATCAAGCCTAGGCGGAGGCAGGAGGGACCCAGGGAGATTGAAGAGAACTCAGCACCAATGCATCGGTTAGGTTGTCCTGCCAGATCTTCACTTCTTGTTCCAATGTATGGGCTTCTGCCTTGTGTGAGCAGGCCCCCTTCTGTAGTCCCTGACTCAGGGCTGCACTATTCTTGCAGCTTCTCTGAGCTGGGTTCTTGGCTTCCTAGAGAGTGGAGAACCACTCTGTTTCTAATGCCTGCTACTTTGTGTTAGATTGTGTGCTGCTGTCTGCCTTCCCAAACATCTACATACCCTCAAGATGCCCCTTTTGGTATCTAATAATCTTAGTCCTCTTTATTTGAACATTCACCTTAGAGCAAGCCCCATGCTGAGCAACTCACATGCATTATCTTAACTTAAACCTCACGAGTCAGATTATGATTCCCATTTTACAGAAGAGGAGCCCGAGGCTTTCAGAGGTCAACTTGTTATTAAGTGGTGAAACTGAGATTCAAACCTACATCTGTCTTACTTCTGTCTCCTCTCCTTGGAATTCTAGTCTATGCGGGTCTCCCCTCAGTGGAAGACAGCTCTCGTCTAGATCTTTCTCACTGCATGTGTGTTCTGAAATATGATGGGCTCCTTTGGACTTTTCAATGCATTTTATAAATAAATGTACTTTTGTTCATCAAATATCCTCTCCATTTCTTCTCTTACTGCTACTGCACTCATAATCTAAGTGACATTCAAGAATCTAAGCAAAATCCCAGAGCATCACTGCCTCTTGGACTTCTAATGGTCCCGCAAAGGACATCATAAAAGGAAAAGGCTGGAAAATCTCTGAAAGGAAGTTTTCGGAGAGTGTTTACGTGACAAAGAAGTCAGGAAAATATGGTATTGTTATGATTCTCTTCATCATTTCAGGATCTGAAGTGGTTCAGAAAGAAAGACACCCAAAAGGAAGATGGACTTCCAGGGGGGGATGTGACTCATAAGGAAGAATATGAAAGAGAGAAAAGCGACTTGTCAGATGGACAATGGGCTTTTATTTGAAGCATATGGAGCCATATGGAAGACTACAGAGAGGTGGAAGTTAGCAAGGAGGAGACAGAAGAAGATGTTCCTGGCTTGAGCAGGGTGAGGGGGTGGGGCCCAGAGACGGAGAGCAAAGGAAATGAGTGTGGAAGGACACAAATACAGGAGACCTTTGTGTGCACAGTAGAGAAACAAATGACCCACTTTTAGCATCTTGAAAAACATTGGCTATTTATTAACAAGAATGAAATAAATTTCTCTAATGCTTTCTTCCAAATTACTCAAAGAGCCTCAAAAGCTTCCTGCTTATGCCACACGTTAACCAGGAGAAAATCTCAATCTTCTCTTCTCTGATTGATAGAATGATAGCAGAAAGAGTTCCAGATTCATAAAAGGATGGTTTCCAGAGAGAGACATGAAAAGTGTGTTTCCTAAAAGATACCAAAAGTTTATTTATTTATTTTTTATTTTGAGCTTGCCTATGAACAGTAAGCCTTAAGGAAACCAAAGAAAACAAACCCAGTCAGAAGAAGGGAATTGGCTTCCTTGTCTGGCTCACGTCTCCACAAGGAATGGTCATGTGTATGTGGCTTCCTTTGGTGCCACTTATCAGTCCTCAAATAAAATTCTGCGAACGACTTTTCTTGTCTCCGAGGAAATGCCTGGATCAGAAATCTCTGTTTATAATACCAAGTACCTCAGAAAATGCCATCTGGTGCTCTTGAACTTAACATTCTTGTACAAGTTTATCCTGATGAAATCCTTGGCATTTTCCTGAGGCTTTTTTTGCCTTCCTGCCAAATGTTAATTGGTACCTGTTCCTGTAAGTCTTGAGTTCTCCTTTCCCAGCTGTAGAGATCAGTCTTAAGGGTACTTTTTTACTTCAAAATTTTTTCTCTGAAACTGTCCTGGTTTCCAGCCCTGACTGGAGCCCTCTCCCCAGGCTCTGCACTGTCCTGTCTCCTGGCGGTCCTTACACTGGATTCTTCCACTCTTCCTCTGGGGACCTCCACTTTACAGAACTGACCTGCTGTAGTGTTATTTAAAGGTTTACAAACTACATTAGAAGGTGCTGTATTGTATCTACCTAGTGTTTGTCAGTCACCATAAGTGCCTAAACCTTCCACAGAATCTCAGATTGCCATCCAGCTCCTCCCAAATAAAAGGTCCATACATACTGTTCCTTCAGTATTATTTCCATTATTTCTAGCTTTGTATATAAGAGCTTAGACCCTGGAAGAAACATGATAGATGAGAAAAATCATTGACTTCTGATGCCAGAGAGATCTAGTTTTAAATCCTGGTTTCCTCCTTTTTTTTTTTTTTTTTAAATTTTTCCCACTGAACTTGGGCAAGGGACTTAATTTCTTATTTCTTTATCTTACTATTTTTTAATGTTTTTTTTTTAAATTTTTGAGAGAGCAGAAAAGCATGTGTGAGTGGGGGAAGGCAGAGAGAGAGAAAGAGAGAGAATCCCAAGCAGGCTCCATACTCAGCACAGAGCCCAACCCAGGGCTCTATCTCACAAACTGACCTGAGCTGAACTCAGTCAAGAGTCAGATGCTTAACCGACTGAGCCACCCAGGCACTCTATTTCTTTATCTTTAAAGTAGGAGTAATGGTGGAGGTGTAAAGATTAAATAAGTTAATGCGTTTAGGTGGCTGGCACATAGTAGGTGCCTAAAATATTTGCTGCATAAAAGAATGGATGAAATTAATAAAAGAGAAGGGCAAAAGAAGAAAAAAAGGAGACCTTACAGTTTTGCATATCCACCAAGTACAGGCTTTATGATAAGAGTCTCTCAGTTTAGTAAAGAAAACAGATACCTACGCACAAAAGTACCAAGCAATGCAGTAAGTATGGATGATGGAGGAATGCAGAGGAAAGGTGCTTAACCTAGCCTTATGAAGGAGGAGAGTTGGGGAAGAATCCAGATCCTACCTCTTCTAACAGATCTGTATCTTTTGGGTGGAAGCTTTGCCCGCCCCTTGTACGGTGATCACTTACCAAAGTATTAACATTTTATGTAACAGAAGACAATGGCTCCATGTCATATATCACACGACAGAAGTTCAACCAACTTGGGTGGTGACTTGGTGAGGTGATGAAACTGAGGCATATTAAGGGTGTCTCAGGAAATATTCACACTTTCTTTTCCAGAGGTACAGCATATGCTTTTTGGAGACTTGATATGAAATGCCCATATAAGCCTGGAACACGGGAACTACTGGAACAATGGAATTGGAAATGGTCTTTGTTCTATTTCCTATACTGTGTATCATTTAGTAAAGGCAAAGCCCCCAAACCTCCACATTCCTTAGTTTTGTAGGCACCAAATGTCACCAGAAGTATCTGTGCACTATTGAGACAGGGTTCATGATGAGCACCTTGAAGAATCTTGGACATGTGTCCAAAGTTAGCCATTTCTACAGGTAGATTAATTCCTAATCATGGTGGAGTTATTGGTTACCTCAATACAATCAGAAAGCTTACTTTTCTTTCTTATGAAGTTTAAAATGACACATTTTCTCCATTTTATTTCATTTACTTAAGTTTTTTATGTTTTATTTATTTTTGAGAGAGAGACAGAGTGTGAGCAGGGGAGAAACAGTGAGAGAGGAAGACACAGAATTTGAAGCAGGCTCCAGGCTCTGAGCTATCAGCACAGAGCCCGACAGGGGGCTTGAACTCACGAACTGTGAGATCATGACCTGAGCCGAAGTCAGGTGCTCAACCGACTGAGCCTACCCAGGTGCCCCTCATTTTCTCCATTTTAATAAAGAGTTTCTCCTAAATGAAAGTTTCAAAATACTAAGACTGACCCCACAAAATCAAATGATTTAACAATCTGGTAGTGCTTTCTGATAAACATTTCCCCCTACAGTTAGAGAATAACCCTGTGTTGTAGATCAGTACTGTTCTCCTGTTTTACAGATGAGAAAACAGAGGCAGGAGTACAACATATGATCTGCCTAAGCTTTCTCAGCACCTTAAGGAAGACCTTAGAATCTAGTCCACAATGCACATGTTTTTAAGTCTATTGTTTAGTCACGAGATATAAAGCATCTCAAGAACTACCAAAGTCATTAAAAATGTTCTCTTTGTGGAGAACATGCTTCCCTTCCCAGGATGTAAAATGTGATGAACGGCAGGGAGGAGAACAAACCACCTCAGACCAGAAAACCACACTGGAGAGTAGTAGAATCTCACTCTCAGCTCTGAATATTATTATTTGAGAGTTGGAAAATTATGTGACATGACTGCAATGGGTTTGGCCACTCTTCAGTAATGTCTGTGCTATTCAAACACTCTTATGCAAACTCAATTTTTAAAAGTTATGAAGGGAATTTTTGTTCAACAAAATGTTCTTGTAAAAGTCGTCTGCTATTAAACTCAAGACACAACTCCACGGAATCTTTTACTAGAAAGCAATGCATTATTCCAACATGAATCACAGGCTAATTGACTATTTTCCCAGGATATTATAACTGACTGCTGTACTCCACTGGGAACTGGGATAGTCTATGACATCTGTGACTGAGATGCCCACTGAACAAGGGTCTAACCAAACCCGATTTAATGTGAGTTTGTTGTAAGTGAAAGGGAACCTAATGGGATGTGGTTAGGGAAACGTTGAATTAAAAAGACTACAAATTAGATAGAATGTGTACAGGGGACATTAATCACCACACGTTTAACTTACATTTCAAGTGGATCTATCAAGTGTTTCTGGAACATTCTGCCTTTGTCCATTTGGATGTCAGGTGCAATAAAATTCCAGCTTGGAAAGGGGAAGTCACTCTAGAATCAAGCCTTGAGGGAATGAATCTCTTTGTGTATGCAGGTGGATCGTGACCACCACATAAGACTCATTAAGTGCCCAGATGCCCATGGCACTATAATTGGCAGCGCCTGGAATAGGAATGTACTTTTAATGCCAGTCTCACCCCAACCACAATTTTTATTAATGGCATTTGGGAGAGAAGGAAATCAGGAGAAGGTACTATATTTTTAATGAAACCATCTAGTATTCAAACAGTGCTTTGTTCTTTGAACATTTTATACATCCCTTCCTCACAAGAGCCAAGTGCATTAGCTCAAAAGGCATTATCATCTCCACTTTTAAAATTAGAAAACTGAGACCCAGGTAAATGAAAGACAAATAGTAAGCAGCAGAACTTAGACTAAAATCCAGATTTCTTTTTTTTCATGTTTATGGTTTTTGTTTAAGTTTTTAATCCTGCTGTACAATGTTCTCTATGAATTTTTTTTAAAGTTTATTTATTTACTGAAGTAATCTCTATACCCAACATGGAGCTCGAACCCAGGACTTTAAGATGAAGAGTCTCGTGCTCCTCCAACTAAGCTAGCTAGGTGCCCCTCTATGAACTTCTAAACAGACTTTAATACTTCCTGATCTCAAACAGTAAATATTTGGCAGATATTCTACACAAAAAACTTCTATCTTGGTTCTAGGAATGGAATACTTGTGGCAAACTTTTCCTTATGTAAAAACATTAGAAGGATATTTATTTCATTGATTTATAGAATGAAAAAATTTTCAGTAGAAACATGAAGCCCTTTTATTGATTTGTCTAGGTTTTAAAAGTTATAAAATAGATAGGGAGGGTACAGTAAGTAATATAACAAATATGAGTGTATCCAACACATTGTATTGGCCAATGTCGACATGTCTGGGTTTGCTTCGTGTATAAATATGAAGCTGACATATCTCCCCACTTATTTGTTTTCTGTACACTTTAATAACACAAAATCCAGATTTTTGACCCAGAAGCTGGAGAGTGTGAGGTCACAGAGACCACGTGAAGACAGAAAGCTCCTCTCCACTCCTTGGGAGAAAAGCTTAAATTGTCAACAGGCCCCTCCCCCAAGTAAAACAAGCATAAGGCTGCTGGTGTTTTCCAGAGGGAACTGGGGAGTTATTAATACTTGCTGCATTTTGCTAGAACCTTTCTTCTAAAGTTTGAGGCAGCACCTTGGTCCATACTCAGCTTTACAAGGGCTTCTGAGTAATCATTCCTTGAAAGCTATTGATTGATTGACTGGATTGTTTAGTGCCTCCCAATGAAAGGAAAAGGGTTTGGACACAAAGAGTGACTGTTACTGTTACCTGTGCAAAGTAGAAAAGTAATTAGTTGTTTTCCCCTGTCTATTCAAGTTCCTCAGATCAGTTCTTCTGAAGGGTAATAGGGGTAGCATGTTGAGAAATTTAGGGGAAAACTGAGGTAACGCAAGACCGTAGGGGCTTTTTGTTGTTGTTGAAAGGTAAATACCATTTTATATTCAAGTTCTGTAATGTATGTGGCATATGGACTGATGGGTGACTCATTTGTTGTTGGAAACTGAATGAACTTGCCTGATGATATATTTTTCTTTTCTGTGTGTGTATGTGTGTGTGTGTGTGTGTACACAAGTGTGTATATGAGAGTGTGTGTGTGTGTGTGAGTATGTGAGTGTGTTTCCTTTCTGGGCAATACCTCCCTTGGACTCATCTCATATTTTGAATTAAGGCATTTTTTTTAAACTGACAAATTCATTTTCAAATTGTTTCCATCCACTCACTGGTTTCTTATCATTTTACTTATTTTTAAAATAATTTAAAAAATTTATTTATTTATTTTGGGATAGAAAGAGAGCACAACTGGGGGAAGAGCTGACAGAGAGGGAGAGAGAATCCGAAGCAGGTTCCCCAATGTCAGTGCAGAGCCAGACATGGGGCTTGAACTCACAAACTGTAAAATCATGATCTGAGCTGAAATCAAGAGTAGGACGCTTAACTGACTGAGCAACCCAGGCATCCCTGGTTTTTTGTCATCTTAGGTGGCTGAAGCAACAGAACTACAAATGGAATATGCAAAAGTTTGTTAGGGACTTTGGAATATAGGTGACAAATCAGAACCATGCCAAAAGGGATATTACTAAAAATCTATACTTCAGGACAGATTGATATTTAAAAGAATTGTCTAAAAATTAAGAAATATTGACAAAAGTCCTCTGCCTCATTAACCTAAAGTATTATCAACACAATATAACACACTATAACGTAATATCCAATTTATGATGATAATTCTTTACTTCCTTATACAACTCTTATTTCTTTTTCTTCTATTTTGGGCTCCCCTTTTTTTCTTGCTTGTGTAATTCACTTCAGTACTCTGCGATGAAATCAGAGATAAATGTATAGGTTCTGGAATCCAAAATCCTCAGTTTCAGTGTGTGTATTCAGTTGGGGCCAGCGCCTTCTTGACTGATAGGTAGAAAAGATGAACCCAGTAACTGACATCCTTATTAAAGCATCGGGGTGTTTTTTGGTTGCTGTTGTTTTTACTCATCAGTTTATTCTTAGGGCTCTTGGATTTCCATGCCTTTCAGAACTTTCTGGAATTCCATTCTGTGTTCCACTCTGCCACATGCATCCTCACCCCTATGTGTGCATCTCTCCACCCTTCTGAGGTGTTATCTACCAATTCATCATCAGGTTTCAAGGCACCAACACGTGAAAAGCTTTAAGTATATCTTAGATTATTGTTTTCAAGCCTCATAGTACAGAGCAATGGAAAGCCTATCCTATAAATAAAGATTTGGAAAGACTCACGAGAAGTCTGGCTCTTCTAAAAGCAAACGATGATTAACATGCCCAGATAGTTGTTTGCATCTTGATTTGGAAAAAAGAATCTATGACATTCTCCAAAACACTAAGTAGTATTAAATGAATAAAGTTGCCTTTGTTGGCATATTTAAAACTTCATAGCTTAGAGACCACAACATATCCCCAAAGTCTGATTTTTTCAAATGAATTAAAAGGTCTATTAATGATGTGTGTGTTCTAAAACTTATTAATGATGTGTGTGTTCTAAAAACTTCATTAATAACATAAATGATGTCCCTGGTACTCTTATACTTTGACTATTGATTTTGGTCCCTTTAGAGATACTTGCTTTTATTCATAGTCTTGCTATTTGCCCTGTTATAAGCACTCACATGATTTTGTCAGCAATTTCGTGGATAACTGACTTCTTGTTTTTCAGGATACCAATTACCCTTCCCAACTTGCATCTTGTGTGGGCTTGGCAGGCATCAGCTCCTAGCACCTAGAAGGCCCTTCCTTCTCCAGACTAACTTCACTGAAACAATGTTTCTGTTGCAACTGGCTGAGGTTGGAATGAGCTCCTCCTCTGTCTGCATTACAAAGTAAGTGAAGACTAACGAGCCCAGGCAGGTTCTCTGTATCCTTGGATTGATCTCTTTGCATTCTCTTTGCCTCTTTTCAAGAGCTCTTGCTGTAAAATAGCCAGACTGCATCTAAATTTAACAATGGGATATGGTACAAACAGGCTTTCATGCGTGCTGTGTCATCACGGGGATTTCAGGATTGTCTAATTGGTCTGCCTTGGTGAATCTGACGCAATCTCCCATTGGTCTGTACTCAGGAATCTGGGTGGGAAGTGAAAGTACAGACAAGCCAGCCTGGGCCACCTCTACCATATAAGAACTTGCCGCTGTGTGTGGGTCTGACAACCCAGATTCAGGCCAATTCAAAATGAAAAGCTTCAAATGAGTGCTCTGAAAGTAAAACGAAAACTGAATCTGCTCACTATATCTCAGTGAGGCCTCTGAGACAGCAAAGGTTTTGGGGTCCAAGGTCAAGCTGAAGGGTTAAAGACAGAAAGGGCCTTTTGCCCCTCAGACTGATGAAGTAGCCTCTCCTAGGGGTATGACTGTGGAAAGGTGGCACAGAGGAAGGTCAAGTGATCTGCACCGGATCTAAATTTCCACTGCCGGACTGCACCTCATCCAAGCCTTTCTCTATGACACCCCCACAGAAGGACTGGCTCCAAACTGAGCTGAACAATTATATGAAATCCTTTCTGCTTTAGGACTTACAAGGGGAAAAGAGAATGTTTACGCTTAAAAAAAAAAAAAGCATTCTTTGCTCCAATATTCTCTAAGTTATTTTTATTATTGCAATGAAAAGGAATTAGCTGAAGTAGTTTGGCATAAAACATATCACAACATTTTTTACTTAAAAGATCATTTTCTTCTGACCATCAATTCATGCTCACTGAAAAAGTAGTCAAATGTCACAGAAATATGCAACACAGAAAATGAGAGGCCTTCCCCTTCAGTAGATCCCCTAGAGGTAACTTCCCACACCAACTTGTTTTATATCCTCAGTTGTTTCTCCACCAATTATCTATCATCTATCTATCTATCTATCTATCTATCACCTATCTCTCATTTTTACAAGAATGGAATCTTCCTTGATACACTTATAAGTTGCTTTTTCTTTCTATTCAACAACACACCTTTCCATGTTTGTTTATAAAGATATGCCTTGACGCCATGTTTGGTGTTTGAGACAAATTTCTTTAAAATTATTTTACACAGAATAAAAGCTAAGAATATAGAGAGATATATTGAAAATAAAAATGCTTCCCTTCTTGGGGCTCCTGGGTGGCTCAGTTGGTTAAGCGTCAGACTTTGGCTCAGGTGACCATCTCACGGTTCGTGAGTTTGAACCCCAAATTGGGCTTGCTGGTTGTCAGCATGAAGCCTGCTTCAGATCCTCTGCCCCCTCTTTCTCTGCTTCTCCCCACCCTCCTCAGAAACAAGTAAACGTTTAAAAAAATGTTTCCCTTCTCTTCTCCATTCTACAGCATTACTCTGGCCTTTGTCATGCTTTTTAAGCACATACAAGTGTATGCATATGTACTTGTTTACTCCTGTGTTATTTTTTTCACACCAATGGAATCGCCCTATCAGGTTCCATGTCTCCATTTTAAAAAAAAAAAAAAAATTTTTTTAACGTTTATTTATTTTTGAGACAGAGAGAGACACAGCATGAACGGGGGAGGGGCAGAGAGAGAGGGAGACACAGAATCGGAAGCAGGCTCCAGGCTCTGAGCCATCAGCCCAGAGCCCGACGCGGGGCTCGAACTCGCGGACCGCGAGATTGTGACCTGAGCTGAAGTCGGACGCTTAACCGACTGAGCCACCCAGGCGCCCCATCCATGTCTCCATTTTTAAATTTAGTACTCGAATTTTCTCTCAGTTGTACCAAATGGTGTTTAATTTAAGTTACAAGAGCTCGCTTCCAGTGGGAAGAGACCACATCTGTCTGGTCCACTGATATCTGGACTTTACCTGGCATGTTGTCAACACATGTTCTATACATGGAAGCCCTGAGGGTCTTCTGCTCCAGTCAGAAAATCTCAGAGAAAAAAAACTACCCCTCAGTTCCAAGTGCTCAACAGATTCCCAAAGGATCTCCATGTGGCCTTCCTCTGGTAGGCACCAGGCAGCTCTGAGCCCTGTTTCTGGGTGTAGGAACCATTTGGTGCTCCAGAGTCAACAGGGGAGTGTGCATACCCGGCTGCAGAGGGAATAAGGAGGTCAAAGAGGTCAGCAGACCTTGAAGGAGCTGTAGTTTCCCTCAGCAATGTGTAAAATATACCCAATCTTTGTAGGAACAGAAAATCCAACTTTGATAGCAGAAAGTGGATTCTGAGTAATCAGTAAGATTATGAATAAAGAACCTTAGTAAAATTCTCAGTGGATATTGCTTTAGTAAATTTCAAAATTGTGTGTGTGTGGTGGTGGGGGGGGGTACTGAAATAGCCAAGTAACAGTATTAAATAATGTGTGTATTTGAACTCTTATGCACATTACAATTGCTCCAGAATATTCACTGTGTGATATGCCCCCTCACCAAATTTGATTTTGGTTTTTAATTCTTCAGTGCTAGGAAAACAAAGTGATCCTTGTCACTGAATTTGAGCCTCATATCAGGCTATTAAAAAAAAAGCCCAGTAATTCCATTTGAGAAGAATTTTAATCATAGTTTTGTGGTTAATAGAAATTAAAACCAATATATGGTAGCCCTAAATAAGAGCAAAACTTATCTGTTGGAGAGACTTCAAAGGTCAACACATCCCAGAAAGGCTCTAACTTATAACAGGAGACATTTATTATGCACTGACTTTGGGACATTAAAATGTCACTGCTAGAATTTATGGCTTTTGCAAAATGTGTACAATTTCTGTGGGGAATTTTCCTCATCCCAAAGGACAGGGATAATAGAAAGGAAGCCTTTTATTAGGGCTTACTTTTAAAACGTTCTAAAAGTGGTAAGGAGTCAGGATGACTGTTGTCCAGCTGGCTACAGGCAGTTGGTACATAAATCAGAAGGAATTGGCCTTAGTGAACCTCTGTATGGAAAAGCTCACATAAACTGGCAACCGATCATTCCCTCTCCTTTATTTCTGTATAAACTGTTTACAGAAAACTATGTGGCAGAGTGTTTGAGAATAGTGACGTTCTAATCCCCAGTAATTCTTAGGAAATGTAATTGTAGGAACGGATTTCATAAAGTGCCTTCAACCTTATATAAATCTGTGTAAATCACAGAGCCCTGTAAATGCTGTGTGGACATCAGAACTCTAGCTGGGACCAGAGCCTTCCTCCCCTCTGGAGCTTCCCAAGGGCAACTGCTGGTTCCCTAGTGGAATATTTGCCTTCTGAGCTGGCCACATCTTATCACTGCTTTTGGGGGTTTCTGGGGAACTTGGGGCAATCTCACCCCATTTGCTGTGCTAAAAATTTGCCCCCCTGAGTTTTAAAGGCATCTGCCTTTCATAAGGAAAAACCAACCTTCTGCTTCTGACTCATTGGCACAGAGACTTGCAGATGCCTAAGTTAAAGTGATGGCTTGCTGTGCCTGGCTGTGAACAGGTTCTCTCTCTGTTGACAACTGAAAACCTATGTGGTAGATGGCATGAGTCCTGTTTCATGGTGCTAGCCTCCCCTCCCCAAAAGCACTTTTAGCATCGAGAAAGCACGACAAAGTGAGGCTGGAAACGTGTTGCTCCCGGCTTCCAAAGCTGATGAGAATCAGTGAAAGAGCCTCTAGGAATGCAAGGAGTCCAAGTCTCTCTTTCAACTTCCCTAATGTGAAATAATAAGTGGCAATGACAATCTTAAAGATACAACTCTGGGAACACGGAACAGGGAAAGTTCTTCCCCAGTTATTCATGCCAGAGAATCGAATGGACCAATGTAGGCATGGGCACTCTGAACTTGGTTGTTACCTAACTGGATCCACGCCGTTCTCCAAAGTATGATTCCAATCCTGCCCCCACTTCATCACTGTCCCACCCTGGACCTCGAGAAGCTCTCACCTGGATTATGCCTGCAGCCCCCAACTTGTTCCTCTGATTTTCATCTGGCCTCTGCTAATTTATTTTTCCTCTAGACCACTGTCAAAATGTGATCCATCTATCACCTAAATCTATTAGGTCATTCCCCTATTTATAATCTTTTGAAATTTTCCCATCGCCGACAGAATAAAGTCCATCTACGTTGCCTGCCTGCCGCTCCGGGCCCCGCCTCACGTGGCCATGTCTCACACTGGACACTCTGCCAACACATGCCTTCCTCACGCTCCTCATTCCCTCTCATCTCTGTGCCTTGTCGTGTTGCCCTCTCTACCTCGGTGTTCTCGTTCTCTTGACTGGGGTGACTATTGTTCATTCATTAAGATTCAAATCATACACTGTCTCCTCCAAAGATCCTTCTCTGATCCACCAGATAAAGGACAGATAAGGGTGGATAAGGGACCCACTGCTCTGTGGGCTGTCTCCTTCTACAGCCCTCACGGCACTGACCTTATTACAACCTACTAGGCTCGTTGTGTGTCTTCTGGCCTCTGATCTGCTCGAACACGTGAACTGTGACTTAGTTGCTATTGTGTTCTCCCCCGAAGTATAGCACCATATTTGTCATATATTTGATACCTTATAAATGCCTGATGAATGAATGAATGAGTGAGGTGGAAAAGGAAAAATGAATAATAAGAAGGGCTTATATTTTTATACAAGGTTTGCAAGGGTTATATAAAGTTTACGGTAGGTTTTTTATAAGACTGTTTAAGTTTTTTTTTTTTTTAATGTTTATTTATGTTTGAGGGAGAGAGTTTGAGCAGGGGAGGGGCAGAGAGAGAGAGGGAGACACAGAATCCGAAGTAGGCTCCAGCCTCCACGCTGTCAGCACAGAGCCTGACGCGGGACTCGAACTCATGAACTGTGAGATCATGACCCGAGCCGAAGCCAGACGCTTAACTGACTGAGCCACCCAGGTGCCCCAAGACTGTTTAAGTTTTGTTGGTAGCATATATAAATATTTATGAATAAGTAGAATAATTAAAAAAATAATTTTTAGGGCTGTAAGAGACTTTAGAGAGCATCTAGCCCAACATTTTTCTTTTACAAATGGGGAAACAGAAACTCAGAGAAGTTACGACCAGACCAAGGCTCCACGGTAAGGTAATAATAACCTGTGAATGGGTCTACACAGAGTATTTATGGGGTCTACTGTACGAATTGAGGTCTGTATTATATATGCTTTAATATTTATGTTCAAGGAAAGAATCAATATCATGCTTCACAAGCGGTATATTTAGCCCTATCGATGTACAAATTTAAGAGTAATACAAAAGTGTCTAGGATTGCAAAATCCTCAGCTACCATCTGCAACTATGGTGAATATCACACTAACTCCTATTTCCAGAATCACCAACTGGAACCTATAAAGGAGCAAGAAAATGGGAGCTCAGCGCTACCAGGAAGTTGTATTTGATGTTGCAATCTGAAAGGAGGGACTTAACTAAATTAATTTGTCTTTGTCTTTTCTTATACCCAAGGGCTTTTGCCACCTATACCTTCCATATTCCAAAGCAGTGCCAATCTCGGATGTCAGCAGCGGCACAGCCCATCAGCCTGGATGGCATTTGGTCAGTCCTTTTGTCCTGAGGGACACAGAGCAAGAGAAGTGCAAGAGTGTTTCCCTGGGGTCTGGGACCCAGTCTCCCTGGGAGCAGTGTTAATCATCAGAGCAGGTATTTAGGGGTGTTGGCTGTGTTGTACCAGCACCAAGCACTTACATGTTGCTTAATAAACATGGGTATTTGTAGTATGTGGATGTGGTAGACTCTAAAGCTAAGGGACCAGGGCAAGAGTCCCTCTTGCCTTGCTTTAAGAGCAGTGTAAACTTTGAAAGAAAATCATACACAGTAACCATCAAGCTCCCTATCAAAATGTCCTGTGATGGTAATAAGGCATAAGGCAACGGCCTACTGGGTCCTTAATACAGGGTTTCTTACATTCTTATGGCATTGCATTTAGGATCTAAAGTATAAAGGTCTAAGCAGAAAGGCCAAGAAACTGGGAATTTGCAGTCTTGGATTGTTTTCTTAAATCTACTAATTACCTACTGGGTAACTCTGAGAAAACACAACCTGTTAAAGGTTAGCCATTTCAGTCTCTCTACCCATAAAATAAGCCATAAATTATCTACACCCTTGCAGAAATACTGGGAGAATAAGTGCTCAAAGGAAAGGTATTGTATAAGGATAACATGGTTTTACAAAGTTTGAAAGCTATTCTGGCCTCCACTTAAATAGTTAGCAGGATATCAGGCTCTCATGGACAGAGTTTCCGACATAACTAGTCTTAGATGCAACAGTGTGTTTTCTTTGAGCCACTGAAAAGAAAAACGTTTTCTAAATCCAATCTATTTTCTTGGGCAAATGAATTAAGTTTGTGTGTAACATGGAACTGTCATTTGAAAGGAATCCATCATGAAAACAAGACTGTTGCCTGGGAGTCTCTCCTAGTCTGTTCATGGCTCATCTGTCATTACCTGTCCTTTCTGAGCTGCTAGACATTCCTGTCCCTCTTTGGCTTGTTACAAATTGGACAAATAGAGTCATCTGCCTTCCAGTGCCACACTGAAGCCAATTTGAGTCCTTGGGCCTCCTAGAACAATCTGTGATTTGGATTAAGGATATATATCAAGTAACTCAAAGACCCTGAGACAAATGTGGTTAAAAGCAGATAATTTCCTGATTTAAATGAGGGACTAATTTCACAAGCTTGATTAAGGAGGCATTCAGAAACCCAAACCATCTAAGCCTGTCTTGGAGGGCTATGGGATCCCTGCTGCATGGCTGGAGTCAGATTCCTTCACCAAGAAAATTTATGCTTCAGAAGCAGAGAGAATCCCCCCTCCCACCGACAAACAGCACTGAGCTGGTCTCCAGGGACCCAAGGACTCTGGAATCACCAGACAGAGCATAGTCAGGGTATGGGCTTTGGTGATCTGTAACTTCTTGGGGTTCTAATTTGAAAAACTAGCCCTAAGAAATGGGATATTTCTGGGAGGTGGATGGTTCATTTGTGTTTCCCTTTACCCATAGTAAGGAGGCTCTTCACCTTGAGAGAACCATCATTCCAGTGGTATGTGTTTTCCATTTTTAAAAGGTTA
The DNA here is from genome assembly GCF_028018385.1 of Neofelis nebulosa. Classification (NCBI taxonomy): domain Eukaryota; kingdom Metazoa; phylum Chordata; class Mammalia; order Carnivora; family Felidae; genus Neofelis; species Neofelis nebulosa. The sequence continues at coordinate 98,831,620 of NC_080787.1, forward strand.
TTTATTTATTTTGAGAGATAGACAGAGACAGTCCAAGTGGGGGAGAGGCAGAGAGACAGGGAGAGAGAGAATCCCAAGCAGCTCCACATTGTTGGTGTGGAGCTCAATGCAGGGCTCAAAACAGTGTTTGTTGAACAAGTAAACAAATAAAATATTACTTCATTATTCTTCCCTTGGTAATTATTCAATTAAAAAAGTGATACCTTACTTACAAGACCCTCAGAAGTATTTTCCCATCCTAAATTTCCCAGAAATCCAAATGGACAAAGTATTTCCATTTTAATTTTTAAATATCAGAAGAATGCAGTGACCACAGTTTATATTTTCCCTCCTATTTTCCTCAGGGCCTGAGTTGCTCATTTAAATGCAATTTGCTGCGTGTTTGGGTCAGTGACTTAAGTCAGGAGGCTCTTACGGTAACTCAGCGCTGTGGAAATCCCAGACTTTTGGCTGGGGTCTGGAGAAGCCTAGGATGGGTGGCTCTGAGGACCACTGTAGTTCAGCACTAGGCAGAGTTGCTGGTCCACTTAGGGCAGCAGGTCTCCAGCTTCACCAGTTTGGTTTTGCATGGAATCAGTCAGCAATGCCTGAGAAGGCCAGGAGCCCAGTCAGAATGACTAGGAAGGTTATAAACCAGAAAACTTCCACCATGGTATTTGAAAACCACACAGTATTTTACAACATTCCTGTCTATTAACTGCTGGGAAGGGCACTACCTTATTGCCTTTTGCATAATGGAACCAATCTTTCCCCTCAGAGGCCCTCGTGTTGCTTTGATCAAGTTCAAAAGATGAGGGAAATGATGACTAAGAACCTTGGGAAACAGACTGAAGAATCTCACAGACATACTCTCAAGGGTTTTTTTGGAAATTGTTGTTTGTTTGTTTGTTTGTTTGTTTGTTTTACTGATGCATCATTTTGGTAAATAATTCCTATAGTTAGTGCACTTATCAAATTCCTTACCCAAATATTTGTTATTTATAAAATAATCAAGGAAACAGACTTGTGTTTATTATTCTGAAATCAGCAGCAGTTTGATGAATTGAAAACAGTCTTACTTTTTTCCTTTTTCCTCTCCCTTTACCAGCCTCTTGTAAAAGTGCCAACATTATACAACCACCCCTCTAAACAGTAAAAATGAAAAATAAAAGTGACCTTGGTGAACTGTACATTCCCTCTGCCCAGGTTAGACTTTGGGCCAAGAGCCCACTCCCCTTAGCATCAGAGGTAGATATTTGGAATCAACTGAGTTGGAAAGGGATACTGTAAATGTCTGTTTCCGGTTCACAGGGCCCTCAGCGTCACTGCATAGTTTGGACGTCTGACTAGTTTCCTGACTTTGAGAGTCTCCTACTTTAAACATGAGGGATTGACCCTGGAAAGGAAAGGAAAGACACGCACAAGTCTGCCACTGACTCCACCAACCATTACTCTCAGGTCGGGTTTCTCCCGGTGGGATTTAAATAGAACTATTGTGACACGGACAGTGCTTTCTGTTGCTGTCCTGAGGCAGGGTGGTGGTGAGGTCGTGGGTCTGCTCACATGGTGTGAGTGGGGAAGGCCAGGTCTGGGCCAGTTCTCCACAACATAGCTTCCAGGAAAGCCCCACCTCCACTCATCGTGACCAAAGAACACAGCAAAAACAGACACTTCAAACTCAGAAAACCTTGGTAAGACTGATTCTTCTCTATATTTTCCTTAAGTGGTTCTATTTATATTTTACAAATGAAAAAGAAACACTTTGTAAAAAGGGGCACAGATCTAAACATTCCTTTCCAAAGAGCCAAACTTGCTAAATCATCACGAGAAAGGAACTGAAGCATTCCAATAATCCTTTAAAAAAAATTTTTTTAAACAGTTATTCATTTTTGAGAGACAGAGGGAGACAGTGTGAGTGGGGGAGGGGCAGAGAGAGAGGGAGGGAGACACAGAATCTGAAACAGGCTCCAGGCTCTGCAGTGTTGACACAGAGCCCAATGTGGGGCTCGAATTCACAGAGCCCAAGATCATGACCTGAGCCAAAGTCGGATGCCTAACCTAATGAGCCACCCAGGCACCCCTGAATCGTTTTATTTTAAAATAACTGCAGTTATCCTTTACCAGACTAAAACTCTAGGGCCACAGTAACTTCAGCTCTTCACAGTTGCCACAAAGCTTAACATACATGTTTAAACACTTGAGCTGTCTTTAAAGTCACCCTATTCTTGAATGTCCTCAACTTTGTCCTTATTTTCATGACTATGTTTCTACATTAACAAATTCAATGGCGACTTTCACCTACCTCTAGAGGTCTTGGATTAGATTGTTTCTATTCCTTTATAATTAATATGTTGAGCTGGCTGAAAAACAGATTGTTGTCAGTCAAGGTGCGACCGGTGGTTGCTAATTCCTGAGGCCAATGGACTCCTGTTGGCACGATGATGGAGAGAGGCCAAAGAATCCAATTTCCCAGAGGAAACACAGGAATGGGGAGAGGTACCTGGGGGAAGGGAGTGACAGGGCTGGGTTGGGGGAGGGTGGGACACTAGCAATGAAGGCCTACCGGCATTTTCTGGGGGAAAGGGTGCATCATATATTCATAAGTTAATGTTTCATATTCATGAATAAAAGTTTCATTTACCATTATGAAAGTAAGAATTTATGTACATAAATAAAAACTCCAGCAAATAATTTTATTATACCTAGGGGATTCTACTGGCAGGAGTCACCTCACCACCACCCCCAACAAGCCCCCAAATGAGAGAAGGCAGGCAAGAGCCCTGGAAGCAATGCTGCTGTCAGCTGTCAGTCGCAGGCATCCCGCCAATGGAAGTCCAGAGAAGAGTGGGAGGGGGAAAAAGCTTTTGTTTTCCCTTTCTTCCAGCCTTATGAAACAACAAGCGAAGCTTGTCCCTTAGGATTCCACTTAAGTCTCGCCCAAACTACTTTCTCTCAGGAACTTTTGCCTCGAACCACTTTTAGGCACTGAACTAGTTCCTTCTTGCTGGAAGAACGTTATTGTATTGTCTGAAATAGCGCACGCTTCCTTCCAGAAGGCCGGCGGAAAACCCCAGTGATGCCTTTTCCCACTAAACTATTAGGATTTCTCCTTCCAGTAAGTGCAAAAAGAAGAACACGCAACCGTTACTAACTGGCAGCCTAGGAATGTTTTTTGAATTGTAAAGTTACATTTTTTTAACTTAAAATTTCTATTATAATCTTAGTCAGTGCAGAGACCATGCCATACATCCTTGTATCCCCACAATATCCACTATTATTTATGCACGTAATTGGAGATGACTAATGATTTTTTATGAGAAGGAAATTGACCCCCAAATTTAAAGCCTTTTTCATGCAGAACTTGGACCAAGCAAAGGCCCGTAATATCTGTAAAGGTGATAGAAAAGCAATGAGGATAGTCCTTATCCCAGTCTAGTATGAAACTCTAGATTGATGAGTGGTTTTTCCTTTCACTGTTTTAATGAAGCAAAGGAGGAATGTAAATAATTGAAAAACAATTTCCAATTCAAACAAAATTCATCTGAATTTGGTTTTGATTTGTGATAAATCCTGCACCTCTATAGTGACCATGATCCTCTTCTATTTGACTTGAACTTCAATCTCTGTCTCATTGATCAGGTCCTGGCTAGAAGGAGGACCCAGAAGATTCCAGACATCCAAGGAAGATACTCTGTGGGAAAAAGAGGAGAGGTGGGAGAAAGTGCTGGACTAGAGGACCCAGCAGTGGTCGTTGTTGACGCTCATTTCTGCCGCTAAATCACTTTGTGTCACTGAGAAATGTTTTTTCCCTTTTAATGCCTGAGGTTTCTTCTTGACAACTGAGATGAATGGACCAGGTAATGTGAAAATTTCCTGTTGGGATGGTGATAGAAATTCACATGTAAATAAAAGTTCATAGGATTTTGCATTTTTGTGCTGAATGTGGAAAAAGCTTATGAATTTAATAATAAAAACTAAAAATGGATAAACTGAGTCAAACAAAGAATTATCAAAACTCAAAGAAATTTAGGGACAAAAATGGAAACAAAGTAAAACATTTACATACTTTTAATTCCAGTGTTTACGACTGTTTCCTTCTACAGCTTATTTAAAGGCACATTTCAAAGTTGTAATAATTTTGAGTAAATCCCCTCATTGACTTGAATGTATGTAAATCTGATCTTAGTCATTTGAACTTGACACAATTCAGCAATTTTTGAAATTTGTATTCTAGCTATTCAAGTAATGAATAGTGTCATTTGCTTATTTGATGCGATTAAAAAAATGGGTCCTTTGAGAAACTGCTTCTGGGTATCAATACTAAAATGAAAACACTGGCTAAAATCATAAAAGCAAGAAAATTAATTTCAGGGCATTTTAAGCTCCCCCAGCTTCCTGGGCTCACAGGGCTTCAGAAGTTGAGAATTGCTCTCTGATGTCACTGTTCTCTGAAAACTGATCCATTCAAATCCATATGGTGGACATCTTTGAATCACATACTGCTTACATTTTTCAGTGCCTCTGAAAAAAAATTTCCCCCTTTTAATCCTCAAAACCAAACTCAAATAAATTGTTTTACCCACCTGCAGCTTCCTCTGAGGAATATGTCTTTGATTCAATCCATCATTTCCTCTATTCTCCAACCCCCAAATTATCCAATTTTAGTTTTGAATTCAAATCACTATTACTGTCACAGATTCTGAGCTGCGAAAATGGAGTGTGGTTTTTTGTGATGCATCACGGAGATGTTACACAAATATAAGCCGGGAAATTTCTCATTTCTTTAATTCTCTATTACAAGCTACAACTTTATTAATTCAACAGAGTTTCAACATGGTTCTGTAGACTGAAAATCCAGAAACAAATTCAAAGACACCTGGGCAGCTCAGTCGGTGGAACATCTGACTTCAGCTCAGGTCATAATCTCATGGTTCGTGAGATCGAGCCCCGCAAAAGGCTCGCTGTTATCAGCGCAGAGCCCACTTAGGATTCTCTGTCTCCCTCTCCCTCTGCCTCTCCCCCATTCATGCTCTCTCTCTCTCTCTCTCAGAAATAAATAAACATTTAAAATTAATTAATTAAAGCCTCTATGAAAGAGAAAACTATCTGCTGAATGACAAAGTCCATACAGAGGAATGGGCATGGACCCCGTTGGTTTGTGCACATAGAGGACACTGGTAGCAGGAGCCTAGAAGAAGACTCTGTGTAACACAGAATTACTGCTGGCTCAAGAAGCACTCAGACAGTGCCCAAGGGCAGGCAATCAACAAATGGTTGATGGACAGTCCTCCCCTGTCTTCTGACTCTTCCTTTGCACCCAGTTTACACTCCAATATTCTATCATTGCCTTGCTTCAATTAGACTTCAAGCTCAGCTTCTGTCCCACCCCAACACTCATTCATGTTTTTAAATATCTTTCTTACTGGGGTGCCTGGGTGGCACCAGACTCTTGGTTTCAGCTCAGGTCATGATCTCATGGTCATGAGATTGAGCCACATATGGGGCTCTGCACTGATGGTGAGAGCCTGCTTGGTATTCAGTCTCTCTCTCTCTCTCTCTCCCTGCCCCTCCCCGACTCGTGGTCGCTCTCTGTCTCTAAATAAATAAATTTATTTTTTAAAAAAGAAATAAATATCTTTCCTACTTGCACACATCCCTATTTTGTGTCATTGTATTATAAGGACATATACCATTGTAGAATTTTTAGAATGAAAATAAGATGTGGTTCTAACAGTACAGAATGTCACCATATACTTGCAAGTTCTTTGTTTTTTAAATTTTTTCTTAAAGTTTATTTATTAATTTTATTTTGAGAAAGACAGAGAGAGCACGTGAGTGAGGGTAGGGTGGGGGAGTGGAGAGAGAATCCCAAGCAGGCCCTGCATGGTCAGTGTGGAGCTTGATGTGGGGCTCAAATTCACAAACTGTGAGATCATGACCTGAGTCGAAACCAAGAGTCAGACACTTAACCGACTGAGCCACCCAAACATCCTATATACTCAGGAGTTCTTAATTTATATCCTGTTCCTTCTGTGGGAAGAGCCCACCATTTGCACTCAGGTCAATTGCCATATATCCTGGTAAGACCTGGTTACTCCTCAGATGCCTTGTGAAGCCTCTCTGACTGTCCCCCTCTTCTGTGCTTCCCAAGCATCCTGAACAACCTCTATCATAGTTTATAATAGACTGTTATGGACTAAATTGTGCTCCCCCCAAATTCATATGTTGAAGTCCCCATCTCCATTACCTCAGAAGGTAACTGTATTTGAAAACAAGGTCTTTAAAGAGGTGGTTAAGTTAAAATGAAGACATTAAAGTGAGACCCTAATCCAACATGACTGGTGTCTGCATAAGAAGAGGAGAAAGGCCAGAGATACATGTACAGAGAGGAGGGGCCATGTGAGGACACAGCAAGAAGGTGCCATCTGCAAAGCAAGGAGCGAGGCCCCAGGAAAAACCAAAGTTGCTAGTGATGCGATCTTGGACGTCTAGCCTCTGGAACTGTGAAAAATGAATTTTTGTTGTTTAAGCCAGCCAATCTGTGGTGTTTTAGCAGCCCTAGCAAGATAACACACTGTTCTGCAAACTGTTACCTGATCCATCTCTGCTTCTATATTGTGAAGACTCTCAAAAGGAATTGTATTTAATCTCACTAGTCATAGAACCTGGCAGAGTACCTGACATATATAAAAAAAATTTTTTTTGCTGAATGAAGAAAGGAAGGCTTTTCCTGACTCAATTTGATCATCAACCTCTAGTCACTTGGCATCTTATTTTGCTCCCTATTTTTATTCATCTTCTTCCATCCTAATTCTAATGCTTTGAATACCTGTGTCTGTTTTGCACCTAAGTCTTTAACTCTGTCGATTTATTCCTAGTTTTTAGAGGTACCACACAGGACACTAGCAATGTCTGGAACCACCCCTCCTGCACTGGACATACACATAGCAGTTGGGCGCTATGGTTTCTTATGAGGGCAATACACCCGGCCAAAAGATGCCAATTTACACAGTACAAACAGTGAAACGATGGCATACGCGCCCATTTTCTAGTCAGGCTGGTCTCTCCATCTCAAAGAGGCTGAAACTGTTCCTAAGTGGAGCCTTTTCTGACTGCCAGTTCTGATGTGATCAAAGTAAGACAGCAGGGGCACCTGGGTGGCTCAGTTGGTTAAGCATCTGACTCTTGGTTTTGGCCCAGGTCATGATCTCATGGTTGGTGAGATCAAGCCCCACGTCAGGCTCTATGCTGACAGTGTGGAGCCTGCTTGGGATTCTCTCTCTCTCTCTCTCTCTCTCTCTCTCTCTCTCCCTCTCTCTCTGCCTCTCTCCCTCTGCTCTCTCAACATAAATACACAAACATTAAAAAAAAAAAATAAGAGAGGAGGTCACTGGCACAGTGACCCAGTAAATGTTTAAAAGGGTGGGAAGTCAGCTTAGTAGAATTGGGAGCTGCCTCACATCCTGAAGTAATTACTCGAATAAATCACTCTTACGTCCATATATATATATATATGGACGTATATATACGATGTATATATACATATATATATATTTGTTTCTCAAATTAGGGGATAACTACATAAAACAACTCAGAAAGATTCCGCTTGTGTGAATAAAACCTGATTGTACTTTGAAAACACTACATTTCAGCGTTTCTCTGCTCCAGTCTCCTGGGTCCCAGTAAACTTTGAGGAAAGAATGACAGGGCTGGAGTATTTACACATTCATAAAGGCTGTATTTGTTTTCATATATACTTGCTGCTTCGCTGCTTGCCTCTGCTTTCTTGCTTAAGAAACATAATGTTGAAATGGAATATTTTTTTTAATTTTTTTTTTAACGTTTTATTTATTTTTGAGACAGAGAGAGACAGAGCATGAACGGGGGGAGGGTCAGAGAGAGAGGGAGACACAGAATCGGAAGCAGGCTCCAGGCTCTGAGCCATCAGCCCAGAGCCCGACGCGGGGCTCGAACTCACGGACCGCGAGATCGTGACCTGAGCTGAAGTCGGACGCTTAACCGACTGAGCCACCCAGGCGCCCCGAAATGGAATGATATTTTATGTGAGTGAGGGTGCGTGATGAGTCCTCTTATAAAAGAGTAGCCTGTCCTGATGCAAGTAGACTCAGACTGACCTACTTCTCTGGACATTGGTGAGCAAAATTTGTAGTGGACGTTGTTTGAACCTAATGCGTGGAAGAATGTTTTCTCCTGTAAGATGGTTTGTAATGGCAAATCATTCTATCCCCAGGTTCTGTTTTGTATTGTGCATGTGTGTTTTTTAATTCCCAGTTTAAATGGTAAGTCTAGCAATTCTTTACTTTTCCATAAATAGAATGTTTAATGGTACAGAGTATCTTAATGTTACAGCTATACTGAAATATTGTGGACCAGTTTATTTTACTTTCCAAAGAAGTGTTGCAAGGCAAATTACACATTTAAAAGAAGAAATGGTCTGAGATTTAGCCCTAGATGCCTTGAGGTGAGAAATTAAGAGCCAGGAGCTCATTTGTGATGAGATAATGATGAAGATTCTGCAGTAAATTCCCAGGACCGCCTCTTCTAGGCACTCAGGTAAGAAAACTCCATATTAAATGTCCATTGTGTGCAGGATACGATGTAAATACCTTGAGAGCCATTAAGGATTAACATCTTTAAAAAAATTTTTTTTAATGTTTATTTATTTTTGAGAGAGAGACAGAGCACAAGCAGGGGAGGGGCAGAGAGAGAGGGAGACCCAGAATCCGAAGCAAGCTCCAGGCTCTGAGCTGTTAGCACAGAGCCCGATGCAGGGCTCGAACTCACAAACCGTGAGGTCATGACCTGAGCCAAAGTTGGATGCTCAACCGACTGAGCCACCCAGGTGCCCCAAGGATTAACATCTTTTAAATGTTTCTGGTCCTCAAGGAGTTTACAGTAAAGTTGGGGACAAAAATTTGAATCCTGATCAAGTCAAATAGAAATAAAGTATTTCGGGGCACCTGGGTGGCTCAGTCGGTTAAGCGTCCGACTTCAGCTCAGGTCACGATCTCGTGGTCCGCGAGTTCGAGCCCCGCGTCGGGCTCTGGGCTGATGGCTCAGAGCCTGGAGCCTGCTTCCGATTCTGTGTCTCCCTCTCTCTCTGCCCCTCCCCCATTCATGCTCTGTCTCTCTCTGTCTCAAAAATAAATAAACGTTAAAAAAAAAATTAAAAAAAAAAAAAGAAATAAAGTATTTCAATATTAGATCTAAATAAAAAGAGATGTCATTTCCCATAAGGCTATCCATGGTTAATTGCTAAATGAGTTCAACAAGCAAGCAATGCTCTGAGGACCCAGAAAGAGCAGGCTTGGGAATGTATCATCAGGACAAGTAGATGTAAATAGGCCCAGGGTAGGCCAACAAACCTACCTAGTTGTCTCCAGATTATGAGAGCAGACAGACCTGAGTTTAGCTCCACTGAGGATGACCCGGATCAAGTTCTTTTCTGTGCTGAATCTGTCTTCTCAGAAGAAAATAAAGATGATAAACCTACCCTTTAAGCTGTTGTGAAGAGTAGATGAGCTCTGTGTAAGTAAATTCTTGGTGTAGACTCTCACACATATTAGGATTTATGAGAGCCAACATCATGTTATGTATCAACTTGTCTTTTAGTTTATTGTCTGTTTCCCCCACTCAGAAGTAAGCTCTTTGAAGGTGGGGACTCAGGATTGTTCTTGGATCCACAGTGTCTATATCACTATCCAACAAATAATAAGTGCCTAGTACATATTTGTTGAATGAATTAATCAACGAATAATTAATTTAACATAAAAAAGTAGATTAGGTAATATTATTGTTCAACCCTGTCTTTTTCATATTTCTTCTTATCCCTCTTCATTGTCTTTAACCTTAGGAGCAACAAGAGATGTTACAAGCCTCAGGCTAAATTACAAATTAGCAGGATCATTTGGAGTTTTTAAGTTGTCCCTATAAGTTCAGGCTACTGGAACTTGCATTTTTTTCCTTTGAAAAGAGTAGACAATGCAGTGGGAAAATAAAGCTTTTCTTCGTGTATCTCCTTCCTCCTCAGCTTTTCCTCACTGAATCCTCATCAGATTTGTGCCCTTTGTGCCCTTCTCATGCATCAATATCTGAAAATAAGGAATAGAGACAAATCATGGGGAGGAAACAAATAATTTTGCACATAGACCTTCCATCTCCCATGGAGACAGGGTTGGAACGTAACTTGCCCTTTCTCCAACTCAACTCAATGCCCATTTTTAAGCCCAGGAAGGCTTCGTTAGCCAAAGCCTGCCAAATGAAGCATGTCTGTTAGAAAACTGTTGTGTTTGCCATAACACCAGGTCAAGCAAAAATAGACATCTAGTGTGAGATCACTTGGTTTTGTGCAAAAGTCCCTGTCACTGCCACCACAGACAGACTTATTTTGACCTAATTTTCAGTTCTGTTATGATTTTATAGACTAAAATGAGATTTGGGGTGTTTTAAGAACACTGACCAGGGTTTCTATCACTAGCGGGAGGGAAGGAATCAACAACCAACATTTTATCATCTTGTGTTGGTGTGTGACCAACTGGCGCGTCTCATTAAAATCTTATTTGCAGGAAATGGACTCATTTACAGCTCCCCACTCAGTAGTATGTTTGTTAATAGTGCAGAAGGGAGGTAAAATGAGTCACAAAAGGTCAACTCTGGATCGAGTAAGTTTCCTCCCAGACTGCAGATTGCTGACGCCTCACTATGTTTTCCGTATGTGACACAAAGCTGCGATCCATGCCCAGGGTAGCCTCTTAGATAAAATGCTATCCCCAGACCTGCAAAACCCATTATTGCCTAAGAAAAGCCAAAATTACTGAATGTTTTCCTTTTTTCGGACTTAAAATGCACGTCATCAACCACGTAAAGGAAAAAGAACAACGTGCAAAGTATTCTCTGGGGTTTCTCACCCGTTCTAAAATATTCTCACAATGAGTTCTCAGCTTAAAAATGGTTTCATCAGAAGATTTTAATGTCCCTGAATGAGCATTTCAAGAAATTCAAAGAAATGAAATCTAAACATTTCAGGGACATCTTGTGGAGAGGTTGATGCAAATACTTAGGTATTTTGCTTTTCATATGAAAAATACCTTAGAATCTACATAAGGGTCTTAATGGACCTTAAAAAATTATTTTTTTGTAACATGAATACATTAGTCAGGGTCCTAGTAAGAAATAGAATTCACCCCAGAAGTTTCCAGTGAAGACATTTTAATAAATAAATACAACAAAGGTGTGGGCAGGTAAAAGGAACAAACAAGAGATATTGAGGCACCCAGAGACCAGAGACAGTAGGAAGCTGTTATCACTATTGGGTCTAAAGGGCAAGGGGAGGGAATGGTGCTACCTGATTCCCTTGCAAGCTGGTAGAGGCTACAGTCCTTACCAAAGACCCACCCAAGGAAGACAGGGAGCCAGGAAGAAACACCCTGATCACCATCTCCCTCCCACCTCTGATCTCCTGCTGGTGCTTCCTATTGGCCCAACTGAACTGGAAGGCAGTGGCAAAGGAGACTGGGTGATAGAGTCCCTAAGGGTTAGTTGGCTAGCACATAGAACAGAGTGGACAAAGGCAGAGGATTAATCTACAAGGGCGAATGGAACATAAAAAGCATAATGTTTTTCAGAGGCAATGATTTTGCTCAATATTTATTTATCTATTGCTGGTATTAATGATAAATTTGCAGCTACTTACCCAGGATTTCCCTCTACTCTGAGCCCCTTTGAGACTCTGTAATCTGTATTTATATTCCAGGCCATGAAACACAGTTTCTCTCTGTGCAGTGCTAACTCTTCCCTATTGTGATTAATTCTTACCTCCATGTCAATGAAATTTAAAATTATGAAAACTGGGAAGACCATTCTTCACCTTTATGAATCTTTAAATTCATAATCTCTTGATTTGGCACAGTTTCATTCTTCCAGGGACATTAAAACATTTTAGTTTTGTTATCTCATTGATTCTCGCCATATCTCTGATGGGTAGGCATCCTGGTATCTAGTACCTAGTACAGTGATACACGGAAATAGACGCTCAATAAATGCTTGCTGACAAGATGATCACCATCGAATGCCTCTTGTGCAGATAGGAGAGCTTACATTGAGAAGTTAAGCAATTTAGCCAATGTCTCATGATGTGCCAATGGGAATAGAAGCCAAGTCAGAGGGTTTACCCTGAATATGCTTCCTCTAAGTGGAGATTTTGCTAAGCAGGGCAAGAATTTGAACAAGAGTTTATTTTCTCCCTGTACTTTGACCCAATCTCAAGAAAAGTTGAGAAATTCAGGGCATAGTTTTTCAACTGATTTGTTTCCTAGATTGCCAGCAAGATGTATGCCCCATTATTTATTCTTAATCATTAGACATGAAACATTCTTGACAGCAGGAACAAAAAATCGAATTATTCTCTTAAAGGAAATAACTAAACTACTATACATTTTTTTGTATTATTTCTGGGATGGGAAGGAGATGAAACCTGAGAACTACATGTGAAATCAGTTACAGCAAACTCTTATTGATGAAAAGGATAGGAATAACCTGAAACACATAAATGTACATGGTTTTAGAAACTCTACAGTTGTACATTCCAAAGTTTGAAATGGTAGTTTTTTCTTGGATATCACTGTTTTCCTGAATATTCCATGAAGGGTTCATATAGAGGAGAAACAGAGGGGCCTGGCTTCACTGCAAGTGAGATCAACTCTTTGTGAAATAATATTAAATCAGGTAGATTAAATTTTGTACATAAGGTACGTCATTCATCAACATGAAAACATGTGGCTGCAGGGATGATCTATAATTTTGGAAGCCTGTGTTGCTACTTCTTTCAGAGAGTGTATTGCCTACCCGCTTGATCTGTAGATGATACAAGCTCTTTCCCTAGATCTGTCCTCCAAGAAGGGACCAAGAAGGCATGTGCTCACTCCTAGATCCAAGGACCAGCCAACACAGCTATTTATGAAGCATATGGACAGAACTTGTATAAACAGGCTAGACTGTCCACATGAGTGCATGCAAAGTGTTCAGTGATGAGCAGGATTAGGAGGAGAAAGCAGAAAGGCAGAGAGCTGGGGGATGGGGCCTCAAGGATTTAGAGAATTCTAAAGTTGAACCTGGCCTTCTAGGTGGTTATAAAGGTATTATTAATCATGGTGGGAGGATAGATCATATTTTGACATTTGCAACCTCGAAATATTTAGACATATGTCAATGTGAGCCTCCATTTGTACTCTAGCCTGAGCCTCTATAACTGTTAGGAGACTGATTTCTTGACTAGTACAGTGCACAACACATAGGAGATGCTTAATGCATGACCGAGGATTGGCTTACAATAAAAAGATGTGGAATAATTGAGACTCAAGGGAAATAATTGTGCAGCATTTGAGTAAGAGAAAATAATAGAAGATGTTAATTATAGTTGAATTAGCAAAGTAGTTAATATACTTCCTAAGAATGTTTATATTCAAAGGCCAAACTTAAACATTCTTGCTAGGAAGATGTTATTTACCAAATTAATGGTCAATTTTTAAAAGCCTCCCTTGAATTCTCCAGCATTCTTTGTATTTCCAAAACACAACACTAATCTACAAAGCACTCATAGATGGGTTAAGAACGAAGTCAAATAAAACATGAGTCAGATAGCAAGTTATACTCCATCCAAAGAGGAAGAATTAATAAAAATTAGCAACAGGGGCACCTGGTGGCTCAGTCAGTTAAGTGTCCAACTTCATTCAGCTCAGGTCATGATCTCATGGTTCATGGGTTCGGGCCCCACGTCAGGCTCTGTGCTGGCAGCTTAGAGCCTGAAGCCTGCTTTGGATTCAGTCCTTCCCTCTCTCTCTGCCCCTTCCCCGCTCACGCTCTGTCTCTCTTGCTCTCAAAAATAAATACTAAAAATATTTAAAAATAAATAAAAACTAGCAACAACATTTCTTGGAACCAGCATTTCAGGTCTCCGTCACTTAAATGACCCCTTTATCCTTCATAGGCAGATACTATCATTCCTGTAAGTGAAAGGAACCTCTATCTTCTCGGTGGAACCTTGAGAACTAAGGTCCTGCTTGTCACAGATTTGATAATTTAAATGCACATAGGCATTTTAACTTTTTCTCCAGTATAAGAATCAATGGTTTGCCATGTTGAGTAACCAAGAACTCTTATCTCTTTCCTAAAGATAATACTTTTATTGTCACATAAATGTGTGTTACTAACAACTGTAAAGAAATTCCAGGATAAAATATGTATCTACATATGCTTACATGTGTGTGCATGTATATATGTGTGGAAATTGAGGTGGGGGGGAAGAGAGAATCTATTCAACCTGGAAAATCAACTAAGAAACGTCTATTGACTGACTTCTTTATACTCAGCATTTGCCACTTTATGCTAAGCATAGGAGATGAAGAGTCAAGGTCTTCAAACAACGAGATACCAGTGTAAAACTGTTAGAATGGACAAAATTTGGAACACTTCCAAAATTTGGAAATGTTAGACAAGATGTGGAGGAATGAGAACTCTCATTCATTGCTGCTAGGAATGCAAAGCTACTTTGGAAGATAGTTTGATGGTTTATTAAATAACTAATATACTTTTATCATATGATCCATCAATTTTGCTCCTTGGTATTTGTCCAAAGGAGTTGAAGACATGTCCACACAAAAACTTGCACTTGAATGTTTATATCAGCTTTATTCAGAATTCAGAATTTGGAAGCAACCAAGATATCCTTCAATCAGTGAATGGATAAACAAACTGTGGTACATCTGTGGTAATGGAATATTATTCGGTGCTAAAAAGAAATGAGCTGTCAAGCCATAAAAAGACATGGAGAAAACTTAAATGCATATTATTCAATGAAAGAAGTTAGTCTGAAAAGGCTACATATTCTATGATCCCAACTACATTCTGGAAAAGGCAAAACTATGAGGATAATAAAAATATTAATGGCTGTCATGGTTGGAGGAAGGAGAGGAGGAATGAATAAGCAGAGCACAAAATATTTTTAGGGTAGTAAAAATACAATATTATTATGTCATTATACATTTTATTATGCATATTATTATATATTTGTCTAAATCCATAGAATGTACATCAAGATTGAACTGTAATGTAAAATATGGACTTTGAGTGATTATGATGTGTCAATGTAGGTTCGTCAATTGAACCACTCTGATGTTATGGTGTTGGGGAGTCTGGGGTGTTGATAATGGAGGGGGCTGTGCATATGTGGGGGCTGGGAGTATATGGGAAATCTCTAATTTTTCAGTTTTGTGGTGAGCCTGAAACTACTTAAAAATTAAGTCAAGAAGAAGGAGAAGGAGGAGGAGAGGGAGGAGAGAGAGGAGAGGGAGGAGGAGAGGGAAGAGAGGGAGGAGGAGAGAGAGGAGAAGGAGGAGGAGAGGGAAGAGAGGGAGGAGAAGAAGAAGGTGAGAAGGGGAGAAGAAGGAGGAGGAGGAGAAGAAGAGGAGGAGGAAGACGAAGAGGAGGAGGAGGAGGAAGAGGAGGAGAAGGAGGAGGGAGTCATCATCGTACTAGTAGTAGTAATACAAGGTCTTGTCCCCAGGAAAGTTTACAATATTTGATGAGAGTTGGGTCTGGAGCGATGAGAGAAGTACTGCGGTCATATGTTGGTAGGGGTATGGGCACAGATTTGCCTGTTACCTCCCATGAATAGACACTGTGATTAGGTGTGTTATATTAGGGCATCTCATTTAATTTTCACCAAACCAGTGCATGTAAATACTATCCCCATTTCCCAGATGAGGAAGGTTTAGAAGAAGAGCTAGGGGTGCCTGGATGGCTGGTCGATTAAGCATCCAATTCTTAATTTTGACTCAGGTCATGATATCACGGTGATGAGATCAAGCCCTGTGTCAGGCTTGCACTGGGCATGGGGTCTGATTGAGATTCTCTCTCTCTCCCTCTGCCCTGTCCACCTACTTGCATTCTCTCTCTCTCTCTCTCTCTCTCTCTCTCTCTCTCTCTCTCTCTCTCTCTCTCCCTCTCTAATAAAACAGAGAGAGAGAGAGAGAGAGAAGAACCTAATGAAACAGCAATGTAACTGAGCAGTTTCCAAAAGAACTATTTAAAACTAACTTATAAGATTGTAAATTGGTACTGTCACTATGGAAAACAGTATAAAAGTTCCTCAAAAAATTAAAAATAGAACTACTATGTGACCCAGAAATCTCACTTCTGGAAGTGTATCTGAAGGAAATGAAAACAGGATATCAAAGAGATATCTGCACTCTCTTGTTAATTGCAGAATTATTTACAATAGCCAAGGTATGGAAATAACCTAAATGTGCGGCAATGGATGAGTGGAAAAAGACGTAGTTCGTGTATATAGTGGAATATTATTCAGTCACGAGAAAGAAGGAAACGCTGCCATTTATGACAACACAGATAGACCTTGATGCTAAGTGAAATAAGCCAGATAGAGAAAGACAAATACTGAATGGTGTCTCTTAACTCTTGGAAAATCTTTTTTAAATTTTTTTTTTTTTCAACGTTTTTTATTTATTTTTGGGACAGAGAGAAACTGAGCATGAACGGGGGAGGGGCAGAGAGAGAGGGAGACACAGAATCGGAAACAGGCTCCAGGCTCCGAGCCATCAGCCCAGAGCCTGACGCGGGGCTCGAACTCACAGACCGCGAGATCGTGACCTGGCTGAAGTCGGACGCTTAACCGACTGCGCCACCCAGGCGCCCCAACTCTTGGAAAATCTTAAAAATCTTAAATAAACAAATTTTTTTAAAAAGCCAAACAGAGTATATAAAAGTGGTTGCCAGGGACTAGGGGTAGGGGAAATAGGGAGAAGTTAAAAAAGGATACAAACTTTCAGTTATAAGATGTATAAGGTCTGATCCATGTCTAACATGGTGACTATAGTTGGTAACACTGTATTGTATAATGGAAATTTGATAAGAGAGTAGAATTTAAATGTTCTCACCAAAAAAATCAAATAAAACAATTATGTAAGGTAACGGATATGGTCATTAACTAGATGGAAGGAATACTTTCACAATGCATATGTATACCAAATTATCACAATGTACACTTTAAATGTCTTAGAATTTTATTTGTCAATTGTACTTTGATAAAACTGAAATACATAAACTTGATCAGCTGAATCAGATTGCTCATACAACTCAATTATGTTGTCAAAGACATAAGTCGGTCCCTCTCAATTCATGGCAGGGTCTTCAAATGGAAAAAAATGGATGGATTTCACAGGGTGATCTTGGCTTCAGAAACAGTGATTACATGCATTGTGCTCACTTAGAGGTAGTAATGCTCAAAATCAAGAAAAAATTTAAAAGGAGAATCAAATTAATTCTTACCTATATCACAGCATCTCTTCCTTCTTAGTTGTTTTATATTAATTTTTTGGTTTTGTTTTGAAAAACATTCTACTTGTGCTTAAGAAAGATGTATAGTCTCTAATTATTGGGTGCAGGATCTGTATATATGCCTATTAGATCATGTATATTAGTTATGTTACTCAAATGTTCCATATTTGGCTTTCAAATAATTGGGAAAGATGTATTGAAATCCAGTAGATATATTGCATTTTTATATTTCTCCTTATAATCCTATGAATTGGCCTCATATATTTTGAGGTTATTTTAGAATTACTAAATCATCTAAAAGAGTTGAAAAAACACAAGGAAAGGAATTTAAACATTTTGAAATTTATTGAGAATATGGTGTCAACTCAGAATAGTTTTATCCCATGGTTTCTTATATAACTGGTGAAATGTAAATTGGCCCCACTTCTGCTTAGCACATGTATTTATCCCTCATTTGAATTTAATCAAATAACAATACAAAATTTACATACATATTTTAACAATTTCCTTACTGCCTTATTCCTCACCAGATAAGGTCTGGTGCTGAGCCCTGGTTCTTAGGTTTGTTGAGTTCAAGGAAGAATTTACTCCCAGTGAAATGATCTTTGACATAATTGAAGACTTTTATTATTCTGTAGAAGGAAGGTGCAAGTTTAGAGAGAGAGCAGAGAGATAAAGTTAAGTTACTCTGCAAAAATAGGGAGAAAGATTTCAGAGGGCACAAGACCTGTGAACAGGGTGTCAGAGCTGGGGAGGATGGGCATGGAAAGAGAAAGGGCAAGGGAGAAGAGGCTTGTGAGAGGGCTATATCCAAAGGGGCTTTCTTAGGTAACGTGCTGTGTGGTTTGCAGTGTGGACCTTCTCCTTATGCTCTTCTACTTGGTCTTTAATGAAGTCTACATGGCCCATTAATGCTTTTGACTTGAAAGAGCCAGAACTATAGGACAAGGGGATGGACATATTGTCTAAAACAAAGTTATACTGAATTTTCATTAGTAGAAAATAGTTTATTTACACCCTCACTAACTAAAGATAAATATTCAGAGATAATCAATTTTAGGAGCAGCTGGTCATCGTCCTGGCTGGGCCACTGACTCCTCTGAAAGGTCTTATGTCTGGTGAAATAACCAGGCTAGGCAGCCGGCCATTGGCAGGGTGGGGATTCACACCCAGCCCACAGTTTCTTTGTCTGAACTTGGAGAGGGGAAACTTAGTTGTAAGCTTCAGCTCTGCTACTTATTAAGGCTTAAATTAGCACAATTGGGTTTAAATGAGCCTCTCTGGATCTACATTCCCCATCTGAGGAGTGTGAATACTCAAAGCTTTTCAGTCCACCTCATCAGTCAGGCTTAAGGATCAAACAAGAAAACAAATGAGGAAATATTTTGTAGACCGTACAGAACTTTGATTGGGCCAGCTAACCTCACAGAAATACCTGAATCATCATGAGCATGCCTGACCCGAAAGAAAGGTCCTGGGTTCAGCATAAACTGATATTACCAAAAAGTATTAGTCACTTGCTAAATGCGAAAATGACTGGAATGCAAAACAACGAAAACCACCTCCCCCCAAACAAATGAATCCAGTCAGTATCAAAGTTTTTATAGTCAGTATCAAAGTTTAATCATCTGACTTCTTAAATAGTTTAATATTTTCTTATGAACTCAATTTGGTTCCTGGGAATAGAGTGGGAAGAAAAAAAAAACAAAAAACAAAACACTAGAATTCAAGAAAGTGTTTAGCTGAAAGTTCACTGGGTTATACCCTCCCTCCCAGTAACTAGGAGAATGCTGGAAGTCAGTTTGAACAGTTTGAATGGCATGCCTTCTGGGTTTACCAAGCTTCTAAGGTGTGAAGGATCCCACTTTGGTGTTCTGAGCAGGTGACAAGAAGTCCTCAGCATCCCTTACATCCTGGTACTGACAGGCCCATTGTAATCGCTCTTGACCTTAATTGTTGTGGCCTAACCTTTTCCTCCCCATTTTATAAGAGTTTCCAGGTATACAAAATATAAATACTTAAAAACACAAAATCTAGTTTTTATTCCTCAGAGAGAGGAGAGCAGTGCCAGCATGAATTTATTCTGTGATCCTTCATGTCCTTGTTTCCTCAGACATAATGGTCTATTGAGTCCAACTAATAACTAAGTTAGCACTTCCCTTCCCTTGATCTGCCAATAAGATAAAAGAGGTGTGGAGAAAAGCCATGCAACATTGTAGGTTTTTAATGTTATATCTTACAAATCCTTATCCTTATAGCTCGGGAGATGTTAGTACCAGGAATATTTAAATCTCCCTCAGGCACATATTCCTAGAATAGACAATTTCAGATTTTGGAAAAATTGTGCTTGTCCCAAAACATATGAAAGATAAATGAGTCAGCTTGTGGTCCCACTCCTGGGGATTGTGTTTGTCATGAGAAAGGATTTATATTGCACCATCTTCAGCTCCAGTTACAGTTTACATCAGGAACTTCAATATTCATGCCTAGCATATTTGGAGACATTTTCACTATGCTCCTAATTGAGACAAGGCTGAGCTATCAACTGTCAATTTGGACGGCTTTGAAGAACTAGAAGACAATCTTCATTCACCTGCTTCCAAAGCACTGTACTGAGGACATGAAAGCCATGACCACCCAAGCCTTGGAGAACATGCTCTGGGGTTGCTGGGACAAGGTTTTCCACCTCTTGTCTCCAACAGGGCTGCTACAGAGTTGACAATTATAAGATGTCAATAAATGCCGAATTGAATTGAATCGAATCAAGATTGTCAAAGGAGATTAGATACAAGAAAGAAGTCAAAGCAACATATGAGAAGCAGAATGTCAGAGAAATAATAACAGAAACCAAAGTATTCTTTAAATAGGAGATACAAAGGGTGCCAGTCAAAAGTCTATCCTACTGAACCCATGTGGACAAGTTCCTTTTCCTGTTGATCTCTCTACCTCATCTGTTCTTCCATTGGTGCTGGTGACCTTGACCAACTACCCAATTCCAACCCATCTTTTAAGACCTACCTCAAAATCACCTCTCCTGAGAAGTCTTTTTTTTTTTTTTTTTGGCTCCCCAGACAAAATGAGTTGCTTCCTTCCCTGTGGAGTTTGAACCTACCCAGCACTTTATCCTTAGCTTTGTTGCACCACTTACCTCACCAAACAGCTATGATTTGTTGACATATCTGTCTCTTCCCTCCTCCTCCCCTCCAGACCCAGACTGTAACCTTCTTGAAGATGTTACATTGTTTGTCCTGTTATCTATGACCATTATCTATGTATCCACTCCCAAACCCAGTCCCTGGCCACAGGAAATGGTCAGTAAATGTTTAGTGAACAATGACCAGTGTAGCTTCCATTTGTGGTTTTCATTAGAAGCATCAAAATGCAAAAGGAGCCTCTTCAATTCCTGCTTGAACCTCAGGAAATTTATAGTTCTTTCTCAATAGGCAAGAAGAAAAGCACTTTTGACACAGAAGGAGTGCCCTACATAAATATCATTCCTCATAAATGTGTAAGCCACAACTCCGTACCCTTAATGGTTCACATCTCTCTAGAATAAACTAAATCAATAGACATTTGTGATAGGCAAGTTCTTTCAAAAGATCCACTGTCCCTGCTTCACAACAGGAGTCCACATGGAATTACTTTCTATGCTGCTTTCTCAAGGGTCTGGTCTAATCTGGTTTTAAAATAACCACTAAAGAGGAGGTCCCATTAATTCCCTAAAATGGCTGTCTCCTGGATTAGTAGACTTCTAGGGATCTCTTGTACAAATAAACAGTTTGTGACACTGAACCAAGGCTGGCCTGCTTTGGTATTTCTCTATGTGAAGCTTAACTGAAACATAGCTGGACTTGGAACATGTTTATACAAACTAACTAATCCTTCTAGATCATCATGACCTGCAATTACCCTGCTATTCCCAGCATGTACTCAACTTGTGCCAAATGAGGCAGTAGTTTCATAATGAAAGAAAGAGTTTCCATTAAAGAGACAGGTCGGACCCCTACACTGCTTTCCTGTTCACTCCAGTGTCCCAAGTCTCTGCATACCTAGCATTTTCAAGGAAACAATGTTTAGGGCACCAGCTTCCACAGGGCAACTGTACTGAACTTGAAAGAAAGCTTCTCTTTGTTACCAGTTGGATCAGATGTCAAAACTCTTGAGTTTCAGGTGGGCCTCACCTTCTGGTAGCAGCCATTTTGCTTAAATAGGACCTTACGGCTCAAGGAGTTTTACTCCACTCATGATAACTCTAGTTACTAAATAGTTCACTTGTATACATATTAATGAAATGATATCCCTACAGGCTTGCAGAGTCAGACTTCAAGCTCACAGAATATTTTCAAATATTCTACATTTGGTATCTGATGGAACCTCAACTATATTTTCCCTCAAATATCTCCTACGAACAGTCTGAAGATTCTACGGGGATATTAATCCATGTGTTTCTAATTCATTTACGCTCATACCATTAAAACCCTGTATTATAAGAGCTAGCTGATGTTCAAGAAACCAGTTAAACTTTTAAATAATCTTTGTAAAGTCTTTCTTCTTAACAACAGGAAGATGTGTTTGCCAAAAGAAAATGAACTGAAACACTAGAAAATCTGGGTTTGATTCAAAACTAACCCGGGAGGTTTAAAAGGGCTGTAAACTTGGTGAGTGAAATGAGTTTAGTTTCCATATACTACATATCCATATGCCGTGTTGATACTTGGTGTGCACACACTTAGCTCACACGTGCTGATGTGCAGTGTTAACATTTGGAAAGTCAGAGCCAGTTGGCAGGTTAGGTTGGAACAGGGTGCTAATGAGGTCAACATTCCAGGCCTAGTCTTCCTGAGGATGGGGTGCCACTTCTCTTAAGCCAACCACTTGCCACTAATGAGCTCAGTGGCCTTGGGCTACTCTGATTCAAACTAATTTAACAAGTTTATTGAGGCCAACAAAGTGCCGGCACTGTACTCGGCACTGGGACTGCTCCCAGGGTTAGCAAGTAGTCCCTACACTAAAGGAGGTCACAGTCCACCAGGTGAAACAAGTAAGTCAATGTACCAGGGCAGCAGTGTAATACAGGAAACAAGTAGGACTTACGATCCTTGGAGGTGAAAGAAGCCTTCACGGAAAAGGCTTTTCCGTACCTTTCAAGGCTCAGCCCAAGCATTATAGTTTTCTGTGCAGATTTCTCTGAGCAAACATAGGTGCTCCTTTCTCTACAGTCCCAATGTCCTTGGAAGAGACCTCTATTAAGGACACTCAGGAATACTTGGCAAATAGATGGTGGAGATTATACAGGATTATAGACAGAGTTTGAATAGAAAAACAGCATACCAGATAAAGGAATGGGGGGGAGGGGGAGATTGGCAGGAAGAGCCAATGGATGAAAGAATAACGGGATGAGACTGGGGAGGTAGAAAAATAAGATGCAGCTCTTAAAGAGTTTACATGCTCTACAGAGAGGCTTCAGTTTCATTTTACAGCCTCTGGGGAGTTATTAAGGGTTTTAAGAAGAACTGGACTAATGTTTTAGCAAGCCCGATTTGGTAGACTGCTTAGACAGGAAAGAAATGAGCCCAGAAACACTGGGATCAATTGGGAACCTATTGCCACCCTCTAGGCAGGAGCCACGGATGGTCTGAACTTAAGCGGTAGTGAGGAGGAGGAGGAGGAGGAGGAGGAGGAGGAGAGGGTGGATCCCAGAGATGTCTTGAAGGCAAACTCAGTGAGACCTGAAGAATGATTGGGTGTGGGGTCAGCAAAAGAGGAGTCCTGCATAATCCCAAGCTTCTCCTTGGGGAGATTAGGTGGATAGTGGTGTCACCAGTTAGCATGAGCAATGTGGAAAGATATCTGGGGCTGAGTAGGGGAAAATGTAGGAAGTTCAACTTCAGAACTAATGAATTTCAGTTGTTTATGGATATTTACAGGGAAAGTGCCCATTGTCCAATAAAAGATAAGCTATTTCTTCAGGAGCTATGGAACTGAGATATAGATATAAGATGAGATAAAGATGGAGACGGGGACAGGTATCCAGGTACAGCAGGTAGAATGAGAAAATAGGAACGAAATAGAAAAACACTCAGGGATCCTGATATTTGAGACACAGACAGAGAAGGTCAATGTAACAAGAATTCTTAGGAAGAGTGTTCAGATATAGAAGGTGAACCAAAAGAGGGTGGTGTCATGGAAGACAAAAGAGGTGGGAGGGAGTGGCCAGTCCTGCCAAATGTCCTAGAAAGATCAAGAAAGGAAGAAACTGAGAAGAGTCCACAGACTTTGGCATCAGGAGATAATAAACAACTTTACTGAGAACAGGTGTCACGAGTGAAGATGTGTTTCCAGGGGAGTGTGTGAATAGACTTGAGCTATGAATGGTGCCTACTGATGAGAAACTTGAGGAAACACAAAGGAGAGCACTGAGGTAAGAGTTAAGGGCCATGCTGGGAGGGCTTCCCTTCATGTAGTATGGGCCAGATTTACAAATGTGAGAGGCCGCAGTTAAAAAGCCCCTCAGGAAGGAAATAGGAAATACAATGTCCCCAAGAAGGAAGGGACATGAACAAGGGACCAACTGGCCTAACCAGGAGGCCTAACACCTCAGCCACCATAGAAGAAGTTCTTACTCAGCTTTTGGAGTATTTTGACGTTTTCATGGTGAAATCTTTTGTTCCATTATTCATCTAAAACTCTTTCCATATCCCCACTTAAAAGCATCCTTGACCTTTGTCTTTGGATATGAGAAGTAATGAATTTCAGTTGTTTATGGATATTTGTAGGGAAAGTGTCCATTGTCCAGTATGGCATGACACTGGATTGGGAGGCATGGTTGTGGTATAGGGAGATGGGTTTATGGGGAAACGTGCAGGTGGAGTCCCAGCCCTGCCACTTATACGTTACCTGGCCTCTGGGGACCTTGTTACTTTACCGTATCCTACCTATTCAACAGGGGCCCTGCAAGGTCAGCTCAGTGAAAGCTCTTGGTAAACTAGTGCAAGACAATGTTAGCAAGATTAGCAGTTGTACTTGGTTCCCTGGCACACTACATCTGTCTTCTGTGTGACTTCCAGGGCCATTTGTTTTAAATGAGGTAATATATGCACGCAAAGCCCTTCAAAACTGCTTGGCACAGGCAAGTACACGATAAAAGTTCACAGTTATCAAGCTCCTCCTCCACCTCCCCCTACTTCCATTGCCATGGTGTGCCTCAACAAGCCATCCATAGACGGTGAGGCTTTCACATTTTTCTTTATGCCCTTCCAGGAGCTTCTCACCCTCCCCAAAATGAAGGCTCACTGGTGTTGTGTTATGTTTCCTCAGACCCACCTCTTCTAACAGCTATTAAAATAAAACCTACTTATCCAATTCTCACTACAGTGGTGATGACAGATAATACTACTTTAAATGATTATTTCTAAGAGTACTTACAGTTTAGTATGGTAGAACTCTTTAGCCAAGGAATGAAACCTCTATCGGTAAAATATCAGCTAATATGTTAGGCAGGCCATCACACTGCAAGTTAAATGGAGTTCAGTCTTGGTATATCTGAGATAACAAACATTTTTTAAAGTAGATGAGAAAATGAAGCTGAATGTCCCTTGAGAATGTCCTATGTTAGAATTTTCATCATTTATATTCACATTTGTGATTTACACTACAGCCCTTTCTTAAAAAGACTTGAGTCAGCTTATAATAAAGTATGTATGTCTAAAAAGTTTAATAAAATCAAAATATAAAATCAAAACTATGTAGAGGAAAAATATAGAGACAATGTTTCAAATATTATAACTTGTGTATGTGTATTTATTTATATACGTAAATGCTACAAATCTGACTTTGGGCTTCCTTATTGCCTGGACATAAAAAAACAAACAACAACAACAACAAAATACCAGGAGCGTCTGGGTGGCTTAATTGGTTAAGCGTCTGACTTCGGCTCAGGTCATGATCTCGCGGGTTTGTGATTTTGAAACCTGTGTCAGGCTCTGTGCTGACAGCTCAGAGCCTGGAGCCTGCTTTGAATTCTGTGTCTCCCTCTCTCTCTGCCCCTCCCCTGCTCTCTCTCTCTCTCTCTCTCAAAAATAAGTAAACATTAAAAAATTAAAACACACACACACACACACAAACCAAGAGGATTCAATTCTGTAAGGGGGATTATAGCAGCTCACCAATGTCTATTTCTTTCTAAAAATGATATCTCACATTTTTCTTATAGCTAACCCAGCCATAAGATTAACTTCTAGGCAATGGGTTGTAAGAGGAATTTATAGTTGCAATTGATAACTTTAGTGTAATGGACATGAGACAGGATACAGATGAAATGGCAGGAGCTGCAGTAGTCATTTAGAACTCAGAAAGGCTGTGTGTGTTCAGGATGGCAGAATCTCTGTATGAGCCCTGAACTGTTTACCTTTAGGCTGCTACTTTGCTGAAGCTACTGCAGTTTTGGATCTTTTTGTTTCATTAGCTTAGATTGTACTCTACCAATACAAAATTTGGTATCTAGAAGTGGAATCCTGTAGTGACAACAGAAACCCTGAAATAGATGGCAGTGCCTTAATAATCAGGCAATAGACATTGAGAACAAAGATACTGAAATAGGTAAAGCTGTTGATCATTGTCATGCCATGATAAACATTTGCTAAAACTACCAACAGTGATAGATGACTGGTAATTGGCAATGTTAGCAAAGCCTTACAACAGAGCTTAACTCAGGTGATAGCTAGTCAGCTTGCAAGCAGATGTCTGCTCAAGGAAGTTTTCTCTTGCATGCAGTCTGCAATCTAAATGGAATGAAAGTCTGGTAATTCAAAAGGTTGAAAATGCAGCTGCTTTTGTACCACCAAATACACTTAAGCCTTCCTCAGAGCTAATACAGAGTGTTCCCTACTAGACAATGGGGTCACTCTCAAGGTAAAGATTGAGGCTGTTACCTTGTCATTCAAGCCTCCAGGGAGTTTCCAGCAATATGAGAGGGAGAGGTATGTTGAACATGGAGACCAGGAAATGAAAGAACAGAATCTTCTGGCTTAAGAGGTATGGATAGATGAGATCTTTGGCAGTGGTTACTGGCATCTGGAACTGACAGGAAGCAAGTAGACCGTAAGTCTATCAGGTTTTAAGGGAATTGTATTGCCAAAGAAACCACAAGGCTGTCCTGCAAAAGCTATCTGAAACTTAAAGTAATCCTTAGCCTCCTAAACACCAGCAGGCAATGAGATATGCTCACCTCATATGTGGCCATCAAAAGATAAAGACAAGAGGGGCGCCTGGGTGGCTCAGTCAGTTAAGCGTCCGACTTCGGCTCAGGTCATGATCTTGCGGTTCGTGAGTTCAAGCCCCACGTCGGGCTCTGTGCTGACAGCTCAGAGCCTGGAGCCTGTTTCGGATTCTGTGTCTCCCTCTCTCTCTCTGACCCTCCCCCATTCATGTTCTGTCTCTCTCTGTCTCAAAAATAAATAAACATTTAAAAAATATTAAAAAAAAATAAAGATAAAGATAAGAACACATCCCAGTGAACCAGGGAGGGCAGTAAAAAGGGGAGTTGCTCCCAGCCTCCCAGCCTCAACAGGGGGCCTCTGTACTGCCAGCACATGGAAGCTGCAATTTCTGGCCAGTGGGGTTTGACAGTGGCTATGGACTAGTGGCTGTAGTATATTTATCATTTTTCACCTTTCTAATGGGAGTTGTTGTTGTGGTTATCCACAATCAAATGGTCATAAAGCTCTATTTGTTGTGGTATTGGGGGTAGAAGGTGGGGATGAAGGTAACTTTTCTCTTAATTTGTAGGTCTAGAGCTAGACCTGATGGAGAGGACTGTAGATTATGCAGATTCTGAAATGTAAACCTGATGGAAAATGTTCTATGTGTGAGAAGAATACACATGGATGTCTGGGTGGCTGAAAGGGCAAATTCTGGCAGACTCTGTCCACCAATATCAATGCCTCCTTTCTCTCTTCTCATTTTCCTTCACAGCCAGGCATGGCCATGAGAATAATTTCTGTCCACTGGGAGGTAAACACAAATAAGCTAATTCTGGGTTCCCTTGTCCTTTGTCCCTTGGAGCAATCACTTTGAACCCAAAGATGGAAGTCATGTGTTGATGATGGCAGAGCCTCTTATCAGCTCTAGACCTCCTATCTGTGGAGTTTTACACAAAATAATAATAAATTTCCTCCTGTTTAAGCTACTGAGATTTGAGATACCTTTATTAAAACAGCTAGGTTAACACTCTCTACTTACTAAAAAGGAGAATGTCCACCAGTTTTGTAAGAAAAGCCTTTTGTTTAACCTAGCTCTCAACCCAAAAATAAATTTCTCAAGTGTACCTTACATTGAGTGTCCTATAGACTTTATCTTTGACAACACCTTATCACAAATCAGAAGCAATTTGCACATGGCTATCCCCTGCACCTTTACCCTGTTGAAGTGCTAAAACCAAAAGCATAACTTTGGAGAGCAGCTCAGTGAAAGCAATTCCTTAAGAGCTTCCACTGGAGTATTTCAAACATGGAGGCCTCTGGGGAGGAGGATGCAGAGCAAACTGGATCCAAAGATTTACGACCTTCTGGAGTAGCAGAATAACAAGTACTTCCCAACCTAAGTCATTTTAAACCTCTTCAGTAAACTCTAGCAATAGCAACTAAGGTCACGAGGGTATGTATTTATGTCAAGGACGGGCTGTTGAGTAGATGCGGGGATTGACATTCCATAAGGAAACTGGAGAAGCATGGCCAGTGTTCTCTAGTGTATTAAATCTTAGCTCATCCGCACATGGAAGAGACTAAAGAGGGCCACCTGGGTGGCTCAGTTGGTTAAGTATCCTACTTCAGCTCAGGTCATGATCTCACAGTTCGTGGGTTTGAGCCGCACATCGGGCTCTGTGCTGACAGCTCAGAGCCTGGAGCCTGCTTCAGATTCTGTGTCTCCCTCTCTCTCTCTGCCCCTTCCCCACTCACACTCTGTCTCTCTGTTTCTTAAAAATAAATAAACATTAAAACAAAGCTTTTTAATAAAAAAATAAATAAAGAGACTAAAAGAGCTGCTGACACCTTGAAATCAGGAGTTTGCTCAGGAGGGCTCAAGAGCAGGTACTAAAGCTGTCTTCTGCAGCAGGCTTCTTTCCACACTGAAGTATCACACACCACTCTGTGGGCCCACAAGCAACACATGAAGCCGCCCTATGGTTCTTAAGTCCCTTAAAAACAAATCTCAGTACCCAGGGCTGTGACACAGAAAGCAAAACAGCTCACTTTTGAAGCACTGGTCTTTGACGCGTGGCTACCCAAAAAAACCTTCAAAAGCCAATCCTGTTGGTTTCACTGTCACATGAAAGCAAGTTTCTATCCTAGAAATCAGAGCGTATTTTATAAAACATTTTATCCATATTCTTGATTATCTTAGAAATGATTGGGTTTTAAGCTGAAATATTTTAACAACAATTAAGAAAAACATACTAGAGGCTCTAGGTAGACATCCACTCATGGGCACATATAAACCTCTACTTCTATATCACAGCAAGACATGGATGATTCAAAGTGAGTATTTTCAAAATGAGTATTATAGGATGCCTACTTTGCCCAAAGAGCATCTATGATATTTGTGTGGATTTCAACCTCATAGCTAACCAGTGACCTTTTGGATATCTGAACATGTAGGGATGCTTTATGGGGTTATTTGGTTTTACACAATTTAAATACACAGATCATCTACCTGTGACACTGATTTTAGAATCAGTATAATATTCAGCCACATTCCTTGTTGTGTATTTAATATCTGACCATTGGCTTCTTTGGGCCACCAGAAGCTTTGAGGACAAAAAAACCGATTCAAGGATTCATCTTAATACCTTCTGGAGTAGCAGACTATACAAGTTAATTCCCAACTTAAATGATCTAAAACCTCTCTAGTAAACTCCAGCAATGATGACAAGGGTCTAGAGGGTGTGCACTTTATGATACTTTAGGTGCCTGTGAAATGGATGAGGGGTTGACATTTGATCAGGACATCAGAGAAATCTCCTGATCATAACAACACTGTCTAGGAGGCTCTTTGCATTCTGTTTGTTGCATAGGATAAATGCATCTAATTGCTGTTCTCAATTCATGTTAAGTGAAAAAAGCCAGATACAAAACCATACACAAGGCATTTGTGTGTGTGTGTGTGTGTGTGTGTGTGTGTGCGTGTGTGTGTGTATTTGGAAGGTGAAATTGAGGGCAATTTTAATTTTCTTCCTAGTGTATGTTTGTATTTTTGAATGAAGCACACATTACTGATATGTTCAGAAAAACACTTTAAGACATATCCCTCTCCAATCTACCAGAATTTTTTAACAGACATATTGGGCTGACATTACTTAATCCCACTGGCTTGGCCAGTTTTAGCACCTTTAAAACGGTGATGATCAGACAATATATACTTTTTGACGTCAGGCAACAAGGCACATATATCATCTTCCCATGAAATATTCTTGCCATCTTGCCCCCAAACCCCCTCCAAAAAACACACACACAAAAAAAACACAACAAACTAATGCTGAATCAATCAAGACTCAAGATCTAATTTCCAGTTAATAGGAAATATAGGGATTAGAGAAACAAGTTGAAAGACACTACAAGGAAGCAATCTACCAAATCTAGGATATGGAGGTATTCTATAGGATAAAGAAGGAAAAATGACATTTAAAAAGGAGAATAATGTCAGAGTTTATAAGGGACTTATGAGAGTCAATAATCAAGTGCAATGTATAGACCATGTCTAGAAACTCATTCAACTATAAAAAGACACTTTTAAAGAAATTGGGGAAATATGAATATTGAGTGGAAATTGGATCTTTATTAAAAAGTTGATATGAAATGTTGATTGAGAAAGAAAAAAAAGTACAAGGAAAATAACTGTTAATCTACAACTATATACCTAGTTAAACTATCCTATCCTTCCACAGGAAGGGTGAAATGATATTTTCAGTCATGCAAACTCCTTATTCCCCAAAGCACTATGGCATTAAGGTGAAGATTAAGAGCATGAAAGAATTAAATATAACTTCCTTTTACATCAGTTGAGATGGTGATCTAATCTGGAAGTTTCTGTCCTGATGTAATTCTTGCAGAGGCATTAAAATCCAAGTACTATAGCAGTTATCACCATTGATGTAAAGTACAGAATACATTGTCCTTGCAGGGATGACTAATGTCCAAAACACCAAAGGGAAACAGCGTAGACAAATATGATAATAAAGTAATAAACAAAAGGTGAAAACAGATTCATGTTATTTTATTTAAGATGAAGGGGAATATAATTTTAGTTAATATATCAATACACTTGAATTCCAATGGTTCCTCAATTAAAATTTTGGGCTAAGAGATGTAAACTTGCCTCCGTTGGGAGAATCCCACCTTAGCGCTCAGCCTTCCACAATGTATTCCCTGTTGGGGGGCAAAGATCCCCGGGAAGCAGCTAGAGGGTTAGCCCCACAACGACAGAGATATTTGTGTTGTTCAATGACGCATCCCAAGCATCAAGAGCAGAGACAGGCACCTAATGAGCGGTCAGTATTTTGGGGTATAATTTTTAAATGTGTACCACATAGAGAAAAAGAGATCATGAAAGCCAGCCTGGAGCCTGGGGCCATCAAATAGCAAAGAAGATATCAGAGGAAAAGCCCCAGAGGGTTGCTCTGTGCTTATGTGGGTAGACCTACTCTGAAGAGCTTTTAAGATAAAAAAGAACACCATAGGATTGTGGTGGAGGGAAGTGATATAAAAATGAGGGCATTGTATGTTAATTGACTTGCTGGGTAGAGCCTCTAGGCTTCCACAACAGTATCTTATTCTCCCTTCCAAAGATGAGGTCAAGTACTATAGAAGAAGGTTGTTAGCTCACTTCATTCTGAGGATTTCTTTGTAAGAGGGTGAGGTTCATGGTCAGTGCATGTAGTGGTAGGATTCCTGTTTTGTTGGAAAAATGGAGATCTGGAGCAGTCCAAGTTAGATAAAGAGTATATTGTATTTTAAGTGAATAGCCCAAATAGGAGCACCTGTCTCTGTGCTACAGAAACCTATGTCTTAGCCAGCATCGTACCCATGGTGATAAAGAAAGGGCATATTTACATATGTGTCTTGATTAACATCATATGCACATTCAACCTGCATCTGCAGACTCTTAGACCACATCTGTGGTCCATCCAAGCCTACTTATTTATATTGTGATCTGTTGATTTCATAGGGAAATCCACAAACAAGGTTGATCTGCTCTTAAAGGGTACCATCATACCCAATAAATTCAACTTGGAAAGCTCAGTATGAAAACTCCTAGGGGATTAGGAGAAGATCTGATTTGGGCACATCTCAGCACCCAACAGTCCCATTGTTGGCTTATCCCTGATACTTTAACAATTTTAAAGTTCTCCCAATTTGTGAATCATTTCAAAGATGTTGGAAAATAACCAGCATGGACCTGTTTAACATAAACACTGTATTTCCTATTAATGTGAAGCCTTTTGTATAAACATCATGGCCCTAGCAATGGCTGCAAATGTCATTAATTTTCATATATATATATATATATATATATATATATATATATATATATAATAACTCAGTTTGTGCTAATTTAAAGGGGTAAAGGCCCTTTATAGCCTGGTACAATCCAACTAATCATTCTACCTTGATTCTCCCTAGCTTGTGCCAAAAGGAGTTTTCATTTTAATGGGTGTGGGATAAAAAGATGAGGGAAGTGCCCTTCTGCAGTTCTTGGAATGTTTTTGTCATTCAGTTTCCATGAATGTCTTGATTGTACCATCATGTTAATAGTCTGCTCTGAATTAGGAGGAAATTTTATTTCATAACACTTGTCACCAAAGACAAGCACATCTCACCACCCATCCATAACATGTATAAACATATGAAAAATCAAATCCAGGTGTACAGTTAAACCTGAGATCCTACGATGGAACAGGTTAGACTGGTAGAAGAAATTTTATAGGGCTTTGATATTCCTACTTTGCAAAGTGTAAATAAGAATCTGTCACTTGGCATTTCAATAAAGAATGGATTATATATAAATTTACAAGTGTGGTCAAGCAGTTTTTAATAACTAAGAATTAATTTGGGTGAGAGGAAAATATATGCTATGAGATAACAGGACATTATGAGGCTACGTTAATTAGATAAAAGTAAGTGTTCAGGACAAAAATATAAGTCAATTGAATGCAGAGTTTAGAAGTATATGAAAAAAATATATAGTTTGAGAATAAGAGAGAAAATAAATGAGTCATGTATATAAATCATGGCCCCCAAAGAAGTGGATTATCAAATATCTAAAACTCTTCTATATGGCTGTCTTCAATAATTCTTCACTGTATACTCAGGTGTTACTCAAGGATGAGCTTCCTGAAAATGTGTGTTTATTAGAAGCGAATATCAAGGGCACCAATAATAATAGCAGAGCACTGAGAGGCCAATATAAATTCTTTTGGTTACTGACTTATACTTGGAGACTTAGAATCTTCTGAGTACCTTGTGGCAATGAAAATCACATAATATATCATGCAAGTTGTGATGCTGTGAAGAACAAAAGGGGAATTTTCAATAATTATTCTGACAGAACACACATAATTCTGGACCATCCTGAGAATATCAGGTCATAGAGTTATCCTATCCATGGCCATATAATGCCAGGGATTGCATATTAATTCTAAAGCCCTTGGGAACACTATAATTTCCAGAGGTGCCCCAGGGATCCAGACTTAACTTTGGGTGGATCTGTATATTCCATCTTGGAACAGAGAGTGTGGATGTATTTGTTCCAAAATTACATCAATCTTTTTTTTTCTCCATGCCATACCATCTTTATGTTCTTTCAGTTTGTGGTTCCCATCTGTAGGAGGCAGGAACTGGAGTACATTACTCAGGTAGGAAGATGAACTCTTGATCCCCTTGTAGCCTTCCCAAAGTGACTGGAAAGCCAACATTTTCTGGAACTAATCCATTCCACCCTGATTTGAGTTAACCTGGCCAAAAAAATAGTTACAATTTTCTACATATGTTATGTGATTTTATCATTTTAAGGCCAAAATGTTTTAAAGCTGGTAAGACTCCTGGAAGCATAACAAAAGAGAGAAGGGAGTCAGTGGGGAATTAACATTTTCTGAGCACCTAGAACGTGCCCTGCACTGGGTTTGATGCTTTATAAAGATTATCTCATGTCAATCATCCCAGAAAATCTATGAGATAGGTGTTCCATACTTATTTTTTTTTAATTTTTTTTTTAACGTTTATTTTTGAGACAGAGAGAGACAGAGCATGAACGGGGGAGGGTCAGAGAGAGGGAGACAAAGAATCTGAAACAGGCTCCAGGCTCTGAGCTGTCAGCACAGATCCCGACGCGGGGCTTGAACTCACAGACCGCGAGATCATGACCTGAGCTGAAGTCGGCTGCTTAACCGACTGAGCCACCCAGGCGCCCCCATACTTATTTTTAAGGTGGAAATATTAAGCCTCAAAGACGGTAGGTAATTTGCCTAATATAACACAGCTAGTAAGAGCCATCTAAAGGAGCATTTGTTACCTTATGCTTTCCCACTTTCACCTGAGTTTCTTCATTTCATTATTGGCTTTACCCTACTCAATGTTCCAAGTGATAATGATGAAACTTTGTTGTAAGAACACAACCATTGGAGGCACATTCAATGGAGAGGAAAATGCTGTATCTCCCAGCACCGAAAAGGCAGAAACATCATCATATAAACTATTTAAAGAAAGAGTCATAAAATTTAGCTTTATTTCCCGGATTACTATTGGACCTAAATGGGAATTTTCTCTACTGACAACAAACTTTTCTCTACCGTGACTTCAGTGTATGTTCTGATTTCTCAGAAATCATCATTTTTCTTTTCACTCTTTAGGGTCTGTCACCTTAGTGGTGAGTCTGTGCTAAAAAGCCAACACTCCCCTAGTGTCAGATGTGCTGTTTACATGTGACCACATTGGTCGCTTTGATTCTCAGTTTCCTGTGCATCTGGCTGAAGAATGGCCAGATGGAAAGTTGGAGGATGCAGTTGTGCCCCATATTATAGCACACAGTGGTTGCAGCATGCTGAATTACACACAAAACTTTTAAATTGCATTCTAAAGATCAGTTCACATTCTGTGACAACTCACCTATGTTGGATTCAGGGTGCCCTGAGCCGGGCAGATAAATTTCTGTGCTTTTTTTTTTTTTTTTTTTCTGATAGTGCTTCATCTCTGATAGTGCATCTCTACTTTCAATTCACCTCTCCTTCTCTCTGTCTCTCTCTCTGTCAATTAGGCTAGATCACACAAGAGGTATACTGAGCTTAAAACAAATGTTTATGGTTAAAATAACAGGATTATCCATTGTGCTCAGAAATTACAATTAACAGAATACTTGACAAACAAGGATAATGGAATCATAGAATAGTATCATTGTTCATTAGAGAAAACAATGACCCTTATGATGCTGTGAGTGTGGAGAACTACATTATCATTTATTCCAAACACAAGCACAAATATGGAACAGACAAACTAATGAGTTGAGATGTCATCTGAATTTCCATGGGTTATACTTACAGCTTAGAATTGTAGCTTTATTGAATGGTGCCAAAACATTCTTACTTATAATAGCATTAGTGACAATTCACTTGGATAATCCTATTTGTTTTCATTCATTTTAATGAGGTAGCTTGGGATGGTAATCTACAGAGGAAAACTTGGGAACAGGTGACAGCATGATTTGAAATGCCTCTTGAATTGAAAGGTAGTTAAAAGCTGAACTAAATGCTTAGATGCACAGTGGTTACCCAGCACTATATACTTTATTCTAAAAACAGTAAGGCTAAAGTGCCAATTTTAAGAACATAGGACTTTATTACCTTTTAAAACTTTCCTGCGTGGATGAGTGGATAATAAGGACTAATTTGCTGCATTTTTGTGGCCTGTTTCCACATGTTTGCATTTCCCAATAATGCTTTCTTTATGGAAAAGAGTATGCTAGGCACAACACATTTTTTTCCATGCAGTGATCATATGTCTATGATTCATTAAATCCTTCAATATATACACACAGTCAATAGTGATGCAGATGGCTAACGGGTATGGATATTTGCCAAGCCTTTAGGTGTCCCAGCTTATAAAAGGGGTTTCTAACATTGAGAACTTCAATTATGTCACTTAAACCCATCAACCCTTTTCCCTTGCCTAATGCTATAAATCTTTCCAATCTCTTATTTCTGAAACATCTGATGCCTGGAGTGAAGAGAACCCTGCTGACCATTTGAGTTTTCCATAGAAACTTTGAATGAGAGAAATGGAGCCTTTGTAAGTCTTCTTTATCAATTAAGAATGAAAAGGCTTTCCTCATTCCATCTATGCAAAGGCTAACTAAACTAGTAAGTAGACCTCTCACATCTTTTGGGGCCCAGGATAGGAACTCATGCTAAACTCTAGTCTTTTAGACCCAGTGAATAAATAGCAATAAGGTATTCCTACCCAAAGAACACCATTCTCAGTACACCTTGCAAGATTTAGTCAATGTCCAAGTGAGACACCTCTGAGATAATGGAAAGAACCCTTGTTTTATCACTTCAGGACTGGTCAGAAGACAAATTAAACCAATGAAGAGAATTTAATAAAAAGTACACAAAGAATTATTTGCTGGGTATTAAATTACCGAACATGCACAAAGGAAACACCAAGTTGTGATGGAAATGGGATAGTTACCACCTGTAGGGCCAGGGAGCACAGGAAGAGATAAGAATTATTAAGAACAGAAGCTTGGAGAAAGGGTCCCAATGGATCCAACACCGAAATGTCTGAAGAGAGAGCACGGCCCTAATGATGCTGGGCTTCAGACCTTAGAAAATGAGCCCTGTGGAGGGTAGACTCAGACCTCCCACTGGGAGGTGGCAGCTGGCTGCTGCTGTGGTCTAAGGCCCCTAAGCAGGGCCTGTGGTGTTGGCCCAGACCCTAAGGATGCTGCCAACTGAGGCAGTGTCTCTGAGGGGATGGCATGAGACGGGTTCTACAAGTTTTAAAAAACTGCACACTGGTATCACCTCCTGCTTATTGGAATGAACTGCTGTGGCTTGGGTAAAGAAATGTTGCTGGGTGATACTGGGGAAAAAAAAAAACCAGCCAGCAAATCTGAGCTCAGAGGTAGCAGGAAGGAAGATAAACTTTCTCCTCCTCTAAGCTTCTAGTCTCCCACTAGCTTCTCTTATAGGCACAGCCTAACAGAGAACTAGCAGCAATTGAGAGGTAATTGTTTTGCAGAGACCCAGCATCCCAAAGCAGAGTATAGAAGGATGGGTTTGATGCTGGGAGGCAATAGCTTCCCATTAATAACGAGAGACAGTAGCTTTAAATATTAAAAATATATACTGACCAGAAGCATGAAACACTTTGTATTTCCCCATTCCCCACCAGGTCAGCTCCTTTGGCTAAGAGCATTTATACATTTGGTAAAACTTGAGTCCAGACTTTTCTTTCTAATTTTGTTGTATTATTTCATCAGAACCAGAGTGGAATCAATTAGAGAAGGTCTTTTATAGAGGTTATCTAGATGACTTTTACTTCAGAGAGTTGTTTACCATTGTGAGGAAGGGTTTTTTAAAGTCTATTTTTACTTAAGGAGGAAAAGCAAACCCTACTTGGGAAACGATTTACCATGGAGGTCTTATTTATGAACTGAGGCAGCAGTAAAATCCCATGTATCATGCCCTAGACTGAAATACCTGGTCACCCTCCCTGAGTGTGGAACAGAACTTGCAAGGTACATGGCTGCCCCTTTCCAAATCTCTAGGCTTCTTAGCCTTACTTGCCAGTTCTGAGTTGAGTTAGATAACAGAATGAGAATGCCCATTTGTCTTATTTTTTTAAGTTCTATTTTTTAAACTTTGGAACCCAACCCATTACCCAATAGATTTCCTTCTTAAGTGTATAGAGATTGGCAGTTATCTTCTAACAAGATAGCAGAACAACAGCTGGATTTTGCTGGTGACAGGGACTTCAGTTGCTGAAATGAATCTCTGATTCACATCAAGAATGACCAATCCCCTGCCACTTGGCTTAAAGAGAGTGCCTAGCAAATCCCTGGAGGCTGACTTACATAACAGCCTCTCACAGTAGAAAACATGAAGGGAGTACAGAGTGGTATTGTTTTCCAGTGATTCGCTTTGAGAAATTAGTTTGCTATCTGGCAAGAGGAGAGATGTGCAAGTATTCCTAGAAATAACACTTTACCCATGTGCTTACTGGCACTTCCACCATGGAAGGGGGTTTCTTTGTGATGGGCAGGTATTCGTTTCTGGCCTGCAAGCGTGCTAGCAGAGGGCTGCTCAAAGGAACTGGGAAAGAGTTACTTAGGTCTCATCCACAACGTGAATCTGATTTTGAACCAAGTTCTAGGAAGAAGTGACTGCAGGTATTGTAAAAGATGTTTCATTCAGCAAACTAATTGAAACAGAACCACAGGCAAGATTTATGTGCATAAGAAAGGTAAGTGGATATGGAAAATTGCAATCTGAGAATATTTGCAAATTACAAAAATAACATCAACAAGTGTGAGAGTAACAAAAACAATGAGGCCAGGCCTGTGCTGACATGACAATAGGAACACCATATTGTTTACTTTGGGATGGAGGAGTGTTAGACATTGTTTATTTCAGTTCCCATAAAACTCATTTCCTCCAGAGTACAATTGGTCCCAATTGCATATTTGTTCTGGCATAGGCATTGGGCTCTCCCTAAAGTTTGAAGAGTTCAGATTACTCATCATCCCCAAGAATAAACCTGGGACAAAGCTGCAGTTTCTAGCATGAAACAGAGGTCTTCTATATTCATGTTGTTGGGTAAAACACCTGGAGAAGTCACAAGACAGTCTAAGTCTTAGGTGACTCTTCAAGAATGGTGCAGTCACCCAAGCTTCATAATCAAAGAGCCACTCGTGGATCCCTCACATGACCTCAAGCCAGAGAGAGAGGGGCTTTGTGAGACTCTCTCCTAAGAGTGCAGAGGTGGTGTGAATTCTGTTAACAACCTGGACAGAGCTAGCCAGACCAATACATTCACAAACATTGAAGGTTCTGAGAGCCTGTCTGAGACCAAATGCATTAAAAAATGAAAAAAACCTGTAAGTAACCTTCCCACCAACATTAACCACACCAAAAGTGAGCCAAACCCAGGCTTCTCATAATTGGTTCTTGTTCCGACACAAGGGTGAGAAGAGCCATTTGCTGTGGCCAACGGTTACTGTCGCTCTCCTCTGTAGAAAGCCACTGTCTTCGAAGAGCTTACTAAGGGTCTCCACTAAAGAACAAAAAAACATGGGTAAGACTGGTTTCCTCTCAAGTTATGACTCAACTTTGGTCACCGCACTTCCACTTGGGCCTATTAACATTTGGTGGCCAGAATGTCACTCTTCTTAATTGGCTGCCCTAGCAAACAACAGCCTTGCTGCCTCTCAGTCATATAGAAAGCCACAAGAATATTTCCTTTTGACTCTCTTCTCTCCACATCAGACCCACAAGTCAAGCTATTGCTGAGATCTATCTTCTCACAATCTACTAGAAAGTGGCCTGCCTTGACTTGCTTACCCTGCTAAAATGAGAGGCAAGAAATAAACAGCTTAATGTGAACTATATAAATAGAGGACCCTGGTTACTGAGCCTGCCCGTAGAATAATGGAAATTCAAGGAAGCATTCTGCTCCATCTTTGCTCAAGTTGTGCCTCCCTCCTCAGGCACCAGGGGAAGCAATGTGAACCCAAGCAGAAGCATATGGTGGGATCCTCATGACTACTCAGGGACTCCTGCACTTGGGAGGTGGGTCAGAGAAAAAGAAAATGCTATTGTTTTCTTTTCTCCATCCTACAATAGTAGGTTGTGAAGATCTATAAGGTCCACTCATAGATGATCTCCTTGGTGGTCACGTGTATGTTCAGACTTTACTAATGTTGCTTGGCTTTGAGATTCTATTATTGTTAATATTATTTATGATCATATTAATACAATTGATACAATTATTATTAATACAATACAATATAATGATTATATTAATACAAAATTAATCATTAAGATTTATTGGGGCCAAGTACTAGGATAAGCATATTCAATATTTTCTTTCTTAAACCTCATAACTACCAGATGAATTAGATACTAATATTAACCCCAATTAAAAATCAGGAGCTTGAGGCATGAAGTGATAAACTTGTTGGAGACCATGTTTCTAAAGAATGGCAGGGCCAGGGTTCGACCGTAAGTCCAGTGCCCCCAGACCCCATCTTATTATCCACTCTGGGTCAGTCTTTCCCCCTTTAAAACACTTAACTGTTTATGTTCTCAGCAAACCCAAATGCTTGCCTTAAAGAGCAGAACAAGAGTAATTATTACAAATACCACTATTTGGTTTCTAGATGGTACATCTCAGGGTTTTTAAATTTAATCCCTTGTCCATTTGCTCCAATAGTGTCTTGGCTCCTTGGGAAATGTCCCTCCCACTTCTTACACCATTTCTTCACAATCCCTCACCCAACCCCTATTGTCATCCAGGCTGTCTGAAATGCACTCAGCTTTAAGGATATAACTCAACTTCCACCTCTCCCCAAAAGGCTTCTCCAACTCCTGTAGCTCCTACCTCTGAATTCCTATAAAAAGTAGTGTTTATACTACTTATTTGATATTTATGTTTCACTTTTTACTGTCAGTTCCATTTGAGAATAATCCATCTTCAGGCTGAATTCATTGATTACTCACAACCCTTGAAGGCAAGGATCATGTATTAAAACACTTTTATATCCATACCTACATATCAAGCTCAGGCACACCATAAGTGACCACGGAGAGCTGGATTAGAAAGCCTGCTGCAGCCTGGAATCTGAAACAGGCTGGCTTGGTAGAGAAAGCAGCTAGTCTGTCTTCTTAGAGCTCTAGTGAGTACTGTAGAACGCATGTAAGAATAAAGTCTAAGGACCCTTAGGGGCAGAACACAATCCTCTGACCCTCAATTCCAGGCCTCCCATATTCCAACTTCTCTCACACGGTCTGTTCAGACTCCTAAATTTTGAACTAAAAGTATATAGAGTGTCAGACCCTGGAAAACAACACCAACTTTTACTTACCAGTTTCACTGAACTTCACACCTGTGGTTTTGAAGGTGTCAAATTTCCTCTGAAGTCTTTCTGCAAAGCTTTATTTTTCCTTCATTTTCCCCACCCTGCCAGTCATCCCTGTCAACAGTGACAATCTCTTTGTCAAACAGAAGTCACTTGAGCTATCAGTTTTCATCAGCATCTCGGTTAGGATAATCCTTGCTTCCTACAAAACTGTTTTCCTTCTAGGAATTACTGGTTTCTTTTTATTTAGGGTTTCTGAAACTTCTCTAACTAAAGCCCCCTGCCCAGATGATTTCGCATGGTTTTCTGAAAATCTTCAGCTAAAGAGATGTGGTAAAACTTCATTTTCTGTAATTTGAATTATGCAAAAATTTGGTATGTTACTTTTTTCCCCCACCAAATGGTGGTACCCCAGAGAGTTTAATATGTCCTAGAAAGTGGTATCTCCCCTGAAATAACTGTTCAAATTACTTTTCATTTTCAATAAGATCTGCTTCCTTATCTCTTTCATTTCCTATCCAGAGCCCATCCTTTGAGGACTTGAGCTAAGTGAAAAACCTTTTGCCAAACTCAGAATCTTGTCATCTATTTTCACTGAGATTGTTAAATTCACTAACCTAGAGGAAAGCCATAGATAGTAAATGTAATTATGCACAAGGGCCCCCCTTCCTTCAGTGTGTGTGAGTGCTAATTTTGGGAAGAAGGAAACAAACATCCAAACCTGTCTACCTCAGTTCTCCCCCAAACCATGTTTCCATTTTCAGGGCACCAATTCTTTGTCCTCAAACCCAACATTTTAGAGAGGGTGAGTTTTAGGAAGGGATAAGTAGCTCTTCATCTTCCTGTGAGGTTGAGGTGAGCCCTGAGCTTACTGTCTCCCAACACCCACTCACTCTTACCCACTCACCCATTCCCTTTCTATTTCCATTTCCTATCCATTCACTGGGAATGAGCTGTTGGAACAGAGCTGTAGGTAGGAAGTGACAGTAATGATACTACACGGGCAACCTGGACTATCCAGTGAAGGTCTAGAAGCAGATCCCTTTTCCCTGGGGGTTTGGTTTTCACCTGACCAAAATTAATGCAAAAGAACCAGGGTATTGGAGTAGCCAGATGTGTGAACCAATGCATTCTCATTGACCAAGTGCCTGGGCTGTCTGTGTTAATGTCTGAAGACAACAATTCATCTTAAAGCAAACTGTTAGAAATTTCTTTCTTTTTTATCTTCTGATTTCCCTGAAATCAGCTAATGGCAAGCAGAGGCTCTGTCTTCCTTCTTTTTTTTTTTTTAAAATTTTTTTTAACGTTTATTTATTTTTGAGACACAGAGAGACAGAGTGTGAACAGGGGAGGGTCAGAGAGAGAGGGAGATACAGAATCTGAAACAGGCTCCAGGCTCTGAGCTGTCAGCACAGAGCCTGACGCGGGGCTCAAACTCACGGACCATGAGATCATGACCTGAGCCGAAGTCGGACGCTTAACCGACTGAGCCACCCAGGCGCCCCTGTCTTCCTTCTTAAATCACAGAACAATCAGTCTCAAGATTCAGAAGATACGTGTTCAAGTCCCGATTCAATAAGAGACTAGCCATGCAACCTTGGACAAATTATTTAGCTTCCCCAAATACCAGTTTTTCTCAAACATAAAGCACAGATTTTGCCCCAACTATTTCACAGGTATGTTGTGAGAATGGACTGAATTGATATACAGAAATACTTTATAAACTTCAAACTGTACATGTGTATAAACTCTATATAATATTATCATTCTGTTTTTATTTTCCTGTCAATAATTCTTGATCTCCTGCCATTTCTCAAGTCCATTTTCTTAATATACCAATGATTCTTTTCTGGAATACTGAAAATTTTCTTTTTTTGTAGTGTGAACCCCATTTCTAGTCCACTGCAAAACAAAATCCACCCCCAAAATCCAGCTCTTTCTTAAATTACTTCTGGATAAATATTCAGGCATTCTGGTCTTTCAATTTTTAAAAATAACTAAGGAGCTGGTTTTCTTGTGAGAATTTTTGAAAACATTCTGGGCCCACGAGGAGGCTGAAATCTCTGTAAACCTATTCAGAGAATGGGGCACCTGGGTGGCTCAGTTGGTTAGGAGGCTGACTTCAGCTCAGGTCATGATCTCATGGTTCGTGAGTTCAAGCTCCATGTTGGGCTCTGTGCTGACAGCTCAAAGCCTGGAACCTGCTTCAGATTCTGTGTTTCCATCTCTCTTTGCCCCTCCCCTGCTTATGCTCCATCTCTCTCTCTCTTTCTCTCTCTCTCTCAAAAATAAAAATAAAATAAAATAAACCTATTCAGAGAATATAGGGGCTCTTAGTCACAACTCATATTACATTGTTACAGCATCAACATCTGCAGATATCAAGAAACATTACAAACACTATCACCTCAACTGTTGCTTTGTATGATTACTCATTTTTAGAGCTAAAAAATGTGGATTTTAAGTAGTTGGCAAAAGCC
Source organism: Neofelis nebulosa (assembly GCF_028018385.1). Lineage (NCBI taxonomy): Eukaryota > Metazoa > Chordata > Mammalia > Carnivora > Felidae > Neofelis > Neofelis nebulosa. The sequence goes on from NC_080787.1 coordinate 98,874,573, forward strand.
ATACATCCTACTATCATGTTCAAAAGCTCAAAATAAATGGAAAAATGATGATGGTTTGGCTAGAAGAGGAAGAAAGACTTTAACTTGGAAAAGGAAACTTGGAGGGGGTAGGACACCATCACTGAACTCATCACTCTCATTTGCTGATATCTGAAAAACTTAAAACTTTTACAGTAAATTTTTCTCACCTTCTATTGGTATATCAGCTTAATAGAGAAAATCTTCTTGAATCAGCAAAATTACCATGTTATCATCTCAAACTTACCATTAATTATTTTTCACAAATATTTAATAAAATGACTAGGGCTAATGAGATTTACCTAAGCCTGAAATAGACAGTTTGTATGATTCAATCAAAGCATTTAATTTTGTAAAAAGAAAAAGAAAATAAAAAAGAATCTGGACAACATAACCAAAAGATTAACTTCTTCCTGAACTTTTCAATTGATTGTGGCATTATGTAGATACAGTTCCATTTAGAAATGACCCCAGGATAAAACCATAAATCAACTCTAGCATTAATGCTTATTAACAATGATGACTCATTGTTCCCTAAGTTGATGTTAAACTTTTTACAGGGGTGGAGATGTTGTTAACCAGACCTTTAAAGAACTCACATATAGAAGCTCTGGGGTAGGCAAAAGGTTTGAGAGTGAGATGAGTTTGTGGTACAATTACAATTTAGGGGAAAAGCTGAGGGTTGGAAAATGCCAAGTAAAGGCTTTTCTTGTAAATTGAGTTGTCATTTCAAATGTAAAAGCTTTTGGCTTTGATTAGGGATACAAAGCTCTCCTGAATAGAAGACAATTTTTTTTAAATTTTTTTAACATTTATTTATTTTTGAGACAGAGAGAGAGAGAGAGAGAGCATGAACAGGGGAGGGTCAGAGGAAGAGGGAGACATAGAATCTGAAACAGGCTCCAGGCTCTGAGCTGTCAGCACAGAGCCCGACGCGGGGCTCGAACCCACAGACTGCAAGATCATGACCTGAGCGGAAGTCGGACGCTTAACCGACTGAGCCACCCAGGCACCCCAATAGAAGACAATTTTAATGACACTGTATTGCCTGATAAGCCAACTACCCATGCAAGACGTATCAATATGCAGACATATCAATTCATTTTCTTATGATAGATTGCATTGAATATTATCTACAGAAAATTGTTCTGTCATGAACAGAGAAAAGTGGGGAATTTTCATAACCTTTTTGTGAGACAAGGAAGAAACTACTCTGTAAAGTGTGGTAAGAAAAGAAAAATACAATAGGAAAAAAATGTGATTTATATAGACATATTATATAGGCATACCCCAGAGATACTGCAGGTTCACTGCTGGACCACTACAATAGAGTGAATGTTGCAACACTGCAAGTCAAATGAATTTTTGGGCTTTCTAGTACATGTAAAAGCTACATTTACACATTATACTGTAATCTATTAAGTGTGCAAAATGTTATATCTAAAAAATGTATATTGCTTAATTTTAAAATACTTTATTGCTAAAAATGCTAATCATCATCTTTGCTTTCGGCAAATTGTAATCATTTTGCTGGTGGAGGGTCTTACCCTCCAGATGGTGACGACTGTTGACTGTTCAGGGTGGTGGTTACTGAAGGTTGGGGTGGTTGTGGCAAGTTAAAAAAGAAGACAACAATGAAGTTTGCCACCTTGATTGGCTTGTTCTTTCATGAACAATTTCTCTGTAGCATGTGATGCTGTTTGATAGCATTTTATCCATAGTGGAACTTCTTTCAAAATTAGAGTCAATACTCTCAAATCCTGCTGCTGTTTTATCAACTAGTTTATGTCATATTCTGAATATTTTATTGTCATTTCAAGAATCTTCACAACATCTTAACCAGGAGTAGTTTCCATCTCTGGAAACCACTTTCTTTGCTCCTCCATAGAAGCAACTCCTCATCTGCTCAAGTTTTCTCATGAGATTGCAGCAGTTCAGTCCCATCTTCAGACTCCGCTTCTTTTTTTTTTTTTAATTTTTTTTTTTTTTACATTTTATTTACTTTTGAGAAAGAGAGAGAGACAGAGCACAAGTGGGGGAGAGGCACAGAGAGAAAGAGACACAGAATCCAAAGCAGGCTCCAGGCTCTGAACTGTCAGCACAGAGCTGAGGTGGGGCTCGAACCCACAAACCTCAAGATCATGACCTGAGCCAAAATCAGACACTTAACCGACTAAACCACCCAGGTGCCCCTAGACTCCACTTCTAATACTAGTTCTCTTGGTATCCCCACCACATCTGCAGGACTTCCTCCACTGGAGTCTTGAAGCCCTCCAAGTCATCCATGAGGGTTGGAATCAGCTTCTTCCATACTACTGTTAACATTGATATTATAACCTTTTGCCATGAATCACAAATGTTCTTAATGGCATCTCAGATGATAAAATCTTTCCAGAAGGTTTTCAATTTACTTTGCCAAGATTATTCAGAAGAACCATTATCTATGGCCGCAATAGGCTTGCAAAATATATTTCTTAAATAACAAGACCTAAGAGTCAAAATTACTTCTTGCTCTAAGGGCTGCAGAGAATGTTGTGTTGGCAGGTGTGAAAACATTTATCCTGTTATACATCTCCATGGAAACTCTTTGGTGACAAGATGCATTGTCAATGAGTAGTAATAGTTTGAAAGGAATCTTTTTTTTGTTTGTTTGTTTTTCTGAGCAGGAGGTCTCAACAGTGGGCTTAAAATATTCAGTAAACCATGTTCTAAACAGACATACTGTCACCTAGGCTTTATTGTTCCATTTCTAGAGCACAGGCAGAGTAGATTTAGCATGATTTTTAAGGGCTCTAGGACTTTTAGAATGGTAAGTGAGCAGTGGCTTCAACTTAAAGTCACCAGCTGCATTAGCCCCTAATACGAGAGTCAGCCTGTCCTTTGAAGGTTCAGATCAGGCATTGACTCCTCCTCTCTAGCTATGAAAGTCCTAGATGGTATCTTCCTCCCATGTAAGGCTGTTTAATCTACTTTGAAAATCTGTTATTTAGTAAAACAGACTCATAAATTACCTTAGCTACATCTTCTGGGTAACTTGCTACAGCTTCTACATCAGCACTGCTGCTTTACCTTGTACTTTCATGATATGGAAATCAGTTTTCCCCCTAAATCTCATGAACCAAACTCTACTAGTTTCAAACCTTTCTTCTGCCCCTTCCTCACCTCTCTTAGCCTTCACAGAATTGAAGAGAGTTAGGGCTTTGTTCTGGGTTAGGCTTCGGCATAAGGGAATGTTGTGGCTAGTTTGATCTTCTATCTAGACCACTAGAACTTTCTCCATATCAGCAATAAGGCTATTTCACTTATCATTTGTGTGTTCACTGGAGTAGCATTTTTAATTTCCTTCAAGAACTTTTCCTTTGCATTCATAATTTAGCTAAATGTTTGGCACAAGAGGCTTAGCTTTTGGCCTATCTTAGTTTTCAATATGCCTTCCTCAATAAGCTTACTCATTTCTAGCTTTTGATTTCAGGTGAGAGACTTTACTTCACTTGAACACTTAGAACAATTGTAGGGTTACAAATTGGTCTAATCTCAATATTGTTGCATCTCAGGGAATAGGGAGGCCACTGGGAGTGAGAGAAATGGGAGGAATGGCCAGTTGGTAGAGCCGTCAGAAGACACACAACATTTATGTTTGCCATCTTATATGGCCACAATTTGTGGCTCCCCTCCCCCCAAATTATAATAGTGACATCAAAGATCACTGACCACAGATCACCATAACAAATATAATACAAAGGAAAAAGTTTGAAATATTGTGCAAAATACAAAAATGTGACAGAGACATGAAGTGAGCAAATACTGTTGGAAAAATGGCACCAGTGCACTTGCTCAATGCAGGGTTGTCACAAACCTTCACTTTGTAAAAAAACACAGAATCTGTGAAATGCAATAAAGCAAAGTACAATAAAACAAGTTATGCCTGCATTCTGACCACACAAAGCAATTTCCCCTCTCTTGGCTTTCATGCATCTTGAAAAGTAAAAATAAATGGGTGGAGTACACCTTTTATTGAGAGCATTCCTAAAAGCATGTGAATCATAGTTCATACATTTTAATTAGTTTGAATTAGAAAATGTATTCTTCATGGCCAATTATTTCTGACTCAGTTGTTTACTTACTTACTATGAGAATGACCTGTGGAATCTTTCTTGAGCCAAGACAGATATTCTGAAAAGCTCTGCTTTATAAATTAGGGGCACTTCATGATGAAGTGTTCTTTCTGGGACAGCATAGTGACATCTAGATATATAGTTCAATACATTGAGGCCATTTTGAGTAATTATACATTACCTAAATGATCATTTAATATCTAGGTAACTTAATTTTCTTCCTGTAAGAATTACTCATAAGGTGTTAATTCTCACATCATCTTTGAGAGGAAGGTCAGTATCATTAGTCATAGAAACTAAAGTTAACTTTGTCAATTTACTCTTCAAAAACACAATGCTGAAAAAGTTAAGAAAGCAGTGGTCACAGTAGTAGCAAGTAAGTCATTTAAGCCTTCTTGGTTCTCCTTTGTTTAGAGATAAGAAGGAAGAAAAAAATTGAAGAAGAATCTGGACAAGATGAAGGTCTAGTTAAGAAAAGACAGGATAAGAAAACATGGAAAAATGAAAGTTAATAGATTTGTTTCAGTGGAAGGTAAATCTGTAAGTTCTGATGATGCTCTGAACCTTTGATTCTGATTTGTGATTTGGGTTAGTCCCTGAAAGAAAATACTTTTAGAAGAATTCAGGAAATGTCTCCAACTCTGATTTCCCAAACATAAAGAAAGAATTTTTCTTTTGCCGTATTAGAAGCTTAAAATACCTAGATATGTGGGATTATTCATTTCAGAGACTGCTCTTTCTAGAAGTTAAAACAATTAATGAGCACCTCCACAGTGGGATGGAATCTCTCGTGACTCCCATCCTTCTTTCCACATAGCCAAATCCAAGGATACAACACATTTCCAGCAATGTCACAGGTTACCCATGGCCTTGTCCACAGGGGAGTGTGGGGAGAAAGGTTTAGTCTGGCTGAGATGAGTGGCAGCATTTAGGCCAGTCAGATACCATTCCAGTGTCTACACAGGAAAAAAAATGAGAGAATGCAGCATATACTCCATTCCTTTCATGACAGTCATCTGACCTATGTTCACATGAGACCCTATTCTGCCCCATACCAATGAGATCAGCTTATCACTTCAGAAATCATCTCTCTCCTTGCAGTCACCCCTATGGACATGCTCCCAAGACACCAGCATCACAGCACAATATTCCTAAGCACGGGGGCCTAGAGGTGAGCCTTAGAGCTGTTCTGAGAGATGAGGGGCATGGCAGGTAACAATTTGTTTGGAGTGGAGGGTTTGTTTGTAAGATCACTTGAACACAGCAGGAACAGTTTAACCCAAACCCAATAGAAGCACCAAAAGAGAGCATCATGAAGCCAGCTTCCACTTGTGTTTCCTAGGATGTGCTCCCTTCAGTCCCTGGCAACCACTATTTAACTGACAGTCGCTATGGCTATATCTATCCTGGGCCTTTCATATAAATAGAATCACATAGTATGTGGCATTTTGTGTCTGGCTTCTCTCACTTAGCACGTTTTTAAGCTTCATCCATACTGTAACATGTATCAGTAATTTATTCCTTTTTAATGCTGAATAATATTCCATTGTACAGAATTACCGCATTTTGTTTATATGTTCATCAGTTGTCAGATATTTGGGTTGTTTCCACATTTTAGCTCTTGTGAATAATGCTGCTATGAACATTGGTGTACAAGATTTTGTGTGATTATATATTTTCAATTTTCTTGGGTATATAGCTAGGAGTGGACTTATTGGGTCCCATGGTAACTCTATGATTTAACTATTTGAAGCAATGACAAACTCTTTTCCTAAATGGCCACACAATTTTACATTTTCATCAGCAATATGTGAGGATTCCAATTACTCCATATCTTTTCAACACTTGTTATTTTTCATTTCTTTGATTATAGCTACTCTACTGAGTATGAAGTGGTATCACATTGTGGTTTTGAATAACATTTCCCTAATGACAAGTGATGTTGAGTGTTACTTTATGTGCTAATTAAGCATTGATATTTTTTTGGATAAATATTTATTCAAATACTTTGTCCAGGTTTAAATTGGGTTATTTATTTTCGTTGTTGAATTTCAAGAGTTCTTTATATATTCTGGATAATAAATATTTGTCAGATATATGATTTGCAAATATTTTCTCCATGTCTATGGACTATCTTTACACTTTATTGGCAGCATTCTTTGAAGCATAAAACTTGTTAGTTTTGATGATGGTCAGTTTATCTAATTTTTCTTTGGTTGCTTATGCTTTTGGTGTTATGTTTAAGAAAACATTGCCAAATACAAGGTCATAAAAATTCATACCTATATTTTCTTGAAGAGTTTTAGCACTTACATTTAAGTATTTGATTCATTTTGAATTAATTATTGTATACAGTGTGAGGTAGAGATCCAACTTCATTCTTTTGCATGTGGTCCAGCAACATTTGTAGAAAAGACATTCTCCCATTGAATGGTCTTGGCACCCTTGTTGAAGATGGATTCACCATAAATATTTTAATTTATTTCTGGACTCTCACTTCTATTCCCTTCACCTATATATTTCTCTTTATACCAGAAACACAAGGTCTTGACTATTGCAGCTTTGTAATTGATTTAAAATGAGAAAGTGTGAGTCCTTCAACTTTGTTTATCTTTCTCAAGGTTATTTTGGCTATTTTGGTTCCCTTGCATTTTCATATGAATTATAAGATCAGTTTGTCAATTTCTTCAAAAAAGGCATCTAGAATTTTGATAGAAATTGTGTTGAATCTGTAGATCAATTTGGAGAACACTGACATCTTAACATTATTGAGTCTTTCAATCCATGAATATGGAATGTCTTTCCATTTATTTAGGTCTTCTAAATTTCTTTCAATGATATTTTATAGTTCCCAGGCTATAAGTTTTATACTTCTTTTGTTAAATTTATCCCTAAGTATTTTATCCTTTCTGTTGACTGCAAATGCAACTATTTCCTTACTTACATTTTCAGTATATGCATTGCTACTATATAGACATGCAACCCATTTTTGAATATTGATCTTATGTCCTGCAACCTTAATAAATTTATATATTTATGTATTTAGTGAATTCTTTTATTTTAAGAGATGACCTTTAAAAATTTTATTTATTTATTTTGAGAGGGAGAGAGAGAGAGAGAAAGAGAGAGAGAGAGAGCATGCTCACAAGTGAACAGGGGAGGGGCAGAGAGAGGGACAGAGAGAATCCCAAGTAGGCTCTGTGAAGTCAGCAAAGGGCCTGATGTGGGACTCGATCTCATGAACTGTGAGATCATGACCTGAGCCAAAATCAAGAGTTGGACACTTAGCTGGCTAAGCCACTTACATACAAAAATAAATAGTTTTACTGTTTTCCTAAATGGGCTATCTTTTATTTCATTTTCGTGCCTAATTGCTAGCTAGAACCCTAGGTACAATGTTGAATTCAAAGGGTGAGATTGGACATCCTTCTCTTGGGAAAGTACACAGTCTTTCTTCATTAAGCATAAAGTTATCTGTGGGTTTTTCAGAGATGTTATCCAGTTGAGGATGTTTTTTCTACCACTAGTTGTTGAATTTTATCACAAGGATGTTGAATTTCAACAAGAGGGTTTTTTTAATTTTTTAATGTTTATTTACTTTTGAGAGAGAGAGAGACAGAGTGCGAGGGGGGGAGAGGCAGAGAGAGAAGGAGATGCAGAATCTGAAGCAAGCTCCAGACTCTGAGCTGTCATCACAGAACCCGCCGTGGGACTCGAACCCACAGACCACGAGATCATGACCTTAGCTGAAGTTGGACTCTTAGACGACTGAGCCACCCAGGTGCCCCTCGACAAGATTTTTTTTCTCATCTACTGAGATGATCATGTAGTTTTATCCTTCATTCTACTGATGTGATGTATTACATTAGTTGACTTTGGATATTAAACCAATCTCGCATTTTTAGGATAAATCTCAATTGGTCATTGTATTAGCCTGCTTGTGTTGTCGTAACAAAATACCATAGACTGGATGGCTTAAACAACAGAAGTTAATTTTCTGGAAGTCCAAGATCAGGATACAAGTATGGTCAGGTTCTGGTGAGGTTTCTTTTCCTGGCAGCTTGTATACAGCTGCCTTCCCACCATGTCCTTACATGGAGAAAAGAAAGAGAGTAACCCATCTCTTTCCTTTTATATTTTACTACAAACAGAAAGAACCAAGCCACTTTTTGCTTAGAAATCTCCTCAGCTAAATATCCAGCTCCATTACTTTCAAGTTCTATCCTCCACAAAATATGAGAACATGGTTCAGCCAAGTTCTTTGCTGCTTTATAACAAGAATCACCTTTCCTTCAGTTTCCAAAAACATGCTCCTCATTTCTAAGATCTCATCAGAATTGCCTGGAATATCCATATTTCTAGCATGTACCTCAAAACTTTTCCACTTTCTACCCATTAACTAATTCTAAAGTCATTTCCACATTTTCAGTTATTTGTTATAGCAGCACTTAACTCCTGGTACCAAAACTTGTCTTTGCTAGCCCAGGCTGCCATAACAAAATACCATAGACTTTGTAGCTTAAAAAACAGAAATTTATTTTTCATAGTTCTGGAGGCTAGAAGTCCAAGATCAGGGCTAGTGTTGAGACATGCGCAGAATAAAAGAAAGCTCTGAAATAGGTCCAGGATTCTGTACAAGCTGTTCTGCCACTTAGACCATATGATTAAGAAGATCTAGAGGCACTTGAAATGCCAGTGACAGATAGAGATGGTGTTTGGAGACTTTGGCAGTTTCTGTGTATAAACTACAGTGTAAGCCCTTAGTATTTATGGCCAAAGACTTACCATCCTCTTGGATAACTGATCTCCTTTTGAGAAGCAACTCTTGGCCTGCTTCTCAGCCTTAGTAGATACTAGACTTCATTCTTAACCATGAGCCACAAAGTTACCATGCGATCCAAGGTGTCTATGATGAACTGGGTATAATGTGACCCACCAAAACATGAAGTGGGGCATGCAAAGCATCATTCCATCATCTAATGGAAATGTTATATGCATGATCAGGCCTGATCAGGCATTGAAGACACAAATAAGTTGCATGAATAAGTGGCCCAAATGCCCATGGTCCCCACTTCTGCTACACTTCCTTCTTTCCCTTGACCATACCTATGTCCTCATGGGCAATTCCCTATAATCAGTTGGCAGAGGAAGAAGAAGATGTACAGATGGCTCTGCACAATTTGCAGGAATGACCCCAAAATAGAGAGATATAGTTTTCTGGAAGGTCCCTGAAGGACAGAGGCAAAAAGAAATCTTTCTAGGATAGAACTTCAAGCAGTACACTCAATTACTCACTTTGCCTGGAAGGAGAAATGGCCAGACATGCAATTTTATACTGATTCATGGGTTGTGGTCAATGGTTTGGCTGGAGGGTTGAAGGAAAATGGTTAGAAAATCTTTGACAAGAAAATTTAGGGAAGAGGTATGTGGATAGACTTCTCTGAACAGACAAAACCCAAAAATATTTCGTGTCTCATTTTGTCACTCACTGAAGAGTGACCTCAACATAGGAGGATTTTAATAATTAAATAATCAATAATTAAGTAATCTAATTGATAGGATGACCCATTCTGTGGATATCAGTCAGCCTCTCTCCCCAGCCATCTGTGTCATTGCTCAATGAGCTTATGAATATCCCAGGTGGCAGGGATGTAGGTTATGCATAGGTTCAGCAACATGAACTTCCACTTATCAAGGCTAACTGGGCTCTGTCAACTGCTGAATGTCCAATCTGCCAGCCGCAGAGAGCGACACTGAATTCCTGATATCTCAACCACTTCTTGGGGTGATCTGCCAACCACCTGGTGGAAGACTGATTACATTGGACCACTTCAACCATTGGAAGGGGCAGGACTTTGTTCTTACTGGAATACTTACTCTGGATATGGATTTGCCTTCCCTGTACTCAATGCTTCTGCCCAAACTACCATCTATGGATGTACAGAATGCCTTATACACTGTCATGGTGTCCTACAGTATTACTTCCAATAAAGGAACTCACAGCAAATAAAGTGAAGCAATGGGTCCATGCTCATGATATTCACTAGTCTTAACATGTTTCTCACCATCCTGAAACAGCTGACTTGATAGAATGAATGGTGGAATCCCCTTTTTGAAGACTCAGTTGCAGTGCCAGCTAGGTGGTAATACCTTGCAGGGTTAGTACAAAGTTCTCCAAAAGGCTATATATAGTCTGAACCACTGACTAATGTATGGTGCTATTTTCTCCCATAGCCAGGCTTCAGTGTCCAGGAATCAAGAAGTAGAAATGGAATAAGCACCACTCACTATTACCCTAGTGATCCACTAGCAAAACTTTTCATCCTGTTCCCATGAACTTATGCTCTGCTGGCCTAGAAGTCTTAGTTCCAAAGATAAGAATGCTCCCACTGGGAAATGCAACAATGGTTCCATTGAACTGAAAGTTAAGGCTGCTGCTTGGTCACTTTGAACTCCCCATGCCTCTGGATCAACAGACAAAGAAGGGAGTTACTGTGCTATCTAAAGTGATTGATACTGATTACCAAGGGGGAAATTAGACTACTCATCCACCAAGGAGGGAAGGAAGGAACACAGGAGATTCCTTAGGGTGTCTCTTGGTATTACTATGCCCTGTGATTAAGGTCAATGGAAAACTACAACAACCTAATCCAGGCAGGACTACTAATGGCCCAAGATCTTTCACAAATAAAGGTTTGGGTCACCCCACCAGGTGAAGAATCACAACCAGTTGAGGTGCTTGCTGAAAGCAAAGGGAATACAGAATGAATGGTGGAAGAAGGTAGTTAAAAAATATATCAGTTATGACCACATGGCCAGTTATAGAAACAAGGATGGTAACCATCATGAGTATTTCCTCCTTATTTCTTAGGAATACGTGTGTGTGTTCTTTTCTCTCTTATTCCCTTAGCATGTAACATAAGATGTATTGGCTGTATATCATAGTATTCAATTACTGTTAATTTTACATCATAGTATTTAAGTTATAGGATATCAAGGAGAAATGTAAGCATCACTCAAGGACATTATCTCTTCTTCTGGGGAAGGGGTTAGTGTGTTTTCAGTTGTACACAGGACACTTGTATCATGTTAGGCAAAATTATAACCTCATTACTGTCTTTGTTTGGAGATTAAATTTGGTTTAAAGAGATATGTATGGGTACCAAGTTGACAAGGGGAAGACTTGGTAATGGCTAATTTTATGTGTCAATTTGATGGGGACACTGGGTGCCCAGATATTTGGTCATTTTTCTGAGTATACCAGGTTTTTAGATGAGATTCACATTTGAATGGTAGACTGAGTAAAACAGATTTCCCTCCCTAATGAGGTTGGCCCTCATCCAATCTCTTGAAGGCTTGACTAGAACAAAAACCCTGTCTCTCCCACAAGTAAAAGGGAATTTTTCCTGCCTATCTATTTGAGCTCAGACATCAGTCTTTTTTTTTTTTTTTTGCCTTCATCTTAAACTGAAACATCATCTCTTTTGAATCTCAAGCCTGCTGGCTTTTGGGCAGGAACTACACTATCAGCTCACCTGAGTCACCACCGTGCTCACTGTATACATGTATACAGAGAGGTGGGGAGGGAGGGAGTTTGGTCATTTCTCTGTATAAGCCAGACTAATACAGTCATGGTACAGAATCCATTTTATATATTGTCAAATTTGATTTGCTAATATTTTGTTGAAAATTTTCATATCTATCTTTATAAGAGATATTAGTCTGTAGTTTTCTTGTGATGATTTTGTCTGGTTTTGTAATCAGGAAAATACCGCCTTATAAAATAAGTTGAGAACTGGTTCCTTCTATTTTTGAAACATTTTCAAAGAATTATTATTAATTTTCAAAGAATAATTATTAATAATTATTAATTTTATAATCATTAATTTTAATAATTATTAATTTTAATAATCAATTTAATTATTAATATTGATTGTTGCTAATTATTAATTTATTATTATTATTTTATTATAATTAATTAATACTCTTTTGTTTGATAGTCTTTACCAGTGAAGCGTTCTGCTCTTGGGCTTTCCTCTGTGGGATTTTTTTTGTTGCTGTTGTTACTGACACAATCTTTTTACTCGTAATAGGTCTATTTTGATTTTTTAGTTTTTCTTGAGTCAGTTTGGTAGTTTTTATCTTTCTAGAAAGTTGTTTATTTTATCTAAATAATTTGTTGGTATACAGTTGTTCATAGCATTTCCTTCTAATACATTTTATTTCTATAAGGTCAGTAGTGATGTTGCTTTTTTCATTTCTGATTTTAGTAATTCGAGTCGTCTCTTTTTTTTCTTGGTTAAATTAGGTAGAGTTTGTCTATTTTTTTTGATCACTTCAAAAAACCAATTTTTTATTTTCTCCATTTTTTTAATCCCTCATTTTATTAACTGCTATTTCTTCCTGAGCCATTTTTAGTAATTTGTGTCTTTTTAGAAATTTTTTCACTTCATCTAGGCTATGTAATTTGTTGGCATACAGTTGTTTATAGTATTGCCTTAGGATATTTTTTATTTCATTAAGTGGTAAGATCCTCTCTTTCAGTCCTGATTTTGGGAAATTGAGTCTCACCTCTTTTTTCTCAATCAATCTAGCTAAGGGTTTGTCAATTTTGCTGATCTTTTCGAAGAACCAATTTCAGGTTTCACTAATTCTTTCTACTGTTTTATTTTTCCTGCATCAATCTGAATTCAATTAATGAACTTACTCTTTTGTTCCATTTTATTTTTCTCTAGGAATGGTAGGGAGGTTGTGAACATTATTACACTAAGGATTGCATTATCTGGGTTCTCTGGTACTCCGGGTCCTGTTGGGTTCAGCATCAGAAGCTGTGGGGAAGATGGAGAAGCTGGGGAGTATTCTTGCTCATTCACTTCTGCTTCAGAATCTTGGTTCTAGTAATTGCTGCACACTTCGTGTCAAGAGGTTCTTCTGTGGCTCCAGCTCACATTAGACTCCCAAGACATTGTTTTCTCTTCTTACCTCTTCAGGCTTGGGGTTGGTAAATGCTGCTCATTTTGTGAGTCTCTGGACCCTTCCACATCCCTTGTTGCTCCCTTTAATGTCGCCTACACTTGTGCTAAGTGTTATTAAATTCTCTTAAAAATCTCATCTTAGTGTACTTTCTATTTCTCTGTGGGACCCTGACTGATACAACCAACACTCATTGACTGGTAGTGCATAATATAATCTGCTACAATATTTATCCTCTCAGCCAACAGTTTTATTTGGGAAGTTATTATCTATACCTGTGTCTAAATATCTATCTATCTATCTGTCAACATTAGCAATAAATTGTTTTTCAGGAAACATTTTAGAGAAAATAAGCTTATGAAAACAAACCCATAATGCAAAGCAACTTTAAAAGATATATGTAATTGTATGATTCTATTTTTGTAGGTTTAAAAAGAGGTAAAACTAGTTTATGGAACTGGAAGTTATCAAGTGACTATTTCTGGAGGAGAGAGGTTTAGTGGTCAGCAGGGAGGATGATGAGGTCATTTGAGATGCTGATGATACTCCTTTTCTTGATCTTGGTGGTGCTCCAAGAGGTTAGTTCACTTTGTGATAATTGGGTATTTAGTATTTGTATGGGTTTCTGCATGTGTATTACTCTCCCATTTTGAAAGAGCAAAAATTACAAAAAAGCTACTAGTATTTCCCATTGTATTACACAAATGAAATTTAAGAGAAGTCATTCCATCTGTTCATTACAATGAAATCAACTAAGCTGGCTTTTATGTAATAGTTGAAAGGTGTTTTCCAACCTCATTTTTGTACAAAGTTTAGACAAGCTTTTCAGTGTGTCCCAGAATAGTAACAGATCAACATTTTTAAAACAAAATTGAGTCACTTCTTTTTTTATTAGTGCAAAAGACTCTTTTGACTCTTTCATTCATTTAATCATTTCTTCTTTCATGCAATAGCCATTTTTCTGAGTGTATAGTATGGGCTGCACCTTGTGCATATACAGGGATAGTTAACAATGAAAAGAAAGTTCCATGCTACAAAGCGTTCCTCTTTGAAACAAACCCAGTGAAATGAAATTTAACATGATTCTTCTTGTAAGAAGAAAAGAGACTCCTGGAGCCTGCAGGCCTTTGGAAGTGCTCCACTCAAATGAAGGGGAAGAATTTAGCAGCCACTCTGGAGGTAGGGGTGGGGAAGCATGGCTGAGATAGGAATCATAAAATTCTGGAAAGCCACTCCTTTCTGGGAATTCTGGAAGCCACCCTTTTTTTAAATCATTTATTTTTATAAAATACAGTTGCCAAGCTCCCCAAATGCTTGGTGCAAATGGTTTTGATTTTTGTTTTGCAGAAATACTCATTTCATTTATTGTGTTTTTTACTTCTACAATTTCCATTGGATTTTTAAGTAGATTCTAGTCCTTAGCTAAAATTCTACATCTTATAATCTAGTTTCCTGAGTGTGTTTAACAATAGTTACTTAATATTTCATGCCTGATAACCCCCAATGTTTCTATCTACTTTGAGTCTGTTTCTATGGCCTCAGTTTGCTCTTTGTTTTGATTATTTGCTCATCTTTTCCTGGCATGTCTGGTAATTTTATTAAAAGTAGGTTTTGTACGTAAAAATTGTGGACACTCTGGATGATGCATCTTCCTCCAGAGGGAATTTAATATATTTTTCTGGCAGGCAGATCACCTTGCTGAGATTGAGACTGAGGCTGCTTTATTTCTGTTTTTTTGTTTTGCTTTGTTTTTGTTTTTGTTTTTTGCCCGGGTAGCCCTTTAAGAATCTCAGTGAAAGCCTGAGTGTTCACCAGAACTTTTTCTCCCTTGGGTGGGAAAGGGGAGCTCTGAACTCTAATTGTTTTTATCCTTAGTTTTTCGCGATGGCAAAAATCTCTGAAAGTTCATTTAGCCTTTTAGAAATTCCTTTCTGCCTGGAATCTTGGTCTGTCAATCCCTCACTACTTTGATAGTCTTGAACTCTAGTTTTTCTCTTTCTAACCCAAAACACCTGCAGTAATCTCTAGGTTGCTGCTTTCTGTTTATCCTCTGTGTCTCAAGCCTCAGATTAGAGAGCTTAGAAATAGAACTACACATATATTGTCAACTGATTTTTGACAAAGGTGCCAAATCAATTCGGTGAAGAAATAATAGTTTATTCAACAAACAGAGCTAGGAAAATTGAATATTCCCATATAAAAACAGGAACTTTGAGCCATACCTGAAAACAAATAATAAATCAAACCCAAAATAATATGCAAAATGAATCATGGGCTTATGTGTAAAACCTAAAACTATAAAAGTTCTAGAAGAAAACTCTAAGTAAAAAAAATTGCAAGCTTCAATTAGGCAAAGAGTTCTTAGGTATGAAACCATAAAAGAAAAAAAATAGTGAGTTAGAGTCCATTAAAATTAAGAAGTTCTATGCTTTGAAAGTCACTGTTAAGAGAATAAAAATACATGCTACATACAGACTGGGAAAAAATACTTGTAAATTAAACTAGCAAATTGCTTGAGGGGAAAAGGACCTTGACTTTACAAGTGTTGTTGCCTGGTAACAGTTTCTTTTTAAAATTTGTCTTACAAGAGCACCTGGGTGGCTCAATCAGGTGCCGACTTTGGCTCAGGTCATGATCTCGAGGTTCTTGAGCTCAAGACCTGCATAGGACTCTGTGCTGACAGCTCAGAGCCTGGAACCTGCTTCAAATTCTGTGTCTCCCTCTCTCTCTGACCTTCCTCCACTTGCTCTCTCTCTCTCTCAAAAATAAAATAAATATTAAAAAATTTTTAATTTGTTTTATATTGTTTCTCAGATTTATTGAATAGCATTATTGATGTACAATGAACTACTATTTAAAGTGTACAATTTTGTAAGTTTTGATATATTTTAAGCCCATGAAACCATCACCACAACCAATATAAAGTTGGTTACATTTTCATCACCCTCAAGAATTTCTTCATTCCTCTTCCACCCCTGCCCCCAAGCAACCACTGGTCTGCTGTCACTCACTATAGGGTAGTTTAAATTCTAGAATTTTCTAAAACTGGAAACATACAATATACTGTTTTGTGCCTGGCTTTGTTCACTAAGCATAATTATTTGAAATTCATCTATGCTGCTCTGCTGTTCATATCATAGTTCATTCCTTCATTTTTTTTTTACTAGTTCATTCCTTCTTATTGATTAGTACTATTCCATTGTATAACTATAACACAACTTGTTTACCTGTTGATGGACTTTTGGGTGCTTCTTGATTTTTACTACTACAAATAAAGCTGCTCTGAAGATTCATGTACAAGTCAATGGAGTGGAATGGTTGAATGTATTATAGGTATATGTATAACTTTTTCAGAAACTGTAAAACTGTTTTTTCAGAGTGGTTGTACCACTCTACATCCCTACCAGCAGTGTATGAGGGTTTCAGTTTCTCTGCATCCTCACCGGAACTTGGGTATAAATAGCATTCTGAATTTTATTCACTCTACTAGGTGTCTACCATTATCCTATTGTAATTTTAATTACCATTTCCCCAATAATTAATGATGTTTAGTATCTTTTCATGTAGTAATTTCCTATCTGTATATTTTTTATTTATTTATTTATTTATTTATTTATTTATTTATTTATTTATTTTTAATATATGAAATTTATTGTCAAATTGGTTTCCATACAACACCCAGTGTTCATCCCAAAAGGTGCCCTCCTCAATACCCATCACCCACCCTGCCCTCCCTCCCACCCCCCATCAACCCTCAGTTTGTTCTCAGTTTTTAATAGTCTCTTATGCTTTGGCTCTCTCCCAAGCTAACCTCTTTTTTTTTTTTTTTCCTTCCCTTCCCGCATGGGTTTCTGTTAAGTTTCTCAGGATCCACATAAGAGTGAAACCATATGGTGTCTGTCTTTCTCTGTATGGCTTATTTCACTTAGCATCACACTCTCCAGTTCCATCCACGTTGCTACAAAAGGCCATATTTCATTCTTTCTCATTGCCACGTAGTATTCCATTGTGTATATAAACCACAATTTCTTTATCCATTCATCAGTTGATGGACATTTAGGCTCTTTCCATAATTTGGCTATTGTTGAGAGTGCTGCTATAAACATTGGGGTACAAGTGCCCCTATGCATCAGTACTCCTGTATCCCTTGGATAAATTCCTAGCAGTACTATTGCTGGGTCATAGGGTAGGTCTATTTTTAATTTTCTGAGGAACCTCCACACTGCTTTCCAGAGCGGCTGCACCAATTTGCATTCCCACCAACAGTGCAAGAGGGTTCCCGTTTCTCCACATCCTCTCCAGCATCTATAGTCTCCTGGTTTCTTCATTTTGGCCACTCTGACTGGCGTGAGGTGATATCTGAGTGTGGTTTTGATTTGTATTTCCCTGATAAGGAGCGACGTTGAACACCTTTTCATGTGCCTGTTGGCCATCTGGATGTCTTCATTAGAGAAGTGTCTATTCATGTTTTCTACCCATTTCTTCACTGGGTTATTTGTTTTTCGGGTGTGGAGTTTGGTGAGCTCTTTATAGATTTTGGATACTAGCCCTTTGTCCGATATGTCATTTGCAAATATCTTTTCCCATTCCGTTGGTTGCCTTTTAGTTTTGTTGGTTGTTTCCTTTGCTGTGCAGAAGCTTTTTATCTTCATAAGGTCCCAGTAATTCACTTTTGCTTTTAATTCCCTTGCCTTTGGGGATGTGTCGAGTAAGAGATTGCTACGGCTGAGGTCAGAGAGGTCTTTTCCTGCTTTCTCCTCTAGGGTTTTGATGGTTTCCTGTCTCACATTCAGGTCCTTTATCCATTTTGAGTTTATTTTTGTGAATGGTGTGAGAAAGTGGTCTAGTTTCAACCTTCTGCATGTTGCTGTCCAGTTCTCCCAGCACCATTTGTTAAAGAGACTGTCTTTTTTCCATTGGATGTTCTTTCCTGCTTTGTCAAAGATGAGTTGGCCATACGTTTGTGGGTCTACTTCTGGGGTTTCTATTCTATTCCATTGGTCTATGTGTCTGTTTTTGTGCCAATACCATGCTGTCTTGATGATTACAGCTCCTATCTGTATATTTTTGATGAATTATCTGTTCAAATCTTTTGCCCATTTAAAAAATTGGGTCTTTTTTTTTTTAAGAATTCATTTTACATTCTAGATACAGATTCTTTGTCAGATATGTATTTTGCCAATATTTCGTCGTAATCAGTGTCTTCTTTTTGTTTTTGTATCAATGATTTTGAAGGACAAACTTAAAAATTTTTTTTTTAAGTTAAGTCTAAATTATATATTAGGTTTTTCCATGTCTTGCTTTTGGTGAAGTATTTAAGAAATCTTTGTCAATTTCAAAGTTACTGAAATTTTCTCCTTTTTTCTTATAGAGAATTATATATATTTATTTTATATAATTTTAGGTTTTACGTTTAGAATTCATCTTGAGTTCGTTTTTGTATATGGTATGAGGGAGGGTAGTTGATTTTTTGCACATGACTAATTGTTCTGGCATCATTTGTTGGAAACCTTATTATTCTACACTGAATTGCCTTGGTATTTTTGTCAAATATTAATTGATCATACATGTTTGTATTTCTTTCTAAACTCTCTATTCTTTCCTATTGATAAATATGACTCATTTTAAGCCAATACTATACTATTCTGATTACTGTAGCTTTATAATAGTATCTAAATCAGTTGTTATAAATCTGCCAATATTTTCTAATTTGTTTTGACAGTTCTAAGTGGTTTATATTTCCATATAAATTTTAGAATAAACTTGTCAATTAAAAAAACTTGTCAGTTTCTACAAAGATGTTTGATAGGACTGTAACTGAGGTTGCATTGAATCCATACATGAAGTTGAAAAGAAATTACATCATGACAATATTGATTTTTCCAATTCAAAACACAACATATCTCTCTTATATTTAGTTCTTCTTTAATTTTTCTCAGCAATGTTCTGTAGTTTTTAAGTTGTACATACTTTGTCAAGTTTATCCCTAAGTATTTTTAATAGTTTGATTCAATTGCATATGATATTGTTTTTAAATTTTTAATTGCAGATTATGCATTACTAGTGTATAAATATATATGTATATTTGTATATAAATATATTTAATAGAATAATTTTTATTTAAATTTTCAGTGAAATTTTGATTAAAAAAAGAACATTTTAAAACCTCAATTGCTGATTGTTCATTACTAGTATACAAATATAAAAAATATATACTTGGATATCTATTTGGACATTTGTATAAAATTTGTACATATACATATATTTGTGTATGCATATATTATATACAATATGTATTTGTATATGTATGTATTCCATACAAATATATATACTTTATGTCTTGTAATCTTGCAAAACTTACTTAGTAGCTCTGGTAACCTTTTTTTGTTAGATAATTTAGGTTTTTCCATATAGATGATCATGTTCTTCTTGAAGCAGAGAATTTTACTTCTTTCCTTCCAATCTTCCAATCTGCATGCTTATTTTATTCCTTTTTTTTTTCCTTTTTGGTCATAATACAGCAAAAACACAAATTTTAAAGCTAACATAAATATTAACAAAGAAAACTATTAAAAATATTAGTAAGGACAAAGTAGCTCTAAAGAAAAATCAATTATAGATATAGGATATAAAAACATTAATTTTTTAAAGTTCTTTATGGATTAGATGTATGGTTGAATGCTGCTGAAGTATGAGTTTGGGATCTGGAAAATCAAGATGAAGGACATGCCAGGCATCAGAGAAGAATAAAGAGGTGCAATAAAAGTTAAGAAAAAGGTAAGAAAATATGGAAAAAAGAAGCTGAAGTATCAACATTTACAAAATTGAAATATTGAAAGAAAAAAAGAAAAAAATGAATAAGATATTTGAAGAAATAATGGTTCAAAATTGACTAAAATGAAAGAAAAATATAATATTTGAGATTGCACATTCTCATAGAATATCAACAAGTATGGACAATTGAAAACCACACCTAGAAACACTAGTAGTAACACTTAAGAACATCAAAGAAAAAATTCTAAAAGCTTCTGGAGAATAAAAGATATCACCTACCCAAGAAACAAGAATCAGATTAACATGAAACTTCTCAGTAACATTCCTTGGTGTAAGAAGAGAGTGAAGAAAAATTTTCAGTGTTGAAGGAAAAGAGCTATAAAACTAGAATATTATAATCAGATAAACTATTATTTACTTACAAGAGAAAAATAAAGATTTTATTATAGCTATGGGACTCAAAATTGTTTATCACACAAAAACAGTCTGAAAACACATTTGGAAGATATATTTCAAGAAAAAAAATAAATGCAAGAGGAAACTATGTGATATGGGAAATAAGTGTGAGTAAACAACTTGTGTCTCTGTGTGTCTATCTAACACAAAGAGAGATAAGGTGGGGGTAGGAGAAAGAAGATGAACAAGAATAACAAGAAAATAAGAACCAGAACCAGAAGAACTAGAAAGAGGAGGAGAAGGAAGAGGAGGAGGAAAAAAGGTGGAGAAAAAAAAAAAACATAATAATTGGAAAAAAAATCTAAACATTTCCAAAATGGTGGTTAGAAGACTGATTAGGATAGGTGTAAAAGGAGGAAAATAAGAGAAAGTGGGAAAACCAAATAAAATGAAACTAAACATTTAGATAATAAAAGTATGAAATTAGACAGCATTAAGTCCTAATAAAATTAAGATTGCAATAAATGTAAATGGCTTAAACTTTGCTAATCAAAAGACAGATTATCTCAAATTTAATAAATTAGAATAAAAATTTGACAATTATGCAGTGAAAAGAAAATGATACATGAAAGTGGAAAGTTAAGGGACAGGAAAAGATATACCTATTTTATACCTATTAAATTGGGAAAATGGAAAAGTCTGACAAAACCAAGTGAAGGCAAAAATGTAAGGCAGTAAGAATTATTATGCACAAGGGTAGGAGTGTAAGTTAATATAAGTAGTTTGGAGAGTAATTTTATAATATCTTGTAAAGTTCCTAGGATCTAGCAATTCCACTGCTTAGTGATATTGGTCAAGGTAAATATCACTAGATGCTTGCTAGGAGCTTATGTCTCCCTCAAAATTCATGTTGAAGGCCTAAGTGTCAGTACATCAGAATGTAATTATTTTTGGAGATAGGACATTAAAGAAGTAATTTTGGTTAACTGAGGCTGTATAGATGGCTTTAATTCATTCTGACTGTTGTCCATAGAGAAAGAGGAAATTTGGACATACAAACACCAGAAATATACATGCAGAGAGGAAAGGCTGTATAAGGACACAGCCAGAAGATGACTATCTATAAGCCAAGGGAAAGGCCTTGGGAGAAACCAAACTTGGGCCAATATCTTGATCTTGGACTTCTAGCTTCCAAAACTGTTGGAAAAAAATTCTGTTCCCTAAGCTACCCAATCTGGTGTTTTTTTAGGGCAGCCCTTCCAAACTACTGTACTAGTATAAAAACCACCTCAAAATATAAGTAGCTAAACAGAAAATTTTCAGTGCTCACATAAATCCCAATCTAATATTAAGTGATGGCTTTCCATCTAGTGATTTCAAG
This sequence comes from Neofelis nebulosa, assembly GCF_028018385.1. NCBI lineage: Eukaryota > Metazoa > Chordata > Mammalia > Carnivora > Felidae > Neofelis > Neofelis nebulosa. The sequence goes on from NC_080787.1 coordinate 98,896,230, forward strand.
CCTAAGGGTATTTCTATCTAGTAGTATCACTATCACCCAGGCTTAAGTTCTCCACTGCATCCTCTGCATCTGGCCAGAAAGCAAGGGAAGGGAGAGGGGCACTGGAGAATCCCCTCTGGGAAGTTTTCATGAGCCAGGATTGGAAAAATCATATATCACTTCTACACATTCTACTGGCCAGAAGCCAGTCACATGGCACCCAGCTAACAATTGTAACAGACATTGTGGAATGTGTTCTAGCCACAATGTATACAGAGGAAAAGGAGATAGGAATTGTTTGGTACATAGCAGTCTCACCCACATAGATACATAACTTAAAGAAAAATATCACACATATGAACAAAGAGATATAAAGGATGTTTAATACAGCATTGTCTGAAATAGCAAATGGCCAGAAAAACCTAACTGTCCAATAATACAAAACTGGATTAAAACCAGACTTTTTAAAAAGATTTCAAAAGCATAAACACTAATGCAAAAAGTTCATAAATTCAGCTGCATTAAAACACCAATGACAACATCAAAAGAATAGTCATACACTGGGAGAAGATATTTGCAACATCTAAACTTAGGATATATTTGATAACAAAAGAGGGTCCTATTAATTACTAGCTAGGACAGGGACATAAATCTGGCATATAGTCACCTTAACTGAAACCAACAAGGTGGGGCGCCAGGGTGGCTCAGTCAGTTAAGCGGCCAACTTTAGCTCAGGTCATGATCTCACAGTTTGTGTGTTCGAGCCCCACGTTGGGCTCTGTGTTGACAGCTTGGAGCCTGGAGCCTGCTTTGGATTCTGTGTCTCCCTCTCTCTCTGTCCCTCCCCTACTCTCTGTCTATCTCTGTCAAAAATAAATAAACATTAAAAATAAAATAACATAAAACCGACAAGGTATTAATCACTAGAATATCCATATAACCTCTGCAAATCAATAAGAAAATATGGAAAACCCAACAGGAAAGGGGTAGAGGTGGGGAAGAATGACCATTCATGGAAAGAGAAACTGAGTGTCCAGTGATTATATAAAGAGTTTTCAACTGAAATAGTAATAAAATAAATGCAAAAGAAATAATTCCTTGCATATATGAGATTTGCAAATATCACAAAGTCAGATAATATCAAATATTTGTTAGAATGCAGGGAAATGAGAGGCTTCATGCACTTCTAGTGGGTGTGTAAATTAGTAATGCCATCTGAAGATCAACACAGTAGTGCTTGTGAAATTAAGTATACATATACTATATGACCCAATAATTCCATTTTTGGGTATATGATGTAAGTACACATATGTAAAGATGGTTACTACATTAAGGGTTGGAAGCACACTGGATGTTTATTACTAAGAAAAAGGAGATGCATATTGTGGAAATACTATGAAGTAGTTAGAAGGAATGAATTTTACTATATACATACATATGTACTATATACATATACATATACATATACATATACATATACATATACATATACATATATGTATACGTATACTTAATGATGAGTTTTATTTTTTCAAGAGTTTGTTTATTTGGAGAGGGAAAGAGCATGTGTGCACACGAGTTGGGGAAGGGCAGAGAGAGAGGGAGAAAGAGTCCCAAGCAGGCTCTGCACTGTCAGCACAGAGCCCCATGAGGGCTAGATCTCAGGAACCATGGGATCATGACCTGAGCCAAAACCAAGAGGCTTAACCAACTGAGCCACCCCGATGCCACCTAATGATGATTTTTAAAAAGTAAATTAGGGGTGCCTGGGTGGCTCAGTAGGTTAAGCATCTGACTCGTGATTTCGGCTCAGGTCATGATTCCATGGTTTGTGCGATTGAGCCCTGCATCAGGCTCTGTGCTGACAAGGGAGAGCCCGCTTGGGACTTTCTCCTTCTCTCTGGCCCTACTCTCCTTATGTAGGCTCTCTCTCTCTCAAAATAAATAAACTTAATAAAATAAAATAACATAACATAAAATAAAATAAAATAAAATAATAAAAGTAAATTAAAGAAGGAAACTAATAATACAGAACCATTTATGCAAATTGAGAATAGACATAAATGCAAAATATCCTTAAAGTTTGTATGCATGTCCAAGGACATATAAAGTACACAGCATGGCTGCTTGAAAAGGGGGAAATAAAGAAATGTCATAATTTGAGATGCCTTGGCTGTACTGCTGATGATAGTGAGTCTTGAACTAGTAAGACAATTATAGCTCAGAAAACTTTACCTAAAACTCCTCCCCAAAAATTAACAGGAGCGGGTGGTGAGGCATGCAGGCAGGAGGGCAGACAGCCAGACTGGGTAGAAGATATGAAAAAAAGTATAAAGTCTTTCAAACTTTAGTCAGCTCTTACAAAACTGGGATGGTTTGAAAACTTAAGAACGAACAAACAGAACATTATTCTATGACACCATTGGTTTTGTAGAGTGTGAGAAGCTTTGTGGGGTTTTGGGTGAGCTTTCCTTTTTATTGAGAAACACATGGAGTGGTTTGAAATGCTAAGCATGGTTTGCCACAATGAATACCCTGTACTGTAATTAAACCATTGGATCAGAGGCCTGTTTGCCCTGTTTAATGTGCTTTGTGAAACTCAGTGTTTGCCTTTTGTTGTTGCTGAATCTTTCTGAAAAGCAACGGGAATTTTCTGTGTATTCTCCTGCACTGCACTTGGGCAAACGTTGTATGCACTGCTAATTAAAAAGCACTGCCCTATCATGCCTATTTGATTTCCACTACAAGTGTTGGCAGGAGATGCTCAAGGAGACAAGAGGTATTTAGGGTTCTGTGGCCTTTTGAGATAAAATGGTAAAGCAGCCATGGAAAGGAGTCAGCCTAAATTAGGCCATAACCACAGCTAGCCATAGTGCTTCTACAGTCACCAAATACATAGCCCTTGACACGCTCCATTCTTTCTGTATCCTTATAACACCCAGAACCACATTCCCTGCACAAAATTTCCTAAATGAATTTACTGAATAACTGCTAAGCACACACATATTTACACATACATACACAAATATGAATCTCAAGTCTGTGCAATCGTATTGATGTTCTTAGAGTTCTAAAATTATTGAGAAGTGGGGGCACTGGGTGGCTCAGTTGGTTAAGTGTCCAACTCTTGATTTCGGCTCAGGTCATGATCTCATGGTTCATGAGTTTGAGCCCTGTGTCAGGCTCTGTGCTGACAGTGCAGAGCTTGCTTGGGATCTCCCTTTCTCTGTCTTTCCCCTGCTCATTCTCTCTCTCTCTCTCTCTCTCTCTCTCTCTCTCTCTCTCTCTCTCAAAATAAATAAATAAACACTTAAAAATAAATTAAAAATGACATAAAATAAAATACTTGGGAAGGATTAGTTATATATTTTCTTGATCAGAAAAGAGTTTGTGGAAAAGAGCACTTGACAAACACTTTGAAAGATGCAAACGACTACAAAGCGATAGATGGCAGAGTGAGACCAAGGAACCAATTGTAAAGGGCAATCATAATTAAAAAACAAAAAACAAAAAAGCAAACTCATGAGTGGTAAGAGAAAATGCAAAACTGTCAAAATGAAATGACTTTAAAATATCACAACAAGAGGGGTTCCTGGTGGCTCAGTTGGTTGAGCATCCAACTTCAACTCAGGTTGTGATCTCACATCGTGAGTTCTAGCCCTGTGTCGGGCTCTGTGCTGACAGCTCAGAGCCTGGAGCCTGCTTCAGATTCTATGACTCCCTCTCTCTCTGTCCCTACCCCACTCATGCTCGCTCTCTCTGTCTCTCTCTCTCTCTCAAAAATAAATAAAACATTAAAACATGTATCACAACAAGAAATGGTGGTTCGTGAAATGTAGGAATTTAAGCACAAGAAGTTCAACTTTTAGCTGTATTTTAAAACGTTCTTCTGGTCCCATTTACACCTACTGAAGTATTTCTCTGCTCTCTTATAGTAAAACTCCTCCAAAGAATTGTCCCTGCTCACTGTCCGGACATCCTTTTACCATTCTCTCTTGAAAACACTAACATTGAATTTTTGTTCTCACCACTCTATGACTTTGCTCTCAGCTAAATCACTGAGTTCCATGTTGCCAAATTAAATACTGAGCTCCAAGTTCTCTAAACTGACTTTTCAGCAGCATGTTTGCTCATCTTCTTGAAACTGTTTTTCACTATATTTTAAATGTCTACTTTAAAATACTTTTAGACTCACACAGAAGTTGCAAAAATAGTTCAGAGGGTTCCTGTGTCCTGATCACCCAGCTTCCTCTAATAATAGCACCTTTCATAGTCATAGTGCAATTATGCTCAAAACTTTTAAGAACTGCTCCTGTCTCCTTTAAATTCTTTCCTCACTTGGTTTCTACTACACTGTCCTCCTGGTTTTCTTTCTTAATCTCTTATGTGGATTCTCCTCCTCTCTCTATTTCTAAATGTTGGCCTGTCCCAGGGTTCATTCTTTGTACCTCTCCTCTTTTTAATCTAAATTCGCATCTTGTGTGACCTTGTCTAGTTCTATAGCTTTAAATAGCATGTACATGAAGAAATTCCCAGATTATTATCTCCAGCCTTGAATGGCTGGCTTATATGCCAAACTCCCTACTCAACCTCTCCACTTTGGCATCTAATGGGTATCTCACTTTAACATGTCATAACTGATCTCATTCAAGCTCTGTCATCCAACACTTTTGCCCTCATTCCCCTTCTCAGTAAATGGTTCCATCACTTAAGCTGATCCCTGGAATTGTTCTGGACTATTCTTCTCTCATATTACTGCATTCAGTCAAACAACTTATCTTATTGGCTCTGACTTTCAAAATATAACCTCTATCTGAACAGTGCCCACTATCTTCTATCTCTACCATCTTAGGCCAGACCACCTTCATCTCTTTTCTAGATTATTGCAGTAGCCTCCTAACAGGTCTCCAGGCTCCTAACCATGCTCCCCAAAGCTCATTCTCCACAAGGCAGTCAGAGATTCTTTTAAAATACATATTATGTCATATCACTCTTCTACTCAGAACTTCTCAGTATCTTTCCATAGATATACTTTACTCCTGTAGAATAAAGTCCATGGCACTTGTCATGGCTTACAAGTTCCACACCATCTTCTCCCACCAACTCTCCATATGCATTTGCTTCCTCAGCTTGTGCAGCCTCCTGGCTCTTCCCAGAATATCTAAGCATGTTCTCACTTGTGGACATTTGCTCTTCGGCTTCTCTCTCCCAGCTATTCCCATTTAAGATTCTATTCATCCCCTCAGAGAAACCTTCTCTGACCACCTTATCTGAAGCAGAACACTGCCCCCCCCTTTTTTTCTGCACTTAGCGCTATTCTTATCCAGGCTTGTTGTTCTTAATAGGAGTCTGCTATCTGGCTGACTGGCTGGGTGGCTGGCTGGTTGTTTGGCTGTCTGTCTATCTTTCTGTCTATCTCCCATACTAGAAAGTAAACTCCAGAACTAATACCTTATCTGATTTTGGTTCACTACTGATTCTCTGCATGCCATACAAGTAGGCAATTAATAAATATTTGTTGGATAAATAAATAAGCAAAAGAGCAGTAAAGGACTATATATAGAAATGCCCTCAGAGAACATAAAATATTTATATTGGCCATGATAAAATTTGAAATCCAGGTTAAAAATATAAGATTTTTACAAGACAAGTTGAAATTTTTGTCATTTATGATGAAACAACTTTGTCTTTGGACACCTCAGCCTCATTGCTTAGCAAATGCCATTACGTATAAATACCCTGAATTACCATGGGTAATTATAAGTACGTAAATGTCAAATATTTCAGATGTAGAATTGTTTTAACTGATTTACCTCAAATGACTTGCAGGAGAGTTGAAGTGATAAAACGAGGTCCACCAACTTCTCAGTATGTAAAACTAAAGAAACATGCAAATGGTCTAATCTCTGTCTACAATATCTCCCTCTTGTGTTATTGCTCTAAGAATAAATAGAGCCACTTGAGCAATAAAGGTGTGAGGATTTTAAATTATATCCTTGGTTAGTTTAATAGCATAAATATTTTATTTTATCTTTAAGGATATGTACACATGAATCACATTTATAGTCTCCATTCTTATTATCTGTATTTCTCATTCTTCCTGTGGCAGTGTTCTATCCTTATATAATTCTTAAAGGTAAAAATCAATGATACATATAACAAAAAAACAAAATAAAATCTCCTTATCCTTTCTTATTTTCACTTTGTAAATCAGCATACTATGCTACAATCTCTGAAAGTGTATGGTCTGAATTATAATGAGAGTTTGGGGCAAAAATGGTCTGAGTTCTCTGTATCGATATTCCATGCAGGAGATAAAAGATTAATACCATTTACAGATACTGAAGGAAAGAAAATTTGGTCCTGCAACCTCATAACTAGAGGGTATAAAGGATAAAGACAACAGATTTCAACTAGCGAAAACTCAAGGACTGTATTCCCCATCAGCCCTTTTTGAGGATACTGTTAGAAATGAACTATAGTCAACAAAAGGATGACCAGAAAAATTATAACAGTGGGACAGGAAACAAACACTTAGTATATTTAACTGATACAACATAGAATGTAAATGTTTTGACAAAATAGAAATGATACCAAAATATTGTGAGAAAAAAAGAGGGAAATTGATATAAAAGTAATCAGTAGAAAAGAAAAATGCAAACCTTCCTGAAATAATGTACACACATATATAAAATAAACAAATGGCATAGTTAATTTTTTAATTAAAAAAAATAAACATAAAATAGTATGCCAGAACTAAGGTCAAATTTATCTATCATAATGGTAACTACAAACGGTCTTAATACACCTATTATATTAGTTAAGGTCTAAACTGGAACTTCAAAGAAAACCCCAAACATAGTGGATTACAGAAGTAAAGTTTTCTCTTTCTTGTAAAACTATCTAGAAATGAACACTTTTCACGATTGCAGGAAAACTTTATTCCATAAGGCCATCCAGGGACTCAAGTTCTGACTGCTTATAGCCTGGACACTTGTAGTATGATGTCCTTACTAGTATTATGTATGCTGGGTCACGAGGCCCATAACCCCAGGAAAGGGAATAAAGGAAGGCCAGAGACAGTGGCTTCCTATCTCAAACTAAGGTCACTCAATTTCCTTCTACTCATGTACCTAGTCATGTGGCCAAGTTTAACTACAAGGGAAACTGCAAAATAGTGCTATAATTTCATTCTGGCATTTCTTAGAAAATTTATATTTTTCTGAATCCCAACCCCAAAATACTTTGTCAATAAATCAGGAAAAGGGGGGAAATGCAAATGTTCTTGCAGGAATAAAATTTTTTATTAAGTAGGCTTCATGCCCAGCATGAAGCCCAACACAGGGCTTGAACTTGCAACCCTGAGATCAAGCCCTGAGTTGATATCAAGAGTTGGATCCTTAACCAACTGAACCACTCAGGCACCCCAGGAATCAAAATCTTACAATCAAAATAGAGACATTACTCATTTGAGAGAATCCACTCATATCAAATTGAAAGCAATGACAAAAAATACTGACTTGTGGAATCAAAGGTTTAGGTGGACATTTCCAGGGAACCAGGACAGGAGCACATAGGAGAGAAGCAGTTGCAATCTGATCATGCAGTCTTTTTTCTTTTTTTTTAAGCTATTTCTGTGTTTGGAGAGGAGTGAGGAAGGAGACAGAGAGAATTCTCTGGATATCTACAGAGGGCTCCTCTTAAGTCTTCATCTGGGAAATGATTAGCACATGCATAGGAGGAAATATTTAAGGCTGGAGAAAGAATCACCCAAGGGGATTGGAGGGAACATTCCTTGGGGCTCACACCACCAAAAAATAGTTTATGTTCCCATTATCCAGAATGGAAAACTTCATAAATCAAGGGGCATCAGATAGACTACCCAGAAGGCAATTGCCTTAGATAGGAGAAAAATTAGCCCCAAGTTAAACGGTGTTCTGGTCTCACCTAACAAATATTAAAAGAAAAATCCCAAAAATATTCACAATGTTTCTAGGTAACTTAACTATGATCCAGAAGAAAGCTCAAGAATATTTATATGCATAAAAAAATATCAAGCACACAACAAAATTCCACAATGTCTAACACCCAATCACTAATTTCAAGGCATACAGAGAGGCAAGAAAATACAATTCATAATGAGGAGAAAAATAAATCAATTGAAACTGAACCAGAAATGATATAGGTAATAAAATTAGTAGACAAGGACATTAAAGCAGTTATTATAAATTATTTATCCTGTTCAAGAAGCTAGAGAAAACTTTGAGAATGTTAAGTAGAAATATGGAAGATACAGAAGAGACCAAATCAAAATTCTACAAATGGACAATATATTTCTGAGATGAAAAATATACTGGGTGGAATTAATAACATATTAGACACTATGGCAAGATTAGTGAACTTGAAGATATAACAATAGAAACTATTGAAAATGAAACACAGAGAGAAAAACTCTGAACAAATATAATTAACAGAACATCATTCAAATATACATACAATTAGGATCCCAAAGGAGGGTATAAAATACACTTAAATAAATAATGATTGAAATTTTAAAAATGTGATGAAATGATAAACCCAAAGATCAAAGAATCCTGACATATAAGAAACATGAACAAAGCTACAAAGTATATCATAATCAAACTGCTTAAAAACAGTGATAAAGAGAAAGTCTTAAAATCAGTCTTTTTTCGATAAGTAGTCTTATGGTAAGAAATAAAGCCAGCCAGAAGATAGTAGAGCAATACCTCTAAATTACTGCTGAATGAAAAAAATGGCAATCTACAATTCTAAACCTAGAAATTTTTTTTCAACAACTGCACAAAAATATATTTTCAGGCATACAAAAACAGAAAGAATAACCAGCAGACATGTACTATAAGAAATGTTACAAGAGAGTCATTCAGACAGAAGCAAAAGATTAAAGATGGAAATCTAAATCTACCCAAAAGAATGGTAAGTATTGGAAATGGTATTCATGTGGCTAAACATAAAAGACTTATTCATTACCTAAATCTCTTTGAAAAATAATCGTTTAAAGTAAAATACCACTGTATTGTAGGGTTTATAAAATGAACATATTCTAAATGTTTCTGCACCTAACAAGGTTCAAAATATATGAAGCAAAAACTGATAGAACTGTAATAAGAAATAGACAAATCTACAATTACAGCCAGAGATATATCCTGACCCATCTCTCAAAAATTGGTAAACAAACTTGAAGAAAATCAGTCATAGTATAAAAGATTTAGACATGATCAATCTGATTGGCATTTGTAGAACACTACCCACCAATAGCAGAATATTTAAAATAGATCCTATTCTGGGCTGTAAAACAAATCTAGCTAAATTTAAAAGGATACAAATGATACAAATTATGTTCTTGAACATTATGGGATTGAATTGGAAATCAATAAAAGAAAGATATCTGAAATATTCTCAAATATTTATAATCTAAATAATACATACATGCAAGAGTATTGACTACTCAAAGTGAATTGAATAACAAAACTTTTTAAAACCAGTGGTGTCAATTTGCTTGTACAGATGACAAATAGTCATTAAGGTGATTTCAAACAGACATCCCTCAAATATTCTGAGCTATATTTGAATTGATACATATTTTCTCAAGAGCTAACTATTGGAAAAACAAAATTAATACTCTAGCACAGACTTGCCATGAGAGCTGTTATTCTTTGCCTCTCTCTCTCTGGGAAGGAAAATAGATTCTTACATTTATCCTTGCTTTTCTTAATTGTATTCAACAATACTGGGTGCTTATGGAGCACCCAGTATGTTTCAGGTACCATTTTAATTGAGCGAGAGCAAAACATTTTTCTTGTTTTCATAGAGATTACATTCTAATGGGGTGAGTGGAAGGGGTATACAATAAACAAATGAATAGAAATGTCAGGTGAGAAATGATATATAACAAAGTGCCCAGGTAGCTAGAGATATTGATGGGAAAGAGTGGATGGAAGAAGAATGTTTCCTGACACAAGGAAACATTTTATTTTTGCGTTTTTTAAATTTAGGGTTAGTTTCAGTTGTCTTTGAATAAGGCCATCATTTAATTAAACTTTCTAGACTTTTTCAGACTTTTTTGTGGAAGCACAAATGGGTAGAACCCCAAAAAGGAAAAAATTCAAGCATTTTAAATGGCAGGTGGCAAGCAAAATCTCTAAAACAAAGAATAAGAGATGGAGGAAGCTGAGAGTTGGCTTCAAAGTCAGAAAACGGCCAACAGCTTGGTCTCTGAGACTATTCTTGTTACAAGGAAGCTTATGACAAAAATCAATCAATCTCACTTCTTTTTTTTTTAATTTTTTTTTTTAACATTTATTTATTTTTGCGACAGGGAGAGACAGAGCATGAACAGGGGCAGGTCAGGGAGAGGGAGACACAGAATCTGAAGCAGGCTCTAGGCTCTGAGCTGTCAGCACAGAGCCCGACGCAGGGCTGGAACTCATGGACCGCGAGATCATGACCTGAGTCGAAGTCGGCTGCTTAACCGACTGAGCCACCCAGGCGCCCCTCAGTCTCACCTCTTAACAAATTATTAAATATTACTAAGATTCCTTGGAAGTCTCTTCAAAGAACTCTTTTAAAATTAGTTTCCTTTTCCTGATTTATAATAGTAATAATAAGACAATACATAAAACGATGAGAATTTTGGATAGTAGAGTATAGCATTGTATCTTATTAAACATGATCAATACAATTCATTTCCCTGATAAAGAGGGGTCTGGACATGTATAGTTTAGAAAGTCTCTTAATGTGATCTCATTAGCATCCTACCAAAGGACCACAGATTCTCATTTGAGAATTACTGACCTACTACATTGCCATCATAGGCATCACGAAGCTGAATTCAAGGCAAAGAGGCTGGGTATATGCTGTGTCCTCATTCCAATATAGCCATTATTTGGAAAGAGAGTCAGTTTGGGGTCAGATCTGATGTAAACTTAACATACTGTATGGGAATTTGACTTTTATAATTACTTGAAAACACTTTTTACTGACGATAAAAAATCATAATTCTATAATTGTGTTTTACTTGATATGGTTTCATTTTCCCTGTTTCCTTCAAACATTTTGAAAATTCTTGCCTTTTACCTTGTCTAGTACAGGGTATCAAACACCCTATCCTGCAAAGATCAGATGCTAGAAGAGTCAGGGATGGCTAGGAGTGTGTGTGTGTGTGTGTGTGTGTGTGTGTGTGTGTGCATGCGCGCGCTCACGCGCCTATGCATTTAACCTAGGATTTCCATTTTTACAAATTTCACCACCACTACTACCCACTATGTCACACATACACACACTCCCACCCTTCAACACATTCTAGTCTTTGAATTGGGTAAGTAGCCTGGTGCCTGTGTAACTGAGCTTGAAGATACCCTTCCCAAACCACTTGCCCCAGTTCATATTCCAATGATTCCAGAATATCAAAGTCTAGTTCAGCATGGCATGAATAGCCCACAAACTATTTCTGGCTGGATGACACATGCGGTGGACAGTTTTCAGCTAGTGGTCTGTGCTGCAGCCATATGAGACCTACACGTGTTGTCTAGGTGGATATGTAACAATGACAAAGAACTGGCTCTAAATGGATTTGGCATCTTCAGATGAGAACTTCTGAAATGGTACAGTAATTCTGCACATAGATGCATCTTCCAATTTTCTTTTTTCTTGGTGAAAAGATGTGTACAATAAATTTTATCCCTCAAACTTCTATAATTTTGAGGTCCTTAAAACTTACCATAAATGTTCAATATAATATTACACGGTAAATATCATTCTTGGGAAAAGTGAGATTTTGTTTTCATTGTGATAGAAATCTAGGAGCTTTTACATCATATGGTGAAATGAAAGACCCAAAAAGTTTGAGAATCACTGGATGAAGCCATGGAATTTTCCAAATGGTTAGATTTCTTTTCAAGATTTATTATAATTAAAATGAAGCATTGGCTTTTTTTTCCCCACCACAATAAAAGTGATAAAAACTTGCCTCCCTTTCTGGGGAACTGGTGGGTCCAGGCGTAGGTTTGAATCTGTACTCCCCCAAAATTAGGAATGTGTAGGAGAAAAACTAGAGGCTGGATCATTTACCAGTGTCATTTACTCAGACCCAGTGCCCATGTTCTTTGTCTCCATGTGTTGCTTTGTTTTGACTCTGGCAAGAACAACATACTTCATAAAGGGTTCAAAATTACAAGAAAGGGTCAGCCTGGAATCTGGGAGTTTCCTGCACCACATGAAAACACTCTGCCAGCATGCCACAGGTGTAAGTCACAGCAGTACAAAGGACTGTGAAGGGTGTGAGAGGAAAGAAACAAAGAGATACAGTGGTTATGTTCAAGAAATAAAAACAAACATTTTGACCCCTGAAAGATGACTATGACTTATCCCAAACTTAAAATCTGTATAGCTCTGAACGATTTTTTTCACACACTATCTTGGTGAAAGTCACTGGGGTGAACATTGAAAATCAGAACCAGCTCACTGGTACTCTAATGTTCTGCTTACTTCTTTAAAGTTCTGGGCACCTTATCCTGAATGGGTGAGTGGCAGATACACCATTTGATTTTAACCACAAAAACCTCTGTCATAGTAACATAAAAGGGCAATGAAAAGGGCTATGAAATCAAAGTGCACGCATGACTTTGATGTGGGCAGGGTTGCTTTGTGCCTGAGAGTGCCAACTTCATAGTACATTTAACCATCTGTGACCATCAGTGGCCACTGATCCTTATCTATCCACGTTGATGCATTTACAGGTGCAAGGTGTTTAAGTCCAGCTTAAAATGTGTACATTCACCTATGCCGTGCCTGAACCCCACCCCAGAACGACCTCAAAATAAATAACTCAGGGTAAAGTTTGAATGTTTGTACCTCACTTAGCCTAATATAGTCAATTCAAGCTATAAATTTGCCTGATGTTTTCTTTCCACACAGAACAGAATGCCTCATCTTTAAATGTCAGCCAATACGATCATTGCTGGCTGGTTTCCAGATTTGTATGGTATCAATATAATGTCCCAATACTCTGTCTGACATCATCAGCTGAAGCTGCTATGGCACTTACAGGGGCTGACTTCTTGCCCTAGTTCCCTAATTCACATGAAAGTTTAGAGAATATTTAGTTCTGTCATATAAACTAGAAGGCAGAAAAAACCCAATGGGTTGACATCACAATTCAAACCCAAATCTGCAATTGAAGTTAATCAGACTTTTAATCAAAGTCAACATCTATTAAAGTAGTATTCTTCTGAGTTTATAAGCAAAACTACTTTTAAGCTATTCTATGGCAGTTCCCCATGGATATGTAGGCAGTTTGAGCCTGTCTGAAGACTTCTGCACAGTCTGAATGTAGAAAAAGAGCAAAGAGAGATGGTTAGTGCTAAAAGGGGTAAGAAGACTGAGCCTTAATCAGGATATATGATTTGTGTCACTTAGAGATAGAGTGGCCAGGCTGAACCTGGATGCCAGGTCACCTCTGTTTGTAGGATGATCTCCTTACATATTTCTATAATTAAGTTGCCTTCTCTTTATATACACTCTCATCATCTTCTGCTTGGTGCAAATTAGAAAGGTTTTTTTTTTTGGTTTTTGTTTGTTTTAGGAAATGACACCACACTTTCAGAACCTAAAATCAAAACACAGAGTCTAAATAAGGATTTTATGAATCAATTTATGTATAGAGTTGTACCAAGGTAAAGAAATTAAGTTACAGTTATTATACACTTAACAATTCTTCTCTACTGCAAAGAAGTGCTGCTTTAAGAAGAGACCTCAGAGTTGACCTTGCTAAGAGCAGTACATTATAGAGAAAGGAGTGTGGGATTTGGAATGATGAGACCTATTTAGAATCAAATGAGACCTACTTAGACCTGTCTTGGCTCTAACAGTTATTAGATGTGTGAACATTAGAAAGATCATTAATCACCCTGAGTCTTTGTGCCTTCATCTGTAGAATTAGAATGAGGATAATAAACTGTCTATTTTGGGTGACCAGCCCAGGCTTCCAAGTAAAACAGAAACTTCTTAATGTTAAGGTATAATTTATTCTTGTTTCAGCCTTGAGGATAAATTGATATTAATGGATTTCTCTGCCTAAGAAGGATCATATTCTGTCCTGAACTAAACAATCATATCAAGAACCCCAATGCTAACAAAACCAGTAAGGTGGACTGTTCCCACAAACCCTGAAAACTAACAAATTCCATTTGTCAGCTCAATTAGATACATGCTTGAATTAAATATAATATAGTTAAATATAATTCAAATTCTTGAAGACTTGAGTTAAATGCAATTTTTGAAAAGGTTTTTCTGAGGATATATTTGAAGTAAAGTGTGTAGTGTTCATTTTCAAAGGACTGATAAAATTTAAATGAATATTTTACATATTTTTATATGACAGGCAATAAAATGGACCTTTCCTGAGAATTAAAATTGTTCTTAGGGAACCCATTTGTATCTAATTTATTAAAAAACTACTTATAAGGCTATAGAGAGGAAACTGATCGTTATCAGAAGAGAGGAGGGTGGGGAGATGGGTTAAATAGGTGAAGCGGATTAAGAGTGCACTTGTTGTGATGAGCATGGAGTAATGGGCAGAATTGTTGAATCACTATATTGTATGCCTGAAATTAATATAACACTGTATGTTAACTACACTGGAATTAAAAGTTCTAAAAATTTTGGGACACCTGGATGGCTCAGTCAGTTAAGCGTCTGACTTTGGCTCAGGTCATGATCTCATCATTTATGGGTTCGAGCTCCACATCGGTCTTTGTGCCAACAGCTCAGAGCCTGGAACCTGCTTCAGATTCTGTTTCCCTCTCTCTCTCTACCCCTCCACCACTCACGGCCTCTCTCTCTCTCTCTCTCTCTCTCTCTCTCTTTCTCTCTCAAATAAATAAACATTAAGAAAATTAAAATAAAGTGAAATAAAATTTTTAAAAAATTAGAAAAAAGGAAAAAAAACTACTAATAAGGTATATTTTAAGAACTATGCAGTATAGTGTATCCTCTAACTTTTCTAATGCAAAAACACTGAGTTTCTTGGGAAAATAGTTTGAAAATAAAGATCATTTAATAATATTGTAACAATTCCAAACTCTCTATAAACCAAAGTTATATATTGTCATAGACAGAGATGGTTGTGTCAGTTCAGATTATGGATCCCTTTTTTTCCTGGAAGGGAACAACTTCCCTATGGAAAACTAGTATAAGAAATCAAAAACGGAAGCTTATTTGTGAGGGTTGTGGTTGGAAAAACTGGTAACTATTCACTTTTTGAGGTTTTTGAAAAGCCCCTTCTCTACTCCTTATTTCCACAAAGGATGAAAAATAGACATCATGTGATTGGGATGTACACAATCGGATAATATTTTTCCAGTTAGCAAATATTAATCTGATTAGTCACTGACTCCTGGACTATGTGTGTGTGTGTGTGTGTGTGTGTGTGTGTGTGTGTGTGTACACAGGTATATACACAGATACATACACATATATTTGATCTGTATGTGCATATATGCATGTTTCAACTGGCATTTTTCTCTTCCATATACATTAACATATTGTTCAGCTATTTCTTAATTATTTTAATGGACATTGTTGACCAATTTTCTCAGCAAAATCATTGCCTTACAATGTATAGGAACAAAAAGTGTAGCAGGATTTGCTTCTTGAAGACACACAAGCAAAACTGGGTATTTTTAATTGATTCAAACTGTACTAAGAAGAAGAATCTTAGTTGGAATTGATGGACTGGATTGGAAATAACCCTAGGGAGTATCTGGAGGGCCAATCATGGCAATGGGCAGATGATTGGGCTTCCTTAGGTATCCTGTGTTTAATTAGAATCTTTCCCAAACTATTAGAGTGGGGAGGGTGGGTGTGTATATCACCCAACTGTGTGGCTCCAGGTACCGCATGCACCCAACATGATGAAAACAGCTCAGTGTGGAGACCCTGGTAGAGTTTCCATCCTGCTGTCTGGGAATTAGCATCCTGGGGCTCTCTTCCTCACACTTGTCAGAGCATCAACTGAAAACTTACCACCCTCATACAAAAGGACTATTGAGGGGGCCATGAGTCAACTGGAAAACATACATGGCACTTTCTCAACTTGTTTCTTTCCATTGCTGCAAAATAGCATGTCTTTTAATTTGGATTTCCACTCAACAAAAGAAGGGAACCACTTTGACAAGCATTTACAAGTGGGCCTTAAGGCAAGGCGGAGTCTAGTTCATTAGGAACTAAATTTCTAGTAAACACCTTGATGGGCAGATCCGGTTCATAACAACAGGCCCAGTTATTTCGTGCCTATTTTATACCTCACTGAACTCTTGAGCTCCTTGAAACCATGAAGATAGGGGACAAGTAGGGGGTCCTACTCTGTTTACAATGAGAGGTCCTACTCTGTTTACAGTGAGAGGTCTCGGCCACTCCTTTGAGCATTTGAGGATGATTGCTCAATAGAAACTACTCATATGCTGCATGTCACATGTGACACGTACTTGTATCTTACTAAGTCAGTGGAGTTGATTCAAAGAGCTATGTGTAAACAATAGTCCCCCCAAAAAATTGCCTCTGGCAGATTGCAAAGGGAAATTCTGTTTCCAGTTTATTCTTTTATTGAGCTCTGTGTAAAGCACATGAAGGGATTCTGAAACCCTTTTCTCCTCTCTCTCTCTCTCTCTCTCTCTCTCCAGCTAATGCTGTTTTCCAGTCTCTGAGCTGCCAATGTACCATGAGAAATCCACTCATTGACATGACAGAAAAGGCAGTTGTACAGCAGAAATGGTATGGTCTGTTGCAATAAATTACAGGTTTCCTTTTCATGTTCAGCACAAGAGGCGGCCCTCATGCAATTAGCTACAGCTGGTTAAAGAAAGAAACCATGCATCTGTGGACAGATCAGACTGAGAACCAACTCTTATTTTTTGGCATATATCACTACAGGAACAGAAAAGAGACCTGAGTTTTGTTCCTGAGCATAAGCCATTTTTAAAACTTGTACTTCCCCCTTCTGAATCACCAAGACAGCGCACCATTTGGGGAAACAAATCTACAGTCACGTTTTTTCCGTTAAGGTCACTGGTTATGACAAATAGCTGAGTGCCTTCCACTTGATTCTTGTCTTTTAGGCCTAGCAAGATCTTTCTTCAGAGTAGCATAGCCTAATGCTGACTCTTAGTTATACAATTGCCACTGTCTGATTGGAAACTTATATTGGTGTGCTAGAGTCCTTCTACCATGACGATTCAGTGTTTTATGTCTTTCTGCTACTCCTAAATTTTCTTTCTGCTAAAATTTTCATGATATAATTTGTAGTTGATTTCAGAAAAACTAAACATGCAGAAACTCTAGAGCTGTTCTAAGTGCACATATATGGGTGACTAGATCACAAACGTATTAATAATATATTCATGACACTATTACATAAAAGATGTAAAAATATTTTAGCGCATATACCGAATGAATAGCTTGTCCTCTAAGTGACAACCTAAGACAATACTGGCTATTATCAGTTTAAGGAAGGCATTGATATGTCCACATGATGCATGGACATTCTAATGATCTACTTCATCATCCGTGTAAGACTCTAGCTATTTTTTTTTTTCTTCTGTAAATAAAGTCAGCCCTGGGAAGCCTGGAACTTCCTTCCCAGACCTTTAGATTTCAAGATAATGCAATTTTTAAAATCATTTCAATATTTGAAAATACCTGTATTCTTACCAATCCTGGTCGAGGAAATTTACTCTATAAATGAAAGAGGGTAAAAGTCCAGAAATTAAGACAAATAATAAGATTAAAATAGTTTGTGTTTAAAGGTCTGGAACTTTTGGGGGGCCCCTATAAAGTTACTGACCATTCATTTAGACACATTCAAATCTTATGAAAGTAAGAAGAGATTTTCTCTTGGTGTTGGTTTCTTTGTTTAGCACAGAAAAGAGAAATCATAATGGAAATCAGATGTAATTACTGACTCCCCCCTCCAAAATTGGCTCTGTTTGTCTTACAGAAAAGCAGTTAAGCTACTGATGTTTAAAAGGGGGGAAAATAGCTTGACAGTCCAGCTAAAGATCACAGGGCATTTGTTGAGATGTCTCCAAAGCATTTGCCTGAAGATTTATTTTGAAAGTCGTGCTTAAAAGTAAAAAGCTGTTTGCCAGCTTCCCTCCCCTGTGTTGCAACCAACCTTACTGTGCCATTAGAACAAAGAAAACAATGATTCCCATATTTTTGTTCATTAGGTTTAAGAAAGGCATACAGAGCAAACAGCCTTTAAACAGCAAATCAATATTACATGTTTGGATGAAAGCAAAAGAACCAGAGTGTGTGCCCAGACAACAAATCTGTATCATCTCAAAACCTGCAATTTACTTGAAAATGTAGTTTCCTTGTACTGGACTCTCAGACTCCTTGTGTAATAAACGATTTAAGTTTGAATCAAAACAGGTAGAGGCGAGGGGAATTATAAGTTATGAAGGCAAACATTTGCACAATTGTGAGATGAACAATATTTTTTGAACCTTTTCAAACTAGTACTTGTTTTCCCCTCTAGAAAGACAAATTTTGCTCGTGAAGGAGGAACAGGCTAGAGAGACTCCCAAGTACCAAAAACTTATATTCAAATGGCATCTATATAGTAAAAATCATCTCCCAATAAAAGCAAGATCACCATGCAGTGAAAAAAAGAAAAATTGAGATGTATACCATCATAAAAACCTACTGGCAATCATGGCTATTGAACTTTGAGGGGAAATAACTAATTCATCATGTCTGGCGACATTTCAAGCTGAAGAGGATAAAGCACTAGGATCTGTATTAATGCTTACAAAATAGAATTGGTAAGATTAAAAGATCTATCTTTCTTTTTATTTTGGAGTCTAAAAATAATAAATATTCTCTACTGGCCATTTTTTAGCATCACTCAGTCAAAGAAAGGTGACAAATTGTGAAATTGTTAAATAAATATTGTCTGGCAGCCATACCAAATACAGAGAAAGGAGACAGCCTGAACGTACATCTTTTATTTAAACCTGGAGGAAAGCCGCGCAGAGCTTCTTGGTAACACTATTTTAATTATTTCAAAGGCAAATATAAATTACAGAAGAAAACCCTCCAACCTGGAATTTCAAATTCCCCTTCCGCAGATGACGCAAACCGATAGCTTTGATGGCGATTTCCTTTCAAAGAACCCCTAAGGAGGACACTGAGTGGCAGGTGAGTATCAAAGAGCTAGACCTTACCGAAGTCCCCTGCAAGTCTTGCACGCGTGACCATTAAATTTGTTTTCACAGCGAAACGCATTGAGGGCTTCTCACTGCCAGCCACTCTTCTGGGCTACCCTAGTACACCAGACACGCAAACATGTCTGCTCTCATGAAGTTTGTGATCTAGCTGGGCAGATAGAAGATAAACAATCAACAGGAGTAAATCGTGCTAGTGGGTGATGTGTTTAAGGAAAACATCATGGAGGATGCAGGAGACTAGGAGTGTGTTGGCAGAACATTTGGGGGGAGGGGGTGATTAGGAAAAGCCTTGTTGAAAACGTGACATGTGAGCCCAGCCCAGAGGGAGGTGATTAGACATGTGGATCGTTTAGCTTCTCAACCTCAGTACTACTGGCATTATGGGCCAGTGAACTTGTAGCGAGGGCTGTCCAGTGCATTGCAGGAGGGTTAACAGCCTCCCTGGTCTCTACCCACTGCATGCCAGTAGTACACACCCCAACCCGAACTGTAAAAACCCAAAATGGCGCCAAACCTTGTCAAAAGTCCCCTGGAGGAAAAAAACAGAGTGGAGCAAAGGAGGTTAATTTGGAACTGAGGTCAGAGAGGTGACAGGAATGATCCTTTGGGGCTTCATAGGCCGGTGCAATCCTTCGTCTTTTACTCTGAATGAAATGAGAAGCCATTCTAGAGTTTTAGAAGGATCACTCTGGCTGCTGTGTGGAGCAGATGAGTGAGTGGGAAGAGCAGAAAGAGGGAGGTCAATTAGGAGGCTATTTTGATCCAAGTAAGAGATGATGGTGGGGGCACCTGGGTGGCTCAGTCGGTTGGGCATCTGACTTCAACTCAGGTCATGATCTCACTGCTCTTGGGTTCAAGCCCCACATGGGGCTCTGTGCTGACAGCTTGGAGCCTGGAGCCTTCTTTGGATTCTGTGTCTCCCTTTCTCTGTGCAACCCCCTCTCAAAAATGATTAAACACTAAGAGAGAGAGAGAGAGAGAATGATGATGATGATGATGGTGGCATTACCAAGGTAGTAAGAAGTGATCAGATGCAGGGTATATTTTTCATGTAGTGAATGAGATGTCCTATCATATGAAAGAAGAGCTTGAGAAAAAATTGAGCTAAAGATCCCTAAGCAACTGGAAGGATGAGGGTGCCATCAGCTGAGACGGCGGTGCAATAGAGAGAGAAGGATGTGAGAGTAGGTCAGGGAATGCATTTAAAAGAATTCCTTGGCTACTAAGAGACAGGGGAAAATGCGTTTCTGCATGTATCATTCCCAACTAGCCCTACTGGTATTGATTTTTTAAAATCAAAGCAGTGGTGGGGCACCTGGGTGGCTTAGTTGGTTAAGCGTCCGACTTCGACTCAGGTCATGATCTCTCAGATTGTGAGTTCAAGCCCCACGTCAGGCTCTGTGCTGACAGCTCGGAGCCTGGATGCTGCTTCAGATTCTGTCTGCCATGCTCTGTCTCTCTCTGTCTCTCAAAGATAAATAAACGTTAAGAATTTAAAATCAAAGCAGTGGCAACATTTTCACATGTGAATGTAATATTGGATAGGAAGGAAGAGAAAAATCTGTACCTTAATGTAGAATCTGTTTAAATGTCTCTCTTTGGTGATCTAGGATTTTTCATAATAAGTATTCTTCCTAATACAAGAATCTCCATGTAGCCATGCAAAGTGTGTGAAGCATTTCTTGCATTGAGTACATTCAAGGGATATCTCACCAATGCTACAAGCTATCTTTCTTTCCCTCAAGGGAAACTATAATTATTCCAAAATAAAGAGTTACTATTCTAACATAAGTGTTTTTACCAGTGGAGTCCCAGAACACTAGAACTGTGTTTCTTTAGGACTTTGTTCTTACTTTTGTCACAGTAGTGACTATGTTGGATTGCTATCTGTCTGAGTGGTGTCACCCCCGCTGGACCTTGAGCTAGGAGCCGTAGTTTACCTGCTTCTGTATTCCCAGTGCCTATCACCTAATTTAGGACACTCAATCAATATCAACTATATGAAGGAAGGAAGGAAGGAAGGAAGGAAGGAAGGAAGGAAGGAAGGAAGGAAGGAAGGGTTACAAAGGAGCCAAACTTTGTGCACACACATATAGCATTAGACACACAAACCAGTCTCACTGAGGCAGAAACTGTGTGTGAGATCCCCCACCTCTCCTCTCCTTCCCTCTCCTCCTGCTTGGTCTGATAGAAGGTAGAAGACATGAAAATCAGTCAGACCTGAGTTGGAATCCCAGCTCTCCCATTTGGATAAATTACCACATGACAGGTGAGATTCCTTGGTAAACAGACAAGTCCCTTCATAGACATCCAGCAAACCAATGCCTGTGTGTCCAGAATTTTACAATCAGAAACTCTAAACATCCAAAAATAGTTATTTTAATTTCCATGTACATGCATATTGTTTAGGCTGCAGTGACACAATCTAGGGGGTGGAGGTTTTTCGAAATGTCTTAATCTTGCCCTGAGACTGGCACTGTGTAGGTCCTTAGGACACAATGAATAGGACAGGTCTGTCCTTGCCCTCATGGTGCTTTCTGCCCAGCAGGGAAGGCAAGCTTTAAAAAAATAATTGCACAGATAATTACTTATTTGTGGTTGTGTTAAGTGTCAGGAAAGGGAAAAAATGACATATCGTACAAGAGGGATTCAGAAAAATTGGGGGGGGGGAGGGTAGGAGGCTTTTCTGTGGAAGTCACATTTAAGCTAAAAACTGAACCATGAGTTGGAGTTGAGGGTACAGAAGTGGGAGGGAATAAACTGGAGAACAAGGGAGTCAGGAGGGAGAGCTGGGGAAGAAGAGTACTCCAAGCTTAAAGCATTTAAGGATCCAGAAAGGGTCTGGGCTTCAGCATTTCTCCATCAATAAAATGAATATAATCCCCATAAGAGGTACTCAGATTATGTTTGATGGATGAACAAATTCTTGAAACCCCTCCTTCTGCACTTCATACGTACTTCACACTTCACACACACTCTCACCCATCCCCTAAAATGCCAACGTGAACCACCTGGCGAGAGTTCTAAGTTCTCCAGTTGTTCAGGTTCAGGTTTGTCAGTATTCAAAAGGCCACTTTGTCTTTCATTTAAGCTCTTCTAATCACTCTTCAACCCACAAGGCACTTGACAGCATTTGTGTTGTAAATAAGATCCTACCTTTCACCTGCCCATTGGCCCCGACTGATTCATCTCTGCTAGTGTGCGTTGTCCCTATGTGACTGGTGAGCTCTCCGATTCGTTGGGTGGTATGGCCACTGTTGTCCTTATGAAATTACAGCTGGTGTCTGCTTTTATTTGGCTTTTAAAGAAGCCTACAGACTAGAGGTCTTTTTCAAAGCTCTACACTTTTTCTCTTTAGCTTGAAGGAAACTAAATGAAAAAGGTACTTCCCTTTTATTTAAAGAATCATTAGAGATAAGTGGACTCAACCAAATGAGAAAATAAAATCTGAAGACCTGTTCCAGCAGTCATGTCTTCATTCCCTGGTGCTTTCATGAGAACCCCTGTGGCTCATGTATTTATGGTAACTCTATCATAAAACGTGATCTTTATTGTAACTAGGCATATCAAGTTTCAGCTCAGGGGCAAGTTTACTTCCCCACCAAACTACATTTGCAAACTGGTT
Organism: Neofelis nebulosa; assembly: GCF_028018385.1. NCBI lineage: Eukaryota > Metazoa > Chordata > Mammalia > Carnivora > Felidae > Neofelis > Neofelis nebulosa. The sequence goes on from NC_080787.1 coordinate 98,919,099, forward strand.
CTTTTTGAAAACCATTCAAATATTAAAACAACTGAGACAAAATGGGGCAGATTGCATCCTAATCCATTCTATTGTAGTCGCTTCAGTACTGTTAAGAAGAAAAAAAAGTCTGGCAGAGAATTTGCTCAACTCATCATAAGTTTCTCTCATCACTTCGGTAATTTTGAAAATGAAATTGCCAAGATATTTAGAGGTTTATGAATTGTTTGAATTCTTACAAGTTTCACACATTCTGTTCATGTCATCAAAAGACTTCAGAATCCCTATTACTCTGGATAACCAACTAACTATGCACATTCACAAGCTGTCAGCTTGTCTGTATTTCTCTCTAAAATGGCTTAAATCTAATGTAATCAATCCGATCGTGGGGGAGGGAGTAAGTAGCATTTTATATTACAGAGCCAACAAATTAAATAGCAAATCTGGAAAATGCAGCCACAGCATATTGTTCATTCAGTCCATATTGAGTGTGAACAGTGTGCATGCCTCTATAGGAGAACACACAAAAAAATGACAATTATTCCTAGTCTCAGGAGCTTATAATTTAACTGAAGAGAGAGGATGTGCAAAAATGCTACATAGCATTATGACACTTAATTTTCTCTGCTGAGGATGATGAGTTAGGAGAGGCACAAGTTTGTCTGGGTCCTGGGTCATGACATATAAGGTGCACTGAGATTGTTGCCCTCTCACCAGCTTCCCAACTAGCCCTGTTGGTATTATACCTCTCAGCTTTGGAGATCATTCAGACTGACTTGCCTTGCATGTTTCAACAGCTCTGGCCATGAGGTGCTGCTGATAATGAGCAGATTCCAGCCCCTCCTTCCCCTCCTCATCAAGTAACCTTTATAGAACACCACAAGGAGCAGTAATAGAGGCTAGCCAGACTCAAAGGGGCTGAAGGAGTAAATGAAAAGCCCCAGATCAGTCATCTAAAGGTGTTTCATGTCAGTGACTATGCTCAGGAAGTGGAAGCACTAGTAGGCGTCCGAGATATTTCGAAACCCTCTGGGGAAACAGCAAGGTGTTATGGCCTGATCTCAACTCTAAAAGAACCCTCACTGCTTTCAAACTCTATGCTTCTATTCTATCTCAACATGCCCCTAAAATCCTACACACAACAAAAATTTTTACCCGGCTTAGAAACATTCCTACCAGTAAGATCCTCTTGTTATGTAACAGCAGCTACTTCACGTGGAGACAAAATTACAAAGATGCTGAAAAATGAATGAAGAAAGCAAAGATGACATTGGGAAACTGGTAGAGAACAGTGTTCCTTACAGCACATTTTTCAAACTATGCTGAGATCCTTCAGTAGGGGCTGAAATAAAGTTGGTGAAACCAAATACTTAAAAAATAAATAAAATGGATAGGACAGGAGAAAAGTATCAAAGGATACCTCATAAGAGTGTTTTATAAAACTTCTGTGTATGTATGTGTAAACGTGACAAATCATGATGTCTTCCTATGGATCAAGGTGAAAAATATTTGAAAACCATTATATTATACCATCGTTTCAAGATCCTCATCCAACTAAATTTCTCAAGAACGACCATGCTGCCATTGGTATGACATTTGGACATGCTCCATGGTTATATCCTGACTCTTAGCCATGGCAGTGGCTCCAGAATGCCATTTATTCCATGAGTGGAATAAAAGAACACACTTAGACAAAGAGACACCAAATCCCAGCTAATGCTTGTGGCCAGATCACTCTGCAAATACTTTGGACTTTTGTTTTTGCTTCCTTTTCAGGGAGGCATTTAGGTGTATACTCACTGAAGAGGCTTTGTACTGAATATTGGCTTTATACTACTATTATAACAACATGGACTGAGCACTTAGCCACATGTTTTATATGCATTATCTCATTTAATGTTTCACATCAACCCTATAAGGAAGGTTCTAACATTGTCCTCGTTTTCAGATGGCAAAATAAAGATTCAGAAGGTTAAGTAATTTGCTCAAGGTCTACATATTGGTGGAGCCAACACTCAAATCCAAGTCTGTCTGAGACAATGCTGTCATCATTCACGGTGTTGTTTATAGGCCATTCACTACTTGTACACCTTTTCCTTTGCTGATGAGGCCAATTGATCATACAATCAAACATTAATCGATGTCTTCTTTATCTTTTACTGCCATTTAAAAATTCTGTCACTAAATTTGCACTTTAAAGGTAACTGGAAATTTTCAATAAAGTAAGAATTTACGGAGAATACTAACTCATCTATGGATAGACTTGATTAATGTACTTCACAGTGATCACCTGTCTGTAGGCTATACTCAGCAGAACACAGCTCAACTAATATGATTGGGAAAAGCTGATTTGGCTTATAAGCCCAAACAAAAAGTTTTTAAAATATGTTATTTTATTGTTCCTCTGTATTAATGCCTTAAATAGATAAGTCTATAGCACATTTATTAATAATAATCATTCCTCTATGTCTAAAGTAACTATGTCTCCTTTAAATTTCCATTATACATTGAATCTTATGCTTTATTATTTATTCCAACTAGTTTTTCCTCATTTTAAAAATATGGCTTCAAATTCTGATTTTGTTTTGTAGGTATTTGGAGATCTGGTTTACTTTAAAACAATGAAGCAGACAGAATCCCCTGAGGGCAACTCATTGAGAACTGGGAGGTCCTAGTGGCACAATTAAACTGGCAACAAATCAATAGAAACAGAAGAGAAGAGAAAAGAAAACAATAATTAAAACATTCTGTCAAAAAATAGAAGGGTAATTAAAAGATGCAAACCATTGTTTTGCCCCACTAGTTATATTTTAATTTTCAATAGATTGTTGAAGACTATGAAAAGACTTTGCCTTTTATAATATTCTGGTGTTTCTCACTAGGTTGATAACACTATGATTGTGTCGCAACTGAATGGCAGGTATTTTCACTGAGAGGATGGGCAAAGAGTAAAATGTTATGCTGCCTGTTATATAATGTGAATAAACCCTTTATATGGTCATTCCAGTATGGTCCAACATTAACCATAGTTCATGTGTTTACATGTGTGCATAAGATGATGCATGATGATGAGGATCAAAGCTACTCTATTGAGTACCATGTAATGGGGGTACTTTGCTAAGCACTTAACATGCATTACCTGATTTAATACACGCAAAAAATTTAATACATAGGTGATTGTACCATTCCCCTATTTTGTAGCTGAGTAAACTAAAACTTAGAGAGTTAAAAAAAAATTCTATCCATGATCACACAGCTAATAATTGGAGAAACTAGGACGTGAATCTACTCAGATTCTGAGCCAATATCATTCCAAGAGAGCTTCCCAAACTTGTGACAAGGTCAGCAGAAGCAACTACAAGTATGCTCTGTCCTTCACTACTCATTGCTAGACTCATGTAAGTAATTTTGTTTTCTTTTCTTGGGTACTCTGATTCCCAAATGGTCAAAAATGTGAGGGGTGTGGGAAAATGTATGCTTTATAATTCTTCCAAGGAGTTTTTTGTTTTTAAGTTTGTTTGTTTGTTTGTTTATTAATTAATTTACCTATTTACTGATGGAGAGAGAGAACATGAGCAGGGGATGGACAGAGAGAGGAAACAGAGAATCCCAAGCAGTTTCCTTGCTGTCAGTGCAGAGCCCGATGTGGGACTCAAACCAGGAGATCACGACCTGAGCTGGTCATGAGTTGGATGCTTAACCAACTGAGCCACCCAGGTGTCCCATCTTCCAAGGAGTTTTACCGCAAAGGGAGGAAGAACTTAGACCTCACTGGAAGGAAAAGTATAGACAAGAGAAAGTTTAAAATTGCAAGACAGAATAGCATGTGTGTTTGCTGATGGAATGATTGAAGAGAGAAAAATGAAGAATTTCTAGAGTGATACCCTTTGTTTTTTTTTTTAATTTTTTTTTAATGTTTATTTATTTTTGAGACAGAGAGAGACAGAGCATGAACGGGGGAGGGTCAGAGAGAGAGGGAGACACAGAATCCGAAGCAGGCTCCAGGCTCCAAGCTGTCAGCACAGAGCCTGACGCGGGGCTCGAACTCATGGACCGTGAGATCATGACCTGAGCCGAAGTCGGACGCTTAACCGACTGAGCCACCCAGGCGCCCCTAGAGTGATACCCTTTGGGTAAGAGGTAATGGGAACTAGAGCAAAAGTGGATGCATTGGATTAGAGGGGTACACGGTGAATTTGAGGACAATGATAGGCAAGAGGCTGAGTACATGGTACAGATGGTGAGTTTATGCATAGATACGGTAAAGGGAGTTTGTAGAAATTCTTTTATGACTGAAAATTGAAAAATTGAAACAATCAGAAAATCTCCATGAGTAATTAATGCTTAAAAAAATTGGAAATGCATTCTGAATGTATTTTCAGGTGAAATGACATTATGCCTGGTATTGCTTTAAAATACTGCAGGAAAAATTTAAAAGTGCATCTCAGAGTTAATGAATTATGGTAATAATAATACCAACTGATGACATTTATTGAGTGCTGACCATGAGCCACTGTATTAAATGCTTTACAACTAAGCATAATTATTGGTTCTCTTGATTCTGTTCCCATTTGTACCTATTCTCTCAGGAGATCAAGAGGGAGTCATCTTGGTCTCTCCTATTGTATCATGTAAACACTTCACTCCTAGACCCACAAGGCTGAAACCCCTTGGCTGTGCACTGGATACCACCAGTGAGTGTGGAGTAAGAGACTAAATTTTGCTTCCCTGCCTATGGTGGTGTCGCCATCATAGGCTGACAACAAGGCTTGTACATCCAAGTCTTTCTTACTTTGTCATTTAACTTTTCAATCCTTCTGCTTCCTTATTTTACTTTTATTCTCTGAGGTTAAAGAGTCACTGTATGGGGTCAGGGAACACAGAGGCCCATTCTGGGGCAACTGTATTGATAAATCTGTACCTATATATAGGCAGCATGATGATAAATTAAGGTTTAGGGGGATTTTTTTTCCTGGTGTTTTATATCCTCACCTCTGAGTCTTCTCATTTAGTCACCTCATTTGGCTCACATCCACTGCTTGAAGAAGAGATGTAAGCACAAAAAGCAGAGAAAAGATGATTCTACTTCTTGGATATTGAGTTGTAGAAGTATAGATCTTTAGGGGACAAAGGGTGGACCTGTGGCACAGAAACAATTTGAAATGAAGCCTTGAGAGGAAGAACAATTTTCCCAGTAGGCATGAAACTAGAAATGACTTGTGAAGGGGAAATCATGTAGCTGGCAAACCAGGGGAAGAGAGGGCTGACCAAAGGGGGTTGAAGAAATGGAAATGTCAGGATAGGTGTATTGTAGCTGCCATAACAAATTACCACAAAGTGGGGGGCTAAAACAACAGAAATCTATTGTCTCACAGTTCTGGAGGCTGCAAGTCAGAAATCAAGGTGTCAACAGGATTGGTTCCTTGTAAGGACTCTGAAGGAAGACCTGTTTCAGGCATTTTTCCTTGGCTTGTCAATGGCTGTCTTCTCTATCTCTTTACATGGCCTTCCCTCTACATTATCTTATGTTCAAATTTCCCCTTTTTATAAAGCTACCAGTCACTCTCTCTTTACAGAGAGATAAGACTAAAGGTCACATTCTGAGGTACTGAGGTTTCAGACTTCAACATATGATTTGGGGGGTGGGGGAGGTGGTATGTGACACAGTTCAATCTATAACAAGCTGGAATGTGAGACTTTTCTTAAAAGGACCCTATGGATGTTCACTCACCACAGTAGCACCCAGCTTCCCCAAGAAGCCTTCTATCACTAGAGCCCTGGGTCTACATGGGAGCCGAGGCAGCCTGCACCAACCACTAGATTCCTCTAACCCACTCTCTGGGCCACAGGATCTGTCACTCTTATCATCATCTGGTGACAATTTCTCTTTGTCCAGTGCAACAATTATGCACCAGCAGGAATTGCATCCATCTGTGCTCTAACACTTGGGGCCGCCTCATCCAACTTATCTACAGAGAGAATCCTCTTGTATCAATCCACAACAGAAGCAGCCATCAGGTCAAGAGGGTCCTTGTTTTGTAGCAGCATGTGACAGTGTACATGGAAAGTCTTTCCATCACTGCCATAGTGGATTTACAGAGCACTAACTAACAAGTCCATCAGCCATGGGGCAATGCTAAAATACATTCATGAAATACATAATACATAAAAGAAATATATTTTTATTACAAACCTCTCCACCTATAAGAGTTTTCCTTTCATGGTTCTGTGCCTATATTTAAGTTAGGGGTTAAATAAAAGATCTGAGAGTCTGCCTTCTAATTCCTAACTTGATTCCATATTTCCAATGCACTGATTACATGAAATATGGTATGAAAACAGTACCAAGCACAAGGATGGAATTACCAAAAACACAAGTCTGCTTTCTAATTTTATAGAGAGAAATCTCATTAATCATCACACATCATATAAAATAATAAATGTCCTGTAATAACATGTAATAATATATAATGACAAGTAATATTCAGTGTTATGGTTTTCTCCATGATTTCTAAGGTCATGGCTGAAAAACCCAAAAGGAAGTTTGAGTGCAATTTGCTTCCCCTCTTGCAGTAATATTATTAGACACACTTTGAACACCAATTTCATGAGTTCTGCAAATTAAACCAAATTTAGTCCCTAGTTCAAACCAAGTTAATACAAGTCTTACAGGGCAGGAAGTGAGTAGGGTGAAGAAAGTATCTGAAACCAGTTGAATTTCAGAATCCTTTCATCACTGCAGTGATGATTCTGATGTATCAATTTCTACCTGGGAGGGAGATTCAGTAGCCTCGTTAACTATTCTCAGAGGCATCAGTGCTGTTGTAGACAAAAAGACTCAAAATGCCGGTCATCTTTAAATGGCATATTCAAATGTTAGAAAAAATATAATTATTGCTTTATATAAAGTGGCTATGTCACCATATCTCAATATAAATGAAAGTATAAGAGAAGACCCAAAGAAGTGAAATTTAGATTATTATAGAATTATAGGGATTTCTAAATTAAGATATATGTAAAAAATTAGAAATCTTTGATTTGGCAGGTAAAGCCAAAGGGATGATATGATTAAAGTCCCTAAAACAAATAATAAATGTGATTGTTCTGGAGAATGGAACTTATGCCCTCTCTCCCGCCCCCACCAAATACTGGCTATGTCCAAAAGAAGTGTTATTCCCAGTTACTGATGTTATGTTGATTATAAGACATACTCTGCAAATATCTCTTGGTTCCCTAAATACAGTCATTCTCTATTCTCATTTTCCTCTGTACAATTCAAGATGGTGGTTGGGTATAATCATCCAAGCCTATGTTTACTACACAGCCAGGCCGGTTTCATTTTCCTGAGACATAGTCATCTACTTTCTCATTTGTGAGTTTTTCTTCAGCTATCCTAGCACCCTACAACACTAGGGTAGTTCCTTTAAGGATGATGAACTTCCCTTTCTTTAATCACATAGAAATTTTCTAAAACTTTCTTCCCTTTCTTTGTACCATTGCCTTGTATAAAGGTTAAATTCCCCCTTCTTCATTCCAACTTTCTTCTTCCCTATTTATTTATTTATTTATTTATTTTAACGTTTATTTATTTTTGAGACAGAGAGAGACAGAGCATGAACGGGGGAGGGTCAGAGAGAGAGGGAGACACAGAATCTGAAACAAGCTCCAGGCTCTGAGCAGTCAGCACAGAGCCCAGCGCGGGGCTTGAACTCACATACCGCGAGATCGTGACCTGAGCCGAAGTCGGACACTTAACGGACTGAGCCACCCAGGCGCCCCCCTTCTTCCCTTTTTAAAAAAAAAAAAATTATTATTTACTTTGAGAGATAAAGCACAAGCGGGGGTGGGGGGTACAGAGAGCGAGAGGGAGAGAATCCCAAGCATCCTCCTCACTATCAGTGAGCCCGATGTGAGGCTCAAGCTCACCAACCACAAGATCATGACCTGAGCCAAAGGCAGACGCTTAACCAACTGAACCACCCAGGCACCCTCCTTCTTCTCTTCTTGACAAACTTGTTGAAAGAATAGTTTACATAGGTTATACTTACCAATTTCATTTCTACAACCTCACCCATACCCTAATCCACTGTTATCTGCTTAATTTCTTCAATATACCCTTGAAATGTTATACATTATGGTCATTAGTGACCTAATTACCAACTCTAATACCTATATTCAGATCATCCCCTTTCTTCTTGAAACTATATATGTTTCCAGAATAAGATTCTTGCCTAAATTTTCAATTATATTTTTGACTGTTTTCTCGTGTTCTGAGTCCTCTTCTCTTCCTACTCTTATAAGTTCCCATATACATGCACTTTACTTTCAGATCTTTATGTCCTAGTCCTGCCTTTCTTCTAAATGTAGAATTATATTTTGGGAGGGTGGCTGGGTGGCTCAGGTTCAGCATCCAACTCTTGATTTCAGCTCCAGTCATGATCTCATGGTCATGAGATTGAGCCCCACATGGGGTTCTGCACTGGGCATGGAGCCTGCTTAGGATTCTCTCTTTCCCTCTCTCTCTCTGTCTCTCCCCTGTTTGCATGCTCACACACTCTCTCAAAAAATATACATGTATATATGAATCTAGAATTATATTTTTTTAATTCTTTCACAGTATTTATTATCCTGCATTGTAATTGTCTATTTACAATCTGTGATGTTCAATATACTTTAATTCCCTGAAAGCAGAAACCATATCTTCCTTTCTCCCCTCTGGTTTTTCTTCCTTCATCATCCAACAGGTCTTCAAAGTAAGTCAGCCTGTGCAGGTAAGTTTTATGAGAAGAGGACATCTGACCAAACACTGGAAGTAAATAAAAGAATGAGGTTTATGGATATCCAGAGAAGAGCATTCCAGACAGAGGGAATAGCCAATGTGAAAGACCTAAGTTATGACTGTGCCTGGTGTGTTCATAGCACACCACAGAAACCAGTGTGCCTAGACTATAGTAGTTGGGTAGGAGATAAAGTCAGAGAACTAACAGATGGCAAAGGTCTTACAGGGCTGCACAAGGACTTTGGATCTTTCTCTGAGTGAAAGTGGGAGCCACTGAGAGCCTTGAGGCATAGAAGTACCATAATCTGACTTGTGTGCCTGTGTATCTGTGTGTTTTTAAATCATTCTGGTGCTATATCAAATATGCTACATCAAGGTGCTACATCAAGACTGTAGGGAGACAAGAATGGCAGTAAGGAGATTAGTTTGCAGGTTTTGCAATAGTCTAGGTAAGAAATGATGGTGCTCTGATGGAGATGGGAGTAATGATGGTGACATTAAGTGGACAGATTCAGATTATGTTTTGAAAATAGAGTTAATTGGATTTTTCTGACAAATAAAAAGAAAGGGATCGAGGATGAGACAGAAGTGTTTGCCCAGAGAACTCTAAGGATGGAGTTTCCATTACCTGAGATGGTTTCAAGGAAAGGAATATAATAATCAGATTGTTCTAAGATGGGTCACTATGGAAGCTAGATAGGGCTGCTTTGAGGGAGAAAGACTGGGGTTAGGTTGTGACAAATTATTAAGTTATTGTAGTAGGCTAGGAAAGAGATAATTAGAGTTTATTTATTTTTGGGAGAGAGAGAAAGAAGGAGGAGCAGAAAGAGAGAGAGAGAGAGAGAGACAGAATCCCAACCACATCCCCACTATCGGTGCAGAGACTGACATGGGGCTTGATCCCATGAATCATGGGATCTCGACCTGAGTTGAGATCAAGAGCCAGATGCTTAACTCACTGAGCCACCCAAGCACCCTTAGGAAAGAGATAATTAGAGTCTGCCTTAGAGCAAGGATAGCTGAGATCAGATGATAGAACAGATTCAAGTAATATTGGAGAGAAAACTATTTTCTTTTTTTTAAATTTTTTTTAACGTTTATTTATTTTTGAGACAGAGAGAGACAGAGCATGAACAGGGGAGGGGCAGAGAGAGAGGGAGACACAGAATCCAAAACAGGCTCCAGGCTCTGAGCTGTCAGCACAGAGCCTGACGCGGGGCTCGAACTCACGGACAGTGAGATCATGACCTGAGCCCAAGTCGGACGTTCAACCAACCAAGCCACCCAGGCGCCCCGAAAACTATTTTCTATATTTATAGATAACTATAGCAAAAAGGAGTCATGTTGAAGAATATACACTTGAAATTTTACTTTGGAAAAAATAAAAACAAAAATCTAACTCAATAGAACTTGTAAATTCTGTCTACATGAGAGTTCAGTGATACGTATCCTTTTTTGTATGCTGGCTTAGAACCATTTTGCTTGGCTAGTTAATTTTTCTTTTCTAAGAACTTATAACATATATTTGCTGAAAAATTATCCCCCAAGGAAAATGATAAAAGGAAAAATTTAATTAAAATGACAGCAATCATCACCAAATATTCATTGAGAATCCACAATATTTCAAAATAGTGATTTATGAATTCCAGGGATTACAATAAAATGCATCTTACCTCTACTTTTTAAAGTAAGCTTTTCATTCAAGTATAATATCCATAAAGATAAGTATACAGATCGTAAATATACAACTCAATGAAGTTTTACAATGTGAACATATCCATGTAACCAGCACCTGGGTGTTGATTACATGACCAGCTCCCAAAACTCCCTCTAGTTCCCTCTGGTCATTATACATCCCTGAGGGTAGTCAGTCTCCTGATTTCCATTCCCATGAAAGAGTTTTGCCAGTTTTCAAGCTTTGTGTAAATAAAATAATACAAGTAGTACTCTATGTATCTGGCTTCTTTCACTTGACATTATGTTTGTGAGATTCAGTCATATTATTCAATGTATTCCATTCATTTTCATCCCTTTATATATTTCAATTGGTTGAAATTCACATAATTAATTTAAGCATTATACTGTTGGTGGACATTTGTGTTATTCTCAATTTTTAGCTATTATGAATAGAACTGCTAGGAACATTCTTGTAGTGTCCTTATTTCTATATCTAGATATCTATAGATATCTATATCTATATATCTATATCTCTGTATCTCTAGGTAAAGAGATATAGGTGTAAGTCTGCTGGGTATATACTGAAAGTAGAATTCCTAGGTTATAAGTTCTGTGTCTATTCAACTTTGATAGATACTGCCAAACAATTTTCCAGAATGTTTGTTACATTGCCTTTATTTTTTCTGTTTAAATGTTTAGAAAATGCTCTGTTCTAGAACCGGTTTGACCTTTTCAGGAAATAATTTGACCATACACCAAAAATTTTGTTATTGTAAGCTGTGTATCTGAGTAGGTTACAAAAGATTCTGACTACATAGGAAACTATTTTAGAAATTTAGTTCACACAAGATATAGTAAGGGAAATAAAAAAGTTAAGGAAAATACAAATAATATGCAGTAATAATTATAATGGTTAAGTTTGTTTTGAGCAGCTACTGGCTTCCCACATGAAGGAAACAAGATGTTCCTACAGAAGAGAGATGCAGCTTCTTTTCCCCAAATGCCTCACCATGGGAGTCCTTGTGTCTCATTGGGCCAAATGCCTATCTCTGAATTGAACCAAATGTCTAGCCATTCTGAAGGCTGGAATGAGGCCAAGTTACCAACTGGAGTAGCTATGTTATGTTTAACATGCTGTTTAGTGCCATATCCTCAGATCTCAATACAATATCTGGCATAGAGTAGGTGCTGAGTATATATTTGTCAAATGGATACATAAACAAATGATTAATAGAAGTAACTGCTAGGAAACATCTGATTGGGAAAGATGAGCCTGAAGATTTATGCTACTGACCTAATCACACCATAAAACTGTACTCTGTCTCTTTGTTCTTTAGTTACATGTGTGACCTGGAATCAGCTGGGTCATCCTGCCCTTCAGGCTTCAAATGAGTTGGCTCAAACCACCATCACCTATGTCCAGGGAAAGCCAATGTTTACACAAATCCCTCCTGAGAATCTTGGAAGAATTTCCACTTTTGTTCATCACTGATGGTTTCATACTCTCAAATCCTTTGCATTAGTTCATCTTGTGAATTATCTTGCCATATTCTGTATGCTCTCCTTTTCCTATACTGTGTGGTCTTGTACTGAACACCAACTCGATTCCTTCAAAATATCACCAATGCAGTACAGTATGTGCAGCAAAGTTTTAAGAAGGTTTAGAATAGTAGAGGAAGCTTACATCCTTGAACCACAGACAACTCACAACTGACTAGTGGACTGTTTTGTTTTAAAATGTCTCTCAGACATACTATCACTAGGAATCTCACTAGTTACTCTTTCTCAGTAGATACTTTTCTCCATGAATTCCAAGCTTCTGACTAATTGCTCAGTCTTCCTTTCCTTGACCCATCTTCTCTTCTTTCAAATGCCTGTTAACTTTATATGCAAAAAGTTTTAATTTTCTGGATTGATCTATTCTACAGCTCTCCATCTCCCACCTTCCATTCTTTCTAGCCTAGCATAGATCTGTTATACAATAGTCAGAACAATTAAATCTCCTGCTCCCACCCCCTCAATAGCATCCCTCATGCTTGAATTAAAACACAACTCCCTTGCCAGCACTACCAAGCCTTACATGCTCTGACCCCTCTTACCTCTCACACTTCATTGCCTTCTACTCTCCTTCTTACTATGTTCCACTGCCCTGGTTTGCTTGTTATTCCTTGAGAATGTTAAGTTCATTCTGCTCTAGGGCTGTTATCCTTGATGCTTCCGTCAGCTTAGATCTTTACAGTTCTGTAACTCATCCATCATCCAGGAATGAGTTGACTCAAACCACTGCTCAAATGCTACTTCCTCAAGAGGGCTTTGCTGAATTACCTATAAAAGTAGCAACCTCCTTCCCCCCATTTTCTCTATAGCCCTTACCATTATTTGTAATCATTAAAAAAAATTAATTTATTGTATGTATGTATATATATGTCTCCTCCAACTAGAACCAATGTGCCATGAGGATAGAGAATTTCCTGCCTTGTTTACTTGTGTATCTCAGGGCCTAAAAATGTACATCCAGGCATTCCATACATATTTGTTGAATAAAGGAATGAATGAGTGAAAGAATACCTTTATGTCACTTTCTCCTTACTGAACTTACAGTTGGACTTCAACTTGTAAATCTGAAGAGATCAATGATTTGGCTGACAATAACATGATTGGCTGGCAACAACAAAAATACAAAGAACAATGGTGGAGACATGCTTCTTGACTTCAGACTATATTACAAAGCTATAATAATCAAAATGGTATGGTATTGGCACAAAAACAGACACATAGCTCAATGGAACAGAATAAAGAGTCCAGAAATAAACCCATGCTTATATGGTCAATTTATTTAATAACAAAGGAGGCAAGAATAGACAATGATGAAAGGACAATCTCTTCAATAAATGGTGTTGGAAAAAACTAGACAGCCACATGCAAAAGAATGAAACTATACCACTGTCTTGCATCATACACAAAAATAAACTCAATACGGATTAAAGACTGGAACAGAAGACCTGTAACCATAAAACTTTAAGAGGAAAACATGGCAGTGGCCCCTTAACATCAATCTTGGCAAGGATTGTTTGGATTTGATGCAAAGAGCAAAGACAGCAAAACAAAAATAAACAAGTGGGACTACATCAAACTAAAAGGCTTCTGTACAGCACAGGAAACCATCAATAAAATGAAAAGACAACCTACTGAATGGGAAAAAAAATTTGCAAATCATATATCTGATAAAGAGTTAGTATCTAAAATATATAAGAAACTCATACAATTCAATAGGAAAAAAATCTGATTAAAAAATGGGCAGAGGATCTTGAATAGATATTTTCCAAAGAAGACATACAGGTGGTCAACAGCAGGTACATAAAGAAGTCCTCAACATCACTAATCATCAGGGAAATACAAATCAAAACCACACTGAGATATCACCTCATACATCTTTAGAATGCCTATTATCAAAAAGATAAGAAATAACAAGTGTTGGTGAGGATGTGGAGAAAAGGAAATCCATGTGCATTTTGGTGGGAATGTAACCTGGTGCAGCCACTATGAAATCAGTATGTAGTTTCCTAAAAAATTAAAAATAGAACTAGCATATGATCCAGTTATTCCAAGTCTGGGCATTTATTCAAAGGAAATGAAAACACTAAAGTATATGGAAGCAACCTAAGTGTCTATTGATAGATGGATTTTAAAATGTGATATTATATATATTTACAATGGAATATTATCTAGCCATTAAAAAAAAGAAGAAGGAAATATTGCCCTTTGTGACAACATGCATGAACCTTAAGGGTGTTATGATAAGGCAGAAAAGACAAATACCATGTAATCTCATTTATATATGGAATCTAAAAACAAAACAAACAAAACACCAAGTTCATAGACATAGAAAACAGATTAGTGTTTGCCAAAGGTAGGGGGTGGGAGGTGGGTGAAATGGGTTCAGTTATAAAATAAGTAAGTCATGGGGATGTAACATACAACATGGTGACTACAGTTAATAACGCTGTATTATATATTTGAAAGTTTCTAAGACAGCAAATCTTAAAAATCCTTACCACAAGAAAAATAATTTGTAATTATGCAGAGTAATGGATGTTAACTAGACTTACTGTAGTGATCACTTTGCAATGTGTATAAATGTTGAATCATTGTATCATACACCTTAAACTTGTATAATGTCAATTATAATGTCAATTATATCTCAATCTAAAAGAAAAGGACTTTAGAGAATGTTACTAGCAGAACTGTTATAAAAAAATGCTAAAGAAAGTTTTTCAGGCAAAATTTTTCAGGAAATTATGTCAGATGATAATTTGGATCTACACACACAAAAAATGAAGAGCTCTGCAAACAGTAAACATATGAATAAATAGAAAACATTTCTTCTTACTTTGGACTTTATTAACAGATATTTGGCTAATGCAAAAATGATAACAATGAATTTTCAAGTTTATAGTGCATTTGGCCCTTGAACAACATGGGTTTGAACTGCACAGGTCTACTTTTCTAGACTTTTTAGATGAACGCAGTACAGTACTGTAAATGTATCTTCTTTATGATTTTCTTTTTTTTTTTTTGAGTTTACATATTTACTTTGAGAAAGACAAAGAGAGAGAGAAAGCATGGGTGCAAGTGGGGGAGGGGCAGAGAGACAGAGGAAGAGAGAGAATCCCAAGCAGGCTCCACACTGTCAGCTCAGAGCCTGACACCAGGCTCCATCTCATGAACTGCAAGATCATGTTCTGAACTGAGATCAAGAGTCGGACCCTTAACTGACAGAGCTACCCAGGTGCCCCTCTTTATGATTTTCTTAATGACATTTTCATTTTCTAGCTTACTTTATAGCAAGAATACAGTATATAATACATAGAGCATACAAACTATGTGTTGTTGATTATTTATACTATCAGTAAGGCTTCCAGTTAACAGTAGACTATTAGAAGTTAAGTTGAGGTGACCAAAAATTATACATGAAGTTTGGACTATGCCTCTAATCCCACATTGTTCAAGGGTCAACTATATATGTAAAAGTAAAATGTATGACAACAATAGCAACCTTCTGGTGGTTACTGATCCTAGGACTGACCACCACCCTCTCACAGGTCTTGTTAACCTTCCTACCATTGCTCTGTGTAATGCAGTCTCTCCTCTGCACTACATGGACACCAGCATCCCTTTTAACAACAAAGGAGCTCCCTCAGTGGGTCTGATGTGGTGGATGCTGGCTCGGAAGTTCTGTGTATGCATGGCATGCACCACATTCCATGAACACCCATAGGAGGTCACCCTTAATCTCTACCTCTACAGAAATCCTGAAGAGATTAAAAGGAAGAGCTCGTCACTGCTTCAAAGGCTGTGACCAAGAAGGAATTTCAAGGTGAATGGACTGCTCCAGCTCCTAAGTTCACTGCTACTCAACCTGAAGTCTTGGACTGGTCTGAAGGCATTATAGGTGCCCTCTGGGTCTATTCAGCAGTTCCCTACTGAGGACTGGAGCACTTAGCCTGCCACTGAAGACTGGTCTGCAGCTCCCACTACTCAGGCCACTGAATTGATAGGAATAATCACTGAGTGGTCTTAAGCTGCTTTTCCACAAAGACAAACAAAATGGAAACAAGGTTGATGGAAAATAAACAATTTCTAAAAAACAAAAAAGGAAAGAAAGAAAGAAAGAAAGAAAGAAAGAAAGAAAGAAAGAAAAAGGAAAAGAAAGATGGAATGGCTATATTAATATCCTAAAAATAGATTTTAGAGCAAAGAATAATACCAGGGATGAAGAAGGTAATTTCACAATGAGGGATAAATTTACCAAGAGGACATAACAATACTAAAGATATATGCACTTAAAAAGATGGCTTCAAAGTACTAAAAGAATATAATACATATGAAACAAAATTGATATAACTGAAGGAGAAATAAAAAAAATCCAAAATTATAGTTGGAGAGTTCAACAGCTCTCTTTCAATAGTTGAGAGAACAAGTAAACAGAAAATTAAAAAAATGTAAAAGATGTAACTACCAAAATTTTTACCTAATTGACATTTACAAAACACTCTACCCAACAACAGCAGAAAATTACATATTCTTTTCAAGTGCACAACACTTGAAAGTCACCAAGAAAGGATATATTCTGGGTCAGAAAATAAGTCTCATAATTTTAAATCAATTAAAATCATAAAAAGTGTATTCTTTGACCACAATGATATTGTATTTAAAAGCAATAATAGACAGCTCTACGGAAAATCTACAAAGACTTGGAAATCAATCAAAACACTTCAAACAAACCATGGGTCAATGAAGAATTCACAGATGAAATTGGAAAATATCCTGAAGTTAATAAAAACAAAAAATACAATATACCCAAGGATGTGGGATGAACTAACACAGTGCTTAAAGGTTAATTTACAGCATTAGCTACTTGCTTAGAAGAGTAAAGATTTCAAATAAATAATCTAAGTGTCTACATTAAGAAACTAGAAAAAGAGTAAATTAAACGCCAAGTTAACAAAAGAAAAGAAAGATCAGACCAGATATCAATGATATATAAAACAGTAAAACAATACAGAAAATCAACAAAAACAAAACAAAAACTCGTTCTTTGAAATTATTAATAAAATTGATAAAACTCTCACCCAGGTGTTGGTAAATTATGGCCAATGGATGAAGTCCAGTCTGTAACCTGATTTTGTATATCTGCAAGCTACAAATACTTTTTACATTAAAAAACATTTTTGTAATGTTTATTTGTTTTTGAGAGAGAGAGAGAGAGAGAGAGCAAGTGCACAAGCTGGGGAGGGACAGAGAGAGAGAGGGAGACAGAGAATCTGAAGTGGGCTTTGTGCTGACAGCAGAGTCCGATGTGGGGCTCAAACCCACAAACCCTGAGATCATGACCTGAGCCGAAGTCAGATGCTTAGTTGACTGAGCCACCCAGACGCCCCCGTTTTACATTTAAAAAAGATTTTTACATTTTAATAGGAGGAAGGGGTGGAGGGTGGCAATAAGAAGGAAGAAGAAGCCTAAAGTAGTTAATATATGACATTATAGAGAAAGAAGTTTGCCAGTCTCTAATCTAGCCAGACAGACACATTACTACAGTTCCTACTGACATTAAATAGATAACTGGAAATATTATTGTCTGCCAATAAATTCAGCAATTTAGAATTAGTATTATTTCTTCCTTAAATGCTTAGCAGAATTAACTATTGAAGCTGGATATAAAGTTCTCTTCATGGGAAGATTTTTTTTTTAACTACACATTCAATGTCTTTCATACATACTCAGATTTTAAGTTTATTTGAAAATTTTTCAAAAGACACAAACTATTAAAGCTTACCCAAAAAACAAAAAGGAAATAAATCATCTGAATATCTATTAAAGATACTGAATTTGTAGTTAAAAAAAATCTCCCCACAAAGAGAACTTTATGTCCAGCTTCAATAGTTAATTCTACTAAACATTTAAGGAAGAAATAATACTAATTCCATATAAACTCCTAGGAAATAGAAGAGGATAGAGTTCCCTTTAACTCATTTATAAGGCCAGTACTGACCTGATCCAATACTAAAGATACTATAAGGGAAAAAAAATCACAGGATATTAAAATAAATGTACCAAGTCTAAGTGTTAGTCCTTTCAAGAATTCAAGGTTTGTTTAATGTTTGAGACTCATTTAGTGTGAATTTAGTGAATTAACAGACTACAATGAAGGATCAGTAGAGGAGGATATAGCAAGTTGCTCAGTGGGCATGAAGTTAGTTATACAGGATGAGTAAGTTTCAGAGATCTGCTATAGAGCATGGTACCTATTGTTAATAATAAGGTGTGGTACACTTAAAAAATTTTTAAGAGAGTAGATCTCATGTTAACTGTTCTTACCACAAAACGAAGAGACACAAGAAAACTTTTGGAGGTAATGAATATGTTTATTACCTCGATTGTGATGATGGTAACACAAGTATATACATATGTCCAAACTCATAAAATTGTATATATTAATTATGTGCAGTTTTCTGTATATCAACTATACATCAATAAAGCTGGAAAGAAAAAGGATATATTACATAGTCCTCTCAAGAGGCAAATACACACAAAACTTGGGAAATTTAATACCCATTTTTGATTAAAAACTTTCAGTAATTTAGAAATAAAAGAAAACTCCCTTAACCTAATAAGGGATCTATATAAAAAAACATGCAGCTAATAGCGTAAGGATAGACATATATTGCTTCTATTGGATAGAGAACCCATAAAGATATCCACACATACATCATCAATTGATTTTCATGATCTGAGATAAAACAATCAGGAAAGAGGAGTCTTTCCAATAAATGATGCTGGAAAACAATAGACATCCACATACAAAACAATGAACACATTCCATATTTTATGTCATCTATAAAACTTAATTATAAATGTATCATAAACCAATAAGTAAGCACTAATATTATAAAATTTCTGGGAGAAAATACAAAAGAAAATCATTGCCATCTTGAGTAAGTAAAATATTTCTTAAATATGACACTGAAAGAATGAGCCATAAAAAAATTCAAAAGCCTAAATTGTAAATTTAGACTTCTAAATTTAAGAAGTCAGACACGAAGGCTCTCTACTGTATGATTTCATTAGAAAAGGCAACATTTAGTGACAAAAGCAGATTAGTGTCTTACAGGAGCTGGGGCTGGGGGAAGAATAATGAGTGCAAACGGGAATGTTTTTGAGGTGATAAAGTTCTATAACCTGATTGCAATGATGATAACACAATTGTATACATTTGTCAGATGGGAGGTACAGGCTTCCAGGTATGGAATGAATAAGCCATGGGGATGAAGCACAACATAAGGAATATAGTCAATTGTATCATAATAGCGTGGTATGGTGACAGATGGTAGCTACACTGGTGAGCACAGCATAATGCACAGAGTTGTTGAATCACTATGTTGTACACATGAAACTACTGTAACATTGTGTGTCAAATATATAGCAATTAAAGAAATGTAAGGCAAAAGTATTGAAATGTATACTTAAAAAAGATTAATGTTCTTGCATCTAAAATACAGACAATTCTTTTTAAAAAGATAATTCTAAGTAAGATACTTTAATAAAATAAGAATATAGAAAAGTATATTAGTATTTCTTGGATACCTCTAAAATTTTGTAAACCTTGAAAACTATAATCTGGCCTCAGGTTCTACCTTTTGAGTTCCAAGTAAAGCCATTTGTTTTGTTGGCTTTGTTAGAATGAAATATGGAATTAAAGAAATATCATGGGGGAACAGAAAACAATTAATGAGCCATTCGCACAATGAACATCCATTTCATAGGAAAGAAAATAAGCTCAGACCATAAAAAAGAAGGAAATCCAGCCATTTGCAACAAATGGATGGACCTTGAGGCTGTTATGCTAAGTGAGATAAGTAAGACAAAGAAAGACAAGTACCATATGATCTCACATGTGGAATCTAAAGAAACCAAACTCATAGGAACAGAGATCAGATTAGTGGTTGCCAGAGTTGGGGAGTAGGATTGGTGAATGTGGTCAAAAGTACAAACTTCCAGTTATAAAATAAATAAGTCCTGGGGATGTGTAATGTGTAACATGGTGACTCTAGTTAACAATACTGTATTATATATTTGAAAGTTGCTGAGGGAGTAGATCTTAAAAGTTGTCATCATAGAAAAACAATTTTGTAACCATGTGAAGTGATGGATATTAACTAAACTTACTGTGATCATTTTGCAATATATAAATATATCAAATAATTATGTTGCACACCTAGAACTTATACAATGCTATGTATGTCAATTACACCTCAATAAAACTGGAAGGGGAAAAAAAAGAAAACAGTCTCAGAGAATTTAAGCCACTTTTGTGGGAAAGCCACACTGAAGGTAGCAGAGGTGATAATATGGCTCAGCCTAAGGTTTCTAGAACTGAGCTGGTGTTCTTTCTCTTCATCATGTTGTCTTCACATGACCAAGACGTCCAAAAAGAAGATGAGGCAATAATAACGTTCAAAACTGAGTTTTCTTTATTTGAGGGCTTAGGTGGGGGGGAACGAAATACTTTAAGCACACAAGCAATGTAGGACATTAAAATCAGACAGAATTGGAGTAAGACCTCTTGTCAGTAATTTACCCACAACCTTCAGAGAGGTAAATCTCTCTAGAAGTCAGTTCCTTTCCTGAAATAACAATGTATTTCTTACAAGGATATTATGATGCTTAGAGGTATGATATGTAGAGCTTAGTGTAACATCTTAACAAGTAGTTAAGTCTACTGTATAATTTTGCACACTTAGTGAAATGGAAGTGTTCTCTGTTAAACTAAATTTAAGGAAGTGAGTTAAATGGTTTTCTTCACATCAACATTTCTTAGACCCTTCAATATACATTTTTAACCTCCAAGAAGGGAAACATGCATAAATTATTTCTTGTATTTTCTCATAACTAAATCATGGTTCCACACTACATGAATTTTAAGACTCTGCCTTTTAAAAAGGCACATGTCTTTCCTAATTTGTTGTCCAATGTTTTCTGGCCTGTTCCTCTTGAGCATTTAAACAAGTAAAGCATGGGCTTTATGGTCAAATTTCTGCCACATCACTTCCTAGCCACATAACCTGGGCCCAGTATAATGCTCAGTTTCCTCATCTGTAAAATGAAGATAATAGCCTAACGTAAAGGGCCACTGTAGAGATTAAATGAGTTCGTAAATGTTAAGCATTTGGCACAGTGCCCAGCACATCATAAGTACTCAATAATTGTTAGTTATCACCCACCTTTGGTGTCTGGAGTTAGGAAGAAGGCTGCAGTTCAAAGTAGCCACAAAGAGAAATTGAACTGATTAGTGCTGCTCAAATAAGCAATGACTCTTCCCCTGAATACGTAGGTATCTGCTGGCTGACCGCACTCCACTTGTTGCATGCTCAGGGTGTGCCTGGACAGGAGACCCAGAACATTCACAACTACCTTAGGCATGAAGAAAAAATTTTATGCCTGCAGGTCTACCTGGCTACCTTCTAGCCAGGATGTGACCTCCATGATCTCTGTGATGACATGATATTATTGGATAGCGTTTGCTTTCTAGTTAACTGGAAGGAGTTCAGAGGAGGGCAACCAAGTTAATAAAAGGTTTGGAAATGAAACCCTATGAGAGCAGATGAAAAACCTGGGCATGTTCAGTCTAGAGAACAGGCATAGCAGCAGCATAGGTACACCATGTCATGGAGAAGACAGATTCATTATTCTCGGCTATGGATGAGGTTACCACAGATGACATGGGGTTTAGATTTGCCCTGAAACATTTTGGAGAAAATGAATACACTTCACAATGAAGTATAAGACAATATAGGGGATGCCTAGGATGACTATTAAATTATTTTCAAGAGGAATGAGTTTAGGACCACAGTAATTGACCAACTGGTCTCTTGGAGTAAATCAAAGACAAAGAAACCAACCAAACAAGAATGGAAAAGATTGTCTAAATGTAGTAGGCAAGTTTCTTTGGTTGTAAACAACACTTCAACTGGCCAATTTTTTTGCAGAAGAGGATTTTAATAGGACATGAGTTTCTCAAAGTACTGAGTTTGAAAGAAGATACCAATTGAGGCAGCTCTTAGAGGTCCAGACAGCAGGAATCAATGAACAATCTCCTCAGATGTCAGTAAATTCAAGATTCAAAGTCCCAAAGAAAATGTGGTTGGCTTAGTCCAGTGATATGTCCAACCTTTGCTTACACTAGAACAGAGACTTTGATTGACAATTATACCAAAAGACAGGTAAGAAAATATGTTACCAAAAGAAGGTAAAATAAATGCTAGGTAGAAAAACAAAACAAAGAAAGCCTATTCCATTCTGTGAATTCATATGAAATGTTATAACTATCCTTTATTGAGTACTTAATATAAAATGTGAGAACAATGAGTCTTAGAGGGGTTTTAAAAGGAACTCATATAGGGTCACAGAGCTAATAATCAGTGGAGAAGAAACTCAAATTATAAATTAATACAACATAGTGCTTTCCTGTTCATCCTTTTCATAATCTCTGTTATCACTGACACTCCTTAAAGCAACTTTAGCCCCAGTCACCAACAAAAAAGAGGCATTATGATCCTCTTTCATTCTAAGGCATTATGATCCAACACAAGACTGAAAGCTCTTGTTCCTTATCATGTACCTGTCATTACCATACAGGCCCCAAATTTGGAGGACCTGGGAAGGGAAATCTGGGGGTCAATTCCCTTACAATTGGCAAGGTTTGGATTTGAGGATTTTGGAATAAAGATTATTGGAAACAACCCTTCCAGCATCAGAACTCTCCTTATCCTCCTAAGGATCTTGAAAAGTACCTTGAAGCACCACATCAAGCTATCACACATAGACCAATTATTTCAAAAGGAGTGGTATAAAGTGAGGTTTCTCTCTATATTGTCCCATACAACCAGACTGTAACTCTCTGGTGGGTAGGAACCATGCTTCTTTATAGCCACTACAAACAGTGGGCATTTAATTATGTGGATAAAAACAAATATAGTGAAGATAGGATTATGATGACTTTGGCTTTACCAGTTTTAGAACTAGGTTAAACCTCCCACTTTTGTGGCCTATAATCTTAAAGGATCAGATTCTATGCAACCAAATCAGAGTTGTGAAAAGTTAAAAAAAAAATCATTATGTATGTGGAGTCAAGAAATATTACAGTGTTATTGAACTTCAGCATTAGAAAGATTGAAAAAAGGAAAAGCTGTCCAGTCCAGTTTAGTGGTTAGATCACAGCCTTTGGAATTAACCAGATCTGGGCTCAAATCCAAGCTCATCTACACCTTTTGCAAATGACCTTCTAAACTTCAGTTCCTTTGTTAGCAAATACAAGGGCTATCAATTTTGTAGAGAAGATTAAATGAGATTATGTGTGTAGCGCCCTTAGCTTGGTCCTCCCATCAGTAAGGCTGAGCAAATATTAGTCATTATTTCAATACATTCATACGTATCTTTTTACTCCTACTACAATTGTGTGCCTGGGGCCTGGAGTAGGGTGGGCTGGACTTGATTTGAAAGTTACTGAATAGTCTTAGAGGTTTTAGGCTAAAATTCTTATACATAATATCATAATTTCTGAACCGACTTCATAGCTACTCTAGTTAATATCTTATATATGCTTATTGTTGTCACTGAAAATTATGTCTAATAATTTTTCACTTTTTATATCTGAGCAATTTTATTGCAATGTAATTCAATATGCTTTTATTCATTATCTTTTCTGGGCCAAGCACTGCAATAGGAACTAGAAATAAACCTTTAAGTTGCTGTGAATCCAGAAGTAACAATAAGCTGCAAACAGCATGAAAAAAATATATCACATATTAGAAGAAAAGTTACCCTGTAACTAAATTATGCAGAGATTAATAAAATGAAAAAAAAAAAGACAACAGGTATGAAAAACAGTCCTAGAAAAATTTTTATATATTATGTTACAATATACACCAAATATATAAGTTAAATTCCAGAAGAAAATACAGCAAATGGACACAAAGCTAACATAAAAACCTGCAGAAGAACTTTGATCTGAACCATAGGAAGATTTAGAGTTTAGAATTTTGGATTTAAAAAGTTTGTAAAGTATGTGGCAACATTAATGAAATGACAACTGGGTCAATATTTTCAATTTCAAAGGAAAAGAAAAATTCCACAAGCCTCACGTAGGTAAATAAAAACCAGTTTCTTAGGAAAGGAAAACTTTCCAGTTATCATTGTCTTTATCCCGACATCAATAAATCCCTAAATTTGTACTCATCCCTACTGTTTCTAAATTATAAAATCAATAGCAAGACTATTCTTGGGGATATAAGGATCAAGAAAGACAAGAAATCATTTATCCGTTCTGATATTTTTAATTGAAAATACAGACTAGCTGACCTAGAGATTCATAAAAAGAACAAAGACAAAAAATATTTAGTAAGCTTAATGTAAATGTCAAAAGTAAGCTTTGAAAGTATAAATAAATTATTCGATCATTATAAAAATCAGGGCAGTAAGTCAACTGAGTAGGGAAAAAGAGGAAATCAAACAACGCTACATTTTTATTTTATGCAGGGACATTAATAGTTTTAAATAAAGAGTTTTTAAAAGATATAAAATATTTAACACATGATGAGCTCGCATTCAAACCAAAGGAAAAAGGGATTACTCAACTTCTGGTTCAGACTACCAGCTAACTAGGGGCGCCTGGGTGGCTCAGTCTGTTAAGTGTCCGACTCTTGATTTTCACTCATGTCATGATCTCATGGTTGGGGAGATAGATCTCCTGAGTCCAGTTCTGCACAGACAGTGCAGAGCCTGCTTGGGATCTTCTCTCTCCCTCTTTCTCTGCCCCTCCCCTACTTGCATGCTCTTTCTCTCAAAAACAAACTTTAAAAAAAAAAAAAAAAAAAAAGACTACCAGGTAACTAAAGAGAGAAAATATAAAGTCAAATTACCACAACATACAGCAACTGAAATGAATCTCAGAGAGACTAAAGATTAAAATGCAAAAAATAAAATAATTATACTAGAATGAAATCTAAGTGGCTCTATGGTCTTAGGAGAGAAAAACTTTTCAATGCGTTATATCAAAGACCAAAATATAAATGAAGAGGCTGATAAGTGTGACTATAAAAATCTTTTTTATTTTTTTGTACTTAAAAGAAACTCCATGTAAAAAATTGAAAGACAATAAACCAGAGGAAATTATTTGCAGAGTAAATGCCAGAGGTTAGCGGATTTAACATATAGAAATTTTATTAATAAATAAGAAAATGACAAATATCTCAATTAAAACACACACACATTCACAAAGGGTATACTTGAGCAATTGACAAAAAGAAATACAAACACTTAGTAAATATAGAAAAAAAATTCCAATCTGATAATATTTAAAAGCACAGTAAATAAAAGTATGTTGACCTGTGCAAAGTGAAAACAATAAATGAGGAAATTTTAATGGTGTTTATTTTAAAAACTCAGGACACAAAACAGATACTCAGCAAATATGTGCTGAATATTTTTCCCCCAACACCTTTTATTTCTCAAATTCTTCTCTGAAAATAAGTGTCAATTTGACACTGTGCAGGACATGAAGATCAAAATATTGCTTCATTATTTCATTCTACTATTAATGGTTGGTTGCTTCTCTTCTTTGCTTGGTTCTCTTAACATGGAAAACCTATAATCACGTTGATACTTTAAAATATGATTCATTGCAACTCCATTGTAACTAAAACTGTACACCCTTAAAAGTCAATATAATTAGAAAATTAGTTTGTGGGTATAAGTTACACCTTTACAATTATGCCCTGACTTGACTGGTTTAGGACAACTCAAATTGTGTTATATGTCTGTGTGTTTTCCTTTTAAAAATTTCATTTGGTAAAGACAACTCAAAATGTTTTGCATATATTTTAATTCCCTTTTCAGGAAGAAGAGGGGGGGATATGCCCATTCCAGACTCCACCCTGCCCCTGCAAGCCCCCAGGCCACGGTTGCAAAATTTGAAGAAATTTACCATCTTCACTTTGGATTAATCTCTAGCCAGATTAATTAATTCCTCCCTTGAAAGATCCCAGGAACTCCAGCCTAGCCTTGATTCCTAGCCAATTGGAGGATACTGGGAAGGCAGGGTCAGAACCATGATTAACCCAGTGAAACAGATATACTCTGATGTAGGCTCAGAAAAAAAGTAGGCTCAGTTGTCCTTCGGATCACTTGAAAGTGACTAGGCTTCTCTAAAAATCCTATAAACCTAAGGCATCTGAATCCTGTGTACGCAAGACCCACTTATTTCTAGATTCAATACTCAGAGGATTGGATGAGATCATAATGCCTTTAGAAAGTGAAAGGAAGAGTTGAAGATTAGTAAATACGTTAGTTTTAGAATCAGCAGGAATGAAACGAGAAAACGTTTGAACAGACTCAGTGGGCAGCAAGTAAAAGTCTATTATAACAAACCTATGAATCTGACAAATAATTTCATGAAAGGGTAGTTTTATGATGATGGATATATTGCTGGAAATAATGTTCACAGAGAAACATTATTGGAGAAAAGGGAATCAATGTCAGGAATAAGTTGTAAATTAGGGGAAAAATAGTTGAAGGGAAAGGGAGATTTCAACTTCAGACAGCTCTCCCATTTTATTATTCCTAATGCCAGCCCCAGATTTTTCCTTTTCAGGCATGGGGGATGGAGGGAAGTGCAATGTTCTGTTTTGGTGGATTGTTTGAGATTTATTATTGTTGCTGTTGTTGTTGTTTTTGTTGTTATTTATTATTATTATTATTCTTTCCTTGTGGGGATGGTTAGAGGTTAGAATGTTTGATGTGGGAAAAGGGAAAGAAAGTTGAAAAGTTCTTACTAGCTAATGGCAGGACGTCAGGTCTGTTAAGCTGTATGTTGCAATAAGTTTTTTAGCCTTTCTCCCCAGTGCCAACTGTCAACAATTAGTTAACTTTATTATACAGACTGGCAGGCGCATGGAGGGAGACTAATAAAAATATTTTTGAGTTTATTATGGAGAAAACATTTCAATTACTTTCTGAAAAGTACTGTTATCATAGACCAATGTCTGTCAGGTCATATAAACAGCTTTACTCTAAAGAACGTTTTCTTTTAAAGGGATCTATTGTCATGGAACTTTATTTATCTGCAAAACCAGAGACTTATCAGTGAAGGATATAAGAATGTGAAGCTTGTGATGTGTTATCCAGAAGAAATAATTAAAAAGATGTCTTCAGGGGTGCCTGGGTGTCTCAGTCAGTAGTGTCCGACTTTGGCTTAGGTCATGATCTCATGGTTAGTGAGTTCAAGCCTCCTGTAGGGCTCTGTGCTGACAGCTTGGAGCCTGGAGCCTGCTTTGAGTCCTGTGTCTCCCTCTCTCTGCCCCCCTCCCCGCTCACACTCTGTCTGTCTCTCTCTCTTTCTCTCTCTTTTTCAAAAATAAACATTAAGAAGAAATTTTTTTAAAGATGTCTTCAAATGTATCTAAAAATAAGGTTAGTTTTAATAGAATAAAAGCAAATTGTACAAATCAATAATTTATAAGCATTTTTGTTTTTAATCACTTGAAACTATCTAAAGCTTGGAAGAAAAAAACAATTTTAAGACCTATGCTGATTTTATTAAATATTTATTCAGGCTTATAAAACATCTTCTGTATATAACACACACGCACATACATCCAGTCTAATGGCTGCTCTTGAGGATTCAAGAATGTAAAAATTCCTATAAGACATTTACCAAATAGTGGGATCAATATCAACTTTCTTTTTTAAATTATTTTTTAAATGTTTTATGTTATTTTTTGAGAGACAGAGACAGAGCACGAGCAGGAGAGGGGCACAGAGAGAGAGGGAGACACAGAACCCGCAGCAGCCTCCAGGCTCTGAGCGGTCAGCATAGAGCCTGAGGTGGGGCTCGAACCCACGAATGCAAGATCATGACCTGAGCCAAAGTCAGATGCTCAACCGATTGAGCCACCCAGGTGCCCCGCAGTTATCAGTTTTCTGATTTCTTTTCAGTTGGATCTATTTTTTGTTCTTTTCTTTTTTCAGTAGTGCTACTACCTGCTGAGGAATCCAAGATAGCCATTTCAGTAATGGAAAAAGCCTAACAGTGACATATCAATTAATAAATCTCAGGAGAATTTCCTCATTGTGCCTCAGAGTTATATTCCTTTACTCTAATATAATAAACCGATTGTACTGGACCACATCTACCCATTGGCTTTACTCAGTGGTTATAATGCTTTTGACACAATAATTTTTATTAATTTAACATGTTTCGATCTTTGAGGCACTAAGGCAATAAGGCAATGGCAACTGAACATAAATTCCAATAAAAACATCTTTTAGTAAAGAAATCAAAGATAACAGTGTACTTCAATAGATAACACTATTCCATCCATAGAAAGGAAGAATTTCTGTTTTCTGAGGGATTTTTGAGGCACATTTCTTGTGGGTTAGCCACTAGAGGGCATCATGTTGCTATACACTTTAAAAATACTTTGACTATTGATTACTCTTGAATTGATTACTCTCAAAACACTGTCTTTCGTACTCACACTTCTCATTTAAATGGATAAAATGCAGTGGTAAAAAAACAAACTCATCTTTCTTCCATTAAATCTTAAGAACATTTGACAGAACTGGAGAAGAACCAAAGCTCTATCTATATTACCAAATCCAGTGGATTACAACTGAAAGAATTCATCTGAGAAAAGAGTGGATGTGGCCGACAGAAAATGGAACACTTCACTGGGATTCTTGAAAGTAAGTAAAAGTCTTAAAAATTCATTCCTTGTTTCACCATGTTTTCATCATAAGCATTATAAACCAAGAACCAACATTCAAATAATTGCTACTCTGGAGATAGCCATGCTCAAAGTTCAACTTGTATTTCTCATAAAATGTAACATGGTGATTGCTACTTCTTCATATAAGATCTTTGGATGTTAGCCAATAGTTCATCTTTAACCTTCCAGTTTGAGAGAAATGGTTGAGTGTTGTTAGAAGTTGGGCTTGAATTCAGTTGATATCTGACTTCTTTGATTTCTTTCACATAAGTTTCATGAAAACATTTGGCTAAAGATGGTCAGGCTACAGGCTACATTGCCTTTTTGTGATGAATGAATAGCCTTAACTTTAACAGGGACTGCAACAAATTACTTTACCTAATATTTCTCAAGAAACGTGAGCTAATGCTGCTTTAACTATGTTTTATTTGCTTATTTCTTTAATTAATAAGCTTTATTTTTTTAGACGGGTTTGTGGTTCACAGCAAATTTGAGTAGAAAATACAGAGAGTTCTCATATCCCCTGTACAACCTCCCACACATGTACAACCTCCCCAACTAGCAACATCCTGTACCACAGTAGTACATTTGTTACAACTGATGAAACTACACTGACACATCATTACTGCCCAAAGTCCATAGTTTACATTACAGTTCACTTTTGGTGAAACAATGAGTTTGACAAATGTTTAATGGCATGTAACCACCATTGTAATATCACACAGAATATTTTCACTGCTCTAAAAAAATTTTTATGCTCTGCCTATTCATCCCTCCCCTCTCACTCCTAATCCCTAACCCTTGGCAACCACTGATCTTTTTACTGTCTTTAAAGTTTGCCTTTTCTAGGACATCACATATTTGGAAAGATATAGTATGCAGCCTTTTCAGACTATTTTCTTTCACTTAAGTAATATGCATTTTAGTTTCCCCATGTCCTTTCATGGCTTCACAGCTCACTTCTTTTTAGTGCTGAATAACAGTCCATTGCCTGGATGTACTACAATTTGTCTATCCATTCACCTCCCAGAGAACAAAGTTGGTTGCTTCCAAATTTTGTCAATTATGAATAAAGTTGTTATAAACATTTGTATGCAGATTTTTGTGCAGACATAAGTGTTCAATTCATTTGGGTATTTTGTTTTGCTTTTAGCCAATCTGAGCTCTTTGAGCCATGCTTCCTTACAGTAGCTAATGCTTGGCCATTTTGGTTCTGTTGACTCATAAAAAGCCACGTGGCATTAGAACTGGAAGAGAATTTGGTTGGCTAATCCAATCACTCAATCTATACTTCAGAAAATTCAGGCACACATGGGAACTCATTGTTATTCTATTCTTTTTTAAAAGCCAAATATTCCTTGGTTCTGTTTTTTGTTTTGCCTTGAGATGTTTTAAAAATACGGCCTCATGGGGCGCCTGGGTGGCGCAGTCGGTTAAGCGTCCGACTTCAGCCAGGTCACGATCTCGCGGTCCGTGAGTTCGAGCCCCGCGTCAGGCTCTGGGCTGATGGCTCGGAGCCTGGAGCCTGTTTCCGATTCTGTGTCTCCCTCTCTCTCTGCCCCTCCCCCGTTCATGCTCTGTCTCTCTCTGTCCCAAAAATAAATAAAAAACGTTGAAAAAAAAAAAATACGGCCTCATTACTTTTTAAATAGTTTTATTTATTTCTTGAGAGAGAGAGAGAGCATAAGAGCAAAGGAGGAGCAGAGAGAGAGAGGGGGAGAGAGAATCCTGAGCAGGCTCTGCACTACCAGCACAGAGCCTGACATGGGGCTCAAACTCCTGAACCACGAGATCATGACCTGAGCCAAAATCAAGAGTCAGCTGTTTAACTGACTGAGCCACCGAAGCACCCCAGCCACATTACTTTTTGAATGATTAGTAAATCTTAAAGATCTCTTGTCCCTTGGGTTCAGTCTCAGATTTTACCATTAGCTTTTTCAGAAAAAAAATAAATAAATAAACATTAAAAAAATACAGCAAATAACTTTTGAAATGCAAAGCTTGGAATGGGAATGGGCATGGGGAAGAAACACTATTTTAACAGTAAGCATTTGGTTAAAAGGTAGGCCCAAGTTGATGGCTCTTCTTCAATGCTGCTGCAGACCATTCTCATCCTATTAACTGTTCAACTGGCCACCAGCCTCCCAGTCCCTAAAAAACCCTCACAGCAGGGTACTGGCCTCCAATCTGGAAAATCAGACAGATTAGTGTAACTGGATGCTAAATGAGAACTCTCCTGTTATCTCCCTTTCAGCAGAGGTCGCCAAAGCTGATAGACCTAGGTGACAACTATGCCCACCTTCTTTTTTTTTTTTTTTTTTTGATGTTTATTTATTATTTTGAAAAAGAGAGAGAGACGGTATGATAAGGGGAGGGGCAGAGAGAGGGAGACACAGAATCTGAAGCAGGCTCTAGGCTCTGAGCCATCAGCACAGAGCCCGATGCAGCATTTAAACTCCCAGACCACAAGATCATGACCTGAGCTGAAGTTGGATGCCTAACCGACCGAGCCACCCAGGTGCCTCTCACCTCAACAGAACTTGCCAAAGAAGTGGCTCTTACCTCAGCCTGATCAGAAAAGGGTTTCTTTGAAGGTCATTTTTGGAGGAGAGTATGGTGTGTCCCTAAATTCACAATGAACAAAGATCCACTTGTAGAGAGTGTGGGTCTTGTCAGGAAGGGATACTGACATTTTACCAACTCACACACCTCCTAGGTCAGAGAGATTCAGGAGAGAGCCTGGTTGGTTACAGAGTTCTTGGGAAAACTTGGCCTGGATTTCCCAAAATATGGAGACAAGTATCCATTCTTACCTGTTAGAGTTTAAAAAATAGAAAAAGACTGTGTGGGTGCCCTGTCAGTTGGAAAAGCTGGGCTGGCATGGCAAGCAATCAGCCAGAGGGCCATCCCCTGCTCTAGGAATGGTAGTGTTGGATCTCCTCTGGGGAAGAGAGGAGTGGTCTCATCAAGAACCCACAAAAGCACCTGCATTAGTCAGCACAAGTGCTTGCAAAATATTAGGAAGAACTGAAGGAGCAAGCCTCTCAGGATAATTTGTAGAATGATACAGAACTGACTAACTGGGGGAGCTAGCACTTCTGAGGTCACCACTCAAGCTAGAAGTAAAATCCTTATCTACCACTACTTTTCTACATACAAGAATATGGAGATGGACACGGGAGCACTGCTGCAGGAAAGCTTCATGTTTCCACCATATTGACTTATTAGAAACCATAGTCCAAAGCCTAAGATGATCCCCACATCATTCCTGACTTCCAAATTTGGTAAGTAAATCCAATGGATAGAAATCAAGGAACCTACCTGCAAAGGAGTCTGGAAAGTATAGTTTTTATGTGTCCAACCCCTCCTACTAGAAGCAATGTAGGAGGAAGTTGATGGGCCCACCCAGAGTACCCAAGACAGTACCCTATGAAAGAAAAACCCATAATTGGGCTCCTGACTCACAGGGAGCCTCATTGCCAGATTGCAACAGCAATGGCCAAGTAAGATATTTTTTTCTCTTTATCTCACCTCATGTTTTTCTCTCTCTTCTTTATCTTGGAGGAGTCAGAAGTAGAACCTAGCTGGGAGTAGGAGACAAGGTGAAGAAATAGTAAAGAGTCCATTTGTCTACTTACTTGCATTGCAGGTTTCTGAGACTGGGTTTGATGTGAGTGATGTGGAGAGGGAAAAGCTTTGAATTGGTATGAAATAAAAGCTTTAACATTAGATAAAGTCTAAATTTTTAATTGCTAAAACCATGACTGTTCATTAATATCAGAAGGTGGTGACCTTAGTAAGCTCACCAGCTAGGAGAGCATGGGCATTGACCAATCAGGATGCACACTAGCTATAAGTAACTGCTATAACTTTGTTAGGCACTCTTCAGGCTGAACTTTGGCCCCAGGCTGAAAGTACCCTGAACTGGAGAGGGATCTTCCAAAGATACTGTTTCAGGGAAAGAAAGAAGGATACCTACAGAACAGACGGGAAAAGTAGGTGTGAGGGAAATACAGTGCTGTTTCCTACTTGTATAATATCACGTTCAGCTAATTTGATCAGCTGGTTACAATAGATTTTTCCACTTGCTGGTCACTTTATTGCTCTATAATAGTCATTCATGGCTGGAGTTTAACAAAGAGGTACCAGATTTTCCTTCTTGATTCTGAGCATAAAGAGTTGGGTTAATGTATGTCCCCTGGGCTCATTTGCCATGTAGCTCATCCCTCTTTCTATCCTTCCAAATGAACAACCCATTCAACAGAAAGTCTGTCTGGGTATCTCAGACATTGCAGGGATCCAAGCACAGAGAGAATGTCATGATGTCTATCTCAATCCTAATATTGTCTCTTAGATACAAGAGCTGGAACTTGGCAGAGGTGAATGGTGAATGGTTGTAAGAACAGAATATAGAGATATCTGGGATTTCAATATGTGAAACTTTCACAGGCCTCAGACACATTTTCCCAAAGGCAACAACTCATCCTTATATCATTCTGTGAAGCCTGGCATTTTAATCTAGTGATCTCTCTGTAAAATATAACTAAGGACCATTCCTTCTGAAAACTTTGGGATTTTTGTTGTTGTTGTTGTTGTTGTTGTTAGTATGTAATGCAGTAAAACCTTGGTTTGTGAGCATAATTCATTCCAGAAACATGCTTGTAATCCAAAGCACTTGTATATCAGAGTGAATTTCAAGAACCTTTGGCTCAGTTGTGATCCTGTGACATTTAGTGTCATGCACTACTCATATTGCAAGACACTGCTTATTTATCAAGTTAAAATTTATTAGAAATATTTGCTCATCTTGCCGAACACTCACAAAACAAGTTACTTGCAATCCAAGGTTTTACTGGACATGTAATTTTTGAGTTAGCACCGTGCACTAGCAGTATATGAAAAATCAATAAACTCTCAAAAGCCTCAGATTGATTAAACAAAGTAATTAAGTGTGCTTTAGAAGATGGCCAATTCCATTTGTCATTTTAAACCTTCACTGAATTAAGGGACATTATCTCAGGAAACATTAGATTTGGGGGTTCTCCCTGTGGCTGTGTTATTTCTATACTACCAGATCCTAGTGATTTTCATAGATAGTGGGTCACTTTGAAAAACCAGTGTATACTGTGGTATCATTGGTCCAAATTGATTCTATTCTCTGAATAAAGTGACGTATCTGCCATCTACATTGCAGGGATCCATGCACAGAGAGAATGTCATGATGACTAATGTCTAGCTGTTGCCGCTCTCCAGTTACTGCTATTGTAGGGTAAGAAGGGAAAGGGACAACACTCATTTATTAAGAATTCTGAAAGTACCTGGTTTTGATGTAGATTTCAAATAAATCTTCTAAAATCCGCGTTTAGAAAAGTTTGAAAAAGAATTCTGTGTAACTGTGTCTTCCCCCTGTATTTATAGCTTTACCTTCACCAAAAACATTCTGCTCATGGTAAAGTCGATCTTATATTGTATGGCTCTTATTTTCTTTAAAGTTATTCTTTATTTTTCATCACAAAACCAAAGATTTAGCTGCTTCTTTTGTCACTGAGTTGGCTTTCTTCCAAATTCTGACCCACTTTTTTAGTTTGTTTATTTTATTAAGCAGAATGGATATATTAGCGAGCATTTCCTTTCAGGAAGAATAGCCTAAAAGAAATTAGTGGGATCAGGCACCGATATTCAAGAAGACAAATGAGACAATAACCAAAATTCATCTTCAGGTTGATTCCCAGTTAAATTATGATTGTAATGTTGAAAAAGTCCATTCTCATTCTTACTCAGTATAAGCTGGGGTTTCCTGACTTAGACCTGAATGTACATGTGAAATTATATTCAGCAAACACTGTGTCTGTGGTGACTTTAAACATCATGGTCATCTGAACTGGCTCATGCATAATTATGCCCCATCACAGGGTTTTTTAAGCCTTAATTCTTGCCTTGTACTCATCATCAGAACAGACAAGCTTCTATTGTTCCAGTTTCTTCTAAGTAGAAATAAAAGACTCAGGTGTGGAGGCCAGGAAAGAGATTTTCGTCTCAGAAACAGTGAGGTTCTTGCCTGAGGCAAGATGTTTGAAATGTGCCATATAAAACTTCTTTTTCTGTTCCCAAATAGGCTTCATATGCCAGTTTAGATGGAAGTGGAGCACTGTTAAAATTAAAGACAGTTTGCCTTTCAACACAACAGATGAGGAGCTGACTCATCCCGCACCCTAACCAGTCTCTCTCTTTCCTTCTCTTTCTCTCTCCCCCAGAAAACCTGGCTTTGAGATGGATTTTCCATAGTGAGAGTTACAGAGCTGCACCCAGGACTTGTCATGGCTCCTCTGGTCCCACAACAGATAGGTGGACTGGAGATCAGAGAACTCTAAAGAGATGAGAATAGCAACAGACTGACTCAAGTTGGGATGACTCCAACAGATCAAGGCACAGCAGCGTGACAGTTAGATTTAAGACCCATGATGCCACTATGGGAAATCAGCAGTTTGAATGTTGCCCAGACCCTGGATGGGTCCCAGGACAATGCCCAGAAACTGGGTCTTTATTCCTTCGTGCGTGCAGTGTCGTTTGTGAAAGCTCTGCCCACAAAGCCATCAGATGGTAACAATTTTCAGTCACTTCCAACACGAGATGGTTTTGAACTTTAATATGCAACTTAATTATGACTGCAAACACTTTGTTAAGCAAACAAACTTCAAACCCTTCTTTAAAAAAATAGCTCTTCTCTGGTCATTTTGTCTTGTACAAAGGCTTTAAAAATAAAACTGTGTGGAGAACTAGGGAATCCAGGGATGAAAAAAATAAAATAAAATAAAAAGCACTGAGCAAAATTAAATGGCTCTAATGTAATCACCACTTGAGTCCTGAGTATTTGAAGGTTTTCTTTCAAACCAAACTCTAGAAAATTCAATATCATATATTTCATTTCCACTTTTTAACCATGTGACTTCAGCCCCGGAATTACTGATATTTTTAAAGAAGATAAGAAAGATTTTTTTACTTGTTCAAATTTCCCTTAGCTTCCTAAACTCCTCCTTCCTGATTCTGCAATAGCTCAGGCATTGGAGGTTTCTCCTGTGCCCTGTCTCCCTACTCCCTTTTGAATGTTCTCACAGTTAACTTTTCTTTTGCCTTTCTCAGTCGTTGTTCAAGAACTGGGATCATTACATAGCAAAGAAAAATCCATGGATATCCCCTTTGCAGAACAAATCCAGGGAATGCAGGAGATTTGCAGTGTGAGAGGGTGGTGGGAGTGACAGACCCTGAAGTAACTCACCTAAGGACACTGCACCCTTTGCATCTCCAGATTCTACAGAAGTCTGTGTTCCTCCTGTCTTTATGTCACAATTCTCCCATAGTTAATGCCTCTGCTGTTTTCTCAGTCCTTCTGCAGTTTTCGATAAGCTTCTTGAGCATTTTTTTTTTCATTCCGCTTCAGAGAGAGGTTGAGACGTAGACACTAGATCTCTGATTTCTACTTGTTTCGATCAGTAAGTTTAAGAAAGTAAAGAGACAGTAGGTGTGTTCTCCAGATCTCTAAAACACTGGGCTTCCCTTACAGAAGGGGAAAGTTATTAAGAAGAAACTAATGCTACTCCCACTTAAGAATCACCTAAGATATCACCTAAAATTCATGTTCAGTGAACAGCCCTTCTCTCCCTGGTTTTCACTTCCAAAAAAATAAATTGCTTCATCCCTTGCGAAAGTGAGAAAAGGTTGAAGCCAAAATATTGCCACTAATCAAGCACATAAGAAGACCACTCTCTCCGCAGAAAGCCCATCTGGGCTTAGCGTGTCCAACCTCAATTTTGTGACAGATACTTTTTGTTGCCTACTAAACTGCTACCCTTCCCTGGGCCTTCTTCCCCCCAACAGGGAAATGCAAAATATGTTGGGAGTTCATGGAAAACGTTCTTTATTGATAGCAAGAGACACACAAAAGGAAACAAACCGTTTGCTGCCTTTGGATCTTGCTATCTGCATTTGAGAGTGGGCAGAATGGCAGCCATCTTGGGGCCATGAGGAAATTCAGCTTAAAGACAATCCAATATCTTATAGAGGAGAAATGGAGAGAACCTAGGACCTTGATTATATCATTTGGACACTACATTAATCAAAGCTGGAACCACTAAACTTCCAAATACCTTGTTATGTGAGATACAGATGTTCCTTATTACTCATCATTTTTAGTTGAGTTTTTAAACTTTATATAACCAAAAGCATTCTGATATTGACAGTTGGACTATACCTCTGAAAGCAGAGAAACGTATAAAATTATTTCCCTATAAACCTTATTGGCAAACATTCTTATTTTAAATTTTGAGTGCAACGTACCTTGATATGTGATCATTAAATGCCACTGTGCATGATCTCTGATAACATGTCTTAATCCTGGTCAACCAGTGGATCTTCTTTGACTCTTCTGATCTGGATTGATTGAAAACAAGTATAGATTCGTTTAGACACTTTAAAAATGTTGTACTAAAACCATTATTTTATCAGCCTTTATAACAATAGCAATTTGGGGACCATTATCCTGAACTTGGAGATATTCCCCCTCTCTTATTCACCATTTACATTACCTCTTCAACAAGTCAACACAGAAACAAAACCAAATTTTTACTGTGAATGTGATAAGTTTAAAATGCAATAACTTGTTCCCTATGCCAAAAGGAGGCCCCAGGACAATTATTCACATCAGTAATATGGCAATATGAGAATTCCAATAAGCTCTCCATCACTTACTTAAGCTTTGAAGGGAATTAAACAGTCAGCCTCAAACACAGTTTTACAATGAAACTCAGATAAGCCCCAAGTTCTGACAGTTCTTGTAGAATTTCTTTTTAATCAGAGCCCAAGGCTTTGGTCCTCAGCCTGCTCCTTTAGTGCACAGAGTAGAAGTTCTATCATAGGCTCTGAGCCCATTTTGGGAGGGAGGCCTGGTGAGAGGGTGCCTTGAGCTGAGGCCATGAGGGGATTCCTTCCTTCCTGACTGAGGTACCTTGACCAGACAAGGGTAGACATCTTCTTCCATCTGACAACCTAATAATGAGAGTGAAAAGGGACTGTCTTCAGGTGCTTCTCACCTAAAGCCTGTTTGAATTCAGGTTGCTGGTTGGAGAAATCTCAGGGGCATTAAAAAAAA
This sequence comes from Neofelis nebulosa, assembly GCF_028018385.1. NCBI lineage: Eukaryota > Metazoa > Chordata > Mammalia > Carnivora > Felidae > Neofelis > Neofelis nebulosa. The sequence continues at coordinate 98,957,002 of NC_080787.1, forward strand.
AAGCCACTATGTTTTCAGAATATATTATGTGGAGCATTAATTAAGAATTTACTGCTGCTCCCTAACTGTACCTTTCTGGGTTTTCTTGCACACATACATCTGGGGAACACAATCAAATGATTAACTAACCATGGAACACTCCCAAGTGGGGGATTCTGTGCTCTCATGGGACAGGGGACTGAGAAATGGGGGGCTTCTCTTGGGATTCACTATAGTATCTCCTTCCTTAAACTAAACTGACTTATTTCTTCTGCTCCTGCTTGAATTCTGGGAAGCCCGCATTGGCTCTCACCAGAGTCTAAACTGTACCATTTGAGACATTTTATGATCTTTCACAATTTTTTATATCCTCTTTTTTTTTGTCTCTCTTTAAGAAGAATGTTATTCTGTCTTGCTCACCATCATTCTTTTTCCTCCATATGGTTACATTAAAATCTGCTTAGGAGATGTGACTTTCTTTAATGATTCCAAGGTTATAGGCACTGGGGGGAGTCATCTCAGCTTGGGGAGAAACTTGGAAAATAAATATATCATTTAAAAGTGAACATTGAAGGGCGCCTCGGTGACTCAGTTGGTTAAGTTTCTGACTTCAGCTTGGGTCATGATCTCATGGTTCATGGGTTCGAGCCCCATGTGGGGCTCTGAGCTGACAGCTTGGAGTCTGGAACCTGCTTCAGATTCTGTGTCTCCCTCTCTCTCTCTCTCTGCCCCTCCCCGATTTGTGCTCGTTCACTCTCTCTCAAAAATAAATAAACATTTTTTTTTAAAAAGGTGAACATTGATAGGGGTGCCTGGGTGGCTCAGTCCATTGAGCATCCAACTCTTGATTTCAGCATAGATCATGATCCCAGGGTTGTGGCATTGAGCTCCATGTCAGGCTCCATGCATGGAGCCTGCTTAAGATTCTTTCTCTCTCTCTTTCCCTCTCTCTCTCCCTCTGCCTCTCTCCCCTACTTGTGCTCTCTCTCTCTCTCTCTCTCTCTCTCTCTTAAAAAAAATAACATTGATAGTACCCAAAGAAAAATGTGTTTTCCATTCTGAAAAAAAAAATTAATATGTGTTTGGTTTGGTCTGGGTACTATTAACTGGGTGTGTGGAACTGTGTTATAAGGTTTAATGCAGAGATTTATCTTGACTACTGAAGTTGAATGAAATGACTAGTAGTTGGTAGAGTCATGGAGCATAGAGCTCATTCACAGAAATGGCTACTTGATGGGTCATAAAACTAATTAAAGCCAAACTTGAGAAAAAGAAGAATGGCAATAGCATTCAGGAAGGGCATGGCCAACTTTGCTTTGTTGTATTATTCAAAATGACTCTTTCATGTGGGAAAATATTTTTACTTCAAACAAATACAGGAAAATATAATTGATCTGGGCAAACAAAATAGACAAATTAGCACATGCTCAAATTCTAGAGTCCAAAATAAGTCAAGCTATAGAGCCAAAAAGAAATTCAATAAGCACTACCTTTTATTTCTGTTTCCAGGTTAGTTTTCACATAATTTTTGCATGTGAGGTGAAACTCAATAGTACCTGACTATGACCCCAGACATTAAAGACGTAATCAGGAGGTAGTGGCAAAGGGAATGTAAAAAAAAAAAAAAAAAAAAAAAAAGAAAGAAAAAGAAAAAGAAAAGAAAGTAAAGATCCCTGAGAGAGGAGATGGCAGTGTAGGAGGACACTGGGCTCACCGCATCCTGCTGATCACTTAGATTCCACCCACACCTGCCTAAATAACCCAGAAAACTGCCAGAAGACTAGCAGAACAGACACTCCAGAGCCAAGCATAGACAAGAGGCCCACAGAAGAGGGTAGGAAGGGCGGAGAGGCGGTACGTGCTACACAGACTGGCAGGAAGGAGTGGGGCAGTGGAAGGGCAACCCACCTGGCAAGGCAGAGCCCCCGAGTCTGACTTGCAAAAGCAGAGGGGCTGGACAGAGTGTGTTCTGACAGCCAGCAGGACTTAACATCTGGAATGTTATAAGTTAACACCTCTGCTCTCAGAGAGCAGGGAGAGCGAGAGGACATTGGGAAGGAGAGATGTTGAACCCCGGAAGACAGAGCTCAGTCCTGTCAGAAGGCACTGGCAAGCACCATCTCCCTGTCCCATCCCCCAGCTGAAACCCCAAAGGGAACCAGTTCCCCTCACAGAACTTGCTTGAACCATGCAAACACCCAACGCTGTGCTTCTGTGGATCCATCTCTCCGATGGGTCTGCCTGCCTCCCTCCCTGTGCTGGAGGGCCCCTCCTGCAGGTGACCACCAACAGCAAAGTGAGCTAAGCCTACCCTTCCCGCCCCTGTGTACCTTGAGGATCCACCCTGGCTAATATGCCAGATCCCATCAAAGCAGCACCACAAGCCTGGGAGTGTGTAAGTAGCCCAGATAGGGGCCACACTACTCCAAAGTGAGTCCTGCCCCTGGGAGAGGGGAAGATAAGGTACACACCAGTCTGACTGTGGCCCGAGCGGTGGGCTGGGGACAGACATCGGGTCTGACTGAGGCCCCGCCCACCGACACAAGTTACTCCAGACAGCACAGGGAAAGTGCCCTGCAGTTCCTCACCACTCCAGGGACTATCTAAAATGATGAAACGGAAGAATTCTCCTCAAAAGAAACTCCAGGAAGTAGCGACAGCTAACGAATTGATCAAAAACGATTTAAGAAATATAATGGAACAAGAATTTAAAATAATAGTCGTAAAATTAATCACTGGGCTTGAAAAAGTATAGAGGATAGCAGAGAATCTATTGCTACAGAGATCAAGGGACTAAGAAACAGTCAGGAGGAGCTAAAAAATGCTATAAATGAGGTGCAAAATAAAATGGAGGCAACCACAGCTCGGATTGAAGAGGCAGAGGAGAGAATAGGTGAATTAGAAGATAAAATTATGGAAAAAGAGGAAGCTGAGAAAAAGAGAGATAAAAAACATCCAGGAGTATGAGGGGAGAATTAGAGAACTAAGTGATGCAATGAAACATAACAATATCCGTATAATAGGAATTCCAGAAGAGGAAGAGAGAGAGAAAGGGGCTGAAGGTGTACTTGAACAAATCATAGCTGAGAACTTCCCTGATCTGGGGAAGGAAAAGGCATTAAAATCCAAGAGGCACAGAGAATTCCCTTCAGACGTAACTTGAATTGATCTTCTGCACAACATATCATAGTGAAACTGGCAAAATACAAGGATAAAGAGAAAATTCTGAAAGCAGCTAGGGATAAACATGCTCTAACATATAAAGGGAGACCAATAAGACTAGTGACAGATCTATCTACTGAAACTTGGCAGGCCAGAAAGGAATGGCAGGAAATCTTCAATGTGATGAACAGAAAAAAAAAATGCAGCCAAGAATCCTTTATCTAGCAAATCTGTCATTCAGAATAGAAGGAGAGATAAAGGTCTTCCCAAACAAACAAAAACTGAAGGAATTCATCACCCCTAAACCAGCCCTACAAGAGATCCTAAGGGGGATTCTGTGAATGAAATGTTGCAAGGACCACAAAGTACCAGAGACATCACTACAAGCATGAAAGCTACAAGCATCACAATGACTCTTAACCCATATCTTTCTATAATAACACTGAATGTAAGTGTACTAAATGCTCCAACCAAAAGACATAGGGTATCAGAATGGATAAAAAAACAAGACCCATCTATTTGCTGCCTACCAGAGACTCATTTTAGACCTGAGAACAGCTTCAGATTGAAAGTGAGGGGATGGAGAACTATCTATCATGCTACTGGAAATCAAAAGAAAGCTGGAGCAGCCATACTTATATCAGACAAACTAGACTTTAAATTAAAGGTTATAACAAGAGATGAAGAAGGGCATTATATAATAATTACAGGGTCCACCCATCAGGAAGAGCTAACAATTATAAATGTCTTTGCACCGAATATGGAAGCCCCCAAATATATAAAACAACTAATCCCAAACATAAGCAACCTTATTGATAAGAATGTGGTAATTACAGGGGACTTTAATACTCCACTTACAACAATCGATAGATCATCTAGACATAGGATTAATAAAGAAACAAGGGCCCTGAATGATACATTGGATCAGATGGACTTGACAGATATATTTAGAACTCTGCATCCCAAAGCAACAGAATATACTTTCTTCTTGAGTGCACATGGAACATTCTCCAAGATAGATCACATACTGGGTCACAAAACAGCCCTTAATACATATAAAAGAACTGAGATCAGACCTTGAACACTTTCAGACCACAATGTTATGAAACTTGAAATCAACCACAGGAAAAAGTCTGGAAAATCTCCAAAAGCATGGAGATTAAAGAACACCCTACTAAAGAATGAATGGGTCAACCAGGCAATTAGAGAAGAAATTAAAAAATATATGGAACTTGGGGCGCCTGGGTGGCGCAGTCGGTTAAGCGTCCGACTTCAGCCAGGTCACGATCTCGCGGTCCGTGAGTTCGAGCCCCGCGTCAGGCTCTGGGCTGATGGCTCGGAGCCTGGAGCCTGTTTCCGATTCTGTGTGTCTCCCTCTCTCTCTGCCCCTCCCCCGTTCATGCTCTGTCTCTCTCTGTCCCAAAAATAAATAAAAAATGTTGGAAAAAAATATATGGAACAAATGAAAATACAACAATCCAAATGCTTTGGGATGCAGCGAAGGCAGTCCTGAGAGGAAAATACATTGCAATCCAGGCCTATCTCAAGAAACAAGAAAGATCCCAAATACAAAATCTAATAGCACACCTAAAGGAACTAGAAGAAGAACAGCAAAGACACCCCAAACCCAGCAGAAGAAGAGAAATAATAAAGATCAGAGCATAAATAAACAAAATAGAATCTAAAAAAACTATAGAGTAGATCAATGAAACCAAGAGTTGTTTTTTTTTTTTTTTTTTTTAAATTTTTTTTTCAACGTTTATTTATTTTTGGGACAGAGAGACAGAGCATGAACGGGGGAGGGACAGAGAGAGAGGGAGACACAGAATCGGAAACAGGCTCCAGGCTCTGAGCCATCAGCCCAGAGCCTGACGCGGGGCTCGAACTCACGGACCGTGAGATCGTGACCTGGCTGAAGTCGGACGCTTAACCGACTGCGCCACCCAGGCGCCCCAAGAGTTGTTTTTTTGAAAAAATAAACAAAATTGATTAGCCTCTAGCCAGGCTTCTCAAAAAGAAAAGGGAGATGACCCAAATAGATAAAATCATGAATAAAAATGGAATTATTACAACCAATCCCTCAGAGATACAAGCAATTATCAGGGAATGCTATGAAAAATTATATGCCAACAAACTGGACAACCTGGAAGAAATGGACAAATTCCTAAACACCCACACACTTCCAAAACTCAAACAGGAAGAAATAGAAAACATGAACGGACCCATAACCAGCGAAGAAATTGAATCAGTTATCAAAAATCTCCCAACAAATAAGAGTCCAGGACCAGATGGCTTCCCAGGGGAATTCTACCAGACATTTAAAGCAGAAATAATACCTATCCTTCTCAAACTGTTCCAAAAAATAGAAAGGGAAGGGAAACTTCCAGACTCCTTCTATGAAGCCAGCATTACTTTGATTTTTAAACCAGACAGAGACCCAGCAAAAAAGAGAACTACAGGCCAATATCCCTGATGAATATGGATGCAAAAATTCTCAGTAAGATACTAGTAAATCGAATTCAACAGCATGTAAAAAGAATTATATACCATGATCAAGTGGGATTCATTTCTGGGCTGCAGGGCTGGTTCAACATTTGCAAATCAACCAATGTGATACATCACATTAATAACAGAAAAGAACCATATGATCCTGTCAATCGATGCAGAAAAAGCATTTGAAAAATTCAGCATCTTTCTTAATAAAAACCCTCGAGAAAGTCAGGATAGAAGGAACATACTTAAACATCATAAAAACCATTTATGAAAAGCCCACAGCTAATATTATCCTCAATGGGGAAAAACTGAGAGCTTTTTCTCAGGCTTTAAGATCAGGAACACGACAGGGATGTCCACTCTCACCGCTGTTGTTTAACGTAGTGTTGGAAGTGCTAGCATCAGCAATCAGACAACGAAACGAAATCAAAGACATCAAAATTGGCAAAGATGAAGTCAAGCTTTCACTTTTTGCAGATGACATGATATTATACATGGAAAACCTGATAGACTCCACCAAAAGTCTGCTAGAACTGATACATGAATTCAGCAAAGTCGCAGGATACAAAATCAATGTATAGAAATCAGTTGCATTCTTATACACTAATAACGAAGCAACAGAAAGACAAATAAAGAAACTGATCCCATTCACAATTGTACCAAGAAGCATGAAATACCTAGGAATAAACCGAACCAAAGATGTAAAAGATCTGTGTGCTAAAAACTATAGAAAGCTTATGAAGGAAATTGAAGAAGATATAAAAAAAATGGAAAAACATTCCGTGCTCATGGATTGGAAGAATACATATTGTTAAAATGTCAATACTACCCAAAGCTGTCTACACATTCAATGCAATCTCAATCAAAATGGCACCAGCATTCTTTTCGAAGATAGAACAAGCAATCCTAAAATTTGTATGGAATCACAAAAGGCCCCGAATAGCCAATGTAATTTTGAAGAAGACCAAAGAGGGGGGCATTACAATCCCAGACTTTAGCCTCTATTACAAAGCTGTAATCATTAAGGCAACATGGTATTCGCACAAAAACAGACACATAGACCAATGGAATAGAATAGAAACCCCAGAATTAGACCCACAAAAGTATGGCCAACTCATCTTTGACAAAGCAGGAAAGAATATCCAATGGAAAAAAGATAGTCTCTTTAACAAATGGTGCTGGGAGAACTGGACAGCAACATGCAGAAGGATGAAACTAGACCACTTTCTTACACCATCCACAAAAATAAACTCAAAATGGATAAAGGACCTGAATGTGAGACAGGAAACCATTAAAACCCTAGAGGAGAAAGCAGGAAAAACTTCTCTTACCTCAGCCGCAATTTCTTACTTGACACATCCCCAAAGGCAAGGGAATTAAAAGCAAAAATGAACTATTGGGACCTCATGAAGATAAAAAGCTTCTGCACTGCAACGGAAACAATCAACAAAACTAAAAGGCAACCGGCAGAATGGGAAAAGATATTTGCAAATGACATATCGGACAAAGGGCTAGTATCCAAAATCTATAAAGAACTTATCAAACTCCACACCCGAAAAACAAATAATCTGGTGAAGAAATGGGCAGAAAACACTTCTGTCTCTAAAGAAGACATCCAGATGGACAACAGGCACATGAAAAGATGCTCAATGTCACTCCTCATCAGGGAAATACAAATCGAAGCCACACTCAGATATCACCTCACGCCAGTCAGAGTGGCTAAAATGAACAAATCAGGAGACTACAGATACTGGCAAGAATGTGGAGAAACGGGAACCCTCTTGCACTGTTGGTGGGAATACAAACTGGTGCAGCTGCTCTGGAAAACAGTGTGGAGTTTCCTCAAAAAATTAAAAATAGATTTACCCTATGACCCAGCAATAGCACTGCTAGGAATTTACCCAAGGGATACAGGAGTGCTGATGCATAGGAGCACTTGTACCCCAATGTTTATAGCAGCACTTTCAACAATAGCCAAATTATGGAAAGAGCCTAAATGTCTATCAACTGATGAATGGATAAAGAAATTGTGGTTTATATACACAATGGACTACTACATGGCAATGAGAAAGAATGAAATATGGCCCTTTGTAGCAATGTGGATGGAACTGGAGAGTGTGATGCTAAGTGAAATAAGTCAAACAGATACCATATATTTTCACTCCTATGTGGATCCTGAGAAACTTAACAGAAGACCATGGGGGAGGGGAGGGAAAAAACAAAAGAGATTAGAGAGGGAGGGAGCCAAAACACAAGAGACTCTTAAAAACTGAGAACAAACTGAGGGTTGATGGGGGGTGGGAGGGAGGGGAGGGTGGGTGATGGGTATTGAGGAGGGCACCTGTTGGGATGAGCACTGGGTATTGTATGGAAACCAATCTGACAATAAATTTCATATTTAAAAAATAAAATAAAATAAAATAGTGAGAAAAAAAAAGAAAAGAAAGTAAAGCAGAGCCCCTAAATAGTTTAAGTAGATCTGACTAGTGCAATAGAGCTAAAACACCCCAGAGACTGCATTTCAAACACAGCCAAAATTAGTATGCAAGCAGCACTTGAATCAGAGCTCTTTTTCTTCAACAAGGGTATATTTATAGAATCTGAATAGCTCTAGAAGATGCTGATCATTCATACTACTTTGGCCTAAGCTTTTATTTATTCTTTCACTCCATCAAATATTTATTGAGAATCTTCTGTATAGCAAACATTGGTGCTGTGAGAACAAGATGAGTTTCCTGGCCTCATGGAGACTATCATAAACAATTACCCAAATCATCATTTGATTGAAATTATGATTAATGCTGAAAGAAGATTGCAGTGTGCTTTAGAAGTGTACTAAAAGGACCCCTAACTGGAGCAGGGGTTCAGGGAAGGTGCCTGCAGACTTGAGATTACAACCAAGATCAGAAGACTGAGAAAGATGAACTACTTGGTGATGAAACACTACAAAGATTCCTCAGTAGAAGACACAGAATGATGAGTGGGGACAGAAGTGTCTTGAAGCCCAGTGCACTCAAGAAAAACAAAGTGAGAGCGTGAGTGCTGGCGTGGTGAGCAGGGGATGAGGCTGACAGGTGGGCAGGGACCACAGAAGCAAGGGGAATGTTCTAAATATTTAGCAACTTGGAAAGGCACAGACCCAGCGGGTCAGAAGGGAGACTGACTGCCAACAACCTGGTGTGGTGGAACTAGCAAAACTGGCTGACTGTCAGCTCAACAGAAAAGGCCTCGTAGGACAAGTTATGAGTTCCAGACTTGATACGCTCACCAGAAGGCAGTACAAAGTTTTCAACAAGGAACATCGGGATCAAATATGAGTTGTAAACATTTTCTAGGTAGAACAATCTACAGAAGATGAATTCAGTTGACCCAGGAGCACTTACCTCACACATGCACAGCGGTGTTCAGCGCACTGAGATGAACAACAGAGATGGAAGTTGCTGACCCTGGGGATCTTTCAATTGATAGCTAATGCCACTCAGATATTAATCACCCAAAGATCTGCTCTGGCTAGGTAGAAAGCTCTAGAAGCTCTTCAGAGCCATGTTGGGACAGAAATAGAGTCTTTGCCTCAAATTCATTGTATCTTATACAATAGATGAAAATACCATCCTAGTATCTCCGTATTACAAAAGGAAAATCACTTAATTTTGTTGTTATTGTTACTGAATGACTTTTTTTCCCCTGAGAGTCAACATATTTGTAGTGAAATCATTACCCTCCAGGCCTGCATAAATCACTCTCCCAGTACAGAAAGCCAATAGAGTCTCTCTGAAAGTTTCACTTCCCAGTGATCCAACACTGGTACTCACACTTTTGTCTCTATGTATCAGCAAGAAATTGCCCTAATCTAGAGACCATCATCTTTCCACCCTCCAAAATGTCCCTATAAAGTCAAAGTGGTTTCATTTTCTCACAAGCTGTGTGAGGCTCCTCCTTATTTCCTTCCCCAGTATATGCTTTAGCAAAGCTATGTAAATTAGTATAGACCCATAGTCAGGGTTGGGGGAGAACAGTCAACCTAGTATTAAAAAAAAAAAAAGAGGAGCACCTGGGTGACCCAATCAGTTGAGCAACTGACTCTTCATTTCTGCTCAGGTCATGATCTCAGGGTTGTAGGATGGAGCCCTGTGTTGTGCTCCACACTGAGCATGGAGCCTGCTTGAGATTTTCTCTCTCTCTCTCTCTCTCTCTCTCTCTCTCTCTCTCTCTCTCTCTCTCCTTCTGTCCCTCTCCCCTGCTCACGCTTTCTCCAAAATAAAAAACAATAATTAAAAAATAGGCTAAGGTCAAATGTTAATTTTTAAATATTCATTTGATGTATTTCAAAAGTAAATTCCTAAGAAACAAATTAAACAGGGGTGCCTGGGTGACTCAGTCGGTTAAGCGTCCAACTTTGGCTCAGGTCATGATCTCACAGTTTGTGAGTTCGGAGCCCCACCTCAGGCTCTGTGCTGACAGCTTGGAGCCTGGAGCCTGCTTCAGATTCTGTGTTTCCCTCTCTCTGCCTCTCCCCTGCTAGTACTCTGTCTCTCTCTCTCAAAAATAAATAAACATTAAAAAAAATTTAAAAAAGAAACAACCTAAACAAATGGAAAATTCATCGTAACATATTCAGAAAATATAAAAATGTATAGAGTATGGACAAAGAGACAGTTCTCCTTCCTCCCTTCTGATCTCACTCTGCAGGGTGATGAATGCAGTGTGTATACACTGCCATTTTTCTATGTTTATCATACATACACATATAGAGTTTTCTTTTTAAAATGGGGCCATTCCAACATTTAAGGTGACATATTATTCTCATCATTTAATATATCCTAAACTTTTTGAGTGTTATACATGGCAACATCTCATTCTTTTTAATAACTTGATTATAGTTCATAGTATGGATTTATCATCATTTTGTTATATGTTCCCTTATTATTGGGCACTTTATAGTGTTTCCAAACTTTTTTTTTTGCCTGTGAAGCAATGTTGTAATAGCATCTTTGTAATTATGTCTTTGTCTGTTTATAAAATAAGATTCCTAGAAGTGGGGCTGTAAGATCATAAGGGGTTCACATTTTTATTTTAAAAGAAAATGTTAAACTATACTCTAAAAAGGGTGATGTTAATTTACTTTCCCAAAGAAATCATTTTAAATGGGATCAGGGGGAAGAAAGGACCTCATATTTTTAGTGCTACTGACATTTATTCACATCATGCTAAGAGCTTTTGGATACATTATCCCCTGGGGTCACTACCCTCCTAGGAAGTGAGTAGATCAGATACTGTGTGGTCATTTTTCTGCTAAGACTTCTGGGAGTAGAAACATTGGGCCATTTGCACACAGCCATGCTGGCAACCAGACTAGGTGAGAAGGGTAGAAGGCAAGGCCACGGACTGTGATGTCAGGCTGTCTGAGTTCAAACCCTGGCCTTATTTTGCAGCTGAGTAACATAGGCTTTACTTTTCTGTGATGGCTAATTTTATGTGTCAAGTTAGCTAGGCCATAGTGCTCATGTATTTGGTCAAACACAAGTCTAGATATTGCTGCGAAGGTATTTTTTTTAGACATGATGAACATTTATATCAGTAGACTTTGACTAACGCAGATTATCTCCCCCCTCCCATAATTTTGGTGGTCCTCATCCAATCAGTTGAAGATCTTAAAAGAAAGACTGAGTTCATTACAAAAGAATAAATTCAGCTTCCACACTGCCTTCCAACTCAAGCTGCAACATCGACTCTTCCCTGGGTCTCAGCCTGCCAAACCCTACAATTACGTGAACCAACTCCTTAAAATAAATCTCTCACTAGATAGATGAATACACACACACACACACACACACACACACACACACACACACACACACCTATCATATTGATTCTGTTTCTCCAGAAAACACTAACACATTCTGTTAAACCTCAGTTTCCTTATCTGTAAAATGGTAACAAAGCTATTTACTTTGTGAGATTATAGTACAGACTAAATGAAATAATCCAAGTTAGTGTGGGTTGGGTCTCTCCAATCAGTTGAAAACCTGAATAGAAAGAATGAGGTCCCCTGAGAAGAAAGAAATTCTGCCTCCAGACTGTCTTCAGACTCAAGTGCAACATTAATTGCCAGTGCCAGGCAAATGGCCTGGAATCCAAAAATTTTGACTGCTATTTTTAGACAAATGAGCTTGAACCCACTGTTCTGTTCATTACCACCCTCCTCCCCCCAACACACAACATTAACGTACATACACCCACACTCACACTCTCACACAGAATCACACAGGTCCACACAGGAACCTCTGGAAAACTCTGAGCCCACGTTCTTCAGTCTACCATAAGAAAGAAAAGCCCAAATTGTGAAGAGATGTATTCAAGAGCTTCTGGAGCAGTGTTGAAGCCAGGAATGAGATCTCCATCTTCTGGAGGCCTATTCCCTTCTGCAATACCACTTCTGCACTTTCAGCTGGGTACTTCTTGTTTCATTAATTTAAGCTGTTTGCTTCACAGCCCACATAGCATGTGCACCTTAACCTCTACAACATGCATTAGTGAATGCCATGACACTGTCCTCTGCTTCTGCTTTGTGCCACCTTTAGTGAGAGTTCTCTGTCTCTGCTCCCTTTCCCCTTGGCTTTCACTTCAGTAAGTTGTACTGCAAGAGGCAGGAGGAAAAGAAGAAGAAAATCAGAGAAGGAAATATCAACGACAAACTCCGCTAAGCCTTTACCTAATACCAGACATGTTACTGCTCCAACTTGGCCTGGAGGAAGCAAGTCCTAGACTCTCACTACCTTTATTTTGTGACAATAGGCATGATTAAATTAAAGATCCTATTGTCCTGAGGTTGCTCATTTTCCTAAATATACATGGTCTCATGTAGCCAGCAACACATTCTGGGTCACATTTGTTCCAGCTGCAACTCTGTGCTTTCCAAAGTACTGCTAATAGGTCTTGCTACTTTAGCTGCTTCAAACAGAAGGGCTTCCCAGAATATGCCCAAACATGCAGGAGAAATTTTAAAATCTACTCATGACCGAGTTGGCAACCTAGAGTGACATTCAAGAGTGGCTCAAATGAAAATTTACTCATAAAAAATTGGTGGATATATTATGGCTAATTGCAAGGGCATTTTGGTATTTTAAAATCCATTCCAAATATGGAGGTGGACACTCTCCTTGCCTGTGAGTGACTTCTTGAGAAGACAGGGTGGAGGAATGGAGAGAGACCCATGCACTTGTGTGTGCAGTAGACCCACCAAAAAGCATCTTTCCATGTAATGCTGAGAAACTCAAGTCTGAGGATAAAATAGTGAGAAATAACAAATAGCTATATTTATTGCTTGTCAACACCAATCGTGCTCAGGAGGAATTTAATAAGAAAATGAACCAAATGAACTAAATTGGTGAATAAGTGGTTTGAAATGGCGAATAGGCTTTGAAATGCTTAAACCTTTCTCAAGTGAATATCTTTCTGCAAGTAATATTGTAATTTTTAGCAAAATTCATTAAAATTAAGTCTTTTGATGAAGTTCATCTTTGTGACCATGTGGAAGTCAGCAAAAAGCCCATAACTGTTCACAGTGTGGCAGGATGAACCTAGACTGGGTCAAATCCTGACACCTGGGTTTCTGTTTGTTACTATTTCTTAGATGTGGCCCCCTTGCTTACACCATCTTGGAACTTATATGGAGATAATCCCTAGTCATAAATTTAACTGGACAAGCTATTTCCCAAACTAGAAAACAAATCCTTTTTAAAAATAATTTTTTAAGATTTAACCTGCTCCATTCACCAGCCATCTGGCAATTTCCTGTGGAGCAAGAGCCACAAAAAATTTCCGAAGTCCATGGGCATATGCAGGCCCCAAACAATTCAGAGATCTAGAGTCTGATAAGATCACAACAAATGTTGCCACTCAGTATAACACGGAAGCTCTCTGTGCTGTGCTCTCTTCCTGTACCCTCTGACTGGTCATTCTTGCCCACTGAGTCAGGACTGCCCAGCCCAGGGGCAGGACTCAGTCAAGTCTTCACCGAAAAGCTTTTCAGTTTACTGTCACACATTGTCCTCAAAGCATACCCATAGTGCTAGAGAGGTTGTGGGTGTATGAGCTTCCTGGGACTGCTATAACAAAACATCACAAACTGGGTGGCTTAAACAACAGAAATGTATTGTCTCACAGTTCTGGAGGCTAGATGTCCGAGATCAAGATGTTGGCAGTGCTGGTTTTTTTCTGAGGGCTGTGAGGGAGGTTCTGTTCCAGGCCTCTTGTCTAGTTTCTGGTGGCCTCAGGCACTCCTTGGCTTTTAGATGGCATACTCCACGTCTTTACATTGTCTTCCCTCTACATATCCATCTCTGTGTCCAAATCCCTTCTTTCAGAAGGCTACCAATCCTATTGGATTAGGGCCCATCCTAACGACCTCCCTTTAACTTTCTTATTTCTATATTCTTTCCAATAAGGTCACATTTACAGGTAGTGTTTAGGACTTCAACATTTTGCAGGAGAATGCGATTTAACCCATAACACTGGGTCAAAATGCACATCCATATGCAGTCAAGCCAAATCCTGGAACTTCAGCATCACTATGTGCCCACTATATTAGTTCTCCCAGACCTTGAATCTCCAGAAGCAGGAGTTATGGTCCTGATTCTTCCTCTCACAGAAGACCCTTTACTTCCTGGTTATATCAGGTCATCTCATCCTCTGAGACAAAATTACTATACCAGGCATCTGGATTATCTTTAAAGCACCACAATATTCTAACCCCAAACAATGGCTGTGGTTATTTAATGTGCATTTGCAAAACTAAGAGAGCTACTCAAGTAACAGGACATACTTGTCAACTTCTCTCAACTTGAAAAATTGCTACATAAGGGGCGCCTGGGTGGCTCAGTTGGTTAAGCATCTGACTTTGTCTCAGGTCATGATCTTGCAGTTTTTGAGTTTGAGCCCTGTGTCGGGCTCTGTGCTGACAGCTCAGAGCCTGGAGCCTGCTTCAGATTGGGTCTCCTCTCTCTGCCCCCTCCCACTCACACTCTCTCTCTCCTTCAAAAATAAATAAACTTTAAAAAAAAATTGCTACATAAAATAAAGATAATGGTGTTGCTTTTGACCGCCTCATAAAGTTGTAAGGACCATATGAGATGGTAGGAAAAATAAATAAACCACAATGAAACCCAACACATATCTTAGGTGTAAACTCTTGTAAAGCAGGAGTCAACAAACTTTCTCCATGAACCAGATAGTGAATATTTCAGACTTTGTGGGCCAAGAGGTGAAATTAAAGATATCATGTAGATACTTCTACAGTAGTCCCCCACGATCTGTGGTTTCAGTTACCCACCATCAACCACCGGCTTGAAGTAGATAATCTTTCTTCTGTTGTATTGCTGGAAGGTCAATAGTAGCCTGATACTATGTCACAATGCCTATATCATTTACTACATCTTTTCATGTAGGTATTTTATCATCTCATATCACCACAAGAGGAAGTATCAATACAGTACAATATTTTGAGAAAGAGAAAAAGACCACATTCACATAACTTTTATTGTAGTATATAACTACAATAAAACTCTTCTAGTTTGCTGTTGGTTATTGTTGCTAATCTATCACTGTACCTAATTTATAACTTAAATTTTATCATAGGTATGTATGTATGGGGAAAAAATCATAGTATGTATAGGGTTTGGTACAATCTGTGATTTCAGGCATCCACTGGGCATTTTCGAATGTGTCATCTGCAGACAAGGGGAAACTACTGTGTAGCTAGAATGCAAAGTTTTTTCAATTTTGTGGGCAAAACTCAAAATATAATAATAATTGAGTACAGTTTTTTTTATAAATACAGGTCTATTAATAAGAATAACGAAATTCTTTGTGGGGGGAGGGCCTAACACTTCCTTAATCAAGGTTTAAAACTAGTGATTCCTATTACCAAAATGGGTTGCAAATGTTCATCTGTTAATGCTGATCTGGAATAAGATTTTATGCACTTCACCTCTGCAGATGTCTTTTCATACGTATAGGTGATCCACGTGGCATACATAACATTGTCGGTTTATAACCATGTCACTGCAAATTTTAGCGCATGGAGTGACAGCATGAAGCAATGCGGCTACCACACAGGGCTTTTGTCACAGCTCCTCAGCTTTTCTGGTGGAGCACAAAAGCAGTCATAGACAATACTTAAACGAATGAGTGTGGCTATGTTCCAATAAAACATTATTTTTTCTCAGTTTTTTTCATGAAATATTATTCTTTTGATTTTTTAAACCATGGAAAGAGATAAATATCATTCTCAGGCTGTACAACAAGCAATGGACTTGATTTGGTCCTAAGACTGCCTTGTACCAATTCCTGTTTTAGAGGATTCTTTGCCTGAAGAAAGAAATTGATCCTCTTCTGATTTACTCCTTCTGGACTAAGATAATTCATCTTGATTTCCACCAACGCCTCTCCCACTAATAATTTATAAGTGTTTTCTTATTACTACAGTACATATACTTTACTCCTAAACTGAGTTGTGTGTTCTGTAAATTACTTCTCATAAGCAGCACTGGAAAGAATTCAAGTGTGTGAAAACAGGGGAACTTGCTTTGCTTTTTCAACATCTCCCAACATCCAAAACAATGTTCGTTCCTTATAAAACTCCCCATACAGGACCTTCCCAAACTATACCCATCCCTTGGGCCAGTCCTTGCTCCTGCAAAAGGCCTTCCCAGGCATTCTGGTTCGTCCTTAAGTCCACCTTCTCTGTGTTTCCATTGAACTTACGATCCATGCCACATAATTTACCACTAACCCTTGATGAGTTCTCATGCTAGTTTTGACTCTTAAATAAAACCAAAAGTATTCCAAGGAAGAAATTGATGCTATTCTTATTTTTCTTTCCCTTGGAAACTAATTAACTCCATACTAGACACAATCATATGCTGTGAGTTCCCTGTTCGTAGGACTGGCTGCTCCCCTGGCACTTCTTTAAGGATTAGATTGGATCACTGTCCACCCACCTCTCTGGCCCAGAGCCTTTTGCCAAGGCCTGACTACACTGAATCAACAGTGATGCCATCCATGTGGGCACCGAAACTCCAGAGCTCAAGGAAGGGGACTGGTACTCCAGCCACGGCTGGAGGCCAGTAATTAGTACCTCAGAAGTGACAAATTGGAAAAAATATTAACTACTGAAAGATTTTCTTAAGCACAAAGTTTTAGGGAACCCTGACCAAGTTCACTCCCTATTTTGTGCCCTCTCGAAATATGTGAATTTCTAGAGTAAAGGGAAAAGTGCAGTGTCTCCCATTCCACATCAGTCTCCTCCCTTGGCATTTTCATTCTTAGAAGATATCACAGTAATTAGCATAAAAGTTTCTAAATGAAAAGCTTGACCCTTGATATATAATATGAGCCCCATGGCAGTAACCAGTATTTTGAAGCTTGTCAAAGCAGGGATTTAAAGTACCAGACCAACATGTTTTCCTCTATGGATGACTTATAGTGCGCGATTAATAAAACACCCCGAGATGTGGTAAGAATAGGCGATATCACCACACCTTGGGTGGGGGAAGCCACTGGCTCAGGCACACCTCAGGGGTGTGGCAGGACACTAGAGTATCACCACACCTAGTGAGTGTGGTGGCTCAGTGAAAAGCAAACACTTGCGAAGGAGAAGGAGAAAAATCAATAGAGGTACCTCAGGAAGTGATACTAGAAAATGATGTGAGGTTCAGAGGATTTTCACTGCAAGTGGAGACAAACAATCAAAAAGAGATCACTTCTTTAAGGGGTTCAGGCAATTCTACTTGTGAATGCCACAGCCTTGGTTTTTGAGTGAGCTGGGATTGGTGCCTTTTCTGGTCAATCTCTATATAGGACATTTCCCAAATTGCTCGATCTTCTAAACACTGTAAGGATTTGGAGACTGAGCTGAAAACTCAATTAGCATTATGCAAACTGTGGGTTTCTGGTATTTCTAGTAAGTTTTGGGAGCTGCCAAATAATCCTGCCAAGTTCCCTTGAGCTTGGAAAGGCCTGGAAACACTAATCCAAGAAGATGGCTGGCTGGGACAAGTACTAATTCTTTCACAGGCTGAAAGGGAAATGATTCGGGACTGGGGAGGTGAACAATTTGTGAGGGAACAATTAGGTCCTCAGGATGTCAGCTTTGGAAAAAGCTCTGGGTGGAACTGGACAGGGTTGAGAATAGTTTGTAAGACCACAGAGACGTGAGATGTAGGCACAAGGGATCAAATGTAAATCTTCATCTGCAATAGGGTGCCTCCTCCAGACAAGCTCTAATGTCTAAGGAACTCAGAGAAATTAATCTCAGGAGGTTTTCTTTCCTCAGTAAAATTGGAAGATGTCAAGTTTTCCATACAGGTTATAGGTACGAAAATACATTACCTTCCTCGGTGGCTCATTTGGCTTTCACACAGATTTGATTTTATTTAGTTAGTACGTAGTTCTTTTAAAATGGCACCTGACTTCCTCCTTCTTTTTGTTCTACTTTATTTCTTATAAGACTGGCTAGTTGTCAAGAAGAATCTATTCTTGCAACAAGTGTTTTCAAGAATCATACATAACTGGTGTTAACAACATGGTTTTAGTAAAGAAAGGAATGGAAAGACAAAGCACATATAATGAGCACTCTTTAGGGGCCAGATTCTGTGTTAAAGTATTTTGCATTTATTGTCTCATTTCCTTGAGGAAGATATGTTCTGTTAATTTTAGAATTGATACAAATCAGAAAAGTTATTAAATTTCAAAGGGCTGAAGAGTAAATGGATAATCGAGAAAAAGGTTTATCAGAAGGAAAAGTGGTTCAGCTCAAGTGTGGCTGGAGAGAGGAATTTCCACTCTCTTGATTAGCAGATAGGTAGATAATGGCACCAGGTGGGATCTCAATCCACTCTTCTAACAACTATTATCCAGATCCTCTGTAGCCTCCCCTCCCCACCACATGCCACCACTAATGAGTTTGTCATTAGATTTGAAATGGAAAATCAGCCTTTTTTTTTTTTTTTACCTTTCTGAGGAATTCATTACTTTGTCTTCAATATCCACCTAATAAATACTGTTGATAGGTTATCATTGCATCTTCCAGTCACCCATTTATTCAATCATTATTTATTGAGTACGTACTATGTGCCAGATCCTGGGCTACACACTACATCCAGTGCACAATCGCTGCCCTCAAGAAGTCCACTGTCGATTCCCCTCTCCTTAGGAAGCAGGAGGCAAGGACACTAGCTAGAGGTGCAGCACGGCACCGGGAGGCAGAATGTAGTCAGTGCTCTGATATGTGCAGCTAGTGGTGACTTCCCTACTCCCAAATAGGAACTAGAAGACCATTACTTCTAGAGAACCAGTGTCAGAGCCAGATATAAGAATCTTTGATATGGAAGAAAAATCCAGTTAGTGATCAGAAATGGAAGAAAACAGAGGAGAAATTGTTCCCATTTGGGGGCAAAGAAGGATATGGAGGATTCTATAAATCAAGGTGTCTAGTGCATAGGGAATTTAACTGGGCATAGATTCCTCCATGAACAGTGAGGGAGCTCTCAAGGATGCTGTTCATGGCTCTGAGGCAGCTCAGAAGTTCAGAGAACAGAGAGAACAGGAAATTAATAACTATGTTTAAAAGGAGCATGACATGAGTCAAATGACTACGGAATACAGAATCAAACCAGAGTATCGATCCTGGCACCACCACTTCCTTGGACAAGTAACTTCAGCTCAGTGAGTTTTAGTTTCCTTACCTGTAAAATAGGAATGATGTTTCATTGTAAAAATCAAGTGAAATGATGTATATAAAGGCCCTGGCACATTCTAGATATCCAAAGAGCAGTAGCTATTTCCATTATTTTTAAGTGTGGTAGAATAAGTGCTAAATTGAAGAAAGCACCATAAAAAAGACATCTTGAAGTCATCCCTGGAGAAGCCTAGAGGAGGTCTTCCTGGTGCACAGCCCTGAAGAATGAGGAGTCCCACAAATGGTCATGGAGGGAGAATAGAAGAAACCATATGGGTGAAACATGTCTACTGCCTAAGTGTGGCTGGAGCACAGAGGACAGAGTACATGAGGAAGAGGGGTGGGAGGGGAGGTGGAGCCACAGCAAGGAGCCAGCCAAGAGGAGACGCATGCCAGGCAGAAGAGATACATTTTCCCTGACCAGCTACAGACTATATGAATCAGGTAATAATAGCTTATACTTATACAGCCAGCACTTAATTAGAACTTCCTATGTGCCCAACACTATTCTAAGCACTTTATGTATATTAACTCACATAATCCTCCCATAACCCTTTGAGCTAACTGCTAAGAAAATGAAGCCACAAAGAGTTAATGAACCAGCCCCAAAACATATCACATTAAAAGTCCTCAGATGGATAAGGCTGAGAGAGAGGGAATTTGGAAAGAAGACACATTAGAAAAGGAACCCATGAGAAATGAGTCAGGAGAGACCATCCAGGTAAGAGATGAAGGTTCCACAACTAAGGCAGAGGGGAAGAAAAAGGAAAGGATACTCTCAAGTGTAAAATCCAGAGCATGAGGAGTCTGGTGACCAGCTGGATATGGAGACAAGTTATTCCTTTAGGAAAATCTCTTGTGAATTCAGTTGGTCTGCTTTTCTCTTTGAGACATTTCTATACTATTGTCCTCTTCCGAGGGGATAGTTTTACAAGAATGACAGCTTACACTTTCACCAATATCCATTCACTTGTCCCTATCCCCCAAATCTAAACAGTCAAGGTATTAGGACTTCAAAAAAAATTCAACCTGGTGTTTTCGCTTTTGCCTTGAAATGGGGTATTTACTCTCCATCTAACAATAGACATGTTGTTTCTATCTTTTAGGAGTTTCACTTTGATGTGTCAAAGGAAATGCCATGAACTCTAGGGGAGAGTCATCACTACGTGAGTGCAGGATAAACAGCAGGTGTGGCTGGGGCTTTAGGAGAGGTGCCAGTCCTCCTATTCCATTTTTAGGGATAAAGAAGATGAATATTTCAAATGCTTTGGTTTTCAGAAGTCAAAGACCATTTCCCAAAGAGTCTTCAGATAGAAACCCAACACTTCAGAGTGAAGCTGCATAAGAGAGGAGCCTCTCACTGTCCTGATGATCATGATTAGGAGGCTGAAACCAACACAGTCTTCTTTGCATCACTTGGGTGAAACAGGTGTGAGACAGATGCACTGCCTGAACACCTGTGTAGGTTGAAGTCAGCTCATCAGTTTGAACATTAAGCAATGACCTTCCCTCTTGGAAGTTTACAAATTAAATTGTGTACTAGACACAAGTAAACAGATGATCTGCAACAGCTAGCCTCAGCGACCAGAAAGAGATAATAGCAAGAGTCCCTTACATTCTTATTGTGTCTGTAACACTCACACAGGGGTCTCACTGAAGTGATCATATGCATATTGTTGTCTCCATTGAACAGCGCAGGGATCAGAAACTTGGAGAGCTGTTTTGCCCAAGGTGACAAAATGATGGTGATGATTCACTCCTGCTGCTAAGTAGCCTACCATCTGGGGTCATTGCAGGGAACTCTGAACTGTTCCTTTCTATAACCAGAATGGTTTCTTCTTTCCTCTTAGATTCTCAAAAAGCATGCCCTGGGTCAAGTAGGGGGCTGGGACTTGAGCTCCTGGGAGCCCCTTAGCTCTGGGAGGTAGAAGGTAAATATAAGATGGGGCTATAGTGGGTTATATACAATATTCATGGAATCAGAGGGAGAGGGTGGGTTCTGTTCATCTTACTTATCAGCACATGGACAGCTTTCAGGGCACTGAATCAATAAAGCAGAATCCTTCACATGACCTCCATATGGCTAGGAAGGTCCACCAGGATTTGTCTATTGGAGCTTTCTGTCAGAGCTCATACCCATACCTCTCATGGAGGCCAGCCCAGCAAAAACTATGACAAATTCTGTGCCCCTTCATGTCTCTCCCAAAGCTAAACAGAGACAGTGATGGGACCTAAATATGTCTGCTGTCCCTATTTCTACCAAATATACAGTGTTTCAAAAGAAATGCCTTGTGTAAACACAGTAACAAAACCTAATATGCACATAATGAAGTTGAAAGGAAACCGTGTCTTGCTTCACTACTACAGCTTACAAATTGCTTCCTTGGCAATGCTAAATTCTGAAACAACAACAACAAAAAGAAAACAACAACAAAAAAACCCCCTAACTATTTTGAGGCATAAATTCCAGCCTCCAAACCAAAACATGTCTCTTCTATTTCTTTAAATAATGGCATATACAAGATTTAAGCAAAAGCTGTCTCATTGACCCTCAAGAGCATGCACACCAGAATGACGGTCTTGCTATTGGTGGGTGTGCATTTTGACTTGCATGATCTGGCCTCAAGAACATTTCTGACATGTTGTTGTTTGTTTTACTCAGGATTAGCTGAAAATTTCTGTGGGTGTTTTACGTCACTGGAGTAGGAAGCACTGCGAAATTGTAGCTGCCTGGTTGATATTTCTGGAAAGGGAACTCTAAATTATTAGACAAAGGAGAGTAAAAAAGGGGGTAGGGTGGCCAGGAAAGAAAATAATGAGTAAGAATCCAAAAAGCCCCATCAGGAAAGCCCCACATGGAAAACCGAATTGATGGCAAACAGGATTTCTTGCATGCAGCTGCACTGGGCTCTGCGGCATGGGGAAAGAATAGTTCTCAGGGTCTCAGAGGGAGTTAAAAACAGTGTGGATCACATCTCAGTGTCTACCAATTTGTGCAACTGAACTTTGGCAAACAGCAGTGAGAGTTATTACAAAGCACTAGAATTTCCCTTTCAATAAACTACAGATCTGTATATAATTGGATGGAAGGGGCTAGTTGAGTTTAGTCTAGAAACATTTGGTATGAAGTTTGAGATTTTTCAGATAGTCCAAAGAAGTAGAACAGTCACGGAAAGTCTAGCCCACATGTCTTTTTTTTTTTTTTTTTTTTTTTAAGACACAAGAGAAAAACCAACACTGTAATACAAGAATGGGCAAAAGATGTGAATATCAGTTTGCAAAAGTGGAAATACAAATGCCAAGAGTCAAAAAACAAAAGCAAACAAATAAAAACCCTGATGTCACTTATAATCAAAGAAATGCAATATAAAATAAGGCCCTACAAAATTTTACACTATAAAATGAACAAAAATATTTTTTAATGTGATAATCTCATCTTGGACAGGGTGTCAGGAGACAGGGACACTTGTGTA
This sequence comes from Neofelis nebulosa, assembly GCF_028018385.1. Lineage (NCBI taxonomy): Eukaryota > Metazoa > Chordata > Mammalia > Carnivora > Felidae > Neofelis > Neofelis nebulosa. Next base: position 98,979,847 of record NC_080787.1, read on the forward strand.
CTGATTCAATTAATGCTACCATTATGGAAAGTAGTTTGCCAGTATTTTTTTTTAAGACATGCCCCTTGACCCCCATAAGCTTACTTCTAGGAATTTACCCGAAGGACTATTATGAGAATCACACAAATATTTACATTCATAGTAGCACTGTTTAAATGTTGAAAAATGTGAAATAACTCAAATGTCTAACTAGTGAAGGGTTAAATTAATTAAAATTTACTCACATAACAATACTATAAAAATGTTTAAAAGTATTTTTTCTTTTTTTTTTTTTTTTTGGGACAGAGAGAGACAGAGCATGAACGGGGGAGGGGCAGAGAGAGAGGGAGACACAGAATCGGAAACAGGCTCCAGGTTCCGAGCTGTCAGCACAGAACCCACAGAGCCCGACGCGGGGCTCGAACTCACGGACCGTGAGATCGTGACCTGGCTGAAGTCGGCCGCTTAACCGACTGCGCCACCCAGGCGCCCCTTAAAAGTATTTTTTCAAAAACATTTAGGTTCATGGGAAAATGCTTAATGTAATATTAAGAAGCAATATCCAATTCCAAAGCTATATTTAAAATATGATCTCATATATCATTTATATAATATATAATACCAAATGTACATTATACAGTAAATATAGTACATAATATCTAAAGTAAACATTTACACGTGGAAAAATATGGGAGAAAATAAAATTTATTCAGGGTAATAGTCACTGGGTGATAAGCTATAAATTATTTTGATATATACGTATTTTAAATTACCTAGCTTTTAAATATTTGAGATGTGGGAAACCTAAAAAAAAAAAAAAGCACATGTAAGATGTAGTAGGGAATATTTCTTTTTAAATTCTTTTTTTTTTTTTTCAACGTTTTAAATTTATTTTTGGGACAGAGAGAGACAGAGCATGAACGGGGGAGGGGCAGAGAGAGAGGGAGACACAGAATCGGAAACAGGCTCCAGGCTCCGAGCCATCAGCCCAGAGCCCACGCGGGGCTCGAACTCACGGACCGCGAGATCGTGACCTGGCTGAAGTCGGACGCTTAACCGACTGCGCCACCCAGGCGCCCCGGGAATATTTCTAAGATAGCCAAATAGCAGATAGCCAGCTATAACTGGGCAAAGCATTTAGTCTTTAACGTTTGATTGATTATTTATTTATTTATTTATTTATAGTTTTAGAGAAAGAGAGAGTGCAGCAGGGATGGGGGAGAGGTAAAGGGAGAAAGAGAATCCTAGGCAGGCTCATGGAGCCTGATGTAGGTCTCAATTTCAGACCATGAGATCATGACATGGGCTGAAATCAAGAGTTGGATGGCTAACCGACTATGTAAATGTGCCCCTGAACTTATTTTTTAAACATCAAAACAAAGGAGTGCCTGTCGGCTTAGTAGATTGAGAATCCAACTTTGGTTCAGATTGTGATTTTCCGGGTTCGTGAGTTTGAGCCCTGCATGGGGCTCACTGCTGTCAGCACAGACAGAGCCTGCTTGGGATCTTTCCCCCCCTCCCCCCTCTCTGCACTCCCCAGGGTGTGCTTTCAAAAACAAATAAACATTTAAAAAGAAAGCAAAGCAGAGATGTGCTATGAAGTAGTAAAAAGACTATTGGACTCACAAATACATTATATGTCATATAAAACATGGTCTGTTATATACATGTATGTGATATATACATATTATACATATCTCAAAAAAGATTTTGATCTCAATAATATGAAGATGTGTGAGTAGCAGGTATTATAGATATACAAAAGGAAACTTAGAAACTCTTTGGAATTAGACAACAGTGAAAGTTGACAGTAACAGAAACATGTATGTTTGTATGAGTGCTATATTTAACTCAGAGCTCCTTAGCAGTCAAGCCAAATGAGGAAGCATAATGAGTTACACAGTTCTAATTATCTGATGAAAGGAAGCACACAAATTTATCTGGAAAGACAGACTTCTTTTTCCCACTGACTTCTAGTAGAAATTTGCTTTGTATGCCCTCATATATGAAATGTTTCATAGCAAAATAGACATCGATCTTAGATAGAAGTAAAGGACATCATATTAAACTAAAGCTCAGTGAATATTTCTATAAGGAGTCAAGCTAACACAACCTTGGTATATTGCTTTTTAGTGAGCTAGCTTGATGCAGGAATAAAACTTAAAGAATCCAGAAATAATTCAAGCTGGGTGTCATAGGCTGGACTTGGCACACAGGATATAAAAATTTTAATCCATAGCCAATATTGAAAAATCAGACTTTACATAAAAATCCAACTTTGAAGTTTCTTTTAAAAGGAAAATTAAATCACTTTCTTCATAGCCATTGGATGGCTTTGAGCAGTCAATGACTCTTGGGTCATTTGTTCATCATAATCTCAATTAAAATTCTTCTTCATTGGTCATGCTGGCCTGACCCCTGGAGACATATGCACACATGAGCCTAGATCTAGAAGAATGAACAGATAGCATACCCTTATCTCTCATATATAAATTGTTTCATGTTGGCTAAATCTAGACAGCAGTCCATTTAATGCTGAGCTCTTAGATGGTATGTTAAAAGAGGCAGCATAATTGATTCCATAAGTCACCAAAAAGTTATGAAATAGCATGCTTGGAGCTGCGATCTGATAGACTCAGGACCCAATGAAACTATTGTCTTAAGGAGGTCAAGTGTTTAAGTATGAGGGGATTTGGAATTCCTACTTTCTCTGAAGACCAAGGTGGTTGGCACACACTCAAGAAAGCACTGCCTCTCCCACTACATCATTACTTTCCCTCCTTTCTCCTACCTCACTGTGCTGACTTTTCCCAGCACTATCATGAGGAATTTGTCTGAGTTTTCCCAGGGGCAGTTTCCAAACTTTGCACTGGCCACAAGCACTCTTACCAGTTCTCCCACCCTGCCCCCACACATGGTGATTCATACTAGAATCTTGTGAAAAGGCAAGTGGGAATTTTGAGTTCAACTTGTGGCACAGAAATGAGAGGTGTTAGCTAATCCATATGGAGACTGAACTATGAAAAAAAAAAAACAACCTTTGACCTTCTTAGTCAATGTTATATCCAACCAAGCTGAGAAGTCTCCTACGCATTTGCCTACTGGACCATCTCTTCACAGCAAGAAAGAGTAGTTTTCTTTAGTCAAATTGTCTGTGGCAGAGGGTGTTGGCAGCATGGTCAATAACCATTCCTCATATTCTTTTTGGGTTTTGTGGGTCAGAAATTTGAGGGGGGTTCAGCTGAGAAGTTCTTGCTTGGAATTTCTCATGCACATGCAGACAGATGTTGGGCTAGGGCTGCCATTGTTTAAAGACTGGACATTCAAGACAGCTCATTCTTGTGGCTGGAGTTGACGTTGACTGTTGACTAGAGAGCTCAGCTGGAGCTGTTGACCATAGAGCCCACATGTGGCCTCCCCAGCAAGGTGGTCTCAAAATAGTCAGACTTCTTTCACAGCAGCTGTTCCCACAGTAAGCATCCCAAAAGAACCAAACAGAAGATGCATGGCCTTTTGTATCCAAGCTTCAGAAATCACACAATATCACTTCTACCATGTTCTGTGGGCTGAAGCAGTCCCAAGCCTGCCCTGATTTAAGCAGACAGAACATAAGCCTCAGTTCTCAATGAAAGAAGGTCAAAGAACTTGCAAATACATTTTAAATCGTCTGCAAATTGTGATGTATCAGCACAGTGTACTCTTCCAAGATAGCTCTGCATTTACAAAGTCACATGCTGTCCAAGTCAGCTGCTCATTTTAGTGCAAGAAGGATCCACTCTAAGTTGGCCAATTTTATGAGGGACTGTGGGTAAAAGGCTTCATTATCTGCCACCTCATTTTATGTGTCATTTTTTTATTAACTGTAGAGGAGTCTGGTGACTTCTCAGGCTGCCCCAGATTTCTCTACTCCTCTATTTCCTCTTTTTCCTCTCTCCCTCTCTTTCCCTCCCTCCCGTTCTCACTCTCATTCTTTTACTCTCTTGCTCTCTCTTCCTGTCTTTCCTTCCCCTCCCTTCCTCTATCTCTCTCATTCTCTCTCTCTCTTTCCACCAAAACTAGATCTTTTGGCTCCACATCTCCAGATAAACACAACTTAGTTCAGACAGGCCACCCGCCCCCCCCCCCCCCCATTGCCCTGACACTACCCAACTGAGACTGGGGACATTTTGTAGGTTACAATTCTAAATTCCTGGGTCCAAGCATATTATTGGTCCAGAAGAAAAAGACTTATGTGCTACTCAGCCAGACCTGTTAGAGCAGAATCTTTGAGAACAGGCATGGACATTGAGGACATCTAATCTATTATTTATGAGTAGCAGAAAAACAATCAATTGCATATAAGTTCAGTTGTAGTCACAAAAAAATAGCTCTCCCCACATCAGCATTCCCTTTACAGGCTTTCTATTGCTTTCAGCATAACTGGCTGATTTTCAGTCCACTTGTGCCCTGCCCCCTGCATCCACAACATCTTCTGTGATCTCCACAGGCAATGATGCTGAAACATTGTTGTCTACTTGCCCAGCTCACTGATTCCTATCATGAGCCCCCAGTTCTAACTCACCAGAACACAACATTTCTGGTCATGTAAAAGTAATCTCAAACATTACTTGCTCCAGCAAAAGAGTTGCAAACAAATTTTTAGACTGATGTCTGGACTCAGATATTCTTGAGCTTACGGGGGAATCATGTTCTTTAGGACCCATCGTCCTTGCATCCACAGTTCCACTACTAGCCACATCAACTGACAGGTGTCTCCCTTGTGGCAGAATCCCCATCTCCTTAAATTTTTATGTTTTCTTAAAAAAAGCAATACGAAAGATAAAAATGAAACTAGCTTGTACAGCTTCAACATTTCCGGCACAGCACTGCCCTAGGCCTGTTTAGGACACTTAGTCATGGAAGTTCACAGGATGTAGGAGCTTGGTTTTATGTATATCATTAAAGAATAAGAAAGGCGCTTAAGAAATACTCAAATGAATCCTTTATTGCCTCGCCCAAAGAAAAAATGATGATATAGGTCATCCTAAATTATACAAAAAAGGATACTGTAGCAGTGGTTGTGCCCCCAATTAAGGATGCATGTGCTTTTTGAAAGGATTAGTGGAGTAATCCTTCCAAGAGCAAGAATTTGCAAGTATCAATGTCTTTTTCTTTCCTATTGAGGAGATGGAGAGACCACACCAGAATTCGAAGGATTTCAAGGAACTGAGATATAGTAGTTTTAGAATCTCCATGAATGTAATACATAACTCAGGTGAATCCAGACTCTACTAAGGCTCATAAACAAACAATGGTATCAAACATTACAAGAAATTAGAAAATGACACTCTTTTAAATAATTTTAAGAGCATGGGGCTTTTTATATTCTGCAATCTACAGATTATCAGCTGCAAGCCGCAAATTCACAAAGGAAAAAAAAATCATATTCAAAATAAGACCCAGAGTCTATGGGACAAGGACAGGGTATTTAATCCAATGAAGAATTTATAAATATTTGAGAAACCAGTCAGCAATCCAATACTGAAGATCTGAGTACAGAGTAGTAACACATTTTCTCATTAATGGGATTTTAAGCCACAGTGCCCTAACTCTGATGCCTTTCAATCAAGAGATTCAATTTGTTTATTTGCTATATAATTTGGAGGTGTCTCTAGAATAAAACTTTTACTTAACCTTACATAATCCCATACATGATAGTGAGCAGAAAGAAATCAAGAGAAGTACAATGTCCTCCATTTTCAGTTCTTTTCTTCTCCCACCCTTTATTGATGAAAGGTACATAGACATGTTTTTAGTATTAACCACACCTTTATGAAGGATTCATCCTACTAACAGAAGAGATAAAGTTCTAAGGATCAGCTACTTCACTGGACTTGGAGCAGTGGTTGAATGGAAGAGGGGTTACTGGTGTTTCTTCTGTCTGTATTTGGAGAATTCAAAAGAATGCCTGAGTCCAACTTAACCAATTTCATTATTTTATTGTAGCTTCAACTTCTTTCTGAAGATAGATCCATGTACCTACTGAATAAAGATATATTTATCCTATACGCTGGACATTTTCAACACTGTATTGCATCATGTTTTGATTGATTGTTGCTTATTTCCTTATATACTTAACTATTTTTCTTCACTCTTATTTCATTGGCACATAGATAGGACCAGTTGGTGTATTTTGTGTCTGATTTATTCTGGAAAACACAAAAGACTTCCCCCACTATATTCTTTTTTTTTTCCCTGTAATTGAACTTTTGAGTAATCCAAGTTCCTGAGGATTATTGAGAGCTTTTGAAGCACATGGTGCTGTCCTCAACCTGTTCCACCTTTCTCTTCTCAAGAAACATGTAATCTACTTCATGAGCTAGCCAGCAAGGATAAGAGGTGGTGTAATGAACAGGAAGCTACTAAATGCACATAATAACAAGGACAAATAATATACAAATGTTCAAGTCCCAACTTAATGCAGTTACAAATAGAGGAGGAAGTAAACACATAGTGGTCGAGAGTTCAGATTTTGTGGTCAAAACCATCTGAACACAAACCCCAGTTGTGTGATCTTGGGCATAACCAATAATCTCTTTAAGCCTCAGTTTCCTCTTCTGTAAAAGGAAAATAAGAATAGATACCCCATATAATTATCTTAAGAGTTAAGTAAAATAAACTAGCACATTTCCTGTACATAGTAAATATATTTTTTTAATGTATGCTGCTGTTACATTATAAAAGGCAGAATGAAATAATGGTTTGTTATAATTTTTCAAATAAAAAATAGTAGGAGCAAAGGGAAAGTAGTGGATTACATCATTCATGAAGACACTTTTCTCCAATCACCTTCATTTTTCACGCAGCACAATTAACGATGTTCTCAATCTCAAATGTGATCTCTCTTTAAAAGATTATTGCCTGTTGCCATAAGCATCAAAACATGCCAGGATGAAAACTTGCCTTGATTGCTACATATCTTGATCACCACATACCCATACCCACACACTAGTTACAGCCTACTGCCCCATTTCTTTGTTCTCCTTTACCAAAAAACTCTTCAAAACAACCTCCTATGTTCACTGACTCCATTCCCTGCCCCCCCCCCCACACACACAAACTCTTCAACCCATTCCTATTGGTCTCTTGTCAGCCTCCTTCAGAAAAGCCTCTGATCACAATCAGCACCAGCCTCCATATCTTATATCCTTACTCATTTTTCAGTGGTATCTTCTAGTCCCATGGCTTTATATTGTCTATAACTTACACCTCCCCATTTTTATATTTCCAACACTGACCATACACCTATTGTCCAGATGCATACATCTGTCTTCCAACTAGACATTTCCTTCTGCTCATCTAAAGAAGCCCCAAACGTAAAATGCTCACAACCGAACACTTGATTCTCCAATCCTCCTTGAAATAAAATAAAGCCTTCACCTCCTTCAGTCTTATTCATCTCATCCAATGACAACCCTATCATTATCTTTCCAGTTGCTCAGGCCAAAGCCTTCAAGTGGGCCTTAACTTCACTCTTTTAGCATATCACTTATCTAATCCTTCAGCAAATCCTGAGGGCCTTGTCTCCAAAATATACCCAGAAGCTAACCACTTCTCACCTCTCACCACTAGACACCCAATCCAAGCCACCATTATCTCTGGCTCATTGTAACTGCCTCCCAACTGCTTTCTCTGCTGTCATCTTTGTCCCAACATCATCTTCTCTCACAGTAGCCAGAGGGAACTGTTTAAAACATGTCAGAGCAACCTTCTGGTCAAAACATTGAGGGGCTTTCCATTTCACTCAGAGGGAGTGATCCGGCCCTAGCTACCTCGGTAAGATCAATCTCTTACCAGTGTCCTTGAATATTTGGCTGTCTCAGCTTAGCTACTGCAACTGCCTCCTTTTCTCTGCTTCGGGTCTTGCCCCTCCTCCCCTCAGTCCTGCTCTGAACTCATTGGTCTCCTTTCTGTTTCTTAAACATTCCAAACCCATCCTTTGCTATAGGCCTTTGCATTTGCTGTTCCCTCTGCCTAGAAAAGTCTTCCCTCAGATAATCTATTTGATTTATACCCTCTCCCCTTAGGTCTCTGCTCAAACATCACCTAATCAGAAGGACCTTCTTTGACTATCCCAAATAAAAAAGCTATCCTTGCCCCAATCACTTTTTATCCTTGTAACCCACTTTATTTTTCTTCTTACCACATAAGAACACTAGAGCACTTATTTATTCATTTTTCTTCTCTCTGCCCCTGCATGACTGCAAACTTCATAAAGGCAAGGAGTTAATTTTAATCACTGGTTTAGTCCCGGTGCGTGAAATAATGCCTGGCTGATAGTAAATGCTCAGTAAATATTTGCTGAATGAATGAATGAATGAATGAATGTTTTTTTCCTCAGTGCGCAATTTATGATAGGCAGCAAAAGTTTTTAAAAGTTAAAGGAGAAGATCAGACTTGGATGAGTTAGAAAAAATTAAAAAATCAATGAAATTGATTAATTGTCCAGTTAAAGCTGTCCATTAAAAGCTGATTTTTCCATTGCTGAAATTTCCAAAGAGTCACTCCCCTGACTAAAACCTACACAAGGCTGAGTCATATAGGACATGCTGCTAAGCCAGTTTTTCTCCTGTATGACCTGAATGACTCGAAGTGCCAATGACAATGTGGGCCTTATGTCCCAGGAACTCTACCTAGAAGGCTGGAATCAACTGTGGACTTCATTCAAGTATATCTTGCTCGACTTCGTTAACTTGAAACAGTTCATTCCTTCAACAAGATTGCTGCTGTATCTTTTGTCATCCACTTGCTGTATGGCTAATTTGAATGTTAACATTTTTAAGTGAAAATGCTTTGACGCTAAACAAAAGCTTTTGAAGATTTTCAAATGTCTGGATAGGATATATTGGTGTGGGTGGGGAGGCAACTTAAGACTTGCTAATCAGAAACTAAATATACATGATTTTAATTGAGTGCCAGGGGTCCAAACCTATCATTTAAGCATAAGAACACCTTACCAAATGCTAAGTATTGTGACACGCTATTTGTGTCCAGTTTATATTAACAAACCATACTCTAAGCTTAAAAAAAAAATATCCTTCCCCACCCAACCCCAACTACATGAAGTGAGACGAACAGTGGTGAAGTGCCCAACCTGATACAAACATGTTAAGAGTTTTATTATTCTTACTTATTATCATTATTATTTGTTTTGAAAAAAACATTTTTGCTTTAATACTTTTTAAATGTTTTAAATGTTTACTTATTTCTGAGAGAGAGAGACAGTTTGTGAGTGGGGGAGGGGCAGAGAGAGAGGGAGACACAGAATCTGAAACAGGCTCCGGGCTCTGAGCTGTCAGCACAGAGCCTGATGCGGGGCTCAAACTCACAGACCAGAAGATCATGACCTCAGCTGAAGTCTGGCGCTTAGCCTACTGAGTCCCCCAGGTGCCCCTGATTTAATACTTTTAACAGGGTTTGCTATGATCTTCACAATTGACTTAGAAGTCCACATTTGTATTAAATGACCAGACATAAGTCTTTTGGATAAAGGAGCCACAGAATTCATTTCTAAAAATTCTTAGGGAAGCAAAGAGAACAAAGAAAGAAAATAGCTTATGTTATTATGATCAAATTAAAAAAAATATGCCTGGTAAGCCTTGGGAGATGCTATAAAATGGCACACAAACTACTCCTTCGTGTAAGTATTTGGCCTTGCCTTAGGGAAGATGTTCATGTTCAATTTTCACCTCCAGAAATAATGAAAGGAGGTGAGGAGCTTGGGACACCCAGATAAACTTTCTAAGATAGCTTCTTCAATTTCTCCCAACATGAGGTATTGGTTTACCACTTCCTAGAACATTTGCTTTTAACTCTATAAAAATTAGACCATCCTGGCAATGAGGAGCCAAGAACTAGACATAGTAATGCAGAAGGCTGTGTTAAGTTCCTCAACAATATTAAGAGAAATTGTATCCTCCAATATGATCATTTTAAAGGTGACATCTAATGATACTCAACTCTCAGGATGGGTCCAAAGTTCCCCTTCAGTAAAGTAAATTGACTTTTTTTTATTCATTGATGGTATCAGTGAAACATTCCACAATCTCTCCTACTTGGTCACAGAATTTTACAACTGAAAGTCTCACTGAATCCAATCCTGTTTAATCCATAAGAAGGAACTGATCAGCCACAATGCAGTATGTTGCATACTGGGAGATTCAAAGACAGTCCAAAAACATCACAGAGTTCCCAGTCTGGGAGCTTTCTCACAGAGCTACTTGGATCCAAGAAAGACTGTGTGTCATGGGTGCAAAGATGGGACCATGGAACTCTACATGTGGCTTTAGAGGCAGAAGGTACAGCCGGGTTCAGAAAGGCAAAAGGCAGAAGACCAACTCTAAATCTTGAGGAACAAGTAGGACGTGACCTGACAATAAAGATCTAGAAGTGGGGGAGGAAGACAAGGAGAGAAAGATCACCCGAATTGTGCTGTCCAATACTGTTGCCACCATTCACTTGTGGATATTTCAGTTAGTTAAAAAACAATAAAATACAAATTTTAGTTTCTTAGTCACACTAGCCACATTTTAAGTGCTCAATACCTATGTATGGCTAGTGTTTATCATACTGGAGATCATTACCAAAAGTTCTACTGAGGAGCACTGGCTCTGAATAAAAAGAAGAGTGACAGCACAGAGACCTAACAGCAGATGTTGGTGGGGATAACTGCAGGGGATACGTACAGCTGGAGGACAGGCTATCCAAAGACAGTACCGAGGTGATGAGGTAGGAGGCATAGGCCAGCACAGACAGACCGTGGAATTCCTTGGCTGATACCACAAGGTATCCTTGGCTGATACCATGTAGGAGGATTCAAGTCCTGGCAAGTTCTGCCTCTCATTATGAACCAGTCACTACAGCACTGGAAAGCTGCATGGCCAAAACGTTTGAACAAGCATCCTTAGTTCACCAATTGTGTATACAAAACCATATGTCTTCTGGTAATGATGGCAACTTACGACATCATGAAATCATTATTTTTCTTTGAAAAAAGGAGACTGAATTTTTTATTTGAGTATCTTATCCCCTTTTTTATTTTTTATACATTAAAAAAAATCCGTGTAACATGTTGCACTTACAAAAACTGGGTTTTTATAGTTTCTTGAGTCTATAACACACAGATTTTGGTAGAGCCACGTTTTGGCTACAGGAACACATGGTCATGCTATTAAGAATTCGAGAATAAATGTAGGTAAGCACAATCCAACCCCACAAAGTATTTTTCCTCAAACAATTAAAGATCAAAATGAGACTTTAAAAATAACATAGATAAATTTAGAAATAAGTAGGAGCATATCACTCATTTAGGATTCTCTCTCCTACAATCTTTGGCTTTCTTAGCAGACCATATGAAGGCACAAGGGGACTGGGGTCAAACATCTGTCACTTCACTATGTAGCTTTGTTTCAGTCCCTTAACTTCTTCAACCTGTTTCTGCATCTGTAACAGAGTGTTAAAAATGCCTCTCTGGAGATGTGGCAGAGACTAATTAAGATATGTAGCAGCAGTTAGCACATGAAATCTCTCTGTGTGTTTGGTGGGGAAGGTAAGAAGGATGGGAGTGGCTGCTTGCCAGGCCATTTAAATACCTACAAGTTCATTCTAATACTTCTGGTAATATTTCCTGAAATGGGTTTTAAGGCTCAGAATTACACTAGAAATGCACATCAAAGATGATGAAGTAAAAAAACCACAAAATAAATAAATAAATAAATAATTCCTATTTATTGCCAGGCACAAGAGCATAGCACCTATAAAACTTTCACGAAAATTGATGTTCATCATGGAGGTTCTCAAACTTTCTCATTCACAGCACACTTAATGACTCAGTAATATTTTTCACAGGGCCCTACACCAAAATGAATACCTAACATTTTTTTTTTAATTTTTTTTTCAACGTTTTTTATTTATTTTGGGGACAGAGAGAGACAGAGCATGAACGGGGGAGGGGCAGAGAGAGAGGGAGACACAGAATCGGAAACAGGCTCCAGGCTCCGAGCCATCAGCCCAGAGCCTGACGCGGGGCTCGAACTCACAGACCGCGAGATCGTGACCTGGCTGAAGTCGGACACTTAACCGACTACGCCACCCAGGCGCCCCTAACATTTTTATTTATTAAGTAGTTGGGGCCAAAAAACACACTATAATGACTCATGCAGTGTTCAACAGATGTTTCCTAAGAAAATGTAAAATAAGCCACAGCACCCTTATGACTTCATTGCAACATCCAGGACACTTTGGTACATAGTTTGGGAACTATGGATTTAGTATTTTACACTTTACAAAGCACTTTCACAGCTATTGATTCACTTATCTTCACCACAAGCCATCTAGAGTAGATGAGAAAATTGAGATTATAAGAGAATCATTTGAGATTTCATAGCCAGGAATGTTCAAGTCAAGGCATAAGTTGATTGGGTTCTGACTCCAGAGTCTTCCTCCTGATCCATAAGATATTTCTTCCTCCACTCAGAATGTCAATAGGATCTTTTATTAATCTTCATTATTTTTCTGTATCATTTCCTATGAAAATTTAGTAAACTGGGATACATAAGAAATATTTCTATGCTAGGCTACGCCTTCTCAAATTTATAGTTTAATGCCTTGACTAGACAAAACGTTATTCTGAAAAATTTTTTATAATAAATGAACCTCTGCCAAAAAAAAAAAAAAAAAGGTGGGGCACCTGGGTGGCTCAGTCGGTTAAGCGTCCGACTCAGCTCAGGTCATGATCTCACAGTCTGTGAGTTCGAGCCCCGCGTTGGGCTCTGTGCTGGCAGCTCAGAGCCTGGAGCCTGCTTCAGATTCTGTGTCTCCCTCTCTCTCTGCCCCTCCCCTGCTCATGCTCTGTCTCTCTCTATCTCAAAAATAAATAAAAACATTAAAAAAAATGAATATTAAAAAAATTTTTTAAAAAGGTATATACATGCTTCAGAATAAAGCAAGGTACAAGTTTCCATATGAAATCATAGAAAAGCTTTCAGGCAAATTACAGAATGAAAATAATAGTGATGATGACAATAATAGTAGCCACTAATTAGTGAAAGATTAATGTGGAGTAGGCACCTTGCTAAATGATTTACAAAAATTAAACCTTTCCAGTAACTCCATGATATAGATTTTAAAAGGTGAGAAACTTGAGGATCAGAAGAATAACTTAACCAATATACTACTGAAAAAGAGCTGGAATAGCAAAAACAATCTTGAAAAAGAAAACAAGTTGAAGGACACATACAATCTGATTTCAAGATTTACTATTAAGTCACAGTAATCCAGACAATGTGATATTGACCAAAAGATAAACATATAATTTAATGGAATAGGATATAGTCCATAAATAGATCCACTCAGTGGGTCAATTCATTTTTTTAAAATGTTTAGTTATTTATTTTTTTTTTTTGAGAGAGAGAGATGGGGGAGGGTCAGAGAGAGAGTCCCAAGCAGGCTTCAGCTGTGAGTGCAGAGCCCTAAGCGGGCTCGATCCCACGAACTGGGAGATCACGACCTTAGACGAAATCAAGAGTCAGACACTTAACCAACTGAGCCACTCAGGTGCCTCAGGGTCAATTTGTTTTTTGTTTTTGTTTTTGTTTTTTTTTTTTTTAATGTTTATTTATTTTTGAGACAGAGAGAGACAGAGCATGAACGGGGGAGGGTCAGAGAGAGGGAGACACAGAATCTGAAACAGGCTCCAGGCTCTGAGCTGTCAGCACAGAGCCCGACGCGGGGCTCAAACTCACGGACCGCGAGATCATGACCTGAGCTGAAGTCGGCCGCTTAACCGACTGAGCCACCCAGGCGCCCCTCAATTCGTTTTTAACAAAGGTGCCAAGACAATCAAATGGCAAAAGTTTAGTCTTTTCGACAAATGATGATGGAACATCCATATGTGATAATGAACCCCAAACCATACCTGGAACCACATATAAAAATTAAATTCATAATGGATCACAGACCTGAATGTTAAGTCTAAAACCATAAAACTCCTAGAAAACACACACACACACACACACACACACACACACACACACAGGTACACACAGGAAACCTTTTGTGACCTTCGGACAGGCAAAGATTTCTTAGGACACAAAAAGCAAGATCCATGAAAGAAGAAAAGTAGTAAATTGGACTTTATCAAAATTTAAAAGATACTTTAAAAATCAAAATACAAGCCACAGACTGGAGAAAAGAGTTGTGACACATAAAGAACTTGCATCCAGAATTTACAAAGAATTCTCAAAACTCAGTAATAAGAAAACAAACAACTCAGTTTTAAAATAGGCAAAAGATTTGAACAGAAAGTTCACCAAAGAAAATGTATGGATGGGAAATAAGCAAAAAAATGCTCAAAATTCTTTATAAGTAGAGAAATGCCAATTAAAACCACAATGAGATACCATTACACACTTAATAGAATGACTAAACTTTGTAAAGCTGACAAAGTCAAGTGCTAGTTCTTGTAAAGTTAGACATACTTGCCATAATCCCCCTGCATAATCCCACACCTGGGTATTCACCCCTCAGAAAATAAAAACATATGACCACACAAAGGCAAATGTTATAACAGCTTTATTCATAATCACAGAAAAAAAAAAAAAAACAACTGGAAATAACCCAAAGCCCTTCAAATTGTAAGTGGATAAATAAATTCTGTTACATCCATGCTTTGGAATACTAGTCAGTAATAAAAAAGAATAAATAACTGATACATTCAGGGTTTTACTACAGTAACAATTTTTTAGCCTTCATTTCCCTTTGAATCAGGTTTACAAAGCATCATTGCTGCCATTATATTTGTCATCATGCTATTAAGTAATGGCAACTTGCATTTTTATAATCACAGTCTTATATTACAGAACAAATGGACCAGTCACCTGAATTGTATTTGACAAATGTTCTAGTCTCCATGACGGGATTCAGCAGATATTCCCTACTCATCAACAACATATTCACAAACACCAAACCACTTGGCTGATCGCATCCCTTAGGTATTGATTTTTGCCAATTTCTATTTTGGAAGCTGAAATTACCTTCAATGTGTCCTCAGATTTTCATGGAGTGTTACTATAACCCCCTAAACACTGAATGTTGGAAAAAAGACAAAGTCTCTGCTATTGCCTAATCAGGGAGACAGAATTCATGACTTTCCTTGGAAAAACCTAATTTTGGGTCATTTTATTTTTTATAAGAAAACTGATTTAATAATTTAATTGCTATTATTTTAGCAGTATCTAATATGAATGAATTGATATATCAGAAAAAAAATGTCTGTTCAATCATATGTCCCATTTTTCATGAGGAAAATATGAAATATATGATATTATATAAGACAGGATTTACAATCCATATGGCTTAGAACACATTACCCTCTTCTTATAAAAATAAAATTATAGTTCTTGTTCTAGGTACACTTGAGGTAGACGATTACTTTGGTAATACCAAATGAACTGTATCTCCCAGTGGTAATGCCTTTGTGTATCTTCCTCCCACATTGACCCTGGGCTTCGTCATGTGAGTATAAGGCTTGATAGTGCTTGCATACTAGGCTTTATCTCCTTGGAATACTCACTCTGGGGATATTTCTTTGTTGGAACCCAGTTACCATGATGCTGGGAAGCTCAAGAAGCTGCATAGAGAAAATAAGTACAAAAGAACTATTTTCTCTCTACCTGCCATCTCCAATCCAGTCATGGCAGTGAACCAGATTTGACCCATGTAGACAACATCAAGACTCCAATGCAGCAGTTTCAAAACTTCTTGGTCTTAAGACCACTTTGTACTCTTGAAAATTACTAATGATGTCATAAGTTTTTGTTCATGAGTTATAGCTAGGGATATTTACTTTATCAGAAATTAAAACAAAATTTTTAAATGTATGCATTTATTAACTCATTAATAATAAAACATTACATATTAATATTAATAATATATTTTATTAATATTTTAAGTATTTTGTTAATATTAGTAGCAACTGTATTTCCAAAAAAAATAAACTTAGTGAGGAGATGCAGTTGTTTCCCATTTTTTTGTAAATCTCTTCAAAGTCTAGCCTAATGGAAGATGGCAAGATTCTCGTATCTAGTTCTGCATCCAATTTGTTGTGACATCACCTATCAGGTAGTTTTGGAAACCTCTACACTCAGGGAAAAGTGAGAATGAAATAAGCAAATAATGTCTTAGTATTGTTATGTTAATAGCTCCGACTCTATGAAACCATGCACTTTGAGAACCAAGGGATGCCCTAAGGGATGGCAACTGAATCACCTCCAGGTCTCTGGGTCCCTAAATGTCTGGGTAGAGCAGAGCCCTCTACCAACTTGGACATACACTGAAGACTATATTTAAAAATATCCTGGGGTCTCCATTACAGGAATATATTCCCACTATGGTCTCGGGAGAGAGGACTCTGCTGTCCCTTATACTACTTTAACCTACAACCAGCTAACAACACAGCTTCACTCCCTGGTTCCTCCCTGTCTGATTTCTTGTTTTACTTCCAATGACCACATAGTCAGGGAGAGCTTCTGTCCACCACATGACCCACTCCAAACTTTTTCATGCCTCAGAGTCTAGATCAAAGACATCCCTAGCTCAGAAAGAGGAAGTATCCATACCTACATCCCAAACCAAGACCTTTCTCTCTGAGGTTTCCTTCCTGGCCACAATATTAAATCCTCCTCAGAATGGCTGATAGGGGCACCTGGGTGGCTCAGTCAGTTAAGTATCCAACTTTGGCTCGGGTACAGTTGGTGGGTTCAAGCCCCGCACAGGGCTCTGAGCCTGCTTCGGATTCTGTGTCTCCCTCTCTCTCTGACCCTCCCCCACTCACACTCTGTCTCTGTCTCCCTCTCTCAAAAATAAATAAATGTTAAAAATTTTTTTAAAAAATGGCTGATAGTGGACATATTCATTCCCCTTCAGATAATCATCACCCTCATCCACAGAGTGTGTTCTGGTCCTAAAGCCTGGAAAAGACATTCACTTAACAATTGATACTGCTATTTTACCCAAAGTCTGAGTTACATGGTGTTTCCACAGTCACTTTGTTTAATATCCACAAAGATAAATAATAACAGCATTGACAAGGTCCAAATTAGTAACTTAGGCAATTCATTTCTGCTACCAGACTACAGTAATGAGAGTGATATGTTAGTGAAAGGAACTTAGTGGACCCTGATCAACATTTGTGTAAAGAAATGCCTGAGTTCTGCCATTTACAAGCACTGACTTTGGGGAACTTACTAAAATGTTTCTCTGTTCAGTTTCCGCATCTATAAAGCTCAGACAATAGTTTCTGCCGCATAAGATTATGAAGATTTAGTGGGTTAGTATTTTTAATCTATTTACAGTAGTGTCTAGGTACTATAAGTATTTGTTAAGCATAATATACAAGGTGTATTTGTGTGTATGTGTTGAGTTGTGATAAAAAGTTTGGAAAAACTCAGAGCTAGAGGAAGTGAAACCTAAACTAACCTTCAGTGGACATACAGGCTAGAGACAAGCAAAAGGAATCTGTGTGCTGAGGATGGGGGCTCTAGGATGGGGCGCAGCGAGGGTGGGGGTCTGGCTCTAAGTCTTTCCTTCCATCGTGAGAGGCAGTTATCAAGGGAGGGGAGAACATTAAGGGGGAGAAAGTTATTTTACATCATGGGGAATTTTTTTATATTCAAATCTCCTTTATCAGGACCCAGATGTTTTAAAAAAACAATGCCAAGCTGTGATGAATACATGCAGGGAATACAGCACATCTAGCAAGGAAAACTGTAGGGTGATTCAGTTTGTTAACAACAAGTACTATGTACTAATAATTTGCAGATGATCATTAAAATATATTCCCAACAGCCATTTCTTATGGTTGTTATTGTTTTCAAAGTTTCATTCTCTAAAAAACTCTTAAAGCCACTTATCCAGCTGGGCTGAAAGCCACTTACAATTAGACTGCTATTTAGCTCTAAACTGACACAACAAGGGTATGGTTTGAAGATCTCCACTGCTATACATTGGAACCCAGGACAAAGAGAAGGGCTATGACTTCCATGAACCTGCACAATCAAATTTGGACCATGGTAAGATCACTCTGAATTGGTTAAGCCCATCTAATTTAGGTTACTGGAAAAAATTTTAAACCTCACACAATTTTGACATGAGGGCTCATCGGATGAATCGTTATTTGTAATGTATAACCATCCAAAGCCATCTGATTTGCTCCTAAACAGAAACAAGGCTGAGGGATAAGAAAGATGGGGGCTGCTTGTGTTTCACTGCACTTAATTTCAGTGTCAATGAAGGATCCATTCATTTGAATCAGTTCAAAAACAAACCTGCTATGAAATTGTGTACTGGTGATAGTATAATTCAGAATGAGATCTTAAGGCACCTCAACAGATCATTATCAAGCAGGCTGTCTTGAGGTAGGTAATGTACTGTTATAGTCCCATTTTATGGATGAACCAACTAAGAGATTAAGCAACTTGGATCATGAAACTAATAAAAAGCAAGGGAAATGTAACACTCATAGCCAAGAATTCCAGAGTGTTCTTCATTCTGTATTGCTTTGGGCTTTCCTCATCTTCATTTCTATCATTCAAGAATACAACGTGTGTTACAAATCAGGTATCAGCTGTGTAAATAGGCAACCAACCTGAAAGAGACATGTGTCAATGACACGTAGAGCTGGATTGCCCAAATTACAGTCCATGTGACTGAATCCATTGATGTGTTGTAAGTATATATTCACTGAACATTTCATGTGTAAGCCACACAATAACAGAACATACTTTCCTTCAGATTGCCTGGTGATTCAGGTAGTGGACATCTACCAAACTAATGGTTAGGGAAGATGTACAACAGGTTTGTCAACATTATACTTTGTGAAGTGTCAGTCATGAGCTTTTCATGAAGAAGCAAGTTGTTTTGTTTCTAATGACATATTTGCATGTGCTTAGGAAGGGGTGTGCCTATTCAGATCTGTGACTATAACACCAGGAAGGATAGCATTAGAGTGAAACCCGTGAGGCAATGACCTTAAGTACAGATGGTTGCCACCATGTCTATTATTAGGATCAATGAGATACAGTCAGAAGTGATGTTGCAAAATGGCAGGATGGAAGGCCAGTTTCCCCTGACAAAGTGCAAAGGCATGCCGTAAACACTTGCATGAACAAATAGCCTTAGCAGCAACCACAACCAGGAGAAAAATTAGAGGAGGCTTTCCACAACAAAGGAGGTATTGTTCTCCTGTGGTCGCCCTTAAATTCATCCTTTGTTGAAGAAGACGTTTAGGCTCCAACATGGAACTGTGTGTCCCACCCAGCCTTCTCCCTATGGGCCAAGTGATGGAATAAATTGATTCATAATGAATTGTTCCTTTTGACTGGGGATCCCACATCTTTAGTTCAATAGTGAAGACTTCTCCAAGAAACAATGAGGTGCAGTAGGCCAGACTGACAACTGGTAAGGCAGATGTGGACAGTGCCAATTCTCACCCAGAGGCCGGCACCCCATCTGACCTGGGGAAGGACAACTACCTCAGGGTTCCCATTTCTTCATCTTGATGGTGGGGCTCTCCATGGTGGTACTTGGTGATGATTATCAGTATACACAAGTTAAAAAAAAACCTGTTTGCTAAGGGAAATCAAAAGCTTGTAAGAAAAACATTTTGGTTGTGTAACAGACATGGATAATGCCAGACAACTGTCTGGGTTCATGTAAATTCAGAGGGGGAATTACACAAACAGGGATAAGAGGGAATCTGGGTAAACCCTCCTACTGCGGAGGCCTCTATCGTCCTATGACTCCACAAATGCTCTGTCCTCACCCACCCCTGCCCCCAGTTTGGAGATTAATCATCTCTGCCATGTCATCAAGGTGTGCCTGGTCTGATTTGTGCCTTCTGGGGAGCAAAGTCCATACAATTCAAAAACATGTATTAATTCCACAAGAATGTCTATTGAGTACCTCTTAAGTCCTTTGGCAGAATGAAAAGGGATTTAGAAGATTCATAATATAATAATTTAGTAAGTTCAAACAACATTCTAGGCAGTGTGGATATAAAAGATGAATAAGACATAGCCTCAAGTTTCCAGAGGCTCACAATCTAGTGAGGAGTCTGGTAAATAGATAGTACAGGGTCAATGCTATACTACAGGGGCCAAGAGTATACAGAAGCCACAAGAAATTTCCTGCATTGCCAAGGTTTATAAGTTTATGCCCTTTCTCCTGCCTGTCTTTGGACTGGCAGAAATCCTCAAGAAAAGCACGTTGTCTTCAGAGGGCCCCCACCCCACACCCCCTCATCTGGTCAGGTAAGAAGGAAAGAAAATAATTATAGGTGGGGTTCTGAGTGATAGGATTCAGTATAAGTTCACTAAAGCTAGCAAAGCCTATTTGTGAATGAACTTCCTGTAAACAAGTTACCATGACTGTCTCCAGCTCATGATGAATAAATGAAATAATTTATCGCAAGCGGCACATTGCCTGAAAGAAAGTGGCTCACACAGTAATGTCTTTTATTTTTCCTGTTCTGGGGTGTGGTTAGGTGACTTTCCCTTGGTTAAGGGACTTTTGGATCTGAGTGTACAAGGTTAAGTGCAATTGCAATGTTGAAAGGACCTAGTCAGGAAGTATTTGTGATTTGATAGGGAAAAAAAAATCCCTTGATGTTACAAAATGAGGAAACACACACACACACACACACACACACACACACACACACACACACACACACTTTGATGAAAACATTTTAGTCTCGCTGGCTTGAATTTTAAAATCCTGTGATTATCTTTTGGGATATCTTCTTGGAAGAGCTTTCTCCAATACTTTCTCATTAACAGATATTGTATAAAACACAATTATAGTGAAAGATACCATGTATTGCTTTACTTCCCTACCTCCTTTCCAATCTAGAACACTGCCAAAGCCCTACGAATATAGAAATGTTTTTTTCCATTCTCCTTTTAATCTTTTGTCCTCCAGATCTTCCAACTCTGTATAAATGTTTTTTAACCCTGCAAAGTGGGTTTTCTCTGCTATGATTTCTCCTTCTCAGAACAATGAAAAACTCACCAAATTCTTATTCTTTCTCCATCATATTTTAATAGATTAATTAAGACACTATATCTGAAAATTAACTTCAAATTTAAACCCGAACTTGAAAAATCAAGGGCCAGTGTTTGTGGTTTTAAATTCTCTGCAGAAGTGAAGGAAGGGCAGGAGGAAGACAGAGACCTGGGTGAGGAGGGCCCACTCATCCAGTCTTTTCCCAAATGCTGCTTCCCTTTAGTTCACTAGCACTCCTTTTCAGGGGGCGGGGGATCAACGAATTATAAGTGATGGAATTACCTGTTGGAGTGATTAGAAAATAATGGCCAATAGTCCTTTCTAAATCATAGCAGGAGTAAGAGGAAAGAGGAAGAGTGAAAATTCCTCAGGTTTGTTACTACTGTTTATCCAGCTGCTTTATTGTATGCTCCTGGCTTTTACCCTTTTGCCAATCAATCAGTCAAGAAAATGTTTAAAGTACTGAGAAAGGAAATACTAAAGGGAAACTTTTCTCACAATTAAAGGAGAAATTAGACAATACTAGCAGCTAACACACTGAATAGTGCTTTCTCTTTGCCAGGCCCTCTTGTAAGCACGTTATACTTAGGAACTCATTTACTGTCACAATCCTATGAGGCTGAGAACATTACTAACCACATTTTACAGCTGAGGAAATGTGGCACAGAGAGGTTAAGTAGCTTGCCAAGGACTCACAGCTAGTAAGCTTGTATTTGAACTGAGGCAGGGAAACTCCAGAATCTGTTCTGTTTTGTTTTTTAACCATTAGGGAGCATTACCTCTTTATGATTTAACTCCCATTGCATAAGAATTTATTGAGCTGCATGTGCATAGAAGGATGAAGAGGGGTGGGGATAGGCAGGGATTTTCAAAGGAAGCTCAAATAGGACACTGCTGAGGCTAGAAGCACCACTGATCAAAGGACAGAGGGGCGGTCACAGATTTTCTGGGTTTCCATTTAAAGAGTCTGGCACCAATACTGATTTGGAATATCCAGGGCAACCTGGAACTTTCCAAGGCCTTACTTGCTTGGAGCTGGAGACCAGCATGAAGCCTCCCTAGAACCTCCCAGTGGAATTAGCCACATGTAGGGATCATCTGCTGCAGCCTCCCTAGGCTGCATTCCTCCAGCTCATGAGCTATGAGACCCCCACTTGACTATTCTCACCCTCACTTGAGCTTTGGTCCCTAGACAGTTTCTTCCAGAGCAGCATCTACATCAGAACCTGCGCTGAGCCCCTCTGGCTCCCTTTCCATCCTTTCTTTTATTACTGTTCTGGAAACACATCTTGTCCTTTCCCACTCATAGGACAGTCAAATGCCAGCCTCAGAAGGAGCCCGGGTGATGACTTGGTTGGGAGTTCTCGGTCGAGGCTGAGAGTTATTGAAAAGGACCATTTGTCCACACTGGGGAAAGAGAGCAGAAGATTCTTAGGTTGTCCAGAAGGAGGTGGGGATTTGGTTAAAAGTTCAGAATTGATATTCTGATTCAACTTCTTCATTGCACAGCCAGGACCTGTGGCCCAGAGAGGTGAAGTGACTACAGAGAAGTCATTGAGTTAGTTAAAAGTTTCTGGGAAGCTAGGACCCAGACCCAGTGTCCCTGGGTCTCACTGCAGCTGTTACCACCACATGTTGAAGGGAGGCACCTGTCACCGCTAGGGACTCTACTCAGACTGCCTCCTGAACTCTTCCAGATACTGTCATAGCCGAGTGTTTCCACAGACCAGTATCTTCAACTCTTGATCCTTTAGCCCATAAATCACCCTTTAACAAAAGAAAGAAGCTGTTCATTTCACCTTCCCCACATGTTGATTTCTATATTCGTTTTCTGTCCTACTCTGATCTTTCTCCTGGATTCTTCCTTTCACTGTCCTCCCTATTTCTTATTATTTTTTTACAACCAATTCTTGTGAAATTTGTGAGCTTTGAGATGGCCAGTGAGGGGTTTGGGCCAGACTCATCCCCACTGTACCTGCTTCTTCGTAGCCAGCTTTTCACAGCCTGCCTTGGCACAGGGTGGGGGTGGGCGGTGGGGGTGGGGGTTGGTCTCCGATCTCCCTCTCTACTTGTCCACAAGGCAGCAGGAGGGCTGTGTGCTACTTCAGTGTCTCTGCTGAAGATCACATAGGCTACATTCTGAACCTAGATAGTCAGCTCCCCCAACACACTTGCAGAATAACTGAGTAGTTTATCTTAACATCCACTCCCCACATTCCTACCTCATAATCCCAGACAGATCCACATCGAACTATCCTGATTCCTGCCCTACAGCTATGCCCAGCTCTTAAGTCCCCTCCACAATTGTCATTTCACTCAAAACAAGATGATAAAAACTACTGTCTAATGAATGCTCACTCTGTGGCAAGAATCTTGATAGGTCCTTTGCATAAGAAATCCATGAGAAGTTATTAACCTCACCATTCTGCAGATGAGGAAGCTGAGCTGTCCTAACAATTTGACCTCTGTCTCAAAGGTATTAAATGCTGACATTGAGGTTGGAACCCCCAGATCTGTCATGGACACAATCCAAGCTCTTTCCACCTCAGCATCCTCATCTTTGGGCCAGGGTTAGAAGTCATTCCTATTTCGGGCATTTTACTGGAAGAGCCTCCAGTGAATTAATCAGTCACAGCATTTCAAGATGAGGCTCTGTTCTGTCCCTCAATGGCGTCTGTCTACACGTCTTGCTCTTCATGTCCTATTGCCCTTCTCGACCTGCAAAGTTCTCCCTTCCCCTACTGGCTTGCACCTTCTTTCTTTTCCCCTTGGGTCTCTGTAGAGGAAGTAATTAAAACGGACAGACAATGACGAACTTCCTCTTCTGCTCTTGCTCTCTCCTCTCTTGCCACTTGAGTTTTGTTTTCTCCATGTATGGGGTCCTCCCACGCCTGTCTCTTCCCCTTCAAGCCTGAAATTCAGACTCTTTCCTTGGGTGCTTCAGTCAAAAATCAGCTCCTAGACACAGTGGCTCTGGCTCTTGGTCAGAACATGATTTGCCTTTCTGCCAGCTGGTTTCCATTCTGCTATCATCAAATAATGTTTGCTGGGCGATTTTCTTTAGAATTAAATCTCTCCCCTCCCTCCCAGGCCACTAACAACTCAGCTTGAATCTTAGCGTGTTGGGGGCCCAGCAGAGCAAACATCATTTTTTCAGGGAGGAATGAGGGTTGCGACTTGTTTGAAAGCCACAAGGCTTGTCAGGAACAGAGCACTGACCAGAATCTCAACTGGAGGCAGTGTACGGTTTTTCCTAGAGTCTAACACTTCATCCACTATACAAGATGTTCTCAAACCTTGCTTTAGAAATGAAACTGAGATGATTTTCCACTAAAATAGACAATGGTGGTCTTCTAATAAACAGGGGGAGAAAGATAATTGGGAGGCCTTTATCATTTTTATTTCTTTCTTCCACAAAAGTCTCTAAACTTTTCTTTTTAATTTTTTTTACATTTATTTATTTTTGAGAAACAGAGTGAGACAAAGCGTGAGTGGGGGAGGGGCAGAGAGAGAAGGAGACACAGAATCTGAAGCAGGCTCCAGGCTGTGAGCTATCAGCACAGAGCCTGATGCGGGGCTCGAACCCACAAACTGTGAGATCATGACCTGAGCCGAAGTCGGATGCTCAACTGACTGAGCCACCCAGGTGCCCCAAAAGTCTCTAAACTTTTAAAGGTATCTCCTACTACTTCTCTGAACAAAATAAATTAATAATTCATAACAAAATATTGTCAAAATGGACAAATATATCTGAGTATTTGACACACTCGTTTGTTTGACTACTTTACAAAAATACACTTGCAACAGAATTACAGTTTTTGCTAATAAAACCACTCCCTAAAATGGGATTTATTACATCCATATTTAATTTCATGATTTGTCTATGGGAGCCCCTGGACTGAATTCCCCACAGGGAAGGGTGAGGGTGCAGTGATGACTAAGTTTTCTTTTTCCTCCCTAGGAGAATTCAAATGCAAGATCTGCCTTGGGCAGCCTGGACCACAGCACCTGCTCTGGCTGCCAGGGGTACCGGAGCTTCCTCCATGGCTAGGGAGCTGCAGGGAAGGGGTGGGAAGATGCAGGCAGGAGGAGCCAAAGACAAGGAGGAGCACGCAGGAGGAGAAGAGGCCAGAGCTGGCTGCATGCAGAACGCACAGCTTCTCCTTTCTGGCCTCAAGCTTTTCTGTTCCTTCTCTTTTCTCTCACTCGCCTTTTCCAAAGGATGATTATATTCAGCTCCCACTCCCCTAGAGCATTGCTGTGACAGGCCTTGTGCCCTAGGCCCTCCAGGGAGGAGCCTACACTGTGACCATTACAGTTTGGAATCTCCTACTTGCTTCCATGATGCCAACATCTTTAGAATTAAAGTGGGGAGAAAAGAATGGTTGCCTGGCCATGCATAGTTTGGACGGTTTGTGAGAACATCTCATCAGTGAGTTACAGAGACATTGAAAACATTCACAAAATAACCACCCAGACCAGCAGCAAACAGTGAAAACGGAAAGGCACCAAGAAATGCTCCTCATTCAAGGCTTTCATTGCGAGATTCTCCCGTCTTGCAGAAGTTTTAAACTCGAGGGCAAACCTACTCGATAGCAAACTGTCTCTTCCGGGTATATGAAAAATGAGAAAGGTCACCCACTGATTTCAGTAGTGAAACTTTTGCTCATGGAAGGCCAGACGTGCGATGCGGTGGGCAGCATTCAGACAAGCAGGAAGCTACGTGTCATAGAGTTACTTGTCCCTCGCAAAGCTGGAGGTGGTGGTCACTTGCCTTGATGGGCAGTACATTCCCTCCCCAACAAAATCAACCGGTCCTCCTTGAGATCTGGAAGCAAGACCTGTGAGGTCTTGCTGCCTCTTTTTATAGGATGTAAGCAGGCAGCTTAAGTCCATCTTCAGAGTAAGAGGAGAGAGAGAGAGTAGCCACAGGCAGACTCTGGAACAAAGCCTGCTACTTTGGTGTGCGTGCGAATTACCTGGTGTGACTTTCACACTGTCTCTCCCACTGTCACTCTGATGTAATTCATCTGGGTTTGGGGACACGATTTTCTTAACCAGACCCAGCTCGTTGGAATGGGCAGCCAGGGTTGAGAATCACCTGCCTGGAGTCCCTGTCTAATGGATGATTTATTCAAAGCCTCACTGAGAAGCACAGTGGCCCCTGTAAGAGCAAAATGAAAAGCCTCTTTTCACTCATTTGGTGCTAGAGCCCATGTCCCCAATACCTCATTTTATGCACGAGCTCTCAGTACAGGAAATGGTACAGCTCCTAAAGAAGACGATGCCTGGGTTCTTAAAAAGCCTAAACCCAACCACTCACTGGTCTGGTGCACAGTATAGGACACAAACAAGCTTCAGCCTCAGACACTCAAAAACAGAAAGCCTATAGTCTTTCTTAACCTCCCTGATCTCAGGGTCTTCTGTAAAATAGAGTTTTGGACTCACTAGACAATCCCTGAACTCCTTCTAGGTTTAAAAATGTGTAAATTTATGGTGTTTCATTCAATTCATCTGATTGTTTCAATGTGGACTAACCTGTTCTTTCCATCTACAATATAGAAATAAAACACATGAAATGTATGCATTCTTAATTTTAGATGCCAAAGAATTTTTCAACTCTCTTTGTAGCTAAATTCCATCTTAAATGTATGAGTTGAACCAATCAAGTCTGGTTAAGGCTTACACTGGAAGAAGGGAACATGAGACCTGGACCTGTTCTGACATGCCTCCAAAGAACATTCTGGAAGAGGGATATGGGGCTTGGGGCACATTTCACTTTTCTCTCAGAGCCCTGAGCATGCTATATTAAAACTGACTTCCGAAAGAAACTGCTAAGCATTTCCTGATGCAATTCTCTTGAAAAACTGCTAAAGAATATAGAAATCTTCCTATGGCAGATTTCAAGGCCTGGGCTTCCAGGTATGCTTGATTCATGCGGCCACACCTGCCATCTGTCACCAGGCAGGAATGGGACATGATACAGTGGCACCAAAAGCCCTAGGAATTTAAAATTTGCAAAAGTTAGATTGGCAGTGTGCCATCCTATCTATGCACATGGATTTGCTTTTCTGACTAACTTCTTTTGTAGCAAGAGTGATTAGCTTTAGTACTAACATTGCCTCTGTTACTAACTCTAGGCAAATCATTAATAGCCAGCTCTATCCTTTAACAGTAGTTATAGTGCTTGGACTTTTACACCCCAACACTAACAATAGATAGATATGCACAAATATATGTATTTATACATATATGTACATATGTGCATTTACATAGTTTTAAAATGTGAATACACACATACACCGTCATCAAAATCAGCCATTCATTTTATTAGTTACCTAATACAGTCTCTGCCCTCATGAAACCTGCATTTAAAAAAAAATGTTTATTTATTTATTTTTGAGAGAGAGAGAGACAGAGAGAGTTGGGGAAGGGCAGAGAGAAAAGGAGAGAAAGAATCCCAAGCAGGCTCTGCATTGTTAGTGCAGAACCCAATGCAGGGCTTGAACTCACAAACTGTGAGATCATGACCTGAGCCAAAATCAAAAGTGGGATGCTCAACTGACTAAGCCACCCAGTCATCCCAAAAAGCTTTCAATTTAATGAGAGAGAGAGAGAGAGACAGAGAGAGAGAGAGAGAGAGAGAGAGAGAGAGAGAGAGGAAGGGAGGGAGAGAAAGAGAGAATAGAGAGAATACAGAATATCTATAAAAAAGGGATAGATGGATAACCATGTATAGCATAAACCATTGGTTCTCAAAGTGTGGTCCAAGGACCCTTTTGGGGGATGCTGAGTATCTCTCAGGGAACCCACCTGGGAAAAACTACCTCCACAATAACACTAAGATGTTACTTGCTTTTTTCACTCACATTACTCATGAGTGCACAATGGAGTTTTCTAGAAGCTACGTGATCTAGGATATTGCAACATATTGAGTGCAGAGCAGATAAGGAATCTAGCTTTCTTTTATTAAGCCAGAAATTAAGGAGATTGGCAAAAATGGAAAAAGAGTGTCATTCTTCTCATTAAATATTTTGGTTTTTAAAATTTTGCTTATTTTTTTAGTAACAATATGTTAGCAATGTTAAAATGTGGTGAGTTGTTATTTTTAAATGAACATCTTATTTAAAAATCTATTTTCTCAGTTTCAATTTCTAATAAGGTACATATCAGACACAATCCACATAAACAAAAGCTTTTGAATGTTCTCAATATGTGTGAAGAATATAAACAGTCCTGAGACCAAAATGTTTGAGACTTGCTGGTCTAGACTAAGTTCTTTCTCTCTACTCACCCAGGTTTCACTTATTTAAGATGGAAGGCCACTTCTTCCACAAGGGCTTTCATGATTCCTCCCCTTCCTCAGCCACATGAAATGGGCTTCATAATTATTCAGATGACTGGTATGCACCAAGTCCTGCCCTAGGAGCTTGCTCGTGTATTAGATGTTACCTGTCACTTGGGATCTCCCAGTCCTTTATTTCTCGTGGGATATTCTTACTTTGTAAAACACAGGCTACCATTTCTATTAAACTATAACGCCTTAAAAGATCTTTGCCTACCTATATCTTTCTGTCCTGAAAATCGGTAAGTGAATAATGAACGCTAAGTGACAAAATAGTGATTTAAAGGGGCGCCTGGGTGGCTCGGTCGGTTGAGTGTCCCAACTTCAGCTCAGATCATGATCTCACAAGTTCATGAGTTCATGAGTTCAGGCCCCACATTGGGCTTGTGCTGTCAGCGCAGAGCCCACTTTGGATTTTCTGTCCCTCTTACTCTCTGCCCCTCCCCGACTCATGCTCTCTCTCAAAAATAAAAACATAAAAATAAATAAATAAATGAATAAATAAATAAATAAATAAATAAATAACAGTGATTTAGAAATGAGCTGTAAAGGAGTGCCACGGGAACACCTACCCTGAGGATATGTGACAAAGAAAATGAGATTTGCAGTCAAAAGACAGAGAAGGGCTTCCATTAGTAAAAAGGAAGGGGGAAGACATTTAAAATGTGGAAACAACATGATTAAGGGCACATAAATAGGAATTCTCAAAGTACATGCAAAGAACAAAAGAATCATTAATGCTAAAACTGACATGGATTCATAGGGGGTGCCTGAGTGGCTCAGTCAGTTAAGCATCTAACTCTTGATTTCAACTGAGGTCATGATTTCATGGTTGATGGATTTGAGCCCCCATCGGGCTCTGTGCTGACAGTGCAGAGCCTGCTTGGAATTCTCTCTCTCTCTCTCTCTCTCTCTCTCTCTCTCTCTCTCTCTCTGTCTCTCTCAAATATATAAACTTTTAAAAAAGATGAATTTTAAGAGAAGTAAAGAAGCAGATCGAAAATGGAGTTTGGACTGTCTGATGGAGTTTTCTGAAAGTTTTCTTTGACTAAATTTGAAGAAATGATCACATAATGCCTTCTGGTTTCCTGAAGATGAGAAAAAGAGAAGTAATAACATTCTGTAGCTTATTTCCTAACAGGAAAATTTGACATTAAAGGTAAAACTAAGCCATAGTTTAGCAGGGAGGGAGAGTAAATGAAGAGTACCTTCCCACATAGGTCAAGCCAACCCTGATCTTGTGTTAAAAGACTCAATGTCCAGCTGTCTAATACATATTATACTTTCCTTGAAATAATGTAAAGTTTGAGTTTTGAAATGTTTATGTTTTTAAAACTTGCATTTTTATTTTGCAAAAACTTGATTAAAATAAGGGCAGTAGGTCCCATAAAAATGGCATCTAATTGTTTGTTTTTTTTTAATCTGTGCTCACAAAATAACTATTTGAAACACTGCAGGCACTTCAAAGTAATTTTTGCTACTAAGTAAGTACCCCTCCTTTAAAACCAAGAATAATATTTTCCTAATAGACAT
Organism: Neofelis nebulosa; assembly: GCF_028018385.1. NCBI lineage: Eukaryota > Metazoa > Chordata > Mammalia > Carnivora > Felidae > Neofelis > Neofelis nebulosa. The sequence continues at coordinate 99,009,803 of NC_080787.1, forward strand.
GCCATAGTTTCTATCCTCATGCAAAGTTCTACAAAAGTCTTCAAACATTTTGAAGATTCAAAGTATTTAGAACTGGTTAAATATTTAAGACTGTATAACCAATTTTATAGGGCAGTAAAGTTGAATTAATACATAATTTGCTTTTAGTATATTTCTAACATATTACTAATTGACAAGCAAACAAAAGAAAGTAAAGAAAACTGACATTCAACCTCTCCGAGTGGACAGGAAAGTTGAAGAGACAGAGCTTTGATCTCAACAAGAGAAAGGGGGAGGTAGCCCACACACATCTCTCCTCATGGGAGCCATTGTCCAAGCCAATAATAACTTGTTTAGTGTGTTCTATTTGCTTTGTGTTTGTTTTGATAATGTAACAACAACAACAAAAGATGGAGAGACAGTGGCTTAGGTGAAATATGAAACCTTATGAAACTATACAAATATTTGCTACCAGTAGATAAATAACAGAATTGTGAAATCGTGAGTTTTCTTTACTATGTCTTAAACATAGAGAATAGCTAATACATATTTAACAATCAGAAGAAACATTTCCTGTACAACGTCACTCTTAGAGACATTTTCTTATAATCAGTTCATCAACACACTATTTTATTAGAGGTCATAAATCCAGGAAAAAATAGGCATATAAAATTATTTGTAAGTACTGCTATCTACTTAATAGAATGGAATTTTTCTATTATAAGTTTTCAGAAAGTGACTTTTTTGTTTTGTTTTGTTTTTACTTAAGTGTCATACATATTATATAGGCAAACATTTGTCATTTTCCAAACCAAGACTTTTTTTTACAGTTCTTAGATTAAACAAACTTTGCCTCTCTGCACTGGCATACATATGTTTTAGTACATACACACACACACACACACACACACACTCCATACCACACAGAAGCAGCAGCAGGAGGGTGGGAAAACCATGGATTTAGAGGCAGAAACCTCAAGACCCAGTTATGATCTGTTTACAAACTGTAAGACATGACCAAAGTCACTTAATCTCCCTGAATTCCAGTTTCCTTTTTTTTTTTTTTGATAAATTGGTTAAAATAATTACCTCTCTGCTTACCTCAGAGAATCATGGTAATACTCCAAAAAGATGACATATAGGAAAAAAATTTGTACAAAGATCTCATTTTCACAAAATATTTAAATATATTTCTTATGCTTTGAAGGCTCAGTTTCAATAAGAGCTATCTTTGTTAGGCAAAAGTTGAGTTATGAAACTAAAAGTACAACTTTCCATATGATGTGGAGTTTCCTGTTCTGCGTTTTACAGAGCCACGTCCCAGATGCACGACTATTTATTACCATATGACCAACTCAAGCTTTGATTACAGTTATTAGGACATGAAAATATTGACAGAGGTGAGATCCCTGTTGTGAAATATAAGGACCATGAAAATCTAAAATGTCATGGGGCATCATCCTTCACTCATGGGCTATAATGACTAAGAAGGTGGAGGATAATTTCATCAAAATGATTAGAATTGGAAATAGAAGGTGAAACATTACTGACGAATTTACCAACTAGACTTTCCTGCTGGTACTAGGAGGTCATGCTGACATCGGGACTTTAATGCACCCATGGGGCTGAGCCAAGGCCAGTGAGAAGGAAGCCAGTCCTCCTTCCTGGGGCATCATTTCTGCATGCTGCTGGCCTCTACTGTAGGCACCCATTTGCCCCACTGCTCTGGCCTGGTCTCTTTGTGACAGCCCAGGGCCTGGGGTGTGACCTCCCTCCTGAACTTCTCCTTATTCTCAGTCCAGGCTCCTGACTTCCCTTGACTCCCAAAGGGCTTCTCATTGTCTGTTAATTTGCTGCTCTGGATCCAGATTTCCTATGCCTTATGCAAGTAACAGTCATCTTAATTGATCAACTAGGTCCGAGGGTCTCACACTGAAATGACTACAGGGACTAGAAGGAAAAAGTAAATGGGAAAATGGGCCAGTGGAATCCATCACCCTGAAGAGTGCCTGAACCATGGGGACATGGTTCCACAGATCAGTGACCTTTGAGCTGTAGCCAGTTGTAACGTTATAGAACTATAGCCCCACCAGAGGCATTCTGATAGTCTAGAGCCTCTGGGTAAGGGAGAAGAAAGTATGCCAGAGGGCAGGACACACACAAATCAACAATAAGCCCAATACCCAGATGAGGAAGTCCTAGGTCATTTAGCAAGTTGTTAGTAAAGATAAAAAGAAGAGCAGAGTTTGTTATTTCCAGTTAATCCAGAAGATTGTCACTAATTTAGAGAGTCACAGAGTAGTTCTCTTAGATGGGACCTGAAGATCATCTTGTTCCGCGTCTTCATTTTTCAGATGAAAATGTTAATGCCCAGAGACATTTCTAAACTCAACTACATTAACTCCACATACACAGCTTACTGTCCAAGACAAAGGCATTGGAGAAAATATGTTATCCTGTACCCAGTCTCCTCCATGTAGGTATAGACTTTGCTATATGTTGCATAAATGTCAGGCCACCACTTCTCAAAAATGGAGAAGGTCAAGAGATGTTATCAAGGGTCAGTATATCTCTTTACCACTGATTATAATATCAACACCCAATAATTGTCTCCATTTCAACCAGGAAGCCAGTCAAGTGTGACATAGTTGCCCTTGTTACTCAACAGGTCTCTGGAAAGCATCATTCTGGTATTTGTAACTTTGAAAACCAAAAAATGACTCAATCAAAAAAAAAAATGATTTGATGGAATTAGCTTGCAGAAACTACCTTTAAAACCAGTGAGTCTGTAAATTGCAAAAGGGATCTCAACCATTTTGGAAGTAGACCATAATAGTCTTTCTCTAAAGAAAGCCAGTCTGCAGCCACAGAGAAAGCAAGGTCTAAAGTTCATAGATCAGTACAAAGAAATCTATTGGAGAGCTCTGCCATAGCTGGGGAAGGAGCCACTCTTATGTAACGGGAAATGGGCTTTCAACACACGGCGCCACAAGTGGCTCCCAGTGAAAGCAATGTGTGCTTTATGGTGGCTGTCACCCACAGGAACTGGTTTAACAGTCATGTCCTGCTTTGTTCACATCATGTTTTACCAGGAGGGTTTTATAGATCTTATGTTAATATTCCAGAAAAAAAAGGAATTATTAATCAGGTTAGTACCTATCCTCCTATCTAACCAATGGAGAAACCAGTAAGTATTTAGCCTTTCCAGCCCCCTTCCAAGGTGAGTCACTTTGAAGCATCACACCTGGGATGCTGTGGCTCAGCTCTCTGGCCACAGCAGTGGCCTCTGAAATTGTGATAAAATGCAACAAGTGAGAAAAGGGATCCGTATCGGGGAAGGATTCATCTTTTGGTTTGGATTAATTTGGGGCAGAGGGAGGGGTCTCTATCACTTCAGAAAAGTCGGTTTTGACCTTAGTTTGTTTGTTTGTTTGTTTGTTTGTTTGTTTGTTTCAAACCATCACGGGACTGTGTTCTCCATTATAAACAATTTCCAAGTGTGACTTCAACTGGAAATATTTGCTCATTCGGGCATGATCTGTGTCACTTAACAAAATGCTTCTTCGGTGTATAAATAAATGTACTCTCAGGAGTGCACTATGCCTGACGCACAGAGGAGTCCTTACCTCCACTTACAAAGAACTGGCCTATCACCTCTTATCACATCTCAAAGACGAGACACACCAACAATTCAGGTCAAGTTTTGCAGATGGAAAAAAAAATGTGACATGCCTTATACAGTCAAATCCTTCACATTTGTACAGTAAGAGGTGAAGAAGAATTTTCATATAAGTAATGTAATCCTCACACGACCCTTGTTTTAGAGATGAAGCACCAGACGCTTGGGGGTGTTAAAACCTGTCCAAAGGTCCCTGGCTTCTAAAATGCTGGAGTCAGAGTCTGGCAATGCTGTTAGCTCTGCTGCTCCTTCAGACACATACTATGCCGCCTCCCCAGCTCTACTTCCCCAAGTGAAAAAGGAAGCCAGGCTCTCTCCCCCTAGCGCTCATCTCTGATTATGAGATAAATGCCTTCATGCTCTTTTCCACAGCACAACCTTCCCCTGCTCTGCACTGCTGGTAACATCCTAAGTCATAACACCCATGACCAGAAGGGCCACCTCAGCATTCCTCCTCACTCTCTTCCCAAACCAAGCATAATGCCCATGTCTTATTGCAATAGATATTTGTGGAAGGAGAAAGAAGGAAGGAAGAGAAAAAGGGAAGAAAGGAAGAAAGAGAGAAGAGGGAGAGGGAGAGGGGAGAGAGGAAGGAAAGGAGGGAGGAATCTTAGAAAACGGCCCCCATTAACCACACAGCTAACCATATAGAAGTATTCTTAAGTACTTAGTAGGTGCTTGTATCCTGCTAGGATGTAAGAGAAACAGGATCCCGTCAAGGATCCCACCGTCAGGAAAATTATAATAGAGCAGAAAGATAATAAAAAGCAATCAATTGAGGAGAAGCCCAGTGTGGGACAGACCGTCAGAGTGGGGAGGGTTCAGAGAGAGGGAGAGCGGTGGGGCAGGAGAACTTCAAGACTAGGGGCCCTGGGAGAACAGGAAGCTGCCCGGAGATCTCCCTTTAAGGACAGAAGAAAGCAGCCTCTCGGGAGCACAGGCTGGCACAGGGAGAACTGGATTCCCGTGTTTTATGTGATTTACGTGTTTTACGTGCCACAGGCTGAGAACACCACAAGGTGACACTGGCCACTCTGTGGGCATGAAGTGGCTCCGTGAGTCATTGCTAGAATGTCAAAGGGGTTTCTTAGTCAGGAAACCGTCTCTGCCTCGCTGTTTATGATCAACAACTTAGACAAACAGGAGCCTAAAGAGCAAACAAGCCGGCAGATGATAGCCTGGGAGGCAGGCTGGGCCCCAGTGGTGGTGAAAGCACCCTCTGCCCACACCTCAGCCTTTCTCCACTCCATCTACACCCAGACTATGGCATACACAGCTTGCAGTCGAAAATGACATTCTTCATTGTCATGATTTAAATTGGAAGAGTTTTAAAAATTAGGATTTATGTCTTGCTGGACAAACATGTATAACCTTGTAATCACTTACTATTTTTGGCCTCAATTATTTCATGATCACAATGCTTAGGTCTCCTATCCCTTTGCCTTCAGCTCTGGGTTCAGTGCATCTGACCTCTTTCTATCCCTGAAGTAGAAAACAATGCCAAAGCATAAGAGACTCTTAAAAACTGAGAACAAACTAAGGGTTGATGGGGAGTGGGAGGGAGGGGAGGGTGGGTGATGGGTATTGAGGAGGGCACCTTTTGGGATGAGCACTGGGTATTGTATGGAAACCAATTTGACAATAAACTTCATATACTGAAAAAAAAAAAAGAAAACAACGCTAAAAGGCATACTGTCTCCCTTTGAGGAATTTTCAGAACCCTGAATATTTTGTTTAATGTTTATTTATTTTTGAGACAGAAACAGAATGTGAGCAAGGGAGGGGCAGAGAGAGAGGGAGACACAGAATCCGAAGCAGGCTCCAGGCTCTGAGCTGCCAGCACAGAGCCCCACGTGCGGCTCGAACCCACAAACTGCAAGATCATGGCCTGAGCTGAAGTCAGATGCTTAACTGACTGAGCCACCCACGCACCTCTGAATATTTTGAATGATGGAAAGCAACATCAGCTCTCTCCTCAGGACTTGCTCAAATAGAAGACCATTATCTCTCCCCAGTAACTGAGATTCAGCAAAAGACCTAGAGATTTGGAGACGCTACAGGCAGATTATTTTAGCAGTGTTTGTTTTCCTAAAATATTATCAAGTCATTTTTTGTCCTAAAAAAAAATCATCAGATAATTCTTGCAGCTAAAGCTTCAAAATATTGGCAAAAATAGGGTCCCAATCTTTTTGACCTAGCAGACCTAGATTTTAGTCCTGACTTTACCACTTACTGCTTAGGTGACTTTTGATCCCCAGCACTCAGGGCCTCGTACACCTCACAGTCTTAAAAAGGGGTGGTGGCGGGAGGAGGGAAGAAAGAAAGAATGCCTCCCATGTCCAGCTCCCAGGTTTGCCTGAGGGACAGGGGAGATAACTAGTGTAAAAGTACTTCATAAAATGTAATGTGTTCTACAAATGAAAGTGATTGTATTTTTTATCATGAAGCCATTGTTCGTGTGGTTGGAGGAAGCCAGATCTGTAGTGTAAACATGTATTATAAACAGAAGTCTAAATGTTAATGCCTTTAGCAAAGGGAGTGTGATTTTTGTTATTATTGTTATTGTGAGGACAGGACATTCTGAATGTTAACAGCCAGAAGAAAACTCATCAGAGGGAGTTCCACCCTTTAAAGATTATTAAATCTTGTGACCACACAGGTAACCAGGTAACTGGAACACCTCCTACCCTGACGCAATGCAGGTGACAGTGGCATAACTCACCCTCTCCTTGGTATCGAGTGCAACTGCCACTAAGAACACCACCATGTTTAAGTAATGACAGCACAAACATGGGTCAGCATCCCCTCCTCACAACACAACAGAGACCCAGGATGGCAAGGTGGCTCTCCATCTAAGGATCTTGGTTGATTGAGGAAACTTCCAAAAAAGCTGACCTTCAACAGCTATTTGCTCTTCCAGGCCACATGGGAACTTTTCCAGGCAGAAAGGAATACCTCTCTCACCTGAGGCGTAATCATGTGGTGTAATCATGACAAGCAGCATGGACTCACCAGTCAAAACCAGTGGTGGCTCCAGGTTACTCTTGATTTCCTGCACATCTTGCAGGGAAGAACTTTTCCTGAAAATCCTGAAGTTCAGATGTTTACAATTACAGGCAATGAGGCTCAAAGAGCCAGCCTCATGGATCACTTGTGTTTTATTTTTGGTTTTGTTTTCATTAGATGCAACACTGAGCTGAGCCATGAGCCTTCCAGGGAGTTGCACAAGCTCAGCTTTCAGAGATTGTGTTTCATGGTCATGGAAAAAAAATAATAATAATTGGATTTAATAGGTTTTCACAATCATACTATCTACTTAACCTTCCAAGATCATTACTCACTTAATTGCAAGCCCCAAGGAAAGATCAGAGGGTAGGGGCTACACTAGGCAATCGTAATGATAAAAAAGCAGATTCTTCACCACTGATGTAAAATCTAAATATAATATCAAAAATCATTTCAAGTGTTCTGATTTAAGCCCCTTGGATTTGAAATAACTGTACTCTCTTGATAATTACTCCCATGAAAAAATGGATACTTATATATTTATACAGAAATATCTATTTACACATGCCTGAAACAGACTATAAAGATCTAAGGTGACAAAATATAAGCCTCAAGCTATGGGTGACAGGCTTCTGCTCTACTTGTAGCTGTGTACAAGTACTCTCATCCCCTTAGAGAGGAGTGACTACAAATGGTAATTCTGAGGTCCATTTGAATGTTGTGCCCCCATAGCAGAGTGGAGAGCACACAGAACATGTCACATGTGTCCGGTAAGGGTGCTTCTGTCCTGTAGGAAGTGCATTCTTTGCTTAGCTCTATAGTACCACAATAGGTCATTCAGGTTATAGGAAGCTTTAATTAGCTGTTTACAAATGAGAGCATTCTTCAATCTCCAAGAGATGTTTTCCATCTTGACACCGTCTAAAGGAAAATCTTGAACGAAAGACTTACTCTAAATCTGGTTCTTATTCTCTCATTTACTTCTGTGGGATTAAAACAAAACAAAAGCACGTTTTTTTCTTTTTCTTTCTTTTTCCTTTTTCTTTTCTTTTTTCTTTCTTTTTTTTTTTTTTTTTACTCTCTATACAGAGTGGACTATAATTGGATTCCTTGTTCCCGTTCCAAGCCAAGGCACCAGATCCATGTTGCTTCTGCCAAATTTTTTTCTTCAAGCTGCAATGTCCTTGTTTGTGTTCACTCCCAGTGTTCCAGGTTACACTGTCAAGGCAGGCCCATACTGCCCCACATCCTCCCACAGAGGTCTTGTTTTGTTGTTGAGAAGGCTCAGCGGGAGGATGGAGTCCAGCGTGTTCACAGTGCAACTGAATGCAGCCCCAGGAGGACTGAGTCTCAGGGTAATGGTAGAACTGACAACTGTAGATGACCGGCTGGCAGGGGACCATCACACCAAACTGTAGCAGCCACTAGCTGCCTGTCTAGGCTTCAAACAGTCCTACGAGCCAGGGCTGGGAAGGACTTTCCCGATCTACACCTGGCAGCTTTTCCTAGGTCTGTCCCCAGCCTGATAAGCAGAGACCCTCCTTCAGTTCCTCTGCAGTGACCTTCTGCAGTAGGTAGATAAAGGAAAGAAAGAAAAAAACCCACCCTCTTTTAAAAACTAGTCTTTCTTGGGGTGCCTGTATGGCTCAGTCAGTTAAGTGTCCGACTTTGGCTCAGGTCATGATCTCACAGTTTGTGAGTTCGAGCCCCACCTCAGGCTCTGTGCTGACAGCTCAGAGCCTGGAGCCTGCTTCAGGTTCTGTGTCTCCCTCTCTCTCTGTTCCTCCGCCACTCATGCTGTGTGTGTGTGTATCTCTCTCTCTAAAATAAATAAACCTTAACATTTTTTTAACCCAGTCTTTCTATAAGTGCAGTAGCACAAAGAAAAATTGTATGTTCCTGATAAACCATTTCTTTCAGAAGTTTTTGGAAAGGAGATAGTATTGTAACAAAATTGAAACCATACTTATTCTGTAAAATGCTAAAAATCTACTTTATATTAGGTAATCCCTTAATGAGGTGGCTCAAACAAAAATGACTCAGTTATATTACCATTCTAATTTTTAAAAGGATGCTTTCAGGGAAGGTTGGTGTTTGGTTACTTGGTTGCTACCACTGAAAGGGCACACCAGAAGATTCTGTATACCCCATACCAGCATCCAGTTCCACTCCAGTGGGACAGAACAGCCATGGTTTGCTCCAATCTTTGACTCCTCCCTACCCCACTCCAATGCTCCCCTCCGCTAGGTTATGGCCAATAGCTCACTCTCTCTCTTTTCCAAAAGCAACCTACTCTTTTCAGTGTGCCTCCCATCCTCATTTCAGGTATCATTCCTGATCCCAAGCTTGCTTCGTAGTATCTGGACATCAGTGTCCCAATAACAGAGCCACAACCAAGAGATCTCATCAGGACAATCAATTCCAGGGATAACACAGGCTGAGCTTGACAGACACACCCTATGGACCTCAGGGGGTCCTACAACTACTCCAGCCTTCCCGAGGCCCCTCCAAGAATGGGATGTTCTTCATCTCTGTATACACTATCCTCAACTACATGAAATGTTCTAGAGCCATCTTCCTTCTACTCCCCCAGCCAACACCTAAGCAAGATGCAAAAGTTATTTTAATAGCATTGGCCTTCATTCAAAAAAACATCTACTGAGAACCTACTCTGTAAAGCACTGTGCTAGTTGCTAAGGATACAGAGATGAAAAGACAGGTAGACCAAAGTGGTTGTGGGTGTTAACAATAGTCATTAAGGTCATCCTGGTTCCTTTGTTCTGACTCCATGATCACTAGTAAACTCTTAGTTTTATAGGGGCTTTAAAACACTTGGACATACCTGATCTTATTTGATCTTCACAATAATCTTGTTGGATAGGGATTGTTCATCTCATAGATGAAAGAAACGGAGGCTCGGAGGTATTGAGTGATTTAACCTCAAGTCACATAACTAGTAAGCAGCAGAATCAGAATCAAACTTAAAACTTCTGACTGAAGGTCCCCTGCTCACTCCATACATCATCCAGCTTCTTGAGGGTCAAGGTAGAAAGTATTTTTCCAGAAACCTTCTGGTGGTAACACAGCAAACCAGTCTTGAGCACCTACCATATGCAAAACCAGTCCTGGAACTCTGGGAACAGAACATAGCAATACAAAGATGAATGCAACACGGTCCCTAATCAAAGGAGTTTAGTGAAGGGAAGAAAATCACTGGCTGTGAACTAATTCAAGGAAGCTAATAAATCAGGGGAAAGCAAAAGAGAAAGTGCCTTGTGGGAGTTGGAACCTGAAGGATCCAGATTAAACCTGGACATTGTGTTTGGGAGGGGCCATCTTTGCACTCCATCCTAGTTACTCTAGGCCAAGAAGCAAAGAATAGCAATATGGTTTTCCATGTAGACTTTTCTACCGTAGAGAAAAGGGAGCTGCTTAGTTGTTACAAGTATTCTGATTTCTAAGAATTATCTCCTAAATTAGTAAATTGGAAGAATAATTTATTTTAACAACAGCCCAAAAAATCCCTTGGAATTTGATAACTGCACATGAGTCCTCAAGAACCTGAAAACTTTCAGGGAACTGACAAAGTTAAGTGTTTTAGCTTACAAAGCAAAAGAGTAGACTTTGGACTATTGTCTCTGAAATTTTACCTAAAATGGTCACCCTGCTCTTTGTTTTTGACATCTATTTAGCTTTGAAGCTTCATATGGTAGGACAGATTGAAGTTACTACCATTTCTTCTTGGAGGATGAGGAAAAATTCAACAAGAGCTGGCAATGGCTAGATAATAGTGGCTAAGAAAGTACTATTTGTCACCAAGAGCAGCAACTCTGGTAATAAAAGAGGCTCTGGACCACAACAAGTACTTCTCAACATTGTAAAACCAGAATAGCTGTTAGGAAAGGGGGAGGGTCAAAATGGATTTCCCTTGTGTGGGACTAAATTGTGCTGCCTCTGCAGACAAAATCAGTGTCTTTTTTGTGTAGGAGTGTAATTCCTGTGAAAACTCACTCATGCTGCTCACTGCTTGAAAGACCAAACAGGAATTAGAGCACCCACCAACCCCTCTCACTACTTTAGTCCACCCTGACCTCTCCAGTCTGCACCTCAGATAAGGAGCCACCATGGGCACTGGCACACACTGAAGCAATGGAGTAAAATGATCCTTGGAGACAAGAGGAACTGCTCCAAGAAGAGGGGCCTAGAACCTAGAACCTGGGAGACTTGGAAGGGGGAGCAGAGGAAAGAAAAAGAAGACTAATGAGAGGGAGTAGAAGAGAGAAAGAGATATGTGACAGGCTCTTTGTAAAGACTTTCTACCCTTCTGCAGTGGAAGGAAATGAATTCTGTTCCTGTTACACTACCTGTTTCTCTGAGATATACTAGATCTTTGAATAAAGAACTGTGCTTCCCTGCTTCTCTGTTCAGAGGTCTAAAAGGGAGCCAATCCCCATAGTGGATTATCAGGGGTACCATCACTGGTTATTAGCAGTTGTTTTTTGTTTTTCTTGTTTTTGGGGTTTTTGGGGTTTTGTTTTGTTGCTTTTTTTTCTTTCTTTTTTTTTTTTGGCTACCCCAAACTCATCTAACACATTTATTTTTGGCTTAAGTTAACCATAGTTGGGTGCCTGGTTGGCTCAGTTGGTAGAGCATGTCACTCTTGATCTCGAGGTTGTGAGGTCAAGCCCCACACTGGGTGTAGAGATTACTTAAAAATAAAATCTAAAAAGAAACAAAAAATGAAAAATAAATGTTAACCATAGTTACTTTCTGTTGCCTGTAGCCAAAGGAGCATAGCTACTCCCTCCCTAGTCTTTCCAACACTGCATCTCTAAACCTATCTAGATCAGCACCCACATTCTCCTCACCCTCCTGTTACAGTTAAAGAAGTGTTCCTTCTCTTCTGGAGAAGCAATCCCTTCAGTAGGCTCCAGATCCCACCCCCTTCCACACTTTCAGGGACTCTATTCATGTATCATCAGTCTCTCCCTGCTGGCTCATTCTTGGAAGCCTATAAATAGACTCAGCTAGCAACCATCATAAATGATCCCACTTGCCCCTACTTCCCCTACAACCACTACACCTCTCTACTTCATTTTATAGCTGCTTTTCTGTAGAGAGTTGTGCAGACATGTTATCTCCATTGCTCACTTCCCAATTCCCTCTTCAGCAAAGTCTTGTCTGGATTCTATCTCCAATATGCTGCTGACACTGAGAATGTTTTTGCTAGGCCACTCGTGACCTCCTTGCTCCAAATCCATTGGATGTTTTCCTGTTCTCATTTTATTAAGTTTTTTGGTAGCATTGGCCTTGTTGGCCACCCCCTCCTTCTTAAAGCCTCCTCTTGACTCATCAGCAGATGGCTCTTGCTGAGAGTGGGGTAAAAGAGTAGTAGCTATGGGGAGTCATGGGATCTGAGCAGCTAGGAAGCCCAAGGGAGGGAAGATGGGAGGTTCTTTCTTACAAGGCGTATATGTGGTCTCCTTACATAACTTAGATCATTTCATCCCCACATTCAAATCTTTCACTGACATCTTATCATACTTACAGTAAAATCCACAATCTTTGAAATACCCACAAGGAAAACCCCACATCATCTGTCTGTCCTTATCTATATCCCCAACACCAAAAGTACTCTCTTGACTTGCCCAAAGTCTCTCTGTTCTTTGAAGCAAATAAAACCACAACCATCCTCTTATTATTCAATAGGCAATTGTACTGGACATGCCACCCAACCAAAGATAACACAGAGACCCTGTCTTGTAATATATCGGCTAGAAGAGACTACACGGAGTCCAGTGTTTTATCAGTGTAAGTCAAGATGAAGTTCAAGCCAGTATGCAAACCCATTAGCCAGGCTAAGAAATTTGATGAAGCAGTTGACTTAAAGAGTGAGCGTTAGTGCCAGACTTGTCTTTCCCTTGTTCCTCATGCCATGAGTTTTTGGGAGTTGGCCTCAATCCTGAGAGCATATACCTCCATTTCATTGTACATTTTTGCCTTATACTAACACCCCCAGGAAAATATGTCAACATCCATGATGAAATTTATACAGAGGAACTACCCCACCATCTCAGTCTGTATTGTTTTCACATATAGCATACATTATGTTGTTTTGCAAAATTTATAAACACATGGGCAAACATTGCCCAGTTTGTCTGTGGGTTGGTAGAGACACCTACACACTCATTAGACCAAGAAAAGAATGGTTTTCTATGAGGTGAAGAGGTGGATCAAGGGTGGTGATTTTCAAAAAATAGTAGAATTAAACTAATATTCAAATCTCCTGCTTTTGCCTGCAGTTTGCAGGGGTCTGTATTGGGGGATCAAGATGCATGACCTCTTTTTGAGCAGACATCACTTGACAAAGCTATCCAGAGGGTTTATCTAGTCAAATATTTATCTGGATGTTATCAGCTTGTATGGTTAGGAAAATAAAAATGATTTAAAGAACAAAGTAGAAAGTCACACTCCCTTTTAAAATAGAGTTTTTCAAATTCAATGGTGGTTTTTTTTCTTTTCTTTTTTTCTTTTTTCTTTTCTTTTTTTTTTTTAGCCTCCTTCCCCCCTAAGTTAACTTACTTGGTTATTTTATTATTTTTCAACATACTTCCCCCAACATATGGATGTAACTGAATCAAAAGGTTCTTTCCTGGTTCCTTTTTCTTTTTTTTCTTTATTTTTTTAATGTTTATTTATTTTTGAGAGAGAGACAGAGTATGAGTGGGCAAGGGGCAGAGAGAGAGAGACACACAGAATCCGAAGCAGGGTCCAGGCTCTGAGCTGTCAGCACAGAGCCCTATGTGGGGCTTGAACTCACAAATGATGAGATCATGACCTGAGCCGAAATCGGATGCTTAACCGACTGAGCCACCTAGGTGCCTCTCTGGTTCCTTTTTCTAAAACAGGTACATGTAGATGTGACTGACCTAGTATGTCAGTAACAAGGCATACACCCTGCCATACCACTGGCATTGTTACAGTATAAAACGTCTGATTCTTGATTTCAGCTAAGAATATATTCTCACAGTTTGTGAATCCGAGCTCCTGCACCATCAGCACAGAGCCTGCTTGGGATTCTCTCTCTCTCTCCCCATCTCTCTGTCCCCCCCTCATGATCTCTCTGTCTCAAAATAAATAAACTTAAAAAAATTTACCTTCAAGTAACTTGAGCTTGGGATTCAGTGATTACTGAGTCAGTGGAGGTCACAAAGAGATTCAGCAGTATCAACTATGATTAGTCAATCAAACAATGAATCAAAAGGAATTTCTAAAAATTCCCAGGAGTTTAGGAATTAGTTAGCACTGTAAGATTTAAAGAACACCATCTGGTCCCTTCTACAAACAGATCATAACCTAGGAAGGGAAATATGATCAACACCAAACTTTGATAGTCTCCTTCAAGGCCAGTTATTATTTTTCTGCTGGCAGGTGAATTCACCACTCTCCAGGTCTTAAGATAGCAGAGCTTTGAAATCAGCACATGTCAGTACGGAAGTATAAGTATTTGGCTCCTTGAGGCTTCCTGTTCCATTCTTAGCACGTGGCGGCATTTCTAATTCTCCAATTTCTCCCTATCCCTTCATCCTTTCTATTATTTATAAAAATTTGAAACCAAGAGGGAACCTGGGTGGCTCAGTCAGTTAAATGTCTGACTTCAGCTCAGGTCATGAGTTCAAGTCCTGTGTCGGGCTCTGTGCTGACAGTTCAGAGCCTGGAGCCTGCTTCAGATTCTGTATCTCCCTCTCTCTCTGCCCCTCCTCCACTCATTGCAATCTCTCTCTCTCTCAAAAATAAACAAACATTAAAAAAATTAATAAAATTTGAAACCAAGAAAGAACAATGAACACTGTAGATGCCTCAAAAGCTGTATGCAGGGGAATGATGAGAAAATGCAGAGAGCTTAAGGAAAATTTACCAATTGAGCATATGAAATCAGATGCTCCAGAGTGTGGGAGACTAGACCCAGGCAGGTTGGCAGGAATAGGGCTATCATGACCTATCCTTGGGGTGACAAAGCCCTGAACTGGGACATGGAAAGGTAAGAAGGTAAGAAAATGTGGGGAGGGGGTGGGAATCAGCAGAACTTGATGACCAGCAGACATGATGGGGATGGGACAAGCAAGAATAAAGGCAGAAGAAGCATTAGCAGTGACTTCAAAGTTTTGAGCTGCAATAACTGAGACAGTGTGCCATGGCAGAAACAAGGAACTTGGAAGGGGAACTGGTTTTGTGGGGGAGATGATGAGCTCAGTTAGAGACTATTGAATATGAGGCCATGGGAAGACTTTCAAATGAAAATGATCAGTGAGCATTCAGAGATATGGGAATAAACCTTGAGCAAGGGGCAGGATGCGAGCTGTAAATCTGTGAGTCATCAGCCCCATGTGCTCACAGCCATGAGAACAGAAACAATCTCCACACACTGTGGTGCCAGAAAGAAGAGTAGAAGACCAAGGATGGAGCCTTGGGTAATGGGGCATGAGGAGGAACAAGAGGCAGAGGGGAAACTTCAGGAGAATTGGAAATTTAGCAAGGAAATGAGGAGAGTACAATGCTGGAAATGGGAAAGGATGAAAAATTTCCAAGAAGCAAATGGAAAAAATAATGAGGACTGTGGAAGGGATAGTGAGAAAGAAATCAAAAGGACATTGGATGTTATAGTTGTTCACTTCTAGGAGCCAATTTGGGCAAAGAGGTGGGATGGGGATTAGATTTCAGGGGATTAAGGAGGGATTAGGGAGAGAGGAAACAGAGATTATTAATTATATATATATTTTTTTAAGTGTCAGGAAAAGATAGAATTGTAGCTAAACAAAAAACATTATTTTTGAGAAACTTTCTAGAAAATATTTTATCATATTTGTTACATGAGGTATTTGATTCCTACATCTCTTGCCAACATGGAAACTAGAAATTCAGATGGATTTTTACTGTCTTTGAAGTGGAGCTTGATCCTCCCTCCACCACACCCCCCCCACACACACACACACTTAAAAATTCAGAGACCCCTCTTCTCATGCCACAAGGGTTGCACTTCTCAGAATTTGGGTTTCTAGATAAAATCAGCCTGAAACTTGCCACAAATGGGCAATTTGGACCTCTAATGATATTAAGGCTAGGTAGCAACCATTGCCCAAAGCTGCCTACACCTCACAAGAATGCTCCTATTCAAGCATTTTATTCAGCCTTTGCACTGGTGTTTACAATCTACCTTTTGTGTAAAAGTGACTTATGTGCAGTGTTCATGTTTATCCTTACACTAGCCAAGCCATATTAGGGGCTTTTAAAACAATCACTAATTCCATCATTGTTGAGTGGTCAATGCTACAGTGTTTTCAACATAGTCCCTGAGAAGACTGGGAACCCAAAAGCACCAGCTGCTAAGCCTGTGCCAAGAAACAGCAGGAATACACTGACCAATATCTTCATTTTTCACACAAACACCCATTTGTCTAAAGCCATCCTATCTCCTATTACCTTGCCCCTACCTTGTCCCAAAACATAAATATCCTCTGGCCAACAGGCACATGAAAAGATGTTCAACGTCGCTCCTTATCAGGGAAATACAAATCGAAGCCACACTCAGATATCACCTCACGCCAGTCAGAGTGGCCAAAATGAACAAATCAGGAGACTATAGATGCTGGAGAGGATGTGGAGAAACGGGAACCCTCTTGCACTGTTGGTGGGAATGCAAATTGGTGCAGCTGCTCTGGAAAGCAGTGTGGAGGTTCCTCAGAAAATTAAAAATAGACCTACCCTATGACCCAGCAATAGCACTGCTAGGAATTTATCCAAGGGATACAGGAGTACTGATGCATAGGGGCACTTGTACCCCAATGTTTATAGCAGCACTCTCAACAATAGCCAAATTATGGAAAGAGCCTAAATGTCCATCAACTGATGAATGGATAAAGAAATTGTGGTTTATATACACAATGGAATACTACGTGGCAATGAGAAAAAATGAAATATGGCCTTTCGTAGCAACGTGGATGGAACTGGAGAGTGTGATGCTAAGTGAAATAAGCCATACAGAGAAAGACAGATACCATATGATTTCACTCTTATGTGGATCCTGAGAAACGTAACAGAAACCCATGGGGGAGGGGAAGGAAAAAAAAAATAAAAAAAAAAAGAGGTTAGAGTGGGAGAGAGCCAAAGCATAAGAGACTGTTAAAAACTGAGAACAAACTGAGGGTTGATGGGGGGTGGGAGGGAGGGCAGGGTGGGTAATGGGTATTGAGGAGGGCACCTTTTGGGATGAGCACTGGGTGTTGTATGGAAACCAATTTGACAGTAAATTTCATATATTAAAAAAAAAATAAATAAATAAATAAATAAATAAATAATTTAAAATAAATAAATAAATAAATATCCTCTGCTTTCCTACGGTTAAGGAAGATGTGACATGTGACCCTAGAATATGTATTTATTGTTTAAGTATCTAATAGAATTTCAAATCTGGCACCTGTGATGTTGCTTGACCCTAAGCCAAACTTAGACTTGAATTCAGAATATAAACTTCCAGAAGTTTAGTTTCAAAAATATAAACAATGTTTCCTAAACCTGAGAATAATAAAAACAGATGCCTTCAGATAAAAAAATAGAATGTTCTCATGATTTTGGTTTGGGGATTTAAAAAGAAAAACTTAAATTCTGACATACACAGAAGAGTGCACAAATTTGGAGCTTAATGAATTTTCATACAATAAACATACCCATGTAATCAACACCCAGATGGGGAAATAAAATATAATCAGCCCCATTGAAGCCCCTCTCATTGCTCTTCCCCATCACTAGCTGGCTGCAAGGAAACTTGACTTCTAAAATCACATATTCAGGGGCACTGGGGTGGCTCAGTCAGTTGAGTGTCCAACTTCAGCTCAGGTCATGATCTCACAGCTCGTGGGTTCGAGCCCTGAGTTGGGCTCTGTGCTGACAGCTCAGAGCCTGGAGCCTGCTTCAGATTCTGTGTCTCCCTTTCTCTCTCCCCCTCCTCTGCTTGTGTTCTGTCTCTCTCTCTCTCTCAAAAATAAATAAACATTAAAAAATAATTTTAAATCACATATTCATTTTACCTTTTTAAAAAGTTTTATAGAAATAGAGTTACAATATATATATTCTGGCTTATTTTGCTTGACATTCTGTTTGTGAGATTCATCTATGTTGTTGTAGTTGGTTATAGGTGGTTCACTGCATAAATATACGGTAATTTATTTATCCATTCATCTGTTGATGGATATTGGGGTTGTTTTCATTTGGGGGCTATTGCAAATAATTCTACTGGGAACATTTTTGTACATGTCTTTCGATGCCCATGTGCTTTCATTACTCTTGAGTACAATTGTGAGGTAGAATTGCCTGGCCATACAGCAGACATACAGTCAACTTCAGTAGAAAGCGCCAAATGGTTTTCCAAGGTGTCGTCCTGATGTAGCCTCCGGCCAGAGTGTACTTGAGCTCCAATTCCTCCCTATGATCACCAGCGTTCTGTATTGTCAAGGTATTCTCAAGTTTTTTCTTTGTTTTGTTTTTGCCGTGCTGATGGGTTTGGCCCTTCTTTTTTTTTTTTTTTTTAATTTTTTTTTTTTTCAACGTTTTTTTTTATTTATTTTTGGGACAGAGAGAGACAGAGCATGAACGGGGGAGGGGCAGAGAGAGAGGGAGACACAGAATCGGAAACAGGCTCCAGGCTCCAAGCCATCAGCCCAGAGCCTGACGCGGGGCTCGAACTCACGGACCGCGAGATCGTGACCTGGTTGAAGTCGGACGCTTAACCGACTGCGCCACCCAGGCGCCCCGGGTTTGGCCCTTCTTAAATCCTCTGCAGAGACCGCAGTGTTAGGAACAATGGCACAATCATTCTTAGCCCGCAGTGAACATTACTAATATGGAGAATTTTCCTATTTTAAGAATTTACAATCCTGCAAATGATCCTTCCTAATATCTGAAACTTACTTTGTGTTTGTTGAATTGAATTGGGGATTTTACCAGGTCCTTAGTTTAAAAGTCATACAACTCATAAAGACAAACTGGAGTGCTAAAGTCCTTCAACTCTACGTTTGGATGTCTTAAGAATAAAGATAGGAAAGTAAGACGGAAGGAAAGCAGGTAGACAGACACTGCTGATTCTTATTAGCCAGAGTGATCTTGTGAACATGACTTCAACAACAACAAAAGGAACAGGTTCTATAGGAGAATCTTTGACTGACTTTAATTCCCTTACAAGTATATATTATTCTTTGGGGATGACCATGCTAAAAAAAAAAATGGTTTTAATTAAATATACATACATGCATATATATGTGTATATATATAAATATATATAAAATATATATAAATATATAAATAAATACATATATATATGTAAAATTAAGTATAAATGTAAATAAAAACAAATGAAGTTAAGACACTGACATCAGGCTATTTCAGACTGCACATCTCTCCAGCATGTTGAGATTGCTTGATTTGGATGATGGTTTCTGGGAATGCCCCTGAAATGCCTGTAATCTTCATAGTTATCACTTGAGCTAACCATGCACAGAGTCTCAAAAACCCCCAAAAAAATTTAGGAGAAAAAGCAAAGGGAAAAGCCAATTCCAAAACCAACTTCCTAAGAAGACTCTTAAGTCACAGTCGCTCTGTCTCCTTGAGCTCCAAAAGTGCAAGGCAGGCCAGTCTCTTCCCCAGATCCCTGAACAAATGGGGCTCCTTCTCAGTCCTCCCAGGACATGCTGTGTTCAGCCCATCAGAGCCTGGGTGTACCTGTAAGTTTTCCTAAAAAGGCTGTGAAATTCAGAAGGACAGAGACCAAGTCTTACTCATCTTAGCAGTCACCCAGAGTCACAAGCACTTTGCAGGCAGAGAGCAATGTCCAAGAGAACTTACTGAACTGCCCCTCCCCCCCACACACACCCCAGGCCAACTGTGTTCATACTGAGTGGTGAGTTGCCCATATGTTAAAGAAAGTAGGTGTTGTTTTCTATAATGTGGAACTATTTAGATCATCATTTTGGATACTTCCACCATCCCAACATACCCCTTCCTCCCTCTCCTATTCTCCCTTGCATACACACAGCAAAACCACTCTCTTTTCACTGAATATTCACAGCCTGACCAGTTTCAGCCCACTGAGAATGAGCGCACAGCTGGAAGCAGTATGGCAGAAATGGCCAAGACTGACAGAGGCACTGTGAATTCCACTCCTATCAGCCACTAACAGGCTGTGCAGCCTTTTGAGCGTCACTTCTCTCTCGCAGTAGGTCTCTCAGCCTCTTTCAATATTACAAACGTGTGTGTCTCCATAATTCCTCAGAAGGAGGGAGCATGCAGCACTCTTCTCCCAGTTTCTATCAGGACACTGTCCCAGCCTGAGCAGGTTCTGATTTTCTGTTTGCTCAAAGCAAGTTGGTTACATCCAGAATCCATTTATTTATTTATTTATTTTAATACTTATTTACTTTTGAGAGAGAGAGAGAGAGAGAAAGAGGCAGAGAGCGTGTGAGCAGGGAAGGGGCAGAGAGAGAGGGAGACACAGAACCTGAAGCAGGCAGGCTCCAGGCCCCGAGCTGTCAGCACAGAGCCTGACGCTGGGCTTGAACCCACGATCCGAGAGATCATGACCTGATCCAAA
The DNA here is from genome assembly GCF_028018385.1 of Neofelis nebulosa. Lineage (NCBI taxonomy): Eukaryota > Metazoa > Chordata > Mammalia > Carnivora > Felidae > Neofelis > Neofelis nebulosa. Next base: position 99,030,106 of record NC_080787.1, read on the forward strand.
GTCGGATGCTTAACCGCCTGCGCCACCCAGGCACCCCCAGGATCAGTTTATGAAATAAGAGTGTGATAAGAGTGCTTCTTGTCTGTTTTGGCAACAAGACACTTGGAGCTGGGAACTCAACAACTGGACTTATGGCACTTACAAGTCACTCTCCCTTTCCAAACCCTGCTTGCTTTGCTAATTGGACCAGAGGAAGGAGGAGACGCTTCAAGCAAGAACAAGAGAGGGTGCACTAGAAACCCCGCAGGTAAAGAGTTGACAAGCTTGGCAATCCCCCCTTTCTATAGCTGAAGGATCATCATTTTCTAAATTACTTTTGGCCAGATTGCTGCACACAAGAACAGATGAGGTCTTGGCTTTCTCCTAATCCTGAACAGGTTGAATCTTAAGAAGTCTAAGTAGATTTTCTCCTCAGAGCTGTCTGATCCATGATGAAGTCTGCCACAACCCCATGTGTGAGCCTGTTTGCCTTTTCTCCAAAATCCAAGACAAAAGAAGTCCCTCTGGGTAGATGAGAGACATTTACTGGAGTTTCCTTTCTCAGCGCCAAGTAAAAACCTGGATATGGAGACTGATAGAATGTCTGCCGAACGACGACAACAACAACAAAAAAATCAATGAAGTTGGTCCCCTTCCAAGAAGAATGGGTCTAAAGGTATGCTTGCATGTTTCAACAAGATACCTGGAGGGAATTCCAATGTACTTCCTCTTTTGGAAAAATAAAAGAGAAAATTAATTCTGGCTTCTAAGATCAGGAGTGAGGCTCTGATCAGAGCATGATTTTCTTTGTCTTCCTCTCTCTCTTTTTAAATTCCAGGCTGAACAAGGCCAAGCACCAGATGTTCAAAGTGGTAAACTGTTGAAGTTTCTCTGCAAAAGCCATACAGCCAATTGCACTTGGGTGCTGCTTGTCCCTGCCGCTCTCCTGGGGCCCCCACATTGGTTTTGTTGTTGTTGTTGTTGTTGTTGTTGTTGTTGTTGTTGTTGTTAAGGTTAAAGTTCAACCCCAGATAAAGCTGCATTCAGAGAGTGGGAGTAAATGCCTGGCCACAGAGGGAGATGGGGAAGATGACTTTCTCTGTAGTTGTGTGTCCTAGATTTTCTGAAATGATTACATTCTGAGGACTCAGAGGCAGCTCACACTTTCAAGTCTGAATGCTGACTCATGTCCTCCCCTTCAGGGCAACGGAAAGGAAGGGTGGAGTTGGAGGATCTGGGTTGGGGAGCAGGGTAGGAACTGCCATGGGGATGGGGGAGCAGAGAGAAAGAGAGAGAGAGAGAGAGAGAGAGAGAGATGGAGGACACCAGCAAGACTCCTTTTCTGAATGCAAACCTTCCTTCTGGCTTTCTGCAAGACTCATGAAACTTGAGGGAAGAGCCTGCAAAAGTGGTACAGATGGCATTTTCTCCTCTTTCCTCTCCTGCCACTTTCCTTGCTTTCTTCTGAGATCTTTAGGACTCACATAGTTAATAAGGGAGGATGAAAAATATCAAAAGGCTATTTTTGTCTTGTTTGCAAGGATCAGTGAAATGAGTCAAATAAATGGAGGGGAAAAAAAAATCCCCCACAGCTCAGGCAGATCCAGAAGGGAATCTTTGCTGAGACTTAAAAATGTCATTTCCTCCAATGACCTAAATGGGTTCATGAAAGTTTGGGTCATTCAAGCAGCTGACCATCCACAGGCACACTGAGTAGCCTAATCATCTAAATAGCCAGCAGTTTGACGGCATCATTTATCTGATGACAAAAGGTGCACGTGCGCGCGCGCGCACACACACACACACCCACACACACACACACACACACACACACACACACACACACACACATACCCTTTCCTAGTCTCAGGTACTATTAGAGTTCTTCCATTAGGAAACCTACCAGTGGTGGGTCCAGAACCCAGCTTACGTCTGGTGACACAGGACAGATTTAAGATTAGCATTTTATGGCATGTACAGATGTGTTTTGCACAGAATTGATGCTTTATCGTTTGAGGTGGTTTTATGATACTCAAACAATCCCTTTGTGACCACTGATTCCTTTATTCAACAAATATTTATTCTGTGCCTACTGTCAGGCACCTTGATGGGAGCTGAGAATTCATGGAGGTCATGTCTACTGGGGAGTCTGACTATAAGCACATACATTCATACATCTACACACCAGTGTATGTATTTAAACTACACATTGTGTGAGTGTTGTGAAGAAAATGAACAGGATTCAGTGATAGGACTGAATGATGAGGTGGAATCAGCTGTATGAAGGAAGAAATGACTAACTCCATTGGCTGCAGAAGAGTGCTGAGACAGAGTCTCTTACATCTTTACAGCCCCCATGCCCAGTATAGCACCCAGCAGACATTGAATTGGGTGGCTCTTAGTCTCACCCACACTCACTACAATGCTCTGAGGGATGACAATCAGTCAGAGTGCACTGGCTGTACTAATTTTTCAGTTGCTACTGCTCAGAGACTCTGAAATCCCCTCCTCTACCCACTCCAGGGACCATCCCCAAATTCTTCCATAGTTCAGCAACTAAAGGGGTAATGGGTCCAAAGCACAACTTCAAGACCCTGCTCTACTAGTCCCACTGGCTCTTGTTCTAGTGCATGAGTGCTGGAGCTGTCTTGGTTGTGAAATATTTCAGGCATGAGCCCTGCTGTCAGAATTTGGGGTGGAGGAGGGGTGTGAGAAAGTGTAATTCATCTGGCTTAGGGACAGCCAGCTGTCTTGGGGAAAATGGCTAGGATTTGACAGTTACCATCTCCCTTTATCAGTCTCATTACTGCCATCAGAGGGCATCTCCCCCACCCCCCAAGGTCTGGAATAGAATCGTAGAGAAATGAAACAGACATTTTTTGTGCCTTTTTATGTTATGTACTTAAAATGTATAAGGCAGATGGTATGCAAATAGTGGCATTGGGTGCAAAGAGATAAGACATTTGTTTTATCTCAGTAAGTCTGATTTGGGGCAAAGACAGTTGTATCAAAGTTGACTGTTTCTTCCTCAAAGACTTACTACCTGTAATAAGTCAATGGAACAGTGAAACTCTCTAACTGTAGGAACAGGGAGGAGCAGGAATAGAAAAAGATCAATTTAATTATCCTTTTCCTACATAAATATAAAATACATATTTGCATGTTTAATATTAAAATATAACTATTAAAATGATAGATAAATCCATCTTTAAATTTAGGGACTTAAGATATCATTCAGAGTGAAAGTTTGGAGATCACAAGTAAATCATCTTTGTCTCTTTGGCCAATCACTGCTGAATTGAAGTCTGCTTTTCTTTTCTTTTTTTCTGATTTAAGAAATCTATTTGCAGCCCCTGCTATTTCTTTCTGCTCCAGCTCCTGGTCAAATGCTTCACTTTTCATTTAGACTTTGAGAGAGCCATGGGCCTACCAGTCCTCTCCCTGCTCAGCTGACTCTCCTACTTCTCCCTAATGGAAAGAAAAACATCTCTTTCCTTTCATGTGGCTCAGCTGAACTCCATTCCTGCTTATTCTTTCAGCAGAGGAGGAAAAAACAAAAACAGCAAACCACTGGGTCGTGACCATAAGTCAGTCCTTCCTGGTGACGTCATTCTTATCAGAAAAAAAATGAACCTCGCTTCTATAACCCATTTCTCCAGTTCCATAGAAGCTTTTTGCCTTTAAGACCAGGGTGCTGTGTACAAAGCAGAGAAGAAATGCACTGAGAGTAGGAGCCGGAACAAGCCATCTGGTGGAGGCTGCATGGCCCTGAAATCATGTTAGCACTCCCTACTCCAATGGTCATCGCTCTTGCCTTCTCCAGACCCAGTTCTTTTTCTTCTTTTCTGCCAAGCCTCTACACCATAGTGGGATTGCTCAATTCAATTACCTCAGTTCATGTCAATTCAACTCACATTACTAGGTAGGAGGATATCTGTGAAAGTACTTTGTAACAGGAAAGTGCTTTACAGATATGTTATTATTACTAAGTACTCAGTATGTGCTACTCTTCACTGGGATATAGGTGGGGTGGTGAGGACAAAAAAAAAAGAAAAAAGAAAAGAAAAGAAAAAAGAAAAGCCTTGACTCTAACGTTCCAGAAAAATATGATGACTTCAGCAAGAATTACAGAACTTGGGTCATGAATCAGAATGGATCCAGAAAGATATGTGAGACCTACCAGTAAAAATGATAAGGGCATTGAAAACACATGATATACGGTTTACCCTCTCATTTAGGAATTCACACGACATGAAAGAAGTGGATGCCTCCCCAAGTGCAAAAAAAAATCTCACCAGATCAATGATAATCCTGAGAGAGAGGGATGAATGAGGATTCTCTATGATGCTACATGTAAGAATTTAGTGTCCAGTTTTCACCTCTGTTTTGAAGGATGTCAAGTTACACCTGAGGTCCTTGAATAAATATGACAGAAATTCACCTCTGCACAAAAAGACCAATTGCCTTCAGTCTACTTGAGGACTTGAAGAGACTCAGGGTTTCGGTGAGCCATAGAGAATAGCCTGGGAGGGGGAAGGGGTTGGAGGTGACATTCTTTTCTAAGTAAAGTGCAAACACTCTCTTATAAAGAAAGGTGCATTTGGAAGGAATGCGGTCCTCATACATCACCTGTGATTAGCTTTTGGGCAACTTTCATGGACAGGAAGGCTTCCATTCAGGAGCAGACAATTCAGCTGATTACCTTGTATGTCTTAGGTCATCCCTTGAGAACGGGAACAATGCCCCTCAGACCTGTGGAGGAAACTCGATCAACCAACTCAGGTGTGCAACGAAGCGTTTGAAGAGCCATTGAAGGTGCTGTTTACTCTCAGTGGGATTTTTTTTCTTCTTTGGATGAAGGTAGATAACATGATGCCTTTTCCTAGAATCTATATCTGGGAGATTTTTGTTTTTCTGCTTGGGGCTTTTACCGGTTCTGTATTCAAAGACCAACACAAAACCCCTATTTACTTTCTGTCTTCTAAGATCCTGTCAGCTCTGTGTTGAGCACTTCCTAGAAAATCTTCCCCTCCCCCATCCCAGCAAGACTCTTCAGTTTGGCTGCAGGAGGATGTTTATCTGACACTTACCATCAAGGTTCAAACCTTGTCAACGTTTTACCAGCCCTGAGCACATAAAGCCACACTCCCCTAAAAGGGCACTGAGCTCTCCCAGATGTGTTTCGATGATATTTCCCCCCTAACGTTTGCATTTGGAAAATTGCAGAGAACCAGATCTCATGCCCCACTTGAGACAATTTTGTCAGCTGTGATTTTCCTAGGTCAAGTATTTGTATTCAAAGGCGAGAGCAAGAAGAAATTTTAGCCCAAACATTAAAGAGAAGAAAAAAAAATGAATAAATTTAGAATTACTGCGAAGTTTTAGCTTTTCCAAGAGAACGCAAGGATAGAAATGTAATCAGATTCTCAGATTATAATCTTCTAATTATATCCACTCCTTCCCCCCTCTTTCACACACATCCAGAATCACTACTTCTTTGACGTTGAACAACTGAGTATGTCTAACATATACTTGCAATGAGTGACTTAAAATGGAAGCCAGAGGGGGGAAATATTCTCAAAATCTCACTCAAAGCAAAACTAGAAACCAAGATGTATAAAAGAACTAGAGAGTGAAATAAATCTCCAGATGTAAAAGAGAGGGAGAGCCATATAGTTTTAAAACTCTTCCAGATCTACAATTCAATGTGTTTAGCTGGCTAGTTACTCTGAAGTTAGATCTGCAAAGAAAGAACTAACAGGACAGACGGTAGGATCAGACAGCACAGGCAGTGTTTTTGTGCCAAAAGGCCTTGTAGAGAGGGAATGTTCATCATTATTCGAGGGGCGGGGGGAGGAAAAAAGAGAAACCCTTCTGGCATCTACCCACACAGAAAATTTTTGTATTTCTTACCATGGAAATACTAACCTAGAGGAAAGGAACAGAGCATTGGGGAGTTCCATCCTAAAACCCTTCTGAATGGGAAATGCCCAAAAGTATATCCAGAAAGGCAGAGACTGGCAAATGGATTTATATGGAATCAGACACTAGATGTGTCTGCACACGAGCTGCACTAACGCACCAGGGAGTCAGGCAGATCACTTTCTCACCCCATGAGGCACAGCCTTCTTGGCCACCCCCAGTCCACCCCCTCAGCAGAGCCTCTGGTTCACTGAAACACCACATTGCTGCACCCATCCCTGCTCAAAACATGTAAACTCCCTTCAGCACCCTACACATCCCAGACATTCTCAGCCCAGTTGCCCTGCTTAAAAATCTTCTTGGATCCCCCAGGGACCTTGGAGACCCTGGCTATTCTGAAGCCAAAGTCCTTCACCCCAGAATAAATCTCTAACTTTCTCTTTCTAAAGTCTCATGAAACAGAATTTGATGCAGTAACCTTCAGGGATTGCTAGTGAACTTTCCTTGTATGCAACGTCTCCACATTTCTTTTTGTTCAAAGAGGAGGATTCATGAAAGCATTTACATTGGGCTTGGCATTGATTCCTTTCCCTTTACAAATACCATTATATTCACCACAGGCTGATGACTGATCACAAGGGTAGATACGGACATGAAGTACTCTCAGAGCACCCTGCCAATTCAGTGATATGCTTTCTTCAGGTCCCAGGTGCCCATATGCTCCAGGTTCAAGATAAAGTGGAGAGACTGAGAAAGAAATCACAAAACACGTACTCCTTCCCCAGTTCAGGAGGGCTCCAGTTCCACTGGGTGCTGGGGACTACACAATCATTCAATCTAAATGTTCATCAACAGATGGAGACGAATAATTCTTGCCACATAGCTCAAAATGATTTGAAAAGGAGATTGTTCTTAAATGAAAGGCACTGACAAAGAAACTTTTTGTTTTTTGTGGAGAGGACCTAGGTGAGAATGTTTAAAGCTCTGAGTTCCAGGCCCAACTTTGCCTCTAACAAGCTGTCACAGAATTTTTCTAGATACAAAGATCTCATCTGAAACACGAAGGGGTAAACTCACAAGCTTCTAACAGAATTAAAAGTTCATGACCTCTTTTTTTCATATAAATATTTAATTATCCAATTTTCCATAGCCATTCAAACTGACTCTTCCCTGGTGTCCAGTCTATTGCAGCCATGGTTGTGCCCACTGCCCCAACAAGAGGGACAACTACTCTCTGCCAGCTGGGCTTTTGCTGTGTTCCCCAACCACATTCAGCTGTCTCTTTTATTAATTACTGGCATCTCTTCTTCCTTCTGTTAGTACAAATCATTCAGAGTTACCTCTCTAGCTGATGAAGCCCCAAATCACCTGGCAGCTGTGCATCCTGGAAGGTTTACCACATACATAACAATAGGACATTAGAGCATCGAAGAACCTTCGAAACTGTCAAGATGAGTGGCCTCCACAGTCTCAAGGGGATATACAAGAAGATCCATTAGAATGTGGGAAAACTAGATCATCTGTTTTTATTTTTTTTTTAATTTTATTTATTTATTTTTTAATTTACATCCAAATTAGTTAGCATCTAGTGCAACAATGATTTCAGGAGTAGATTCCTTAGTGCCCCTTACCCATTTAGCCCATCCCCCCTCCCACAACCCCTCCCATAACCCTCAGTTTGTTCTCCACATTTATGAGTCTCTTCTGTTTTGTCCCTCTCCCTGTTTTTATATTATTTTTTTGTTTCCCTTCCCTTATGTTCATCTGTTTTGTCTCCCAAAGTCCTCATATGAGTGAAGTCATATGATTTTTGTCTTTCTCTGACTGGCTAATTTCACTTAGCGTAATACCCTCCCAGTTCCATCCATGTAGTTGTAGCCAAAGTATGGAAAAGAGCCCAAATGTCCATCAATGGATGAATGGATAAAGAAGATGTGGGGTATATATATATATATATATATATATATATATATATACACAATGTGGTATATATATATATACACATACACACACACACACACACACACAATGGAGTATTACTCAGCAATCAAAAAGAATGAAATCTGTTTTTATCTATTTTGTCGTATCCCTACTAAACTTCTATTATTAGGGAATGTTTTATAATGTATATAGTATATAAGACACTTACAGATTCATATTATTTGTAAATTAGTACACATCTATTGAAACACACATGGTAAGCTCTTTCGTTGTTGCTACGTATAGGAGTGTGTGATCGAAAAAGTTCAAAGAGGGACTCCTGGGTGGCTCAGTCAGTTGAGTCAGCTCAGGTCATGAACTCACAGTTCATGGCTTCGAGCCCTGCATCGGGCTCTGTGCTGACAGCTCAGAGCCTGGAGTCTCCTTCGGATTCTGTGTCTCCCTCTCTCTCTGCCTCTCTCCTGCTCGTGCTCTGTCTCTGTCTCTCCCTCCCCACCCCCTCTCTCAAAAAACTAAATAAACATAAAAAAAAAGGAAAGTTCAAAGATTAACCAGACCAAGTTCTGTCCACCATCAGTTTTTGTAAATAAAGTTTTATTGGAACATAGCCATGTCCATTCATTTACACAACCTCTGTGGCTGTTTCCACACTACCCACAGCATAATTCAGCAGTCGCACCAGGGATGGTATAACCCACAAATCCTAAAATATATGCTACCTGGCCCCATACAGCAAAAATCCACTGACACTTGATCTAGACCAACAAATTCATTTTTATAGATGAAGGAATGGAAGCCCAGAGATGTAGACTATATTGGCATAGCAGAATTAGAACCATGGGTCTTCTTCAAAGCATTCTTCAACTAATTCTTTGTGCATGATATTACACTCTCACCCTCATACCTTGTGTTCCTTGGAGACTTTTGACATCTAAACTAACATATTACTAGACTAAAATTCCATTTTACCCACAAAGGCTGCTTCTACCTGAGCTCCCCTTTCCCCCACCAATATACTGACTGAGTCGCATCAGCTTCCCTTATGCCATAGTGAAAGCACACCCCTGCCAAAAGATACTGTTACACTATTTATATGCCCTTTAGCTCAAACAGAAGATCACCTATTTCTTCCTTTTCTTTACACATTCTAATTAGTATACTTGAAATGCCTGGAAGTACTAATTAGTACTCTTGAAATGCCTAGAAATCCAGTGGCCAATAACATGCTTACTTATTCGGAATATCTGGCAAAGGTGCTAATACTGGTGAGATCATAAAAATCAGTCAGAACTCTCCAACTGTGAAATCATCAAGGGATCATGCTCTGCCCACCCAACGTACACTTCTTCAAGTACATGAATTTTACAGTCAGAGTCACTGAGAAAAGCAGGGGCTATATGGAAGGTCATCCTCATAAAGGATAATTTGTCTGGGACTGAGTTTCATGATGGAATTACCTAAGGTAATGATTCTCTAATTGTGGTCCAGCACCATCATATGTGAAACTTGTTAGAAATATAAATTCTTAGGTTCCACCCCAAAACTATAGAGTCAGAAACTGGGGGTGGGCCACAGAAATCGGTACTTTGACAAGTCCTCCTGTTGTTTCTAATGCTTGCTAAAGTTTGAAAAAACATGGAGGCATCTCAGTGGCTCAGTTGGTTAAGCATCTGACTCTTGATCTTGACTCCAGGTCATGATCTCATGGCTCGTGGGTTTGAGACCTGTGTTGGGCTCTGTGCTGACACCATGGAGCCTGCTTAGGATTCTTTCTCTCTTTGCCCCTTCCCCACTCACAGACTATCATTCTCTCTCTCTCTCAAAATAAATAAATAAATATTTTTTAAACATAAATAAAAAATAAAGTTTGAAAAACATGAATTCAAGGAATTTGGCATCACAACCAAGGACCAAAAGCCAGAAGGAAAGGACCCCCTCTACCACCAGTGCCTTCTCTGAAGTTTCCCTCCTGCCAGCCTTCACTACGTCTTTATGTTTGCAGAAATTCCAGACAGAGACACTATTATCTTGCCTTAAATGGGGCAGTAAATATAAGAATGAGCTTTGGGTACTTAGTAGAAATAGACATTGCAGCTTGCCTAGTGATCAGCATGCTTTACCTCAATTATGGTCATTTTGCACTGCTGGATCACTGCACTTTTTAAAATATTTATCAAGGACCTAACTAAATACAAAATTCCATGTAAACAGGGACTGTGTACATCTTCTCCATGAATATGTAACCAATACTATGGATTTACAGTCTGATGAAGGAGATGGATTTTTCACTCACACACACAAAATCACATGCAAATATTTTGAAAATCCAAGTCAGGTGCTCTGAAGAAAAGGAACACATTACTGCATGAACATATGTGTTGTGGAGGAATCTGACCTAAATGGGAGAAGTGGGGACACTTCCCAGGGGAACTGACATGGGAGCTCATCTACCTGCAAGACAAGATTCAAAATGGGAGAAAGCACTGTGCACTAAGAGGAAAAAGTGTGTGCAGAAGTTCAGTAGCAGAAGGAGGCTATTTTGAAGAACTGAAAGCAGACCAGTGGGGCAGGAGCACAGAGTGAGAGAGGGTGTAGCTTAAGAGGAGGCAGGGGAAGCAAGATGCACCCACACTAAGAACTTTGTGAATGGCTCTGACAGTGAGATCATTCTGGCTGCTACGTGGACAACTGTAAGGAAGCTAGAATAGAGTAACCTTAGTAGTTGTCCAGAACAGACATGAAGTAGGTTAGCCAGATTGAAGTAGACAGTAGCCATGAAGTAGACAGATTGGGAAGATATTTAGGCAACAATAGTAGATGTGGTGACATGGGATGTGAGAAAGAAGAACTTGTCAAGGAAGATTCCTTAGTTCTGGGGGTAGGAAACTGGATCCCTTCTTGCAGATACAGAGAACACTGACAGGGTAGCAAGTAGGGTAGAGTTGGGGTAGGTATGGGAAGTCTGTGAGGTCTGTTTGGAATGAGCAGGTTTGCTATTCTTTTGGAGATTTACAAGTGGAGACATCCGGTAGGCAATGGTAGGGTAGTTCTGGAGTGCAGAAGACAGACATGAGCTCGACATCTAAAACTGGTATTGATATGCATAGAAATGATAATTAAAGCTACAGATGCAGATAAAATTACCCAGGGAGAGCACATATAGTGAGAAAAGAAGAGGGTCTGACAGAGAAAAATAAAAACAGAACTGGCATTTCTGAAGAAGCCCCCTGAAATGTTTACAGGTTGATGATATAAACCGCCAACATCACCTCCCAGCATGTTTCTCAGCAGGGATAGCTGGAGGAGGGAACAGGCCAACTGGAAGAGTTCATTGTCCAATTTTTTTTTTTAAATAAAATTGGTATATAACATATTAGCTTCAGGTGTAAAACATGCAGATTATGTTTCAAAGGTAGTGAGGCCATTAAATTTTCTCAGACATCTAAAAGTATTACAAAGGAAATGGTCAAATGGGGGGAGGACCTTAGACTTGAAGAAGGAGTAGTTTATTACAGTCTCAGAGGTTTCTAATTAGCCGCAAAGTAGACTCTGAGCATGCTCCATGCATTATGCAGGGTCCATGCAATACATGACTAGGAAAAGGCAGGCACCAAATCCCAAGGGACTTGGATGTTTGTTTGGGAATCAAGGCAAACCTTCACACTAACAAGCATTACCAAATGAAAATAGAACTATATAAGAGAAAGAAAAAAAAACACACTGTGAAATTACGGGGGAGTCCAAGGAGACCCAAATATACTTTTCCTAGCCGGTTCTCAGTTGCTTTTGCTAATGAGACAAACCGCTCTGTTCCATAAATTACAGCAGGGTGGAGAATGAAGCAGAAATTACTGTGTTTTTCTCCTTATCTGCAGAAAAGGTCACTGAAGGAGAGAAGTTCTGCACGTGATACAGTGATTGAACCTACAGACACCACGAATCAGGAAAAGTGCCCATAGGAAGGCGGAGCATGGGGTGGAATCAGACAGCTGTGTGTGGTGTGGACAGAGGTAAGCTGAGCAGGGAGATCCACAGGAAAGTGTCCACAGCCTGAGAGGGGCTGAAACTGACAAGACTGCTCTGAAAATATACCTAGGGAACTGGCCAAGGACTCCTCACAGAGTGTTCCAACATACATATTTTTTACTTTTTATTTATTTATTTATTTTTGGTGGCAAAGAGGAAAGTTCAAGGAACACAGTGATAAAAGAATGTGTGTGATTGGATGTCTTGAGAGAACACATCTTCACCAATGTAACCATACTTTCTGTGCAACAACTTGGACTTCCCTAGGTTAGTTTTCAGACTCTTATCTATCTTCATCATCATCAATCCTTTGGGAGCTTCCAAAAGGATTATGGTCTATGGTCTTGGAAAAAAAAGCCCAAGGAACAGGCCCTGTAAGAACAGGCCACATGGACCCATTATGCCCTTCCAGCTGAGGAAAACATGGCCCCTGGCCTTTCTATGCTATCTCCACCTATGCACCCCAAACCAGGTCACAAAAGGCGAACACACAGGTAAGCTCCTCTGATCTATACATACCACAGACTTAACTTTCACCACTAACCAGGGGAACAACTTCTCAGTGCACCATAGGTTTTTCGGCAATTCCCTCTTTTAATATATATTTCTGAACTTGCATGTTAACTTAGGGTTCATACACTTAATAATTCTTTCTGTTTTATAGAACTAATTGCCACTGTAGCTGTTCCTCCCCCATAGGTGTCATCACAATCTTTGTCTTGAGAATGTAAGCACTCTTTCAAACTGACTTCAGAGCTATAATTTATGGAACAGACTGAGTCACTGATCTTAGCTGGCTGCCTTTGTCCTAGTTGGTGTACTTCCTTCTTTTCTAAAGGGAATTTTCTTTGAAGAAAAAAATCGCTTTTAGATTACTTGTTACAAAACTTTTTTTTGAAAGGGAGTTTTCTTGGGAAATTATATGAATGCAATGTTGAAGTTCTCATAGAGCAAAAATTCTACCCTTTGATACATGTTGTGAGCAAAGGAGCTAGAGAAAAATTATCTGTATGGAAATTATTTTTAAGACACTTTAACACAAATATTTTTTCTTACTAAAACTGATGTGAGGATTTGCCACTACCTAGTCATTTAACTTTTCTGGGCCTCAGTATCCTCCTACCATGAAATAAATTAGTTACACAATGTGATTATATGCTATCATGCTGAGAATAAACATAAAATGAAAAGTGTTTTTAATACTAAGATTAAAAACAAGAGGTGCTCTACTAAGACAAAAAAAAAAATCCCAATTTACAAGCCAATAAAAGAAGAGGTAAATACAAATTTACCTTTTCATAGGTAAAGGGGTCCTTTTCATAGCCAGTTCATGCAAAATATCTCAAAAGGTGACCCAATTCACAAGTTTGATCCAAACCACAAAAACTTATGAACGTAACCATTCTGGGGCTATTATACTGCTTGCTTATGATATATCTATCTGTATATCTATCCATATAGATATATCCATATGTATCTATCCATATATCAAAATATATCAGATACATTGATGTTCTAGGCATTTCAGGCATTGTCCAATTTAATCTTCATAACTAGGCATTTACAGATAAGAAAACTGAGGGTCAACTGAGTGACTATTATTTGAACCCCCGCCCTAAGACTGTCTGACATAAGCATTTGCACTGTGCTTTGTAGATTTTGGTTCCAATGAGTCCTTACTCTGTTGCAAAAAGAGATCTGATCAAGTATATTTGTTCCTTTAAAATAAGTTTTTGGTTTAAGTCCCTTTATCCATTCCTTCCCCTAATGCCTTTCAATTTTAATGTTTTTTTTTTTTTTCTTTTGTGACTGGATTTGATCTTAAACTGACTTCTCAGGAAAACTGTGTTCATGTAAAACTAGAAGGTCAAAGAACTTCCTTACTGGAATAGACAGGTCATTTCTGAGGGTGGGGAGCTCTTGACGAGGAGAGGTAGCCCGAGAAGGGCTTTTCTTACACAATGTGTGACTGGTGATAGATCTCCATACTTCACTCTCTCTAGTTCATGTAAAATGTTATGAATGCTGTTTTCTAAGTGAAATTATAAAGGGATTTTACCTTCATTCTAACTCACTTACCTCACATAAGTGATTACCAGGAGGTTTAATGTCATTCTACAAAAGCAATTAATCCAAATGATTACTTCCAAATTGTTGTCTTCTCAGTTCTAAGTCTATAAGAAAATTGAGACATGCCCAATATTGGCCTCAAATGTCAGTATTTTCCCTGCATGCATAGCTTTTGGCACTGAAGCTGTGGCTCGAGAACAAAGGACACTGGTGCCAGTGCCCTAGGAAGATTACTTTTTTTTTCTTATCTCTTCTTTCTAACCTGCCATTCAGAGACTAATAGGAATCCAAAGAGCTTTCTACCGTAGACCTGATTTTTGAAGGAAGAAGTTGGCAGAATACGATCTAATTGGATGGGATTTATTTTAAATCGATTATTTTCTATTGAATATTCTGGACTTTTCTTTGAAAAGCATCTTGAAAATTCCAGAAGTTGGCACGTTGGTGCCTTCTTTATGTTCCACATCTTTTCCAGCACATTAGCAGTTGCTGCTTCCAATCTCTAGAAGATAACGGCTGTACCACGTTGCTTCAGCCAACACAATTGTGTTCAGATAAATGGCTCACACAGTGACACATCATCCTGACTGCAAATTTTCACGGCTGTGAACTCTTCCACCAAACAACTTACTTCACAGACATAAACAGTATTTTTCTTACACTGGCCCAGTAGGAGCTGGGACAAAATCCTTTCCAGAACATGTCTTTCTCTGCCACAGAGAAAGCGTGAACCCGAAAGTTTGAAACTAGCACCATTTTGTAAACGTGGGTCTCACATTACTCCAGAGTCACGATATCTTGGGAACCAGGTGTGCAGTCAAAAATAACTGCTTTCATTTCTATAACACTTAGTGTCAACTCATTTACATACATTATCTCATTTGATTCTAACAATAAGCCTATGAGGTAACAGGACAAAAACTATTATTGCTATTTTTCAGATAATGAAACCAAGATTCAATTATTATTATTGTTTATTATTATTATTATTATTATTATTATTATTATTATTAAACAATAGCAACTAACATGGAACGGGGTGTTTGTTGTACTTCATACGTATTACCACAATTGTATTGACAACAACACTGCGAGGAAGTCAGACAAATACTATTATTCCAGTATTTTATATAAAGAAACAGATGAATGAAGGTAACCTTTTTTACTGTTTCTGCTAACAAAGTATCACTACAGAGCTTTGGGCATAACACACTCCCCTCAGTACCTGTCCCTCTTCATGGGCAACTGTGTGCAGAGGACAGGCCAGAGCTTTCTGTCATGTGTTCTGCCTGCTAGTTCTAACTCCACCCCTTTCCTCCCACTCACTCCCAAACCTACCGGTGAGCCTCAACACAGCTGTGGAGAACAACTCAATTAGACATATTTTTATTGATAATTTGAATAAAAGTAATAAAAATAACATTACTGAAATTTTGGAAAATAGAAGAAGAAAAAACCACCAAGAAGTCCCATGACCCTAACTAAACCTCTGTTAGTATTACCTTGTTTCCTCTAGCTTTTTTCCCCCCATACATCTGCTTTTCTCCTATTTGTAATTATAAAATAAATTTGTATACATTTTAATTTTGCATTTTCAGCCAACAACTGTATCCTACACTTTTCTTTTTAATGGCCATTAATTCTATCAAATACAATGTAAGGAATTTACCATGACCCTGTTCTTGGATACTTTTGTCATTTCTGTTTCATTGGTGCAGCTTTTCTCATATTTTGGATTGTTCCTTATGATAGATTCCCAGAAGTAGGACTACAAGGTCAAAGAGCACAGATCTTTTCCTGGCTCTTGATAGCACGAAACAACTTTCCTAACAATTTGTCCTAATTTAAATTGCCACCAGCAAAATATATGAGATCTATTTCATTAAGATAATTATTGAGTTGTGATTTTTGCTATTATATTCCTGATTGTTCTATTATTTAAATTTGTATATTGCTAATTATTAGTACATTGCAACATTTTTGTATTTTTTTAAATGGTGTGTTCATGACATTTAGCCTTTAACAGTATCATTTCTTTGAATAGTTAAAACTATTATTTCCCAGAGCATTAAGAAAAAGGCATAATTAGGAAAAATAATGATTTCTAAAGTCATAGTTAAATGATTTGGAAGTTCTTCTCTCAGATGTTCCTCTCACATAACGTATCAGAGGTTGATTCATGCACGTGATGTGCAAAGCATAGTAAAAATCACACCAATGTCCATAAATGATCCCAAACTAAAACATTTGCCCTTGTTTACCTTTGGCTGTTGTTCTCAGTAATTGGCACAAAAAGAGAAAAGGTATTATCCCATGGAACCAAACGTAGGCCCTACGTAACAAGTGGGTTAACTTATTTTAGGTAAATCAATGAAATGTTCTGAGCCTGTGTCTTCATTTGTAAAAAGGAATAATACTAATCCCTAAACACATCTGTTAAAAAGGACTGGGGAAACAGGTTTACATGTGTAAACTAAAATGTGGGAAATGATCAATTTCAGCTTAGTTTTGAAATACAACTTAAATTGCTAAGAATCCCTAATAAGTTAACATTTGACACGAGACATGTCATAGATACATGGATACAACCTTCTCATTTTCTAGCCACTGAGGACACACAGCTAAGACATACAAGGAACAGATAACATTTTTTTCTTCTATGTTTTCAGTCCAATATTATTAAGAGACTTTATAAAATCTACCAGTCCTCATTGTAACGGCCCAACAGAGACTAAGCACTACATAGCTGTGGCTTCACGTGGTAAATGTTTGTTCTTAATTCTAGACTCCCATAGGACCAGAAACTGTAGACTGACTCTCCAATGTCTGTTGCAATGCACAGCATAGTAGGCATTCAATAACTATGTATTACTAAATATAGAAACTAATTATATCAGAGTAACTACAAGTTATTGACTCCTGCCTCAGGGTGGGTAGATAGTCTGACTGGAGGAACTTAGCTAGTTTGCTCAAGACAGCTGTTTGAGGAGGAGGAGGAGAAGTTAAATGACCTAACTTACTGATGTAAAAAAACAAAACAAAACCCCGTTTCAACACCAACTATATGCAGTCTACTTAACTATAGCATTAAAAGGCCTCACTCTGGTGCCCTGAGTGTTCAAAAACATAAATGCAAAGCACAGAGGAACTAGCTTGTGTTCGAAATCCCATCACTGTTGGTATTGACATTGATCTTCTAAATTCTATTCTATTATTGACATTCTGCAAGAAGCAAACCCAATGAGATTCATCAGAACAACCAAAAGTTTTAATTTAAAAGGAAGAGGACTTCGTGCAACAAAAATGTGCCAAGGACAGTGAAAGGATCTAGTCCATGGACATGTTCAGGCATCTTAAGGAAAGCTATTGTTTCAAGCACATGTCAAGATGATGAGGAGGGGGTGTAATGAATTACAGAATAACCAGTGTTTATGCCTGAGAGGTCCTCGGGCCGTTCTGTACCTCCTGGAAATTGTTTATGTGCACCAGTCCTGTGATCATGGGGCTATGATTAGCGGATGCTGACAGTGTGACAGCAAAGGAAGGCATGAATCACCACTGCTCCATATAGGAGAGAACTGAGCAAAATCAACTTTGTCTTAGATATGGACTTCTTTTTCCACATTCTGCCTAAATTCTGGTGACTTGGTGATATAGGACAGGATGGGGAAAGAGTGGGGAACTGATGAGGAATGATCTCCACTATTTTGGAAAATCCTACTTCTTCCTATACTCTAATCATTTGGGGGAATTATAATTACTTAATTTGTACCTGACAACTAATAATCTCCCACCTTTTCTCCATATTGATCCATCGATTTTCTTTGCAATTAAGCCCCCCAAAGTGCCCATCACAGCATTGTTCAGATGGTTCTATCAAGAGGAACACATTCATTTCTCCTCACCCCATGCTTTCCCTGCATCAAGAATTCATGATAGGAATGCCACTGGTCAAGGCAAGGTAAATAAAAGTTGGTGACTTTTCCAAATTTCTAAGAAATGTTCACCAATAAATTTGACTGTATGATTGAATCATATTAAATATGTCACAGCATTAGAGACATTTTTTTATCATCTCAAAATGATAGGAAAAGGTAGGTGGGAAATGTAGCCAGAAAAAAAGTCTTTTCTGAACATAGGTGGAGACGTCCATCTTTGGCTATGTCAGTACAATATTGCTTGGTTAAGATGTTCTACCTGTCTTTAGCTACAAAAACAGAATAAGAATCTCAGTTGAAGGAAAGAACTAGAAAAAAAAAATGTGGTGATATGCAAAACTGCCTAAATCAATCACAAGATATTAGTCTGTTTCAAGTATTAACAATTTTAGATTACAAAACGCTTTGTGGCTCTTAATTCCTTGAATTTTATATGCCTGACTCTGTGACACATAGCCATTCCATCTCTTACTGTCCATTCAAGAGAAGTTCTTAAACAAAAGCAGACACTCTCACTGTCATAGACACTAATGGTGGATTTGGGAACACAAATCTTCCTGTGGGTCCTTTCCTATCTAAGTCTCAAAGGCTGCCCCTGTCTAATGGATGATAAGTTGGGGAATAACCAGTTAACTACAGGTAACCAAGAAGAAAACACCTTCAGAATGACATGACATAAGACATTTAAAGATAGTTGATGTCTTTCCAGTGATTTCCTTAGAAGAAATCTGTCCATGATCACTTACATAGAGGAAGAAAAAAAAAACCTCTGGGGTTAGACGAGGGCCTTTATCCACAGCTGAAACTGATGAAGCCTCCTGGCAAAACCCCAAAGCACTTTGTTTCCTGTCTTCTCAAAGTCTTGACCTCCAGTATTTAAGGAACCAATAACATGTTCTCATTTCTTGAGTTATTTTTCTCATGCAACCCATGGCAGCTGTTTGCCAGCTCAGCATTCAGACTAATTTGTTACAGAAAATGGGGTTAATGTGTTTACCAAGGTCTAAAGATTAGCAAAATGCCTAAATATATGTTATATGCAACCAAATAAGATGTATAACACTTTCATTAGTTATGTGTATTGTAAAGTTTGAACCTTGAGATTCGGAACATTCAATTTCTAGCTATGCCTCAGTTTCTGATTTGTTGTTTTGTTTTTCCTTGGAAAATAGCATGACAAAATATTCTGATAATGATTTAATTTAAAAAAAAACTTTCTGAAAAGAAATACAATTTCCCCATACAACTACTACTTAAAATATTTTTCTTCTGTATTTACAGTAATCATGGGACTTATATTCAGTTCAACAGTCATGCAAACTTGTTTTGAGGAGTTAAACCTTCTGCCCACATAATGGGAAAGAAAAGAAGAATACGTATACTGGGTTTTCTTTAAATACTAAAATTGTGCAAGTGCTCAGCTTACATATATCACGTTATATCTGCCCCCACTTGAAAAGAAATATATTAGTGGTATTCAAATACAAGGGGAAAACACTGATATTTGATTGTCCCATTGACAACTAAAATCCATTGGAGGCCACACACATCCACTTCCTTAAAAAAGAAGTTCCGGGAACTCTCAAAAGAAAGCAAGCTTCCCAAGCCATAGCCAGCACATTGTTCCCTCGTCCTGTTTGGGGTTTTATAGCACCAGCTGATGGGAGAAAAGGTACTGAGCTATGGCAACATTTTCTCAAGTTTAAAGACTTCTCAAATATTGGAGTTTGGGTCCAACTTAAGTATTGTGGTGCATGATAATATATATCCTGGCCAAATGCAACTGCCCATTTCTAAGAAGGGAAAAGGCTGGAACAGTATAGTAAAAAGGATCATAAGGCTTCTTGGATATCAAAGAGTGCTCACAAAACCACATTTTGATGAGTTAAGTGTAAATGAATCAGAAACTTATGGCTTACATTTCCCTGAAAACACACATGGATTTTAAAAAGAAATGAATGAAAAAAAGTGTCCCCAACACAATACATTTGGTATATTGCCCACTAATGTTTAAAAGAAAATAATTCAATACTTGCAGCAGACAAGGGAAAAAAGGGATTTGCCTAGGCTTGGTCTGAGAGTATGCGCATGTATCTCAGCTGTCAATACCCCAGCATGACTACCTTCAGGGCTACTTCCTATGACTCAAACCAATTTAAGCACAAAAGCACACACTTTTTTTTTTTTTTAACTTAAAACAGTAAACAGTTCCTTTATTGCTTAACATTTTCCTCAAAGAATAAAAGCTGAAACACACCAATAGCAATGAACAAAGTAAAACTTAATACGTTATTCTTTACCTTAAAGACCCATTTATTCATTTTTTTCCACAAATACTGAGCACCTACAATATGGCAGGCACTATTAAAGGGGATTTAATAGTAAATATGGCAGATGAGGCTCTGTGTTTTTGGAGTTTACTGTGACAGGAAACCTTCCCTGTCTTGTTACGACTGTGAAGCAATTCTTCAGCAAATTGTCAAAACTTGGATTTGGATGTCTGGATGACTAACTTTGTGTATGTTCTGAACATCTGGAGAAGAAGGAAGAATGAAAGGTCCCAGAGGGCCCCAAGTGGATATTATCATAGGTGGGCCTCATGCTTACTTGGGTTGGCTGTCTAGCAAGGACACTGTTAACAAAATGATGTGAATTGATCTAATTTTCACAGAGAAGCTGATGTTGTAGAAGAAAGTTATGGTCTTTTTCAAAGGTCTCATTTTAATGACCTATAAGTAATACAACCATACCTAATGGAGCATAGGTCTTTAACCAAATATAAATCAATTCAACAGGGCAAGTACCCAGATAGCATTTTATTTACTTCCAGCTCATGAGAAGTGCCATGAAGAACAGGGGAAGAAATCAGAGAACCTAAGGAATCCTGTCAGGTGTTGCCCAGCACATAGATGCTCCAGTCTACATGGGTACCACTTAACGGTAGATAGATTTCTAAACTTCCAAATTGTGCACAGCTTCTATGTTAAACCACACACACCAACCAGACAGCATTGCTGTTCCAAGCTCTGCCCTCTCAACCACCATCTCGTTCTTTGTGTGGCTACACAGCCCCCTACCCAAATAGATACTGCACTCCTTCCCCCCCAGATTACTTCATCTCAGCATCCTATGTGTTGTCTTCATTGTTACATTCCCCACTGCCTATTTCAATGCCTAACTCACAGTAGGCAAAACATTTTTCATTGGATGGATGGATAGATGGATGGATAGATGGGCTTCCTTGGAAAAATTCCTGATCTGAGGCTCCTGGTCTGTCAGAAAGTAATGCTTCTGTGCTAACTCCTGGTAGGAAGCCCCTGCCCAATTTTTGTCCTTAGTGATTCCCTGACAGAATGTAACACAAGTGGACTTTATTGTTAAAAAGTTCAGAGTTCAAATTCCAGTTCTCCTGTTTATTTGTTCTATTACCATGGCCAATCACTTTACATCTCAAGGTCTCAGGGCCTCATATTATACCTGTCTCCTCTGGTCTCCTCTGGTATGAGATGGGCTCCTCAAAGCACTAGGCACATGCTAAACTCTCCCTCTCAACTCATCTGTTTACTAAGGTAAATTAAAGTCAATTTAGCTGCAAAAAGAAAAGCAAAAACAAAAACATGTATAATCAAATTTTACTTAAGAA
This sequence comes from Neofelis nebulosa, assembly GCF_028018385.1. Taxonomy (NCBI): domain Eukaryota; kingdom Metazoa; phylum Chordata; class Mammalia; order Carnivora; family Felidae; genus Neofelis; species Neofelis nebulosa. The sequence continues at coordinate 99,051,625 of NC_080787.1, forward strand.
CTCCTGAGAAGGAAGGCTGGGAACAGCAGAGGAAAAGGGTGGAGTAGGGGGGAATCTTAAGAAAACTGTTGCTGACATTTTCTTGAGAATGGCTCTGTCTAAGGAAGGTTGCCAGGGAAAGGAAGCTGGAAAAATGGGACAGAGTTGGTGCTAAAAGTTGGTGTTAGACTCAGAATATGTCAGGAAGCAATGACAAGGCCGATGGTCTCCAAAGTGCATGAGATGACCCATTGGAATGTGGAAATAAAGCATTAAAATCTCTGTTTATAGTTTTTTAATCCAAAAAGAAACACCTTTTATAAATTAAGCTTTACCAGTATTTACTGTATAGTTTGGCACTGGCCTCCTCATTTTATCCATAGTTAAGAGGTCAAGGCCTCAGTGACAGATCAGGAGGGGTTCCAACAGAGAGGTTCTCTGGACAGTGGGGCCAGGAGATTGCAATGTACTGCAGCTCACATGTGCCTGGTTAAGTGGCCTTCCAGCTCATATGGTCTAGTTTTAACTAAGCTAGATTTCTCAAAACAGTCAAATGGCCCAAAAAGTTTCTTTTAAAGAAAATATAGATTGAAAATAATACTAATAATATAAGGATCAGCAAACAACAAGAAACTAGCAAAACTAACACTTCTACTACAAGTAAAAGCTCTTCATCATCCACACTGTGAGACAAAAACTATAATGACCTTATCAGAAGGGACATATTACATCACACTGCTCTCATTTAAAATATTGTTAACAATATCTCATCAAGAGCAAAAAGGTCTTTTGTACCACTAAACTAAATAAAATAAATTATGCTTAAAACATTTTTGCAACCCTAGCTCATGCCTTTAAAAGTTGTACATTGTGTGGAGCGTGTGGGTGGCTCAGTTGATTGAGAGTCCAAACCGATTTCGGTTCAGGTCATGATCTCATGGTTCTTGGGTTCTAGCCCCACGTCGAGCTCTGTGCTGACAGTGCAGAGCCTGCTTGGGATTCTCTCTCTCCTTTTCTCTCTGCCTCCCTCTCTCTCTCTCTCTCTCTCTCTCTCTCTCTCTCTCTCTCTCTCAAAATAAACTTTAAAAACATAAATAAAAGTTATATTATGTATGCCTTATAAAATATATACTTTGAAGTCATAGAACATGCATAGATTTTACTCACAAATCAACAGACACACACTAGAGGCACATGCTCATATTTCTTTACTGACCAGGATTTCCCCTAAGCTGGGAGACCCTGCCTCAGAAAGCAGTTTGTACATGTACATATTGTAGGAAATCACCTGGATGCACTGAGCAGAGCCCTGCAAGTGTGAATCAGTGTGAGCCAAGCCCTGTCTGGGTTCCTGGAGACCACCAACAGTGAGGTATGGGACAGGATCCATGCTGGCAGATGCCAGCAACCACGTGATCAGCAGTGAGGCAGGAAGACCAGCCCATGTGAAGACCACTAACTTCAGTGGACATTTATGACCCTGTTTATACCTCTTATTCATGAAGAATATATTGAGGAGGAAGTTGAAAGAAAAATGGAATTTGGCTTTTTGAACAGGAAGGGGGAAACTTTCAATTGTGGTAAACAGTCTGGGGGAATGCAACAAGATAGGATTCAAAGATAAGGATACACAGGAGGCAGTGAGATAAGATGACTCAGCCAAGGGCAGAGATGGAGAATGAAATGGACTACTATTCTAGCAAGTGAAAACAGGGAAGGAAGCTCCTTTGATGCCAGCATTCTCAGTTTGAGACATAACAATTAATAATGACATGCTTAACAATGGCGGAAAGGAATGCAGGAAAGAGGAGGGTGGTGCTCAGGATCCAGCCTGATTTAGGGAATACAAAACAGGCAGGTGCCATATTGGAAGTTGGCTGAGCCCTCTGCTGAGGGCACTAACTCAGGAGTAAGTGCTGCCAAGAAGCTCACTACACAGTGAATCAAAGTGGAAAGAGAGCAATGTTTTTGCTCCTTCAACCTCCCCACCTTCCCCCTTTCTTTCAATGCGCTTGCACATTTTTAGTAGCCAGCTAACAGGAGACAGTCTAAGGAACACTGAGAAAGGAGGTGGATATGTTTACTAAGGAGACAGAAAAGGAAATAACAATGAGAAGATGAGAAAAAAAGAGCGGTAAAAAAGGAGAAATGGAAGTCATTCGCCACAGAAATTGGAACAAAAGTACAAGACCATTTTTAAAAAAACAATAAAATATTAAAATGATAAAAATACTGGGGCTGAGTAGAGTTACATTGAAAAAGATATGGGGGCGCCTGGGTGGCGCAGTCGGTTAAGCGTCCGACTTCAGCCAGGTCACGATCTCGCGGTCCGTGAGTTCGAGCCCCGCGTCAGGCTCTGGGCTGATGGCTCGGAGCCTGGAGCCTGTTTCCGATTCTGTGTCTCCCTCTCTCTCTGCCCCTCCCCCGTTCATGCTCTGTCTCTCTCTGTCTCAAAAATAAATTAAAAAAAAAAAAAAAGATATGAATAAGTCCAGCCAGAATTATATCATATGGTAAAGTCAAATTTCACTCAGATGACTCTACAGAAGAAATAAATGCTAGACCATGTTGTAGGGGGGCAAGCCCTCATTTTGAGAATGATAACATTGGGTCTTGTCCAGTCCCCAGGAGGCAATCAGCACGCCCTGGAGCAAAGAGAGGACCCAAGCCTCCTGCAGCTAGGCCATGACTCTCTCCTTACCCTTTTGTTATTCAAACAACCAGCCATTTTTCTTAAGGTTTATGCCTTTGAATCGTGGGGACCTTGAGACTGCCAGATTGTTGAGCTCACAATCCAGAGAATAGCATGAAAAGAAAGGAAAGGAGCTGATAATAAGGGTGGGAAAAAGATTTTGAATTCGTGGGAACATTCAAAGCCAATAGCAGGAGAAACTCAGTGTGGGCATTGTTTGTATAACACTTCCTCGCAGATGACAAGTGGCAGCAAGTAAATGTGGATTTAGGTGCCATCATGTCTTCCTGCATCTTGCCAGGGCAAACATGTCAGCTAATGCCCTGCTCTGGAGGATGACTTTTCCTTTTGTCATCAACTGCAATTCTTGAAACAAACCCAGCATTCTACTTCAAATCTGGGGGAAATAGGCTAGTTACATTTGGAAATGAGCTCATATACTATTTGCAGAATTCTTCCTTCAGGGAGTTCCATATTGAGTTTTGACAGTCCTATCATCACCAGGGCTGATAAACTGGATTGTTAAGTACCCAAAGGAATTCAGGACAAGTAGACAAGAAGAACTATTGTCTCAAACAAACAAACAAACAAACAAACAAACAAACAAACTTCACAGAGCTTCATTTCCTAATTATCTTATTTAAACAAGTTATTAAATGCTAAGCAAAACATGCTGACTTAAAGACAATGAGAACACAGGGTGCCTGGGTGGCTCAATCAGTTAAGTGTCTGACTTTGGATCAGGTCATGATCTCAGGGTTTGTGGGTTCGAGTCCCATATCAGGCTCTGTGCTGACAGCATGTGACCTGCTTGGGATTCTCTCTCTCTTTGCTCTCTGCCCCTCCCCCACTTTCCCTTTTTCTCTCTCAAAAATAAACAAACTTAAAAAAAAAAGACAGTGAGAACACAACTTTTGGTGTCTAAGCTTTTCTTAAATGGTTAAGCTCATTTTTCTTTTACTAAGATAAAAAAAATGTACATGAACAATGTATCTTATGCAAATTTTTCCCTCTCTTCAGCTAATGTGGAAAAGTGACACCTTATATGAAACATGGCTTGATTTTTTGTCTAATTTTATATATTTCACAAAGGTTAATTAGATAAAAGTAACATGAATAGAAAAAGATATGTGAAGAAGGTGCCACTTGAATGTTACCTGAGATCCCAGGATATACATTTCTGAGTCTCTCCTTTGCTCTGGCTCATGGATACCCAGGTGTGAGACAAATATCATCAGAGGTGGTGTCTGTTTCACTGCTAAGAAAGTTTTCTCTATTCTGTTTGCTTTCCATCCTAACTGTATCACCTAGAAAGTCTCAGTTTGGGCTACTATGGGCTTAGCCTCTTTCTAATAATAGTTTTTCTCCCCTTTTAATTTCAAAGCAAAGGTAACCCTCAGCCTTGGGATATTCAGTAATATCTTAGCCTGTTTGGGCTGCCATAACAAAATACCATTGGCTGTTGGCTTATAAAACAGGAATTTACTTCACCAGCTCCTTCTTCTTAAAAGGACCACTCTCATGACCTCATATAAACCTAATTACCTCCCAAAGACCCCACCCCCAAACACCATCACATTGGGTTTAGGGCTTTGATATATGAATTGGGGGGGGGGGGGGGACACATTCAGCCTTTAGCAGCAGGTAATAATTATTAGTTTGAATTTAATAAACTTCCTTTTTTTTATAGTTACTTTTGTAGTTACCTTGGATTTCTAGCAAGGGACGGTGGATTTCCACTTATAGTAAAGACAAAGTATTTACTTTTAAAATATATTTGAGGGGTGCCTAGGTGGCTCAGTAGGTTAGGCATCCGATTTCGGCTCAGGTCATGATCTCATGGTTCATGGGTTTGAGCCCTGCATCGAGCTCTGTGCTGACAGCTCAGAGCCTGGAGCCTGCTTCAGATTCTGTGCCTCCCTCTCTCTCTGCCCCTCCCTCACCTGAGCTCTGTCTCTCTGTCTCTCAAAAATAAACATTTAAATAAATAATAAAATAAAATAAAATAAAATAAAATAAAATAAAATAAAATAAAATTACATTTGCCAAAATGTGAATTTTCTTAGGGAAAAACATTAAGTGAAATATAATAAAGGAGGTATGAAGATATGGCAAAAATCAAGAAGGTGGTAGAAAAATGGCTGGTTGTCCTAGGGAGCCATACAAGGAAGTCACTCTTGGCTTAGATAGTCTGAATGGAGAAAACCAAAGAGACTCTCATCCTTCATTTGTTCCATAGCAGGTTGTAGCCTTCAGGGCATAAGTCACTCACATATACGAAAACATAAGACCATTATCAAGACCTTGTGGACAAAATTCAGCTACCTGGCAATCTGAGATGGATCTAGAAAACTGTTCCAGATGTCAAGGAAACTGGTTTTCAGCAATTTCTTGTTACTGGGCTAGATTCCAAGCAGGTTTGGAAAACAGACAAATGTTCCAAAATAGATGATGGAAGAGTAGAGAGAGAAGGTCATTATGAGGTTACCCTGTGAAAGAGTTCATGTATCAATCAGGAGAGCCTCATCCTGAATATTAAGGGCTTTCAAAGTCAGAAGCAGCTTTCTTTCTCACTGTTGCACAGTCTGTGCTGAGTCCTGCAGCTTTCCAGGCCAGCTCCCTTCCAACCTGTGGCTGAGGAATCAGGCTGCTTCCACATTCTGGCTCCATGATTTCAACCCATGGTTTCCAGGCCAGCTTGGCAAAGGAAGACAGAGCTCGAGGGTTGCAGAAGGGCCTCCCAATGACTCCACCTAGAAGTGGCACATGGCATTTCTGCTCATGGGCCACTGGCCAGAAGTGCCTGGGAAATGTTGTCTCTCATGTGCCCAAGAAGGAGTGGAAACAGGATACAGGTGAGCATCTAGATGATCTAAAAGAGTATACAAGCACTCACTTTGAACTAAATTATGAATTACCTGGAGAATCAGTGAAGAATTTAGAAAATATAACCAAGAGCATGAAATAACTTACATTTTTTCATAAATATTTTTCCAGGAGGTCTTTGTCCCCCCATCAAAGGTACCTAAAATACCCTTTAATATCCTTGTAGGCAGAGCCACATACTTGGGCAGGTGTCTCCTGTGTAAATCACCATTAGTAATTACCAACTTTTAAAGAGAAACTTCACTCTTTTTTTTTTTTTTTAAGGCCGATAAGGGGTTTCCAAGAACAATAAAACTATTTCCTCTCCAAATAACTTGATGATAACTTTGCTTGGAATCAGAGGCTCAGTCAATTCAGTGAGTGATCATTTTCCATTGCCTCATCATTTCTTGGATCTTTACACTTCTGTTCCATAAACTCCCTGTTACCTTTATATCCCCAGAGACTCCTTGAATGTGTAAGTGTTCATTTACAACACTCTAATCTTGACCAAAAGCCTACAGGATAATGGATCAGTTCTAATAACAGTTCTAATGAGAACTGGAGGTTTGGTCTACCTGGTAAAGTCAACATGTCTAAAAGCAGGGGGTAGAATAACTGAGGTCACCTGCTACAAGAGAAGGTGAGCAGTGCAGCACTGCTGGTGATATTCGCATTTCCATTGAGATTTTCCTACTGTAGCCTGTTTCTTGGGAGTGTAGAGGGAAGACACACCCCAGCAAAACCACAGTCTTTCTTCGTTGTCCATTCTTTGGCTTGAGTTGAGCAATTATGAGGTAAACATGGAGAATGTCTCAAGTCCTGATTTCACCAGGACTTTCTAAACTATTAGTGACTCCAGGGGCCTGGACACCCTAAGGATTAGGGCAGGCTCAACTGATGAATGGATTAAGAAATTGTGGTTTATATACACAATGGAGTACTACATGGCAATGAGAAAGAATGAAATATGGCCCTTTGTAGCAACGTGGATGGAACTGGAGAGTGTTATGCTAAGTGAAATAAGCCATACAGAGAAAGACAGATACCATATGTGTTCGCTCTTATGTGGATCCTGAGAAACTTAACAGAAGACCATGGGGGAGGGGAAGGAAAAAAAAAAAAAAAAAGAGGTTAGAGTGGGAGAGAGCCAAAGCATAAGAGACTCTTAAAAACTGAGAAAAGGGGCGCCTGGGTGGCGCAGTCGGTTAAGCGTCCGACTTCAGCCAGGTCACGATCTCGCGGTCCGTGAGTTCGAGCCCCGCGTCGGGCTCTGGGCTGATGGCTCAGAGCCTGGAGCCTGTTTCCGATTCTGTGTCTCCCTCTCTCTGTGCCCCTCCCCCGTTCATGCTCTGTCTCTCTCTGTCCCAAAAATAAATAAAAAACGTTGAAAAAAAATTTTTTTAATAAAAATAAAAAAAAAAAAACTGAGAACAAACTGAGGGTTGATGGGGGGTGGGAGGGAGGGAAGGTGGGTGATGTGTATTGAGGAGGGCACCTTTTGGGATGAGCACTGGGTATTGTATGGAAACCAGTTTGACAATAAATTTCATATATTGGGGAAAAAAAAGGATTAGGGCAGGCTCTAGTCCCATACACAGGGAAATGCAGAGGCAGTTTGGGAGTTACACTGCTTATGTACACAGTATATGGAAGTTCTTAAGTGATTTCTAGAACAGTCCTTTGTGAAAGGCCCATAATTTGAAATCCTGGATTGGTGGGGACTAGGGAGAGTATCACATTCCACTTTAGCCACTCTACACTTCCTTTTCCTCATCTATGAAAGGAGATTTTTAAAAAATATGCAGTTCTAACGGTGCTTGTGAGAGTTCAGTAAGATAAAGCCATAAAGCACCCTTACAGGGCTCAAGCAGTATAAATTTCTAATAGGATTAGTTGAGATGGAAAATATTCCTGAGCTGCAAGGTGCAATACAGGAATTATGAACTTTGTTCCTATCTTTCTTTCTCAACTCATACGCACACTGACTGCTCTTCAAATCTGGCCATTCCGATGACATTAATCAGAGAACTACAGTGCTCCCAAATTCAGAGAAGCAGATGGAAGAAGGGTGTGAATAAAACTGGATTCAACCTACACAGGAAGAGTCAGGAATTTTATGATCCAACTCTAATAGAGTTATTTTTCCTTCAATCCTGCAATCTTCCCCCTATTGTGGCACATCATGGGCAGTTTTGAAACGCAAGTAAAATGAGATGCAGAGACCACAATCGTGTCCACACATGACCTGAAGCCTCTGTTTGACCGAGCCTCTTCAGAGGAAAAAAGAATATTGCATCAAACTAAATGCGCTAGGACCTAGACCTTTAATTATACAGCTTCACCATCCTAAAGGAGGCCCCACTAATTTAAAATCGTCTGGCTATTGCCTGCACAAGTAATGTCTGCACGAGAACAGAGCAATCCCAAATCGGGCCATAATGACCAAAGTCTGTGCCATATAATGCCCCCAAAGAGCTAAACCGAGACCAGAAACACCTTACTTCTGTCCTGTGGGAATATAGTATAAACTGCGAAGTAAACTTTCATTGATGCAGACTGTAGGCTGTCTACAAGACATTCTATTAACCAGAAACCCACCCCAGTTACTTCCATTCTGATAACATTTATTAACTATTGATCCAAAGGAAATGCTTATTCAACACAACCCATTCAGAAATTTCTAGTGAGAATTGTATGATAATAATAGCCTCACTTTGACAAGTTTTGTGCTCTTTAATAAGGCCTTCTTTGTAATTTTTGGTGGCCTCGGTAGCTTTGAAAGGAAGTCATTACTTGGTGGCCTAGCATATAATCTAACGGCACAGCACTATTAGGATGTTATACAATCATGTATTTCTTTAAATATTTTTTTATCTTTTATTTATTTTTGAGAGAGAGACAGAGTGTGAACAAGGGAGGAGCAGAGAGAGAGGGAGACACAGAATCTGAAAGGCTCCAGGCCCCAAGCTGTCAGCACAGAGCTCCACGCGGGGTTTCAACTCACGAACCGTGAGATCATGACCTGAGCCGAAGTCGGATGCTCAACCGACTGAGCCACCCAGGGGCCCTTCATGTATTTTTTACAGTAAAAGCAATCACTTGAAAAGTAATGCTGGTTCATTGCAGAAATTTTAGAGAATGTGATAAGGAGACGAAGAACTCATAATCCCACTAACCACACAATCACTGTCAGTTTGGTGTGTTTTCCTTCATTTATGTCTACTAATCTGAATAGGAAAACCATGCCCATACCCTCTATATTTAAAATTATATCAGCACTAATGATCATTAAAAATCATCTGTGAAGGGGTACTGGGTGGTTCAGTCAGTTGAGTGTCCTATTTCGGCTGAGGTCATGATCTCAAGTTCATGCCCTGCATTGGGCTCTCTGCAATCAGCACAGAGACTGCTTCAGATCCTCTGTACCCCTCTCTCTTTGCACTTCCCCTACTCGTGCTCGCTCCCTCTCAAAAACAAATAAACATTAAAAAACATAATCTGTGAGGATCATTTTTACAGCTTCATTCCTTTTCATGAAAGGCCATGCTATTATTTACTTATCCGTGTCCATTGGACATTTAGGCTATTTCCAAGTTTTTCAGTCTTACAAGTAATGTTGTTTTGAGTATCTTCTGTATATACTCTGTCAGCATTTTAAACTATTTCCTTAAGACATACTCCCAGACACCAAATTATTGAGGTAGAGCATATGAACATCTTATAAATACATGCTTGCTTCTACCAAGTAGTATATATACAGGGTCACACTTGCCTTTCTGATTTTTCAGCTGACCGATGATATTTGGCTGTTCTTAACAGTGGGGGGAAGATCACACATTCGAAATTAAGTTTGAGTCCCATCTGAAATAGGATGATTCATACATAAGATTGTTTTCAGATGTTTCTTCGGGAACAAGGGCTAATATCTTATATATTTAATTGATATGGTTTGTAATTAGAAATCTGAGCATCAAGGTAGAATTAAGGAATGAAACAGATGAGGTTTAGAGACAGGAGTAGGGAATGGGGAAGAGGCAAGAAGGAACCCCACACTACTTATCCCTATAAAGCATTCTGGCACCTCACCTCCTGGGGAAACAATATCCATTGACCTAGCTTCTAATGACCTAGCTTATTGACAGAGGGATAGGAAGAAAGGACCAAGCTTCCTTTCTCCAGATAGAAAAGGGCCACTATGTCAGGAAGCATGGCCAGGCCATGTGGGTCTTCTGCCTGTGGGCCCCCCAAGTCTTCCAGAGAAACCCTCCTATTCACAGCCCCTCCACCAGAGAAGAGAAGGAACCCCCAGTTTACATTTCCCACAACATATGCCGAAGGGCATCCACACAGCTTTCAGCTCTGTCCACATAACCCCCATGCTTTTGCATTCAGCACATGAGGAAGCAATCAGGTGACTATTTTTATATGTCCGTGGATGTCTTGTGCAAGTATAGCAAGAACGTCAGGACTGTCGGGAGGCAGCAATCCCTTCCAACGAGATTCTAAACTCACCTCTAAGGAATGTGTTTGAATGAGGAAGAAGTCCTTCGCTCCCTTCTTTTATCCATCCATTCATTTCTCTATTTGTTCTTCTTTTTTATTTTTAATGTTTATTTTTGAGAGAGAGAGACAGAGCATGAGTGGGGGAGGGACAGAGAGAGAGAGAGAGAGAGAGAGAGAGAGAGAAACACAGAACCTGAAGCAGGCTCCAGGCTCTGAGCTTTCAGCACAGAGCCTGATGGGGGGCTTGAACTCGCAAACTGCCTGAGCCACCCAGGCATCCCATCACTTGTTCTTCTCTTCAAAAAATAGTTATCGAGTCCTATCTGCCACCATGCAGTAGCTACTGTGTACTGGGCATGGAGGACTGCACAGTAAACATGACGAAGGTTCCACCCCCCTTGAGGCTTATGGTCTCATCAAAGAGACAAGCAATTGAACAAGCAATGACAACACAGAGAGACTACAGTGCCATTGGCCGTGCAGAGCCACACTGGCGAAGTGGAGAGGCTTCCGGGGAAAGAGATGCTAGGCAGGAGTCTGTGGGCAAACCCAGAACAGAAGTGACCCAGGCAGAGGGGCAGGGCTGCAGGGGAAAATGTGGTCTAGGCAGGGAGGGGGCATGTGCTGGAACAGCAGCTATCGCCACTGCCCAAGAGACCGTGCTGGGTTCCTTCAGCTCCTAATTACAACCAGAAAACAAGAAGGCAGCAGAGCAGGAAGGTGGATCTGCACGTTTCTGCCACAAGCCTACACCTCTCGCCAGATGCTGGTGGTTTTCTCAGTAATCTTTCCTTGGGGGGCTCAATACATACATACCCCACGAATAAATATGTGTGTTCTAGATAACGTCCATACAGACACAGATGTAATAGTAACCTTTAGGTTTAAAGAGAAAACTTTGACTTCGTTACCATCCCTCTATGAATGTGGCTGAAGTCCAATATTTGAACTGCATTAAACAAATCGTCAGGACTAGGAAAAAAGCAGCTGCATTCACCACCAAGAGGATGTGCTTGCCTCCTGCATCACTTTAAGGCAGAGGGGCAAACCCCATCATTTGTGAGCACTGAATCAATTCATTAGCAAAGATGAACAGTGAACGCAGAAAATTATGCTAAAAATGCAAATCCCTGATGCTCAGTAGCCACAAACAGAAACCCTCAGCAGTCACTGGGGGTAGTCCTCACCTGGGAGAAGGTCCAATTGAGGATGAAGCATGATGTGATTACACCTTGATGACACGACATTAACTGTCCTAAAATTGCAAAATCCCACCCCTCTGTGTTTGTCTTTCCATCCTGCTAACTGAGCCACATTAATGGAGATCAGAATAGTCCTTGCATTTTTTCCTATCAAATCTGTTAAGAGGGGAAGAGGTTCCTGTTGTTAATTGCGGGGGATCTCCCGCTCTTTGTTTTAAGGAAAGTTTAAACAAAACGATCACCCACTCTGAGGCTTTAAACAAAGTTCAAACAGAATGAAGTTCTCTTGCCAAGGTTTAAGGCAAATTTCCTCTGTCCAGATGGCTTCCTCAGGCAGGCCAACATAAGAAGTAAGACACTCAACCCTGCTGCTTTTTAATGCTGCTCCTTGATTATTGCTAACGATCCCCAGCTGTCCGGCCTCACTGGTTCCTTAACCTCTCTCTGCCAGCCACATCTGCTGCAACTCTGAGGAAGAGGGAAAGGCTGACAAAGGGCTCCCCCAAAGCAACACAGGTGGGATCCTGAGTGGTGAGACCACGCATCTGGGACAAGGTTCAAAATCAGTTTCCAGAAGAACTTGCATGAAAAAAAACTCAAGGGTGATTTTTTGGTAAATTCCTGGTGATGGGAAATGCCACTCACTATAGCAAACCCACCAAGAATCCAGGAGGGTGGCCGTTATACTTGGTAGGGCACTTTCCCTATTGACTAGTCCACACATTGATCTAGGCAACAGCCCAGATTGGGTGGTAGCCATGAGAATTCCTGATGTGTTCTAGCAACATTCTCTTCACCCTCCTCCCGAGCTGTGCACTCGCGCCCATCACCCACAAGGCACACTCACTTCTGATGTGTAGCAGACACAAGCAGGTCACATCCACGTCCTGTGTGGATTTAATGCTGTCCCTCTGTCTTCTGTGTGTCCTGCAGAATGTGGGTGATGTTAGCTGGTGCGTTCAGAAGTCTTAACACACAAGCTTGCCTGCCGGGAGGTCCATTCAATTCAGACGTTAGAAAGTGCTTTTTGATAATATCACCCCATAGGGTACATTACAGTTTTAATAGCCAAATCCACCTCGTCTATTAGTCTACGTTTCTTCTCTATGCCATGTATGCTTCCTTCTCCAGATTCCATTTCTCCAGGAAAGCAGACCTATATCTTTAGCCTAAAACTCAAACATAAGATTTTGACTTAGCTGAAATTTCATTTGTTTCTTTTAGCCCATGTGAGGATATTATCAAGTTTTCTCTTTTTAATTCAAAATACTGGAAAAGAAGTTTGAGCTCCCTGGTTCAGCTGGTAAGCTGATGGCAGGAGGCTGATAAGAGGCAACAAATGGTCTAGTGGCAGAAGGATGGTAGGCTTTGCATTCAGACCAAGAATGATTGAGATTCTGCTTCGTTGTTTACTTATCCTCTGACACTGGCCATGTTTGATGGCATATCTAAGCCTTTGCCTTATCACCCATGAAACTAGAGTTCCAGCTTCTGGGGTGGGTCATTGTAGGGATTACAGATAATATATGTAATGCTTCTAGCCTAGTGTTTTCCACATAATGGGCACCATGGGAACTATTATTAGATGTCAAAAGGTCTTCATAGTTTGTTGAAATGTGAGTCAATTTCTTCCCAATAAGTGGCCATTTTGTCCACAAGGAAATGATGTGGAAAAGAGTAGATGGCTTGGTCCAAAAGCAAACTATCAACAGATACAAAATGGCTGATGACCATGGTTGGTTCACGAACTGTGGAGCTGGGCACCTCCATAGTCCCTGCAACCATCCGTTGAGTTTTCTCTGCCTTAGGACAGGCATAGAACCTCAACTCCCCACCTATTTCTGATCACCATTTAAACTATCAACCAGGCTGGCAAGAGTAGAGTAATACCCTCTAAACTTGGTCAAAGATTTGACCACTGCCTCATTCACTGGGTACCTACGGCATACCTGGCAATAGGTGTAGCATACAAATATCATCCTGCCCAGAAAAAGATGAGGCTTCCCAATAAGTTGACCCTTGAGCAATTTGAGGGTTAGGGGTGCTGACCCCCCATGCAGTCAAAAATCCATGTATAACTTTTGACTCTCCCAAAACTTTACTACTAATAGCCTACTGTTGACTAGAACCCTCACCAATAACATAAACAGTTGATTAGGACATATTTTGTATGTTATCTGTATTCCATACTGTATTCTTACAATAGAGTAGAGAAAAGGAAATATTAAGGAAAATCCTAAGGAAGAGAAAATGCATTTCCAGTACTCTACTATACTGTAAGATCCATGTGTAAGCAAACCTGCACAGTTCAAGCCTGTATTGTTCAAAGGTCAACTGTATACCTCAATTTTTTAAAGTTTTTATTTAAATTCCAGTTAGTTAACACACAGTTAATATTAGTTTCAGGTGTACAATGAAGTAAAGACTTGATTGTCCCTTCTCACTCATGGTTATATGAGTCCTACACATGTATTCTAGAGTGACAGCAATTAGAAGCAGGAGCCAAATGCTGTCCTTCAATAGTTATAAGCTAAAAAAAAAAAAAAAAAAAAGGCTTTTTGACAAAAGTGAGAGCAAGGTGGAAGTAGGAAGCTTTACTTTCTCACACTGTCCCAGGAAACACAAGATAAGCTCTTGGAGAACCTCCTAATCCATGATATAGTGACGAAATACATCTTACAACATTAGAGGCAAGTCTAAAGAAGTTTTTCTACTGGAAAGATTGCTAAACAATCTTTCCAGGCTGCTATCAGGCAAAAAAAAAAAAAAAAAAGGAACAGGCAAAGTAAGTTTAAAACATCCTCATATAACACAACATCCTCTATACACAGGCCACTATCCAATATATTCTGGATTTCACTAGTTTATGTTTTCCAGACTTTCTTCAGGTTCCAAGCATCACTCATTTTTAAAGATGATTATGACAAAGCTTGACACCATTGATGCACAGGTATATGCCTCTCCTTGAAGGTAAAGCAGAATTATCACTAGTCCCTTCTCCCAACTCTGAACTTCCTCCCCAAGAAATCCAGAGGTTTCCATGCATCTGTTGTGACCCCAAGAAACCTGCATTCTAAAAAGAATGACAATAGGGGCACTTGTACCCCAATGTTTATAGCAGCACTCTCAATAATAGCCAAATTATGGAAAGAGCCTAAATGTCCATCAACTGATGAATGGATAAAGAAATTGTGGTTTATATACACAATGGAGTACTATGTGGCAATGAGAAAGAATGAAATATGGCCCTTGTAGCAACATGGATGGAACTGGAGAGTGTTATGCTAAGTGAAATAAGCCATACAGAGAAAGACAGATACCATATGGTTTCACTCTTATGTGGATCCTGAGAAACTTAACAGAAACCCATGGGGGAGGGGAAGGAAAAAAAAAAAGAGGTTAGAGTGGAAGACAGCCAAAGCATAAGAGACTCTTAAAAACTGAGAACAAACTGAGGGTTGATGGGGGATAGGAGGGAGGGGAGGGTGGGTGATGGGTATTGAGGAGGGCACCTTTTGGGATGAGCACTGGGTGTTGTATGGAAACCAATTTGACAATAAATTTCATATATTGAAAAAAAATTAAAAAAAAAAAGAATGACAACATGGTATTAAGTTTTTGTGAATGTAAATAAAGCACTGTGTAATGATGAACCAACAATAATAATAAGTCTTGTCACACACACACACACACACACACACACACACACACACACACACAGAACCAACAGCAGCTGTAGCCTGAAACAGGAGGTTAGGGGCCATACCCAGAAATCAGAAACAGCATTTGTGCTCAGGGGAACAGAGGCAAGCTGGGGACTCCCTGAGAAACCTCCTTGGACTTCTATGGCTTGGCCAGCAGGAGGTCTGTCCCTCTGATTAACAACAAATACAAAGTCAAAGAAAGACAGTGGTATGAAAAGTGTTTTGATCCGTTTTCCTTTCCAGCTTGGCTAGCTGCACGGGCTGACACCTTTGCAGGACAGGCCTCTTTGCAGTTTCTGGCCCCATCAGTGGTTTCAGCCATTGCCTACAAGCACACAGCCCTGCACATCTGTAGGTCCAGATCTCTATTTCCAGAGATCTGGTATGGCCGGGTGTTTCCAGCATCAGCTCTAATGTGGATGTATCAAGGTCAGCATGGGAGGGTGGGAAGCCTGCAGGATGACATCCTATCCAAGGTTATAGAGACCAGGAGGTCATAGCAATAGACTTAAGATAACAACAATGTTAATCTTCTCTTCTGACATTTATGTTGTAGGGCCCGGGTCTTCTCTGAGTCAAATGTTACAGATAAGATCAATTAGGCATGGCAAAAACAGGAGAAGAAAGGTTCTCCCTTACAGACCATAAGCAGTGGCTAGCACAATGCAATTGGCAAAGGGTATAATTTTTTCATTTTACTTGTTTTTTAAAATCTTTAAAGGCAATTATAAAAACTGATTATAAATGGATTTAGGTCATCATCTTTAGCCAAAAAAAACAAAAAACAAAAAACAAAAAAATCCTAACCTTGATTATGTAACTGAGGCAAATAATAAATACAACTACACCCTTTGATACATATTAAAGCCATTTGTCTTTCACTTACTAAACTACTGGGTAAGCAGATCAGTTTGTAATTGACTCTTTTAATTTTTTTTTTTTTCAAAGATTGGGTTAATGCAAGAGACTAACACACGTCATGGGCAAGTCAGAGAACACTGTTTGCCTGCAGAGTACTATGCTGGAGTGACAAGATCAGCAATCTAGGCAGGCTTCCAGGGGGGAAAACACACTGTAGACTGCACTGGATGGCACAGATGCATGTGTACCAGGGCTGGGGGTGTGAGGACAGGTGAGGGATTTCACACCCAGATCAAAAAAAGAAAAGCAAAACAATTTTCCATTGATAATAGGACTGAGAGTTCTCACATGGCAGTTTCCTTATCTCCTATCCTTCAGCGGAGGACTCTCTTGGTCATTTGAATCATGTCAACAGTACACTGGTCTTTGGACCTGTGAGTGATTCTCTTCCCATTAAAGAAAATGGAGGGGCACCTGGGTGGCTCAGTCGGTTGAGTGTCCATCTTCGGCTCAGGTCATGATCTCATGGCTGGTGGGTTCGAGCCCTACATCAGGCTCTGTGCTGACAGCTCAGAGCCTGGAGCCTGCTTTGGATTCTGTGTCTCCCTCTCTCTCTCTCTCTCTGCCCTTTCCCCATTCACACTCTGTCTCTCCATCTCTTAAAAATAAACATTAAAAAAAAATTTTTAAAAGAAAGAAAGAAAATGTAGCTGATCATCGAATGGTAAAAATTGTCATCAGCAGGTACTGAAATGAGTTAATATGGACTCTTTGGACTGTGCCTTGGCTGGCAAGCATCAGGGTAAAAATAGAAGAGGTGAAGAGAGAGGGTGGAGGGACAGAAAGAGATAGGCTGTTCCAAATCAGTGTTAGGCCACAGCCAATTCTTACCCAAAAACCCAGAAAATCTTCCCTTAAAAGAAAATCTTCATATAAACTCAGTTTCCCATCTCTCTTCCATTCTTCTCCCCTCTCTTCCTTCTCTTTCCTTTACTGTCTTTTCCCTCTCATTCCTCTGGTATCTCCCAACAGACTTGAAATGACTTAAAAGCAATCCAAAAAACAAACTTTTAAAACATAAATCATGTTAGAAATACAGATGCAAGGATAATATACATCAGAATAGAAATTTGGGCCAAACTAAGAAAGCGTATATATATGCAGGCTTAGAGTCTCAGTATTATGCAAGCTGAGCTCCAGACTTTTCTATTAAATTCTTGGTAGACAAAGTGAAAAAGGAAATCCAATCCCATGTTCTTTATTCTTCAGGTCAACACTAGAAAAAGTGGGAAACTAATTATTTTTTTTAATGTTTATTTTTAAGCATAAAAGAGGGGGGGGGGGCATGAATGAGAGGGGGAGGGGCAAAGAGAGAGGGAGACACAGAATCTGAAGCAAGCTCCAGGCTCTGAGCTGTCAGCACAGAGCCCAACACGGAGCTTGAACTCATAAACTGAAAGATCATGACCTAAGCCAAAGTCAGACACTTAACCAGCTGAGCCACCCAGGTGTCCCAGAAACGAATTCTAAAATGTAAACTGTAGGGGCCACTGGGTGGGTCAGTCGGTTAAGTGGCCGACTTCAGCTCAGGTCGTGATCTCACGGTCCATGAGTTCGAGCCCCGCGTCGGGCTCTGTGCTGACAGCTCAGAACCTGGAACCTGCTTCTGATTCTGTGTCTCCCTCTCTCTCTGACCCTCCCCCCATTCATGCTCTGTCTCTCTCTGACTCAAAAATAAATAAACGTTAAAAATTTTTTTAAAAAATAAAAACAAAAAAAAAATAAAATGTAAACTGTACCTGAATGGCTACATTCTTCAGAGAAACTGTGGTTTCCCATCTGCCAAATAAGAAGTATACCTGTTCCATATTTTATAGTAATAGACGTAGGTAGAGTAGGAAGATATTTTATAAAAAGATCTTATGAAATAAGTAGTAGATATTTTTCATGGTGATTTGGAACAACAATAGCAAAAAGCACGACCTGGATATTAAATATGTATAATCAAACATGTAACCTATATATAAAACAAAAGATCAGATTCTGCCTCATTAAAATCTCAGCCTGTGCAATTGCTGCTGGGGCTTTTTGTTTGTTTTGCTATTATTATTTGATAGAGTAGGACTGAAATCCATCTAATAACTCTAGTTGAAGGTTTACAAGAGGCAAATTTCTCTACAGTGATAATGCGGGCATATTTATCCATTC
Organism: Neofelis nebulosa; assembly: GCF_028018385.1. Lineage (NCBI taxonomy): Eukaryota > Metazoa > Chordata > Mammalia > Carnivora > Felidae > Neofelis > Neofelis nebulosa. Next base: position 99,069,642 of record NC_080787.1, read on the forward strand.
TACAGTTTGAGAAGGCTGTAAGTAGCTACAAGAGAAACTGACTGCCCCAAAAGATAGAAAGGATCCGTTTCAGATTCCCATCTTAAAATCTTCCTAAATTTTAGAAGGAAGTTTTCTGGTAGTAGCAGTTTAAAACATAAAAAGTCAGGGGCACCTGGGTGGCTCAGTCGGTTAAGCATCCAACTTCAACTCAGGTCATGATCTCATAATTCATGAGTTAGAGCCCCATGTAGGGCTCTGTGCTGACAGCTCAGAGCCTGGAGCCTGCTTCAGATTCTGCCTCCCTCTCTCTCTGCCCCTCCTCTGCTCACACTCTGTCTCTCTCCCTCTCTCAAAAAAAAAAAAAAAAAAAAAGAATAAAACATAAAAAAAAATATTTAAGCATATTTTTAAAAAATAATAAAAAATAAAACACAAAAAAACAAACAAAACTCTTCTGTGGCCTATTTGTATATCAACCATCCCCAGAAAAGCAAAATTGAATGGAGATTTACCAAATCTAATATTTATTTGCCTTGAAGATAATGGACACTTGTTTACTCTGTTGTTGAAGATCTTATATAACTAAGATTGACATTACAGGGACAGATATTATAAATTATAATGACTTATTATTATTAAGCATATTGCACATACCATAGAACCTTGAACATACTACTTAATTATCAAAACAATAAAGCATGAAACAAAAATTAAAGATACAACTGCTAGAAAGAATTATGGATTGAAGGCAATATGTTAAGTTACCGAGAAAATCAATGGGAAAGGTAATAGAAATAAGATATTTTTAAAAACTGGCTGGATACAGGAGAGCTATCAAAAAATTGCTAAGATACCTCTTTAGTCAATTACTACTGATAAAATACAATGGGAAAAACTTTTCCATTCAAAATTGCTATAAATGATAATCAAATGCAGAAAAAACTCTAACAATATAGCTATACTAATCAAGAATAAACTGATTCATTCATGAATATTAATTGGCAACCATGACTTACCAAATACTTGTGTAAAATGAGTAACAGAAAAAGAAGGGCTAACATGACCAAATCAAAACATTGATCGCAGAAGAACCACATATTCAAAGAACTGAAGAGAATTTTTGAAACAGTGATATGGCAGTCTCAGAGACATTTAATGTCAGGTCAACTTAAAAAAAGGGAGGGGGTGGGCACCTGGGTGACCTGGTTGGTTGAACATCTGACTTCGGCTCAGGTCATAATCTCACAGTTTGTGAGTTCGAGCCCCACATCAGGCTTGCTACTGTCAGCATGGATCCTGGTTGGCATTCTCTGTCTCCCTCTCCCTCTGCCCTTCCCCCACTGTGCTCACTCTTTCAAAAATAAGTAAACATTAAAAAAAAATAAAAGACTAATATAAGAAGGAGCAACCAGGAAATATGACAGAGCTTCACAAAATAACAAATGTGATTATCAAAATAAAATATGTAAAGACTAAATAGTAAGTTGGATGGAGCAAAATCTAAGTTGGTGATCTCAATAGTCAAGTTCACACATTATCCCAGCACATAGAACAAAAATGAAAAGAGAGAAATATGAGAGAAAAGATTATCAATGGAAAGATACATCCAGGAAGTCCCTTTCCACTTTAAGGGAAAGACTATATAACTAATAATAATCAAAGAAATAATAAAATTAACTTTCACCAAGCCAAGGAAAATCACAAGCCCTAAAAATAAACAGGTCCTCCAAGTGAGGAAAAAGATATACGAAAAAAAAAATCCACACCTAAACACAACATTGTGAGGTTTCAAAAGTCTTTAGATAAAAAGAAAATTCTAGTGGATTCTAAAGAAAATAAGTAGATTACCTGCAAGGAATAAGAATCAGACTGACATCAGACTTCCCACCACCACACTAAATGCTAGAAGAAGTAACAATACCTACAATTTTCTAAGGGAAATTTATTTGAATGTATAATGTCTTTGTTCTACCAAATCACCAATGAAGGACTAATAAAGGTATTTTGTTTAATGTTTGTTTATTTATTTTGAGAGAGAGAGAGCATGAGCAGGGGAGAGGCGGGGTGGGGGTGGGGGGTTGGGGGGAGAGAGAGAATCCCAAGTAGGCTCTCTGCTAACAGCACAGAGCCTGACATGAGGTTCAATGTGATGACTGTGAGATCATAACCAGAGCCAAAATTAAGAGCCAGACGCCTTAACTGACTGAGCTAGCCAGGTGCCCTGAAGGCATTTTTAAAAGTGCAAGAACTAAGAAATCTTAACATCCAAGAATCCAGTATGAATTCATTTTTTGAGCAAGTATAATAGCAATAACAACAACAACAACAACAACAACAAAAACTCAAAACAAAAACAAACAATGAGAAACCTTGAAAAGAAAGATAATGACGAGAATCAAAAAACAGTGGCATCTGAATATAACCCAGAAGGAGTAAAAGAAGCTGAAAATTAAGAGTCTCCACTGGAGCTTGACACTCAAGACCATCTATTCTGAGCAACAAGATTTTCAGTGACACAGGATTAACTTTCCTTCAAAATGCATTCCAATCACATGGTTTCATTCTTGCTATTTGGGGTGGGATGGGGCTTAAATTTATAAAAGTCTTTAAAGCAATAACAGAAGAGTTTAAATTTATTAAAGGAAAAAATGTAAATGACATAAACCTTGACAATGTAGAAATGATAAAAATCAGAAGTTGAAGCAGGAAAGGGAAGTGAGAGGTAGTAAAAATGCTCTTGATTCCTCCTGGGAGATGTAACATGCATTACAAAGTGATAAGGCAGGAAAGAAAGTTCAAGTGTGACTATGTTAGGTAGTCACAAGTGTGACTATGTTAGGTAATGAAATAGTGACAAAAATGGCCAAATAAGAACATGCTTCTCTTCCCTCCCCAAATGCAAGAAAACATAAAAGAAATTGAAAATCTATAAGGCCATAATATCAAAGAGAACTAACTGGAGAGGAACTATAAGAACATGAGGTATTTCCAAAAGCTTCTGAAAAATGGATAAAGTCATACTGATGAATTAAAATGGAATGAAAGGAACTTCATCTAGAATTCATGGAAAGGGAGTTACCGTAAGAGGAAGGAGCAGGACATCCAAGGTCCGAGACCAGGTGTGAAAGGCTGCAGGAGTAAGGAAAATGGTGAAACACAAAAACTAACCAAAGGTCTCATCCCGCCGCCAACTTCCAATCCCTACTCCTGTACCCAAACTGACAGCCAGCCACACATTATCTCCAGGCACCCCCCCCCCCAAAGCTATAGGGCTCCATGCTAAAGAAATTAAATTAATTCTCTAAGGAGAACTAGGTAAGTTTACACAAAGTTCCCCTCGTTGTGATAGCTAGGGGACATCTAGGGTAAAAAGCAGCTCCCCAACCTTTCTAAGTAGACAAGTTCCTGGATCCACAGAACTGCCCAACTGCCTCCTTACACAACCCCTATACCTCAGCCTGCAACATTAACGGGTAGAACAGGTGAACTGAAGTACAACCACAGTATACAAAAAAAGAGAGCAAAATAAGCTCTCAAAAAACATATCAGAGGATGGAGGAAACATATGAGGAAGCAGAAAATTCAAACAACAGGTTTTGACTTTAAATGAATCTTCAGTAAGTATTCTCAGATTTTTAACTTTTTATTAAAATATAAAACACAGAAAAATTAGATTATTAGTGTACAGCTCAATGTAATATCACAAATATACTCATTAAATACCACCTAGATTGCTCACATTTTAAAAAATATATATATTACCAGAACCTCAGAAGCCCCTTCCATGCCCACTTCTAGTCACTATCCCCTCTCTTCTCCACAAACGAGTCTGACTGCCTACACCAGAGATCTGTTCCATCTGTGTTTGAATTTTACATAACTGGAAGCATGCAATACATAAGTTTCTGGCCTCTCTCACTCTATACTGTGTTCATGAGATCCATTCATGTGTCTGTGAAAAAGCCACATATTGTCCAGCCCTCATGGAGCTTACATCTCAGTGTGTAGAGATACTCAACGATAAGCAAGTAAACAAAACAACAACGTATCTATGAGACACACAATAATAGGGCTTTTTGATAAAGAAGAACCAGGTAACTCCTTTAGACTGAATAAGCAGAAAAGCTCTCTGAGAAAGTGACATTTAAATTGAGATGTGACAAGAAAGAGTCAATCATGTTAAGGATGGATCCATAAATAAGGAATAGTTAGCACAGAATATATAAAAACATATCTCTCTCTCCCTCTCCCTTTCTTCTTTTCCCTTTTCTCTTTCTCTTGTTCTATACACACACATATCAATAAGAAAAAGAGTCAAAATAATAAAAAATTGGGCAAGAGAAAAGTTAGTGCACAAAAAATATAATATATAGCATGTGCTCAACTTCATTAGTAATCAATAAAATTAGCAATTTTAGCCACCAGAAAGGCTAAAAACCAAACACACAAGAAACCCACACAATTGATTGTCCCAAGAATTGGGAAGGATGTGAGCACAACTCTCATATGTTACTGGCAGGACTGTAAATTGATAGAACCATTTCAGAACGCTGTCTGCCAGTATCTTCTAAAGTTGAATTCAAGCCCACCCTGTGACCCAGAAAGTTCATTTCTACTTATATATCCAATGAAAATTGTCCTAAGTGCACCAAAACATGTTTTTAAAAATGTTTATAGTAGCACTGTTTGTAAACAACAAAAACTAGAAACAACCAAGCGACCAGCAACAGAGAATGAATAAGCTGTGGTCTATTGACATGACATAGAATGAATACTAGACAAGTAAGAATGAACAAGCTACTACCGCCCGGAGCTCAACAAAAAGGCTACCTCCAAAATCCCTTTTTTTGTTCTCTCTGGACATGGGTCTTCAGCCTCCTGCTCTTAGCTGAATTGGGAGCCTCTGCCCCCTATTCTGTGTATCCTGGCTCTGGGTCATGGAGAAGCAACATAGCTTTTCTTCCCTTGCACACTTGCTAGCAGCTGGTAAGGTCTTCACACTCTGATTCCTCAGTTTTCTGCCTGGTGACAATGACATTAAGAAGTTGGGGTAGGGTGGGGGCGGTACAGACAGTCCATGCCAGGATTGTCCTTCACCATTATGTCCTAACACCAATTATGTTAGGTGTGTACTCAACATAATGCCTGATGCAGAGAAGGAGCTCAATAAATATTTGTTGAATAAAAGAATGAATGTTCAATCATTATTGTCCTTATAGATCCCACTTGGGATCTATTAAAATCTAATTGATTAAAGAAATGCATTATCTGTATAAACAGTTGAATTTAGCAGTCTTTCGGGTAGTGAGAATTGGCATTTATCATGTTGTTTTCTTAATTTTGCATGCATACACATCCGATTTTATTTTATTTTTTTTACTTTCAGCTGTCTTTTCCAAGGATGAATTAAATCTGGTTTTGCAATTGCAGATGGAAGCTTCCTAGAACTGAGTTTAGGAGGGTGTTCTCAGGGCCTTAAACTCAGAAAGTTTAACCAAGAATTTGGAGAAATCCTTACTCCCACAGGACTTTCTTATCTCCTAAATTTTATCCTTCTCTTACTATGTAAGGCTGACTAAGGGTTAGACATACTGAGGATCAGAGTAAGTTCAAAAAAAAAAAAAACGGGAGGGGCAGAAAATCCCATTGTAAAGTAGATTTCAATGAAGATGAGCTAATTAATAACTAAATGGTATGGCTTGCTGGTCCCTTGGTCAGATAGCAATTTGCCCATAGAGTTATAACAATAATATCTAGCAGCTACTATATATTAAAAATGTATTAGGTGCCAAAGAGTGGGTTAGCCTTACCTAGATAAAAGAAGGATAAGTTGATTTTATCAGGGTACTAGATTGAGCCTGGAAAAATTCAATTGTTATAATATTAAATAGATAATTCAGTAGTTGGTGCTCTGGTGTAAACCAAATCAGAATGACTGGTTTCACCTTGTCCTGGCTACAATTACTTTGCCATAAAATTGGCTGTTAGAAAGTCCTGAAAGTCTGAGGAATCTCAAGAGATACAAAGATGAATGTAAGATTCAACACCTGCCTTTGAGTTGCTTACCACTATCCTGAGTGGGAAAGACAAATACAGTTGCCCCTCCAATGACACAGAGGTTAGGGGTGCTGATCCCACACACAGTCAAAAATCCATGTATAACTTGACTCCCCCAAAACTTAACTACTATTATTTAGCCTGTTGACCAGAAACCTTACCAATAACACAACCAATTATCACATATTTTGTATGCTGTATTATATTCTATATTCTTACAATCAAGTAAGCTAGAGGGAAAAAAAATGTTATTAAGAAAATTAAAAGGGAGCACCTGGGTGGCTCAGTCAAGCATTCAAATCTTGATTTCCATGCAGATCATGATCTCACAGTTTGTGAGCTTGAGCCCCACATTGGGCTCCGTGATGGGTGTGGAGCCTGCTTGGGATTCTCTCTCTCTCTCTCTCTCTCTCTCTCTCTCGCTCTCTCGCTCTCTCGCTCTCTTTCTGTCCCTCCCCAACAGGCACACCCTTTCTCTCTCTAAATAAACATCAAAAAAAAAAAAAAAAAGAAAAAGAAAACATAAGGAAAATACATTTACCGCACTGTACTACATTTATCAAAAAAAAAAAAAGAGAGAGAGAGAGAGAGAGACGGGGGGCACCTGGGTGGCTCATTTGGTTAAGCATCTGTCTTCGGCTCAGGTCATGATCTCACAGCTTGTGGGTTCGAGCCCCACATCAGGCTCTGTGATGACACCTCAGAGCCTGGAGCCTGCTTCGGATTCTGTGTCTCCCTCTCTCTGCCCCTTCCCCAGTTCACACTCTGTCTCTCTCTCAAAAATAAACAACATTAAAAAAAAAAAAAAAAAAAAAAAGAATCTGCTTATAGGTGGACCCAGGTCAAACCCATGTTGTTCATGAGTGAACTGTAAATAAAATCAGTCCAGAATGCTAAGGACTTTTAAAGGAGTAAGTTCAAAGTATTGTGGGAACCTGGACCCATCCAAGGAAGTAATGTCTAAACTGAGTTCCTAAAGGAAAAGCAGGAGTCCAGAAGGAAGATTCCTCCCAGGCAGAGGGACTGACACATGCCAAGGACTAGCTGTGGGAAATGGCATCCTGCATTAGGGGAACTGAAAGCAATTCAATATTGGCTAGAGCACAGAGTGTGTGCGGGTATGGCAAGACTTGAGGTTGAGAAGTAAACACAGTCCAGACCATGAAAAATCTGTAAGCCAAGCTAAGCAGTTTGGAATTTACCCTGTGAACCATGGGGAGTCACTGAAGAATTTAAAGCCAGGGAGTAATTGATCAGATTTGTGTTGGGAAAAATCACTGGTGAGGGAGTAAGACTGGGCATAGGGGTGGGTAGTGGTTACAAGGAGACTGTGGTGATGGTGATGGTCGCATGAGGCAAATTAGAAGCAACAGGAATGAAGAAGAAAATCAAGCAGATAGGGAAAAGAGAGGAAATTAAAGATGACTTCCAGGTTTTCAGAAGAGAATATTGCTCTTTGCGATATATGATCAGGGATTCCTCCAAATTGGTAAAGGCACATTCATTTGTTTTTCAAGATTCTCAATTCCATTAATTACAATTATATTGCTATTAATACCATCAGGAGGCTTGGCCATAGTTTAGAAGAATCTCTACACTCCAGTTTCTTGTAGCTGGGGAATTTATAGGCTTCCTAGTTCATTTTGTCTAAGGAGAAAGAGGACTTGAAAGGAAGTTAAGCATAGGCACCAACTGATTACAGTCTAGGGGGAGGACCAGGGAGAGGAAAATTAGACGTTGGTCAACCTGAAGACTAGAGCCTTCTGGCAAGGAAGCGAAGGGGAAATTGAAGAGAAGAACAGAATGATTAATGTTAATGCGATGGCACCAAGTGAGACACCACAGATGGGTAGAGGTTCCCAAATGTGCAGGAGTTCAGGGCAGAGCCGGATAGTCAGAGTTGATAGGATGGGTTGCTTGGCTAAGAAAGTTATTGGACAGAGGCAAGAAGAGGACAGTATGGAAACACAGGCCCTTTAGTAAGCTGGCTCAGAAACACTGCAGGTATAAGCAAAACTGGTTCCTATTTGCTGTTAGCAGATTGAGCAAAACAGCTTGAATATTCTCTTCATCTAGTTTACAGAGCTCACCTGTCTCCTGTGGGAGCCTGCAGCCCTTATCCCAAATGGGTGTTTTGCAGGCTGAGCAATGAATAGGACTAGGAGTGCTACACTATTTCTGAGCCAGCTGAGAGGTTCAGAAGGGAGGTGTAGGGAGGATGAGCACCCAGGAACACACACACACACACACACACACACACGCACACACATACCACTGTTTATAAGCCTTCTGCCCTGAAGTCTACTGTTTTCTTCTGGCAAAAGAGGTAGAGCAAGTGAAGCCAGAAGTCTCCTTTTGCCTAGAAGTGGTGCCCTGAGATGTGAAGAAGTTCTCCAGTTAGGCTTTAGAAATCCCCACGGGTCTGAGGAAGTAGTCTTACTTACTCTATCTTCAAGTGCTCTGCAAGAGTTTTTTGATTTGGGCTTTCCACTTCAATTATGATTGTAAAAATTAACATAAGCATGTTTTGGGTTAACTTCCTGACCTCCTTAAAATCCAATACTGCCCTGTAACATAGGGCTTTGTTTGTAGTTTCTAGTCATGTTATGGCAAGTTGTCATGAACCGATGAGAGAAAAGGGGAAGAAAAAATGGGAAAAGTATGCAATAGAAGTGATTCTCCAGGGGAAGCACTACTAAGTACTCCAGTAATGCTAGCGTACTGAGAGAATACTAAAGTACAGGAAGCAGCTAAATAGGTAATATTTCAAATGCTAAGGTAATTCTAAGGCAGTCAGGAAAAAAGAGCTGCACCCTACTTTCATCAATGACGTGACGAATCTATCTCCATCAGAAATGGCCCCAGGGAGAACTCAGGAGACACAGAAGAAAAGATGAAGAATGCAGCAGCAAGGTGACTGCTGGGCCCTGGCTAAAAGCATCAGAGGCTGGAGTGAGGAGAAGAGAGGAAGCCAGAGTTCAGGATGGAACAGAAGGATGAGAGAAAAGGTGCTCGGGAAGTCTTCAAGGCATGGAAAGAACTTTGTCTTAAAGAAAGTACTTCAGGGGCACCTGGGTGGCTCAGTTTGTTAATCGGCTCTTGGTGTACCCTCAGGCCATGATCTCAGTTTGTGAGTTCGAGCCCATCATCAGGCTCTATGCTGACTGACAGCACACAGCCTGCCTGGGATTCTCTCTCTGCCCCTCTTCTGCTCTGTCTCTCAAAATAAATAAACTTAAAAAAAAAATTAAAAAGAAAGTCCCTCAGGAAGGTAATTGATTTTTTCTCCTAAGTTCCTGCATTCGTAATGGTTTTGTCATGCTGTGCATTCCATAATGCCTAGATTTGAATTCTTCTCTCACAATAAATTATGAAGGCCAAGGTAACCTTTCCTTTTCTTTTCTTTTTAAGGCTAGAAGTCTTTTGTTATTAGTCAGGTTCTGCTTTTGTAATGAGAAGCATAAACCTTAATGGCATTCCCAGGACAACACTAAATTTATGTGTTTACTCACTAAACATTTACTATCTATTCTGTGCTGGCCACTAGGACACAGTAGAGAACAAAAGTAGGTAGGTCCCTGCCCCCATGCAGCTATCTACTGTCTAGTAATTTAATGAATGGTCAACACTGCTGGACCATGTGTAAGGTATAAAAGTTCCTCCCCCTCCTGGTAGTGCACTTATTCTTCAAATAAAAATAGTAAAACATCAAAAAAAAAAAAAGTGAACAGATGCCAATGTACTCATTGAGTGGTTTCTCTAGCACCTCTCTGTTAAAGTGTGGCTTCTGTTCCCAGCAGCAGGAATAAGGAGCTTCTTAGAAATGCACAGCCAGGTCCCACCCCAGACCACCCAATCAGAATCCACATTCTGACTCCCATATGATCCACGTGGACGTCAACGTTTAAGAAGCATGGTTCTCTTAAAACATTTTTTTTAAAGAGAAATAGCTGCCTTTTATTCAGGTAGATAAATTTGCAAATGTTTTATAGGTATTATTTAGAAGCAATTATTATTTAGATTTGATCATGGTTTCTCTGGAAAAGCACGATTTCAATGGGTCTCAGGCTGGCCAAGAAAAGTGTGTCTGGTGAATAGTCTAAAAATAAATCCTCAAGTTCCCTTTATAACTTCTGCATTTCTCATACTTAAGTTTTTAACTTTTACTTCCAAAGGGCCTATGGAAGGGAAAAATCTCAATTACTGTGAGCCACCTTAAAAGCTTTATGAAACTTTTAACCTTGTGACTCACGTTTAAAATATTCACTAAGATTTTTAAAAATAATCATAAATCGAATTATCAATAAAACTTCACAGTTTAAATCTTTAAAAAATTAAGAATGTAACTATCATAAGTTTTCTACCAATTATATTCAAGATACATATGCCTTATTACCAACTACAAAGATAATCAAGGAAGTTAATGAGAACTCTATGTAGATATATATTTATGTTCATTTGAGTGTGATGTGTGTGTGTTGGGGGGGGTGTGGGGTGCGTGTGTGTGTGTGTGTGTATGTGTGTGTGTACACGTATGTTTGTACAGAAAGAGAAAGAAGAGACTTTGTTTGCCAAACAGTGTTAAATAAAACTATTTCAGGACTCTCCCCTGTTGCACATTCAAACAAGAAAAGTAAGAATTGTTTGGAAAACATTTTATCAGTTCTAATCCCTTCACTACTTCAATATCTCACTCTTCTGCCTCAGGGCTTCCCCTACTTGTCCAGCTAACATCAAGGCCCTCCCTTCTCACTGGTTATCTAAATCTCTGATTACCTAAGGTGTTTTCTACTTACTTCTTTCCTGGACGTCTTCACACTGCTAACCAACACTTTAATACATTCAACCTTGTATCTCTTCACTGCTAAAATTTTAAGCTCTAAAAGGCAAAACTTAAATTATAGATACAAGAAAATTCTGAGCACATAATAGGTGTTCGATAAATACTCATTAGTCGATTGGTCAACTATGGAAAACTCACATTAAATGAGAAAGGATAAGAAATGTCTTCATGTTACTTAATTTAAATGAAGCTAAAAATGATTAGAATTAATAAGATTCACAATGGACACCTGGCCTAAGGTTAAGAAATTTTGGGGTTTCACAGTATTTGGTTACTCTTTTTTTGTGTTGTTCAGTTTCCCCCTTAAAATTAGCTAAAGAACTAAAACAATTTAGGAAAGGTTCTTTTCAAAGTGCACCCACAAATCTTGTCAGTATTAGTAACAACCTTATGAGCACAAACAAATGGGAGCTATAAATAAAAGGAACATAATCAGAATTCACAGGCACATGACAGAAGAAGACATGAGAAGCTATGTCTAAGAAGACATAGCTCAACTTGAAACTTTGTCTACACATGACTCTATGGTCGACCTCGAAAAACCCACAATTAATTTTAAAAATTTCCCATCCTGTGTTGTCTTTCTGATAGTTTATACATCTTTTGTGAAACCTTCAAAGTCCACTAAAAGTCCCATCTGCTCTGTCCAAACTTTCTTTTAGTTCCACTGAAAACCATTACCTTTCTCTTCCACAAACTGCACTTAACCTGAGATTTTAAACTACCTTAAAGGGTATTTCTTCTCATAAATGCTCCATGTGTATGTCTTCTCTCACCAACTGGATTTTAAAAACTTTTTGATACAGGCACACAAGAAAAATGTACTAATCAAACAGAATAATTCTGGATACAGAGCCTCAAGAAAGGGGATTGATTATTTGCTGAGATTTAGGAGTTCACAATTCATAACAAAAGTGGAAGATGGAGAAGTGTTGGATAAAAATAATGAATTATTTGTATCTCAGATGAAATTAGTCAGCATCCACTTAAGATGCATGTGTTCGAACACCCCATCTTCAATTTGAAGCATCAGCTCTAAGGAGAAGGCAAATGATCTCCACTGGTAGAACAGACCCAGAGAGTCCAATAAATACAGCTCAAAGTTACACATTTCCAAAATCAAATGCCAAATCCTTTAACATTGGCTAGTCCTCATAAACCATAAAACAGCCGTCAGTCTATCAAACATGGTGGAAGAATTTTTAAAGTTCCTGGAATAAATGCCATTCTGAGTTGTTTTGTTTTGCTTTGTTTTGTTTTCTGGTCCTGTGGGAAAACAGCACAAGACCCAATTTTATTAGAAAACTATAACCTTCCAAATTACATCACAGTCAACTCATCCTCAGGACTCAGACACAGTCTCATGCACCTCATCGCCCCACCTCCCTTCCCCAGTTCCCAGTGATAGGAAGAAAAAAAAAAAAAAAAGAACTTCACCCAAGTTGTGCTGACGTCAATGGGGTGTTTGCGTGCAAAGACAGTCTTGTGGATGGACTGAAGACAGCGGTGTTGTAACTTTTCTTAAGGCCCCAATTATTCAAAGAAACCTCCTTTCTAAAGGGAAGTGTCAGAAAATCCAGAAGTCTATTTCAAGGAAAGAGCAGCAAGTAAATCTCAAAATAATGAATAATAATAAAATAAGCCTCAAAATAATGAATGTGTTTCAAAGAATGTGCTTAAACTGAAAGTTTGTATTCATATCTTGGCAATGTCCTAAATCTCATAGTAACAGAAAATGGCAATCATACTTCCTTAGAAAGAAAAAAGGCTAAAAAAATATACAAATAAGAACGGATTTACAAAGATCCACAATCCCTTATACTTGGAACATTTCTTTGTCTCTTCAACACTTATGCCAAATACCATCTACAAATCTAAGTTTTCATTGAGTTTTTGACTCATCAGAAAATTAGTGCTGGAGATTCAGACATCTACAGAGAGCCACTTGTTCAAAATAATAAATTAATGTTTATTAAGAAATGAAATGTCACATGTTACTCTTTGTACTACATGGTAGGGGATGGTGAATTTCTAAAAAAAAAAAAAATTGAAGAAAGATTCTTGCTTGCAAACATTTACAACCTACTGAGTGACAGGTACATATTCTGCCTTCTTGTTAACAGACATTTGAAGATGGGGTTCATCTGTAGCGTGCAATAATTGAATAAAGCTTTAAACATCAGTTGATCAATGAAGATAATGAAGTCTGCAGCCAATCCAAGTGTATTCTAAGAAGGATGAGCAGAGGTTAGAGGGGGATCTCCGGGCAGGGGTGAGTTGTACTCAAGGAAACATTTGATCAATCCTTAAGACTTGATTTTCTGTACTCTACCCCCTCGCAGATACAGACTGGGAAACCATCTCTGTGACTTGGAACTTGTTTATACAGCTGTGTTAACTGTAAGTTCAAAATCAGAGGAGACTTCTTTTTCAATGTCTATATGAAAAGGAATCCTTTCATTCCAGGAAAGACAGTGTTACCCAAATGAATCACAAAATTGTTGCTCTGACACACTTCAGATTTGTGGTTGTTAAAACAACTTTCAAATAGAAAATGCTGTCTAATCGTCAGGTAGCTTGTTCCGCTGAGTCTTTTTTACATGCAGGGTACAGATCAGCTGACATGTTATTTCAATTCATTTCAGTTCCATAAACCATGTGTAAAAATCTGTTCTCAAGACTGAAGTGATACAAAAAAGGAAGATAGAATCTCCACCCACATCTCGCCAGTGGACTCACTTCTACCTAGAACAATGTTCCTGCCCCCAAGCAGCAGGAACACAGCCACAGCCAATCTGGTTATCTTTGCCCTCTATAGCTTGCTTTTTTCACCCATAAAAATGCCAGAAGAAGGGGATGTTGATAATGGGGGAGGCTATGGATGTGTGGGATCAGGGGATTTAAGGGAAATCTCTACATTCAGCTCAATTTTGCTGTGAACCTAAAACTGCTCTAAATATATAAAATCTATTCTTAAAATGCCATTAGATGAGCTAAGGGGTTCGTTCAACATTTGAATTTTACTACTTTTGTCTTAAATGATTAGCTTCCCCTTTAGAGGTATTGTCTTTTCTCTGAACTCTGAAAGTGTTTTACCCAGGACTCTCATAAGACATCTGCATTTTCTACCTCTCCTGATGGTTGTTTTCCAGTAAGTGATATGTTTCTCTGTTGTCTATGTCCTCCAATAGAATGTAAGATACATTTGGGCAGGGGTTTTGTGTGCTTCAGCATCATAGCTCTGAAGCTATGCCTGGGACAGTGCCTGGGACTGGGGAGATACTCCCAAGAGTTAACCACTGTCTGGCAAAGTGAATGAATGAATCAATGGAGAATGAACTACAAATCCACCCTTCCAGACTCTATGCACTCTCTGAGGTAAGGTGCATATTTAATCACTCTCTGTGACCTGCAACATACACAACAGGGGTTCAGCAAATGTGCCTTATAGCAAGGAATCAAATCACAGCATCTTGGAGTCAGTCTAACCATATGCCTCTATTCCTTCTGCAGTGTCCCAGATGGATAATCATTCAGCCTCTCTCCTGGGTGCTTCCAGTGACAGGGACTCACAACTTCCACTGCAATTTCTACCCTGAGGTTGGGATGACAAATGAAAAAGAATTAGTTGTATCTTTATCTGAATATGCTGTTCAAATAAATTAAAATATTATCCTTGTCTCCCTAAAGAGGTCACTTTTTAGCAGAGTCTTATGGCTGAGCCCAAACTGATGACCACACCCCCTCCCAGTTTCCACTTACATGAGTTGACAACTTGAGGCAAGGTCCTTCACAACACTGTAGGTACCCCAGGATCACCTGTGAGCCTTGGAAAAATAAAAATGCCCAGATTCCACCTCAGAGCCACCAAATCACAGTATCTGGAGGGTGGGGACTGGGTAAACACATTATCTAACCAGAGCTGAAAAACACTGACATCAGGACATTTGTAGTTTCCAGAGAGATTTGAGGGACAGGAATCCTTAGATCTTGAGTGGGAAAGAAAAGAGATTCGAAGATATTTCCCTGTCCAACTCCACAGGTGGTTCGGGCTTGTATGAAGACAACAATCAGAGGTGGAAGTGAACAAGCTGAGAGACCCAGTAACACTGTGGGGCAGCCCAGGGCCGGGCCAAGAGCGCTGCCATAGACAGAGGGAAGCATGCGTGCTGACGCAGCTCAGAGTTCTCTCGAGGTCAGCAGCAGTGGCAGCCACAGGTACCCTCAGGCAGCCAAAGGGGCTGGGGCAGGGAATCGGAACAGCCAGAGGTCACAAGGGGGCTGTGGTTGACAGACCCACTTGAGCACATGGCAGAAACCCTGCTGGGGACTTCCAGACTGGCCGGGGAGGAGAGGAACTCTGCAGTGAGAATCAGTCATTCATTCAAAGCCTATTTATTGAGCACCTACTATTTGCCAGGCACTGTTGGAGGTTCAGGGGTTACAGGAAAGAGTGAGAATGCACACAGAATCAAGCTTAGGAAATGTGAGCTCTTCATGCTCACAGGATCATCCTAGGTACTTTCCTGAGGTATTAGAGATATCATTTTCATATCTAACGAATTACAAATGCACAAAGGGATGGTGGTGGGTATTTCTTTTCCTGGTCTTTCACTTAAAGGAAAGGGAAATCCTTTTTTGGCCTTCCTCTGTTTTTATAAAGGTAGATTTCCATGGCACACGCTGGCAGTTTCTCTGGGATAACAGGCGTCCCTCAGACCCTGAACTGGCCTTGTGTCATTTCCCACCTTGCCCGACAGTACTCAGGAGAACTGCAAAAGGCACGCAGCCTCTTCTTTGTTCTGGCTGCAGCTGTCTGCTGGGATGAGCTCTCAAGAGCCCAGGGTAACGGTCCTGCCCTAACTCCTCACCAGAAGCTATGAAAAGAAAACAGGCCGCCACACGAACACGATGCTCTTTAATTATGAGGTCCCCCCCATGGAAGGAAGGCCAGCAGACAGGCAGACACATTCCAATTACACTAATACACCTTGTAAACATCAAATATTTTTATTCAGAGATTAAAGAGAGCCCGTATCCTCACAACACTCCCGAGACGACTGTGCATCTCAGGGCTGTTGCCAGCACTGCTGGGGAAACAGGATTTCCTCTAGTTAAAATAGACTTGCACAAAAATAACAGCCTCAAGTCTGGAGGTGGTCAAATGTGACTTCCACGGTAGGCTGTCCAAAATTTCAATAATAGTTCTTAAAAAGCTTTCAAAATGGACCAAGCTCATCTTCTCAGAACACACCAATTAGCCTATCTTTGTTCTCTTCCAGTTTTTACCCTAACCATACAGAGTCTGTGGTCAGTTGGCTCCCTTGGTGGGCCGTGAGGCTCAAATCTCGTTGCTGTGTGGGTTACAGGCCTTCACTCAGGGTCCGCTCTTCCTGGGCCACACGCTAACATTGAACTAACTCAGCCAAATTCTCTCATCCAGGTCAACTGGGGCCCAGTGGCCTGAGTATGCCAGGTGAGTTGTCTGGGTAACTAGCCACTGGCTCTGAGCTCATCTGAGGAGAGAGGGTGAGGAGGTTGAAGAAACCCATACCTTTCTGAGAGTGGGCCTTTGCTATCATAGGCAAAAAAAAAAAAAAAAAAAAAAAAGTCCTTGTACCTCCTGATCCTTCTACCACAAATGAATGTTGGGACAAATAAATGAACTCCCAAAGGAATAGGTTTCCCATCTGAATCAGCAAAACTCAACTCACAGAAGATGTAGACTTCTTCTTTGGGCAGACAATTCCACATTAGAACAGTAACTCTTGTGGGTGGTCTGCTGAACAGTTACAGGCAAATTGGTCCTTGTAAGGGCATCACAGTTTCAATATCTAGGAGGGTTCAATGTGCAGAGAAGACAGTGAATCCTTCAAACCCATCCCATTGTGGCATGAACGTTAATTTCTAATTTCTCCATAATAATTAAATTTTTGTGTATCATGACATCAAGGTGGCTCTTAAGGCTACATATTGAGGGATATTATGCCCTATGGGTTCCTCTATAGAAACGTAGTCTCTTGAGCACAGAGAGACGAGGTGATCAAGAAACTAGAACCAACAACCATTACTCTTTAGTGGCTCTTATGGCAAAGCTTCAAGACACGTAGGGACTACTTGAATGACTTTAAAGGCAGGAGGGAGGCAAGATGGTCCTGAGAAGATACAAGCCTATCTACATCCTCCTGCCCACCCCACCCCTGATCCTACCCTGGGCTTTACACAGGTTAAGGTGAACATCAAGGGAGGTGTTGAAGGGAAGGTGTAGTCATAAAGAACACTGCGTGGTAAAAGTGATAAACAGAAGATGGGCAGAGTGCTCCCACTGTGTTCCACATTTGAGTTAGGGAGAGCATAACAGTATGGACTACTTTTAGGCTCACTGTTGACACCTAGGAAGCAATAGCATCATTGGTTTATTCACTCAATAAATACCCGGACTACTTAGCTACTATATAACAAGTACTGGAGACGATAATATAATTGGGACAAAGCCTTCTGTCTCAAGCTGTTTATAGTCTAACACAACAGATAGACAAACATGAACACAAAGAAAAATTATAGAAGTGCCTGGGTGGCTCAGTTAGTTAAGCGTCCGACTCTTGATTTCAGCTCAGGTCATGATCTCTTGGTTCGTGGGTTTGAGCCCCGTGTCAGGCTCTACACTGATGGTGCAGAGCCTGCTTGAGATTTTTCTCTCTCCCCCTCTCTCTGCTCCTCTCCCCTTCTCTCTCTCAAAATAAATAAATGAAACGTAAAAAAAAAAAAAAGAAAAAAGAAAAATTGAGGTGCCTGGGTGGCTCAGTTGGTTAAGCATCTGACTTCAGCTCAGGTCATGATTTCATGGCTCATGAGTTTGAGCCCCATGTTGGGCTCTGTGCTGACAGCTCAGAGCCTAGAGCATGCTTCCAATTCTGTGTCTCCCTCTCTCTCTGTCCCCTCCCATTCCTGCTCTATCAAAAATAAACAAATATTTAAAATTTTTTATTAAAAAATTAAAATTATTTTTAAAAATATAATTAACTTTCAAAAAATTAATTATAAAAGCCCATCATAACATGATGTGAAGAGAATAGAAAGTACAGAGGTGGCATAAAGAAGAAAATGATTACCTGGACCTGGATGAGAGTAGTGTGGTCAGGGGGAGGGCATCTAGGCTTTGGTGACACGAGCCAGATCTTAAAGAACAAAAAGAAATTCATCAAGAAAAAAGAAGAAACTAAAATTCTAAATGGATGAAACAATCAGTGGGTAGTAGAGGTGTGTGAAATAGTATGGAATACTCAGGCAACATCAGGACCCTCAGGATGGCTCACAGTGCTGAGGATAGGAGCAAGAAGCCAGGCCATGGGGACTCTTGAACACCAGGCTAACAAATCTCCACTTCATGCCATAGTCTTGGGGATGTAGGGAAAGTTGGGGGGCAATGGAGTCACTTAATCTGCAAAGTGTTTTAGAAAGATCACTCTGGGGGCGCCTGGGTGGTTCAGTAGGTTGAGCGTCTGACTTCGGCTCAGGTCATGATCTCACAGCTCTGTGAGTTGGAGCCCTGCATCAGGTTCTGTGCTGATGGCTCAGAATCTGGAGCCTGCTTCAGATTTTGTGTGTCTCTCTCTCTCTGCTCCTAACCCACTCACATTGTGTCTCTGTCTCTCTCAAAAATAAACAAACATTTTAAAAAAATAAAAAAAAAAAAAAAAGAAAGATCACTCTGGCTGAGGAAGAGAGGGCAGATTAAAGGAAGGTCAGACTGACAGCAGGGAGAGGTTAATGGTTAAGTTCAAGGTAAAGCAGTGGGTGCCTGCACAAGGACAGTGACCATTGAAATGGAGAAAATAAGTTGGAGCTAAGTTTAGGAGATTGAATCATGATGGGATTTAAGGACTGAGGAGGAAAAAACTGCATCCGGAATGACTCCTAGGCTCTTGGGTGCTAGAAAAGGAACACAGGGGCGGTTGGGTGGTGTGTGTAGTGGATGATGAGTTGAGATTAGAATATTTGAGTTTTAGGTTCTTGTTGTTCCTTCAGGTTTAGAATATAGGAGGGGGTTGACGCTGAGTGAATATATCACAGAATCATCTCTTCCAAAAATTGGGCAGATCCTTGGCACTGAGGCACCATGGATAAGTGTTTTAACTTAAAAGGAGTCTACTGGAAAGTACAATAGGAATGAGAATACCAAAGGGCATGGTAGATTTCTGCTTACATTTACTGAATTTGACTATGAATACCAAATTCTCACTGTCTAGTATATTTGGTGAACCTCTCTTAGTTTAAAAAATTATTTTTCCCTTTTCCTTAAACTTGGCATGGAAATCACTGCTTTAAAAGTGTCAAGTGCAGTCGGGGGGAGTGGGGGAGGTTGCTCCTGGGTTGCTCAGTCGCTTAAGTGTCCAACTTCGGCTCAGATCATGATCTTACGGTTTGTGAGTTCAAGCTGTGCATCGGGCTCTGCGCTGACAGTGTGGAGCCCACTTGGGATTCTCTCTCTCTGCTCCTCCCCAACTCGTGCTCTTTCTTTCTCTCTCTCAAAATAAATAAATAAGCATTTAAATACATACATACATACATACATACATACATGTGAGGAGTGGGGCACCTGGGTGGCTCACTCAGTTAACCATTTGACTCTTGATTTTGGCTCAGGTCATGATCTCACAGTTTGTGGGGTAGGGTGCCACATAGAGCTCTACACTGACAGCATGGAGCCTGCTTGGGATTCTCTCTCTCCTTCTCTCTGCCTCTCTCTCTCTCTCTCAAAATAAATACACATTAAAAAAATAATAAAAGTGACAAGTGATTTCATTTCCAACTGCAAATTTGTTTTGACTTTCCATAAAAATTGCAAGTGCTATTTCTGAGCAGAAATGGATACACATTTTAACGACTGCCTTCTTTTACAAAATCAAGTCCATATCACACTTTTTTACTAGAATTACTAATACATTACGAAGACTTGTATTTCTTTAAATAGAAAATAAAAGTCCACTTTCCCATAACTTAGATCAGAAAGGCTGTTTCTTGTTTGCTGGGGGGTTTTTATAGTTGCAGCTTAAATTCAGGATGATTTTTATGAGGCAAGGAAGACGTAGATCCTTCTGCAAAAAGAGGAACTTTCACAATTAGTGAAAACCAAGAGTGCTGACATGAGGGGCTGGGCTGGGGGAAGACGCTGTTACCACAGCTCTGCGGTGAAGGGAAGCCAAGCCCCCCAGCCCACCTTCCCAGCGTTCGAGCCAGACCCACACACATCCCCACACTGTGGATGTTCTCATGTGTTCCATCTGATTCCCAAAGCAGGTACCACAATAAAGAGCAAAATGCCTATCTTTGCTTCTAATATTGAAACCAGCTGTGTTTATTCTTCCCTGACCACCTCTCCTTCTGCCTCCCCTAGTCGTTTGCACAGACAAAATGTTTTCAAGCCGACAGGCAACCTTTCAACTTCATGGCACATGTGACTTCTTAACAGCCAAAGCCTTTTTTAGGCTTGTTTTCAAAAACTGCAAGTACCCAGTAGAAGCCATGGTGATATATAAAAGGATGTCCTTCTCTTAGAAGGGGAAACTTCAAAGCAATCCCTGACATGCCAGAATCCACTGCTTTTCCAGTAAATATGATCTGCTTTGGCCAGGGAATTCTAGGGTCTTGGATAAGTTCAAAGATGGAAGAGCCAGTATTTGGTGTAGCATTTCTATTTGTATTCAAAGCTAGAAAATGCCATCAATCAGATATGTATAACATCACGAGCTGATTACTCTGAGTGGAGCAGAAGTTCATTTTAGTTTTGCTGACCCTTTGCGTGAAGAGCCATCAGGAAGTACGTGGGCAGACCCCAGGGGCAGGTGCTGTGGCAGTGCGCACAAGCAGCAGAGGTGGTCGGGACATCTGTGCTTACAAGGAACATTGATTGAAAATTAACAGGGCAGGTGGGCAGCATCGGACAAAGGACAGTTGAAGGATTCAATATGTTTGAAAGACATTACAAGGACTATAAATTGCTATATTAATGAGGAGTAGTTTATATGTATTTGTTAAAGAATTTATATGAAGAAACTATAGAGTGTTTGGGTATGTGTGTGTTGCTTTAATTTGTGTCCTCAACTCTCATTCATAAGATGTCCTTTCTGTCCCCAGCCTGGGTTCCAATTTCACCATTGTTCACACACCGGCCACAATCTTCCCTCATAAAGTTTCACCAAAAGCTAAGTGGGACGATTCCTGGGGTTTTTGCTGACACAGATTGCCTTCCATTCTGCAGAGAATCAACCTCAGCAAAGCCCACGAACCTCTTTCTGGGGAGGGGATGGGGAGCGATTGTTTGCTCTGGCCACTATTTAGAGCTGCCCTATGTGAGATCTCTTAGTTCTTTACTATCTTTCTCTGATAATAACAAGAACATCATGCAAGCTCTTCTTTACCATATGCAAAATAAAAGCCCAAGATCTCTGACACAAAGGAATTCAGGAGACAACTCAATCCAAAGCAGTAAAAGGGCAGAGTCTTGAACAAAATAGAAGAAAATATAGACAGAGCAAGGCATGGATTGGAATAATTGAGGTTTAATTGAACTGAGCACAGGATGAGAAGTCAAAAACATGGGCGTTCTAATCCCACTTTTTGCCACTGAGTCACTAGGCAGCCTATCACTTCCCCTTTACTCCAATCTCTTCATGGTATAACTCAAATTACTTACCCACCCATCTGGGATACACAAAGTTAGCCACTTTTTAATTTAAACATATACTGGTACCAAGTTTTACATTTGGTTAGTATGAAAGACAGGATTTTTCGAATATATTTTTCAAATATATACTCCTTAAGAGGAAAGTTAAGCCTCCATTTTTAGTGTCTGAGGAATAGGATCAACTGGCAATAGAGGTCCCAGAGCCCTTTGGGTGACCCTGAAGCCCCTAAACCTTGACAAATGATTTTTTTTTTTCAGTTGAGAAAGTCTGGCAGGGCATGGTGGCTCAGTCAGTTAAGTGGCCAACTCTTGATTTCAGCTCAGGTCATGATCTCACCATCATGAGACTGAGCCCTGCGTCAGGCTCCTTGCCAAGCATGGAGTCTGCTTAAGATTCTCTCTCTTTCTCTCTCCCTCTGTCCCTTCCCCACTGCTGCTCAAGCTTTCTAAAATAAAAAGAAAATAATAAAAGAAAAAAAGAAAGCCTGGCAGGTGGTTCCAGATTAAACCTCACAGGCATCAGTACTTGATGGAGCCATGGTGGGTTCAGAGTTCAGTCTTCAAGAAACTCAGCTTCAATAGGTTCAGCCAATGGGGATCATTCTCTAAGCAACTGGCTCATGCTATCCAAACCCATGAGACAGCAATCAATCAAGCAGAACCCAAATGAACTAATGAGCTGGCCGGGTTTGAGAAGTGAGTCCACCGATCTATAGTGGTTTCCTTTTCCTGGTTGGGTAAGCCGTCCTGTGGATCCATTATGGATCAGCTACCTAAAGAGCTCCACTTTAGATCACAAGAAGCTAGTCATTGTTAAGGGATAGTGCCTGGGGGAAACAGTCTTAGAGAGTGCACTTCTCATCCATGGGAGGTTTCTATAACAAGAACTGAGGCTGGCTGCCCTGAAATAGAATACGCTCTTGTCTAAATACAGCTGTGCACACTTCTTATTACTTGGCTTGTCTTTTCCTGAGCCCTATACATCACCCTCCCTCCTGGTATTGCAGCCCGACAATTATTCAAATTAAAATGCAGCTGAGTAGTTCATGGCTTCTTACCATGCTGCATCCAGGCTTTTCTTACGATATCCTAAGACCATCGGCAGCATTTTAACAAATGTAAGGCAATCTCTTTCATTTTCTGCCGATCCTTTCTGTTTCTCAAGACAAATGGTCTCATCTGGTCCCTATGCTTTCTGAGACTACAACCTCCACCCAGGACTGACTGCGGACATATCCCATGGGTGTCTCTGAGGAAAGGATCAAAACACGTATAATGGGTGTTACATACAATGGTGCTTTCTTAAATGAGCTACACTATGTAGTAAGAGAAATAAGACCCACAAAGGCTGTAACTAGCTTTTTTTCAGTAAAGAATCATATACTGCATTGTTCCCAAAGGACAGTTCATGGACCAATGGATTTAAAAATCTATGCAGTCGTTAAAATATGTATATATTCCCTGGTCCCTACACCAAACCTACAAATTAGGATTTCTTTGGTAAGTTCCAAGAATTCTTTTTTTTTTTTTTTTAACTTTCCTAGGCTTTTTTTTTTTTTTAAGCTAGAATCCCAGCTCTATCATTACTTAGGGACAAACACTGAGGAAGTTATTAAGCCTTTCTGAGCCTTAGTTTTCTTATCTGCAAAATGTTTATAATACCCTCTTCCTTAGGATTTTTGTGAAGAGTAAACAAGATAACAGGAAGGAACCACCTGGCACAAAAGAGGCACCTTAGAAATGGTAGCTATCAACAATAAGAAAACAGCATTGCAAATGAGAATGGCCTTGTGTTTGGAGCAGGAAGGACACCAAGAGGGACTGAGCACAACAGTGAGTCAAGCACCGAATGCCAGATGCAGGTGCACAGATGTCACTCACTCCCAACATGCAGACACACACCCGACTGCAGGCCCAGCTGTCAGCAGGAGAAGGACAACAGGAGAGAGCAGGGATGGCCCAACGAGAGGGAAGAGCCCAGTAGCCTCTGAAATGCAGGCCAAGAGCAGCCTCAAAGAAGCAGGCAACCATGGGATCCAGCAACCCAGCTATCTAGCTATCCCACTTCTGGGTATTTATCTAAAAGAAATAAAATCACCACCTCAAAGGGATATGTGCACCCCCATGAGCATTGCAGTATTATTTACAATAGCCAAGATATGAAACAGCCTAAATGCCTATCAGATGAATGGATAAGAATATGCAATTCTATATACATAGATGTATATACGTACATACCTACATATGTATGTATATATACATATACCCATATATGTACAACACATATATATATACATATTCAGCCAGAAAAAAAGGAAGACCCTGCCATTTGTGACAATGTGGAAGAACCTAGAGGGTATTAGGCTAAGAGAAATTTTAAGCCAGACACAGAAAGACAAATATCACATAATCTTACCTATATGTAGAATCTAAAAAGCAAAAAAAAAAAAAAAAATGTTGAACTCATAGTAACAGAGGGTAAAACGGTAGCACAGAGGCTGGGAGAATAGGGAGAAAAGGTGAAATGTAGATCATTATTGATCAAAGGGTATAAACTTTCAATTATATCATAGTTGACTGATTATTAAGAATCAAAGTGTAGAATAAAGCTGATACCCATAGACAACATTGGAGTTTGCTTTTATTTTTTTTTTAAACATTTATTTTAATATTTATTTTTGAGAGAGACAGACAGAGTACAAGTAGGGGAAGGCAGAGAGAAAAGGAGATACAGAATCCGAAACAGGCTCCAGGCTCTCAACTGTCAGCATAGATCCCGACCTGGGGCTTGAAATCATGAATCACAAGATCATGACCTGAGCCCAAGTCAGACGCTTAACCAACTGAGCCACCCAGGCGCCCCTGGAGTTTGCTTTTAGTTACAAATTATTCAGAATATTTTTTCCCCAGAGATGTTCATTCTCACCTATTTCACCTCTAAATATCACCACAGTTACTGAGATTACATGAGGTAAAGGAATAAACACAATGACTACTAACCCAACACGGCTATCTGGAATTCTGATGGGAAATTTACTTGTGGCCACGTCTTACAAAGTGTTTGAAGCTCAATCGAAGATCTTAAGTAAGGTTCTGTAGATCTAGTGTACAGCACAGGGACTATAGTTGCTAGTAATGTATCATATACTTGAAATTTGCTAAGAGAGTAGATCTCAAGTGTTCTTACCACACACACACACACACACACACACACACACACACACACACAACTATGGGAGGTGATAGAGAAGTTAATTAGTTTGACTATGGTAATCATTTTACAATGTATACACATATCAAAACTTCACATTATACACTTTAAATATATTCAATTCTTATTTGTCAAAAATAAATAAAAATGAAAACAAGACCAAAAAAAGAAGAAGAAGAAGAAGCTGGTACCAAGCTTTGGTTACCCTGTTGGAATTCCACAACAGGATTCCAGGCCTTCACAGACCAAACAAGAGACTATGTGGTGGGCTCTTTCCACAGCAGGAATTTAGATACAAAATCTAGGGCAGGAACCCAGATAACAAAATTCAAGGTAAGTGACCTGCAGAGGGGAGGGCCTAGAGCTTGTCCGATTCTTTCAGAGAGCTTCAGCATAAATCTGTAACAAGCTTCTTTGACTCAGCCAAAAATCACACTGAGATTACAGTGGGGCTGGACAGACCCAGGCAGAAAGTCCCTGGAGTCATTACCCTAAAAGGGCAGCTGGCAAAGTAAAGCGTTTCATTCAGACATGTTTAATGAGGAGGGGTAGGAGTGAGTGGGACACCAGACAGTAGGTGAAAGTTGTGTGATGGAAGAAAATAAAGGTCCTTTTCTTCCCCTTAGCTAACAGAGCCTGAAAACATTTCTTGTTTAGCTTCTTCCTCCTTCCCCATTTTTTGAGGAAAGACCAAAGCCACACCAATATGTTCTCTAGGGAAAACCAGAGAAGAACTAAACTGGCTGGATGGTGGACAGTGTGACAAATCAGGAGGCATGTGCTGGAGGAAATGAGGCAGACAGGAGAGAGGATCCCAGAACAAGATATCAGACACTAAGCAAATGTGCTAGAGAGTTGGGAAGTGGGGGATAGGGAAAGACTCCCTAAAATGTGAAAGGGCTAGAGAAGAAGGCAGAGAATGAAAAAAAGAGAACTGTTGTAAAATGTATCCTGGTAAACTCCCAAATGGTAGCAAGAGTCTTAAAGCAAGATGAGAATTGCTGTCTGCCCTGTGCTTCTTTAATGCAGCACTTTAAGACTGGACCATATGAGTCCCAGCTGTACAACAGGTGAAATTATGAGCAAGTGCATTGATGGACAAACAGCATAGCCCTGCAAGACCACCCTCATTATTGCATCTAGAAAGGGAGAGCCAGATTTGTAGAGAATAGGAGCCAGATTTGTAGAGAATAGGAGCTACATACTGTCAAGGCCCAAACCACCCAACCTCAGCCCTCCCCAAAAGGCAAGCCATATGCAGTCCCCTTGCACAACCCAACTCCCCTCTCTTATACTAAATGGGGGCCTTCTAAGTGCCTGCTCCTCCCCAAAGTATTGAACTCTGTTAAGGGAAGTACCAGTGCCGCTACATCTCAATCTGATCCTGCCTCAGCCCTTGCCCCACTCATCCCACTGGCAACTTTCAGCCTTGGCTTCACATGCCATTTTAATCATGCCCTCATTCCTGCAACCCATGGAGACTTCAGGAGATGCTGCCCTCCAAGAGCTCATGCCCCAAGAAGGTGACTCTGCCTCAAACAATCAACCAGGACAGAATCAGGCCTTCCAACAATAGGAGAGCCAATTCCAGACCCAGTGGAAAAATGGAGGTAAGCCCTTGACAAAAACAGAGATAATTCCAGAAACTAAACTAGTTCAGTCTGATGAGGGAAGAGAGAGGATGCAGGCTACACCAGGGTTCTCAACTGGACTGCACATGCCAGATTTGGGGCCTCAGTCACTGAGTGGTAGAGGTCCTGTTAATTTCCAGTTCTGTCAAGCGTGGCTCACAAATAAAGCAGCTTAAATTTTCAGTAGAGGGATTTGAAGACCAGGAACCTGCTGTGAGAGACAAAGACGTCAAAGTCCAAGCAAGCATCAGGGAGTCCAATGGGCAGGAGTCAAGGTCAGTCCCAGGTAGGAGCTCTCAGAAGTAGCAAAGAGGCTGGACATGACAGGAATGAGGTGATGTTGGTGGAGCACCTATCAGTTGAAGAGGACTGGTAGATGATTTTATACATCCTCTCCTTTCATCCTTTTGATAACTCCAAGAGGCATTAGCTCCACTTCGCAGCTGAGGTGCCTGAGCCTTGGCTTCTCCCACATCGCAGCTAATTCACGGTTTGGGCTTTGATCTGAAAAACCTGTATGTCTGATTCTAAAACCTGGGCTTGTTCCCATATCACCCATGAGCGTGAAGCTGACAACACAAAGCAACATGGAATCAGTCTCTAAAGTGTGCCACGGGGGAAACCAAAAGGTGTCTGAGATCTATGTCAGAATCACGTAGAGGGGTTGTGGGTGGTACAGCAAGTGGGAGGAGAAGTGACAGCAGATTGGCCCTATGCTCATAACGGTTGAGGCTAGAGGAGACCTGAAGGCTCAGTGTATTATCCTCTCTATCTGTGTGTATGCTTGAGATGTTCCATAGTACAGAACAAACTCTTTTAGATATGCCTTCTGAACAGTCAAGCTAGCTCACCATTTCCCCTGACCTTACCAGTCACTAAACGCATGCTTTTTGGTTTTGTGCTTCCTTTTAGTTATAAAATTGAACATTCCATTTAGCAAAGACTTCTCACACTTTTCTAGGAATTTGCTGCTGGGTAGGGTAAGCACACACATTAGGCATAGTTCCATCGAAGAGAACGTTTTCAGTGATTTCGTGGGACATAAAAATGAGAGACGTAAGCCCTTTCTCATAATATTAAATGAAAAACCAGGATATAAAAACCATATTTGGATCCTAAAGTGAATTTCATTTGAATACACAAATAGAAGAAAGAAATGCACTAAAACAAAAACCATGGAATTGTCTGAATTTTAAACACTTGACATTGAACATGCATTAGTTTTATGAGAAGAAAATAGTTTAAAGAAAGTTTTATGTGTGTGTGTGTGTGTGTGGTTTTTTTTTGTTGGTTTTTTTTGGGTTTTTTTTGTTTTTTTTTTGTTTTTTGTTGTTTTTTTTTTTTTTGAATGGACTCTAGAGAAACAGAACTGGATTAATTAAACTCTTTGGTCTGTAACACTCTGTCATCATTGGTATGCCAGTGGTTTTTCAATCATTATGAAATCACTACTATTAATCAAACAACTAACATGTGCCAGGCAATGCACAGGTTATTTCTAATCTTTACAACAATCCTGAAAATTAGAGGTCTTTAATGGCCATTTTACACTGATCTTGAACTCAGATCTGCTGACTCTGAAGCCTGTCTTGCTCCCTCATACATTACCACCTGCCTCTCCACCTTCTACATTCTAGAGCAGAGAAGGCATGAGAAGCAGTTCCCTGGAAATCTAGGATTAAAGCTTTATATCTGACTGTGGCTTGGATTTCCCCTACTCTGTCATGACCCATATTGCCTAGCAGTCTGGGTCTGGCCAGGTCAGGACTGATTCATCACCATCTGGCTAAGGAGACAGTAGCCTGTTCTTCCTTCCCATGAGCTGACAAACTGTAATTCCAGAACCCTGCTCTACAATTGGTCACTTCTGAGATATAACAGGAATAGGAATGTTCCCTCAAAATAATACTTATAACAATGTGTCTTTGATTTAGTTATGGGCAATGGAAGGAGAACTCTTTCCATAAAACACTACTTCATTAAGGGGGGAAATGAGCCAAGATCACTTTCCCTCCCTCCGACAGTAGAAGCCACTACCTGGTAACCATGATGAAGCGCCTGAGGGGAAGAGGTTTCTCTAAGGATGCTAGAGGCAGACACTGAAGCCAGGGGAAAGTTGGGAATCTAGGACAGATGATAAAAAGAGGCTCCAGGGGCGCCTGGGTGGCTCAGTCGGTTAAGCGTCCGACCTTGGCTCAGGTCATGATCTCACGGTCTGTGAGTTCGAGCCCCCGTCAGGCTCTGTGCTGACAGCTCAAAGCCTGGAGACTGTTTCGGATTCTGTGTCTCCCTCTCTCTCTCTGCCCCTCCCCTGCTCACGCTCTGTCTCCCTCTGTCTCAAAAATAAATAAACGTTAAAAAAAAAAATTTTTTTTTAAAAAAAGAGGCTCCAGACAGGGTGCCTGGGAGGCTCAGTCGGTTAAGCATCCGAAGTCGGCTCAGGTCATGATCTCGTGGTCTGTGAGTTCGAGCCCCTCGTCAGGCTCTGTGCTGACAGCTCAGAGTCTGGAGCCTGCTTCAGATTCTGTGTCTCCCTCTCTCTCTGCCCCTTCCCTGCTCACGCTCTGTCTCTCTCCTTCCTTCCTTCTCTACCTCCCACAAAAAAATAAACATTAAAAAATTTTAATAAAAAAAATTTTTTTAATAAAAAATAAAAGAGGCTCCAGACAACTATCTAGATGGGCTTGTGGTGCTGGTGGCCTCTTGACTTAAGAGGGCATCTTGACTGGTTCATAACCTGTCCAAAGAGGAAGACCCAGTAGCAAGCCAGGTCTAGAAGTTTACAGGCTCTGAGTCGTCATAGGCCACATTTGCTTCTAGATCCTCCCACTCTCTGAGTGACTCTGAGGCCAACGCAAACCTAGTCTATTTTCCTGTCGGTGAAATGTAGAGACACCTGCTCCTTGGCAGGAAGGTTTCTTGTTCTATGAAGTGTGTTGAGCAACTCAATAAAAGGTATTATATACATAGCTCTATTTTACAACAAATCCCCAGAAATGGCCAAATCATTTCCCCTGGTAACTAATGCTGCCCACCACACACCAATTCCCCCGTGGGAGGTTAACCACTGTGGCGGCCCAGCTGTGCACAGATCGTGTGGCCTCTCACACTTAAACATCCCCCAGCAGAGCGCTCAGCTCCATCTGTTTTCCAGGCAGTCAGAGACTTGGGTGTCAAATGCTACCTATTCTTGGTTTCTTCTGTGTTCTACTCAAGTTACAAACACCAAAAGTACTTCTACCCTTCACAGCACCCTCAGCTATAACAAGGGTAGGTAGGTATCAGGCTTAGGAGAAAAAGAGCCAAGGAAAGTATTTGGGACCACTTTCTCCGTGAAAGGAAATGGAGACCTAAGAGGTGGGGTATCCCATAGAATCCCATAGAAAGAAATCGTCCACCTTTGTAAAAAGAGTAAACCAGAGCTGAGTGGGATAGAGGTTAATTCTCCCAAAACAACTATTGCTGAAGAAACTGGGGGCCTGAGTCTCTGATGGCGGGCAAGAAGTGAAACCTCGGCAAAAAATTAAAGTCACTTGTTGGTCATTGCTAAGTGATAATGGTCAGCGGCTTTGACCTCAATTGTCTGGCCACTGATTTCAGTTAGCCATAGGGATCCATAGCCAAAGGGTTCCATAGGGAACCCTTTGCAGGTTCCTCAGGTATCTGAATGAGTTCCATTCACTTTGGGCCACATGGATTTGACCAACTCCCCTTATATTTGACTACAGTTCCAAACACCAATCCTGAAATAGACAATGCCTTATGGTAATTAAAATAAGGAAAAAGAACACATTTGAACCTTAGGAATTTGCAAGAGAATTCCTACTTTCAGTTATTTTTGCTAAACAAAGTGTTGCTTGCTCTATTTTTAAGGGAAGGGATATTTTGTAAAATAGCTAAGATGACTAAAAGGATTAGGCATCAACTATTGGTTCAATTTTTTATTCTAATGATTCAAAAATTTCTAGCTGTGAAAAAAATTAGTAGCCCCATGTCAGGTTAATGTACCTTTGTGTGTATGTGGTTTTGGTTTATGTGGGTTTTCTGTTTTTGTTTTTGGTTGTTTTTTTTTTCTTTTTTCTTTTTTAGCATAAAGGGAAAATAGTGGGGGAAATACATGTTGTATTTTATCAAACCCCAAATATGAAAAATAGTTTAAGAGACTGCTAACACAGTTGCAGCTGGGTTCATTGAAGCCTAATTAAAATGCCAGTAACACATGATCCTGCCCAGAAGTGTGGACTATCACTGGGCAGAAACAATGGCTGTTCACTGTACAAAATTAATAACAGCAATAGAACCTTATCATAAATGTTTTGAGTGAAGCCCCCCCCCACCTTATTTCAAGGTTTACAAAAACCTATGATTTTCCAAGCAATGATAATGCCAGAGTAACCATGCTTAATTTCAGAATGAACAGCCATCAATTAACATATAGTTTAGACTGCTGGACTCCTCAATAGCTAGATTAAATCCATCATTCCTTGTTCTAATAATGCCCTAGAAGCCAGGGACACAAACTTCTAAAAGGGCTATGATCTATGATTTGAAGAAGGCTAATGTCTAGGAGGTATTTATTTATTAAATAAAAATAAAAATCTAGGACTTAAATGTTATGTTTTCTGATTCACAAAAAACTGATAGAGAGATGAATGACAAATTAACTCCACACAGAAAAATAACATGAATGCTGAATAAAAGCAGATATAGAAAGGAAGTTAGATATAAACCCATTTGCTTTGTGCTATAAGAAGATAGTTAAGAGAATAGAAAGGATGCTACCATTCAAAAGTATATAGTGCCCCGATGTATGTACTATTATACTAGTGGTAATTAAAATAGACTTTATCTGGGGCACCTGGGTTGCTCAGTTGGTTAAGTGTCCGACTTCAGCTCGGGTCATGATCTCTTAGTTCGTGAGTTTGAGCCCCACGTCAGGCTCTGTGCTGACAGCTCAGAGCCTGGATCCTGCTTTGGATTCTATGTCTCGCTCTCTCTCTGCTCCTCCCCTGCTCACGCTCTATCTCTCTCTCTCAAAAATAAATAAACATTAAAAAAATTTTTTTTAAAGAGACTTTATTTCTTCCCTAACAATGATAGTTAACACATAAATGTGCTGACTATATGCCACACAATATTTAAGCACTTTAAATACATTAATTCATTTAATCCTCAAACAACCCCATGAAGTAAATACCATTATTATCCCCATTCTACAGATGATGAGACTGAGAAGACAGTAACTCATCCAAGTTCATTCAGCTAATAAATGATGGAGCCATGATTTGAATCCAAGTAATCTAGCTTTAGAGACTGTTCTCAA
The DNA here is from genome assembly GCF_028018385.1 of Neofelis nebulosa. Taxonomy (NCBI): domain Eukaryota; kingdom Metazoa; phylum Chordata; class Mammalia; order Carnivora; family Felidae; genus Neofelis; species Neofelis nebulosa. The sequence goes on from NC_080787.1 coordinate 99,101,376, forward strand.
CTTCTATGTAATATTGCTTCCTTATAAAAATGGTTATATTAAAAGCAAAAAGCTATTATCACTGTAATCTAATTGTAATGTGTTTCTGTAATGTGAAACACTATAATGTGTTTCTCCTAGGGGTACAGGTAAACAATTCTGAAACTGCTTTATATTTATATCATGGTTGAATAAATTAAATGGACAGTGGGAGCCAGATTTCTTTATTAGAGAGGCAGTTACAGACAAGCAAGGAAAGAAGACTACAAGGACCCATGTAGTGCTGGATTATAGTCAGAAACACTAGTATAAACTCATGTTTAGCTTAATATATATATAGATGCATAGAAAAATCTGGCAAATGCCACCTTAACTAAGTGATAAAGGTTAATATCCGCAGTGGTATCATGTGGATATTGAGTACCTTGTCATAGGATATGACAAGAAGGACACTCCACCACTGTGGTATTCTTCCAAATACTCATGGAAAAACATCAGACAAACCTAGACTGAGGGATATTGTGAGGATACTCCAGTATCCTCAGTACTCCCTCACTAGTACTCCGCAAGACTGTCAAAGTCATGAAAAACCAGGAAAAACTGAGAAACTGCCACAGACCAGAGGACTGGAGAGACATGATGACTAAAAGCCATGTGGTACCCTGAATTGGATCCTGGAACAGAAAGAGGACATGAGTGGATAAAACTAGTGAAGGGCAAATAAAGTCTAGAGTTCAGTTAGTGGTAATGTACCAGTTCAGTTTCTTCATTTGGACAAATGTACCAGGGTAATGCAAAATATAACATTAGGAGAACTGGGTGATGGGCATATGGGAACTTACCATGCCATCTTTGCAACTTTTTTTGTAAACCTAAAATTATCTCAAAATAAAAACTCTATTTAAGCAATTATTATATCCTAAAATTATACCCTAAAATGGGCAATCTATGCAAAGTAAAACAACAACAACAACAACAACAACAACAACAACAACAACAACAACAACAGCAACCATGTATCATGCCAAGAAAAGGAAGCTACAAATGAGAACATAAATAATTTCACGTTAATATTAGTTTTCTGCTACTGAGAGCTACTGATAGGACTGTTATTCCTTCATTCTTCATGAGGCACTTTGAGGAAAACATGAAACCCAGCCAAATTCATTCATCCACAAATGCTTTCTGGGTACATACCATGTGCCAGACACTGTCCTAGGCACTAAGGATGCTCAGGTGAACAAGACCGATTTCCTGCCTCTAAAAACCTTCCAGTTTCATTGAGAGAGAAAAGCCAACACAAAAAATAAAACAACATGTTAAGTCCTGCCTCAGAGGTAATTTCAAGATGTAAGGGCATACCAGGGAGGAGCATCTGATCAATTCAATGCCAGGGCACCACATCCATGAATGAAAAATACATGAATGATCTACTGTGTCTTATGAATATCACAAGAACCCTGGTGACGGTCACATCCACCAACCTTCTTCTGACAGCATAGAGCACTTTTGGGAAATACAAGTTTAACCATGCCACTCTCTTCTTTCCTTCAAGGGTTTTCCATTACTCTTAAAATCAAGACAAAGCTCCTCACAATGTGTGATGGCTAATTTTATGTGTCAACCTGGCTAGGCTCTAGTACCCAGTAATTACCCACTAATCTAGGTTTTGCTGTGAAGACATTTTTAGATATGCTTAACACCTACAATCAGTCAACTCTGAGTAAAGGAGATTACCTCAATAATGTAGTGGGTCTCATCCAATCAGGTGAAGGCCTCAAGAGCAAAAACCAAAGGTTCCTAGAAAAGAAGAAATTTTTTCTCAGAAAGAAATTCTGCCTCAATATTACATCATCAACTCCTGCCTCGGTTTCTAGCCTGCCTGACTGCCAGTCTGTCTTATAAATTTCAGATATTCCAGCTTTCTAAATTGATATAGATTATCTCATTTATAGGATTATATTATACTTATTAGCTATAGGATATATATAGGACATACATTATATATAATAGGATATAGATTATCTATTATTTTAGCTCTGTTTATATACATAAATGATATATTTATCTCTTATTGGCTCTATTTCTCTGGAGAACCCTGACTGATACACCATGAACATGTTCTGCAGGCTTCATACAGTCTGGCTCCTACCCTCCTTATCAGCTACACCTTTCACCCAACTCCTCCTCACTGTCTCTTCCCCTCCCCCATCCTTTTCTCATCCTGAGTCCTTTCAACTCACTCTGTTCTCTCCTTCCACACACTGTTCTCTTTCCTTAGATCACTTTCCTTTCTTTTCCTGATTAACGCCAACTCATGTCTCAACTCTTAGCTCAACTGTTGCTTCCTCAGGGGACCTTCCCTGGCCTCCCAATGTCAAACCCATTTGGCATAAGCTTTTCCTGCATAGCTGGGTAAGTTGCAACTTCAGTCTTCCTTACATGGAAGCTCCATAAACTCAAGAACTATGACTGGTTTTGCTCACTTTTTATAATTATATTGCCTAGCATAGCGCTTGGGACATAAAAGGCTCTCAGTGTGTATTTGTTTAATGAATGTCAACATAGACGATATAATTGCAAAAAAACTGCCCCTCTTCATGGACACAGCCTCTGAAGTTCTTACAGGTAGAATCCAGTGGCCCAGTCCTCTTGACAACTCGTCAAGCTGAAACTCAAGGCCAAAAAAAAAGGGGAACTCAGGGAGGCAGTCAAAGCAGGCAGAAGGAGGGGGCTTTACTTGCGGGAGACAGAAATGTCTGTGCAGATGGGCTGGAGGTGGTCAGTGTGGCTGCAGCCTCACGTTGACACTGACTTCCCTAAAAATACCACCTGCCTCTTAACCCAAACCAGGGTTTATGTAATGACATTTCCCACTTATTACCAGCTGCCAAATGTTGAAACTCTCAGAAGTACCTTTTTTAAGTCTTAAAAGAAATACCAAAAATAAAAATATCAAATCTAACCTATTAAAGAGAAAATGAAAAGGATAAAGATTTATCTTTATTAAAAAAAAAAAAAAAAAAAAAAAAAAAAGCTCAAACCTGAAAAACACTGAGCCCTGGCTGAATTTTGGTTAACAGAAGCAAGTGATTATGTCTTTTTTGTTGTTGTTTTTAAAGATTTTAAACTAATCTCCACACCCAATATGGGGTTCAGACTCACAACCCCAAATGAGATCAAGGGTCACATGCTCTACTGACTGAGTCAGCCAGGCACCCCAATCATTACATTTCTTTAAGTTATTTTTACCCTGAGTTACCTGCACTGGACAAGCTGACAAAGTTCACAAAACACCAGACCCCCTGGGTCACATTTCCAAAGTTGGCAGCTACAAGTGATTCCTCAATACAATCTGTGACAACTTTAGAGCCTATCTTCAAATTCGTTGTTCTTCCCATTGATGGGTAAGGTCTATATGACCTGCTCTTGAATCTGGGCAGTCTGTGACTCACTTGTATCCAATAAAATGTGTTGGAAGTGCTGCTGTGTGACTTCTGGGGCTTGATTACAGATGACAAATGCAGTTCCATCTGGGTCACAGGGACAGTCATCATTGGAGCCCTGAGCCAATAGGTAAGAAGTGACACTACTCACATGCTGTGAAGAAGCCCAGCCACACAGGGAGGCTATGAAGGATGCTCTAGTTGGCAGTCCTAGTCTTCAAGTCCTCCTCACCCAGGTACTAAATACGCGAGTGAACGAGTTGTCAGACGATTCTAGTCCCCAGCTGTTGAGCCAACCCCAGACTTTGCGTTTTCCTAGCTCAGACATGGGGAAGGGGAAGCTTAAACAAGTCATTCCCATTGTGCCCTTTCCAAATTTCTGCCTCAAAAGCATACCAGGGGCTCCTGGGTGGCTCAGTCAGTTAAACGTCTGACTTCGATTCAAGTCACTATCTTACAGTTGGTGAGTTCAGGCTCCACATCAGGCTCTCTGCTGTTCAGCAAGGAACCTGCTTTGGATCCTCTGTCCACCCCCCCCCCCCCGCCCCTGCTCCTCCCCCACTCACAATCACATGCACACTCTCTCAAAAAATAAACATTTTTTTAAAAGCATACAAAAATAGTTATGGCTTTGTGCCCACTGTGTTTAGAGTGGTGTTGGTTTTGTTGCAATAGGAGCCAGAACAATATAAAAATGAAAAATCTGAGTTATTTCTTCGATGTAAAAATAAGTGTCCAACTTTTTTCCACAGAAGTCAACACCCATCAACAGCTTTTACCTTTGACAAATTCAAATGTAAACAAACAAATAAAAGATTGGATTCCAAACAGCTTTACCTAGTCAGAGAGGAAAGGATTATGTTTGAGAAAGGGACAGTTCAATCAGTGTTCAACGAATGAATAAAGGAATGGCTCAAAGAGCCATGACAATGTTTAGGTGAAGATACAGTAGAAGGCAAAGGATTGTTTTCCAGGATCAATGGTAACCTTAGCTTCCAGTTCAAAAAATTCAATCCTACAGAAATCTCTAGGGCTTATCCTTGTGTTCTTATTCCATCATATTTAATGCTAATTATCAACAACCAAATCACATGCAAAGGACATGTATATGTTACATACACAGATACAAAAGTGAGCTGAGTAACAAACACATTTGTGGCAGAAAGAATCAAAAGTATTTTGATAAGCTAGAATAATGAAGCAAGATAAAACACCAGTGGCTGGAGTAAGATTATTCCAGAGGGCAGTTGAAAATTATTCAAGGACTACAGAGTCTTCTGGGAGAGCTGGTGGATTCATCCTGGAGTTAATAGGAAACCACAGAATTCTTTAGAATAGAGAAGCATTGTGATTATAAGATTGAATACTGAAGAACAGAAGGAAGAAAGCCCATTTAATGCTTAGGAAATTTTCACAGTCCCAGAACAATGAAAATCTATGGGTCTGGGCCAGTCTGGCCATAGTGAGAGGAAAAGAAGCAGGAGGTGATTTGGTGGCCTGACCAGGAAGACCTGGGCAGCCTAAGGGGCATCAGGAGTAGAGGTGACGAAGAGCCAAAGAAGACCCAGAGGCCCTGAGTGAGAGGTCAGTAGAGCTCATGGCAACAGAAAAAAATGTAAGAGCAAGTATGCCTGGAGAAGACAAAGAAGAGCTCAGTAGGAATCTACAGACTCTGAACTAGCGCTAGTGAGACGATTAGGTCAAAAGAGCCAGTGGAGGGGCGTCTGGGTGGCTCAGTCAGTTAAGTGTTCGACTTCTGCTCAGGTCATGATCTCACAGTTCACGAGTTCGAGCCCCACGTCGGGGTCTGTGCCGACAGCTCAGAGCCTAGAGCCTGCTTCAGATTCTGTGTCTCCCTCTCTCTCTGCCCCTGCCCCACTTGTGCTCAGTCTGTCTCTCAAAAATAAATAAACATTAAAAAAAATTAAAGAAAAAAAAAGAGCCAGTAGAAAATTGGAGACCTTGCATCAAGGTTTAGAGGAGAAGATAGGCCTAGAGAATGGATCTGGGAATCATCAGCCTGGAGGTAATACCTAAACTCATGAATGAATTTCCATATTTTCGCCATGTTAGACTAGGTTAAATCTCTGGCCTTCATGCAATATCATAGCTCAAGATGAAATATTGTGACAATCTTTTTCATGTAGTGAGCTGCATAAGTAGGTCTAGTATACCACATCCATTTTATTGATAACAATTAAGTGACAAAATATGAATTGCCAAGCGTATCTATATTTGTATTGCCTCTCAATAGATTTTGAGCTATTCCTACCTCCTTCAACTGACAGTATGGGCTACAGAAATTAACAACCATTTTTAATGCTTTTAAAGAATATCTGGGTGGGCCACTCTCCCTATTGCTCCCCACTTGAATAAATTGTAAGAACACCAAGAGCTTTTGTGGAGCCAAAAGAACCAAAGAATGTGCAGCTGGAGGTATCAGCTGTGCATATCTAATTCTGGCCAAAGTAACTCCCCAGAGTGTCCAGCTGTAGAGACAGAAAGAAAAAGAGAAGAAAGAAAATAATTTAGTCAAGGAAGTCAACAGCGGCTAAAGGTTTGAATTGGCCACAGAGCACTATTACGGGCGGGTACCAGAAGACAGGCTGCTGCCACCACCACATTTGGGTAACTTAAACTGCAAAGTGCACATCTGTCTGTGACCATCTGTCTGAGAGCCTGCTGGGGGGCAGAGGCATGGTGAAATACAATGACCTTAAATGGGAATGAGATAAGATAAGGAGAGGAAAATATGTAAGGAATCTAATTGACTTTACTTAGAAAGAGACAGCAAGTTGAAAGAAAGTGTGGGATGGGGTCTCCTTAAATAAATTATGACTCAGCAAGTGCCATTTTATCTCTCTAAGAAAATAATTACAGGAAAGCAATGTTTCCTGAAAAGAGACTCTGTGAATGAGCCCATTTGGAAGAGTGACAGAGATTTCTGGCAGATGAAGGGTAGCCCTGCAGGACTTCCCCAGGGAGGACGCAGCCTGAGCTCAGTCAGGTACCGAGCTGAAGTATTATAATCATGCACTTGGAGAAAGCACTGGAACCTGCTTTCCTTGGCCTCCATGACATCTAGTATATTCCAAGAGCTATTTGTCCTCTGACATCTCCCAGCCACCCTTCTGTCACTTTCACAGGTTTCTCTTCCTCTGCCTGTTCTTCACACTGGAGATCCTCTGGGCTCTAAGCTCTCCTCTCTTCCCATTCACTGTCCTCAGAAGGTCTCATCTGCTCCTTGGCTTTAGGGTCATTCATGTGTTGATGACTCTCAAATATTTATTCTCATCTAGATCTCTGGTCTGAGCTTAGACCTGGACAGCAACTGCCCACTGGGTATCTCCTCCTGAGCACTGTACAAACTCAACTTGTCTAAGATTGAACTCATGGCTTTCTCCTAGAGATCTATGCCTCCTCTACTGTTTCCTATCAGTAAATTCCACCACCATTTACTCCTTATTAGGAGTCCTCATTTGAATGCTCTTTCCCTTGGTGCACACATCAACCATACCCCAGTGTCCCAAACTAATCCACCACTCTCCAACCCCATGTCCATTATCCTAAGGCCAAGGAACCACCATCTTTCATTTCATTATCACAACAGCCTTCTGACTTGTCTTCCCCTCTGTGATCTTCATTCTTCCTTACTTCATCTATCTACCCAGTCTATTCTCAAGCACTCAATCTGGAACAAATGCCTTCATCTCACTTCTTCAGCCTAAAATTCTTCCATGGGTTACTACTGCTCTGAGGATAAGGTCCAAATTCATTAATATGATTTGCATAATTGGCCCATCTCACGTTCTTACACCTCTCCTTTGCCTCCCTTTAAACTCTACTCTCCAGCCATGCTCAGTGTTTTCTAGTCCCTTGAACCCACCAAAATCCTCCCTCAACTACAGGCTTTTATATACATTGCCTGGCATTCTCCTTTTCTTTGCCAAAAATGGATATTCATCCTTCAGGTCCCAGCTGAAAAAGAACTTCCCCCAAGGGGCGCCTGGGTGACTCAGTTGGTTAAGCTTCTGACTCTTGATTTCAGCTCAGGTCATGATCTCACGGCTCCTAAGATCAAGTCCCAGTGTTGGGCTCTGTGCGGACATATTCTCTCCCTCTTCCTCTGCTCTTCCCCTGCTCTTTCTCTCTCTCTCAAAAAAATAAATAAACTTAAAACAAACAAACAAACAAACAAAAAACCCTTCCTCTGACAAGCCTTCTTTGAACAGTCTAGTCTGGGATAAATGGCCTGCAGTGAATTCCCAAACACCCTGTATTTTTCCCCATCAAACCACACTCTATTGTTAATGCCTATTTACATATCTTTATCTTCCAGTAGACCTTGAGGTCCATGAGGGCAGGAAGCATGTATGTTTTATGGGCAATCATATGCCCAGCATTTATGCCAGTATTATATGTTGAATGATTACTAGACTCTCTGATCAGCAGCAGAACTCTGCCAGGTCTAGGTCAAACAATGTCTCCTCAGAGAATCAGAAAGATTTCCAAAGTTCCTTTGTCTAAGATGAGCTACAGAATCTCCAGAAACAACCACTCCCTGACGTGTGGCCAACAGGAGTCTACTGAGAGACTCTCAGCTGCAACTCATTGCAAAGCTCTATGCCAAGCACATAATAATCTCTTCACTTCCAGCAAGGGACATAAATAAATGAAGAATCTTTCCTTTGGGATCAGAAGACTAGGGAGGCAGAATATAAAGCAGAAAAATCTGAAAGGCCTCGGAGTCTTCCTAGAGTAGTCTGTATTGTACTGTTTCCTAAATCAGTGGTTTCAAAACTTGAGACTATATCAGAATCACCTGGAGGACTTGTTAAAGCATAGATGTCTGGGCTCAACCCCCAGAGTTTCTGATTCAGTAGGTCTGGGATGGAGCCAGAAAATTTGCATTTCTAACAAGTTTCCAGGTGATACTGATGCTGGGGACTACAACCTTGAGAACCACTGCACTAAACATTTGAGTCACTCCTCTTAGTCATACAAACATAAGTAGGCCTCCACTGTGCTGGGGGAGGGGATCACCTTTCCTAAACCCCTGGAGAGGAAGATCTCACTGCTGGGCAGGAAGTGGGGAAGTTTGCACAGGAATTAAAGAGCCTCTGGGCAACAAGAAATCAGAAAAGCAAAACTCCAGTCCCTTCTGTATTGAGGTTGAAGGTTATTAGAACCACTCTGATAACTTAGGACCATTCAAATTACAATAATTCTTCAAGAAAAGGGCATCAGGAGCCTTATTGCAGTGGCACCTACCCAGCATTCATTCATTCTTCCGAAAACAGCTCATTTTCCTCTGGGGAACTACCATTCCCTCATTCTCGGCCCTTATGATTCACATAAGACAGACTTAACCCCCTGGGCACAGGGAAGAGCCTCAAACATAGGTCTGTGCAATAAGTGTGTGCCACACCCAGCCCACAATGATTGGTTCAGAGCTGGCATGACACAAGTTGGTCTAATGAGAGTCAGCCCTAGACAGCCATTGATACTGTTCAGACAGGGACCCTCTTTTTCCTCTGGAGTTTGCCAAACTAATAAGAGGGAAGTCTGAGGCTTCTGGTAGCCATTGCCACCAGAGGGAAGAGTGTGACAGAGAAGAACACCAATACTGAAGAAAATTCAGCCAAGAGATGAAAGAGACATACTCCTGACATCATCATCTGGATCTAGCAGGGCCTGACGTTAAAAAAAAAACCCTGAACTTGAGCTGAATTTCTGCCATGGAAAGTCTTGACTAATGGAATTCTACAGTAAACCCTTGCATTGCTCTGACCTAGGATGTTTAAGTAACCAACTGCTCTAGTGGTTTCTCTCAAGAAAGACAGAACTGCCAGGCCCACAGATTTACTAGGCCCCATGGGACTCCATGGAATAAATTTTTTTCCTAACAAATCAATTCTCTAGCATGGCACTTAGCCCCAACGCTGCTTCCTTGCCTTCCTTACTCTTCTCTATGAGGTCCCTGAGTAAAATAACTATGCACTCTGTAACAGGTTTTTTTGGTTGTCATGCAAGGTGGCTGGCTCACAGGTACTCAATTAAATGGTTGCAAAGAGCCTTCAAAAGAAAAATAACACATTTGGGTCTGATTAGTCTGCCTCCAAAAGGAATGGAAAAAAAAAAAAAAAAAGAGAGAGAGAGAGGGGTCAAGGGGAACAAGGCACACTGGAAGTAATACTAAACTAAAACAGGTAGTAACTTGCAAAGATGAGCTTCCAAAGTCAGCTAAACCTTCACTCTAGAATATTTCTAACTAAATCCCAACTCCCACTAGAAGCTTCACCATTTTTTTTTCTTTTTCAAAAGCCATTGCGGAGGAGGGGGTGCCAGAGAATGACAGCTAAGATGGTGACTCCCACATAAGTCAGCTTCCTCTTCCCAAATCAGTTTCCAGAAACTCTGCCACATCATACGAGGAGAACCCCCCCACCCCCCACCTCCCAGCTTCTAGCTCAAAGGAAAGTCTCAGAGTCTTGGACAAAAATGACAGCAGCCCTCCTTTGGTGGCTTCCAACGATAAATAGCTTCCTGCCCTCACGAACTCTGAACTCATGGAAAAGAATTACTACCTAGAAAAGAGAAGCCAGGAAAGGTTTATAAGTATACCTGGCACAGGGTCTGTCCCTCACATCTTCATAGTGACATGTGCCTGTTGCCTCCTGAGGAGTCTATCAGAGCCACTGAGCACAGCTGTGGTCACGGACTCTTCGAAAATGGGGCCAAGAAGTGGCCCATCTTTCTGACATCAAGAGACCTGCCGTGGAAGAAAAACAGAAACAGCACAGATGCCTTTTCAAATCCTTGGGGATGTCCTGAGATTAGCAGCTTTCCTCTGTGTCGGCCTCAAAGACTTCCTTCACAATTGTTCATAAGCTAGCTCAAGGGATAGGCAGTGAAGTTCACTAAAACAAAAACATAACTCAAACATTCCAAACAGCTGGTGGAAATTGTGACTGTTTTAGAGGAGCTGACTTATCTAGCTGAGTCAAAACAAGTGTGAGCGCTTCAAACAGGCACGAGATCAGAAACAAAATTAGGTGTTTATTGAGTGCTGTCCCTCTTGATTTTTTTTCTCCCTTGCCGGACATGAATCTCCTTCCTTAGCTTCATTCTGACAAGGAATAAAATCCTTCATGATCGAAGAATGGACATTTGGGGAAATTCAATTTAAAATAAGGTTTTTAATTATAAAAGTAGTTTATGTTACAGAAAATTTAGGGGAAACGCAACTATAAATAAAATAAAAATCACCTGTAATCCCATTGCAACTGTTTTCATTTTGTTCTTTTGACTTACACACATAGCACACAATTTTCAATCTATGTATATTTACTAAATGACTCATTTTAATTCTGATTTTTCACCTCATACATTATGACCACTTCCCCAGGTCATTGATCTATTCCTCCACAACATTTTTCTGTCTGCAAATGAACACTGTCAGTTATGTAGCTAATGCCAATTGTGAACACTTAGGATACTTCTAAGTGTAAAACTGTAAACACTGTTGTGAAGAATATCCTTTTGCTAATCTTCGCACAGGTACATAGTTAGGAAATTTACTTTCTCTTTTAGGGCACTAAAATTCAGGAAATAACATGGCTGGTAATTAGCACTGAAGGAGTATAGCCCCTTTCTCCCTGAGACTTTCTGCCAATTGTCTCCCTTTCCATATTTTCAGACCAGTTGGACAGCTACTGTTAGAACGTCAAGGCCTTCCTAGTTTCATTGAAGTCTTGCTTTTGGTCAAGTTAATAGTCTCTTCAGTTTGCAATGCACAAACATTGAAATAACTTTTTTAAACTTACGGCAAGAAATAAAAGCAAATAAAATAAATATTAGGAGAGATCACTAACTCTGTTAGGAAAAATAAAATACAGAATTACATCAAAAACAGGTATCAGGCTAATTACACTGGGCAACTCAACTTTATCTTCCAGAAAACTCTCAAATTTAGATAATTTATAGCAGGTTTTTACAACCACAGGAAACTAGCTAAAATTTTCCACTTTCTTATTTTTCTTATTTTCTAAATCAAAAAGTGAAATGAAACATTCCAAAGCAGAAGACTCTTAAATGGCATTATTACCTCTCATTCTAGATTTACTGCCCACATTGAACAACAATGGCTTCTGTATTGGCACAAACCATCCAGCCACTCACCATCGGGGGATGAATCACTCCCCATGAAAAATCATTCCAGAATTGGGATAACAGAGAAGTTTACCTCCTGCCAAAATTTCAATAAATGCTGGTAAATTTGGGGGAAATCATGATCATGAAACCCTGCAATGGTTTCAGAGAGTCTCTTAGTAGTTCCTGCCCTCTCCACTCTCTAAAACAGTGTAAGCTACTTCATGCACACACACATACACACAAACAGCCCCTGCCAGTTTCCCTTAAAAGTCTCGTTCTCTTCATCACCACTGAGTGGAATTAAAAACAGTTGGTCAAGCTCCACTAATCGACAGCTGCTTGCAATTAGATGAAGCATTTAGAGCCATTCTCTTAACTACCTTCCCAACTGCCTAACCATTCAGCATGAGCAATACACCGTGACAATTTGCCAGAATGTTTAACTTATCTCCATCTCTAGTGGTTTCTATACCCTCCTTATTTTCTTCAGTCTTCCCACACACTGTCTGACTCCTCCAGTTCCTCTTGTTAAATTAGGGGTATACAGAGAAGGGATTAGTTGAAACCAGGTCGAGCTGCTTTGTGCTAAGATGGAAAATTCTACCCAGGCAACTATTAGAGGGCAGAGTAGCTCTTGATGTTTCTAAAAGAGAAGGGGGCGGGGGTGGGGGATGCCTTTTTTCTTTTCTTTTCTCTTCCTTTATTTTTTTTTTAAACACTGAACTAGAAAGTTCACTGTAATTTTTCTCCTTCAGGGTGATAAGGAAAAACAAGTTACTGGACTTTTATAAACTCTTTCCAATTCTCATAACTTATAAGCATTAACTTTAGAATAGAGACAAAACATACAGATCACTTTATTCGATTTTGTTCTTTATAAACTAGGCATCCAGAGCATAGATGCTTTTTCCAACGTCACAGAAAAAAAGTGGCAGAGCGTGGACTGAATCCAACTCTCCCGATTCTTGGTCCAGATGGATTTCTGCCACTCGAACTCCCTTCTCTAAAGAGAAAATCTTCCCATCTCTAGAAGAAACCAGAGGTCAGGACTTGTCCTATTCAAAGGGGTAAAACTACAGTCCTCCTTAGCTTCTCTAGCCAGAAACCTATCTTAGAGCATAAAGTGGAAAAGAGAAACAGACATGATACGGTTTCTCTTGCAATTATTTTTCTCACTACACCGTGCACACACACACACACACACACACACACACACACAGGAAAAAGACCATCCACAAACTTAACCATATTTAATGTTTGTTCTCCATCTCAACCTCCCTGAGGTTCATCCCCATCCTACACTCATTTGACCAATTTTGTGGTAGAAGGTAGGAAGGGGAGAGAAAAGAAATAGGAGATATGGGGGCAGGGCATCAGTAGAAGGGAGCAGCTATACCCACTCAAAATTCAAGGAACTAGAATGAGAGCTAAGACAAGAATAGGAGCCCTCACACCTTGTACCTCATGCTCACAGCCCTGCTTTTCCTTTCTCCACTCTTCCTGAGGCTAATCCAATCATCTCCAGAAACCTTCTCACAATCTCAGACCTCCAGTCCAGTCTTTCAGTCTTGAAGCCTTTTCTCTGCATGTGCAGGCACACTAGAACGTCAATCTGCTTTCTCCTTAAACTCCCATTTCCTTTATACTTACAATAGAAAGTTATCCCATTCCTGCTTCAAAGTCTTTTTGTTGATCATTTCATTATGCTTCTCTATACAATGTTCCTATAATATGTTCCTGCTATATATATATGTACATAGATAATATGTCCCAGCTCCATTTAGATAGAGAGATATAGATTATAGATAGAGATAGAAATGTTTACAACTTTCCTATGGCCATGATGTTCTGTTAAAATATGTATATAATATATAAATATTTATATATTATAAATAATTATAATTAATTAATATAATTAATTAATATATATTAAAATATATACAATATATAAATGTATATATACACTTATTACAAATGTAAGTTGGTCAATATATATAATATATATTATATGGCTCTTTCCCATCTTGCAAGATGGCAGGTGAAAAGGCTGAGAAACCAGATATGAAGGAGAAGAAACCTGAAGCCAAGAAGGCTGAAGCAAAGTTAAAAAGTGTAACTTCAAGGACAAAACACTCAACAGGGTAAGCCTCAGTGCAACCAAAATCCCATCCTCGTCAAAGGAATTGGCAAATATTCCTGATCTGCTATGTATAAGAGGAAATAGCTAAATTCAGGATTGAAAAAAAAAGGAGAATGTTCTTGCTACTGTCACAAAACCAGGTGGTGATAACAAGAATGGTGGTACCAACTAGTTAAACTTCACAAAGTGCCCAGACACAATCCTACTGAAGATGTTCCTCAAAAGCTGTTGAGCCACAGCAAAAACCCCTCAGACAGCAGGTGAAAAAACTGAGCTACAGTTTTTTACTGTACTCCCGGGACCATTCTGATCATCCTCTCTCAGTACCACAGAAGTAAGAGGGTGATTTTCTCAAGGCATCTGAGCAGGGGCTTGCCACTTGTGACTGGACCTTTGATCCCAAATCCAGTTCTCTACATAGAACACAAAAGAAATTTGTCATCACCACCCCCACCAAAACTGATGTCAGTGGTGTGAAATCCCAAAACATCTCACTGATGACTTCTTGAAGTCAGCATCTCAGTGAGCCCAGACACCAGGAAGATGAAATCTTTGACAGAGAAAGACAAGCTCATAGAGCAAAGTGATTCAGCGGTGGACACCCAAATTCTGCCAAAAATCAAAGCTGTTCCTCAACTCCAGGGCTACCTCCATTCTGTGTTTTCTCTCACAAATGTAGTTTATCTTCATGGTGTTCTAAATCACTTCCAAAGAATCTATAACTGATTCTTATCAGCATAAATAACTGATACATTTTTCAAATTATTCTGGTTGGTGTTAGTATAAGACTTATTTCAAATGTAAGCTGGTCAACATGACAATAAGTATATATAAATCTTAGAGATAATTATTAAATATGTAGATACATCGTATTGGAAATGAATCTCTTAATGAATTCAATGACACTGGGTTTTATCCCACTTCAGGTATCTATGATTTGTTGTTACTTAATGCTACACTGTAGCAGTTTTCAGAATCCCTTCTTTTCCCAATTTTTCATTTCCAGAGAGGTCAACACTAAAAAAGTGCTTGTTTCATCTACCTAAATATATAGAGGAAATAAAAGATTTCTTACAGTGTTGACCCTAAGTACAGGGTGTCCTTCCTAGTTACATATCAAAACGACAAAGTGGTCCATCATCAAAAATCATTTTTAAAGCCCTAACTGCTGACTGGATATTTAGAGCCTCCTTCAATTTTGTGGAAAACCAAGAACTGGAGACCAATTGCCTTGAGAATAGATTTGGGGTTTACTTCCATGATAAGAGTTACTCATTTTTTCCACACCATCGTCAAGCTTTTGAGTTATTCCTTATTTCACCTCCCACATGATTTTACACTCTAGGACAAGGCACCCTAGCAAGATCCACTAGGAAATAAATATGACTTTATTCAGAAAGAGATAGGAAAGGTAAATGAGGCCTTTGGGTAGATCTATTTTAGGAGAGCATTTAAAGATGATTCTCTTAGAACTATATGTGCCTGCACACCCTTAGAATTTCTTCACGCACCCCAGGAATATGCATATCCCAATGTGAATGCCACTAGGCTAAAGACCCTGTATGATTTAGCCCCCACCTGCTTTCCAATCTCCTTTCAAACCCTTCTTTCCTCCATGTTTTCAGTTCCTCTGGGTCCTTGAGCACATAGGTCCTGCTGCCTAAACATCACTATCTCAGAGACACCTTCTCTGACCATCCAACACAAAATAGGTTTCCAGGGCATTCTCTCTTGAAGTTCTCCAACTTCTTCTCCTTCCTAACACTTATCACAACTTGCCATCATGCATTCATTGGTATTTATTTTAGTGTCTAATGTGGTCCCCTACCAGCACCTTTAGCATCAATTAAGAACTTGTTAGAAAAGCAAATTCCCAGGCCCTACCCCACACCTGCTCAACAGATCTCTGAATGAAGGTCTAAAGCAATCTGTGTTTTATTAAGCCTTCTAGGTGTTTCTGATGCCACGATCATCTGAAAACCTGTACTGACTCATATTCTCCATGAAAGTAAAGACTGTGTCGGCTTTTTTCAACACTTTACCTCAGGACTTCACCTAGTGGCCAGCATATAAGAGATGCTCCATAGATATAGGTTGTTGACTAAGACAAAAGTTTGCCCATAGTAAGAAATACATTTATATAGTGACCCATTATATATATGGGAATTGATACATATATAATAAAAGTTTCACAAAATAATATCCTTACTACATACCATACACTGCAAACATTCCCCATCTTATTCTATTTGTTCTATTTCTTTCCTTTTCTTTTTGCCTTTCTTTTTCTTTCTTTCTTCCTTTTTTCTTTCTTTCCTTTTCTTCTTTTTTTTTTCTGCTGATAAGAGGACCACTAAATTTATTTCACACTGCACTGATGAGTTTTATGTGCAGTATGAAAAACCCTAGTCATTGAGGCTATGCTAAAGATATTCATTCCCATGCATGGCGGGAATTCTGTTATTCTTGTAATCTGGAATCCTCTTACCCACCACATATCCTCATACCCAAATCCTACTGATTCTTTAAAGCCCACCTCTCATAGTAGATTTTTCTGTTATGAAAGTAATGTTTCCCTCTTCTGAATTCCCACATTTTCTCTGTACCTACCTTATAATTTGTCTTGCTTTCTCTCTCTTTTTTTAATGTTTTTTTTTAATTTTTATTTTTAAGACAGAGAGAGACAGAGCTTGAGTGGGGAAGGGGCAGAGAGAGAGGGGGGGAGACACAGAATCCAAAGCAGGCTCCAAGCTCTGAGCTGTTAGCACAGAGCCCTACGAGGGGCTCGAACTCATGGACCACAAGATCATGACCTGAGCCAAAGTGGGATGCTTAACCAACTGAGCCACCCAGGTGCCCCTTGCTTTCTTTTTTTAATAATAGTGTTTATTAACTTTTCCTATTAAACTTAATCCTTGATAGCAGAATTCATATCCGATTCATCTTTGTACCCTTCACAGCATTCCGTGTATAAGCAAATAATGTTTCCTAAGTAAATTAAATATTCAAGGAGGGAGCTGTTAGTTTCATTTACAGTTCTGTGGAAAAATATTTGAAAGGGAAGTAGGGTTTCAATGGGGGGCTGAGAGAGGGAGGGCATGTGAGGAATAGGGAACTGTGTGGACAGTGCCCAAAACAGAAAAGCACAGGGACCATTCAGGCAATGGTATATGTGTAGTAGAGAAAAGGCTTGAAAGGCAGATGGGGTCAGAGGGCAGAGCACCTAAGACTTTATTCTTCAAGTAAAGGGGAAGTATCACAGGTCTATGGCTGCTTTTCTGTTTTCAAAAATAATGATGAAAGAAAGATGAAAAAAAGCAAGATGAAAGAAATATAATAGTTAGGTGGCCATGAAAACGCACACTCAGATCTCTTGCAGCAGGCAGCATATTCACTGACCACTCAAGCCACTGCTCCTGTGGATCCACCACCATGTTCGGGCTGGGGACACACTTTTTTGGCTGCCCCCAACCAATGACTGGGGGTACATGCACTGACCTGCTCCTATGGAACGACTGGACTCCTCCAATTTTGGCTCAAGGACTCCCAGTTCACCTGGCCACAATTTTATTAGAATTGCAGTGCAGTCTGAGCTTTCATATGCAACTCTCCTCCTTTCCTCCAGTCAGATCTGTAATGTAGTGTGAAGGTTCCCCTGACACTCCTGCCTCATCACCTTAACCCTTCCCAGGCATTTCCCTTAAAAAATCTCTCATACTTCTAAACTTGTCTTGGCATCTGCTTCTCTGGGGATGTGAACCAACTGCAGAGAAGGAGATAAGACCCAGAAAGGAGGTAAGGGCAAAGAGGTGAATAAAATGACCATGTATTAAAATACACAGATGCCTGAAAACATACACATGCATTTATTCATGTATCCATATGGATGTTGGATAAGGCACTCCAACTTACTAAAGTTATCAAAACCGAAGGAAGGAAGAGTTCACTTAGGAAGCCAGTATGTAGGAAGGAATACAGATCATTCATCAAACTGCTTTTCTCAGTAGGCATAAATCCAACTAAGGTCAGATAACACAAGGCAATCTTTTTCAAAACGTGAGATGCCGGGCTGACCAGAACACTCTCTCCATATCACGTGCCCCCCGAGAAGCTTGGACCACAAAATACAAGCAGATGTCAACACTTTCACCTTCCACTTTCTAAATATCGCTGATTGGGCCAAGTTTCATTTCACTTATTGGGCCACTTTCCATGTTGAGGGAGAAGGTTGAGGAAGGGCGGAAGAAAGTGTTAGGATTCAAGTTTCATATCTGCTAAAGTAAACTGATGTTGCTTACTGCTAGGTTTCAAGAGAAAAGCTTCCCCAAATCAGCCAACAGTTGCTCAAAGGAACATACAGACTAGGGGTAGGCAAATATTTCATGTAAAGGGTCAGATAGTAATTATTTTCACCTTTATGGGTCATACAGTTCTGCCACAACTGCTCGATTCTGCTGTTACAGTACAGAAGCAGCCATCAACAATAAAGAAATCAATGTGTGACTGCATTCCAATAAAATCTTATTTACGAATACAGACAGTGGGCCAGATTTGGCCCCTGCACCATCATTTTGCAACCCCTGATATAGAGCCCTAAGAATTTTCCCCCAAATTCTCTCTTCTGGTTTTGATGTGGATGCTCGACCTGCTTTCTAATCTCTTATCTACTTAATACAAAAATGTACAACTAAAGCCTAGTTGAAAATAATTTACATTGAACACCATTGTTGGGGCACCTGGGTGGCTCAGCTGGTTAAGCGTCTCACTTCAGTTCAGGTCATGATCTCACGGTTGAGTTCGAGCCCCACGTCGGGCTCTGTGCTGACAGCTCAGAGCCTGGAGCCTGCTTCAGATTCTGTCTTCATCTTTCTGCCCCTCCCCTGCTCACACGCTGTCTCTCTCTCAAATATAAATAAACATTGAAAAATAAATAAAAAATAAAACACCATTGTTAACAGGGGAAATAGCCGTGAAACTAGCTCTGGCCCTGAGAAAAGAAGCTAAAATAGTCATCAGACTTCAATCTGAAATTACTTTCGTCTGCTAGACCAGCAATTCTCAACATGTGGTCCTTGGACCAGCACATCAGCCGCACCAGGGAAACTGCTGGAAATAAATACTTGTTAGCCCTGTCCCAGACCTACTGAATCAGAATATGTAGGAATGGGGCCCAGTGTTTTGACAAGCCCTCCAAGTGATTCCAATGCAAGGTTAAGTTTGAGAACCACTAAGCTAGGCTATGTCTGAAGTTGCTAATGCCTCAAAGTCTCCAGCAACAAAGTAAATGCTGGAGTCTTGTTATTTTCCCCTATCACTAAGGTCTCAAAAAGATTGCCAAGACTGGGCTGATACACACTTAAGGTGGTTCACTTACCTGAAGACTATTAACGTTTAAGTCAAAATACATGTTCTCTTTTTTCTTTGAATTTGTATCATCTGCATTTAGAAGAAAAGATTATTTTGTTCTAAATCAAATATATATTTATAAATATTTTCTTCAGCTTTACTTGTAGAATTATGAATGGAGTCCTTAGGACTAGAAATAAGATATGTAACTTGTAATGGGGGTCAGAACCCAACTGGGCCAGAGCCAGGATTTGTATATCACTGCTGTGTGGCACTAGGCAATACCCAAACCCCACCCAAGCCTCTATCTGCATCCCTGATTTGCATGGGGACCAAGGAAAACCCTGGGGAAAATCTCAAACTGTATCTATGGCTAGGATGCAGATATTTGAGACACATCTGGGAGACTTGAAAGGATGCGGGGAGATGGAAATGAAGAATGAGAGGGGAACAGAGCCAGATTTCAAGTCTCCCTCTCCTGCGCACACACACGCACACCAAAATAAAATGTACCAGAAAGAAAAGTTATCTAACAAACCAGACTTGACCAGCTACAATGTCCTTTGGAGCCTGAGCACCTGAGCAGAGTCAGGTTCTGGGTATAGAATAGCAGCTGGCATAAGTCTGAGCCATTTCCCTCCAGCTCTCTTAACAGGCACATGAGCACCTTGGGGATACACAGTGGCTGGATCACTGGGTTTATACTTGGAAAAAGTAGGCTCACTAAGTTCAGTAATGTTCCATGGGTCCAAGCCTCTTTCCTGAGTCATCCTTCCCGCTTTGCTAAGAGATTGTTAAACTTTTGAAAAAGAAGAATAAAGGTCACCAGCTCTGGAGTCAGATGGGGAACTGGCAGCACAGCACAGGCCAGGAGTTTTATACTCAGGAGCACCACATGTACTTGTATTAGGCACCTTTTGGAGATTTCCTCAACACTTGGGGAAATCCATGCAAAGTCCTGGTGTTCCCATGTGAGCCCGCTGGAGTCAGGATACAGCAAGATTCTGGTAACTGTGTTAATGTAATTTTACCATATCCCTAAGGTGATGTTGGGGGATGTGTCTGATACCCCTGGTGCTATCAGATTCTCTCTGCCTCACCTTTTATTTGTTCCCAGAAGCTGTATCTCCTCAAGCAAGCCTCTTGCCTCCTACCTCATGGCTTCTCCGTTGAGACTGGGGAGAGGGGCAGTTATACCCATGGAGTAGAACTTTGACTAATGCAGATAAGAAGTGATTAATGAAGGCTTCCATTTTCTTCCCACCATGGCCAATGAATGGAAAATTCTGAAACCCATTTCATTCAGCTCTTCAGAGGGACCTCGGGGATCAAGGAAACAGTTGCCCACAGTTGTGGTTGACTCAGTATTGCATACTGTCTTCGGATGTCTCTCCTTCCCTGCTTTGCAACCCTATGTGTCACGAGTAACTCCTGGATATCACTCTCCCATGAATACTTGCACTTAAAACTTTGGTTCAGGTTCTGCTTTCTGAGGAGTCCAGGTCAAGACAGGAGTGTTTAGGTTTCACATGACTTAGAAGCAATAAATCATCTGTGGTCAATATAGGACTTGCACATCTTTCAAGACAAGCAAATGGTACTCTTTTCTATTTTATATGATTTATATACAGTGTAATAGTTCTACTACATGACTCCAGCAAAGATGTAATAATCTTCATCATTTCCTTCAATTCCTAACCTTGCCCTTCAACATACAAATAACTCTAGATTTTCTAAGAATTTATTAAACAATACTCTACAGATCCAAAACACTAATATCAAACAAGTTGTGAAATAGACTCAAGACAGATGATGAGAGATAATACAAGCAGAAAGAAGACACAGAACTACAGTGTATATCAACAAAGAGAATGAACAACTGAAGACTTCCCTTCTATAGCTATAATGATAAATCATCATTCTCTAAAACCTGGGAGTGGGGGAAAGGGAATGTCTTAACTTGTATTTAATTTCCCATCCTCTTCTGTCCCTTCTCCCATCACCCCCTTCCTCCCACTAAGGATTTTTGCTTTTCTGAACTGGTGGTTGCTGCTTTTTTCTGTTCGTGTTTGAGGCTTTAGTATAAAATTCCAAAGATCCTTTAGATGTTAGGTAAAATTCAAGAAGAATACTTTTATTAAGGGAAAGAAAATAAGACAAATTCATGTAAGATTTTCCAAACAATCTATAAACTAAAACACTTTAATTCTTAATGCCAAAAAACACAAATTCTTTAAGTATAAAAGGTTGAAGATAGGGAAAAATACCCATTTCAGATACCCTTTAATCTTCCACTCCAAAAGAGAAAAGGACGGTGGTATGGATTTTTTTATTCATGGTAGCCATTTTAATTTCTTGGACATAAACATAAAAATGAGCTTTCCTCTTTGTTACACATGGCACATGGGCCACTTTTCAGATCTCCTCAAACATCTCTAATCATGCTGGCCACTCTGTATCATCTACGTTTACCACTCTGCACAATACCTCCCAGGTGTGAATCATTTTTGATTCCAGAAAATAAAGCTTCTTCTTCAAAAACAAAGCCTTTAAATGCTATTTAAAGGACTCCTCAGGACTTTTGTTATCATTAGACCAATTTCTCAACCCACGGGCTTCTCAGAAATTGTGTTCCTAAGGGTCATGTAGGCTGGTCATCTAGTCCTTTGGTCTTGAACCACCCTGTTTTGATGATATTATGTTTTGATCAAAGTGATATGATCATCCTATAAACAATATTTCAACATTACTTCAATATGGGGATCAATTAATTTACTGGGCAAGCAGTTTTATTTAACTCAAGTTACATGAAAATGTATTCAGATGCAACTTGTGTGCCCTTACAAATGTCTCTAATAGTAATCCAAGACCCACACAACTATGCTAGGGCAAGAAACCTCAGCTCATTTGATTTTTTTTTCCAACAAAATGAAATGGCTAAAATAAATAAACCACCTAAAGGGATATATAATACTATATATTTCTCAGCCTCTCAAATGTGGCTATATTCTGACTAATAAACTGTAAGCATTATAAATGTATCAATTGTTCCCAAGTTCATCTATAATATGATCCCTATAATATTCCTTCCGTTTTTTTTTTTTTGTTTCTGGAGCCAAACAAGTTGATTATACAATTATTGGTTCCTCTGGGATAAGTCCTTAGAAGAGACCTTTGTCCCCTTCCTCCTTCCTACTGTTATGCAAAGGACCAGAGCTCTAGCAGTATCAGGCCATGAGAGATCTTGCAGATGAATGTCAAATGCTAGGATGGTAGTCCAGAAAGATAGAAAGAGTTTAAGCCACAGATGGTATAAACAACATTGAACTCCTACCTTCAGCCTCCATTTACCACAGAAAATAAATGCTTTTTAAACACATTAAGCTACTCTGGTTTTTTGTTAACTTTAGCTGAACCTAGTCCTAACGGATGCAATCAACCACTGGCCAAGTGGCCAGATGGTATTACCCATGATTCAAAATGAGCGCATCTCTTCTGATATCTGCAACTCACTTTGAAATGCATATCCCTCAAAATAAAAATAATATAGAATGACAAGTGGATAGAGAAATGGATAGAGGTGGATAGGTATATGATAAAATAAATACAACAAAACACTAACTGTAAAATATACATGGTGGGTCTATGAACACTCATATATAATTCCTTCAATATTTCTTAATAAGATATTAAAAATCCTACGGACAAACCATCATTACCATTTATTATGTTTGTAAAAGATGATTCTAGTAATGAGTTTTGTAGCTTCTTTTCTCTCACTAAAAGGGTCACTTCTTTTCCTGTTCTATAAACACTATTGTGCGCTTAAAGTCTTAAAAAATAGAACTGGAAGTACTGCCAATGAGACAAACTGGGTGCAAGTAAAAATTTTAAAGGCTTGTATAAACAGAAATCCATCTGGAAAGATGTTTTCTCCATCAGCACAGTAAAAGCTAGAATAGAATTTCCTGATATAGATGTACTGTTTGACTCTTTGCAAATCCCACTGGGTATAAGAGAGAGGCATCTTGCTCTTTAATTTAAAAGTAGCTTTTACCCGCAAAATGAGGCTAGGAATTGTTAGAATTTCAACTAAGCTGAGCTCAGCACTAAGCATCGTTTTCTTCCCCTGTTAAGATTCCCTTCTCCTTCCTTATCAATACGGGGACACTTTTAAGGAGATAAAATTTCTGTTTGGTCTTCTGATAAACTTGAAGTATTTCTATTGAGATACTGAGTAACTATTGCGGTGTTGGGTCTTTTCCCATGGGTCTGCATTCCAAGCAAAACAGAATTGGAAATGACTGCTAAACAATTACTGTCAAGAATGCTAAACTTTGCAGAAGCCTTGTCTGCAAACTGCCAATACAGAAGAAAAAGTCTTTTCTTATTTTCTGAGATGCAATAAGAATGTAAATTGGCATTTCTAAAAACAATGTCAAAACACTGATTTGAACTACTGTGTCTCCTTTTTTAAAGCATCATTGAGAATCAAATGCCTTCACAAAATTGTGCAAATTTAATTCTGAAGAATTTAACTCTGAATTCATCCATCAAGATCTATTTATTATATTTATTGAAGGGCTGGAGGAGCAGACTCTGAGCCAACTGAAGAACATGGATGCACATTATGATCCAGTAGAGTCAATTTCTTATAACTTACTGAAAAGTTCTGCTTCTGAGTCAACATTTTCCAAATTTGAGCTCATCTCAGAAAGAATGTTCTTACAAAGCTTGGAGAAAACATCTTCAGCTGTGTTTAAATTACTCAAGGATAAAAAACAGATGAAAAAAGAATACAATTTACATATATATTGAATTTAGGTAGAAAATCACCCACTATATATGGAGTTCTATAGCATTGTCTTCTGGCAGAGAAGTAAAGAATGGAGAAGACTAAACATTATAGACATCGTTAGCATCAGACAAAATGTTAAGCACTTTACATGCATTATCATCACTCACGATCCTCACAGAAGCCTGTCTTAGGGATTATCATTTTCCTCCTTTTATAAATGAAGAAACAGAGGCTTAAAGATGTTTGCCCAAGAAATGTTTGTCACTTGCCAGTAGTGGTACGGCCAACACTGGGACCCAAGTCTGCCTGGCACCAGAGTCTGGTCTTTTAACCACCATCCGATACTATTCTGATCTTTGAGAGCCAACTGCCACACAGAACACTCAGTAAGAAAACAAGAGAGAGGAGGAGGAACAAAGGACAGAAGGAGAGATGAAGAAAGAGAAAGACTTGTCTAACATAAAGGTTGGAAATATTGTAAAAGAAGCATACGGAGGTTACAGATATGAAGCACTGCACATCAAATCTGGATTACTTCTTTGTTTCTTGCTTACTTTTTTCATCCCTTTTCTTCTATGTTTTATTTTGTCTGGTAAATTAAAAAAAAAAAAGAGGAGCAAGTACTTACTTCTTAACTGTAATTGATTAGTTTCAATTAATTAATTAATGTAATGGTATCATCTCTTCCACTTTTTCCAAACACTTATTGAACATCTACTGTGTGACAAACTGTCATTCATAGTCTATCTCTACTATAGAATAAATCCAACTTGATTCATTTTGATTAAGTGGAAAAAATATTTTTACTACTAACACAGACTAAGACAATGAGGCACTAAGCTAAAAGGTAACAGAAGAACTGTCAAAATATTAAGAATGTTGACGTTAAAGAATCAGCTGAAGCCTCATGTTAATGAACGAGATCAGATGTTCAGCTTAAGTTACAACTCCATTCTTCCTGACTTTTACCATGTAAGATACATAACAACCACCACCACTGATATGAAGGCTCCAGAAAGAAGTTGTTGTCACTCAAAAAGAGCCTTTTGTGGGAGGGAAAACAGGAAAAGAGAGTGGGCAGGAGCCAGAGAACCATGGAGGGTTGATGTGAAGAACTGAGAAGACCCCATTTTCACTTTGTTTATATCCTGTCGGCTCTGTGAGTCATGAGACAGGGTCAAAACCTCGTCTATGTTGCTCACCAATGTACTTTGTACTCCACCAGGAACATAATAGGCACTAAATAAAAAATTGGTTGAATAGATAAATTAATGAATAAGCCAGAAAGTGACAAAGAAAAAGTGACATTATTGTCTCTGTTATTTGACACAAAAGGAGTCCATCCAGAAAATGTTGAGGTCTCTATATCCAATTTATGCACCTCCAGAAATCTCTGACAGCCTAGAAATTCTACCATGAATCTACATCTCACAGTAACCACAATAACAACCACAGTAGTCTGTAATTTTAATATAAGATACAATCATAGATAAGAGATGTAACAAAGGCAGCACATGGAGAGAATTACTCACTTCCTTACTTCTAAACCTGCTTAGTTTCATAAAGAGATTCAGTCATCCTCAAGATTTGTCACACTCATGAGGGAACCCTCCTCTTAGAATGATCACCTTGTCGGTTTCTGTCAAATGACCCCCCTGACCACTGTCTTCCAAGCATCCTGAATCAAGAGATGATTGTGAAATGTGGGGAAATCTTGTTTGGCTCAAAGTATAAGTCCCCAAAACACTAACCAACAGTCACTGATATTTAGTCTGATAGAGTATAACGGGAAAAGCAAATATCCTCACCAACTGTCTTCATTGATGTCACCTATTTCTCTTCCCACCTCACCCCAAGGAGTTTTGTGTAATAGAGTCATGGTAGTTCAGTGGGGAAAAAAAAATTGAAGCAAATCAAATCAACAATATATTCTAGTAGTCATTTTTATTCAAGCCTTCTGAGTCCCTTAGCATATATTTTCTCCTTATCTTACCAATGATACTCAGAAATAATTAAGAGAAATTGCGCTGGAGCCACTCTGTTCACAACTAGAGAAAAGTCAAGACATGATCCAAAGGAGCAAAAGAGGAGCAAATCTGAGTAGAAATTAGAAGACCATCTGAAGGAAGCATAGTGAACCTGGCAGGAAACACAGGGCCCCTGGGAAAGACAACAGGATAAACAAAACCAAAAAGGGTTATAACTTGAGTCTTAATGTGGTGATCATAGGTAGTAAAAGAACCCAAACAATAACATGAAGAAAATAGTATAGATGGATAGGAGAGAGAGGGGAAGCAAAGAGACGAACTAAATATGCAGTCAGTCATCCAAACTTAGGTGATGGGGTCACTGGCTAGAGCTGTGACCATAGAAAAATCAAGAAAGGACCAGATGAAAGACTCTCCAGGGGCACCTGGGTGGTTCAGTTGGTTAAGCATCAAACTCTTGATTTCACCTCAGGTCATGATCTCGTGGTTTCATGGGTTCAAGCCTCGTGCCAGGCTCTGTGTGTTGACTGACCCAGGTATGCTTGGGATTCTCTCTCCCTCTCCCTCTCTCTCTATCCCTCCCCAGCTTGTGCTCTCTCTGTCTCTCTCAAAATACATAAATAAACTTAAACATACACACACACACACACACACACACACACACACACACACACAAAGACTCACCTGACTGTGCATACCTTGGGGCTTCACATATCTGGCACCACAATGCTCAACACATTTTTGTTGAATGAAGAATAAAAAAGGAAAAGAAGAAGGGAAAGAAAAGTGACAGGCTTGGTAGCTAATAGGATGGTTCTAAGTATTTACTCCAAAGGACAAGAAAATGAGAAGCACTTCTGACAAGTGGGGGAAGCATAGCAATTGGAAATGGGATTGGGGATGGTGGGAACCTCAAGTGGAGCTGCCCTCTCGCCAGTCAGCAACACAGAGTCACAGTCCATGGCAGAAACAGGCCTAGAGACGGAGGTATAAAGATGAGAGCCAATAGTAGGCAAGTAAGTGAGATCACAAGACAGAAGCTGAGGACAAGGAACAGAGCTTTAGGTATAATAGGAAAGGGAATAACACAAGGGACTGAGAATGAAAAGTTAAAAAGAAACAAGGCAGAAGAAATGTGAACAGTATAATTTGGGGTGCCTGGGTGGCTCAATTGGTTAAGCATCTGACTCTTAATTTCAGCTCAGGTTGTGATCTCACAGTTTGTGAGTTCAAGCCTTGCGTGTGGCTCTGCACTGGCAGTTCAGAGCCTGCTTTGGGATTTTTTTCTCTCCTTCTCTCTCTCTGCCCCTCTCCTGCTCGCATGCTCTCTCGCTCTCTCAAAATAAAATTAAAAAAAAAAAACATTTAAAAAAATGTAGTTTTGTGATTTTGGTTTCAAGGATTATTTGTGGTATCATTAAAAGTGCTCAGTCCTGAGAGTGAGAGAGGCTGAACCTGAGCCCTGGCTCTGCCAGAAGCTTCGGTTATGATCTGAGGCAAATGTCCAAACCTCTGTGGCCTCCATGTCATCTTCTGCAAATGGCCTCTGAGGTCTGTGTCAGCTCTGAGGATCCCTGGGATGAAAGTTTCAGAGACTGGACAGGATGGAATGAGGGAAAGGGAGTGATAATTAATCTCAAAGAGAAATGCCTCCATTAAGGGCAGAAACCAGCAGGCAAGGACTGAGAAGGAAAGAATAGATAGGACTTCAAGAGTTTACAAACAAACACAAGTGCCAAAGAAGCAGCAGGATCAAAGAGAAGTTTTGTTTTGATGACAGGAGAGACTAGAGCTTGTTGAAGTCCAGGAGAGGAAGAGATTAAAGGTGAAATTTTGAGACAAGATCTTAAAGAAGATAGGTAAGAATGGGATCCAAAGTATAAGTAAATAAAAATGAAAAACACATTTTATTATCTGGTGTGCTAAGGAGAATGGTGTTGGGAAATTCAAGGAAATCTGCTATATATGTGCTATGATGGCAAAAATTAAAGACTAGAGACTGCTTACGTGGAACTGAGTCTCTTTACAATGTAGTCTAAAAAGGAGCCAAATCTTTGTATTACATATGTATTGCAGCATTTCAAATTACTCAAACACCTGTGGTTTAAAACAGCAAATATTTACTAACTTACACAATTGATAAGGAGCAGGAATCCAGAAACACCTCAGATCAGCGGTTCTGGCTCAGAATCTCTTTTATCATGTAGTTATGATGTCTCCTGGGCTACAATCATCTGAAGGTTCGACTAGGGTTGGAAAATCCACTTCCAAGATGGTTAACTCGCACGGCTGTTGGTTGGAGGGCTCAGCTCTAGGATATGTATCTCTCCTCATGCCATGGCAGCTGGCTTCTCCCCAGGTCAAGTGATCCAAGAGAGTAAGCAAAATGGAAGCTGTATGACCTAATCTTTGAAGTGACACAGTCACTTGCACCATATTCTATTCATTAGAAATGAGTGACTAAAATCATTCTCAACGGAAGAGGAATTAAGTTCCACCTTTTGAAGGAGGAGTATAAAATAATTTGTGGACAAATTTTTAAACCACCACAGTCTTCAAAGACTGTGTGGATTAGGAGAAGAACTGCCAATTTTTAAAAAAGTAGCTGTGGGGGCACCTGGGTCGCTCAGTGGGTTAGGCGGCCGACTTCAGCTCAGGTCACGATCTTGCGGTCCGTGAGTTCTAGCCCCGCGTCGGGCTCTGTGCTGACAGCTCAGAGCCTGGAGCCTGCTTCATATTCTGTGTCTCCCTCTCTCTGACCCTCCCCTGTTCATGCTCCGTCTCACCCTGTCTCAAAAATAAATAAATGTTAAAAAAAAATTTTTTTAAAGTAGCTGTGAAATATCCACTGTGGGGGATCCTAAATGTTACTGAGTGTAGATTAAAAGTTTCCCGGGGCGCCTGGGTGGCTCAGCCGGTTAAGCGTTCGACTTCAGCTCAGGTCACGATCTCGCAGTCCGTGAGTTCGAGCCCCGAGTTGGGCTCTGGGCTGATGGCTCAGAGCCTGGAGCCTGCTTCCGATTCTGTGTCTCCCTCTCTCTCGGCCCCTCCCCCGTTCATGCTGTGTCTCTCTCTGTCTCAAAAATAAATAAACGTTAAAAAAAAAAAAAATTTTTAAAGTTTCCCCCAAAAGGTTATACAAGAACAACACAATGACTTTTTACAGAAAACAAAAATGATGATACAGATTTAATCAGTCTGACAACTTTACAAAGGAGAGAAGACTGGTGTTATCAGATGGAGTAAAAGCTTCAAAGAACCTATTAAAGGTCATAATACCACACCAGATCCACCAGATATTCTTGACCTCTACAGAAGCAGAGAGGAAACACTGATACATGCCCGAGATCAGACACATAGCTAGGTTCACTGTAGCCATTAATGAACTCCAATTTGAGCCCCCATCCAGTTGATTTGGAAAGTTCCTGCACTATAAATCTGAGAGCTCTCAGTTTCACTGAATTCATTATACCCTGAAAGCGCTTGAAAGCAAGAATCTTGTTATTGTTGTTGCTGTTGTTTTTATTTTGTTATCCCCAGTGCTAGTACAACATCTGGAAGGGGGAAAGCATTGAGAACACATAGCTATCCATTTGATGAAAAGATGGCTGGGGTGCCTGGGTGGCTCAGTCAGTTAAGTGCCTGGCTTCGACTCAGGTCATGATCTCATGGTTTGTGAGTTTGAGCCCCACATCAGGCTCTGTGCTGATAGCTTGGAGCCTGGAACCTGCTTCGGATTCTGTGTCTCCCTCTCTCTCTATCCCTCCTTGACTAGTACTCTGTCTCTCTCTGTCTCTCAAAAATAAATAAATGTTAAAAAAAAAAAATTTTTTTAAGAAAAGAAAAGATGGTTGGATGGATAGATGAATGGCTGGATGTGGAGAAGTTAATATATATTAATTCCCTTTATGCAGTTTGGATGTTTAAATTTTAATGGGACAAGAAAGTACTCACATCGTAACCTTGGAAATACTGGTAGTTTACAAAGGATCATACAGCATACAATGTGGTAGCCAGATATGCATTCTGAAATAGGAAACAATTAGCAAATGTATTAAGAGTGCTATTACATTGGGGGCACCTGGGTGGCTCAGTCAGTTAAGCGCCCAACTTTTGACCTTAGCTCAGGTCTTGGTCTCAGCGTTGTGAGTTCAAGTCCCATGGTGGGGCTCCATGGTGGGCATGAAGTCTACTTATACAACAACAACAAAATAAAAATAAATAAATAAATAATTTTATTATGCTGAATATTTAACAAATTTGTTATATTCTGTAGGTGTATTTTTAAATTTAATGATTTATTCATTTTGTCTGTCACTGTTACTTGGTGATAAATGTGTATGATATATATATGTGAACTTAACACATTTTCAAAAAGAATACAGGCTCAATTAATATACTTCCCTAACCCAATTATTTATGAGGCTATCTACCTTACTATAGCTAAAACCTGTGACTTAAAACCCATGTTTGCTAAAAACAAATACACAAGAAAAACAGAAAATTAGCTAAATTCTTCCCAATTACAGATAGCCCAGGTGTACATTTTAACAAATAAGAAATTTATTTCTCCCTTCTCATAAAAATCTAATAAAATTATATCATCATAAGTATATATTTAATTTTGTTGAGTATCTGTTGTAAATAAATTGGAATTTGTACTGGAAATAAAGAGCACATGAATGTATTTATATGAGTAAATAAAACAAAAATAACTATTTGGTGAATAGCTTAAAAAGTTGTCCAGATCCATTTACTATATGGCTATAACTTTTGGCACATTTTAGTGTATAATTAGGACAACTTTAAGTTAAACAAGACTAAAATAGGTGGAATGTTTGTTGTTTATTTTAGCATTAACTTTATTGTAACCTTATTCTAACTTAATATTATACTCATATTCGATACTTATAATACACATGGAAATGTATATTTTATCACATAATGAAATATGAAATGTATATAAAATGGGAACCATATAAGATGGTATAAATATCAACATGTCAAATACTCTTAAGTAATAAATGCATATCTGCTCTGGGTTTTTATAGTAAAAGAGTTAAATGATTTTTCACATTCATACAAATCAACTTCAATCATTTCTAAACATTGGGAAATGAAATGTTCTATTATTTTTAGTGGAAGAGGAAAAGAGTTAAAACTTTGAGAAACTTACATAAAACTTATTTCCTAGATGCTTCTAGGTGATTCCTCAAAATAGGAAATGGTAAAATAGAAAGAAAGAATATTATGTGCTCACCTATGAACAAGAACGTGCTGAC
Organism: Neofelis nebulosa; assembly: GCF_028018385.1. Taxonomy (NCBI): domain Eukaryota; kingdom Metazoa; phylum Chordata; class Mammalia; order Carnivora; family Felidae; genus Neofelis; species Neofelis nebulosa. Next base: position 99,132,509 of record NC_080787.1, read on the forward strand.
AACTGTGATTGTTTTCATAAGTTGGCAATGATTCAATGGGACTTCTCTAGTAGGCATCAAAGATTCTATCAAAACAGCAGGGTGCCTCATGCCCAACTGCAGAATACACTACTCTAAATCCATTCCCAAGACCTACAATGCTATGAATGATCCAGAGACTTCTAGTCCTGGCCCTACATAAGGGACGGCTAGGAAGAATTCCACATGCCCCCCGTGTTTGTACCTGTAGGTATCTCCTGGGGAAGTAGGGAATCACATGCAGTGGTGTGCTGGAGTTAACATTTACAGGCTCTCAAAAGCCAATTCCGTATGTCTAGTCCCAACTCCACAGTCAGAGATATTGAACTGGTAACTTAAAATGGGTCATGGTAGGGGTGTTTACACCAGAGAAATTGGCCGGTGCTACAAATCAGGGATTTTTATCCAAAGAGTGTGTCATTAAACATTTATGGGCATACCCATTGATCACAAGTCAAGTTATCCCTAGAGGAAAACAAGTGACCAGTGATCATGCCACATAGTGATCCTGGGGGGATTTTCTTCCCCTAACCTCACATTTCCAGGTGAAATTAACTCCCTTTTGGAAATAGGTTAGGCTGTAACTATTAATTACTTGATTAATTTAAATATCTAAGTTATTAGGGCACCTGGGTGGCACAGTCAGGTAAGCATCAGACTCTTGATTTCAGCTCAGGTCATGATCTCACAGTTGTGAGATCAAGCCCCACGTTGGGCTCCTGACAGTATGGAGCCTGCTGATTCTCTCTCTTCCTCTCTCTTTATCCCTTTCCTGCTTGAACTCTCTCTCTCTCGAAATAAATAAACTTTAAAAACAAAGTTTTTTTAATATCCATGTTACCAATTGTGCTGACCCCATTATCAAAGTCAATAAAATTCCACTGGATTCAAATTACCTGAGTCCTTAGCAGCTGAGAGACAGAAAAGTAAAAGATGTGAAGCACCTGGGTGGTTCAGACAGTTAAGCATCTGACTTGATTTTGACTCAGGTCATGATCTCATGGTTCATGAGATCTGAACTAACTGCACTAACAGTGCAGAGCCTGCTTGGGATTCTCTCTCTTTCCCTCTCTTGCTGCCCTCTCCCCCACCCTGCTCACACATGCTCTCTCTCTCAAAATAAACTTTTTAAAAAAAGTAAAAGATGTAATCCCCAATATTATCTGTCCCTCACAGTAGCTAGAATTACTTTGCTGCATGGATGTCTATTGAAATGAAGTGCTCATTACAATAACAGTCAAATGTGAAAGAGAAGTAAGCAGCATAGCATGAAAAAAAGAGGAAGAAGTGCTAATAAACAAGCCAGGGGCACAGTTTGCATTAGCTGGTGTGTGAATTCCTAAAGACTATGCCCAGACAATAGATTGAAACAGATGGTCTCTTTTCCATTTTGTTTCCCTAAGTCAGTGCCAACAATAAAGATGACTGTGCTGGGTATCTTTTGTTTCCCTCCCCATCTGCTCTCCACCTCTCCTCACCCTGCTCTGTTGCCCCAGGAATTGGCCATTAATAAGCCTCCTTCGTCATCCAGCTTCCGGGGAGGAAAGGAGGGAAAAGGGGGAGATCAGAGCCTTTCCCCCAGCTCCTTCCCTCCACCAAACGGTGGCTACACCTTCCACCAAAGATCACAGCTCTTGTCAGGCATCCCCTCCACAAAGCTCGCCCTTCCAGTTCCAGTAACCCATCCTTCCACTGTCCCCTCAAGCCTTCAGTGGTAGCAACGCACTGTGACAGCTCCAGCATACTGCACTATCTCTTGTGGGGTTGCCCAACACTTTATGAAGACCTTTTAAATTGTCCCTTTATTACATTACCTTCCTATCACTCCATGTGAAGGGCTTATCTAATTCTTGCTGGGACCCTGAGCAATATAACAGTGTTGGGAAAATCCAGAAAAAACACCAAACACCACCAGATTGGTGCATCTCCTGATACCTCTGATATCTCTCTACATGACTCTGTGCTGCAAAGGCTTTCAGACTCATCTGAAATATCAAACAATCCACAGGAACTCACTATGCCCCTGTCCCATACCCAGCAGCATACTGGGCACTGTGTCCCATCTACTATGAAAATTAATAAAGGGAAACCTCACTAAAATGGAGTCAGGAGGTTTGACAGAGGAAGCTCTCATGCCCTACCACTCATCATCAATTGCAAATCCAACAGAAAAACCCATACTACTTTACTATCCCAGCAGGAAGAAGAAAGACTTTCCTCCTCCTGAGCAATAGCCCAGCCAATGAGACACAGCCACAACTCAGCCAATGAGAAGCAACCATACTTCAGACTTCCAGTTTACTTCCAATTGACTTTTTTTTTATAATAGCCTTCCCAACTCCTCCCTTTCCTCTATTAAAAAAAAAAAACCTTCTTCTCCTTTGTTTAGTGGACTTGCCTATGGTTTTTGCTGTAACTTGCTTGTCCCAGATTGCAATTCTATGTTATTCATGAATAAACCCATTTTTGCTGGTAAAATAACCAGCAGGTTTTTTTAAAAGTTGACACTACTTACAAGAGGGATCATAGTAGAAGTGGTCAACTTTTTATATTTCCAAATTAAACTTCTTCTGAAGCCTGGTCTAATGCTTGAATAGAACTGTACAAATGTACATGCCCACATTAACTTTGATATTCTTTTATTCTCCATATAAAACTCCTAAAGTTAGGGGTGCCTGAGTGGCTCAAGCAGTTGAACATCCGACTCTTGATTTCAGCTCAAGTCATGATCCCAGTGTCATGGGATCGAGCCCCGCATCAAGGCTCTACACTGAGCATGGAGCCTGCTTAACACTCTCTCTCTCTCCCTCTGTCCCTCTTCCCCTCTCTCTAAAATAAAACACTTAAAAATTTTAAAAACTCCTATATTTAAAATACAGGATGGTATGAACTAAATTCTTTAATCAAAAGAAATAGGGGCATCTGGCTGGCTCAGTCAGTAGAGCACGCAACTCTTGATCTCAGAGTCATGAGCTCAAGCCCCACATAAATATTACTTAAAAAAAAAAAAAAGACACAGAATGGGTGAATGGATAAAAAGAACAAGACCTATCTATATCTGCCTCTAAGAGACTCACTTAAGATGGAAGGACACATAAAAACTGATAGTGAAGGGATGGAAAATGTTGCTCCATGCAAACACAACCAATAGAAAGCTGGGTTAGCAATACTTGTATCAGACAAAATAGACTTGAAAACAAAGACTGTATGTAATAAGAGACAAAGAAGGGCATTACATAATGATAAAGGGCTCAATAGAGCAAGATGATATAACATTCGTAAATATGCACTCAACATAGAAGCAGTTAAATACATAAAACAAATATTAACAGACCTAAAATAGACCACAATGTAATAATTGTAGGGTACTAACCTCAATGGACAGATCATCCAGACAGAAAATCAGTAAGCAAAAATCAGCCCTAAATGTCACGCTAAAGTACAGAATAGTTACCAAAAAGAAAATAAACTAAATCCCACCTCCTCCACAGCATCAGCATAAACAGAACAGAACAGAACAGGTAGCCCAGAGCCTATCACCCTCCAAAATGTCACACTTAAGTCTGAATTCAAAGGGAGAATGGTGTCCACCTCACTACTGCCGTATAGAACCATCCTTGAAGCCTGAATGATGAGAAATAATATATTTTGAGTACTTACCACAGGACAGATTCTGTGCTTCACTGGGAATATCCCATTCAACACTCAAACAACTCTATGAAATAAGTGCATTGTATTAGTATTCCCATTTTATAGATGATAATTCTGAGGCTTGGTTCTGATTCAAGCTCACACAGTGGTAATGAGCTGAGATTCTAATGCCGACAGCCTGCTTCTAGAATCCAGGCTTCTAACTACTGCACTGGAATTCAAGCCAGGGTCAAGAGACTTCCGCAGATTTGAAAATCTCATGTTTGAAAGAACAGATTTAAAGAAAGGAAACACCAATTTTTCTGTAAAATATTCCAATTTTCCTTTTTAAATCTTCAAGGTTACCAACCTGCACCTGGGATTTGTTGGCGGGGGGAGATGGTTGTTCTATATATTACTTTTGTGCTCTGGACAGAATGTCTTCTTGGCCCCAAGCTCTGCTCCCCCCAAACCCTGCAGGGTCAGGTTCGTACACTTCCAGAAACCTCTATTGTCTTGGCTTGATAAAGGCTTTGTAGTGCCCAAGGCCACAAAGCATTTATTCTTGTAGTTTCTTACAACTGACAAAGGCAAAAACAATGATTCCAACAAATTTTTTACCTACACTCTCCTTTGTGATATTTCAGGTATGTAACAATTAATAGAAGTTCCCCAGGATGTCCTAATTATAAACTTCTTCCCACACATGTGGAGGGAAACGGTCTACTTTACAGAAGAGTATTTTGTAAAACTCAGGATTCAAATGGAGCTGAAAATGAATTTGATTATTTCATCCAGTCCTGTTCACCTAGTCCTTTGCTGCCCTTGCAACACTGGTGTATAAAATTAGAACTTCAAATAATGGCCACCTCTTCCTCTGGAGGCCAGTTTTGTTTTAAGGTTATACACTCACTGGAACATTACCATATCTATTCCCATCTCTTCCTTTAAAAAAAATTTTTTTAAATATTTATTTATTTTTGAGAGAGAGACAGAGCATCAGTGGAGCAGAGTCAGAGAGAGAGGGAGACACAGAATCTGAAGCAGGCTCCAGGCTCCCAGCACAGAGCTCTGTCAGCACAGAGCCTGAGGCAGGGCTCAAACCCACGAACCGTGAGATAGTGACCTGACCGAATTCTGAAGCTTAACTGACTGAGCCACTCAGGCACCCCCATCTCTTGCTTTTTAACTCTCCAACAAGCTGAATGTCCTGTTTCATTTTCTTTCCAGCTCGAAGGATTGGGGTATAATCTGTCTTAGTTTACTAGGGCTGCCATAAGAGGTACCACAGACTGAGTGGCTTAAACAACAGAAATTTATTTTCTCACAGTTCTAGATACTAAAATTCCAAGATGAAGTTGTCGGCGAGGTTGATTCCTTCTGAGGGCTATGAGGGAACGGTAGGTTCCAGGATCTCTCCTTTGCTTGGGGATGGCTGCCTTCTCCCTGTGTCTTCATACCATTTACCCTCCGTACATGTCTGTCTCTTAAGGACACCAGTCATAGTGGATTAGAGTTCACCCGGGTGACCTTAGTTCAACTTGATTACCTGTAATCTGTAAAGCCCCTGTCTCCAAATGCAATCATATTCTGAAGTACTGGGTGTTAAGACTTCAACACATGAATTTGGGGGGAAACATAATTCAGCCCATAACAATCAGCATACTGTCCTTTTCATATCAATCTATTAACACATAAAAGTAGAAAAATCAAAATCACTCATCTGTTCTTGGCACAAAGGCCCCTGACATTTCAAAAACTACCCCCACCCCAGAAATGTACTGATGAAACACTTGTAAAGATCATTTTCTTTTGTTTTCAAAAAGAAAAGAAAAGAAGAAGGTATAAAAACAGCTTATTGAGAAAGCTTAGGCCTTAAATTCAGCCCACCTAACAGAGCCCTAGGTCCTAATCCATGGAAATTCCCATCCAAATGCCCTCATTCTGCTACTCATGATTCTCTCTGGATGCCGGCCTGTCTGCCTCTGCTTTTTATTTTTATTTATTTATTTTTTAATTACTGTTTTTCACTCTTTGCAACATTTATAGTTGTGGTTCCTTTTATATATCCCCCAGGGTAGATTTTCATAATTGGGTTTTCCTTCCTCAATTTATCTTCCCATGGCTTTGGATGATATCCATGTGGGCAGATATGTTTGGAGAGCACAAGATAAGGGCAATATATTCACCACACACCAGCAAAAGCAAATGAGCTTTTTTTTTTTTCCATAACATTTCTCCTTGAGTACCATCTCTTGCTTTAAAATAGAAACTTTCTGTTAATCCAAGAAACATTTATCACTGGCCCATCCACTTCCTCATCCCCTCTACTTCCAACCACTACAAAGACAAATTACAAAAGTTGGCCAAATTGGGGCTCAGTGTGTGTGCATGAGTTGATTCATATCTTATCAATAAAATATGAGTTGTATCACCCAAGATACTTATTTTACAGACTTTCGTAGGGAAAAAAGAGAAAGATCATATGTTTTAGAAAAAGAACAAGCTTCTTCAGCCTACAAATGGACTCTATTCCAAAGCAGACATTGACAAGTCAGTTATCGGGAACTCTCGGAATACTGTTCCCAGAGAAACAATGTGACAAAGGGTGGTTGGATTCCTAGGCACCCCAGGGGAGCCTGAGTATGGCTTCTGCAGGTGAACTGTAGAGCTAGTGTTGTCCTTGAATACAATCAGTGCCCTTTTGATATTCACGGGAAAGCAAATCCATGTTCCAGTGAGGGAGGGGGCGGGGTTATCAGGAATTCTTCTGTGCCACCAGGGGACAAAGGGCACCTCAGGTATATACATATCTATAGTAGAAGTATCCCCACATCTCCCATGCATTCAAGTCTTCAAGAAAATCTCAAAAGGGAAGAAGAAAGGCATCTATAGGCCCCCAGGAAGGGAGTTCCTAGAAATGAAAGAGAGCAAGAGACTCAGCAGCCTCAAGAGGGGGAAAAAAAAAAGACAGCATTGGAGTAAAAAGAATCAGGAGGGATAGGCTGCAGGGAAGAGGTCTTAGAACCAGTTGTCCTGGGGATCTGATGAAGCCCAGAGGGGAGTAGGTGCTGACGTGTACAAAGTACTCTAAATCAGGTTTATGGTCAAGTTTGTAAACAAGCAGGCCAGACTTTTGTATTTTCTAATTTAACAGATACTTTGTATGCCTAGAGTATTCCTGAGCCTGCACAAATGGAATGGTGAAATGAGGTAACCAAGATAAATGATAACCCCTCATGGCCCTGGAGGACAACTATCTGCTTGGGGTTGTGAAGAGTATAACATAACCCACATTAGAACCTCATCAAATCTTTTGGGATTGAATGACTGAATACAAGGAACAACTGCAGAACTGGATAATGAGCCAGATGTCTGAAAAAAGACAGACTACCCATTTTCACTGAAATACAGTTGTGTTACATTATAAATGAAGTTAAATGTTTGTTAGTAGGAGAAATATCATGCAGTTTTTTGGTTTTTGGTTTTTTATTGATAAAAGACACAAGGGGCGCCTGGCTGGCTCAGTCATGCGAACCTTGATCTCAGGTTGTGAGTTTGAGCTTCACATTGGGTGCAGATTACTTAAATAAATAACACTTTAAAAAATGAAAAAATAAGGGGTGCCTGGATGGCTCCGTCGGTTAAGCATCCGACTTCATCTCAGGTCATGATCTCATAGCTCATGAGTTCAAGCCCCACGTCAGACTCTGTGCTAACAGCTCAGAGCCTGGAGCCTGCTTGGGATTCTGGGTCTCCCTCTCTCTCTCTGCCCCTCCCCCACTTGCTGTGTGTGTGTGTGTGTGTGTGTGTCTCAAAAATAAATAAAAACATTAAAAAAAATTTTTAGTAAAATAAAAAGACTGTAGGTGTTGATATAAAAATAGATTTTTAATACAATACATAGATACGTATTTAAGATCTGTTGTTAAGTGCTAAAGGCAAGGGGCCAAATAGTACGTGTTCTAAACAGTGGTAACACAGTCCTACATAAATATATACACTTGATATAGAACAGATTTCCGAAAGGATATCAACTGTGGTTGCTTCTGTGGAGTAAGAATATTTGGTGGTAAAAGGCAGAGAGACAAACTTTACTTTTTAATCTTTCCATGCTCTTCACACTTTTATCGCAAGCCAGAATGACTTTCATTCTATTTAATTGTGGTAAAATATACATAGCATAAAACCTACCATTTTTAAGTGTACAGTTCAGTGGCATTAAGTACATTCATAATGTTGTACAGCCATCACCCACTTCCAGAACTTTTTCCTCTTCTCAAACTAGAACCCTACACCTGTTAAATAATGCCCCATTCTCCCCTTGCCCCAGAATGACTTACAACTTACGAAGCTAACACAGAGAAACTTTACACACAAAACATCCATACTGAATTAACTGATAACAGTGCTACCTTTAGAAGTGATAAACATACTTAATCATTTATAATACATAGAATCTGATAATAAATCCATGCTGTGAAATCAGACTAGCAAGCAGGTTTTGTATGTTCTGTTGAAATAATAATCAGACTCTGTTTCTGAAACAGGAAATTCCATAACACAGTATCAGATTGAGTATTCATCTGTATACTATTAACATATATAATTTATTAATCATCCTTGCTGGGATCTTCATCCACCTCCTAATTGTCCTGACTCCCAATCATTGCAATATCCATGTATTTGGGACTTCCAAACACCACAAAACTGAAGTGTCAAGATGCTAATCTGTGAATGCTTCACTCACCCTTCCCAGATCCTTTTCCCCTTTGCTTCTTCCTAATTACAGCCAACAATGATTCAATCAAAAGAGGAAAGTTATTTTACCTACACAAATTGGTGCCAATTTGCTCTGAAGAGAAGGCCAACGTATGACACATACAACATGTGTTCAGCTGCCAACTGAGAGGGGACGGCAAGCCAGGTGGGAGAGGGCACGTTGAGTGGGTGTGAGATGGGTGGAAGGTAGAACAGGGGAAAGGGCTGGGGAGGCCCAGATAGCAGGAGCACCGCCATGAGCCTGTGGAACACAGATCCAGAGAGTAGCTGTGCTCCTGAGCAGGAGATGCCAAGATCTAGCTGAGAGTCTAGAGAGTGGAGAAGACAAAGATTAGCATCCAGAGGTCTGTGCAGTAGAAGTGCCTGGGACAGCAGGTTACTTGGTTCATTCTGATCTATGCCACATTACTGAGCCAGTGTCACTACAAAGGCAAGAATATAATGTAAATTTTCTCGGGATGTTTTGGTCTTCATTTGTCTGCAAGATATGAAGTGTAAGGAAATTAGACTTAGGACTTCTCAATTTATAAGGACAAAACCATCTGTCTGAGAATTTGTACCTGTCTGGTTATTCCCCAAGACCACACCTAGAAGAAAAGAATGCAAAGCTGACAATATCAGCCACATGTCAATGTGGGGGGTGAACAGTAAATGTGTAGCTGGAGAACTTTGAGACCTCTAAAACAAGCAAGGTGATTAGGGTGTGGACCGAGGGAAGCACGTCCAGAATGCGACTGTAATTAAGAAAGTTGATACTAAATATTGGTATAAAGAAAGTCTCCAGAAAGATTAACACAACAGAAGGAAAATTGCGTGCAAAGAGTCTGGGAAAGTAATAATAAAAATAATAATAACAATAGCTAATCATGTCTTGAGTGTAGTACTATGTGCCAGGCATTATTCTAAGTGTTCAGCATATGTTAACTCACCAATCTTTTCAATCCCCTTAGAGGTCAGCACTGTTATTATTCTCCCCATTTACAGATGAGGAAGCTAAGATTATGTATCAAGAAGGCTAAGGGGATATTCTTGTATTCTAGTACCATACAAAGGAAAACACTAGATTATCGAGCACAGATTTTCTGCTCATTCAAGAGGTACAGTCTGCTGTTAGGCAGGGATAGTACAGGGGATTTATCACAGCTTACATGACATGTCCAGAAGGCCATCTACCTTCCATTTCTCTGATTCTGTTTCTTCCTAGAAATTATCTGAATAGAAATTCTGCTTTCCTGGGACCCTGATTAGTGAGCAGAACACCCTGGGCACCAGAAAGGACTATTTACCAACACTAACTGGTAAGTTAATATTTCAGCTTATACATCAGTCTCTTGTGAGTTTCATTAACCTAAGTTAACCCCAGAAAGTCTTCAAAGATGGAACAATGACTGAACTTCCAAGCGAAGGAACTGGGCCAAAGTGGCCTCATCTCAGAAGGTCTTATCTAGTAGGTCACTATTTCTATTCTATCTAAAGCAATGAAATACTAAGATTAATTTGCCAAATTTAGTATTAATTCAGCTCTATTCTTTCTTTGCTCACAGTTTTGGTCCATCTCAAACCTGCCTTTTCTCTGGATCTTTATAGTAATAAGTCTGTTTCCTCAGGAATGCCTGCCTATTCACTACCAACGATGAAAGGAAACCCTGTTCCCAGGTTAAGAGAAAAGTCACAGAGGGCTGTGTCTAAGAATTAGATGAACAAGCAAATAAAGGGAAATAATGGGAATTTAAGGAGCCATAAACACAGAGGAGAGTTCTGCAAATTTTTGTTTTGAGCATCTAGAACGTAGATTTATCACCAGTTTCCAAGAGCTTATTTTAACTGAAGATAGATTCAACATACAGCATACCTCCATGGCCCAAGCCATGTGCTGGGATCTATGAACATAAAAATAAAAGCAAGCTAGACCTAAAATCTACATTCTATAGACCTCAAAAAGTTCCCGTACTATAGAAAGGTTATTTCTCTTTCTTGTTCCCACAAGACTAGGAAGATGTCGTAAACAATCCATAAATTCTTCCTGAGTTGACTTGAACTTTGGTAATTTCAGTTCAGTGAGATAACCAAAGAGTTTGCAGACACACTCAACCACCTGATTCTCTAATGCATTATTTCTCCATTTATTTTGTCACCAAGTGCTAACACAAACAAACAAACAAACAAACAAACAAACAAACAAAGGTTTGGTAAGGTAATAAAGGACAAAGAAGGGAAAAAATATCCGAGAGACTTCTCTTCTGCCACATAAATGTTTTCTGCCTTAGTCTTTTGCATCTGAAAACTAGGCATGTGCAGTTACCTGCTAATAGAAAGTCTAAAGCAATTCAGGTGTTAGTGAATGCTTTTCATCTCATTACCTTTTCCTTCCTGTTTGTGTTGAACCACACAGCCTGAAACTCATTTTTTCAGAAGCTCCTAATTTTTTTTTTTTTTATTATTAGTCTTCAGCAGAGTTTCATTGATCATCTACCAGGAGCCAGGTACTGCCTTTAGATCTTTTAATAACAATATTTCCTGCAATGTTAAGAGCATGCATTTTGGAATCCAGAGCCCCAGTCCCACCAATTAGTAGTTCTGTGAGTTTCTCATTTCTCATTTATAAAACACATTATGATCATAATAATCTCTGTCCTGACTACCTTCATGAGAGTACCATATGAATTGCTTTTGATAGATGGTAAACTATTTGTACTTCAAGATAACATTGCCGAAAGCATCTTTAAAAAAAACAAACAAACAAAAGGGAGCACCTGGGTGGCTCAGTCAGTTAAGTGTCCGACTTCAGCTCAGGTCATGATCTTTCAGTTTGTGAGTTCAAGCACCACGTTGGGCTCTGTGCTGACAGCTCAGACCCTGGAGCCTGCTTCAGATTCTGTGTCTCCCTCTCTCTGAACCCCCCTCTTGCTCTCTTGCCCTCGCTCACTCGCTCTCTCTCTCTCTCTCACTCAAAAATAAATAAACATTAAAAAATAAAATAAAATAAAAACAAAAAACAGACAAATCACAGACCTCATTATACATTCCTTTCCAGCACAGAAGCAAGGGTGACCTTCGGCTTCTCAGGAGCTAAGACTTAGAGAACTTGTTGCTACATGCTGCCCTACTCCTTTGCAATGTCCTGGTCCCTGGAAAGTCTTTGTTAGAATGGGGTTGTATTATTAGAAAATGTGCTTCAAGGTAGCCAACTGCTGAAGAAACTTATGAAGAATTGACACTTGAAAATCTCAGAGAACTTTATAACTTTGGGGAAATTCTCAAGGTTCAGATCAAACTTGGTTGCATTAAAAACCACATACTTGGGGCACCTGGGTGGCTCCGTCGCTTAAGCATCCAACTCTTGATTTCAGCTCAGGCTATGATCTCACAGTTCATGAGCTGGAGCTCTGCAGCATGGCATGGTGCTGACACAGAGCCTGCTTGGGATTCTCTCCCTGCCCTTCCCCATGCTCACACTCCCTCCCTCTCTCAATACATAAATACTGTTTAAAAAATTATTTTTTAAAAAATAGAAAGCACATCCTCACCACCAGGGCCATACTGTGAGCAAGTTTTATGAGCCCTGGGCAATTTTGCCTTCGGGTGAAACTTATTCCAGAAACAAAAAAAAAAAAAATTACATTTTATTACTATCTTGGCCAAAAGATGAATGTAATCCAGGCAAGATTCATTATTATATATTCACTATCATTAAACTACCTGTTTCTTTTAAAAGAAATTAAAACATTTCATGAGCCCTAAAACTACTATGGGCTCTAGGCACTGGGCCAGCTGTGTCAAAGGGACAAATCAGTCCCACTCACTGATGCAGATGTCCATCTTTGGACCCCTTCCCCCTTTCCAGCCACATCTCCCCCTGCTCTGCCCTCATTCAATCTATTCCAGTCCACCTGGCTCTCCTACCCCTCTATCATGCTCAGCAGAGTCCCATCCCAGTCTCCGAGCTCCAGGATTTTGCAACTCATTCAGTTCTCAGCACACATGTCACCACCTCAGAGAGGCCTTCCCTGATCACCCTGACCATCCCAGCCACTCCCCCATCCCACTACCCTACTGCAGTGGTGATACTTCTAACAATATGCAAAATTTCATTTGTTTATTGTTGGCCTCTCATGCTAACATGATATAAGGAATATAAATTATATGAAGGCAGGGATTTGGTCTTAGTCATTGTCATATTACCAGTGCATCACCTACAGTAGGCTCTCAATAAACATTTATGGAATTAATAAGTGAGCGGAAAATCTACAGAAATTTCTCAGCACACTCAAAGAATATGGGGACAAAATAGTGCCTGTCATTTTATTCTTCCATTTTTATAAACAACAAGTCTCGCACAGACTAAGACAAACATCTCGAGGAGTTAGTGCCCACTTTTGGAGGGAGGAGAGAGAGAAGAAGGCATGCACTTCTGCACATATAACCAGACAGACTCACATGAGAGAACAGGAAATTCTCATAGCTAAGCTCTCAGTGTCCTTTAAGAAAGTTCATTCAGCAAGCATCCATTAGATGCCTGCTATGGATCAGCCACCATCTAAGAACCGAATTATGTCTACCCTCAAAGGATACGATGAAAAGACAATTGAATGGGAAGTTGAAGACTAGAAATCACCTTGAATGGGCATATATTCCACTCCCTAACTTTAGGCAGGACATGGGACACTGTAAAGACTCTGAGAAGAGTGGTTTTAGAGACTGGAGGGAACATTTGTTGTTGCCAGCATGCTTCCTTTGGTAATAGCACACCTATTATCTTTTGAGGAATTATCTTTCTCCGTTATGTGTGAATTTGGTGGGATTTTCATTCAAGGTTCCAGCACTCTTCTTTGAGAGGAGTGGTCATGTGACTCAAAAAGAGCTAATCCGACTTTCTCCAGAGGCTTGAATCAGCAAAGTGACACTGGGGAGTGGGGAGAATGGGGGAGTATCCCAGTAGTGGATTAGTTCCTACTTCCAAGAACCCAGAAATGCCCTAGTATCCTTCTTTCCTGAGCCTGGTTCTCCAATGTTCCTTGATTGTGCAAACTTCCTGTTAACTACTCTTCCATTTAAGGAAGCCAGAGCCATTCCTGTGAAGCATCCTGACTGATGCAGTGGAAGACGTGCTAGGCTGAAATCATTAGACTGGGTCTCTAGATGCCACTAATGCAAATGGCCAACCTCTTTGTGACCTCAGCTTCCTGTGACCTCAAAGAGAGATCGTTCCTACTCAGTAAGTATCCCAAGGTTATTGGAATGTTAAAATGAGCTAGTAAGTGAGCTGGTCTATGTGTCGGGTAGGTCCCCTAGAAAGCAGATGCTGAGCCAGAGTTAGGAATGCAAGTGGTTTATTTGGGGATACCACTTCTGCAATATAAACGGGGTAAGAAGCAGAGCCAGGCAGAGTCTTTAGACCGCAATGTGTAAATCTTGTCACAACTTGATGATGATGGAAACCTACATATGCATAAACAACAAGGAATCCCTTGGGGGAAAGGAGTCCAGACCCCAATCTTTTCCCTTTCAAGGTTCAAAATTATTAGTATTTCTTTGATGAGCTGCTATAATCTCCACTGGACCACAAAGGGGAACTCACCCTAAGGGAGGGGACTCTACCCCAGGCTCACTACTCCATCTGTGGGCATTTGAGGACAGGGTGATTCTAGCATGGCTTGAGCTACTTTTGCCGAGAGCAGAGTCTCAATTTCCAAGGCCCTGATCAGTGAATGATCTAGATACCAAATAACAGAATGTTAAATTTTCTTAATTTTTAAAAGTATATCATAAGGAATATGGTCCATAGTTTTGTAATAGCATTGTATGGTGACGGCTGGTGACAACACTTATCGTGGTGAGCATTCAGGTGAATGCGTGGTGAGCTGAATCAGTATCACCTAAAACTAATATAACATTATATGTCAACTATATTTCAATAATAAATTTTTTAATGTTTTTAATTCAACAAAAAAATCTTTCCAGCACCAATTCCTTTCCACCCTCAGATATGCAGAGACAACTAAAGTTAAGGACAAAATAAATTAAGAGACTAAAACATATTTAAATATTTTACCTAAAGAAAAAATAGTTTTTAAATATTAAGTTAGTTTAAACCGATTTAAAGTTGATTTGCTTATGTGCTGTCGATAAAATTATTATATTTATTCCTAAAAGAAGCAAAGATCCTGGGTAGGAAGAGAAAATTTGAAGGTTATCTCCTGGCCCATGTGAACCAGGTATCACAAGAGAAAATACTGAAAAAGAGCCATGCTTCTTTTTAAAACATGATTTGTAGAGTGACAAAATAAAGGGGCAGGGGCTAGGGAAGAGAGGCATTCTTTTTCTTTCCCAAATTGCCCTAGTGTTGACATTAGGAAGATTAACATTTGATTCTGAGTGACCTTAGAATCCACTTATTTGTCATCTTGGAAACAATAGGTTAACAGTTTTCAAAATAACAGAACAATATAAACAAACAGCTGCTTTGACTAATCTGGGATCTACTGTTGCCATGAAGTCACCTCCAGGACATTTTCAAAAAAGGGGGAGTGGGGGTTAATCTCCTGACAGCATGAAAGGCCATGCCTGCAAACTGACTGGTGTGTAAAAGGAAGCCATCATTCACACTAATGGGTCCTTCATCTTGTTCTCCCTGTATTCATAGCTGCCCTAGAGCTGAAACGTGAGGCTTCTTAAACCCAGGGATAGGCAAAAGAATTTCATCACCTTCCCTGGGCACTCAGTGTAGGCTTCTTCCTAAGTAGATTTTCTTCAGGTTTTCAACACAGACTACCATAATCACTAAAATAAAGTGTTGAGTTCCTAAACCCCTGAAAGGTGTTGACATGGACGCACCTCCAATGAATAGAGTGTTAAATACTCTTCCCCACATCTCTACCTCCCCACGTACACGCCCAGCAATAGCCATGAGTGGTGCGATTGACACAGTCCATCTCTTATTCAAAGCACTAGTCTCAGTTTGTTTTTTCTTTCCCCACCCCCCCCCCACCACAGACATATGTACACAACTTGAATCATGTCCCAAAGTGGAACCAATAGAGTAAGATGCTCAACATTTTTATCTATCTACTATTATTTCTCAAGTTTGGAAAATTTCAAGTTTTCATGAATTTTCCCTAGAGAAGAAAAATTCTCCATCACCACAGACAGGTTTCATAATCACTCCAAGGAAATGACAAGTTCTTCTTGAGAACAATTCTTTTTGCTTTCTGAAATTTGAGGTGAGAAATTGCATTTATTTCTTACCAAGCCACAAAAACGGATGATGTCATTCTTATATACCACAAGAACCGGGAGGTATGCTCTCATTTCCCACACAAATTATCAAATTATGCATAGTATTAGGGAGAAAAATGACAGTAAGGGTAGGAGCCACATTACAGTTACTGTTTATGCAGAACCATATATATTCCTACATTTCTCCCTTTGGTATTTTCTTCCTAAAAGCGTTAAGAGAATATTTGGGGCTTTTTTTCCCCCTTGTATCATTTCCCCTCAGTTGGGAGCTGCTAGCTTGTTATCTAGATTGGTAACAAACAAAAGCAATCTGCTTTCTGAAAATAAAGATTCCACCAAGATCTTCAATTGCTTTTGTAACTGGGATGGGTCCACAGAGATACCATGAAAAACTGTACCAGTAGTGTAATAAAATATTTGCCTAAAGAACCCTTGATTTTTTTAATCAATTAAGCCTTTTAGAAACTTCAAGACTTTATATAGAATTATTGAATCAGGGGGGCCTGCCTGGCGCAGTCAATAGAGCATGCCACACTTGATCTTGGGGTCATAAGTTGAAGCCCCACGTTGAGCATAGAGATTACTTAAAAATAAAATCTTGTAGGGCCGCCTGGATGGCTCAGTGGGTTAAGTGTCCAGCTTTGGCTCAGGTCATGATCTCACAGTTCGTGGGTTCGGTTCGTGGTTTCGAGCCCCGCATCAGGCTCTGTGCTGACAGCTCAGAGCCTGGAGCCTGCTTCAGATTCTGTGTCTCCCTCTCTCTCTGCCCCTCCCCCACTCGCTCTGTCTCCCTCTGTCTCAAAAATAAACATTAAAAAAAAATAATTAAAAAAACAAAAAAATAAAATAAATAAAATCTTTTAAGAAATTGTTGAATCACTACATTGTACACCTGAAACTAATATAACACTGTATGTTAATTATACTTCAATTAAAATAAAAGAACTTAGAGACATTATAGCCCAGTCAGACGTCTCTCTGCCAATATAAGGAAACTGAGCACCAAAATGTTGAGCTAATTTTTTCCAAGATCACGTGGCTAATTAGAGTTGCAACTGCAACCTCAATCTTCTAAATCTATCCTTACTGTGTAATTGTAATGGCAATTGAGAAATTTATATTTATAAAGTGGAATTTAAGATAGATTTTTATATTCAAAGAAATGATCAACTACTATTTTCCATTTTTAATCCTATCATCTTTTGTCTTCAGTATTAGCATGTCTATAACACTATCCAGAGTCTGTCTTCACCTTTACTGCAGAGCAAATAAATCTGAGAAATAAATTTAACTGGTATTAGACTCAAGAAAGAATCTGAAAGAAAGGGTAATTGAATATGGGCTCAACTAGGGGGGCAATAAAGCACTAAAAATTACAGACCCCTCAAATATGTGAAGCCTAACTCTTCACCATTTGAGTGTAGATTACACCTATAGACTTGCTTTCAAAGAGCAAAATACAGGAGGGTAAGTAATTTTACATTGGAGAAACCTGGAAAACATCACCTCACTCTGTTATGATGCTGTCATGTACTGCTAATATAATGTAATGAGAATGACACTTCTTCTCTGTGGTCTTCCTCCTAAAAACCCATAACACCTGTATAATCATGAGAAAACATAAGACAAACCAAACTGAGGGCCATCCTACAAAACAACAAAACAACTCTTCAAAACTGTCAAGGTCATCAAAAACAAGGAAAATTTGGGGCGCCTGGGTGGCTCAGTCGGTTGAGCGTCCGACTTCGGTTCAGGTCATGATCTCTTGATCTGTGAGTTCGAGCCCCGTGTCGGGCTCTGTGCTGACAGCTCAGAGCCTGGAGCCTGCTTCACATTCTGTGTCTCCGTCTCTCTCTGTGCCTCCCCCGCTCATGCTCTGTCTCTCTCTCTCAGTCAAAAATAAATAAAACATTTAAAAAAAACAAAAAAAAAAACAAAAAAAAAAAAAAAAAAAGGAAAATTTGAGAAAATGTCCCAGACCAGAGGCAGAGGAGGCTAAGGAGACAAGATGATTAAATGTAATGTGATATCATAGATGGGATCTTGGAACAGAAAAAGGGATATTAGGAAAAAATGAGTTAATTTGAATAAACTGTGTACTTTAGTTAATAGTAATTTACCAATGTTGATTTCTTAGTCGTGACAAATGTACCATGCTAATGTAAGAAATTATGATATAGAAAACAGTGTCCAAGGTATATGGGAATTCTCTGGACTTTTACAACTTTTAAGTAAACCTAATACTATTCTAAAATTAAAGGCTTATTTAATTTTAAAAGTATAGAGCAATCTTATGCCTTGGGAATAGTCCTATATAACAGATAAATGACCTCTTGAGTTTTCTTCATCTTGGTAGTATATTTTGTCTCATTCAGAAGTAAGGCATAGGGGCACCTGGGTGGCTCAGTTGGTTGAGCGTCCAACTTCGGCTCAGGTCATGATCTCACAGTTTGTGAGTTTGAGCACTGTGTCAGGCTCTGTGCTGACAGCTCAGAGCCTGGAGCCTCCTTCGGATTCTGTGTTCCCCTCTCTCTGCTCTTCCCCTGCTCACTTGCTGTCTCTCTCTCAAAAATAAATAAAGATTAAAAAATTTTTAAAAAAAGAAAAAGAAGGCATAATGGAAAATTTTATATGCTTCTGTATTCTGTGAATATAAGAGCCATTAGCTCTCCTCATTTCTTCATTTGTGTAATCATCATCTTCAAAAGTGGTAGTTTTCAGTAATTTCTGCTACTGAAAATGCTGAATTCATTTTATCAAACCAACTATTTTGACAACCTCATGGATCAAAGTTTTAATGTGGATATATCATGGATATAATATTTTTAAAATATGTTTGAAGCCAACAGAAAGCTACTAAGACAACCAGAACTTATAAAGGCAGGATAATGGAGAGAAGGGAAATAAATGAAATGGCCTGACATTCAGAGCAGCTTTTCTCCTTAAGGCATTTGTCAAGTTGTAAACAGCAACTGTAAAGCATAACAGCTTAGTAGAGAATTCTTCAGCTTCACTGTTGTAGGAACAAAAATACAGAAACTAGGATGTTCCAGAGAAGGGCCCTCATAAACATCCCACAATTTCAGTTAAAATTCTTCAAGGACTTCACTGTAAAATAAGAACTAAGCAGAAATAAACCAGCTCTGGTAAATATTGAAACCCAGCCTTAAATCCCTGATTGGATTAAGCTAACTAGCTTATCTACCTCCCAGAGGTAAAAAATATATCTTCTCTGGAAGAAAATAACATCATCCAGAGCCTCAAAGTATCACTACAATTTTTCACACACTCAGGACATCCAGAAGATAAAATATAAAGGAGCCCAAATTAAGATGAAGAGAAACAGGGAGTAGAATCATACCTATAGGAAGGAGATCCATATACTCTAACAGAAATGCAGTATTCAAGAAAATAAAAGGATACTTTCAGAAGAAAATTCATAAGAAAGAATTAAGTGGAAATTCTAGAACTAAAAATATAGTAACTAAAAATAGGAAGTCAATAGATAGGCTTAAGGGAAATACAGAAAGGAGCATAAAAGGTATATGAGACACAGTTAAAAGATCTAACATATATGTAAATAGATTGCCAGAAAGTAGAGAAAGAGAGAATGGGGCAGAAGTAAAATTCAGAAACAGAATACCCAAGAAGTATCCACAATTAATAAACTACATTAGCTTATAGATTCGAGAAGCACTAGGAGCTTCAAGCAGAATAAATATGAAGAAAGACCACACCTAGGTACATCATAGTAAGATTCCTGAAAACCAGGTAGAATATCATAAAAGCAGGCAGCCAGTAAAACACATTATCTTCAAAGGAGCTGTCATGGGGCTGATGGTTGGCTTCTCAATAGAAATGATGAAAGTCCAAAGACAATGAAATGGTACTTTCAAAAAAGAGAAAGATAATTACCAACTAGAATTATATATCCAGTGAAAATATCCTTAAAAGTTAAAGATGAAATAAATACATTTTCAGATAAAATTAGACAGAATGAAAAGGTCATACATCAGCAATAACAGAATACTAAAGAAAGTTCTTTTTGTAGAAGAAATGTGACCCCAGTTGGGAACATGAAATAAAAAAAATAAATAAAGTGCATCAGAAAGAGTAAATATGCACATAAAAATAAATTAATATTGACTCTATTCAGCTTACAATAATAATAATGTCCTGTGGGACTTAAGTATAGATAAAATGAAACTATGTGAAAATAATAGCACAAAAATCAGAAGTAAACTAAGTCCAAGTGTGGTAAGACCCTTGTCTTGTCTTAGACGTGAGAAAGCTATTTATTTTGATCATATTTGAATAATATGAAGAAGTATTTTGAACTCTGAAGTAATCACTGAAAGAATAATATAAGAATATATAACTGACAAGCTAATATTGGGAAAAAATAAAATAATAAAAATAAGTAGTACAGGGGTACCTGGCTGGCTCAGTCAGAAGAGCATTTGACTCTTGACCTCAGGGTCATGAGATGAGTTGAAGCCCTACGTTGGGTGTAGAGATTAAATAAACCTTTTTAAAAAAGAACAAAAGAAGTGAAAAAAGATAGGAGTAAGTGGAACAAACAAAATATAAATAGTAAAATGACAGATTAAAACCTAAATATATTGGGACACCTGGGTGGCTCAGTCAGTTAAGCATCTGACTCTTGGTTTCGACTCAGGTCATGATCTCACAGTTTTGTGGGTTCGAGCCCCACATCAGGCTCTGCGCTGACAGTACAGAGCCTGCTTGGGATTCTCTCTCTCTCTCCCTCTCTGCCCCTCCCCCACTCATGCTCTCTGTCTCTCTCAAAATAAATAAATAAATTTTAAAAGAAGCTTTAAAAAAACCCTAAATATATAAATAGTCACATTACATAAAAATAAATGTCTTTGCAAGGGCAAAGTTGGTTAGATTTTTTAAATTATTTTTTAAAAGTAATTATATGTTGCCTATAAAAGTTATAGCTTAAATATAAGGATAAAGAAAGCTTAAAAATATGGGGCGCCTGGTGACTCAGTCAGTTGGGCCTTTGACTCTTGATTTTAGCTCAGGTCATGATCTTGCGGTTTGCGAGTATGAGCCCCACGTCCAGCTCTGTGCCGACAGTGCAGGGCCTGTTTATGATTCTATCTCTCCCTCTCTGTCTGCTCCTCCCCTGCTTGCACCCACACTCTCTCTCTCTCTCTCTCAAAATAAATAAATAAACATTAAAAAAAAGAAAGTTTACAAATAAAAGGATGAAAAAATATACCACACAAATATTAACCAAAAGAAACTAGTAGGACTATAATATCAGACAAAGTAAACTTTAAGACAAAAAGCATTGCTAAAGATAAAGAACATGACAAAAGAGTCAATCCACCAGGAAGATATTATAATTTCAAACTTTTATGTACCTAATAATATAGCCACAAAATGTAAAAAGGAAAAAAAATGACAGAACTAAAAGGAACAATAGACAAATAACAATTATAGAGACAACTTTAACACAACATGCCCAATAAATAATAGAACAAGCAGACAAAAATAAAATCAGTAAATATATAGATTTGAATGATTTAAAAATCTTTAAGTGACAGTATAAAATACTGCACCAATAATGCAGAATGCACATACTTTCCAAATGCATAGAACAATTTCCCAAGCTGACCATGTGCTAGGTCATAAAGCAAGTCTCAACAAATCTTAAAGGATTGAAATAACATAGTGTATGTTCTCCTACTATACTTGAATAATTAAGTTAGAAAGTAATAACAAGGGGTGCCTGGGTGGCTCAGTTGATTAAGCATCTGACTCTCAACTTTGGTTCAGGTCATGATCTCATAGTTGTGAGACGAAGCCCCACATCGGACTCCATGCAAATGTTTTAAAATATTAATACATATCTAAAATACCCAATAGTCAAGGAAAAATCATAATGAAAATTGTTAAATATTTTTAACTAATGATAATGAAAATATGACTTATCATAAGTTGTAGAATGCAGCTAAAAGTCATACTTAGAGATTAATGTATATAAATAAATATATGAGAAAAGAAGAAAGACTGCAAATCAATGTTTTAAGTATCTACCTCAAGAAATTCAAGAAACAAAATAGCAAGTTAAACTCAAAGAAACTAGAATAAAAACAAAAGTAGAAATTAATGAAATAGAAAACATATAATAGAGAGGATTAGGGAAAAGCAAATATTCATTCCCTGCAAAATAATATTAAAATTGCAAGACTAGGGTAGCACCTGGGTGGCTCAGTCAGTTGGGCAGCCAACTTGATTTTGGCTCAGATCATGATCTCACGGTTCGTGAGTTTGAGCCCCACATTGGGTTCTGTGCTTATAGCATGGAGCCTGCTTGGGATTCTCTCTCTTCCCCCTCTCTACCCATTCCTGCTTTCTCTCTCTCTCTCCCTCTCTCTCTCTCTCAAAATTAAAAAAAAAAAAATTGCAAGACTATAGCCAGATTAATCAAGAAAATGAGAGAGAAGATACAAATTATCAGTATCTTAAAGAAATTTTTTTAATGTTTATTTATTTTTGAGAGAGAGACAGAGAGAGACAGATTATGAGCAGGGGAGGGGCAGAGAAAGGGAGACACAGAATCTAAAGCAGACTCCAAGCTCTGAGCTGTCAGCACAGAGCCCGATATGGGGCTCGAACTCATAAACCATGAGATCATGACCTGAGCCAAAGTCCCGGACACTTAACCCACTGAGCCACCCAGGCGCCCCACAAATTACCAGTATCTTGTTTGAAAAAGTTGATATCACTACATGTCTTAAAGACATCTAAAAGATAGAAAGAGGACATTACAAAGAATTACATGCCAATTAATGTGAAATTCTAAACAAAATAACTTCCAAGAAAGAAAAAATTTACTAAAACTAACACACACAAAAAAATAGAAAACCAAATGGTACTTTTTGTATTAAATTAGATCTGCAGTGAATAACTCTGTGTCCTCATATATTCTTCCAAGCATTGATGGAGATAACCATTCTTTCATAAAATCTTGCAGAGAATAAAAAGGGAGGGAACAACTTCCTAACCAATTTTATAAGACTAGCATAATCTCAATACAAAAATGAGACAGTAACATTGCAGGAAAAGAAAATTATAGTCAAAGCTCTCATAAACATAAAAGCAAAATATCTTAAACAAAGTTATTACCAAATTAAGCCCAGCAATGTATACAGGAACAATAAAGTGGAATTCAAATAGATGAAGAAGAGACATTTCAAAACATTCAACCCCCATTTATTTTTAAATAAGATAAAATCAAACCCCAGCACATTAGGAAGAAAAAAGAATGTCCTTTATCTGATAAAAGTTATATATAAAAATTCTATAGCAAACATCATACCTGACAGTGAAATGTTGAAAGTTTTCCCCCTAAGAAACAAGGAGGCCAGCCATCACCACTTCTACTTGACATTGTATTTGAGATCCCAGGCAAATCAATGAGGAAAGAAAACAAAATGAAAGAAAAGAATAAGAATTGATGTACTTATATACTCATGTACAAAAGTCCAAAAGAATCCACAGATAAACTATTAGAATTCAGAAATGAATTTAGTAAGGTCATTGGATAAAATGAAAGCAACATCAACAATATTTGTAAATAAGCAGTAGTAATAGCAACCAAAGAAATAAAATACTAGAAATAAATCTATCAAACATTGTGTAAGAGAAGTTTTATAAGGCCTAAATAAATGAAGCAATATACCATGTTCATGTGTTGGAAGGCAAAATTGTAAAGATGTTGATTCCACCTAAACAGATCTGCAGAGTCAATGCAATCCTAATCAAACTCCAGCAGGGGTTTTGTTTGTTTGTTTGTTTTCTCCCAACAAAAATCATTTCTACATATTTCCTTATATAGAAATGTAAAGTATCAAGAATAGCCAAGACAATCTTGAAGAAGAATAAAGCACGAGAACTTGCTCTACTCGCTCAGATATCAGAACTTCATACTTGATCAGTGAGTTTGAGATAAGTTGCTAAGCCTGCAGCATGCAGGCTGTTCTCTCCTTGGGTGCCAGCCAACCCATAGGAACTATAGCTTCACAGAGCCAGACTGCCTCAGCAAGTAGGTTCAACTGAGGCTTTCAGTGGGGACTCAATACTGCAAAGACTGCTATGTCCTATGAGTGTGTGAGGTACTGGTAGTCAGGTGTGCCCAGGAAATTAAGAAAGAACTGGGGTAATTCAAAACTATGCTTCAGTTTTATTCAGAATGGAAACAGGAGAAGAATGAAAAAAAATTAAAAGAGGGCTGGCTAGAAGAGAGAAATCACCTTAGGAAAAAAGTGAAATCTTAGAAGACTGGACAGAATGGACATATAAACAAAGAAAAAGAAGATGCACTCAGGTCTAATGTCTCTTCGAAAGGAAATTCAGGGGTGCCTGGGTGGCTCAGTCAGTTAAGTCTCCAACTTCGGCTCAGGTCATGATCTCAAGGTTCTTAAGTTCAAGCCCCGCCTCTGGCTCTGGGCTGACAGGCTTGGAGCCTGCTTCAGATTCTGTGTCTCTGTCTCTCTCTGCCCTTCCCCTGCTCGTGTTCTCTCTCTCTCTCTCTCTCTCTCTCATTCTCTTTCTCTCTCTCTCTCAAAAATGAATAAACATCAAAAAAAAAAAAAAGGAAGGAAGGAAGGAAAGACAGAAAGACAGAAAGGAAGGAAGGAAGGAAGGAAGGAAGGAAGGAAGGAAGGAAGGAAGGAAGGAAGAAAGAAAGAAAGAAAGAAAGAAAGAAAGAAAGAAAGAAAGAAAGAAAGAAAGAGAAAATTCAAAGCAAGATGCAATTAGAAAAAACTACTAGGGTCCAATAGTCTAACAGAGGAAACAAGTCAAGATTTTGGAGGACAGACTGGAAAACTGCCTTCACGGGAGTCAGAGTTCAGGAAACTACTAGGAAACATTCTCTTAAAACTTCAGGTAGAGAGTCCATTATATGAACACATGAGTGATGATCCTTTAAATGTTATGACATCTATATCAAGTGACTGCATACAAATTGGGCATATCTGAGAGGAATATTGAGGAATATCAGAATAAAATATTCAAGAAATTATTGGGTAACTTTCAAGGTAACACAGTTATTATAGATAAGTACATAGGTTTTGTCTGCACCGTAAGGAAACATGCTGAAGAAATTTGTGGAATTAGAACTCTAAGGGTAGTTGTAGCAAGGATAGGACATATTAATGGGACTCAAGAAAAATAGTAACAGATTGTATCCAGGCTTCAATTAGATATCGGTCTGATGAGTCTTCTAATCCAGAAGGTAAGGTGGTTAGGATGCTTTTGACAGACCCAAAACTCACGGATTTTATATCTCTCACTATGGGAGACACCGCAGAAGTGATCTAGATTGTAAAGGAATGTATAAGAAAAACAATCATCTGATCCATAAAGCATTGAAAAAGTGAAAGGAAGGGACAAAATTCCAACACACAGAGCTAGCCCACCTGTGCTAAAGAAGGAAAGGGACCAAATTAAAAAGTGGTTGAGGGACATGTTAGTTAACACAGCAAAGTAAGGACCTCCAAAAACTTTCTCTTCCACAAAAGCAATGAGAAAACTGGTAAAAATTATTAGAATCACCTCTGTGGTTAAATTTGTTCTTAAGTATTTTATTAATTTTTTTAAATATTTTTAATGTTATTTACTTTTGAGAGAGAGAGAGACAGAGCGTGAGCAGGGGAGGGGCAGAGAGAGAGGGAAACACAGAATCTGAAGCAGGCTCCAGGCTCTAAGCTGTCAGCACAGAGACTGACGTGAGGCTCGAACCCACAAACCGTGGGATCACGACCTGAGCAGAATTTGAACGCTTAACCAACTGAGCCACCGAGGCACCCCAAGTATTTTATTCTTTTTGATGTTATTGTAAATGGAATTATTTCTTAATCTGCTTTTGAGATTGCTCATTGCTAGTATATAGTAACCTTACTGAACCTTACTGCAACCTTACTGAACTTATTTATTAGCTCTAATAATTAATAGATTTTTTTTTTTGTAGATTTCTTTGGCTCTTTAGAATCATGCCATCTGCAGATAGAAATAGATTTACTTCTTCCTTTCAAATCTGGATTCCCTTTATTTATTTTTTTAAAAAAAATTTTGCCAAATGACTCTAGCTAGAACCTCCATTAGAATGTGAATAGCAGTGACAAAAGCAGGTATCTTTTTCTTGTTCATCATCTTATGAGAAAAGCTTTCAGGCTTTCACCATTGCATACAATGTTAGCTGTGGGTTGTTTAAAGGTTGAGAAAGTTCCTTTCTATTCATAGTTTTTTGAGTGTTTTCATCGTGAAGGGTGCTGGATATTTTTCTGTACCTATTGAGATGATCATGTGGTTTCTGTCTTTTACTCTATTAATATGGTATATTACATTGACTGAACTAGTAGTCAAAAAACTTCTCATATATAAAAGCCCAGCATCAGAGAGTTTCAATGGTGAATTCTTCCAAATGTCTAAAGAAGAACTATCACCAGTTTGTCACAAACTTTTCCCAAAAATAGAATTGGAGGGGACACTTAGCAAATCATTCTATAGGGCTAGTATTACCTGATACCAAAAAAATAAAAACAACAAAAAACAAAAAAACTAGACAACGACATCACACACAAACAAAGACAGACCAGACCCCTGATGAATATAGATGCAAAAATCTTCAACAAAATACTAGGAAGGGAGTTCAGCAACGCATAAAAATGGCTAAGCACCATGACCAAATAGGATTTATCCAAGGAATGTGAAGCCCGTTCATTGTATGAAAATCAATCAAATTACCTCTTTTACAGATTTCTCTCAATCGGGTTTATTTCAGGGGTCATGAAATAACAGCTGGCAACAAAAGACAGGGATCCTGGCAATACTGAAAACTAGAAAATTTTTTTCTACTGAGTCTCTGCCATTGCCTCTGGCAAAACTGGGTCCTGGGTTCTGGGAACATCATTTTGCTTGAAATAACTGCCCTAGGGCTGAGGATTTGCTTATTTTCTAAATTTCATGGGTGTTGGCTATTGCTGTGACAATCTTGTATATCTATTAATTCTTTTGACTCTTGAAAAAAATAAAAAGGTAGGTACATGAGAGCCTTCATGGTGAATTAACACAACTTCTGAGGCCATGAAGGCTTCAGTTTCTGAGGAAAAAAAAACTCTTGATTTATTAACTGAGTAGAATAATAAATCAGAGAGGATAGATTTCAGATTTAATTCCTTTGTAGTTTAACCTCACTGAATTCTCACTTATTAAGGAATTTCATCTTTGGACTTGATTTCTTCTTAAAAGATTAATAACAGAGCAGATTTTTATTTAAATTTGGGGCACCTCTCTGTTGGTGGCACTTTATTATTAGAGCATCCTTATGTAGGTATTTAATTGTATTGTAGAATGTCTATATTGGATAGATGTATGTGGACATAGTTTGAGTGAGGAAATAGAATAAGGAGTGAGATTTCAGCTTAAGGTTATTTTTTAATGTTTATTTTTGAGAGGTAGAGAGACAGAGACAGACACAGACACAGACACAGAGAAAGCAGGGGAGGGGCAGAGAGAAAGGTGGATAGAGGATCCTCAGCAGGCTCTGTACTGACAGCCCAGTGTGGGGCTCAAACTCAGGAACCATGAGATCATGATCTGAGCTAAAGTTGGATGCTTACCCTTATTACCATTTGATGTCATAAATTTAATTTCCAAAATACAGAGTAGACCCTTCTCTGTCTATTCACTTCCTCAGGGAACTCATCTGAATTATCGCTCTAAATTCCATCCTCACAGGGGTGACTCCCAGATCACATCTATTCACATTTCCACATGGACTCCTAAGAAGGATCTCAAGTTCAATATGTCCAGAGTTAAGCTTCTGATTTCCTCTTCCTTTTCTATGCTCACCCCTAAATCAACTCTCATGGCAGTCCTTCTGTGATGGTTCCAATAAACGGCAACTGCCTACTTGTCATTACTCAGGACAGAAGCCTTGGAGTCACCCTTGACTCATCAGGTTCTCTCATACCCCATGTCCACTGCAAGCTCACATCTGTGTTTTGTCTAAATTATTATATCAATGTGGGCACTTCTCACTAACTTCATCTCTAGTATCTTGCTCTAAGCACCATCTCCCTCACATGCACTGTTTTTAAAACCTTCCTATGGCACAAAAACAGAAACATAGACCAATGGCATAGAATAGAAACCCCAGAATTAGACCCACAAAAGTATGCCCAACTAATCTTTGACAAAGCAGGAAAAAATATCCAATGGAAAAAAGACAGTCTCTTTAACAAATGGTGCTGGAGAACTGGACACCAACATGCAGAAGGATGAAACTAGACCACTTTCTTATACCATTCACAAAAAATAAACTCAAAATGGATAAAGGACCTGAATGTGAGACAGGAAACCATCAAAACCCTAGAGGAGAAAGCAGGAAAAAAACCTCTCTGACCTCAGCCACAGCAATTTCTTACTTGACACATCCCCAAAGGGATGGGAATTAAAGGCAAAAATGAACTATTGGGACCTCATGAAGATACAAAGCTTCTGCACTGCAAAGGAAACAATCAACAAAACTAAAAGGCAACCAATGGAATGGGAAAAGATATTTACAAATGGCATATCAGACAAAGGGCTAGTATCCAAAATCTATAAAGAGCTCACCAAACTCCACAACCAAAAAACAAATAATCCAGTGAAGAAATGGGCAGAAGACGTGAATAGATACTTCTCTAAAGAAGACATCCAGATGGCCAACAGGCACATGAAAAGATGCTCAACATCAGTCCTTATCAGGGATATACAAATCAAAACCACACTCAGATATCACCTCACGCCAGTCAGAGTGGCCAAAATGAACAAATCAGGATGGACAAATAGATGCTGGAGAGGATGTGGAGAAACAGGAACCCTCTTGTATTGTTGGTGGGAATGCAAACTGGTGCAGCCGCTCTGGAAAACAGTGTGGAAGTTCCTCAAAAAATTAAAACTAGATCTACCCTATGACCCAGCAATAGCACTGCTAGGAATTTACCCAAGGGATACAGGAGTACTGATGCATAGGGGCACTTGTACCCCAATGTTTATAGCAGCACTCTCAACAATAGCCAAATTATGGAAAGAGCCTAAATGTCCACCAACTGATGAATGGATAAAGAAATTGTGGTTTATATACACAATGGAATACTACGTGGCAATGAGAAAGAATGAAATATGGCCTTTTGTAGCAACGTGGATGGAACTGGAGAGTGTTACACTAAGTGAAATAAGTCATACAGAGAAAGACAGATACCATATGTTTTCATTCTTATGTGGATCCTGAGAAACTTACCAGAAGACCATGGGGGAGGGGAAGGAAAAAAGAAAATAAAAAAAAGAAAGGTTAGATAGGGAGGGAGCCAAAACATAAGAGACACTTAAAAACTGAGAACAAACTGAGGGTTGATGGGGGGTGGGAGGAGGGGGAGGGTGGGTGATGGGTATTGAGGAGGGCACCTGTTGGGATGAGCACTGGGTGTTGTATGGAAACCAATTTGACAATAAATTTCATATTTAAAAAAATAAAAAATAAAAAACCCTCCTAGCTAGTTTCCCTGCCCCCACTTCAGTTTATTCTTTTTTATCTATTCAGTCTATTCTCCACAAAGTGATCCTATTCAAATAGAAATCAGATCCCGTCACTGTTTTTTTAAAATTTTTTTTAGTGTTTATTTTTGAGAGAGAGAGACAGCATGAGCAGGAGAGGGGCAGAGAGAGAGAGAGAGGGAGACAGCACAGAGCCTGACGTGGGGCTTGAACCCACGAACTGTGAGATCATGACCTGAGCTAAAGTTGAACGCTCAACCAACTGAGCCACCCCAGTGCCCCTGGATACTGTCACTTCTTTGCTCCAAACTCTCCAAAGGCTTCTATTTCAACATGAACTCCAAGGTCCTTACATAACCTATCGCATCACTGCTGATCACCCTTGCTCCCTTGCACACTGCAAGAGACACACATAAAAGAGCTTCCTTGTTTCTGAAAGATCCAAGCATGTATCCTTGTCAGGGCCTTTGCAACTTCCCTTAGCCTGGTTTCTCCAAGAGCAGTCTGAGACAAGGCTTTCTTACAGCAGTTTGTGTGGACAGAAAGCAGAAAGGGACGAAACGCAGGAGGGACAGAAGCAGTGTCACAGGAGGAAGGAAGGCAGATATAAAGATGCATGATTGATGGGATCACCTCTGTGGGAGACAGGTACTCAATCCCACAGGATCATCCTTATGAAAGGCTTAGGAAATGCATTTCAACTGTCCACCAGGGAAACAAAAAAAGGAGCAGAATTTATCTATAGGCTCCAGTTTCCTGTTGGTCAAGAGTGGCCCCGTGGGCATAAACCCTCTGGCACAGCTGGGTTTTGCATGCATGACTATTGACTGGGTTTCTGCTAATACCCATGCTATTGCAACACAGAAGCCCCAGGTCAGGAGTCAAAAGTATGGGAATGTATGTGTCTCAGGCCCCAGTGAAGGCACTATCAGATTAGACTTCCATGCAGCTGTTGAAGCCTGAGGGAATGGATACAGCAGCAATAGCTGGAGTAAGTGATAGGAAGAGAGGATTTCAGGCGGCACACAAGCCATGTCCAGTTTGAGCAGGCTCCTTCCTCTGCCTAGAACACCCTACCCCCATATATCCTAATGGGACTCTCCCTCAGGGCTCAAATGTCACCTTATTAGAGAGGCCTTCCCCCAAGCATTCAATTTAAGAGAGTAACACACACACACACACACACACACACACACACACACACACACACACACACCAAGATCCTCCATACTTAAAATTAAAATCATAACTCTGTTACGAATTTAACTGATATTCTAATTCAAAGGAAATGAACAAAGGGAAAATAATAAAAAGATTCCTACACATAGCCTAGAAGATTGTGAATCATTTTGAAGTTTGTGGAAAAAAACAAACAAAACAAAAAACATGGGCATATGGTTGTCTGATAAGACTTTGCTAAATCCTATTTAATATCAGCTTTAACTCTATAAAACCAGAATATTAATCAGACAGCAGAAAACTAAAACTTTCATTATACATAATTTCCTAACCTGAGTGAAGGATTTTATCACTAGGACAAATATAAGAAAAAAAATCTCTTTCCCTGAACCACCTAGGTCCTTTGTAGTTACAGATCTATCTGAAACCACTGAAATATAGTATTTAAAACATAGTAAAATAATTTCTCTTTAAGAAAAAAGTATTTGTAGAACTAATGGTCTGCAAACAGGATATGATGGATTCAGAAATAAAAAAAACAGCATGAAAACTTAGCATATTGATTGTTAGTGAACGCAATCTGTGTAATCACACCTACCACCCCTTCACTGTAAACAGTTGTTACTCAGAAGCCATAAGTGGGAAACAGGTTCAATTCCACTTTTAGGGTCTTAGAAGGAATGCTGAGAGTATCTCTCAATATTTAGAGGTCTCACTTGAGGCAACCTGGCTGGGTAGCCATCTTACTTTAAAGCCTTCTGTAGAAAAAAGGACATTCAAATGCCCCATTTAGGAGGCTGTATCCTTATTGAGAAATAATTCTATTTTATATCTAACTCAACCCTGCCAAAATGCAAGTCCACCATATGCAGACTTAAAAAGCTAACATGCATGTTTACATCACTCAGTAGTTCCCATTTTTTAAATGCTACATGATAATCATTTCTTTCATCCTTTCTTGTAAGATTAATTTCCTCTCTACTGTATCTCTGACTCAAAGTTTCCTATGTCCTTTGGTCTGAGGATTCAAGAAGCTAACCAACATGGACTTCTATAACAGCCCTGATGATTTCTATGTCTGGTATTTCTAAATTCGGTATGGTCTAGCCCCTGGCTACTACTCAAAGTCTGGTTCCCAGACCAGCAGTACCAGTAGCAACTAAGATCTTGTTAGAAACGCAGATTCTTAGACACCCCCCCACCCCAACTACTGACTCAGAATTTGCCTTTTAACAAGATTCCAGGTGATTCCTTGCACACCAAAGTCTCAGAAGCACTGTTCGAGAGAAGTACAACTTGAGAGTGCCAACATCATCCCCAATACCCTCCAAGGACCTGCTGTTTTGACCTCTTACAGTGTTGATTTTTTTCTTATAACCACATTTCTAGCATAAATTAGTAATTTGTCTGTAAAAATTAGTAAAAATACAACACTTTTTTAGAGGCTTGAAAGGATAATAGTCTTGATTTTAGGAGCGCCTGGGTGGTTCAGTCAGTTAAGCATCTGACTTCAGCTCAGGTCATGATCTCACAGTTTGTGAGTTTGAGCCCCACGTCCGGCTCTGTGCTGACAGCTCAGAGCCTGGAGCCTGCTTTGGATTTTGTGTCTCCCTCTCTCTCTATCCCTCCTCGACTAGTGCTCTGTCTCTCTCTGTCTCTCAAAAATAAATAAATGTAAAAAATAAAAATTTTTTAAATAGTCTTGATTTTAATTTAAAAAAAGTTATTTCTTCATGGTGCCATTTACTATTTACCATATGAATAAAGTTCAGAATAAGCTCCTCTGCACTGTTACTTGTTTATGTTGGTTGTTACTGGTTTATGTTACTTGTTTATGTCGGTCTCTCACTCCCTAGATTATAAGCCCTCTGAAGGGCAAAGACTAGGTTTTCTCTCTCGCTGCAGCCCCAAATCAGCATATATTCACATTTTTATAAGCAGTTGTTAATGACTGCAAAAAGAGGGCATTCTCTTGCATCTTTTGTCCTAAACAGTTAATCCATGGATGCCAAAAAGTGGGAGTCAACTGAGAAACTGAGAAACTTCTCAATTTCATTGTGGAGAAACAAAACCAAAATTCTTGTTAAAATCAATACAGATAAAATCTGTCATTTCCTTTTGTCCTACCAACTCCCTTACCTACCACACTGAGAGATAAGATACTCTGAGCATACTTACAACCTGGCTATCACCACCCAGGGCTTCTTCAAACCCATGATGACTTTTTTCCCTAATAGCACACTTTTAAGGGTCATACTTTTTCTGAATTTTGGATCTATTTTTTATTATAGGCAAGTTCTTAATCAGTGGCCCCGCAATCTTAATTAGTGCTTGTACTACAACATGCTGGTGTTCTTAAAGCTCTTAAATATGAGTAACCAAGATCAATTTACTTAATTTTTCAAAAGGCAAATTCCCTTCTTCATTTTGGTTCCTCTTTCTACAGAACTTCCTGCAGGAGTAGAAGATACCATTTTTTTCTAAGGAATTTATCTACATACTATGATATTGCCTTTTTCATGTCTTCTTTTGGAAGTTCCGTCTTAAAAAAGGGGGGACAAAACTCTTTAAAAGCCTTCAAAGTTTATTTGTATTTCTTTATAATCTCCTCAACTGTCCCACTCTTTCTGGCCAACCCATTTGCAAAAACCTTATTAAGTATGTTATGGAAGTATATAGATTTACCTGCCTTCTTTTCTTATTTTTATGTTCCTAACATAATGTAAGCTCCACTTAGCAATACACTATAAATAAGGAAGTGCTAGATTTATTACCACAGCACCTCTCCCTACCACGTACCACCTTCTCTTCGCTGATAAAAAAAATAAAATAACTCCCTGATTGAGTTAGGAAATGTGTCTTCATGCAGGTGATTTTCAAACACCCTAAGATTATAGTAGCACATCGCCATTATACTTCAGGCCACAGATGTCAAATGAACAAGTGCACCGCTGGACAAGATCCCATAAAACCTCAAACCCAGCTGCTCTGTTCTTACTGATATCGCCATAGCTCAGGTCCATGGGACTTAACATGCACCACTGCATGAAATTTCTCACTGTCTTATACTGTGCCCTGATTGTTTCACACGAAACATGCGCATCAGCCTCCCATAAGCCACTTACAGGAAATTACACTCTCTTGAGTGCTTATCACCACCCTGAGCCCCTTACACAAGTCTGTGCACCTAATACAACCTTGATCACTTAAACACTTCTTTGTGGATTGATCCATTGATTGGCTTTTAATCTTTCACTCATAGATAGTCTGTATCAATACAGATAATGTAAAACTGAGGGCTGAGGTAATTACGTGGCTAATTAAAACAAAAGCCAATCATTCTCCCCAGCCTCCATTTTCCTCTCATAATAAAACTTGCAAAATCAGCAGATTGGATGCTCCCAATATGAATCTACACATACTCACTAGAGTTACTTAGCCCTCTGTCAAAATATTTTGTTTAAAAGTTGCCAGATAGCACAGAGTTTTGTATAGCATACGGCTCGAGTCTATAGCTATATTAGATTTTACCAAAAAAACTTTTGCAATACTTGGATGTGTGTATCCACATGGATTTGGAAATTGAGCAATTTATGTATTATTATATTTAATTTATAATCACCTCATCCCCCAAAAGTATTTAAGGCCATATACAGAAATGCAGAACTCCTGTCCACACACTTAGAAGCACACACACATACACACACACACACACACACGCACGCACACACACACACAGATAATGACACCTACTATGAGGCAGCCTAGGCACTACTGAGAATCAGTTTCACAGCAAAATTCAAGCTTTAGTTCCTGTTTGATAATATACATTTCATTAATAATGGAAGGCAGCATATTTAAATTTTTATTATTTATGTTATAGGTTAAACTGTACTTAGCTTCCTTTGGTTAGCTTTGAGGGAATGCAATTGCAGACTTATATTTCAGGAATGTAAGTAACAATATACTGTGTCATTAGTCATCTTCAAAGACTAGGAGTCCTCACACCTTTCTCTCAGTTTCCCTTTGCCAAGACCGAAAAAGGATACTATAAATGTCATGTTGTAAATGATAAATCACATTTTTATGGACTTGGAAGTTAACTTTGCTTGGAAGCATTTTTATGGATTTTGGAAGCTAAAGAATAAAAGCAGCTAGGTTTATAAGATCAAAAACTTTCTTTCCAGGGAGTAGCATTTGTTCTGTGTTCCAGGACATTCACCATTGGTTTCAGTTTTCTCTTGGTATTTTTTCACTACTAAGAGGTATAAGCTGAAAACAATATCTTTAATGAAGGTAGCTGTGCACTCAGCCTCACAACTAAAAGAATTTTTGTTGCTGTTGTTGTGTAGTGTATGGGAAACAATAAGACACTACTGGAAAGTCTTCCCCACTGGCCATTGCCTTTTCTTCCTTGCTGATGAGACCATGATTTTGTTCAGGTATCCACACTCTTCCTAAGTATAGGCCCGGGTCTAAGGGGTGAATTTTGTTTAGTCTGTGGCATTCATAGTAATAAATGATGAGATTAGGAAAAGACACATGTCCTCATTCTGGTCAAGAAGATCCCATTTCTGCCCCTACCGATTGTTGCACCCCAAAGGGACTGTGAAAGTACCCTGGCTATCTTGCTACTGCCAAGGGAAGCTAGGCCACTTGGATGAAAATGGTGGAACAGAAACATGGAACCCGGATCTCTGGCGACACCAGTGAGCCACTGAATTAACCAACTCTGAAGTTGCCCTTCTTCTCTGAATGCTCTGTAATATCAAATAATAAATCACTGATCTTTTAAGCCAATTGAATTAGGAGTTCAAGTTATTTGCCCCTGAAAATTAATATTCTCTCTTCTATCTCATCCTGGATAGAGTAGGGGGAAATTCAAAATGTAGAGAGAACTTGTTGATATTTCACTACACAGGGAGAAAGAAGGAAGATGAATACAGGACCTGAGCATGAGCCCTCCATTTGTGTATTAACTGTCTCATCAATTCCAGTGTTTACTCCCTCATTCCATAGTCTGTCGTAGAACACGACATTCCTTGGCATTCTGCTGGGTACTAAGAATATGGGCATTTAACATACCACAAATCTCACCCTCATAGACCAATGGATGATACAGATGTGTCTACCAAAATGTTTACCTCAGTATGATTGAAGTATGTATATATATCATCTGCCACCAAAACCCAGTGGCACCTAATTTAATCTGGGAAGAATTCCAAAAGAATTTGTTTTTCAAGTTATGAGAAAACCCCATTTTCCTGTAATTTATCCAAACATTTCACATGCATGAAGTCATGTATTTCAGAGTAAATCAAGTAACCCTCAGAGTTGACCCTGAAGAAAGAATCAGCCTTATCCAGGCAGAGTAGAGAAGGAACCATCGAAGAAGGGAACAGTGTGCACAAGGGCACAGAAGAAGGAGAGAGCACAGCTGGGGAACTAAAAGTAACCTAGCATAACAAGGCAAAGACACACCTGGGGAAGTGGTGAGCCATGCCCTGAGAAAAGGGCCAGATCATAAAGGTCTTTATCCTGGGAGGATTGCAAGTGACAGAGAGACATAACCCTCTATGTTTTTTAAGGAAAACCACTCTGGCAGTATGTGGGATGATAAATTTGGGAAGGGAAAAGTTAAGAGACAGGGATAAGACTCTGAAGCTATTGCAGAAATCCACCCCGTAACGGTAAGGACCCGAGCGAAGGCTGGGGCAGTGGGAACACAAAGAGAGGGAATGTGAGGATGATTAAAAGGAATTGATTGATGGAAGAGTGTATGGAGGAAGGGATAAGAGGTGATCTGAGCTGACTCCCAGCAGACTGGATTGGACAATCAGGAGATGACTGTGCCAAGACCAGAGACAGGACCTTCCTGGAGAGGAAAGTGTGGCACTGCATAAGCAGGAGACACTGCCCCAGCCAGTAGCCATGAGAAGGGCTGCCATGTCTCCTCATGACAAATAGTCCACCCCACTGTCACCACAGCAATCTTACTCCAGCTGAACTGAGTGCATCTCAGAAAATATGTCACCTGTAACTGTGAAATTGACGACTATGTCAATGAATTCCTATTCCTCACTCCTTTTGATTCTCAAGTAACAGAATACCTCGGAGGTTAGGTTGATTTGATCGAATATATGGATTTGTTTTATGGTACGTGGATAAAACACAAGGAAATGGAAGAATGTGTTCAATATCTTGCTATGCCTTACAGCATAAATAAGCTCAAAATTAGAGAGAAATATTTGAAAGTGATTTTCCTTTTTTTAAATTTGGCTAGGTGGTCTGTGCCACACTGCAAATGCAACAGTTAATTGATCTTATTTACATTTCTTTATTCATGTATGCTGTATAGGAAATAGGAAATATATAAACACATAGATATTTTTTTTTTTAATTTTTTTCAACGTTTTTTATTTATTTTTGGGACAGAGAGAGACAGAGCATGAACGGGGGAGGGGCAGAGAGAGAGGGAGACACAGAATTGGAAACAGGCTCCAGGCTCTGAGCCATCAGCCCAGAGCCTGACGCGGGGCTCGAACTCACGGACCGCGAGATCGTGACCTGGCTGAAGTCGGACGCTTAACCGACTGCGCCACCCAGGCGCCCCTAAACACATAGATATTTTTAAGGTACCTTCGCATGGTATCCTTAAAGCCACAGTTGTTGCGTATGAATAAATTCACTTGCAGCCTTCAGTGACATTCTATAGGAAAGGGAAATGGGCTTCTACAAATAGGAGAGAAGGTAACCACCCCCCACCCCGCCCCCGCAAAGCAGCTTCTTTTGGCCCAAGGCAGGTGT
Organism: Neofelis nebulosa; assembly: GCF_028018385.1. Lineage (NCBI taxonomy): Eukaryota > Metazoa > Chordata > Mammalia > Carnivora > Felidae > Neofelis > Neofelis nebulosa. Next base: position 99,169,742 of record NC_080787.1, read on the forward strand.
TGGGAGAGCAGAGTCCTGTTTCTGCCAGCTCCCCCTTAGCCCTGGCTGAGAGTCCTTAGTGCTACATTAATATCACTGTCTGACATATCTGGGTTATATAACAAATAACAGGTTGACTATTCTCCCACTGCTTACCTCAGAAAAATTCTTCTGGCGGGCGCCTGGGTGGTTCAGTCGGTTAAGTATCTAACTTCAGCTCAGGTCATGATCTCACGGTTTGTGAGTTCGAGGCCCACGTTGGGCTCTGTGCTGACAGCTCAGAGCCTGGAGCCTGCTTGGGATTCTGTGTCTCCCCCTCTCTCTGTCCCTCCCCTGCTCGTGCTCTTTCTCTCTCCCTCTCAAAAATAAATAAATGTTAAAAAAAAATAATAACAACAGCCATACTATTAGCATACCTCACAAAATTAACAATAAACCTGGAGCCTGCTTCAGATTCTGTGTCTCCCTTTCTCTCTGCCCCTCCCTCGCTTGTGCTCTCTCTCTCAAAAATAAATAAACTGTAAAAAAAAAAAAGAAAGAAAGAAAAATTCTACTGGCTGTGCAGAAGTGAGGCAGCAAGAGATGTCTATTTGCCTATTAAAAAAAAAATTCATGGAGAACCTACCGTGGGTGAAGTGCCTAAGAAGACATGGTTCCTGCCTTCAAGGGGATGACAACAGTATTACCACCCATAACAAAGGTGGAAAGAATGAACTAGAGCAGCACCAGAAGTTGCAAGGCCTATTGCACAGTCGAATGAGCATTTGAGTGAGCTCTTAAAACTGGGCAAGGTTTTTACCAGGCAGAAACAGGAAGAGAAAAGCATATTCAAAGTCAAAGGAACAACTTGAGCAAAGAAGTGGAATCCAGAAAGAACATAATATATGCATATGCAACAGAGTTAAGTGCATAGTAAATGAGGCATGGCTCACACCTCTCCTGTTTGGTGACTTCCTTCAGGCCGCTGACACCACTCAGGTGCCTCTACAGCACCCACCACCTGTCTTGCAGTTATTTCCTTACAGATGCCTCTCCCCACCTGGAACGCTAACTCCTAGAGAGCTGACAGGTGCTTTTTCATCTTGGCATTTACAGCACGGGATGCCACACCTGGTGCCTAATTGGTATTCAACAACATCTTGCTGAATGAATGCGGTGCGCCGGTGTGCCCCAGTGGAGGCAATCCCAGTTAGCTGGAACCAGGGTGAGTGGGAGTAAATAGGACAGAAGATGAAGTAAGACGGGGAGCTTGGAGCCAGATCATGAAACACTCAAACCCCGTAATTAACGAGTGTAGACTTTATAGAGAATGTGGACTGTTTTCATGAAGGAGTGGCATTGGACAACCAGATAAGAACTATTATGATAGGCAAGAGGCAGCGAAGATCAGAGAATAGGAGAAACCATGTGAGATACAGAGAACTCGGGAGCTCTTTAGAACTCAGGGTTTACCAGGTGCTGGGCATCCAGACACTGCGCCCAGCACTTCGCACATGCTATTTCGTTACGTCTTCACAGCACTCTGAAGCAGGTACCATTATTCCCAATCGAGAGACGATGAATCTGAGGCCAAGGAGGATCCCTATGGAACCTAAGATTCCTTCCCAACCACATCTGACCCTGAGAACAAAGCATTATTTTGAGCAAACAAGTGGGAGGAACCCCAGATGGAAGAAAATTCCAGCACTGATCAAGAAGAAACACAGGCTTCAAACAAGACTGGGGGAAGTCCTTCCCAGGCCTGAATCTCTCAAGGGAAGCCACAGCACGTGTCCACTGGCACAAACATAAAATTATAACTTTGCAATGATTTAACCTTATAAGGAAAAATTTTAGTCACCAATGTGAAAATGTGCAGAGATGGATAGTTTAATTTTGCTTTATTCTATTTAGGTGGCACAAGAGCAGAAATATTTGAAGACCTTTGCCCTGGACTACATTTCTGCATAAATTTTCCATCCAGGTATTTATGCAGGGATATTTGCTCCTTGAAAAGGCATAGACTTGCTCTTATTCATTTTTGTACTTGATTTAACACATTCTGCACATGGTTGGAGTTCTATAACGGATGCTAATCCAACCTCAACTTAATCAGTTGGGAACGAAAGAAGGTATGGCTGGCAAGGTGATCAAGATCAAGTGATAGGCTCAGAATCTGAACGTTTGTGTTATGGGTCATGACTTTTAGGAATATTTATGACAGGAAACATTTGGCAGGTGAAGAAAGAAAAGAGGTGGGGGGGGGGGGGAGTAGAAGAGAGAAAGACCACAGTCTTCACTTTGCAGTATATGGTTATTTTCCTGGAAATAGCCTCTTACGGCAGGTTGCTGTCAGAAGGCAAAATCCTAACTGAGCATGAGTTAAGGTTTATTGCCCTGGTCAAAAAACCAAGGCAAGCATGCAAAAAGTAAAGATCTTTATTGTCTGAAATAAAAGCATGCAGCAGGGAGATGTAGAACAGAGAAGGGATGCCTACATCCTTTTTGAAAGAAAACAAATCCCCAGGCAATAAAAAAAAAAAAAAAAAAAAAAAAGGCCACTAACTTTAACACTTTAGAGAGTGAGGAAATAGGGATTGAATTAGAAGAAACACCGATATGGAAATAAGGAGATGTTTTACAAAGCAGTATTATGATTGTAAAGAAAATAATTAGAAAATACCTTCATCTCTAAAAAGATGTGGATTTACTGATTTTCGGTGTTAAGGAACTTATTGATGACATTAAATAACAACTTAATGAATCTGTGTTCCCAGAACACATTCATATCAAGTGTTCGTCATTTTTAAATTTGTTGCCTTTTTTTTCTTCATTCACCTGAAGAGTCAGCAAAAGTCTCTGAAAACATTAATTTTAAAGAACCAAAATCAATTTCCTGATCCGTTCATTCTTTGTACAAATATTTTTCCTAAACATGTATTAAACATAAGCACTCAATACTAGTGTGCTGTGGGTGATGTGATGATAAATGGGACATTCCAGAATGCAAGGAGTTTTAATCTTGCAGGAGAGGTGACATCTATACAAAGAATAGAATTCAAGGTGTAAGTGTCACAACAGAGATATGAACATATGCCCCTAGGTGTTCATTTCACATCCAGCCGAGGTGATCAGGGATAGCTCCATACATGAGGAAATGAGTAGGTTCCTGAACCTACGAACACCCCCCCATCTGGCTGCAGAATGAGATTTTACCCAATGCCAAATTCTTTGCTTTCCACTCTATGCTTGCTGGTCGACCGGAAGAAGAAATCCCGACCTGCCTTCTTCAGGATTAGGAGGTTCCTACAATAAATACAAAAGCACACAAAAAGTACCCACCGAAAGAATTCCCAAACATGTCCTCAAGTTAGTGCCAATCAATAGAAGCAAAATGGGTAGTTGATACAGTTGCATGTTGTCAGATTACCCTCCCTGCCCTTCCTCTCTGCTTTCCCTCACTCCTACAAGGGAGTTGTTTTCATTCAACCTAGCAACACACCTCAAAAAGAAAAACAAATTATAACAAGCAAACCAACACCCAACAGTACTGACCATAGTGATCTAAACCTTGAATATCAGTGATGATGACACAATGTGTGGTTTTTAACCCCCCGCCCGCTTTTCTGTCTTAGCTAGAAGCCCTCCTGGCAAGGGGAGAGGGAAAGAGGGAAAATATTCCCTCCCTACTCCCTACCTCCAAATATCTGCCTGGCTCTGTCCCTTTGTATTCTTCACTTTTTAGTGGAGTAGGGTATGACAGCTTTCTCATAATGAGAGCATTGCACATAAAAATAACATAGGAAGCTTTTTAATGACAAAGACAAGGTATCTAAATTTTATGTCATCTATATTTTACCACATTAAAAAAAGTAATGGGGGTGCCTGGGTGGCTCAGTCCATTAAGTGTCCAACTCTCGATTTTGGCTCAGGTCATGATCTCACTGTTTGTTAGATCGAGCCCCGCAATGGGCTCTGTGCTAGCAGTGCATATGCTTCTTGGGATTCTCTCTCTCCCTTTCTCTCTCTCTACCCCCTTATCTCTCTCTTTCTAAAAATAAATAAAATTTAAAAAATTTTAAGCAATGTATCTACATATTATCTCTTTTTAAAAAGAAAAAAGACAGAGTTGGGGTGCCTGGGTGGCTCAGTCGGTTAAGCGTCCGACTTCGGCTCAGGTCACGATCTCACGGTTCATGTGTTCAAGCCCCACGTCAGGCTCTGTGCTGACAGCTGAGCCTGGAGCCTGCTTCAGATTCTTGTCTCCCTCTCTCTCTGCCCCTCCCCTGCTCATGCTCTCTCTCTGTCTCTCACAAATAAACATTAAAAAAAATTAAAAGAAAAGAAAAAAGAGAGAGAATCTTAAAAAAGATTCTAAATTTCCCACCATTTTCTAAATCTATTCACTTCCCCCCAGACACCAACGTTCCGTTCAATTTCTGGTATATCGTTTTTTTCATTTTTTTTGTAAGCAATATGTGGTGTCATTTTCTTTGCTTTTTGAATTTCTAAAAATGGTATCACAGTTTTTCAATGTTAATTCATTTTTTGAAAGAGAGCGAGTGAGTGTGAGCTGGGGGGGGGGGGGGGGGGGCGCGGCACAGAGAGCGAGGGAGACACAGAATCCAAAGCAGTTTCCAGGCTCCGAGCTGTCAGCACAGAGCCTGACCCAGGGTTCAAACCCACAGACTGAGATCATGACCTGAGCCAAAGGTGGCTGCTTAACAAACTGAGCCACCATCACATTTTTCATGTCATTCTGCAACTTGCTATCTTTCCTCTTAATATTGTGTTTTTAAGATCTAACCATGTTTGTTTTGCATATAAAATCGGATTCATTATTTTTAAGGCTTTGTATAACTCTCTGGGCCCATTTCCTACTGATGGGCAGTTAGGATGTTTCCTGTTGTTCACTACTGTAGTGCTGCAAAGATCCTCCTCTGTCCCTGTGCAGTGTGAAACAGTGTGACGTTGGTACCACGGCAGCTTGGCTAAGCGAGGACTACATTTCCCAGAATTCCCTCTCTGCACTTCCCCAGGTTAGCATGTGCCACAAGAGGTTTGGGAAGCAAGTGTCAATGGTGGCAGGGCCTGTGGCTCCTCCAGCTCCTCATCTCCTTCAGCCTCTCTGACTCCTGAGCCAGGTGCAGGTTGAGTTCTGAGACAAATGGCACTGGTTTCTCTTGCAGGTCACTCCTGTTGTCAAAGCTGAAAGCTTGGAGGTGATGAGAGACCTATGCAAGTTCCAGTCCATCATCATCAGTTCCACGTTGTCCCTGCTCTTCCCCACATCGTGTCCCTCATTCCTTCTCAACTGTCTGGCCTGTTCTCTTTAGGCTCTAGCACCAGACACAGAAGCCACACCTCACGTAGCCTGTTTGTATCAACTCTGTAATAAAGCCCTTGCTCTATACCAGACCTAGTGGTTCAGCTTCTCCGGATCCAACCCTGCCCGGTGTCTTTAGAAACAGACACCCTAAGCTGCCCTCTCCTGCAATCACCTCACTCTCTCCTGCTTCTCCTGGACATGCAGATGGACAGCAGGCACCTCATATTTAGGAAAGAAAAAGCTGTTCATACTAGAACAAGATTGCCTCCTACCTCCTCTGATAACCTTCTTTCTTCCCTTTTATGGGCGCTGTCTCCTCCTTACTCAGAAATTAACTGATTAGTGGAACATACAATCTCTTCATGCTTTCTTACAAAACTAAACATACTCTTTCCATATGATCTAGCAATCGTGGTCCTTGGTATTTACCCAAAGGTATAGAATACTTATATCCACTAAAACCTGCACACAGATGTTTATAGCAGCTTTATTCATAGTTGCGAAAATTTGGAAGCAAGCAAGGTGTCCTGTAATAGGCGAATGGATAAAGAAATCTATGGTACATCCAGACAATGGAATATTATTCAGAATTTAAAAGAAATGCACTATCTAGCCCTGAGAAGACAAAAACATTTAAGAGCAACCTTAAATGTCTATGACCAAGTGAAAGAAGTCAATCTGAAAGGGCTACCCACTGTATGAGTTCAACTATATCACGTTCTGGCAAAGGCAAAACTATGGGAGACAGTAAAAATATCAGTGGTTGCCAGGGATTGGGGGTGAAGTAGGATGACAATTAAGAGGATTTTTAGGGCAGTGAAACTACTCTACCCTGTATATTATAACAATGGATACATGTCATACGTTTTTCCAAACCCATAGAATGTACAACACCAGGAGTGAACTATTACTTAAACTATGGGCTCTGGGTGATTACGATGTGTCAATGTAGGTTCATCAATTATAAAAAAAAAAAATGTACCACTCTCACGGGGGATGTTGACAATGGGGGAGGCTATGCATGTGTGGGGAAGGGAGTATATAGGAAATCTCTGTACCTTCCACTCAATTTTGCTGTGAACCTAAAACCGATCTTAAAAAATTGTCTTAATAAAAAAAAATAAATTCTTCCTTGCCAAGGACCCATGAAGAAGATAACTGCCTCATTTTTTACTTTTTAAAGGAAATTCACTTTCTGATTTTAAATATGAAACATGTGTCATTTGAGACAAATGAGTAAGTCGACATGGCATTTCACCAGGGGCTTCCCCTTTATTGGGATTTCATCGATATGGAAACAGACGAGGCTTGAGAAGAACAAAACTGTACTTATTTTTTAAAGCTGAAGAGCATAGGTGAGACAGGAAAAAAAAAAAGCCATGGGTAGAAATCCATCACATTCACTTATCCAAAGGAGAAATGGGGGATACCCAACTCTGTTACCCTCTGAGCAGTACTGTTGGCAGGGCTAACTTGAATGTCCTTTTCCAGAGGATGCCACCAGTGCTACCAACAACATAGCAGTGAAGAGAGAATGTGATTATGGAAATTCAATCTCATAAAAGAATGTCTCGCCTCTTCGAGACAACAAGGAGCCGAAAGCTGGGAACTTGAAGAGACTAAAGCACAAGAAAACTGAAACACTCTCTCTGCCACTTGTTTCAGTTACATTACTTCATCCTGACAACACTAACACTTTCCCCTCAAGTTTAGAATTGACTAGGAATTGGGGGTGGGGAGAGTTCATCCTTCATCACTTCTCATCTTGAGAGAAAGAGAGAGAGAGATGAGAAAGAGAGAGAGAGAGAGAGAGAGAACCTCTTGAATAAGTGGGATGCCTCTCTCTCATGTAACTATTATCAAATTGAGGTTATAAAACAGATATGTGAAATCATTTTTTTTAAAGAGCACAAGGTAGGACGAGGTATTTTTGGCAAACTAAGTAGCGGAACAGTAGGTAGTCAGAGTTCTTATTTTACCTAAGACTCTACCTGTTACATGCACTCCTAACGTTCTGCATGTGTCATGGTAAGGACTCTAACTTTCTATATTAATCTACTTTTAGAGTGTAGGGTGAGTGCACTTACAGTATTGCCTAAGTTCATCCACTGTTAAAGACTCAAACCCAAGTTTAAAAAACAAAAAAAAGAGGCTGAAGACAACCATGAGTAACTCTTTGTTTCCAATAGGATGCCTTCATCAGTGAGTAACTGAAGACCCAACTAAAGGTGGATTAAGCTTGGGAAATTTATTTCCTTGCATAACAAAAGTCCAGAAGAAGATCAGTTCCAGACTTCATTAATTCAATGGCTCAGCAACACAGCCACAGACCCAGGGTCTTTCCATCTCCCTGCCTCATTACTGGCATGTCAGCTAGGTTTTCTCATAATCACAGGACAGTTACAGCATCACATCCTCAAACACCAATGTCCAGAGGTCTGTGTCTCATTTTTAGAGCTAAGATGCCTCTCTCAGAAACTCCTTCCCACCTCCTTGTCAAGAACTAGATCATGGGACCGTCCCTGAGGCATTCACTAGGGAGAAGAACGAGACTTCTGTGATCTGCTTAGACCCAGTCGGAGTTGAGAGGAGCCTCTGTGTGGACGTGTGGCAGTCACGGCTTTGGGGTGAGCCACTGACAGTACATGCTATGCTGCTGTGAAGCTGGAGCTTGATTCTACCTCTACATAAGAATAAAATACTTGCTGTCAGGTTCAAAATGGGCAGTTTCTATAAATGCTTTTAGTTTAATATTTTGCCCATTGAGAAGCCTAACGAATAGAATGTTAGCAGGTGCTAACCCTATCTGAAACCTATTTATGCTAGTAGTCTGAGCTTGTTCTGAGAGAGAAATTTGAAGCCACTTTCCAGGTAACAACCCTCCTAAATATCTGCAAATGACCAAACATCTCCTAACTTCCTTATTGAGGAAATACTGTTCTATGAACAAGATAAAAAAAAAAAAAACGGGTGTGTACAAGACAGCCACCTTGTTTTATGTACCCCCCAGTCTTCTTTCTGTTGGAAAATATGAACCCCCACTACCCAGGATTCCTACATGACTCTGGTACACCCGCCAACCACAGTACCCACTGCAGAGGTAGACGTGTGGCCCAGGCCTTGGCATTCAGGGCACTCCAGTACCCTCACCACAGCAATGGACCCTCAACTAGACTCCACCTTAGCCTGGGCAGGCACCACACCAAAAAGTCTTTCCTTCCCTGAGATTTATTAGATGAAAACCAAAAGCATAAGTATCACTTTTTTCTTTTTTTTTTTTCTTTTTTGGATCCTAGGTGTAATAGGAGAAAATGTGGCTGAGAAAACACAAAAAAGAAACAAAGACTAGTGGCCATGAGAGAGAGACAGAAAGAGAGAAAAGGAAATAAAGAGGTGCATCCAGCTGGCCTGAAGCTGTGAACGTCCCAGTGTGACAGATTGCATAATTGACCCTAATTTCTACCCCTCCCTCTATCCACAACTTTTGCCATGAGACTTTGCAGTTCCACTTCCACGGGGAGAGTATATTCCCCCACTCCCTGATTTTGAGCTTGGCCAGGGGATTTACTTTGGCCCATGGGATGTCAGCAGACACATCTTCAACAAGGGTTTTACTATGTCTTTGCCCTCACGAGGCGAAGAACCCACCTCCGCTCACCTGCTGTCCGAGGAAGCTGTGAGAGACACACATGAGCAGAACCACAGCTCAGTATAGCAGCTCCTTACCCTAAATCTGCTGACATAGGAGCAAGCTCAGCAGACATCAGCAGAGCCGTCCAGCCACCCACAGATGTGTGAGCTAAATAAACGCTGGCCGTCACGTGCCGCTGAGATTTGCATGGTTGTTTATTACACAGAAATGGCTGACCAATACCCCAGCTGTGTGAGCCAGTGTATCACCCCATCCTTTCTTCGCCTAATATTTGTCAGTTTGTTTTTAATCACCAAAATGGAGGCTTCCAAAGGGGCTTCTTGCCTGTTTTGTTCTCTGTTTGATCTCCAGTATCAACAAAATGGACTGGCACACTGTAGGCACTCAATAAATATTTGATGAATAAAGAAAGTTTGAGCTGAATTTCTGTCACTTCAAACACAAACCCTGACTAATACAAGCCACACATCAAATGAGATTTTTTTCTCCTCTGATTTTACAACAGATATTTATGTCACAAAAATCACATCGATAGAATTTAGTCTAGTGGCTTTCTCTTATATTAGGAGGATTTTCACTGTTAAACCATGAATGTATCAAGGGGCCAACACAAAAGTACAGACTAGTCCTTAATGAAGTCAATTTGCAATTGTTTCTTGGCAGAGAAACTGTAAGTCATAAAGCGTGAAACTCACCCAGCAAATCCACACTAGGGCATTAGATCACATGTTAATCCTTTGTTATCTACACCTCCACTGATCACTGAGACAATAGTGGCTGGATATTACATGATTGGCATTTGATTTTTCTTGCTTTTTACTTCATACAGGAAAGTTTCAATAGTGCGAAGAACTATATGCCTTTTACCCAGATTCATCAATTCTTAGCATTTTGCTCCATTTGCTTTATCATCTGCTCACTCTCTGTATATTTTCCCCTTAAGCATTTCAGAGTGAAGCATTTCAGAGTTATTGCAGATACAATACCCCTTTATCAATAGATATTTCTGTGTATATTTCCCAAGAAATATGTGGCTTTAACATAACCACAGCACACTTACCAAAATCAACAAAACTTAGTCCTGATATCCAAACTACCATTCATATTCAGATTTTCCAATTGTCCCAATAATGTCATTTATAGCTCTTTTTCTTTCCACTTCTGAGACCCAATCCAGGATCACACAACTCCAATTAATTGTCCTGTCTAATCGAGGATATTTTCTCAGTCCTTTGTTGTTTTCATGATTTTGACATTTTTTAAAAATTTGTAATTGAACCTAAATTTATTTAATGGGATTATGCTTTGCAGAGTATTACACTAAATTGTATATTTAAGTTCTCTAAATCTCTGTCTCCCATTATATGACTAAGTATATAGTAACAAGGAATTTTATTTATCCTAAGATTGTTTAATTGTAGTAAAATGTGTGCTACATAAAATGTATCATCATAACTATTTTAGTTATTATCATGACTATTTAAAAAAATTTTAATGTTTTATTTACTTTTGCCGGGGGGGGGGGGGGGGAAGGGGCATAGACAGAGAGGGAAACATAGACTCTGAAACAGGCTCCAGGCTCTGAGCTGTCAGCACAGAGCCCAACACAGGACTCAAACTCAGGAACGGTGAGATCATGACCTGAGCTGAAGTCAGACGCTTAGCCAACTGAGCCACCCAGATGCCTCAATTTTTTAACATAACTATTTTAAAGTGTACAGTTCAGTAATGTTAAATACTTTCACATTGTTGTACAACCATCACCATCATCCATCTCCAGAACTCTTTTCCTCTTGCAAAACTGAAGTTCTGCGCCTATTAAACAATAACTCCCCCTTTCTCCCTTTCCCCAGACCCTGGCAACAACCATTCTACTTCTGTACCAATGAATTTGACTACTCTAGATTCCTAGTATAAGTGGAATCATTCAGGGTTTGTCTTTTTGTGACTGGCTTATTTCACTTAACATAATGTCTTTGAGGTTCATCCATGTTGTATCACATGAAGGATTTCCTTCCTTTGTAAGGCTGAATAATATGCTGTTGTATGTATATACCACCTTTTGCTTATCTATTCATCCTTCCATAGACATTTGGGTTACTCCCACCTTTTGCTAATAATTCTGCTATGAACATGGGTGTCCAGTATTTCCTGGAGACCTGGTTTCATTTCTTTTGGGGATACACCCACAAGTGGAATTGCTGGATCATATGGTCATTTTATTTTTAGTTTTCTGAGGAGGTGCCATACTGTTTTACATAATGGAAAACATTCCCATCAACAGTGTACAAGAGTTCCAATTTGTGTACATCCTCACCAACACTTGTTATTTTCTGGGGTTTTTTCCCTCTTTTCTTTTCCTTTTTTAAAATATTAGCCACACTGGGTGGCTCACTCGGTTAAGTGTCCAACTGCGGCTCAGGTCATAATCTCACCGTTCCAGAGTTTAAGCCCTGCATTGGACTCTGTGCTGACAGCTCAGAGCCTGGAGCCTATTTCTGATTCTGTGTCTCCTTCTCTCTCTGCCCCTCCCCTGCTCACACTGTGTGTGTGTCTCTCCCTCAAAAATAAGTAAACATCACCAAAAAAAATTTTTTTTAATATTAGCCACACTAATTGGTATAAAATGGTATCTCATCATTTTGAGTTGCATTTTCCTAATGATTAGTGATGTGAAACATCTTTTCATGTGCTTCTTGGATGTTTGTCTATCTTCTTTGGAGAAATGTTTATTCAAGTCTTTTGCCCCTGTTTGAATTGGCTTATTTATTTTCTTATTGATGAGTTATAGGACTTCTTTTTATATTCTGGATATTAACTTATCAGATAATCAATTTACAAATATTTTCTTCCATTCTGTGGGTTTTCTTTTCACTCTGTTGATTATGTCCTTTCATGCACAGATGTTGTTAATTTTGATGTAGTCAAATTTATCTATTTTTTGTTGTGGTTGCCTATGATTTTGGAGTTATAGTCAAGAAGTCATTGTCAGATCTAAGGTCATGAAGGTTTTACATCGTTGATCTGTTGTGAGTTAATTTTTGCATACAATGTAAGGAAAAGGCCCACCTTTATTCTTTTTTGCATGTGGATATCCAGGCTTTCCAGCATCATTTGTTGAACAGACTGTCCTTTCTCCATTGAATGGATGTGGCACCCTTATCAAAAATCATCTGACCACGTATGTGAGGTTTCACTACTGCATTCTCCATTCTATTCCATTGGTCTATAAGTCTATCTTTATGCCAGTACCACACTGTTTTGATTTACTGTAGCTTTGTAATACATTTTGAAATCAGGAAGTGTGGGATATCCAACATTCTTCTTTTTCATATTGTTTTGGCTATTCAGGCCTCTTGAGAATCCATATGAATTTTAGCACGGATTTTTTTAAATTTCTGCAAAATTTTTTTATGCAGCATTTTTTAATTTATGCAAAAATGCACTTGGGATTTTGACATATTGTGTTGAATCTAGAGATCACTTTGGGTAGTTTTGACATCTTTACAATATTAAGGCTTCCAATTCATAAATACAGGATGTCTTTTCATTTATTTGTGTCTTTAATTTCCTTCGGCCACACTTTGTAGTTTTCAGTGTACAAATCATTCACCTACTTGGTTATGTTTATTCCTAGGTATTTTATTCTTTTTTTATGCTATTGTAAATAGGGTTGTCTTCTTAATTCTCTTTTCATATTGTTCATCGTTAATGTATAGAAATACAACTGATTTTTGTGACTTGACTTTGTATCCTGCAATGGTCTAATGGCTTTTTTTGTGGAATTGGGTTTTCTACATAGAAGATTATGAAATAGAGGTAATTTTACTTTTTCCTTTCCAATTTGAATGCTTTTTATTTCTTTTTCTTTCCTAATAGCTCTGACTAGAATTTCCAGTACTGTGTTGAACAAAAGTGGTGAGAGCGGGCACCCTTGTCTGGTTCCAAATCTTAAAGGAAAAGTTTTCTTTTACCACTGAGTGTGATGTTAGCTGTGGGCTTTTCATATACAACTTTTATTATGTTGAGGTAGTTTCCTTCTGTTTCTAGTTTGAGTGTTTTATCAGTGAAAGTTATCGGATTCTGTTACATGCTTTTTATACGTCAGTTGAGAGGGTCATTTGCTTTTCTCCCTTCATTCTGTTGAAAAATAAAGAATAAATAGCCTGTACTTTTGTTCTTTGGTCAAGGAGGTAAAACAAGCTACTCTGACAGAAAAAAAAAAACATATACTGCCCTCAAAGAAAGTTCACATTAATGCATTCATTTAGTCAACAAATACTGAAAAAATGTTCAGTAGGTAGCAAGTGACTTTCTTGGCACTGGAGTTTCAAAGGAAGGAAAACCTAGATCCTTCCTCCACCACTAGCGTCACAATGTACTAAGAGAGGCCAGCCCCTCCCCAGGAGGTCCCTGCGTTCTGTGCACTACTCACAGCAGTTTATCGACTGCATCCTCTGGTTTGCTCCTGAAGTTCCCTCAGACCACGATCCTCTGACTCCCCACCCTTCTTTGCCTGTCAAAATTTGAGACATTTTTCCAGTCCTAGCTCAAATTCCATCTCTTCTGAGAGAGACTTTCTGATCACCTTGCCCAGAATTATTGACTCTGCCATCTCTATTACACCCTACCCATCACCCTAGAATCTAACAGGTAATGAGGAAGCATCAAGCATTTATCCTATCTTTCCTTGTACTATAGTACTTCAAGGGAGCCAGAGAGCAGATGGGAGGAAAATTATTTAAGAAGTATTCCAGGGGCACCTGGGTGGCTCAGTCAATTAAGCCTCTAACTTCAGCTCAGGCCATGATCTCACAGTTTTTGAATCTGAGCCCCACATCAGGCTCTCTGCTGTCAGGGCAGAGCCCACTTCGGATCCTGTCTCCCTCTCTCTCTGTACCTCCCCCACATGTGCATGCACCACCCCCCCACAAAATAAACATTAAAAAATAATAATAAACAAGTATCCCAGTTAATAAATGCAGACGAATGGTAGAATGAGAAAATCACCATTTAAACAAGTTTTTTTAGTGTTTATTTATTTTTGAGAGAAAGAGAGAGCGTGAGAAGGGAGGGACAGAGAGAGGGAGACACAGAATTCAAAGCTGGCTCCAGGATCTGAGCTGTCAGCACAGAGCTAGATGTGGGGCTTGAACTCACCAACCCACAAGATCATGATCTGGGCTGCAGTCAGACACTTAGCTGACTGAGCCACCCAGGCACCCCAATAACAGAACTTCTAAGCAACAATCATCAATGGATCCCAAAATCATTCCATGAAAAGCTGATGGAGAGATTAAGCTGACACCCCATGAAGCACTGGCCGATATTAGCATTACTGAAGTCAGGATAAGCAGACATTATGTGCTTCCAGAAATGACATCAGAGCGAGGACACAATACTTTACAGAAATTCCTGCCAAGAAGAACGAAGCCCGCCTAAATAAGTTGAACCTATACCTAATCAAGCTTCTAGGTCTAATCACCAAGCTGTAGGAAATACATGCTCTAGAGAAACAAGGTGAACACCACACCGTAAGAAAAGCAATCTGCCAAATTCACACATTCCACAAGGAAAAGTGGCCTGGTTTCACCAACAAAACCATTAACAAAAAAGGAGGAGAGACACTTATAGAATAAAAGAGGCTTATAAGCCTGCATAACAATAACATGCAATGTGTGAACCTTATTTGGATGCCAATTCAAATAAACCAACAGCAAAAAAGATATCTTTGAGACTATTAGAGAAACATGAATAAAAAGTATTAGATAGTATGAAGGTTTATTGTTAATTCTGTGAGGTATGCTAATAGCATGGTTGTTATTATTTTTTCAATATTTTTGAGAGAGAGAGAGAGAGACAGAGCATGAGCAGGGGAGGAGCAGAGAGAGAGGGAGACACAGAATCCCAAGCAAGCTCCAGGCTCTGAGCTGTCAGCACAGAAACCAATGTGGGGCTTGAACCCACAAATGCAAGATCATGACCTGAATTGAAGTTGGACACTTAACCAACTGAGCCACCCAGGCACCCCAGTTGTTATAGTTTTTAAAAGGCTTATCACTTAGAGTTGCACACCGAAGTATTTACTGGTGAAACAATATGGATGCTGAAATTTGCTTTAAAATACTCCAGGGGCACCTGGGTGGCTCAGCTGGTTGGGCATCTGACTCTTGATTCCACCTCAGGTGGTGATCCCAGTACCTGGAATCGAGCCCCACATCGGGCTCCTTGCTGTACGTGGAACCTGCTTAAGATTCTCTCTCTCTTTCTCTCTCTCTCTCTCTCTCTCTGCCCCTCTCCCCTGCTCACACCGTCTCTAAAATTAAAAAACCAAAACCAAAACAAAGAAACTCCAGAAAAGAATAAAAATAAAAACAAGGGAAAAGATGAAATAAGAATGGCATAAAGCTAGGCAATATAATATGGAGCTTCAATGTAGATATGGAGGTTCCCTTGCCATCATCTATGGAGGTGTGATACACATTCTATTTTTGTATAACTTGAAAATCTCCATAATAAAAAATAATATAAAACTTAAAACAAACAACATCAAGAAAAACCCTTTGACATGGACAAGCACTAGACCATCAGAAGGTGGGCATCTGCATTAGAGCTCTATATCTGCTATGAACTAGCCAGTCCAGGGCTCTGGTCCTCTGCATAAAGCAAAGAGTTGGATTTGAACTTCTCAAGTCTCTTCCAATTCTAACATATTCTGACTCTTACTCTGAAATCCCCATTTCTGTTTCCTTCTCAAGAATCCTTTCCCAACTAAGTAACTGTAAGCCAGACAGGAGTTTCCTCTAATTCTCCCAAGACTACTTTCTCTGAATGTACGACTTGCATGTCTCACTTTCTATTCTCTCCTGTGTAGAAAGTACCACAACTGACTCCTGTGTATCTAAATCATTCAACACACGCTGCACTCCATATATACATCTGCTTCTGTTATATGTGTGTGTGTGTCAGTGTCGTACATCTGATACCATAAACTAGGACACTGTCAATTCAGCATATGGGTGTTCACTTTCATCATGCTGATGACTTAGCACGTTGTCAGCAAGAGCAAATGTATAATACCATAATACTATAGTGTAAATAGTAAACTCTCTAAGCAATCTGTTGGCAGCTGGCCTGTCTGCAACAGAATACAAAAACCTGCACTTTCTGGCTTAATTTGCTTCTTCTCTCCTGTCCAACATTATGGGTTGGCATTTGGTAGATATTTCCAGGGATAGATGAAGGATCTTTCTTTGTGTCTCATGCAAAACAGTCTTAATCCACAAGGTTTCTCTTTTCTCTAACTCAGGATACATGGCCCCCTTTCTTGTGAGCTGAATATAAACTCCAATTTTGTCTTTTAGATAACTTCCAAAAACTAGGTAGAGACTGCATGAAAGTTTATGTGTTCTTTTTTTTTCTTTTCTTTTTGGCAGTGATGGATGGGTGGGTAGAGGGATGCTTGCTGTGCTTTTGAGCATTTGGCCAATTCCGATTGAGTCATCATATTTTGCCTATATGTAAATTTGCTTATTGTAAATTTTCTCTAATATCCTCTCAACTCCTGGATGACCTGGTCTAAGGATGTTAAACACTGTATATAGCTAAATTTCATACCTGCTGAGGCAGTGTTGGCAAAATCTTAAAAAAAAATGGGACCAGGGTTGCCTGGATGTCTCAGTTGGGTGAGCATCTGACTCTTGATTTCAGCTCAGGTCATGATCCCAGGGTGGTGGGATTGAGCCCCACATCGGCTTGGAGCCTGCTTAAGATTCTCTCTCTCTTTTCCTCTGCCCCTCTTCCCTGAGCTCTCATTCATTCTCTCTCCCAAATAAAATTAATTAAATTTTAAAAAACCTTTTTTTAATTTTTTTTAACACTTATTTATTTTTGAGACAGAGAGAGACAGAGCATGAACAGGGGAGGGGCAGAGAGAGAAGGAGACACAGAATCTGAAACAGGCTCCAAGCTCTGAGCTGTCAGCACAGAGCCCGACGCGGGGCTCGAACTCACGGACCATGAGATCATGACCTGAGCCGAAGCCGGACGCTTAACCGATCGAGCCACCCAGGCGCCCCCCAAAAAAATTTTTTTAATGTGACCATAAATTTCTATCAGTGGTTTCAACAAAAGTAGCCCTTTACTTTTGCAAATGACTTCACAGAACTGAGCTGCTCTGGCTGTACCTGGTTTACTGAATTATGGGGAAACTCTGAATTCAGTTTGCATTCTATACCCAGGGTGAGAAGAGACTGCATTTCAGGAAGCTGTGACCAGGATTAAATGAGATTATGTATACAAAGTGTTTACCATAGCGTGTAGGAACAGCAGGCACACAAGACAGTTCTTTTTAGCACTCCTTGTACCCCCGTACAGTCCCTAGAAAGAGTACATTTTCAGTACACATTTGTTGAATAAATAAGTTGAATCGGCATAATGAGAAAGATAAGTTACTCAGTATCTCTGAACAAATACAGGTTCTCTCAACTGGGTAATATAACTTGTCAAGGATTTTTATAGAGTGTGAATCTATAGAATGCCCCAACATAGAATTTTTAAATCAACTCAATTTTGAAAACTTAATAGGAAGAGTTAATAAAGGAAAGGTCGATTTATTCAGATGAATCAAAGATGAATCTTGAGATGTAATCATGTTTTATTTGTACAGGTCCTTTACCCTAGAATCAAAGCATTCACCACATATCTCATTAACCCTTACAACACCCTCAGGAGGCAGGTAGATGTCTAAGATGATCCCCTTGTTACTGATGGAGAGAGAGCCTGAGGCCCAAGACAGTGAAGGGACTTGTCAGAGGCCACATCAAGTGAGTGAGTAATGAAGCAAGAAACGGAACTAAATTCTAGTCTTTATCCTGGGGCACACTATTATGTTTTACCATGAGGTTGCCAAACATCTCAATTACTTTTTACTCTAAATTCATTTTATTTATTTTATTTTATTTTTTTAAAGTTTATTTGTTTTTGAGAGAGACATACACAGCGAGCAGGGGAGGGGCAGAGAGAGAGAGGGAGAGAGAATCCCAGGCAAGCTCCACAAGGTCGGCGCGGAGCCCGATGTGGGGCTCGAACTCACAAAACTGTGAGATCATGACCTGAGCCGAAACCAAGAGTCAGTCGCTTAACTGACTGAGCCACTCAGGCGCCCCTCTAAATTCATTTTAAAATAAGCACCCCCCCCCTTTTTTTAATCGGCCAAGAGTACAAGATGGCAATAACTAAGACAGAAAGACACAAATCAGTTGGGTTTTTTGTTTAATAGTTCCATGATATCAGCTAACACCGTCTACGGAAGAAAACTGAAGCAAATCTTGGTTCAAAAACAAACTTCTGCATAAGGCAAATTGCTACATTTTAGGGCAATTAATGTGATTTCTAATTTGCAACTGAAAACACGGGGAGGAGGGTTTGAGTTTCCAAACAGAACTGGAGAGACTGAGCATACTTCTCCATTGACTTTCCTGTGATTCTACCTGGGGGTGTGGGTAAACAAATTCTTTTTAATTGACTCACTTGAACAGGGATTACCAGAATTTTCAGGTATTTCAATCTCCAAAATTTCCCAGAAACCCTCAGGATGAGTAGTTATGATTTTAGTATCTTTGGACTAAAAACAACACACATAACCACAAAATGACCCATGGCTCCAATGAATTCGGTGACACTGGCAATGAATCTGTGTTCAATATGCTCTGTATCTCCCTACACTTAAAGTCTGTTGGCGCCGCGAAGGCCCAGTGGGTGGATGGGTTCCCGGGCGCATGCAAGCAGCTCCGGGACAAGAACCCGAATCCGGGGGCGCAGGGCTGGTTTCCACATCCGCTCCATCTCCGCAAGGATTGAGAAAACCCGGCTCACAGAGCGAACTTCTCTGGCTCCAAGTCATTTCCTGGTGTTTTAATCACAGACACAAGGAGACCGCGGAACGAGAGACGCCAGTGCTCTAAGCGCGGAACTCGCGGCGGCCCCTGCGCCTCGCCCTCCTGGGGCCGGTCGCGCGCGTCCCCCGCCCCGGCTTGGGGCCCAACTGCCGGGCGCAGACCCGCGCGCCCCGCCCGGCGCAGTCAGGTTCTGTCTTCCCAGAGTCAGAGTTCCAGTTTCTACTTTCCTTCCCGACATTTCTCCTTCGGGGTCTTCCAAGGATCGGAAGGTGGCGGAGCCCCTGGCCGGGGAAACCCGCGACAGCTCAGGGCTCAATCTGTCGGGACTTTGGTGGCTCATCTACATCCCACTGGCCCCTTATTTCCACGCGGAAAAGTAGAGATGTTTGGCCACCAGCAGGTACTTTGAAGGGAGGGCATTTTTGAAGAGGCTTCTCTGCTTAACCTCCTGGGCACACTGATGGTCGCATGTGAGGCCTCAGGACCCACCCAGCAGCCACAGAAGCTCGGAAGGGACGATTTTGATGGCGGCGACCTCTGGCCTCCTCCTTTCAACCTTAAGACCTCTCTGGTTCCAGGCTTATTGAACCTGATGCTGCGATCAGTCCTCTTCATCTTCTAACCAAAGATGGTTGGGACTCAGGTCCCGGACCCAGACTGTGTGGTTTCTGTCATTAGCTCCCCTATTTATCAGCTGCTGCGTGACCCTGGGCAAGTTACTTAACCTCACTGGTCTTCACTTTCTCTCTTTGTAAAATGGGAATTCTAACAGCACCAACCTGAGTTCTGTTGTGAGAATAATATGAGATAATGCATTTAAAGTGTTCTAGCATAAGGACTGGTTCAATTAATGTCAGGGGCTGCTTGGTGGAATTAAATAAGCTTTGTAGGAGAGCTCATTCAATCAACAAGAATTTATTGACAGTGCCCCTGTATGCCAGGACCTGTCCTAGGAACAAGAAAGAAAGCAGGGAATGTAAGAGACAACAAGTGCTGTCCCCTTGGAGCTCACTTGGGTGGAGGAGGTGGGTGGGGGGGGAGTTACACAGCAAACACAGTGTGTCTCATAGTGAGAAGAGGCATAGGTACCAGTCTAAACAGAGTGGACAGCTGCTGGAGCAAAGGGAGGGAGGAGCCACTGGAGAAGCTGGGCCAGCCAGAGAGAGGTGAGAGCAGGATGGACCTACCGGCCAATTTCCCTTACTAAATCCTATCATCCACCCTCCAACCCCTACCCAGTGAGCTCTCCCTTGGGAGATCTGCCTAAGGAAACAGGTTAGGGACCTGAAGGGAAACACGATTCTAGTCAAGTGCCTCTTCCTCCATTCCACCCCATACGTGGCAGCCTATCCTTTTACACCCTCAGAAGAATTTCCATAATAGAATCATAAAAGGGGATAACTCACATTCTCTCAAGGAATCGAATTTCCCCTTCCTCCTTTCCATGGAAGATGACAGGGATGGTACGTGATGATGCTGATGCAAACTAAGCAAAAGATGGACTTTTCTCCCTCAGCTGTCGGCAGTTAACAGTGACCACACACTTCCAAGGCACTATACAAAGAAATACCCATAACAAATGATTTCAGGATGCTACATTCTAATTTACATAGCACCACTACAAATAGGAAAACTTCTAAATGTCAGTAAGGTAGAATACTGATATATATGCTCACTTACAAGTCTGACTTGCTTACATGCTATAAATATTACATATCAGTAACAATCACTACCACTTACTGTGTTCTTCTGTGTTTAGTGTTCTTTGTGTATTTACTTATTTAACAACATTGGGAACCCTATAAGGAAGTATCTACCATCATTTTACAGATGAGAAAATGGAGTTAAATAATTTGCCCAAGATCATAGAGCTAGTATATGGTGGAGCTACTCCCTTCCTCCCATTTTATTGTGGGTTCATTCATAAACAAATATTTATTGAGTGCCTTCCATGTGCCAGGCACTGTTCTATGCATTTGCGGATACAACTTTTAAAAATCCTTACCCTCATATATGTTATTTACATTCTTGTAGAAGGACAGAAGCAACAAGAGGGGGCAAAGGTAAATGGGAGTATAAAAGTTAGGTACCAGGGAGAAAAATTAAGCAGAGAAAAAGGAAAAGGCAGGGATTGGGTTACAGGGCTAAACAGGTGGGGGGGGGGGGGGGGGGAGGGAACTTTACCCAGAGGATGGTATTCAGCAAAAACTGGAAGAAAACTATGCTAATGGGAGTGGGGCACCGACTGCCCAGTCAGAGGGAACAGCAAAGACTAAGGCAGGACTCACAGTGTGGCTGGATGGGTGTGGGCTTGGGCAAGGAGAAGGGGAGTAGAAGGGTCAGAGGGGGCGGAGTGGTCACTCAGGAGCCTAGACAAAAGGATTTAAACTATGATCCTCAGTAAGGTGGGGAGTGACCGGAAGTTCTGAGTTCTCTGATAGAACAGGATTACTCTGGCTAGAAGAGGATCCGGGATCGAAGAGTACACTAGCAGGGGGCAAAGTAGAAACAAGGAGACTGATTAAGAGGCTGCCATAATAACCTAGGGGAGAAATGATGAGATTGGTGTAGGCCCAAGTAGTAGTACTAGATGCCATAAAGAATGGTCAGATTCTGGATATACACAGAAGCATTTTCTGGTAGGCACCATTTGGAGTGTGCAAGTAAGAGGAGTCAAGGATGGCTCCAAGGTTATTGACCTGAGCACCTCCTGAAAAAAATGGTTTGCTCTTCATGGAAAGGGGAAAGAGGAACGCTATGGATGGAGCAGGTTTGGGGGCAAAGCTTCAAACAAGTTAAATTTCAGCATCTTTTAGACATTCGGCTGGAGACAGATATCCAGTAGGCAGCTGAATAAACAAAACTGGAGGTTGGAGTTTGGAGAAGTTCAGGCTGGAAATACATATATTTTTATGGAGGGGCGGAACACGGGGGAACTTCCAGGCTCTAGCGCGGGTGACTGCAAGAGATCACTTAGGAGGTGAGGGCAGGAGGCGGTAAGAGGTCGCGACCCCGCCCCAGGTGCTCCAACTTTTCCCACTTCATCAGGACTGAAGGAGAGCACAGCCTGGGCACTTGGGTTACTCGTTACTTACACGGTTAAACCGCTGCCCACACTCCTGGGCGGAGGTAAACCTTTTCACCCGAGGAGCTGGGATGAGGCAGAAGTTTGGTGTGCCACGTTTGGCATTAAATGGCCCCAGGGAAGCCATTTGATCTCTCTGTCGTCCCGTAAAATGGGCATACTGGCACCCCCAGTAATCTGTAGCAATCTGGGGTCAGTGAGAGAAAGGAGCCCAGAAAACTAACTCTTTTGCCCCTTCCTGCTTCTTAGAGCTCCCCCCAGCATTTTGCGTCGCATTTACCTCCACACGTTGCCCTGTCTCCACAAATGCTTCCCCAGCGCCACGCTGGTACAAGCTAGGTGTTCAGGGAAGGCGAGACGGAAGCCAAGGATCGGGAGTGGGCTCCCGGGACAGCAGTGAGCCCGGGCAGTCGTCCCGCCAAGGAGTGGAAGGGATGGGGCACGCCCGCTGCCCTGATACCCCCGCCCCGGCCAGCGCGCCGGCTCCTAACCGCGGACGGGGCGGGGAGGGGCCTCGGCCGGCGCTTCCTCGCAGGGGCGAGCGGATGGAGCGGGCCGCCGCGCTCCAAAACGCACGCAGGAAGGCTGGCAGGCGCCGCGCTGCGCTGCGCCTGTGCAGCGGGGACGCGGGCCTCGGCGCTGGGGGGGGGGGGGGGCGAGCAGGGCGCCGCCCGCCGCATAGCGAAGCGTCTGGACCATGGTACAGCCGCCGCGCCCGGCCGGCCTCGGAAACGCTCCGGGGCACGGCGCCCGGACTATTTTTTGTTTGTTTGTTTGTTTCTAAGAGCGATTCCTTTTTCCCTCTACTGTCGTCCTTCAGCTGTCCGAAGGAAAGGGGAATCCAAGGTTCCCGCAGACGGGCCATCCACGGAAGATTGTGTAGGGCCCTCTCGGATCTGGAGAGGGCTGGTTGTTCTGGTGAAGACAAACCGGACGCCCGGAACCTGGCGGCGCCGGGGTCTCCCCGGGACGAGGACGCCCCGCGGAGAACCCAAGCATTGGGACCAATTTCCTATGAACGCAGGTGAAATCCTGAGGGCCCTTGCTGAGGATTTCACAGGTTGTTGTAGAAATTCATTAAACCAAATTTACAAAGCATCTTTTCAATACCTTCCAGCAAACAGGGCCTAGCAAGAATGGAGGAATTAATCTGGATGTTATGGGCAGTGGTTCCTAACCTTGGGGGGGGGAGGGGTGGCGAGGGGTGGGGGTGGGGTCGTCGATCTCTTTAGAATTGAACGCAAGCTATAGACACAGGCCCCCAGCACACACTTTGATGCTTGTTTGACGTTTCGGGAACACACACACCCACACCCACACACGCGCGCGCGCGCGCGCGCACACACACACACACACACACACACACACACACCTTCTCTATTCCACCTGGAGCCCTGAATGAAAAAGGATGCCTGACGAGAATATGCACAAGCTTTGTGATCTCTGAAGGGGAAAAACAAAAACAAAACATCCAGTTAATTTCACAGGGCCTGTTTGGGTGTTTTGTTGTTGTTGTTTTCTCTCTGTGACAAGTGGACCACGGTTAATCAAGTGATCGAGTGAGTTTGGTGGATATGAAAGGATGCAGGCCTCCTGGGAAGGGAAAGATGCAATTAGAATGGAATCATTCCCTTGGGTTGTCCTGGCCTTTCTAAACCACCAACAAAAATGTAATCAGGGCAAAAATGTTTGGGAAGAAAGCTAGCAAACTGGGAAAGGTTTCCTTAAACATAATGATGACAGTTCTGTAATTTTGTTAATTCTGTTCACCAAGAAACTTCTCTGTTTTAAGTCTGAAACTTTTGATGGCCTCAGAGAAGCAGTACATGGCCCTGGGTTTTTTTTGGGGGGAGGGGGCAAGAATGCCATACATACTGTTCTAGGACAGCAGCTCTCCACCATCTAACTGGCCTGCTGGTGGTGGTTTTGTGTAACTCTGGAGGATTACATATCTGTCTTATTTTATTTCACCAGATGGAGTAAATGCAACAATATTTGGGGGGAAAAAACATTTCCTGTCTTTTTGTTCTTAACATAAAAAATACTTTATTGCTATTTTTTTTTTTCAGAATATTTTCTCCTCCTCTGGGACACTTTTTGAAGCCTCTAAGCACATTATTTGCCAGGACCCTTTGGATTCTCACAATCTTCCTAACTCTGTCTATAACCAAGACTTGCTGGACCTGCTCCATTAGGGAAACTTGTGTTTTACAAGCTGTAGAAGATAACTACAATAACTAGGGTTTTCTTTTTCTTTTTCCTTTTCTTTTCTTTTTAGAGAAAATTTCAAACTTAAAACACTTAGTATTTATGGGCAATTGATTTTTCTTTTATTACCCATTTAACCATGGCTTTTCTTTGACGCTCATCCAGAGGGACTCTCATCATCCATGGCTAGATCAGAGAAGCCAAAAGGAAAGGTCTTCATCATCTCTAATCTCCATCTCTCACCTCCCTCCAAAGCAGTTTGCAATAAAGAGAACTCACTCCCACATCCTGATCCCTGTTCTTCTTTGATCTTCCCCATCATTTTCTTATTAAAAACAACTGCTCTGTTGCCACCACCACCAGTTGCAAGTTGTCTGAATAACTATATTCATCCTTAAAATTTTAATTTTGAAAATCAAGTCATATATTAGAGTTATTATGCCAAGTTTATCCCCACTTGAAAAACAAGGGGAAATCTATAGAGAACAACCCATTAATTTTCCATCGGTTTAAAAGCACTAAAATGCTACTTTCTGAGTATGGGTCTCTGGTTTTCCAGCCTGGCTTCTTCCTGTCTCGGTCACACCACCTGTCATGGTTTCCTGGATTATCTCATCCATTGAACAGTAATTAAAAGTGAGCAAATATTAAATTTAATTTCCACGAACGTAATAAAAAAATTTGCATTCTGTAGCAAGTTCCCAAACTCCAGCCAATGATGCAATATACCACCAAGTTCCAATGGAACAAAATAATTTGCATAAGCCCTCAGATTCCATAGTTGTAGAATTTATAGCTGCTAAAACACATTGCATTAACTCTTCACAAACTAATGGGTCAAACAACTTACCAAATAAAAACATTCATACAAAGTTAAAAAGTTTATGCTTTAGGTTTTATACTTAAAGATTGTAATCAAATTTGGGAGAAGGGCATTAACATTAGCCACAGTTGAAAAAAGAATGAATACAACAAAATTCTTCCGGGTTTTGTATAATACCTAGTATCTTATACGAGTCCATAAGGGATTCTTTTATTCACAGCTAAATGTACCTCCGCTTTCTGAATTTCAGTGTCCCTAAGGCCAATGGTACATTCCACTTGGAATTGTCTCCTCCAGGAAATCTGCTCTCATTCTACAGCTTTCTCCAGCCTGGGTGGCTGGGTCAGAAGCTGCTGCTACAGTTCTCTGTGGCACTTTGTCCTTCCTCCATCAGAACACTGCCCTTGCTTAAACAAATTGTGAGTCTTCTCTGCTATAGTATAAACTGCACAAGGGAAGGGACCACATGTTTTGTTCAGTATTGTATTTCAAGTACCTGGCACGCAATAGATACTTATTAAATATTTAATGAATTAGTACATAGACAGTAAAATTGGTCATTTGTTTAAGCTTAGGAATGCCAAATGCAAGAAACAAAACCAGAGATGTATTCCCTCCATCTCTTTCATTCACTCAAGCCAGGAAGCCTCAGGAGTGAAAAGAACACAGTGTAGCAATTGGCCTTAGCTAAAACCTAGCTCAGATATTTACCAGTGTTGGGACTTTGGGTAAGTTACTTAACCTCTCTGAAACTCATTTCCTCTTCTGTAAAGTAAGTATAATAAAGCCCACCGTGTAGGGTTGTCTTAAGAACTTATAAACATATAAAACACCCAACATATATAGCAATCTGTAAACAATTATAATCATTATTTATTCATTAAACGTTTACGTGCCTGCTAATGAGCACTGAGGATACAAAGATAAATAAACCAAAATCCTCCCTCAAGACCTCAGTCTTATAAGTAATACGGCAAATGCAGTAACAGAGACAATCAAAAAGAATTACAAGACCAATTCAGCTGGAGAGAGGGGTACAATCAAAACAGAAGGGAGCATATGATTAGAACACAAGGTCTAAACACTATGGCTTGTGGGGGTGACCACAAGTGGTTGGCTTCCCATTTAACGCAAAGACTCCAACTTACTACAATGGCTGATGAGAACCCATCTAAGAGAGCACTCACACACCCTATTTTCTCTCTGACCTCATCTGCTACTACTCCCTCTGCTCTCTCCTCTTCTTGATGTGCTAAGCACACTCCTACCTTAGGACTTTGCACTGGCTGTTCCCTCCACCTAGATTGTCTTCCTCTGTTTATTCATGTAGCTGCCTTACCTCCTTTCTTGTTTGCTCAAATGTCACCTTTTCAATAGACAACCTTCATCAGACGATCTAAAATTAGACTCTCCACCCAGATCCTATAAAATGTGCTAATTTGTGTTGTTTACTGACACCACCCATCCCTTTCCATATAAGCTCTATGAAGGCAAAGCTAAGAGTTTTGTTTCCCAAGGTATGCTGAGTGCCTAGGACAGTGGCTGGCACTTAGCACTGTCAAACAAATGAATGAATGAAGTGTAGTTGGAATGTGAAGTCAGGGCAGGAAGGGGAGAGAAGCAAAGCTAGTGAGATGTACAGAGGCTTTGAATGCTGTGGTGAAGAGCTTAGATTTTTATCTGATAAGTAAGGGGAAGCCATTAAAGGTGAATGGCATGTCCAGATCTGCTTTTTAGATAAGTCACTCAGGGAAAGGGTTTGAAGGGAATGATAAGGATTTGAAGGCAGAACTTCACAGTTAAGAGGCTGCAGCAGCAAGTAAGCTAGAGAGCAAGACAAGAAAGGCCTAAACCAAAAGAACGGAAATAAGAAAGGAAGGGAGGGGACATATCTGAGGTATAATTAGGAGGTGAAGTCAAGCAGGACTTGATAACTGACTTCAAATGGAAGGAGATAGAAAGAGAAAATGATAGAAAGAAACAGAAGATGATAGAAAGAGAAAACCTGAGTAGGTTTGGAGAATGGGTAACTGGGAGGTTGAACTACGTGAGGTCTAGAATATGGAGACGGAGAGGGGCATGAAGGGATGAATTCAGCTCCATATAAACCCATAAACAGCAGATCCAGTGTCATTTGTGGAAGAGGAAATTTGGAGCTCTGGATGGAGGTTTCGACCAGAGATATTCTTGCTACCTAGTGATAATTACATTAATTTTAAAAGGAAAACTAATTTCAAACGTCCAAATTGACTTCCCCAAAGAGCAGAAATTAAAATGCAGCAACATTTCTTGTAAGATTTTATATATGTGTGTGATTTCCCCCCAGAGAGAATAAAAAAAAAAAAAAGTGTTTCTTTTTTTTTTCCCATTATTTAATTGATTCTTACTCCAGACTTCACTTTTTGTTAGGAGATTTTCAGCTAAACTCTCCAGAGAAAATAATAATCTCTTCCCCGCCCCCCCCACAAAAAAGTGACCATGTTGGGTTGTGAAATAACTAGTGGTAAAGTACAAAGAATATACCCTTTCATTTTGTAAAAGTATAAGGGGGAAGTTAAAGAAATTCAAAGGCAATATTATATATTCAAAACAAATTTGAGGAAATACTTTCAAAATGACATATAATTAGTTAGTGGAAGTTACTATCACAACATAGGATTGAAGCAAATTGCTTTATGAGCTTTCCCTTCTCCCTAATCAAACCTCTATATAAATATAAAGCATGGAAGAATGGACAACACTGTATTGTCACTTAAAATTACAGGTAGGAAGAAGTGTACATTGTTTGACTGCAATAATAATAATAATAATAATAATAATAATAATGCAGCACCAGCCACAGTGCTAGGCAGTTGTCCAAGCCTTACCTGGTTTGCTCTTGACTTTTAAAAGGAACGGATGATACTTTTAAAAGGAACAGATGATAAAACAAAAAACAGGGCTTAGACAAATGAGCAACTTGCTAAAGGTCACTTTGCTATCAAGTGATGCAGACATATTTTAAGAGAAGGGAAATTTTTTTTTTTTTTTTTTTAGAAATCCAATTACTGTAGCAACTTGCCCTGACCTGATGGGCACTATGAGGGCCCAGTATGTGAGACCGTCTGACTGGTTCACAGATTGCTGCTATACCCAGAACCTAGCAGCCTGGGCATTTGGAAATATGTAATATGCATAGTAATTTTTTTTTTTTTAATAAATAAAGACCAAAGGAATGGGCCATTAATTGATCTGAGGACCGTCTCCACAGTGTTAGTAATAACAGTTTTCAATATCCTGAAATATTTTCTTTCTAAAGGTGGACTTATTATTTAGAACTACCGGAGAATGTTTTAAACCCAATAGACAGTAACTGACCATGATAATAATCAGTGAGCGTAGAAGGCAGGTGCCCATTAGCTGGGCCTAGGTTTCACCGACTCACTAGCTCATCCCCTAGTTAGCACAGAGCCCTCTCTTTAACACTTGTGCTGAACTGATTCCAGTCAAGTTACCACGGATTGGAGATGACACGGAAGCCGTCGTCAGTTTTTTCAAACTAGCGCAGTTCCCTAGGTTGCACAACGAGCTAGTTTGGGTGGCCCTTTACCTAAGCTAACGTAATAAACTACGTAGAAGACTTCCCTCCTCGAAGCCAAATGACCAAGTCAGTGCTGAGAAGATGAAGCGCCGACTGCTTTCTACTTTTGATCGCGATTCTAGCTGTTCTTGTAAATCTCAACGTTTTGTGGCTCTGCAAACACAGTTCCACCCTTGTAAAGCGGGAAACGCCTGTTTCCCAGGCCCTCTCCGGAATTCCCGACGAGCAGCCCCCCACCATAAGCAAGCGCAACACTTATTTCTTTAGAATGCCTCTTTTTGTTCCTCAAAATCCTAAAGGAAAAAAAAAAAAACAAAAAACCCACGCCACCGCTCGGCTGTGAATCCCCAGCGCAAAAAGTGAAAGTGGGCGCGGGGCCCGGCCGCCTCTGCGGGGCGCGCGCCAGGGATGGGGGCGGGTCCCCAGGATGTGGCGCGCGTCACGTGACCCGAGGCGGCCCAATCCGAGCCGTGCCGCGCCGAGCGCGCCGCGACTGGGTCTGGGAAGCACTTCTCTGTCAATCAAAGTTGTCATTTGGGCTGATGCCGCTTAAATGCAAAGTAAAAAGGGCTTTTCACCTCCTTTCGCTAAATGTCGCCCCTGCGTGCAGACATCCAGAGTCACACATCCCTCCCTAGGGACTCCTGGGCACTGTGCACAATCACTTTCATCAGCCACTACCTACTTAATGGGCGGGAAAGAGCATTTCCTCTTAGGTGTGTTTCCAGGTGGGCTCGGGAAAGGTCGGGGCCTGTTGTCTCCTGCTAGTTTGCTGGGGAGGGAGCGAGGACTGTTTGCCTCCTTTCTCCAAAGCCGAAGTGCAAAGTGATGGTTAGAGGAAGTCTGAAGCGTTGGGGGCCCAAAGTGCGACCGGCGGACCCCGGCTATCCCCACCTTTCCCACTTTGACAGAGGGGACCCGTGAGCCCCTGAAAACAGGGCACATAGATGCAGACGTCAGCTCTTCTCTTTTACAATATTTCAAATGACTCTAAGTCTTTCCCCCCTTGAGTCTTAATGTTTAATTCAGTATCTTAAACAATTTAAAAGACCCGAGTTCCTACGTTACATAAAGTTCTGCTCTTTCACAGACTTCTGGGAGGCTTAACCGTAGCTCCTCGGTTTTTACCCCCAATATCCACCGCGAAACAAAAGCTAGCTTTCCTAAACTCAATAACAATAGAACTGGTTTAATCCACCTCTAGGTTGGCAACCCCCACCCCGAAGCCCTCCTTCACTCTCCAACCTGCCCCTAGGTATGTTTGTGTAATCAGAGACTGATTGTAGCTGCCTCGCCGTTTCTCCCCGGGAAAGCTTAGTTTGCATTCATTGAAGTTGCTTGTTTTTTAGGTTCACGTAGGCGAGCAGAGAAGATGCCACTCGGGAAAGAGCTGGGTTTCCTGCTCGACGTCTTCAGGAGCGGGCTGAGCTGCGCAGGTGTGCGGGTTATGATGGCAATGAGGAGGGTGACGTTGGAAGGTCTCTAAAACGTTAAGTTTTCGATTTGGGGAAATAAATTTTCAGAGAACCAACACTACGGTGGCAAGAAAAAAAAAATGGGGAGGGAGGCTAGGATTTTAGTGAAGAGATCAAGACCAGGGTTAGGAATAGTAAGAAGAGTGGCGATTTGTGCTCTGCTATTGCTTAAACTGTAAACACTGGCAATGCTGATAGTTATCTCTCCGGCAGTAATTATTCGGTATATTAAAACCGGGGAGAAAGAGGGACGTTAGGACCGGTCATTACGGTTTGTTTGAAGGATAGAATTGCGTGTCACCGACTTGTAAGGGTAAATGAAACGCAGACTCGGATACACCTTATTTTTGGAATGTTAGCTTTATATATTCTCGTAATTCATGAAATGTGAAGGGGACGCAAGGGTGTCTATGTTGGCTGAACAAGGGCAGAAGCATTTATGACTCTCCAGTCACGTAAAAGCTGCGCTCAAAGTTTTAAAAAGCGCTGGGACTGTAGCGAGGGAGGCGAGGGGCGGGAGCGGCTCTGGAGATGCGCCGCTCAGCTGGCCGGTGGGGGACGTCTTTAGGAGTACACGGTCCACTGGAGACGCCGTGGGAGGCCAGGGGGTCGAGGTAAGAGGCCGCTACGGGGGGTCCGGCTCCAGACAGGCTCTCTCCCACCCAAGGTCACTGTTGAAGAAGCAATTCCAACAGCGAATGCCACCGAGGTCTGCGTGCATGCAACTGACGGCTCTCGATTGGACTCCATTAGCCTAAATTGCGTAATTAAAGGAAAAAAAAAACACCAACGACTCTGCTCTGGCGCTTCCGCTGGAAGGCTAGCGGGGACGCGTGACAGAGCGAAGATAGCTTCTCCATTACGCACCTTTTCCTCCGAGCTCCTTTATGTAAAGTCACCCTTAAAAAGGGGGGAGGGGGGAGGAAAATTATCAAAATGTTATGTTCTTTTGGACAAGAGGAGAAGAAAAGAATTGGGGGTCCTGACATCAGGTCGAGGGGATTCTCGAAATAGGTTTAGAGCTCGTCATTGTGTGTTAAGGTCCGCTGGGTTCCAGAAGGGGCTCGTGCAGGGCGAGCTTCCTGGGAAATCTTTTCTCCAACGCTCCTGCGGTCACAAGCACCGTCCTGCTCGTAACTGCCTAATCGCTGCTTTCTCTGAGCAGCCCTGGCGGCACGGGCAGCCGGGGGTAGGAGCTGCGAGACAACCTCCGCGCGCGGGGCTGCGGACGCGGCCCGCAGGGCGCAGGGCTGGCGGCGAGCGAGCCCCGGGGAGTCCGGGTCGCGCCGTCCGCCCCAGTCGGGTGCCAGTGGACGCGTCGCAGAAGCCTCTGCAGACCTTGGAGCATCCCGAAGGCTTGCGCTTTTTTGGCCCCGAGAGAGGAGGGCCCCTTGTAGAGAGGATTAGAGTGCGCTTCTTTTCCCGCCTAGCACACTGCTTAACTCCTGGCAGAAGCGCACTTCCCCTCCCAGGTTTTGAAAACCAGAGAGATGACTCAAACTCGAAAGCGGCGGAATGGCCACCTGAGCTCCTCGCACAGTCTCATCCTCTTTCCTCCCACCTCCCTGCACCACCTTCTTTCAGGTCCTTGGTTCCCGGCTATATAGGTTAGGTTTGGGCGGAAGAGGGTCTGGGCAGGTGCCATCTGGGGGTACTTACCTGGTGTTGTCAAGTTCTCCTTGGGGTCAGGGAGTTACGAACTGCCTCTCCCCCCCCCCCCCCCCCCCCCCATCACCTGGCTGGGCTTATTAACTGGCGGTCTCGGCGCTCCTGGGGACGGTCCCGTAGGGTTTTTGTTTCCTTTTTCCTTTTCTTTTCTAGCGGAGCCTTGGGGGGGGGGGGGATTATTTTTTTTTTTTAAGTTTTAAACATTTTGATGTATATAGAAACGAAAAACAAAATTTCAAAACGGGAGGAGGGACCAAAAGGAGAGAGTCTGACTTGGAGTTGTTCTTAGCAGTCTGCTGAAACCACACCACTGTGCAGGATAGAGAGGAAGAGCGTTTCAAGGGAATTGGTTGAGTAAAACCTTTAGCTGTAACGTTATAAGAAACACAAGTGGCGGAAATAATAAAATGCACAGTAGATACACCATACAGATGATTTGGGAAGCTCTGCTCCCACTGAAAGCCCGGTGGAGAAAAATTATTTGCTTATTCTCACAGTATTACATTTCCCTTCGAATTAAACTATTTTTCCTTCCCATCAGCCAGCTAGACTTGGTTTCTTAATTAGGAAGCACAATGAAGTTTCTCACAGATGTAGTCAGCCACAGACTCTGATCCAAAATAATAAGTATAATTAATTTTAGAGGACATCTTTAGTTTATAAGGCCTGAAATTAAAATATGATGTTTTTTAACATTGTGGTACAAAAACACAGGGAAACATATTTGCTTCACAGTCTTATAGTGACACCATTTCCTTCCTCTGTGTTGAAAAAGGCTTTCAGTCTGATATGGCCCCCATCCCCTCTCACTCCAATGCCTCTTTATTCAAACTCGATTTCTTTCTAATCAAAAAATATCTTAGGAAATTCTACTTTAAAAATATTTCCTGATTTTAAAAAGTCAGCAAGACAGGTTGAAATCATTTAAATACCACATTGTCTTGGACAGATCACACAAATCTTTTTCTTATAATCTCAGTCTTATAAAGAATATACTTAAGCAGCTGTTCATTTAAATACAGTTTTTAAATATGCGTAATTTAACCTGAATAAATATTGCTAAACTTCCGATGCACTGAAATATAAGCACAAAGGTCAACTTCTCTATAATAGCTGTCAAATAATCTCTGGTTCTGCTTGGTGAAGTGAAAGTTATTTAGTGATTGATCATTTCTGAATTGAATACACAACATCAAGACAAATTATTAAGTCAGAAGTCCAAATATACCCACTTCCTAATTCTTATGGTATCATGCCTTTTAAGTTCTCTATGGTAGATTAAAATTTTGTCATTGTAAAGCACTGGAAAGAAGTGTAAACTTAACATGTTTTCTATAGCATTCAACTACTCCACTGACAAAAACCAAAAACAAAACCTATATGGTATGGACTGTATTTTGATGTATGTGATGATTTCGAAATTTGGTTTTGAACAAACTTCAGCCTCTGTGCAAGAATAACTTACCTTTTAGTAGATCTTTATGGCTATCTTAAATAAAAGTTTTTAAAAAGTAAACACGAAGAGGGAATATTACAACATGAAGTCTATCTTCTTGGGAGTCTGTACCCATTAGAGTCTTTGGGCTCATAAGTACATTTTGTTTCATAGTGATAACATCTCTAACGGGCACTTAGGGCTGATATTATCATCTTCTTTCGACAGAGAGGGGACTAGACGCCTCTGCTTCTGACACAAATTAAATGTTGTTTCTGTTAAATAGGCTGTCTCTTGGGTTGGAGTCACATCAGGATTTTGGGTTGCCACATTCAAGTAACTAAGAAAACAAACGCTGGCCTTGCCAATGCTGCTCCTAATTTCTCTGGCTCTTTGATGACTCTATGGTCCCATCTCTTACCTGCATTGTGCTATACGCTCTCATTACACATATATAGGTTGCTGCAGAGTTCTAAGCAGTAAAAATCTTCTTGATGGACAATCTAATTTAAATGACAAATGTGTACTGAACACATACCATAAGGGGTAAGGTAAGAAGAGGAAAATGAGGAACCCAGTCTTTACAAATAAAAATGACTCACAAATAAACGTAAGGTACTGGGATAGGTCACATTACTTTCTTGGCAAATTATTTTAATAGCAGTATTTAAAATTTTGTACCAAGTAACTTCTAACCGTCTAAATGTTTGTGAGTTTTGTCGTATATCATAGAAAGCCTTAAAGTGTGGGCCAGGATTACATATGTTTAAAAATCATTTCTGTCAGTTTATTCTCTCTCTTTTTAATATTAGGTTATTTGCTTAATTGTCAGTATAATTTTAATCCTTTCTAAACAAAATTACTTATTTGCTCTTTGCAGCTAATGACATTTCTTGATTGAACTTGATTAAGAGTCTCATCCTGTTTGGGAAACTGTCTAGTCTTGCCTCCTTAACTGGTTATAGGATATGATACTGCATTTAGGACTAAAGGTTCCCTAAGTACCACTGCCAATCCACTGAGAAGCCTTTTTTAATGGAAGTAGGTTGGAGAGGTTGTCTTTAGAAAGCTTGTCCTCTTAGATTCACAAAAGGGATTTTGAAGTATTTCTTTACCATTGGAAATTCTAAAATAATTCAAGGCAGTACGCATTATTGGACAATACTGGAAAATAAAAGGAGAGGTCTCTGGGCTTTGTAATGTGTATCTAGAGGAGAGCTTCCAGAATATGTAAAAAAAAAAAAAAAGGGGGGGGGGAGGGGGACCCATACTGTCTAATTCAGTAGTACTTCATTGTTCGGCAGTTAAATGTGTTGGTTTCTTGCCCTTTAGAAATGTACCTTAATTCCAAGGAGATTTTTCTTTCAAGATTTTAGCCACTTTTGCTCCTTTAAATAGTTCTGTAAACAAAGTTGCTTGTGTAAGCAATAGAAGGCTTTGTACACCAAGTGGAATGTCTTTCAACAGTTGCCTGAGTAAAATACGTATGGAGTTTTCCCTAATGAAATTTTAAATATGGTTCTATGAATTCTAATACAATCTGTGGATAGTATATGAACAAAAGCATGTGTGTTAAACATTACCACTGCAGAAGAAAAATATTTTCTTTTGACTGGAAAACTTTAAACTTTAGTAATGGTGAGGATCATTGCTTTACAGAAAAGATCACTGCATGTAGTATTTACTCACATCTGACAATGAAAGTCAGTGTTTTGTAACTAATTTACTTAGTAAAATGGTACTGTATACTCAACCAGAATTAAAAAGTAAACTGGTTGTTAGAGTTTAGAAATACTCTATGAGAAAACTATATGCTTTGGTTGATTTCTATTTTACATTAACATATGTAATTATATACCCAAAGAGTTTGAATATATTAATGTTAAGTATTTTCATTGCAAATTTAATTTGCATCTGGTTGTGGTTTTCTAACAAGTTTGTTTTTGCAGATTAACATTGCTGCCTCTCACAGCATTTCACACTTGAAATATCTGTGAATTGTGTTTTGGGTCCATCAAACTGGAAGTGTGTGGTTAAATATTAACCCTTTCTTCATTTTTTAAATTAAAAGTGTTCTTTCAATATAAGAGAAGAGACATACTTAAAGAAATAGAAAACTTTTATTCGATGGTAAATATTTTCTGTTTCAAAAATAAATTAATCTAAAAAGGCAACATTTTGGTTGGTAAGACATTGAGACTGTTAACAAATCCGTGAGTCAAATGGATACGCGGAGCAGTATCCTTCTGTACTTTTGACAGTTAGTTTGATTTCATTTAGATTTTTGACCTCTCCTAGGATTACTGCCTATTAAGTCAAACTCAGGGAAACCAATCCACCTAGTTTAAAATAAAATGACGTTAATTCCCAATTTTTCTAAGAACTTCATTCCTTCTCACATCTTTTCTTTGTCAACCCCAGGACTGTTAGCCAATGCTCATTGAAAGGAAATTTTTATCATTTATGGCTGGCAGTATCTATCTCTCTTTATTGGGTTATAACAAATCAACCTGGCTACAGTTTTGCATTGGGATTTTTTAAAAGATAATACACACGTACTTTTTCATCCAAATTTAGAAATTACATTTGATCAATTAGAACAAAATTTGTAGACAAAGTTGATACCATAATGCTTTTGTTTGCATTAAACTAGAGCAAGACCCCAGCATCCAGAAAGTTTCTGGTCAGTGATAAAGTAGAGCACTGTACCTTGGAACCAGAGAAAATTGATGTCCCAAGTATACAGCAGACCCAAGGCCCTTCCAAACACTTCCCCGTTTGGAATTTTCTCCTCTGGTCTCTCTTCCCAGCTCTGCTCATGAAGGTACTGTCTGTTCCTGACAGTCCCATGTAGACTTGATTCCTAGGGAATCTTTTGTTCAGCCGATGGTAATCCTTCTGTGGACTTTATTACTTATGTTGGCCCTTCTGTTATTTGCCTAGTATTCAGCTCTCTCAAGCTTGAGTGCCATTGTGTAATAGATTCAAGTATACCAAAGCAGGTCTCCAATCCTCTGGCCTCATGTAATATGGCTCAGCCAAGGGCCTTCAGTGCAGTAGCCACAACTTTTATAACCTTTGGAGTTACTTAATTGCAATGCTTTGGTTCCCCTATTGGTTAAATATGGAGAGTTGAAATGAAATTATATTTGAAAAATGTCCAGCTTAAATCTAAGAGTTTCAGAGTATTTTCAGAGTACAGTATTTTGTTTTCACTGATGTCATTTTTAAGGTAAAGTAAAATATGTGAACTCCTTCACTTACATATTTCCACTGTACCAAAAAACAGAGAGAATAATATAACCAACACCTATCTCCAGTGTACTTCTCTCTATGTACCTGTCTCCAAGACACGTCAAAGCTATCTTTGCTTCAGCTTTTAAAAATATGTTTTTATGTTAAAACTTCCTACCCTTCCATCTCTTTCTTTTTCCTCCCTCCATAGCCAAGGTTATTCCCATGCACGAGTTTTAGACTTACTACATTTGTATGTATTCATAGTATTGCTTTGCTTATTTAAAAATCTGTCATAAATAGCATCATTTTTTTTTTTTTTAAGTAAGCTCCACGTCCAATGTTGGGCTTCACTTCACAACCTAGAGATCAAGAGTCACAAGCTCTACTGACTGAGTCAGCCAAGCACCCTGTATGTATTCTTTTTAACTAAAACTTTATGGGTTTTTTTTTTTTAATTTTTTTTTTTCAACGTTTTTTATTTATTTTTGGGACAGAGAGAGACAGAGCATGAACGGGGGAGGGGCAGAGAGAGAGGGAGACACAGAATCGGAAACAGGCTCCAGGCTCCGAG
This sequence comes from Neofelis nebulosa, assembly GCF_028018385.1. Lineage (NCBI taxonomy): Eukaryota > Metazoa > Chordata > Mammalia > Carnivora > Felidae > Neofelis > Neofelis nebulosa. The sequence goes on from NC_080787.1 coordinate 99,206,662, forward strand.
CCATCAGCCCAGAGCCTGACGCGGGGCTCGAACTCACGGACTGCGAGATCGTGACCTGGCTGAAGTCGGACGCTTAACCGACTGCGCCACCCAGGCGCCCCACTTTATGGGTTTTTTGAGATTTACTCACACTAATATATGTTGCTTTGGTCCATTCCATTCCTTTGGTCCAATACTACAATGCTGTAGTATTCCATTAATGGATATACCATCACGAACTTCCTTTTTTTATATTTGCTATTTCAAATGATGCGCTGTGAAACCCTCATACATGTCTCCTTGTGCACAGGCTGTCTCTCTTGAGTACTGCATGGAATTGGAGTTGTGAGATCATAGCTATGCCTATTTCCAGCTTTAATAAATATCACTAAATTGCTCTTTTAAATGGTTACCCCAATTTACACAGGTACTAGCAGTATGTGAGAGTTTCTGTTGCAACTGTATTATCACCAACACTTGATATAGTCAGACTTTCAGATATTTTCCCACTTCACCTGGGTATAAAGTGGGGACTCGTTGTTTTTAAATTAGATTTCCCTGGGGCTCCTGGGTGACTCAGTGGGTTAAGATTCTGACTTTGGCTCAGGTCATGATCTCATGGTTTGTGAATTCTAGCCCACATTGGGCTCTGTGCTAGCAGCTCAGAGCCTGGAGTCTGCTTGGGATTCTATGTCTCCCCCTCTCATGCTCATGCTCTGTTTCTCTCTGTCTCTCAATAATAAACAAATGTTAAAAAAAATTAAATTAGATTTCCCTAACGGCTAGTGAAACTGAACATCTTTTCACTGTTAAATGTCTGACTTTCCTTTTGCTATCAATTGTGTGTCCTTATATTTTGCTTGTTTTTTATTTGGAGTCGCTTGTTTTTCTTACTGATTTATCATTCTTTTTCTGAGTTCTAATTCCTTATCGGTTATGTTTGCTGTAAAAATATTTTCCTGATCTGTGGCTTCGCCAGGCATTGTTTATGGCACCTTTAAAAATGTGTAAGTTTTATTTTGTTTTCTTTAACTGAGATATAATTGACATATAATATTGTATTAGTTTTAAGTGTCCAGCATGATGATTTGATATATGCATATATTTTCAAATGATCACCACAATAAGCTTAGTTAACGTCCATCACCACATATAGTTACAAATTTTTTTTTCTTATGATGAGAACGTCTAAGATTTACTCTCAGCAACTTACAAATATAGAATACAGTATTACTTACAAATATAGAATACAGTATTATTAACTAGAGTCACCATGTTGTACATTACATTACATTTCCAGGACTTACTTATCTTATAATTGGAAGTTTGTACCTTCGACTCCCTTCACACATTTTGCCCAATCCAACCCCCACCCCCGCCGCCAACCACTCTGTTCTCTATATACCCATGAATTTGGATTTTTTCAGATACCCATATAAGCAAGAGTGTTTCTTTTTAATAGAGTGAAAAATGTATTTATCTTTTTCTTTAAAGTTTGTGCTTTTGTCTCTTGTTTAAGAAGTTATTCCTTAGCCTTAAGTCATGGGTATATTTACCAATACTCTCTTTTAAGTTTCATAAAGTTTTTCTTTGTCTTTAATATATCTACAATATATTTTTGTTTTTGGCAAGATGTAGAAATCTATTTTTACTCCCAGATGAATATCTAATTGTCCAAGACCCATTTATTAAATTGCTCATCCTTTCCTTATACTTTTAAAATGCTACCTCCTTCATTTATGAGATCCATAGGTACATCTGTGAGTCTCTTTTCTTTTCATTGGGCTATTCTTGTACCATTGCAATGGAGTGAAATGCTTTATGTCTTGACATCTGGCAGGGTGAGTAGTTTGTAGTCTTCAAAATTGTTTTTGTTATTTTTGGCCTTTTGCTCTTCCATATGGATTTTGATGTCAATATATGTACTCTCTACAAAGTAGAAAAACAGTTTATAAAAAAAATAACTTTTTTGGATGCTAATATCCTCAAATAACTTTTTTTGGAATTTTAAGCTGGAAATATTTATTTGACATTTTCTCTATTTAATCTTTGGGTCTCCGTTGAAATGCATGATGCAATTGATCCTATCCTAACTTCAAATCTGCTGCTGAATTTGGCTGCCCTGAATTTTGGTGCTCAGAGTTAGAAAAGTTAATTTTGTTTTTAAAAAACTCAGTGTCACCAAGCTGAAGAGCGTTCGGTTGCAAAAAATGAGGGTTTGTTTTCTTAAGTAGCATTTGAATTGAGATGTTGAGGTAAGGCCAGGTAATCGCTTTCTTTTCTCCTTTTGTCATTAAGTAGAGTTAGAACAATGGGTGTTATTTGAGAGCTGCCCTTCTAACCTTTACTGCTCTTAAAATGCCTTCAGGTCATCACAAGTTTCTTAGTGGTGTTTTAATTTTTAATTTAATGTTTAACTTCAGAGAGAATTGCTTAGAAACATTTACCTTGTTGAGCTACAGGGAAATGGTTAGATAATGGTGTCTATTGGTGCTGATAAGTATTTATTTTGGGGACTGAGTAAAAAAAATAGGATTGTCAAAGTTTTATGTAATTGGAAATTTACTTTGGATTATTTCATCCTTAAGACATTAAAAAGTAGGAAGATGTCTGGTCCTTTGATTTTTAAAATGTATTCTCCATTATACAAGCTTCCAGAGTACTTCAGTGAATGTGAATTTACATCATAGCTGTTTCATAAATATTTTGAGGGATTTTTTTCTCTTATCTCATTGCCTTTGTCCAATGGGAGAAGAAATGGTACTCAATTCATTCCCTTCTGAGATTTACCATAAATTGGCCCTAGATGCTTCTTTTATACCTAAAGAGTATACAGTTTCTGTTTCAAAGTCCTGATTTTTCTCAGTTTCTCATCCATTTTCTGGGATGAACCTTACTTGGCCAGGTTCCTCAACTGTGTGTGATAGAGAGAGAGAGAGAGAGAGAGAGAGAGAGAGAGAGAGAAATGGAAGTGGAGGGGGGGCTGGCTGGAGGGGTGGGGGTAAGTTAGTCATTCTCCTTTGAAGCATTCAGCAGGATTACTTATTACGGTGTATGAGAGTTTTTCCTTTATTATAAGGCAGTGGTCTTAGACTGGTTGGTTTTTGTTCTTTTTCTTTTTATAGTAGTTGTTTTTCGTCCAAGTTCAGTAAAGACCAAGATATGCCCACTCAGGGAATTCCTCTACAGGTACATGTAGGAACATACAGTTGGAATTGAAGATAGTTGCTTATTTATTCATTCACTCATTATATATATATACACACCCATAGGACAAATAGAGTGACCATAAAATTTATGATCCATAGCAGGACACTTTTGAGAGTGAAATGAGGCTTTAGGAACAAGGAACACAAACCAGGGTCTTCCCTGGTAAGCCATCCAGCCCTGACCACTGTGTGTCACGCTTCCTATAACCAGGAAGTTTTTTAATAACCTAGTTTACTCGTTCAGGCTGCAAAAGGAAGGGAAAGAGTTGATTAGAGGGAAAGAGGAGGCGTCTGTATAGTCACTGCACCCTTTAATAGAAAACAAACACCCAGAGACTGCAGGTTTATTGGGTGCTAAGTGTGCCTGGCTGTAATCTGCTGGTTTCATTGAATTCATATACCCTTTCTTGGTGCTGCTTTTCTAGAAATTGTGTCTCTACTTTGCTTCCTTATTACCCTTAGACATTTTTGGTGTGTGTGGGTGTGGGGGGGGGGGGAGATATAACTAACATATAACATTGTATTAGTTTTAGGTGTACCTTAGATATTTTAAAAAATTGTTACCTTCTGCATTTCTTTTATTTTGGACTGGCAATATTTCTGGCCCTAGTCTTTGTTACTATTTTTCTTATTTTACAGTTACAGTAATTAGATTTCCAGATCATTCTCTAGGCAAAATCGGTTAGCCTTTTTTCTTTTTTTTTTTTGACCATTTGAAAAGAAGGTCTAGTAGCCACGTGCTTTTCATTCCTATCCAATGGCTAAAGTCATAGGTTTTGTAGGTGGGTTTTTGTTTCTGTTTTTGTCTTTTTTTGGATTCAGAAAAGACTCACCTCAGATCCGAACCTTGCTAATTTTTGACACAGCAGAACAGCTTGGTGTGCCTGTATCCCAGCACACTGCAAAGCAGGCTCCAAAGGGAGAAGGAGTGGGGACAGAGGGTGATGGATGGTGGAAGGGAGGAGTGGGGGACGCTTTCCTTGTGTTGGCTGTATGGACTGTTTTGGAAAGAGTCATTTTGTTTTTGTGGGTAATGTCACCCCTCCCCTTTTCTGAAATCTATCCCTAAAAGTACAAAATATGGGAGTGTGTGTTTGCTGATGGTCAGATCAAAGGTTCTCAGGGGGCTGGACTACCTGAAAAGGGAAAGGGGCTAGGGTAGCTCTCTGCAGCCTGACCTCTCCACTCTCTTTGTGAGGGAGTATTTGATGGGCAACTGGAGACAGAGCTGCTGGCATGACCTTCCCAGGTGCTGCTGAGATGGAATGTGTGTATCCGTGTATGGATATGGTCACTTTGAGCTCTTTGAGGTAGAAAAAAGACAGTAACATACATACTAACACAAATATTGAAACAGAGTGTTCATCTTTCATCAGAGCCCCTTGGTTTAGAATCCTTTTGTTCAGCAGCAGTGAATTGTAACTATTAACTAATATTGTTTAAAAGATTGGCATTTGTGGCACAAAGGTAAGTGTAACTTACCTGAGTAACTTCTTCACCCTTTGCAAATATTTACAGGTTGAAGGAATATAGTTTAACAAAAGAGCCAAGTGATTTTGTAGTGTTTTACTTTCTGGTTTTCCTACAGTTCAGAAGATAACTTATCTGGAAAAAAAGGGAAGGTTTTGCTTGTGGAGAGTAATGGATTATTTTAAACCTCATTCCTTTCCCTTAAGGGTTGTTGCTGCATTGTTTTTAAGCTTTTGGAAACACAAAATCTGGATGACTTTTTTTTTTTTTTTGAAGGATGCTGCCGATAATGGTTAATAGCATAACATGTTGTGCTTTTATGAACATATTAAAGCACTTTAAAATATTCTATATGTTCTGGCATTATGATTTAAAAATAATATGGTCTGTATAAAACCTTCTTAGAATAGATGTTTATGTCCTTATGAACTTATGAAAACAACTTTTAGAAATGCTGTGTTTGTGAAAAAGAGAACAGCCTCCCCAAAATAAATGTTTTTATGGAAACAACAAACTCCTTGCTAGATTTCCTCTTCTGGTTTATGGTTCTTCTAATAATGTCATTAGTTAACAACAGGACTGATACCTTTAATTCTCCAGTCCCTTTGTACAGTTAAGTGCTGGCTGGAATCTTCTCCGGGCTGAAAGAATGACACATTCAAGAAGTCTCTGACAGTGTTTAAACACCTCTTATCAAAACTTAATTTCCATGAATGATTGATTTTGGCACTTGATGGAAGGCTGAAGAATGTTCAATTACCCCATTTTCATGTGCTAATGAAGCCGAAAGTGACTTAAGGGGATTTCTTTACACTGTGGCAGCCTGTTTGGATATGCACATGACTTCTTAGGTTTCTCTCCCAGGGTTTGTCTCTACTAAATAGTTGTCTTATTGAGTAACTGTGGCTAATCTGTCTGCTTGGCCACAGGCCTTGGCCTTACTCTGTAGAGCGGACTGTAATTAGCAAAGCTGTCAAACCAGGTGTTTAATTTCAAGAGAACTCATTTTATAAGTCTTCCAGTAACTTGCAGAATCAATGAGGTTTAGGTTTTCTGTTTGTTCACAGGCACTCCTTGGATATTAGGTTTTGAGTAAAATCGATATGGAAAACATTTTAAAGTGGGGGGAAAAAAGCAACTTTCAATTCCAAACTTTGGCTTCAAAAGTTTGACCGTTGAATTCAATTTTTTACACACCGAACTCGAATTTTTTTTTTTTTTTATTAAAACACTCCAACCTTGGCTGGAAATACAAAATTTAAGGATTTCCTGCCCCTTTCTTTTGGGGGGGGAGGGGATTGAATGAGGGAGAAGAAAAATAGGAAAATACTTAAGATTCTCTCTACTAAAACATATGCTGTTTGTGGATTTAAATATTGATGATTATGCTACATGTTCTTTTATAATCATCTTCAATATCATTTTGATAACAGAAACCCCAAAACTTCACCTATACATATCCTTCTGGGTTGAGACTCCGTTGGTGTTTATAATTCTGTGGATTCCAGAGAGGTTACTTCTCTGGCTTCCCAAGACTTCTGAAGACTGAAGTAAGTCACAGGCTGGTTTTGTGACCCCAGATGAGCCACTTCTAGCCTCTTAAGTTCGAAACAACAACAGTCCTCATCCAAACTGCTTATTACTTCCTTACAGGTTCCGCTTCCTTCTAATGAAGGTGTCTGACTCCTTGGAACATGGAAAGTGCTGTGTTCCCCGGAGTTGAGATCCTTGTTTAGATTGAGATGAACGTGCTGTGTGTAAACACTTAAGCCTCTCCTTATGGGTGTGTTCAGGCTCAGCCAAAACCAATGGTGTGACTTCTCTACCCGGTTGGTTACCGACTCCTGGCATAATCTTTACTTTTGTAGGAAGAGGAAAGCATGTCGGGGAAAAGAAGTGGCTTTGCTTCCTCAAAGGACCCCTGCCTAGTGAGCTTGCAGTTAAGAGAATTTCATCAGTTCGCCCTATGTGGCGAGCCTCAACTCTGATGAAACTGAAGCTGGCGATTCTCTGGAAACATCATTTAACTTCAGTGTTGCCTTGTCTTCTCTTCTCCTCCACCCTCACACTAGTTACCTCAGTGCATCTCCCCATGAAAGAGAAAGAGGGAAGAAAATAAGACCATGACCAGGTGTCAGGAAGTATACTCAGGGCCTGGGGGCGGGGGGGGGGGGGGGGGGGCAGCAGGGGACTGCCTAATGGAGAAATTACTCTCCTTTCCTGTCCTGGGAAGCCATGGCATGTCGTGGTCCTGGCGACCCCGTGTTCTCCATCAGCTCCCTGTCTGCTCCCCACTCAGGCACTGTGTGGCAGAGAGGAGAGAGCGTTCAGCTGGAAGACCACAATCCTGCTTGTGCCTTCAGTACTTTGACAACAGAGCGGGGTCCCCTCGTTCCCCGGGCCATGGTGTATCATAGGAAGTTTACCTAACTCCCGTGTTCAGTAATTGCTTATGCCACTTGCATATAATTTGGAAGGCGTACTAACAGATGAAAACACACTACACTCAAATGAATGATTATTTGCATGTTCCCCACTGTATTTCACTGGGGCTTTGTCACAATGGGATCTGACATGTTTTTCTGTTTCTTGGTGTGATTTCTCTGATTGTTTCTAAGTTCATGTCATTGCCATTTGACATGTTCTTTAGGAGTTGGTGAATCAAAACTTATTTGACACAAAAGCAGCCAGTATTTTTGTTACAGTGCTGTTTGAGCAGATCATTCATGTAAAATTAACTACTAATACATCTTCCAAATTACATAGATGAGAGAGGGTTGGGAAATAAAAAGTAAAATTCAAAACTGATTTTCTTGGTACCTTTATTATTATTTTTTAAAGTTTACTAGTAATATAACCTCTTTTTTAGTAATCTCTATGCCCAACGTGGGGCTCAAACTCACAACCCCAGATCAAGTGTTGTATTTTCTTCAGACTGAGCCAGCCAGGCACCCCTGATTTCCTTGGTACTTTTAGATGTTTTCATTTCTTCAGACATTTAAACAAAGGAGGTAACATATATATTCCCCACGTTATCTAGATTTTTCTCTGCTTCTTTATTCCTGAAGACCTCCTACTGTCACTCCTCACTTGAGGATTAGTGAACCCAGGCTTGCCTACCCATTCCATTGCACTGGTCAGCCTTTTTTAGGTTTTCCAATTTTTTTTTAATGTTTATTTATTTTTGAGAGAAAGACAGAGTGCGAGTGGGGGAGGGGCAGAGAGAGAGAGGGAGACACAGAATGGGAAGCAGGCTTCAGGCTCTGAGCTGTCAGCACAGAGCCCAACGCGGGGCTCGAACCCAAGAACCATGAGATCATGACCTGAGCTGAAATCAGACGCTTAACCACTTAACTGTCTGAGCCACCCAGGCACCCCTCTTTACATTTTCCTAAACTCAACTGTTAAATGACTCTCTCCAGCTCCAAGCTCCCAGTGACATGCTTCCTCCACAGTGGTGTCAGCTTAAGCTTCCTGCTGCATCAGATGCTACACCCTAAGAGGGCAGGGGCCAGGCCTGTCCACTTCTCCACTGCACTCTTTTTATTCACTGGGTGTTTCTTCAGTGAAAAATGCACCGTTTTAATGAAATCTCATCTTATCTCCAGACCCTATAGTGGCTTTACATCATGTGCAAACTAAACTTCAAACACCTCAATCCTGCATTCTCGTCAAAGCCTGTTGGGAAATGGCCCCGACGTTTCTCACAGAGCTCATACTAGTGGAAATGCTCTCCTAGGCTTACCTTCCTTCCTGTATTGTTCAGGGCTGGCACCCCTGCCCCCTTACTCCTGTAACTGTGCCCTGCCCTTTCTAAATCACACTGCCTTTTGTTCCTAGTGTCCTCTTTATAACATCAGTGAGCACTGATTATTTACTAAGTGCCTGGTACTGGGGATGCACAAAAAATAAGTCAAGCAGTTCCTGCTGTCTAGGATTTTCCTTCCTTCCCTGACTGGCGGGCAGGAAGGGGTAAGCTCTGTCAGGTAACATCTGAGTGTAGGAGGGAAGGTGGGGGTGTTTGGTGGTACCCTTTCCTGAAGTAAGGGCAGAGGCTAGACACTAGCTATCTATTCATCCCTGTTTCTCTAGGGCTTTGCCTGGCGCTTTTCTTAAAATAGATGTGTGATTACTGATAATCTCTCTCCCATCTTGTTTGCCTTGCCTTCTGCTCCTACCAGTACCTCCCACCTAGAAATCCTCCTCTTCAACTCTGCCTTTCACAAGGCCCAGCTCAAATACACCTTCTCCATAAGGTCATAGCCAGTACATGGCCCAACATTGTCTTTCTCTCCTGAAGACCCCAGGGACCGAGTGTAATTCCTTTGTGGTGGCAGTCACGTTCCACCATGTGTCCAAGTCTATGCCTTTCGCCATGCTACCTTCTCTTGTCTTAATCACTGGCCCCTAGAACACTTGCATGGGGATTGATACACACTTGCTTTTGCTTCTCAGCATAAAGTAAACTCACTTGGGCAAAAGATATTTGAAGCAAGGAAACTGAACAAATTTCAAATGGATGAAATATACTCTTTCTATGTATGTGACAACTAGGTTTTCAAATGTTACTCATATGCTTCAAAGCAGATTCGTTGCAGTTCCATTTTATAGTGTAGCAAACACTAACATGGATTTTTAGGACTGCTTTATTTTTCTTCTGGCCCAGAGAGCTGGATCACACTAAAATAAAGAAAAAATTTAGAAAAGCTATGAATTTACTTGGGTGAGTAATTAGGCATTCTTTAGGCAAAGCATTCCCTGAGGGTTATGTTTTGTTTTGATTTTTCTATGAACTCCACTCATTTCAAAAATTCACACACATTCAGAACTGTAGTAAAGGAGAAAGAGGGTACAGAAAATATATCTGCGTATGTAAGTAGGGAGGAAAGAAAAAACTACAGGTGGAGAATCTAGAATTAATGAATCGGGTGCAAATATGAGAGAAACCACTGAGATAACAGAAGGTGTCAGAGGCCAGAGAAAGTTGCTGAACTTCCGCCCTGAGAGAGTGGTGATGATCTCCTCCCTCCTGAATATCTGACTCACCATTATGGCAGGTCACAGTCAACGGAAGTTCAACAGGCCACTCAGAAAGCGAAGGGGTCCCAAAATGTGCCCAGTCCTCTCTATGGAGGATGGTGAGGCCTGGGGAAGCCCTTTGCAAACTAAGTCAACTTGTATAATTAAGTCTCACAGCTTGAGATACCCAAGAATCTGTCAGCGCACTCTCCTACCAGCACTTCTAATCCTTAATGTCTTTTCATTAAGGAACAGAAGCCCTTTCTCAAAGAAAAGTTTTCTCAAAGAGAAGTTTGCTCAGAATCTAAATCAATAAAACATATGTGATGGCTGGATACCATAAAGAAAATGCATAAGAATATAAACTTATTTTATGTATTTAAATTTAAAGCACTTATTTATTTATTATGAGACAAATCAGTTCAAAAAACTTGTTGAAACCCAACTATGAAATCCATGGTTTTGTCTGATAACTACAGCCTTACATCAGCCTGGGCATCCAGTTAATTTCTCTGTTTAGTGTTCACCTTGTCAAATCAATCTATTTCATGAAAGTATTGCCCAGTTGGGTTCAATTCATCTTAAGGCTAATTAATCTTATTATATCCATCATCAATGGTTGGATTTTTTTTTTTTTTATTTTCTAGTTTTAAGGTCAAAAAAGCACCCAAAACGTACTAGTGCTAAAACAGAGCAACTACACCGTGCTGCTGCTGTGGACCTGTGCTATCACAGCATGCCCTGTCATGTCAGGGGTTCATTTGTTATCGGACGACTCCCTTTTGGCAGAGAATCTGTGTGGGACACTTCCAAGCTCTTTCTGGGATCTCACTGAGCTCAGCCTCTAGGGACTGGAGGTTCATTCAGGTGGCCTAACATGCATAACTTGCTCAGGGCTACATTTTTAAAAAGAACTGTGCAAGGCAAATGGCCTTCTAATCAGTAATGGACACCTGAGAATCTTGGCTGTAGCCACAGAATAACAGCAGACATAGGCTGCAGAGTTCAGTTTGAAAACTATTGCTCTAGTCCATGTGGCTCTATTAATCCCCATAGAGTATAACTTCTCATCTTTCCTGCCCTCTTTCATTGCATCTTTTTTTCTTGGAGTGTTTCTTTTCTGTTTACTTTGTTTAGCTTTCTTATTCTGAAAAATTAAGTTGCGTTGTTACAGATACTACCCAAGATATACAGAGTGCTTAAATTTGTCACTTTTTATAATAGAGAATCCCAGAGGTAAGACTCCAAGAGGAACCTCTGGCACCTGATTTTGGCCTGGCCTGTGAAAGGGAAGTTGGTACCACACCAGGATGTCTTGATGTTGACTATGGTTACCTGAAACCTGGAGAGGCACTTTGGTCCTTTTTTTCCACAAGACCTGAATCCTTCTGTCATTCTCTAGATGGAGAATACAGGACTTGTTTGGGTCTTGCCTTTCTACGATAGAAGTAAGGGGATGGTTTGTGAGTGGACCAAGCCCTGTATGTGTGAGGAATGGGGTACTCTAGGCCCTTGTCCTTGACCAGCAGTGCCCAAGGATACAAGTCAAGAACCCCCTCAGTCTCTCCTGCCTCACAACCCAGATGGGCACTAATCCCTTCATGTGGGCTCCCTCACCCTCATGACCTCATCTAAACCTAATTATCTCCCAAAGGCCCCATCTCCAAATATCATTACATTGGGGTTAGGGCTTCAACATATGACTTTGGGGTGGGAGAGACACAATTCAGACCACAGCAGTAGGGCATCTGCTCTCTATCACAGCTACTCAACTCTGCCATTGTAGCATGAAAGCAAGCAGAAAGAAATGAGTAAATATGCTGAAATTTGAATTTCATGAACTTTCTTGTGAAAACTTGTCACCAATTAGTATTCTTTTGATTTTTTTCTAACCATTCAAAGATATAAAAATGACTTTTAACTCATGGGCCATACAAAAACAAGCAACAGGCCAGATTTGGCCTTTGGGCCATAGTTTGGCAGCCACACCTGTCCAGCCCCTTTTCCTTCTCTGACCTTCTCTCACCACCGTCTTGTCTTCACCTGAGGCCAGCCTCACTGTCCTGTGCATAGGCTCTTTTCCTCTATCCCTAATCTCCAGGGGACTGGTCCTCTCCCTTCACTGGGTTTGGTCACCTCCTCACAGGGGCATTTCCCACTGGTCTAAGAGAGCTTTCTTCTCCATCCTGTTTTCCTGCTTTATCTTGTTATCGCGTAGCTCATGTCACTGTTTAAATGTAAATATCTATTTATTTATGTCTTTATTGTCAGTGTCTCCAGCCAGAATGCTAATAACTCCATGAGGACACAGGATTGATTTGCCTGCCTTGTTCACTGTTGTGTCCCCAGTGTCTAGAATCATTTCTAGGCCATAAAAGATGCTCAATAAAATACTTGAATAAAAAATATTGGATAAATGAATTACTGGAAAGAATGCAGATGCTGACGTAAGATTTTTTTAAAGTCTGAAACCAGATTATTCTAACGTATGTCATCTACCTTTGATATATATATATATATATAATGACTACTATTAGCACATTTCTAAAGTTTGGATTTATCCTGACAAGATAGAAAGTGTTGCTTTTTTTAAAAATAGAAACTTAAAAGGCAACAGTCAGTTTTCTGGTGACAGGTGTTTTTCTCTTGTAATAGCTTAAGTTTTCAATTGAGACCAAGATAGTTTGGGAAGATGATAGACTGGGTTTTCCTTCTTTTGTCTGTCTTTTTGTGAAACGGGATTGGGAAGAGAAGGAGGCCTAGGGATAAATAGGTTCATAGAGTTCAGGACACAGGCTCCTGGGCTGATGAGCGAATTTCCTTACATGTAAAAGAACAGAGCCTTGCCCTTGGAGTCTGAGTAGTGGTCATCTAGAGGCCATCACCCCCCCCACCCCAGTCCCCCACCCCGGCCCCAAGCATTCCCTTTTCTGGGACGGATAACTCAAAGGTGGGGAGGTTTCATTTCTTCCTTTCTTTTACAAGGTGGTAATCTCTTAGCTGCCTATGGAAATAAGGCTGCTTTGAAAGAGGAGCTTTGCACATTGTAAACTTTTCCCCCAGGGCAAGTCAGCCATCCTTAATGCTTCTTGAAATTAAAATTTCTTCTCCCTCTCTCTCTTTCTTTTTAACTTTTGTTAGCAAAGAAGAAAGTGAACTTCTCTGCACTTGTGAAAAAGTGCTGCTTGGGTAAAAAGGAAAAAAAAAAGGTCTGTGTCCTTTTCCCCTACAAATGTGTAAAATCATCAGTTTACATTAAAACATTTCAAACTGCTCAAGGTTTCAATGAAAGGCATGGTGCTCAATGATGAATTTTGTGTAAGAAAGAGGGAAAGACGAGAATATCTATTTGCATTTGCTTCTGTTTGCTACAGAAGGACTGGAAGGATAAAAAACAAAGCAGTCATGATGGTTTGTGGTGGACAGGTGGGAAGTGATGTTGGAGATAGGACCTGAAGTGAGACTCTCCCTGAATATTTTTAAATGTCATCCTGAATTTTGAATCATGTAGTTTTTGGATATTTTCCATCCAAAAATATAAAATGAAAATAAATAAAAATATTTCCCAAATTCCTAACTTGCATCTTATTTTGATCTTTGCATTTACTCTTCTAGGGTTTTCTTTTTTTCTCCCCTTTTTTTTTTGAGGGAGTTGTGATTTTTTAAAAATGTGGTAAAATACACATAATATAAAATTTACCATTTTAACCATTTTAAGAGTGCAAATCAGTGAAATTAAGTACATTCACAATGTTGTGCAACCACCACCAATATCCATTTCCAGAACTTTTTCATTATTCCAAACAGAAGCTCAGTACACATTCAACTGTCTGGCTGTTAAAATTCTATTCTACTTTTGGGGCGCCTGGGTGGCGCAGTCGGTTAAGCGTCCGACTTCATCCAGGTCACGATCTCGCCGTCCGTGAGTTCGAGCCCCGCGTCAGGCTCTGGGCTGATGGCTCGGAGCCTGGAGCCTGTTTCCGATTCTGTGTCTCCCTCTCTCTCTGCCCCTCCCCCGTTCATGCTCTGTCTCTCTCTGTCCCAAAAATAAATAAAAAAAAAAAACGTTGAAAAAAAAAAAAAACTGTTTAAAAAAAATTCTATTCTACTTTCTATTCTATTCTATTCTATTCTATTCTATTCTATTCTATTCTATTCTACTTTCTGTCTCTCTGAATTTGGCTTATTCTAGTTACCTCATTTAAGTGTAATCAACAATATGTGTTCTTTTATGTTTGGTTTCTGTCACTTAGTGTAATGCCTTCAAGGCTCATGTGTGTTGTAGTATGTATAGAATTTCATTCCTTCCTTCTTATGCCTGAATGATATTCCACCATATGTTTCTACCACATTTGGTTGACCCATTCATCTGTTGGTGGACATTTGGGTTGTTCCTACCTTTTGGCTATTATAACTGATTTTTGACTGCTTTCTTAACACCATGGCAAGTATTTATTACTTAAATGGCAAGTAATTCTTTACGTTTTTAACCTCTTCCCCTTCAAGACTAGGAACTTTGAAAGTAAGAGCATTGTCTGAAATATCTCATTCATCTCTGTATCTCCAGCACCACTAGAATAACAAGCAACAGTTTGTTTGTTTATTTATTTATTTATTTATTTATTTATATTAACATATATTTATTTTTTGAGAGTCAGAGAGAGACTGAGCATGAGCAGGGGAGGTGCAGAGAGAGGGAGACACAGAATCGGAAGCAGGCTCCAGGCTCTGAGCTGTCAGCACAGAGCCCGACGCGGGGCTCAAACCCACTAACCATGAGATCATGACCTGAGCCGAAGTCAGTTGCCCAACCAACTGAGCCACAACAAGCAACAGTTTAGTTAGCACTTACTAAATGTCTGCCTGCTGAATGACTAAACGGTGGGTTGAAAATGAGTTTTGAGTTTACTTCATAAAGGACAAGGGAGAATCTAAATGGTTTTTGTTTAGCTCCATCAGCTGTGAAGCAATGTACTTATTTGGAGTTAGTTCTAAGTTAAAGCAATTAAATGATGGGAAGTAGCTGCAGAAATGTAGCCATTTTCCAAACACAACATGGCAGCCAGAAGACAATATTAACAAACATGGGTGAATAGAAAACACTCCTGCACTTTGTGTGTGTGAGGTGGGTATGTGACTCCCCTGTGAACTGACCATGGAGGATGACCCATGCACAAATACCCTAGCCCTGCTGGAGGGTACCATGTAGAAGAAGAAAGCAACTAAGTTTAGAAACAGGCAAAGTGAAGCAGCAATGGGGTTTGGGGTAAGTTCACACAGTTGCTTGGCTAGTCTGACCCTGGGCAGATGTCCCCTCATCTCTCAGTGATGGATGAGGCGCCAGCTTTAACCAAGCTGAACAATCCTGGTGCCAAGGCCAGCTGCTAGAGTTTGTTTTTATTTGTTTGTTTGTTTGGTTAGTTGGCTTTTTTTTTTTTTTTTTTTTTTGCAAAGGGACCCTGAAGGGCTGTTGATTTAGTGACCATCCCTCATAGCTGACTCTGTCAGTCATGGTGATAATGTGGAAGCTGGGGCAGAAGAAAGGCCACCCCCACTTTTGGAATGAGAAATAAAGCCTGCGGTGAGCTGAGGAAGAGGGGAGGGGTGGGAGTGGGAAGGTTCTCTGTTGTTTTGAACGTGTGTGTTTGGCTTTTGGAGAAATGATATTAAACATGTTGGAATTGTAAAGCTGTACAGAACCGTACTGAGGATCTAGCCCAGCTTCTTGGATTTATTGGTGAGGAAATTAACAGATGAGGTTGCTTAAGGGGGTCTTCTGTGACCTTATTACTCAGGACGGTTTGGGAGATGCCATTTTCATCTGAACTGCTACTCAGCCTTTATGAAACAATTTGATCTAATGATGGCTGTTCCTCAAGAGAACACCATTTTTTTTTTTTTTTTTACAAAGCTGGAATGAATACACATTTGGCTCTAGAAAAGTAAGTTTTCTAGTAATGGAATATATAGTTATTAAAATAGTTTTGTTAATGTAATGATTTGTAGTTGTGTTTATTTATTTAGAGCATGAGTGGGGGAGAGGCAAAGGGAGGGATTGAGAGAGAGAGAGAGAGAGAGAGAGAGAGAGAGAGAGAGGGAGAGAGAGAATCTCAAGCAGGCTCCACACTCAGTGCGGAGGATCCCACGCACTGGGATGGATCCCACGACCCTGGGATCATGACCTGAGCTGAAATCAAGAGTCAGACACTTAACTGACTGAGCCATGCAGGCACCCCTATAGTTTTGTGGGGGGGGGGGGCGGTTAGAACAGAATTAGATTTACAGAAAATTGATAAGATAGTATAGGGAGTTTCTTCTGTTATTCACATATTTAGTATGGCTCACTTGTTACAATTAATGAACCCATATTGATATGTTCTATTAACTAAAGCCCATATTTTTGTTTTCAAATTTTCTTAGTTTTACCTAATATCCTTTTTCTATTCCAGGATCCTATCCAGGATATCACATTATGTTTAATATTCATGTCCTCTTAGACTCCTCTGGTCTGGGTTATAGTTTCTCAGATTTCCTTTGTTTTTAATGGCCTTGTCAGTTTTGAGGAGTATTTTGTCACCTATTTTGTGGAATGTCCCTCAATTGGGATTTGCCTAGATTCTTTTCATGATTAGACTGGAGTTCTGGGTTTGGGGGATGA
Source organism: Neofelis nebulosa (assembly GCF_028018385.1). Lineage (NCBI taxonomy): Eukaryota > Metazoa > Chordata > Mammalia > Carnivora > Felidae > Neofelis > Neofelis nebulosa. The sequence goes on from NC_080787.1 coordinate 99,222,997, forward strand.
CAGCCACAGAGGTAAAAGTACCATTTCATCACATTATGTCAAGGTACATATTACCAACATGACTTATCCCTGTTGATGTTGACCTTGATCACTGGCTGAGGTAGTATTTGTCAGGTTTCTCCACAGTACTCTTCCCCCTACCCCCACCCCTGCCACCTTTCCATACTCTACTTTTTGGAAGGAAGTCATTATGTACAGATAAAACTTAAGAGTAGGGAGTTACGTTCCATCTCTGAGAGCAGAATATCTACATAAATTATTTAGTGTAGTTGTGTTTTATATTCTAAGAAAAGTTTAATTTTACATATGTTATTTACTCATGTAAATTTATTCAGATGGTGTCTCAAAATGACAGGAATAATTGAAATATAGGTAAGTCACAAATACTGAGTTAGTTGATAGATTTTGATTATTTTTCCCCTCTGCACTTAAAAAAATATCATTGAAAACTTGATTAACTCACATTTTCATTCATTTTAGGCAGGAGTAATCTAGCTAAAAATGCAGTGGAGTGCTTGGAGGAACAAATGTTGAGTATTTCAGATATTGCTTATTCAGCCCCTACAAAATAAATGATTTATCACATCCATTGTGGCTTAATTTCTTTTTCTCTGAGTGTCCATTTTATTTTTGAAGTTTTACTTAATGTTGAGAAAGAGAACCAACATTTACTTCTTGTATGCCAGACAGTTTACATTTATGTTAGCGGACAGAAACTCCAGAGCTGATGGGGGAATGATGTAGTGTATGTTTTCCATTTCACAGGTGAGGAAGCTGATACTTGGAGAGTTTAAGCAGTTTACTGAAAGTTTATAAGACTAATCTGGATCCATTCCGAGTCTGCAAAGGCCTTGAGTGCTCTTTGAGGTCTACTGTGTATTTCCATCCCCAACCTTTTGTTCCTATCCTTCGTTGGTGAATTTGATAGAGGGAGACAGAGAATTGACCCGGATTCAGCGAACGTTCTAAGCAATGTTCTTGGCATTACACAAAAACACTTCTCTATGACTTGTATAATTTATAAACTGATTGTTGGCCATTAGTTGCCTGGGCAAATCCCTTTACACTTGAATCTCAGTTTCCAAATGGGTAAAGAGAGAAGTTGAACAGTCACCTTAGCCTTCCCAGAAATCACATCTGTATTTTCTTGAGTCAAACCTCTCCCATTCTTTTTTAGCTTCACATTTAAGTAGAGTTTTAAAAGTAGGCCATTCATAGCAGTAACTTATTAAAGATAGTTTTATTTGGTTTTTGATAATTGAAGAAAAACACAAGTGTGCATACTAAATCAAGCTGGTAAGAGTATGTAATCTGTTGTCAAGCATAAATTGAACAGACTTCAGCCTTACTGACAGCAGACTCTCAGATGCCAGGTGCCCCTGGGTGGCTCAGTCATTGGAGTGTCTGACTTCGGCTTAGGTCATGATCTCACGGTTCGTGAGTTCGGGTACTGTGCTGACATCTCAGATCCTGGAGCCTACTTTGGATTCTGTGTCTCCCTCTCTCTCTGCCCCTCCCTGACTTGTGCGCTCTCTCTGTCTCTCTCTCTCTCTGTCTCTCTATCTCAAAAATAAATAAACATTAAAAATTAAAAAAAAATTAAATATAAAGGGAGTTCCAGTATCTGCCTCCTTATCCAAAAGACTGATACAAAGATAAAATAAAATGAGAGAGAACATAAGAAGTTTAAGATATCCCAGCAGCATAATGGATTTCCATTGAAAGAGCAAGCTATTATGACAGAATTGGAAATATAAAATTCCAGGTAGAGCTTCTAGATAGCGAAGCATGTGCCCTCTTAAGCAATAAATAGGATATCGAACATCATTTTACTTTTTCTTAAAAATTTAAGGTCATCACCATAAATATTGGTTACAGAATTGTTCAGGGTCCCTGGTGTCAAATTTAGAATGGGGGAAGTTATTCTGTAGGCTACTCCGTGGTTATCCAGACAAGGGGAGAGGCACCGCATTCTGTTAGGGGAATATCTATCCACTATTTGTTACTTGTGAGAACAAACAGAAATGTTTACCTTAGTACAAGAAATATTAATAAATAAAAGCAGATATTCACAGACCCCCCCTCCCCCCCCCCCCCCCGGCCTCCCCAGCCAAAAGAATTGTTCAGGATTCTAAGTAACTTCAAGCTGCTGTGATTTTTTTTTGGGGGGGGGGGAGGGGAGTTCTTAATTATTCTGCTTTTCCATTTTTTTTTCTCCCTGAAAGATTGTCAGCTGCCCCTCTTGTGTTATTAATGTGGTTTCCTTCATCCTTTCTGATTGCCTTTTCTGATTTTCTGCTCTGGTGCTTGGAAATGTGGTAATTAATTCATTAGCATTGTCTTTGATATAAAAGTCAATGACCGGCAGTGGGGAATTGCCATGATTTGTGGACACAACCTTTGTTGCCTCTCTATTGGTTATTTGGTCTGTTAAATACCATGGACATTTTTCTTGATTTTCTTTCTTTTCCTCTGCTATAGTGTATTTTATATAATGTTTGTATGATTCTAGCACTTTGCTAAGACTGCATTAGTGTTTAACAGTGGTTTAGATTTTAGTGATTTCAAGTAAGTTCTGATCCGCCCTGAGCTCCTCTAAGAAGCTTTCCTTAAGTAGGCGAGGGAGGTCATTACTTCTTCGTTGACAGGAACTTTGCTTAAATCCTTGTCTTGTCATCTCTGTGAAGTAAGCTGGATCCTTACCTCTTTCTTAGAGTAGAAACCACACCTCTTGCCTGAAAAAGGCTGGGTACTGTTTGCACACTTGTGTCTCAATGTTACAAGTAAGGAAACCGGGGCTGGTTTAAGTGGCACCGGCTGCATGGTTGTGGCAGACAGAGCCAGGACTGGTACTGATCGAATCTGCTGGTGTCTGACTCCAAGTTGTTGGAGTCACATCTCAACTGTGACCTGAATCCTTAACTTTTTCCTCTGACAAAAGATCCAGAAAAATCAAGCCAAGTGACTGCATGTCTGTATAAGTGTTCCTGAAGCCTGTTTGATTCCTTTTTGTGTCCGGCAGGCCATCTCTCCCTGAGCACACACGTTCCTGTGTCTGTCTCACAAACCCCTGAAGTTAGATGCCGGAATCTGTTATGCCTATAATTATCACCAGAGGCTTTTTCAAAGCTTCAGGGATCTTCAGCCCTTAAACAATTGGTATATATTAACATATTATTGTATTTACACCCCAGGTGACACTTTTCCTCCACCAAATTAGTACCGTGTCCCATTCAGAGGATGGCAATACTTCAGACACCTCGTTTTATTTTCATGCTATGACAACGATGACAGATGGCACTTGAAATTTTAAGTTTGTCTCAGACTGCTTGTCTATGAAAGGAAGTGGATGACTTTCTCATAAGCCAGACATGTCACATTTGAAAACGTCATTATACTGTAAATTCAAACTATTATTTTCCGCATTCCTAATCATCTGTCGAGGGGAAGACATCACATTTAGGAGGTGTGGGGCTGTTAGCATTTCACTGACTCTAAGTCTATATTTTTCTATCCAGTAGAGCACGAATGAAGGCATTGGCTTTCCATGGGGGAAGAAAGAGCACTAATGCCGATTAAAAAAATTTTTTAAAATTTTTTTTAACATCTATTTATTTTTGAGAGACAGAGAGAGACAGAGCACAAGCAGGGGAGGGGCAGAGAGAGGGAGACACAGAATACGAAGCAGGCTCCGGGTTCTGAGCTGTCAGCACAGAGACCGACGCGGGGCTCAAACCCACAAACTGTGAGATCATGACCTGAGCCGAAGTCAGACGCTGAACCGACTGAGCCACCCAGGCGCCCCTCACTAATGCTGATTTTTATATACAACTGTATCAGACATAGTGTTTAGCTCATCCTTCCAGGGTTATTCGCCATGCTCCAGGTAGTAAAATCCCTCTTTCTTCTTCACCATCAGCTTTGTAGTTAGAATACATTCACACTCATAAACTAATATATTCACACTCATAAAAAGAAAGGGAAATAAAAATGGTTCTGTGGAGAGGAAGATATTTGAGATCTAGTACCTGGTAGCGAATCTCGTCTCCAGTCTGCCTCATGTTCTATTTCTTACCTCTGCAAGGTGGAGCATCTTTGAGCTCTCCAAGAAAGACAAAGAATACGTAACAGAAATGATTTAACAATAATTTGTGCTGCATGTAGTTGTGATTTTTTTTTTAGACAAGCGCACCAAGTCTGAGCTATCTGGTAAGGTTGAAAATATGTTATCAATCAACTTCTTTCACATTTAAAAGGAGAAAAGAAGGGGAGGAGTGTTGAATATGAAGACCTTATGTTAAGTTTGAAAAGTACTAGAGACCTTCAGTGTTAAAATGCACAATTGCCATTGTGTCATTTAGGCTCTTCCACAGCTGTCTTCCTTTGTGTTGTTGAATGCATTAACTTTTATGCCACATGTGTGACATAATCCACAGCACAAGACAGTCCAGAAGCACAAGAGGACTGAATTTGCCATAGATGATATATCACTTTCAGCTCACTGACATTCTCAGATTTAGGATGCTGGTGATTTTTAAGCTGAAAAACATTTAATTTAAGCTTGAAAGCAATAAATTCAGTAGTTATGACCCATGATGATGGAAGTTAAGAGCTGCGTTTCTTTTTTGAATTTCTTTACCAGTTGAAACGCAGATTTGGAGTATTCAAATCTATCCTACAAGCAACATTTTAGTATGAGGCTAAGAGGCTGCCTCGTTTGTTCAGGTTAAATTGAGAGGAGAGGTATATGTAATGTAATTTTCATTCTCTCCTATGAAATGAAAAAAGAGCAATCTGTATCCTCCTGTAACTAAAGTCTTAGAAGTGTAATAATATGGCATTATTTTACCTCTTCTTACCATCAAATAGATACTCTTTTTGGAGTTAATAAGTTGCCTGTGCAGTTTTCTCACAAAGTTAGCTGGCCTTATAACGCACTAAATTAAGGTCTTTCTAGTGTCTAGTCATGGAGAGTAATACGAACAGTAAACATGACTAAAAGCTGGTAATCTTATATACAGGGGACTTAGGAGTTTTGAAACCGACCTCATGCATTTCGTAAAGTAAATGAAACATTACAAAAGCATTTTTTTATTTTCTCTCATTTGTTTCTCCTTTATTCATTTCCTTCAACAATCTTCCTGAAAATTCTATAACTCATGGGAGCTCTGTTAATAGAGGCATCTATGATGGTTATACTTCACTTTGTGAGCGACATTAAGGACTTACGTAATTAGGCAGCTACTTTGGTAGAAGTTGTTTTCGTTTTTGTCTTAATATAGTTTTCCATACAGGAGGAATCTTATTTGCGTAATTGCACTAAAGAGCAGAAAATTGAACAGTATGTTTTCCTCTGATGCAGCAGAGGGGAGGGAGGAGTGTGAATTTCCTGCTAGTTAGGGACAGTAAAGCAAGCGTGTTCTGAGCAGTGTCTAGGTGTCCGGCCCCGGATGGATATAACCTAATAATTAGCTTCTCACATCTTACTTAGTTCAGCCCTCAGATAGGAGGTCTCTATCTGTCCTATCTTAGGCATTTGTGCACATAGAGACGTACGTTGGTGGAAGGGAGGCTGTGGACTAAGAACGAATGCAGGTCAAGATAGTCATGGATAAGAGGCAAACAGAAAACTCCCCATCTGTGGGAAAACATGGACCAGCAAAACCACAGACAGGAAACGGTGCTAAATCCAAACGAGTCACAGCAGTAAGTTTCAGCAAATGGGAAAGAGAATGTAAGATGTGCTGTTTTTACCAAAGACATGTGTCAGAGTTTGAGCATCGTCTACCGGAAACTTCCACCTTCTCTCCCTCGGCCCCCGCTCCTCCTACACTGTTGAAATTCAGATCCCCACCACCCACCTTACTTTACCGCAATATGTCCTATGTGATCTATTCAGATCTCATTAAACTGATTTACTGGGCCCGCTGGCTCTGTTCACCCTCAGTTTATTCCTACTTTGTTTAAAATTCGGGAAGTGCTGGGGGAGGGGCAGGACATTAATCGCCGCACTTGGTGCAAACGGAGTGCCAGCTGATTTATGGCAAAGGTTATAAAGGAAAAGTATTAAGTGTGCTTCATTCCATTTGGCAAAACCATCCTGCACAATGTCCGCAGAAACCCCAAGAGTCCTGTTTTGCAGAAAGAAGGGGGGAAAAACCCCACCAAAGATGTGCTCTTCTTCTTTTGAGCATTAATTAAGACTGTAAATCACAGGCTACATGAAACAACTGTATACGACAGAACGTGGACGGTCCGGGAATTCTGCGGGGCTCGTGTGATCAGTCTGAATACCTACACCAAAGCTCTAATGGGAGGGCCGACTTCAAAGAGCAGTTTTGGCATGAAGGAGAGGTCTGCTCCAGCACTGCAGGGAGAGAGAGTTGTAAAGTACAGGCTGCGTAGAAAATGGGCGGTGGGGGAGTGGGGAGCGGGGGCGGGGAGGGGATGGTGGAGCCCTCCTGCTTTTTCTGAGGAGTACCAGATACGCACTAAACAGTGTGTTGTTCATCTATCCTGAAACGGTGGTTTTGGTTTCATCATTTGGGGAATATCTTCCACATGAAATAAAACCTCTCTTTGGGGGAGAGAGACAAGTATTGCATATACTCTTTTTTTTTGTTTTACTGATGTGAAATGCCCTTTTGCTGCCTTGTTGACCATTCGCCAACTCTTGCTGCTGGGTTTCGGGCCATTCTGACACGTGGTAGTTGCTTATTACACATGACCACCTGGAGTGGGTTTGCAAAGTAATGAATATACCTGTTTCATTCACCTTCTCCGTGCAAGGCCAGCTTTCAGCACCCACAGAATGGAGATAGTAGCGTCTTCCTTGGGGAGCTCTTCCGCATTCCTCTTCTACCCCAGAATACATATTGAACACCTGCAATATTTTTTTTTCATTCTTCTTTTGAGGCTGATAAAATGTATTCTTTGATTCAGAGATAATGTGGAGGGTCCTCCATTGCATCATGTGTTTCTTTCTCTTCTGGTGGGGCTGCATTTCTGTTGGGTTTTCCTCACCTGGAGCTGCTCCAGTGCCTGTTGGTCTAATTGCATGTATTCTCAGCACAACGGTGGGAGACGAAGGGTAAGCCCAAGTTCATGACTATGGAACAGAATTTTAATGTTGGACCTTTGCTTCCTGAGTGGAATATTCTGACTAACTGAAACAATGCAGCTGAAAATTATGCATGGCCTCTCACTGAAAACAACTGCTGTCTGTGAGTTGTGCACAGCTGAAAGCAACTTCCATATCCAATAACGGGTTTGGTGAAATCAGAATGCGTTCATGTAATAGAATACTAAAACACTGTACAGAAATGCAGGCATTTGTATAGAAATCTGTTTGCATATTAAGTTAAAAATAATAGGTAAGTATAATCCTATGTTTGATTTTGTTTTTTCACTTTATTGAGGTGTAATTGAAGTAAACCAAACTACATATATCTGAAGTGTACAACTCACTAAGTTTTGTTATCTGTGGATACCTGTGAAACCATTACCGTCATCAAGATGATAAACATTGGATCAGCTTCCCCTCCAAAAAAAGTTTCCTTGTGACTCTGAAATCCATGAATGCTTTCCTCCTTCCTTCCACCTCCATCTGCAGACAAACACTGATCTGCTTCCTCTCACCATAAATTAGATTGCATCTTCCAGAATTTTGTATAAATGGAATCATGCAGTATGTGCAAGTTTTTTGGCTTCGTTCACTCAGCATGATTTGGAGATTCACCCATTTTGTGCATGTATCAAGAGTTCATTCCTTTTGTTGTTAAGTAGTAGTCCATTGTGTATTTATCTCTTGTTGGTCATTGCTCTGCTTATAGCTTTTTATAGCTCCCTGGTAGTTTTTCTTTGTTTCATAGACTTATGAAATCTCACTTTAAGGATACATAGCACATTCAGTCAGAGACTAAGGGACCTTAGACAGATTCTCAAAGCTCTTTCTCTGCGTAGCTCCCTTCTGTTTGGTTCTTTGCTGTACAAATTCCAACAGCTGCTGCCTTCTTGTTCTTTGATATCTGGTACCTTGGGTTAATGAGGTTGCAGTAGTCTTCTTGGGTTCCCTTCTTTGGCTGGTATCTGATGGGTGTCCTCAGGCAGAGAGCTGGGTGGTAGTAAGGTCCATCTTGTTAGATTTCCATCTCTCAGCGGTTCTAGTTCCGTGTTGTCCTTTCTGTATCTGAAAACACTTGTATCCTATGTTTGCCCAGTGTTCTACTGACTATAGTTGGAGAATTGGTTTAGTAGCACTCATGACTGGAGATATAAGTTCATGTGTAATAATTTGTGGTTGTTATCTATAACGTTCAGTGAGAATATTTATTTTTAAAACTCTTTATGATTTTCCCAAAAGGGAAGGGGGTGACTCTTAGTAGTGTTGTTATTGTCTTATTTCTTAGAGCAAATATATCACATTAACAGTGGTAAGTGGGAGCGCAAAACAAGGAAGCATTAGTAGCATATTTCATATTTCTGTGGTAGGGAGAAATTTTATGACTTATATTTCTTTGAAATCACTGCTCATTTTTCACTAGGAGCTTTATTCATTGACTAGAGTGAACCAAAGCTAATACAGACCAATTAAAATATTTTCAAACACTCTTTTACCAGATGAAGCCCATGCTGGTCCCATAGGCAGAGGAAGCTTGATTTGGGAAATACATAGTATCTGCTTAATGAGATAGAAAGAATCCAGCCTAGACTTTTCTGTTTTTCTTTCATAGGCATTCCCCAATGATCCCTGACAGATTCTGTGCCCAACAACAATCTGCTTCAGAATCAAGAGGAAAAAAGAAACACACAACCTTGATTTTTGGTGTTTCCGTAATACATTTTATCATCTTCCAGAGGTTTAGCTGAAGGTCACAAAAAGGAAAACTCAAATACAACACACAGAATAGGCAAACAGCTGGGAAAGCCCTTGCCCTAGTTTTCATCCACACTTTTGGAACCAACCAATGGAGTACCAAGGCTTGATTTTTGACCAGAAACTTCTAGAGAATTTCCTATTTAACTCTTAGCCAAGCCTTACCAGTTACTTGGCTAGAATGATTCCCAGAGGTTTTTTGGTTTTTTTCTTCCAGTTTGAATTTATTTTGTGACTATTATTTTATTGGGCAACATATACATAACATGAAATCTACCATTGTAACCATTTTTAGTGTAGAGTTAAGTGGCATTAAGCACATTCATATTATTGTACAAACTTCCCCATCATCCATCTCCAGAACTCTTTTCATCTTGTAAAACTGAAACTTAGCATAATGTCCTCAAGATTCACCCACGTTATAGCATATGTCCATATTTCCTTCCTATTTAAGGCTTTTTAAATTCCATTATATGTATATATGTATAAGGTATGTGTATACATTTTGCTTATCCATTCATCGGTCAGTGTACACTTGGATTATTTCTGAGCACTAGCTATTGTGAATAATGGTGCTATGAACATCGGTGTACAAATATCTTTTTGATACTCCACTTTCAATCCTCTTAGGTAGATTCCCAGAAGTGGACTTTCTGGGTCATACGATAATTTTGTTTTTAATTTTCTAAGGAATGGCCATCCTGTTGTGCAGTGTCTGTACCAATTTACAGTCCCGCTAACAGTACACAAGGATCCCAATTTATCTACAAACGCTCCAACACTTTTTATTTTCTGTTTTTTGCTTGTTTTGTGTTTGTTTGTTTGTTTGTTTGTTTGTTTTTTATAGTAGCCACCCTACTGAGTGTGAGTTGTTATTTCCTCATGGTTTTGATTTACATTTCTCTAATGATTAGTAACGTTGAGAATCTTCTCCTGTGCTTATTGGCCATTCATGTATCTTCTTTGGAGAAATGTCAATTCCTTTGCCCATTGTTGAATCAGGCTGTGGGTTTTTGTTGTTGAATTTTAGGAGTTCTTTATATATGTTCTGGATATTAATCTCTTATCAGACATACAGTTTGCCAATATTTCCCCATTCCATAGGTAGCCTTTCACTCTGTTAATAGTGCCCTGTGATAGAGTTTCATTTTCATGAAGTCTAATTTGCCCGTTTTCTCTTTGTCTTTTGAAAGTTTGATAATAATGTGTTTCAGTGTGCATCTCTTTGAGTTCGTCTTACCTGGCATTTGTTGGGCTCCTTGGTTGTTTATGGTCACATCTTTTGTCAAGTTTGGTAAAGTTTTAGCCATTACTTCATATATTCTCTCTTCTTTTTCTCTCTCTTCTCCTCCTGGAACTCCAATAATGCATGTGGGTCTACTTGAATTTTTTTTTTATTTTTATTTTTTTTTTATTTTTGGGACAGAGAGAGACAGAGCATGAATGGGGGAGGGGCAGAGAGAGAGGGAGACACAGAATCGGAAACAGGCTCCAGGCTCTGAGCCATCAGCCCAGAGCCTGACGCGGGGCTCGAACTCACAGACCGCGAGATCGTGACCTGGCTGAAGTCGGACGCTTAACCGACTGCGCACCCAGGCGCCCCGATTGAATTTTAAAAGAATTACATTAGACATATTTTTTCCAATCCTATTGTTGTTTAGGTGGGAAGACAAATTCCTGGTGCTTCCTACTCCACCATCTTCCCAGAATCCTGTCCTCCAGTTGCCATTTTGAGCACACATATTTTATCCTCTACATGTGTTTTCAGGAATCTGATTCAGATTTGCATAGAACTTATCAATCCTAATGATCCATTGCTAGAAAAGACCAAATGAGATGATATGTGTGTTTACAAAATATTTACAAAATAAATGAAGAATTTCTCGCTCACACTCTTCTCAAGGAAACTATACACTTAGGAAGTGAAGAAGTAGCTATGGTAGAGGCATTCCCTTTGGTTTCTTGGGGTCATCTCTACCTTATCAGTTTGTATTAAAGGGATGGGGAGAGACTAAGAAGTTTCCTCAAAGAATAAAAACATTTCTTAGACAGTTATGTCTCTTTTGAGGATACAGATTTTATTATATCCCAAGAACTTACAATTATATTATTCTGTGTGTTCCTAGAAGTCTGCCTTAAGTTTTCCTCTCACCTAAGAGAGAAGTGAATCAGTCTTGTTATAGTGTCGTAAGTTTCTGTATTATCCAGCACATTGATTACAGGAAGATGAATTTTTCTTTTAGCCACTATTTTGGCTACTCACAAATGTTTCTGAAACATGGTGCCAATTTATCAGACAAGCCTACATTCCTAACTCCACTCATTTCAGGAAACAGCTAGAACTACTTGTTTCTTTGTATTTATTGTTTTTATTTTGTAAAGATCGAAACATAGGCCACCTGGAACTTGCTTCTTTCTGTCTCTCCTTATCATTACATTCAGGTATATAATTTTTAGCCCTGATGTGTTCAGTGAAACATGATTAAAACGTTACTTAACAAGTTAAAATAAGCTAGTTTGCAAAACAATAGTACTAAATGAGTTAGTCACAGATCTATTGTCATACACTATTAGAAATAAGTATTTCTTACTGGCATCACTGCCTTAATCTTTTAGCTGGTCTGTAGCAGCTTAGTGACATTGTGTTTAGCCTATTTCCCAAATGGCAGTTGGGAAACGGTCTCATGTCTTACTTAGTAAAGGTTTCGCTGTGAAATCTTCCTGGCTTGTCTACCCCTTGACTTCCGTCTCCACCTTTCCCCTGCCCTCCCCACACCTTTCGAGAAACCCTCCATCCCTAAGACCAATGCTTTTCAAACATTCCCTGTGTGTTTGTACAGTGCACAGTGAGGAAGAAATGATTAAGCAGCCAGATGTTTGAAGCCCAGCTAAATGCATGGATTATCATCTGTTTAACTCTTTCTTATCTTGAACTGTGAAGGGCTTAATGGCTGGGACCTATTGTTCTCCGTTTCTTGACATTAATGAAGAAATCAGAGCACTCAGCTAGTTTCCTAAGGTGGCTGAGAGTGACCTGCTGAATTGACTTATTCATCCTCTGTTTTCCAGGACACTTCTAGCTAGACCAGAGCAATGGAGGATGCAGTGTTGTTAGAATAAATACACATGAGCATGTGTGCTTGCACACACAAATACAAGCACACCACCTCCATCCACACTCAAACCAGGGTGTATTTAGCTTCTAATAAAAGGATTGAAGGGGCTTGCAGATAGTCTGCTTAAGAGACATACCTCTAGGGGTGCCTGGGTGGCTCAGTCAGTTAAGCGTCCGACTTTGGCTCAGGTCATGATCTCGCGGTTTGTGAGTTCGAGCCCCACATCAGGATCTGTGCTGACAGCTCAGAGCCTGGAACCTGCTTCCGATTCTGTGTCTCTGTCTCTCTGCTCCTCCCCTGCTCACGCTCCGTGTCTCTCTCTCTCTCTCTCTTTCTCTTTATCAAAAATAAATAAACATTTTTAAAAATTAAAAAAAAAGAGATAGACGTCTAGTTTATGTTCTACTTTCTCAGTAATTAAGACTCCTTTCAGCAACAGCCTGCAGCTTCTCTGTGTAAAGCAGACTTTCCAGTTCAAACCTGTATATCATGGGCTTAGGTGTTGTTTGAAAACATACTTGATTATACTAGATCAGAAGGTTGTCTATTCCTCATGTTTAAGAGTTAAAAGAATTCTATTAACTTTCATTTTACAAATTAAGAATAAAAACTCCATTTTCAGTCTTAGCAATATGGTGTGTGTCCCTCATTACCTTCTTTCACGATCATATGATTACAGAGAAGCGTAAAGATATATAGAACATTTTCTGTCATTGTTCTTGAAAAATTGGGTAATATTATATATCTTGCTTTTCTCAATAAATGGTGAGGTAACTCCTTCTAAAGCCACTATTACAGATCCTGCTTCTGTTTAATTTATGCCTGATATTCACTGGCATGGCTGTACTACAGTGTATTCAACCATTCCCTGTTGACAGGCATTCATTTCGCTTGGTGTTTTTCCCACGAAAAAGAGCACAGCATTCTAAAAGAGGTAATAGTAACATGGATTCTGAAGTTGAAATGCTTGGATTCAAATCTTCTAAATCTACTTCACAAGTTTTTGATCTCTGGCAAGTTATGCAACCAACTGTCTGCCTCATCTTGCTTCTTTGCAAAACGGTATTTTACCTCTCCCTGTTTCTTCCACAGCAGGGCTCACCACTTGCCTCACCTTAGGGCAAAATAATTCCACTCATCTGTTTAGCTATCTAGTTGGAAGGAGGAGTCAAAGTAGACCTTCGGGCTGTGTCCTTGGCAGGACTGGACGGGGCTTATCAAAAGATCCTGTATGAAGCCTCAGGACTTTAAGTTGTGTGCATTTGGGGCCTGATGGGGATTCCATCTGTATTTCCCCAGGTCTCTTCATCCACGTCTTACCTTCAGACAGGCAGAGCCCCAAACCTCCCTCCCACCATCAAGGCCTGTCTCACCCAAGCAGTTGCTCCCTACTTAGATTTGGGTTGAGAAGGGAGGAGGGCAAAATGCTGTAATACATATTCTTGAAATCCTGTCCAGAAGATAACTATCTTTCTAGACTTGGCATCGCAGAAATATGTTTTTCTGCTTAATAGATTAAAAGTGGAACATGTCTTGAATCTACTTTCAGTGCTGGATAATTGAACCAGAATTTATCTTGATAGCTTGTTAGTTTTTGTAATGCTATGCAAGGGCTAGGATTGCTTGTGTATGTACTGGTATCATATGAATAGGTACTAAATTAAACAGGAAAAAGAGCAGGAAGATTTCTTATGTGGAATTCTGTCTCTTCTCCCCATCAGGTCTTTCTAGCTGGCATTATTGTTAATGTTACTGTATGTCTTTCTGTTACTTTTCATTTTCATTGTGTATTTGAGAGAATCTTCTTCTCGACAACATAAAGTCTCCCCCAAGCCTTACCCCCACTGGTCGTATTTTTTTCACATTGCTCAAAGCTTAGTATTTCTGGGAGGAACCGAATGAGTTAGTTGAAGAAGATTCTAAAATCTAAAAATATCTAAAGCATGTTTATCTCAAATAATGACTAAGAAAAAAGTCATTGCATTAGGAAATTACTGTTTATTATATATTGCTCTTTTATGTCTATTATTTCAAATTATTTTTGTTTCCTAAAAATTTAAACAATACGTGCTAATGGCAGTGAGTTTAGAAGTTATAGAAAAGTATAAACATTAAAATAAGCTATTAGATGTGGCTATAAAGGAATAGCATGAGGGAAGTTCTTTGGCACAATGGAACCATGCTGTATGATTGTCATTGGGGGGGAGAGGGGTTACAGGAATCTATACTTGTGCTATAATCCACAGAACTATACATCCTTCCCCCAAAAAAGTTCACTTTACTGAATGATAATTGAAAAAAAAAGTTAAATACAAAATGAAACCCCCTATAATTCCTCCCCTAGTTTAATGATTTTGAACATTTTGGTATATTTCCTCTAATATTTCTATAAATATAACTACTGATGCAGTACTCTTTTACAAAATTGCTATTATATGTTTATGGATATACTGATTTTTCTTGAACATTTTTTTGTATCATTAAATATTCTTTTAAACCATTTCTATATGGTTGGGTAATATCCCATCATAATTTATTTAACTGTTCTAATGGTAGTATATTTTCTCACTGTAACTTCAAAAATTGAATGTGCTACAGAAGTTACTAATTTAAGAAAACTTTTATTCATACTAGAATTGTCCTCAGAAGAAAATTCAGGCTTCAGAATAAAAATGCTTTTCTTTTTTTTTTAATAATTTTTTAACGTTTATTTATTTTTGAGATACAGAGAGAACAGAGCATGAGTAGAAGAGGAGCAGAGAGAGAGGAAGACACAGAATCTGAAGCAGGCTCCAGGCTCTGAGCTGTCAGCACAGATCCTGATGTGGGGCTCGAACTCACAAACCATGAGATCATGACCTGAGCCAAAGTCAGACACTTAACTGACTGAGCTTTTCAGGCACCCCTAAAAATACTTTTCTTATGTGGGCTATGAAGTCCTGCAGCCCAAACTCAGGGCAGTCACCCAGCCACACCTGTGGCCCTTCAGTTCCCAGAACTCCCTGAAGGTGGCCTAAGTTTGGAGTGCTAGAGTGCTACTCCTCTTTCCATCCAGTCTTGCCTCCACCTCTGTCCTTTCCCTCCCTCTCATTCCACAAGACTGATAGCTTTAAGCTTCAGCTTGAAAGTCCCCCCTCCCTTCCCCCCATCTCAGTAATTATATTTTTACATTTACTTGTTTAATGTCAGATTCTGACACTTAATGCTAAGCTCTTTTGAGGGTAAAGACCATGTCAGTTTTGCTGAATACTGTATACCTTCTGCTTAGCTCAGTGCCTGCTACCTAGCTCTATTAAGACATTGACTTAGTGATTACAAAAATATGTTTGGAGAAATTACATTCAGATTTTAATATTTTTAATCAAATTAACTGTAAGTTGCATTGAGATTAGTGACTATCATTGTATTTAATTTAATAAAAGGGGTTGAGACTCTCTTATTCTACACTGAAGTATTTTAAAATCTAAAGAAAGGCTTTTTCTTACTTTCAGTACATTTCTGTGTTGGTTTTGTGCCCAACTCCCCACTCCTATTGTCTCTCTCTTTCTCCCTCTCTCTCCACATACACACTCACACACACATACACACACATGCATGCATGCATGCACTCACATACATTTGTTGGCCTATGTATGTCAATATCTATGTTTTTTAAGTTACTACTGGTTTTACAGTTCTCAATTTCTTTGGAAAAGGAAAGTTTTAAAGTCTTTTTTCTCCCACTACTTTCCCCTGTTTTTTTGTTCTTTCCTTTAAAATTTTTTTTTTTTTTTTTTTTTTTTTTGATTGAGAGCATGCTAGCACCAGTGGGGGAGAGGTAGAGAGAAGGAGAGAAAGAATCCAAAGCAGGCTTCTCCCTATCGGCATGGACCCCGATGCAGGGCTTGATCTCATGATTGTGAGATTATGATCAATACTTAACCAACTAAGCCACCCAGGCGCCCCTCTCCTTTATTAAATTTTTACTGTTTTGGGGACTCCTGAGTGGCTCAGTCGGTTATACATCTGACTTCAGCTCAGGTCATGATCTCACAGTCTGTGGGTTTGAGCCCCATGTCAGGGTCTGTGCTGACAGCTCAGAGCCTGGAGCCTGCTTCGGATTCTGTGTCTCCCTCTCTCTCTGCCCCTCCCTTGTTCACACTCTGCCTCTCTCTCAAAAATAAATATACATTCAAAAAAATTTTTCAATAAAATTTTTATTTTTAATTTTTAAAGGTTATTTATTTTGAGAGAGAGAGAGAGAGCAAGCACAAGAGTGGGGAAGGGCAGAGAGAGAGAGAGAGGGGGAGAGAGAGAGGATCCCAAGCAGGCTCTGCACCACCAGCCCAGAGCCTGATGTGGGGCACACACTCACAAACACGAGATCATTACCTGAGCCTAAGTCAAGAGTTGGCCATTTAACCAACTGAGCCACCCAGGTGCCCCTCCTTTTTTTTAAAAGTAGGCTCCATGCCTGGGGTGGAGCCCAACATGGGGCCTGAACTCACAACCTCAAGATAGATCAAGACCTGAGCTGAGATAAAGAGTTGGAGGCTTAACAGACTGAGCCGCCCAGGTACCCCTGTTCTTGCCTTTTTTGTTGTTACCCTTTTTTTTTCTATTCTGTACTCTCCACCAAATTCTGTTGCTAACATTCTATAAAGTTTGGCTGACAAGACTCTAACCTCATTTCTCTTCCTTCAACTGTATAGAAGATTTTAAAGTTGTAATTAAGTAATTAAATTCAATACTAGGTAAAATTTGGCACTAAGTTATTGCATGTGGGTTCACTTATTTTGTTGTTGTTGTTGTTGTTATTGTGTGTTTGTTTAATAAATCACTTAGTATTTTTTGCCAAGAGAAGCCAAAGCCAAAACCATCACTGCAAAGCATAAAATAGATCCTCTCCAGGGCAAACATTTGGGTGTAGATGGAACAGTACAGACACACTTTGTTTCATTGTACTTCACTCTGTTGAACTTCATAGATGTTGAATTTTTTTTTTTCTGGTACTATTTTCCCAACAACATTTGCTCACTTCACATCTCTGTATCACATTTTGGTAATTCTCACAATATTTCAAACTTTTTCATGGTTATCATGTTTGTTATGGTAATCTGTATGATCAGTGATTATGATTCCCTGAAAGCTCAGATGCTGGTTGGCATTTTTTAACAATAAAGTTGTTTTTTTTTTATTTAAAGTGTGCACATTGTATTTTTATTTTATTTTTATTTTTTAAAGTTTATTTATTTATTTTGAGAGAGAAAGTGAGCAGCAGATGAGCAGAGAGAGAGAGAGAGAGAGAGAGAGAGAGAATTCCAGGCAGGCTGCACGCTGTCATGGGGCTCAATAACACGAACCATGAAACCATGACCTGAGCTGAAGAGTTGGACGCTTAACCGACAGAGCCACCCAAATATCCTTGCACATTGTGTCTTTAAATAAAGTGCTGTTGCACACTTAAAAGACTACAGTGTAGTGTAGACTAACTTTTATATGCACTGGAAAACCAAAAAATTTATTTGACTTGCTTTATTGCAATATTTGCTTTATTGCGATGGTGTGGTAGTGAGCCTGCAATGTCTCTGAGGTATGCCTGTACTGTTCAGTATCTGACATCAAATGATATAACCTGTTTCTATCCTTCAATTTCTTCAATTTTTTATTAATGCTTCCGAGAGATTCTTTATTGTCTGATCCAAAGTGGATCAAAGACCTAGTGCTAAAAGTTTTGGATTCCTGCTCCTTCCCATGCAGGTGAATGAATCATTCCTATTCTTTCATGATTGGTGAGCCCAGGTATAAGCTTGGAAGTCCCCAAAGACAAAGTTAAGTCAGGTTCCTTCTTGAAGCACATACTAGTTACCTAGTAAGATCGCAGAAAGGAGGAAAGGACACTGATTTCTAGTGAGAACCAGGCAATAACAAAAAGGCAGTAACTATCAATTTTACTAAGGGCTTTTTTGCCCTGAAAATGGAAAAAAAAAAAAAAAGGTGAATATATACACACACATCAGAGACCCCACTTTCCCTTTAAAGCAACTAGAAAGCCACATGGCCAGAAATGTTAAATCCAAGTTAACCCTTGAAGATAAGATAATTGGATAGATATATTATAAATGGAAAAAGGGCCTTAGAATATATTTTTAAGTGATTAAAAAGTTTTTTACTTTTATCTTCCTGGTCAGTCTCTGTGGTTAGAAAATGTTATTTTGGGGGGGCGCCTGGGTGGCTCAGTCGGTTGAGCATCTGACTTAGGCTCAGGTCATGATCTCGCGGTCTGTGACTTCGAGCCCACCCGTCGGGCTCTGCGCTGACAGCTCAGAGCCTGGAGCCTGGAGCCTGCTTCGGATTCTGTGTCTCCCTCTCTCTGCCCCTGCCCTGCTCATGCTCTGTCTCTCTGTCTCTCAATAATAAATAAAAACGTTAAAACATAAGAAAAAAATGTGATTCTCGGCTGCCTTATCAAGATTTCAGCCGAGTCAGGAACTATCCCATTAAAACACCATCATAATTATGACATCACTCAGGTGAGCAAGAATACCGGCATCAGCCCCCAGAGAAGTGGCTATTGCACAAGCTTCAGCAGGGAGATAGGGTGTCCGTAGGCTTCAAAACTTGGATTAAGGGTCGTAAGTCCACGCTTTTACTGCTTTCCCTACAATATGTGGTTAAAAGAAATTAGTTTCATGTTAGACTGTTTAAAAAATCAAACAAACTTTATTTAGCATGGTAGGTTTTCTTCCTGGTGTTCAGAACTATGCCCTCATTTATTGTGGCTTATTCAAAACAGAGTATTTTAAAGCAATAATTACAGAATAGGTGATCAACAAGGCTAAATATACGTGCCATGCTAATATTTGTCCAATGTTCTGAGACAATAATGTTCTTCTCTTTTTTTTAGCGGTTGAAAGTAAATATTCTTGGTAAAAGGCTTGTTGACATTCAAAGCACTTTTAGTCACAGGAACAATGGAGGGACAAAGGCTAAGTCTCCATTGGCTTTTGTGTGGCCATCCTTGGTTGTCTCTAAAATGTAGTGGGTACAATACAGAACGGTAAGAATCTATTTCCTTGTGCTTCAGTCTGATGAGGGTACAGGGAAAGATTTAGAAGAATTTGGATTTTTAGAAGAATTTGGATTTTTTTTAATTTTAATTTTTTAAAGTTTATATATTTTGAGAGAGCATGTGCTCAAGTGGGAGAGGGGTAGAGAGAAAGGGAGAGAGAGAATCTCAAGCTGGCTCTGCACTGTCAGCATGAGCCCGATGTGGCCTTTGAACTCTCCAACCACAAGATCATGACCTGAGCTGAAGTCGGACACTTAGCCGACTGAGCTACCCAGGCACCCCAAGACTTTGGATTTTTAAAACTCAAAATGAATGTAGTGTTTCCTTGGCAAAGGCCAAACAAAACCAATGTTTGTGTTGCAGGCAAATGCTTTAAATAAGCATCTCTTCTCGCCCAGCTGAGCTCACAAGACAGAAGCAGAGCCCACTTCAGACCCTCACGGGTGATTTTATTATAAAATACACTCTCACACCCGGTTCCATCAGTTGTCTCACATTTTTCACCTTGAGTGACACAAGAATGCTAAACAAAAACAAAAACTTACCGTTGTTAGAGGAAGGGAAAGTATTAGTCCTGATGGTAGCAGATCTCCCTTAGAGAAGAAACACACACACCCACAGGCACACACCTTTGGTAGGATGCTAATCAGGCCTATTCAGAAAAGCCCTAATTAATGTAATTAAAAATCTGTCAGATCAAACTGAGTAGCCTGATGCTCAAGCCAGAGTAGAGGGAGTGGGGCTCCTGGGGAGGGGAGGCAGTCAAGTTGGGGTTAGCTTTCAGTAGAAGGAGGTGGTTGGTCTTCAAGGTGATCAAAGCAACTTGTCTTTCATTTCTCTGGAATAAGGACAGTGGGTTCTCAGCCGCAGATCTAGTTTCCTGCATCTCTAGTTCCTGGCATGTCCTGAGCCCTTCAGGTGGGAGAAGCAGGTCCTTTCTGGGCTGTGATGGAAGGCGCGGGAGAAGCTGCTTGTCTTCCCTTGATAGCTAGAATATGGATGAAGCATTTTCCATCCCCTGGCCATCACCTGTCGCAGTCTTTGGCCATGACCACTGACACACCGGCAGGAAGGAGACAAAGGCCATGTCATGTGATTGTCCCGATAGGCCTGTTGACACAGGCCTCTTCTGCAGATCCGCATTCTAGGGTAGGAGAGCGGCAAGTGGCTTCTTCCCAGCCGCACTCTGCCCTGGGGGAGCCGGGAAAGCTTTGCTCCAGGGAGCCCTTCCAGAGCCCAGGGAAGAATTCCAGGCTGCTTGAGTGGAAAAGTGAGTATTATATCAACAGTGGGAGAGAGCCTTATTTGAGCCAAGTTAAAAAGGAATGAAAGACAAATAAATTCAAGGTTAAGAAATTGTCTGAGCTTCTAATTGTACCCTGGAAAGGTATTCTTTCTTTTGGAGGAAAAATGATGTTCTTCCTAATAACAGTTATTCTGAAGTTTCAGATAAGATTGCCATAGGTATTTTTCAAGTTAGAAAAACAAGACTCCCTTAAGAGGTTGATGATCACTATATGAAGTGATTTATATGATCTCTCCTGGTTTTTTAACAAACTAATAAATACATAGGACCAAGTGTCCCAGGTCTTCCTAATTCTTCAGGCACATCAGATCCATTTTGACTTCTCTGCCAACAGCTCTATCAGAAATATTAGGAAAGGAAAAAGAGTAACTGATGGAGGTGAGGGAAGAACTTGAAATCTTTTGTTTCCTTGATTGTAGGTACTACATGGAACCCACCCCTCATTTTTAGTCTGCTCAGCAACTGAAGTCTATGCAAGTTTGTTAGGTCTTGAGGGCAGTAAGAGAAGTTGTTAAGTTGGGTTTTATTGGCATTGTACAGTTGAAAAATGGTCTTTACCAGTGAGATAGGTTTTTGGAGGAAATGCTCATAGGGAGACAGACAGACACATGAACAGCTGGTCAAAAGACACGTTGAGAATTGCATATTTTCTGTTCATTGTGTGTGGATTAGCTAATCACACAAGAGAAAGATCTAAAGAGGTAAACCTTCGATAAAGGAAGTTGACTGGGACTTTCCAGGGGGGGAATGTGTATTAGGATCGCCACTGCAATTCTCCTGTCGGCCGTATCTTTAGAGGTACATTTTGCTGCAATATCTTTAATGGTTGCACCAAAGGAATAAGAATTACATTGACTTTCACTAAAATTTTAAAGACTAATAAGAAAATCACCATGGTAACTGGGAGATTAAGAGCCAGAAGTTGAGAACCCTGGATAGTTGTCAGTTTTTGCTGTTGATTAGGCAAGTGAGAGCACACCCTGTACCTCGCTGATCCTTGGTTTCCTGTACGACTTCAGATTTGGTACCTCTTAAACAGCTTATGCCAGGGGCGCCTGGGTGGCTCAGTTAAGTGTCTGACTTCGGCTCGGGTCATGATCTCGTAGTTCGTGAGTTCGAGCCCTGTGTCAGGCTGTGTGCTGACAGCTCAGAGCCTGGAGCCTGCTTCGGATTCTGTGTCTCCCTCTCTCTCTGCCCCTGCCCTGCTCATGCTCTGTCTCTCTCTTTCTCAAAAATAAACAAACATTAAAAAAAAAAAATAAGTTGGCACATTTCTACTTTCTTTAAAAAAAAAAAAAACAGCTTATGCCAGAAATTCTAAAACATAGTGGCATTAGCAAATGAGTGTTAGACCTTTGTTTATATTTTATTTGGTATGAATGACTAGAATTTGGATAAATTCCTCTCTCTTTTCCAGACTTCTGATGGCACGGGCCCTGCATGTGTCAACAACAGTACCTCTGGAAGGAGCAGTGCGTGAGTGGGGACGGGCAGGACGTGGGTGCTCAGACCACACTGCATTATCGCCTTGTCAGCAGTTCAGCTGTGTCCACACCTGGACAGATCAGGCTAAGCCAAGCCTATATTTGACTTAGCCCCCTTTTCTCGAAATTTCACAATTTTATGGCTCTTCTGGTTGCCTGATATCCTTGAAAAAGACAGCTTAGTTCAGTTAGTGAACCTGCAGTAAAGGTTGCCTGGTCAGCACAGGGTCTTATCAGGAGAGAAATGTGTTTTATGGAATATTGAAGGCCAGGAAGGTAGGGGAAGACATTTCTTTCTTTTCCTCGGTGTTACTTTGGTCTTGTTTCAGAATTAGCCTCTTCCATTCCTTAGTGTTTTCAAGCTCTCTTCTCTGACTAGCAGGGAAAGACTTTCCAAGTTTATGTTAGCACTTTTAGAGGCAGCCAAGTTTGGAGAAAGGGGAGTGAAGTTGTAAAGAAAGTGACCCTAGAAAGCAAACTAGTTGTAGCCCCAAAAGCTGCCTCTGCTGCCTCTATAGTTTTTACAGAGTAGAGCTTGTCAACAAATGTTGACATGTATAGCTTCCTTTTACCAAGAACCCTTAGGTAGCTGACCCGATTTTAAACACCTTATTTCTATAAGGATGTGTTTTCCATTCATCCCTCGAGTAAATAAACATTTCTCTTCCCTCACCTTCGCCCAGTCCTTTGCCCCCAGTCAGAAGCCTTGGTCTTTACTTTGTCTCCTGGTGACCTCTCTTCTCCCTACTCCCAACCCCTTTCTCTTCACCACACCACAGAGTAGGCTCAGCTTCAAAGTTCTGCCCAAAGTGACTTTTCCAGACATGCTTCCCACAATCGTGTAAGAGTCCTTCGTTTTGGCCAGTGTGGATGGGAGAGAGGCCTGCATTCTTTCTACCTTGCTCGTCCAGCTGCGGCCGCTGGGATCCATGCTTGGTGCCTCCATCACTCACCATATTCTTGGAGGCTTGGCTCAGATGACACCTCTGGCACCCTGCCCTGATTGCTCTTTCCTCTCTGCCTCTCTTGTGTCGCTTGTGTGGCATCTGTCACATCCTACCTAGGACTGTATGCGCATGCATGTACTGTGCCAAATTGGAACCTTGTGCCCAGAAACAGTGTCATAATTTGTCTTGGCATCTTTCTCAGTACTTGGCACCATGTCTGTAATAACTTCACTGGGTGAATGAATATAGGAAAGAATGATGAGTGGCTGCCTTTACCCTTTATTTCAGTTTGGCTCTTCCTTTCCCTATTTCTCCATTTTTCTTTATTTCTCATCTCTTTGGCCTAAGAACCCAAATTCAGGTGATCAGGAATTTCAACTTTTTTTTTTTTTTTAATTTATTTTTGGGACAGAGAGAGACAGAGCATGAACGGGGGAGGGGCAGAGAGAGAGGGAGACACAGAATCGGAAACAGGCTCCAGGCTCCGAGCCATCAGCCCAGAGCCTAACGCGGGGCTCGAACTCACGGACCGCGAGATCGTGACCTGGTTGAAGTCGGACGCTTAACCAACTGCGCCACCCAGGCGCCCCTGATCAGGAATTTCAAACACACACTCGCCGCCCGCCCCCCATCTTTGTGCTGCTTTAGTTCTCCTATAAGTGCAAAGTAATAAATTATTTGAAATTCCTAAACATTAAGACTTGGTGGAGAGTAATGTAGGCACTGAGTAAGAAGCTAGCAGACTAGTCTCAACTCTGTTGCTGGTCCAATGTGAATTTGGAGAAGTCATCCAACCTTACTGGGCCTCTGTTTCCACTTCTGTAAAATAAGGGGATTGGACTGACACACAGTGGTTCTCAAACTTGGGCCCTGGGATCGCCATGTTGCGTCCCAACCAGATTTCTGCTTTTATCTATTTTATTTGTTCAGATTACTTAAGATTTCAGTAGATTCAATATAAGGGGAAAAAAAAGAAAAGATGATTGATGGTGGTTCCACTAGATGTTTGGATACTGTTATACTATACTGCATTATCTCTAAGTTTCCATAGAACATTCTAAAATTGTGTCATCTTGAAAGAGCACCAGAAGAGCTTTACTAAAGTTAAAATGAAAGCCTAAAAGAGAAATATTGCACAAAGGGATTTTGTTTTTATCCAGAGTTTTGTGTAGTACGTTAGGATTTGAAGTGTTGAGATTCTTTTTAAGTTTGATTGATTGATTGATTGCAAAAACAGATGAGATCATTTCATAATAATGTATATTCTTGAACTGTCAGGTTTCTGGGTGTGCTAGGTTTTCTCCTTCCATCCATTTTACTTACCAAGACAAAATTTCCTTCTCGACTAAATGTTCTCATTAGACTTGCTAGTTTTGTGCACTAGATGTCTTAGGTTATACCTTCAAAAACATATTTTGTCTGAGCCAGTAGATTTTGGCCATTCATCCTTTCTTTTTTCTTCCTTGAGGTAAAAGAAAGCAAACCAATATACTCATATCCGAGGGACTGAAAGAAACACTACTCAGAAGTTACAAGTAAAGGAGAACATTTTTAAAAGTCATGTCATCAAAAAAAGAATTGTGTACTTTTTGTACTTATAATCTAATAACAAGTTGTACCTGGAGAAAATGTTATAAAAACATATTTGGAAGAAGTTCGTTCATAAAATCTTTACACCTGATTGGTTGGTTTTGCTGCTATACCTTTGGATTGTATCAGTTTCAAAAACAAAATTCTTTCTAGAAAAATCAGATTTCACCTGTCATAAGTCCACACTCTTAACCATTCAGTTTGCGTATTTTTTGCATTCAGATTCTGTGAGCCCAGCTGAAGAGAAGCTTAAGAAAGCTCAGAAAGCAAAAACATCTCCTTAATTATACCTAGGAGTGAAAAGCATGGCAACAAGAAAATGTGACATGTAATATGGCCCTTGTTAATCGTTAACTCTTTGAGTGGACCTGGCTCCTTAAACAAACATAACCACAGTGGAATGGGTCTTCTTTTCCCTGTAGACCCAGGCTTATGGACTAAGCTGGAGGATTGAGGAGGCCTCTTCCCCAGACTTAGAGAGTGGACTCACAGCAGGAGGGCTTTCACTGTCTCTTCAAACAGGAAGAGAAGGAATCATGTTACTTCAACTGCTATTTTCACATAAAGAAGGCAGGGAAGGGGGACTGGTTCTGTAAATGTCTTTCAGATCATAGGGTAGCTGACCTGGCTTTCTCAGCTGTTATTTTGCTTGTTTAACTGACCCGTTGTCTGAACAGGTGTGTGGTGCAGCAAAGGGTTGCTTAGGATAGCTGGCATAACTTTCTTTTCCAGGCAAGAAGTAGATCACAACATGGCTTGTCCAGGAAGATTCTGAAGTCTGAGCCCTTCAAGGCGAATTGATGCTGAATCTTGAATTTTCTTTAGAGAAGGCAAAAATTATTTTTGGAAAGGTGAGTGGGTGGCTGATGATGGTTATGCTGTATTTTCAGAATGGTGTTGCCTTTTTACTTTCTGGGCTTAACAAGTTTGTTTTCTTTTTTCATATGTAAATTGGAGAAGTAAAATTTATATTTCTTTAAAGAAGTAAAGTTGCTCAGTGAAATAAGCCAGACACAAAAGGGTAAATACTATATGATCCCACTCATATGTGGTACCTAAAATAGTCCAACTTAAAGAGACATTAAGTAGAATAGAAGTTACCAAAGACTAGGGATAGGAAGGAGTGGGGAGCTGTTTAATGAGTTTAAGGATGATGAAAATGTTCTGGAAGGTAGACAGTGTGATGGTCTCAAAACGATGTGAATGTACTTCATGCCACTGAACTGTACGTACACTTAAAAATGATTAAAATGGTAAACTTTCTGTTCTGTATATTTTACCATACTAAAAAAATCAGCCATTATAAATATTGTTCAAAGACATTTTTATTATAAGATATACCGAAGGAAACTTGTAAAAATTGGGTCCAGTGCATTGGAGGTTATTGTGATTAAGACATACTTTTTTGTTCGTTGAAGTGAACTGAGTATTTTGGCAATATTTTTTACTCTATGGGAAAGTTTTTTACATCATCTGTGTTAGAGGTCTTCTTGAATTTCTAGGTGACAGATGCCTTTTGTATCTGTTACACTGTATATGCTTTACATTTAACTAACAATTCCAAAAATAATTATCAACTTTATTTAAATAACATATATTTTACCTCATCAGACTGTAACATAGTAAAATATCCAACATATTAAATTCAACAATTATTTTGGATCCTTTGTTGGAAGAGCAACTATCTTCTTGTTAGCAATTGATGATGCATTTAGTGGGATGGCAGATTGACACCCAAGTACTTCTCTTTTTTTTAACTTTATTTATTTATATTGAGAGAGAGAGAACATGAGCAGGGGAGGGGCAGAGAGAGATGGAGAGAGACAGAGAGAAAGAGAGAGAGAGAAAGAGAGAGAGAGAGAGAGAGAGAGAGAGAGAGAGAGAGAGAGAGAATCCCAAGCAGGCTCCATACTGTCAGCGCAGAGCTCAACAATGCAGGGCTTGAACTCACAAACCATGAGATCATGACCTGAGCCCAAGTCGAGAGTCCGACGCTTAACCAACTGAGCCATCCAGGTGCCCATACACCTAAATACTTCTTAACTATGTGTGTCTACATTATATAACTTCAAAAACCCATGGTCATCCTTTGAGGTAGTTAAAACCTGAAAATTATAATATATTATTATTTTCTACAACTTTACTTTTTAATTTAAAGTAGTTTTAGCATAAAATTTTATTTTAATTAAATATGAGTTTTAGAATACAGTTAGTCTTTTATTTTATTCACTTAACTCAATTTCACTTCCTGCTTCCCCTGATGATTTTATTTATACCAGTTTTTGGAGGATAGTCAGTGAGTTGACATTGGCCACCCCCTTCTTCTCTACTCTCCCTCTCTCCCCAAAAAAGAAAAAGCTTTTTGCAGTGTAGGATCAAAAAATTTAATTTGAATTTGTAATCAAAACATCTTTGAACCTGACAGAAGATCTCTTAATAAGATCTTAATGAAGATCTCTCCATGGGTTTTTAAAGTTATATACTCTCTTAATGAAAGCTAAAGCTCAATCAAAAATTAAAATTAAAACATTCAGGGGTGCCTGGGCGGCTCAGTCAGTTGGGCGTCCGACTTCGGCTGAGGTCATGATCTCTCAGTTCATGGGGTCAGGCCCTGAGTCGGGTTCTGTGCTGACAGCTCAGAGCCTGAAGCTTTCTTCGGATTCTGTGTCCCCCTCTCTCTCTGCCCCTACCCCACTCATTCTCTGTTTCTCTCTCTCTCTCTTTCTCTCTCAGAAATAAACATCAAAAAAATTGAAACATTCTATTAGGATGAAGCAGAAATAATAAATAATAAGTTATCTCTTTTGAGTAACATTCTCCCCCTTACATGTTTTTATATGTTTCATTTACGATAAAAAAAAGGGAGAGAAAACACCATTGAGACCCAGGCTATAAATACATAAATATACTACTCTATTGCATCCTGATTCTTTTAACTCTTAACTATACTTTTTATTAGCACCTAAGGATGCTGGCGAAACTTTGAAATGCCAGAGTTCTAAAGTGGCTTGCTTGTCCTTGTTGGGACCTAGCTCTTGAGTAAACGGGTTGAAGTCGAAATTGAGTTCCTTGAACTGAGAGAGGCTCCTTGAATAAAAGTGTCGTGGCTAATGTCCTTTTTTATGGTTTATTTTAGCAGTAGCTCTGTGCCTCCCCCAAATGTTTACAATACTCTGGGTAGAAAGTTCATGCCTTCGAGCATCCTTAGCCCTGGTTTACAGAGTGGTGAGGTAGTTTGAATGAGTGTCTAGAGTACAAAGGTTATGAACTACTTGTAACAACTTCCAGAATAAAAGCCCCTCTGGGGTTTCACTGCAGAGCTTGATCATTGGGTTGGTCTCTTTTTTTCATGGAATGAAATTCTTGGATCATAGGTCATTTGCTTGCAGCATCAGTCTGCCTACTGCTGGATGAAACGGCTGGCCCCAAAACTGACGGCGCCCCAAGGTAGCTGTCATTAGTTGATTGTAGCAGACAAATAGAGAACAAGATCATCTAAAAGGTTTCACATAGTTACGGTATAAAGAAAACCGAAGGAAGGTATAAACTCTGATATTTTACAGAAGGGTTTTTCAGTGCCTTTTGACCTCAGGTAAATGATTCACTTCTTTCTTCTTACAAGGATTTGTAAATCTTTTGTGTGTACGCCTGGTTGTACTTCTGCTCTAAATTGCAAATCAAATTGCTACTTGTTCCCATCTGTCTGTATCTGTCACCTAAAACTAATTCTGAATTGTGTGTGTTTTGAGGATGGTGGGGGAGAAGGTCCTTGATGGTATTTGGTTTTCTGTCAAGATTTTCTTTCAAAAAATGTGTCAAGTATTTAAAAGACCTTTTCATGGATAATAAGCATAGCTCTTCAACTAAAACAGTAAATGTTATGTGTTTTCTTTTGTGCTTTACAAATTAATCTATGGAAGACTTAAACATTTCAGCCTAAGAGGATCAGTGTCAGATTAATGTATAAGCTTTAAGATAAGGACCATGTGTATTTTAATTTCTTCAGGTAGAATTAAGAATAGCTACATGCAGCTTAATCAATTACTTTATGGTGAATGGTAATGAATCGTAGCTGTACTTTTTAAGGACAAAGGAGAAGGAAGCTTGATTTAATGCTTTTCAAACTTTTCTATGCCAAGAAAAAGTATACATTTCTTTTATCTTTATGAGAATACTGTATATGTATTCTTTTATAAGCAAAAATGCCTTACTTACTGACCCTTTGACAAAGGGAACATATATTTTGAACTTACCGTAAAGGATATGGTTTTGACATTTTCATATACACCATTTTGTTGAAGACATCGCTATCGTGAATACTGACACTTGGTTTGTACCTTTGGAACAAATGAATTGAAATGATCTATACTGCTAATGGATTTATGACCTGGGTTTCATCAACTAACCAGCACTTCTTAGTGTGGTCGGTCCTGGATTCTCTGAGCCAGGGAAGGAAACCATTCCCTCTGAGCTTGGCTCCTCCATGAATTTCCCCACATTAATGGCTTAGGACTCATTTCACCACATCCGAACTGTTTACCTTCTCTGAGTGTTGGTGACTTTACAGAGGAGTTGTTGCAAAGGATGACCCTTCCCACTCAACACTTCTTTGTTCAAAACATGTCACAGAGTTATGCCCCAAGATCATTCAACAACTAAAAATCACTGCCAAGTGAATTGTATACTCTGACTGGTAGGAGACTGGGTGGGGATCTGAAATGTTTATCTGCTAAGACCCTACTTTGCAGTTTGGTGAAACAGAAAGACTTGACTTTTGGAGGAATATTGTTTTCATTGATTTAGTTAAAAAATTTTTTTAAATATTTTATTTTTGAGAGAGAGACAGAGTGTGAATGGGGGAGGGGCAGAGAGAGAGAGGGAGACACAGAATCCGAAGCAGGCTCTGAGCTGTCAGCACAGAGCCTGACACAGGGCTTGAACTCACTAACCATGAGATCATGACCTGAGCCAAAGTCTGATGCTTAACCAACTGAGCCGCCCAGGTGCCCCGATGTAGTTTTAAATGTATGAAAAAATGCTGTTCTTACTCTGAGAGGATGCATACATGTCCTGCATTATTATGTATATGAGACATTTTATTAATCTGGTTGGAGCCCAGTGTGTGATTCGCGTCCTGGTTCACTATTACAACTAGTTGTCTGTGTGCTTCTTATGTTTTATTTACTTGTTAGAACATTTAAAATGGCAAATGTTTGCCATTTGAAGATCTGAAATCTTAAAAAAAAAAAAAAAAAAGGAAGAAGAAGAAGAAGAATGGAATATGTGTCCCTTTGAAACGCCTGCAGATTAGATTATCGGCGCAGTTAATACTTCAGGGACCTTGTGTCTCCCTAACTTGCCAATATCTATTTGTTGAGTGTTGCAAGAGTTTGCTAATTAAACAATCCATACGGTGTTTTGAGCAGAACTTGTGGACATTCCACCAATTGAACGATTTATTGCTGCAGTTGAAAAAAGTTAGTTGGTGTTTATTAACTAACTTTCTTGCCATGTTTATGGAGAATCATGGGTGCAGTTCCTGGCTCCTAACTAGATTTTTTAAAGGGTTCACAGTCATTATTGACATGTTAGTTGCCAGTGTGCCTGTGGTTACTTCAAGACCCAGCCATCTCTTTGCTGAATTTGCAAATTTAGAAGTAATAAGACTCTTTTGACTGAGAGTCAAATAAAATTAAAGCTGTATGTATGGGAAAGGAATTGGGAGAGGGGTTCAGTCTTGAGAACAAACATCATATTTTTCACTCCAGGAAGAAACACATTGTTTCTGAGAAAGGTAAAAATTGAGGTATTCAAGATTAAAAGAAAACCCTTTGAAGTCAAGAACTTCTATATCATAATTCTTAACAGATGAAGCTACAAAGCAGTTTTATTTCATTAGTTAAGCGCAAACTTCCATCCCCAACCCTTTGTGGGTGCAGTCCAACAGGATCTGGGGTATCGGCCTTCCTAACTGATGTCCAGTGAGTGAGTCCTCCAGGTTTGGAGGAAGCACAGGGGAGTTTGGGGTGGGACCCCCCCACCCCCTCAGGGGGTAAGGGGAGTTTCTGGTCTCTCCACCTTCCTGCCCCCTCTCCTGTGCAGGTGATCCGACTTCAACTAATTGGCCATTCCTAAAATGCAATTAGTAGAAATATTAATCTAGGCCTGCCAAGAGTGGAAAAACCGTCTCGCTCACCAAACAGCATACCTAATCCCCTCTGAGGTGTATGAACTGGCTTGGATTTTTAATCCCTCAGACCCAACAGCCCGTTTTATCAGCCACACACGAACCCCTCAGAAGCAGCGAGAGAAGCTGCTGCAGAGGAAGTGGGTTTGAGTCTATTTGCCCTTTGTTGTGGTCAGTAAAGGAACTACTTGTGCTTTTTAATTAGAAGGGTGGGACCAGAGTCGTCTTAATTGCAATTTGAGCTATAACATGAAGCATTTAAAGAAGAATGATTTTTTTTTTAAGAAATTCACTCACATTCTATCCATTCAATCCCTAGCTTTTTCTTTGAAATGACGTCTCATTTTTCACTTTTGACTGAACTCCTCCTTCAGAACGTACTCCGTTTTCTCAGTTCTGAATAAGGTTTTGAAGCCGCAACCCTGCTGGTGTGTAATTGAGCTTGTGAAGGTGCCCAAAGCAGGCAAGACCCTGGAGGATGGGAATGCAAGGACCCTGGGTGTGCCTTTTGTTTTTTGGAAGGGGGATTCAAAAGCGCCCACAAAATAAGACTTCAGCAGCGCATGTTCAGAACAGCCAGAGAGGGTTCGTCAGAAATTGCAGACAGCTGCTTGTGCTAAGTACGACTTATCCTTAGAACTAGACAAGGAAATTTGTATTTCCTGTTTTAATTAGAAGGGACTTTCACAACATAAGAATAAAAGGCATGGTTTGCCCCAAAGACACGCATCTGCTTTATATAAAAATAAATGCATTATAAGTGTGAGAAATTGCTTGAAGATGGCCATGATATTGAGAATATGCTGTGTATTTACTTTATAGTCATCTGAGGTTTTCTTTTCCAGTAAGGTTAAGAACCTCAAGAATTTTTATGAGTGGTTTAGGGAAAAGCATGTTCAAGCTCTCTTGTTAATGTTGTATTTGTACAGCAAGGTCAAAAGAAGCTTTTTTACCTCATACACCTGCCATATATATTTACATAAATGCAGCTTTTTCTTGTAGGCCTTGAGGGGAGGCAATTTTTCAACTGTTGATTTGGGATTCATACTGTATAGTGTATAAGTTGAAAGGAGTATGTGTGTGTGTGTGTGTGTGTGTGTGTGTGTGTGTGTGTGTGTTCTCCTGAGTTTGTAGGATACTTTACTGGTGTATTGCCTAATACTGAATTTTTTTTCAGGTAAATCAATTTTACATATCTTTATGCTAAATTCACTGTATTTCAAAGGGAAGCATGTCAAAGAGCCATTTAAAATTATTTCGAGTGACAGGATTCCTACCAGAACCATAAATCCTCTTTTAAAATGATACTGGATGTGGGGTGCCTGGGTGGCTCAGGCAGTTAAGCGTCCAACTCTTGATTTCTGCTCAGGCCCTGATCTCATGGTTCGTGGGGTCAAACCCTGCATCAGGCTCTACACTGGCAGCATTCAGAGCCTGCTTGGGATTCTCTCTCTCTCTTTCCCCCGTCCCTCTCCTCACTCATGCACATGTACACACACTCTCTCAAAGATAAATAAATAAAACATTAAAAAAAATAAAACGATACTGATGTAATAATCATTTGGTCCCTAGTCCTTACTGTATATAAACTCAGCTTACATTTCTGTACTGTTCTAACTCTAAGAAAATGGGTCTCAGATCACTTATGTTCTTTTTAATATTTAAATATAGATAATTCAGAAAATAAGGAGAGGTGTATTCTGAAATTCATGGTTTAACTATTGCTCTTAAAAGTAGGTAGTACATGATGCAAATTAATTTATAGTCTTTTTCCCTTGCCCCATGCCAGTTCCTCCTGACTTTCCCGCTTGCGCAAGGAGCACCTCTTGGTTGTACAGATTTACGTTCTTGACAGGTTTTGTGACTCTTTCTCTCCTTGGCTTCTTCCTGCATTACATACCACCCTGCACCAAAATTTGGCAAGAGTTCTTTTTAACTCTCAGACGCTTCTTGGGTAGCCTCAGAACAAGTGATTCTGCCCTCCAATTGCTTCCATTTTGGCTCTCTCACACAAGTTGCTGGTCTATTTCTTTAGCTCCTACTTCATGTCAGTGTTTCTGTTCAAGAAATCACTGTGCTCAATAATCACTCAGCAAACGAAACTTAAATTTGTAGCATTCACATTCTCCATCCATTCATTCATTTAATAATTCCTTCATCCAACAAATGTGTCTTGAGTACCTACAAGTACCAAGCAGTTTTCTAAGTGCTAAGGATATGGTGTTAAAAAGACACACCCAAAAAGAAATGATATTCTGTAACATAAGCCCAGTGGGGATTACATTCTTTCTACTGGGAGAGACAGATAAATCAATAAACAAACAAATTATTTAATACAAATTCAAATATTTTAAAATGTTTATTTTCAGAGGTGGGGGAGCATGCACGTGCATGTGGAGGCCTGCACACCTGAATGGGGCAGGGGCAGAGAGAGAGAGGGAGAGAGAGAATCCCAAACAGGCCCTGTGCCATCAGCATAGAGCCCATGGTGGGGGAGGGTGGGTTGGGGTTCAACTCATGAACCGTGAGATCATGACCTGAGCTGAAATCAGTAGTCGGTCATTTAACTGACTGAGCCACCCAGGCACCTCACAAATTCAAATATTTGATAAGAGATAGTGATCATGGTAGTGGAATTAAAACAGGGTAAGTGTATGTAGCGAATGATGAGATAGGGTGCTATTTTACATAAAGGTCAACAAGAAAGGTATCCCTGAGGCGGTGGCATTTAAGTATAGACCTTAATGACATGATCCATGTAAAGGTCTAGTGAGGGAATGGTACAGATACGAAGGTGAGAATAAGCTGGTTTGGTAGAGGAATAGCAAAATGACCAGTGTGACTAGAGTCTGAAGAGCCATTATGATAACAAAGAAGATGAGATAAAAATGAAAGGTCTCCTATACCATGGGCAAGTAAGTAACTTAATTTCATTCTGAGGATGATGGAAAGCCCTTGGCCGTTTTTCTCATTGGAGTAATGTGGTCTGATTTATGCTGTAACAGGATTTCTGGATGCTGGGTCAAGAGTAGATAGTAAAGGACAAGATGGAGAGAGCACCTGCTAGTGGACTCAACAGTCCGGGCAAGAGATGATAGTGTCTTGGGCTAGGATAGTACTGGTAGAGATGGTGAGATATGGTTTGGTGATTTGGGATATATTTGGAAGGAAGAGCCAGTAAGACTTGCTGAAAGGATTGGCTATAGGAGGAGGGGATAGAGAGAAATGGGAAATCATAAAGAATTGATGACTGCTAAGTTTGATCTTGTTAGATGGAGATACCATTCACTGAGATTGGAAGACAGGGAGAAGAGTAATTTGGAGAGGACAGAATCAATTCTATTTTGGACTGTTAGGATGGAGATGTCCACAAAATGTCCAAATAAAGATGTCAAGTGGGGGATCTGGTTATAGATGTTCTGGGAGACTCAGGGGAGTTTTTTCCAGCTAGAAATCTAAAATTGGGAATTGACAGCATTTAGAAGGTTATTTAAATCCAAGCACTAGATGCTCGGCTAAGCCTTAGGTCACCTTACCTTTTTAAGGAGGAAGATGAGGATCCAACAAAGGAGACTGGAAGCGGTGGCCAGTGAGGTAGTAGGAAAACAGGAGGGTGTAGTGCTCAGAAGTCAAATGAAGGATTTTCTCAAGGAGAGCATGATTGTATCACGTACTGCTCAGAGACAAACAAGATGAGAACAGAAAATTGCCCATTCATTCGCCAAGATGGACATCATTTGTGAACGGGAGATGTGATTTCAGTGCAATTGTGGGAATGAAAGCTTGACTGCAGTGGACTGGGGAGAGTTTGGAATGAAAAAGAAGTAGAGTCTGTAGATAGAGACAACTCTGAGTACTGGGGATTGGGGTAAGTATGACAGAAGAGGGACCATGCAACTGAAAATTATATGCAAGAGAAGATAGATCATTGACTAGAAGTTGGTTGGTGAGGGGAGTCAGGATAAGAGGTAAATATCAGAAAGTGACAAAGTAGGGCAACTTGTCATTGAATTGGAAGATTTGATGTGACCTGAGGAATTTTTGGAGTCAGGATAGTAAAGACAATGTGGGAAGATTGGAGAGGAGGAGATTAGAGAGAGGCTTGGAGGAAGTATGCTTCTCGTGTGATTCCATTAAGTGGAATGGGAGTGGGTGGGAGGGGTGGGAGGTGAATAGGAAGAAGAGATCAAGTGATATCAGAGGTAATAAGAAGTAACAGGGACCCAGATGCAAAAGTCTTCAGTCAATAAGGGGGATAGACCAGGAGTTCTGTGGACGGTGGAGATGAGCTGAGGTTTAGCAGATGCATGATGTCTTGTTCCTCAGAAGAAGGATTGGAGGGGGAAAGAGATGATCTAGAAGCAGCACAAGAAGCAAGAACCCCAACTCCAACCCCTAATGCCATACTCCCTGTCCCTTTTTGGGGGGTTTAGCCAATGTCAGCCCAATGTTCAGCCCAAACAGTTAAACTAGTTCCAGTACCCTGGACTGAACATCTTCCAGCAATTCGTATCCTCCCTGTCCTTAAACATCTGGCTCAAGAGTTGCCACCCCACCCAGAATGTCCCTGGCTTTCCTTCTGACTGATTTTTCTGTGTTGGGCATGATAGTTATGTCTCATAACCCCAGTGTTATTTCAAGTATGTTATCTAGTTTGCAATTAGA
The DNA here is from genome assembly GCF_028018385.1 of Neofelis nebulosa. Taxonomy (NCBI): domain Eukaryota; kingdom Metazoa; phylum Chordata; class Mammalia; order Carnivora; family Felidae; genus Neofelis; species Neofelis nebulosa. The sequence goes on from NC_080787.1 coordinate 99,258,218, forward strand.
TTCTAAGTTCCTCCACTTCATTTCAGCTATCTCTAGCAACAACTACTGCAGTATAAGGGCACTCTACTTCTTGTTAAGTTTGAGGGTCTTAATAAGGAAATTGAGGCTCAGAGACATTGAGTGATGTGCTCAAAGCTTTCACCTAATTAGAGGCAGAGGTCTTCATGCATTTCAGAGGCAATAGGAGATGGTAATAATATCCAACAGGCAAATTCAGCCCTGGCCTATCCACAATCAGTTTCTACCTTATTATTTTATTTTATTTCATTTTATTTTATTTCATTTTATTTTATTTTATTTTATTTTATTTTATTTCATTTTATTTTAGGTAGGCTCCACACCCAGAATGGATCTTGAACTCACAACCCTGAGATTAAGAGTTATGTGCTCTACTGACTGAGCCAGGCAGGTGTCCCAATCAGTTTCTACTTTAGAGAAGGGACTTAGAGCATAAACCTGTCCAAGAAGCCTGGAAATGAAGTAGAGAGGTCCTAAAGCACACTTGCAGGATATATTCAGGAGAGGATCTATCCTGATATGAAACCAACCACCCCATACCATTTTGCTTGTTGGACTGTCAAAAGTAATAGCTGAAAGATGTCAGTATAGGCAAGAATGGGGGGAAAACGGCTGTTGATGAAGTTGTAAATAATACACTGATCAGTAGGACGTATCTATCAAAACAGAAAAACTCTTAGCCCCAATTCTCTACATATCTTGCTTTTTATAACTCTCTCGGGATATTGGTAAAGAAGTTTTTGATTATCTCAAATTTGAAACTAGCTGTAGAATCTTGAAAATACATTTTTGCTACATATGTTGGAACACATCATTGTTAAGTGTAGTTAGTATTTCTTTTTATTCTTTGAGATCTAATTACCAAGGGGTAATTTTCTATGTCTTTGTTCTATAGAGTTCATTCTAAATCTATTTATTTTCCTTCTCATAGAGAAGGAAAATGTGTAACCCCTTCTTCCATGAGATTACTCCATAACTTGCAAACTCCTGTCTTGAAATTGACCTTTCCACTGACTTCTACTACAAAACAATTTGAGATGCATTTCCTTAGTGCTCCAGACACCACTGCCAGTGGAGTTGCTGATGGGGGTGTGGGAAAGCAAAATCTCACCAGAGTAATTGAGGTGCAGTGTATACAAAAAATATTGGCTGCTCCTGGCCATTTTCCAAGAGGGAAACAGCCTTGAAATGGAATTGTTCTGATGGGAGATATTCCTGTATAGAAAAGGTTATGAATCAATTTAGACCCTTTTACATTTCCTTTGCCCTCCCCCAACACATACACTTTTTTAAATTGCAGCTTTTGACTAAGTTGTGGCTTGCTGCCGTTCACCTTGCAACAGCTGGTTAATAGGAGAGCTGCTAATGTGTTAGGCCAGGTTGATTCTCCGTTGGTTGCCCTGGGAGGATTTGGTTGGGGGCACTGTGGTTGAAATGAATAATCACTGCTGGCTTCTGTTTTTAAGAGCCAGAGGAAATGGCAGTCCCCTTTCCTTCCACCCCTAGCCCCCACCCCAAAAACAGCCTAATGAAGATGAATGGATTCCCTTCCCCCTAAAGGGTAAAAAGGATGCCCTCCATCTGCAAAAAGAATGGCGGGGTGACTCTTGGGTCCCCGCAAATGCAGTCCTTTCCTCGTGATGTTTTCCCGGGGCTTTCTGACTGTGGTCACCGCTCGGCTCTTAAAACCTCTACCTCCAGGTCAGGCTGAGGTCAATGTAAACTAACTCAACACCTCCTTTCCAGATCATTCTTCAAATGGCAAAAAAAAATTGCCATGGGAAATAATGCGCTTGGATTATCAAAAGCTGCCTTGTACAAGTATTTGCACCCCCAATATTTTCACATCTTGGCTACAGAACAGGCAGTCTTGGCACCAACTACTATATCTAAAGTTGGTAGAGTTTTTCTGATCTTAATCTATGCTCTGCCTCTAACTGTCTCCCACTCCACTCTCAATAAATGAACAGACACATTGAAAAGCAAGGACACGAATTACTAATACATCAGGCATGAGTTTTCTCCACATTTCCAGGTATTTAAGAATCAGGTGCGATTGCCTGCTCTGGGTGATACATTTTTTTTTCCTCTAAGGCACGATTTCCTGTATAAAGATAACGAATCAATGTAGCAATTCCTGGTTCCTTGAAAAATAATTTCTAAAAATTAGAAAAATACAAAAGATAGGCATTATGATCAACCAAAAAATATTTATTGGTCAATTCTAGAAATTCCATTTTAAGTTTTCTACATGCTGAATCAAGTTCTTGATCAAAGCATTTGTTGGTCTGAGATTCAAAAGAATGGAGTGAGGATAAACTGAGAAATGGAGAGCAGGAAGCAGAAATGCGTCAAAAGGCTTTTTCGTCATTTTCGTTAATTTCCCTCTTGTGCGCTAGTCCAATTTAAAGCGAATTATCTTCTGTCATTGTGTCAAGAGTATGGCTGGTGGGGATTTAGCCTATACTCTGTTTACTTCTACATTTTAACAGAGCGAGCTTTGAATTTAAAACTGTCTCAGGGAACTCACTTTGCAAAGAGCAGTAATGCCCTTCTAAAATCTTACCCCAATGCCAGCATCTGGGATGGACCTGACTGGAAGAGGAAGTACATCTCTCATAGATGAAAGGGAGAAATCACGGTCCTGTCTAAAAATAGCATTGTGTTTCCACCAATGAATATCAGCTGGAGGCAGGATTAAACAGTAGTTGTCTAGGAGAAAGAGACGGTAATTCAGTTGTGACTATTCCTTTTGCGAGGCCAGCCCGGGTGGTGAAAGTTAAGTCTTGTCACGCAGATAAGGCCCGAGGGAGGTTTGCCTGAATGTCTATGTGGCTGTAGTACACTGTGTCCTCTCTGGGTGTTGAGCTGGAGACAGACAAAATCCAGGCCTGTTTGCAGGGCTGCAATGGCGATCGCTCTCACAGGTTGTCAGTGAAACGCTCCACTAATAGGGAAGGGCTTGAGCTGTTGAAATGCAGGTGGAAGGTTTTGCAATGGGTCCAGGTACAGAGACTTGAAGAGTACTTGCCACACAGCTTGCATCTGATGTCTTGGGGAATATCTGAGTAATCGTACTCCTGTGTGAGACTGGAGGAAGAAAGTGTGAGAACGAGTGCGCGTTGTCTGAGCACGTGCAGGCGGTGCCAGGGGTATGCTGGCCTCTGTGCAGGAAAACCCTCTGTCCGGTTTTCCTGGCAGTGCTGGCATAAGTTGGGTCCTGCTGTTCCAGACGTTCCCATAGCTGGTTCTCCTTCGTGAGAAGGAAAGAATGCTCACTTAGCCAGAGTTCTCACAGATGCAGAAATACAAGCTTGCGTGGACCAGGATATTTCCACTGGGGTGGGGTGAGAGGAACAGCAGGGGGAAAGGCTTTTGGTGTCGCACAGGTCTGGGTAGGTTCTCACCCCAATCACTGAATTGTTCTTTGAGCTTGGAGCAATTGCTTACTTGAGTTGCTGTATCCTCACCTGTAGAAGAGAGATGATGCTCCCTGCTATGTTTTTAGCTCGTCTTCAGCAGGACCTCTGCCAGCCAGAGCTGCTGTTAATGTGACTAACCTTGCACAGACCACAAGAATGAGCAAGAACTCCCATCAAATGTAATCTTATCTCCAGAGTATTGGCAGGATGTCTACAGCTTTGAGGTCTTTTGGTTGAACTTATTTATTTTTTATTTCTTTTAATGTTTATTTATTCTTGAGGGAGGGAGAGAGAGAGAGAGAGACAGTGTGAGTGGGGGAGGGGCAGAGAGAGAGGGGGACAGAATCCGAAGCAGGCTCCAGGCTCCGATCTGTCAGCACAGAGACCGATGCAGGGCTGGAACCCATGAACTGTGAGATCATGACCTGAGCCGAAGTCGGACACTTAACCAACTGAGCCACCCAGGTGCTCCTAGTTGAACTTATTTATTCAAAAATAATTTGTGCTCCCACACAAATCAATCTACAAGAACTAGACCCTAGATGACGGTACATTTTCCGAGAGCATCCTGTAATCATGCCCCTTGTACAAAGCCTCGTGTTGTTGAGCTGCAATGAAACGTGACTGAAAGTCTTGAGGGAGGAGATCATAACCAGCAATTCAGTTTTCCTTCTGTGCATTGTTAGCATCATGTATCATCAGCAGTGTTCAGGTTACTGTGAACATGTATTAAGAGGGCTACACTTTTGTATGCAAATCGCTATCCAAAGTATGTTTTTGATGACTGCACAAAAGTTCATATGTGCCTAGGCTGCCTTCCCAGTAATGACATGTCAACATTGCAGAATATAATTACAGTGTCATCTGCAGTTTATCAGTTTATTTTCAATAAAAACTGGGTCAATAGGCCTGCAGATAAGAGGTTAGGATAAAAGAAGATTGAGACTTCATTGCTTCCATAGATCGAGCCTATGACTTCCAAAATCAGGGGCTGCTTGGTAATCCTAATGGATTGACTTCCAAAATTCCTTGGATTTGCCCTGCTGGACTTGTCTCTGTAGGGCTTAGCTGGATCCCTGCAGATAGATATTATGGTTTATATACAGTAATTCCACTTAGTCCCGCGGTAAATTTAAGTCTATTGTATTACTATAACATTGAAAAGCAGCCTCACTCACGGCCGTGGAAAGCTGAGCCTGTCTTTCAGACGTGTTTAGCAGAAAATCAAGGATTTTCAATTAGTTAGTTGAGAGGCCCTTGGAGAAACAGCCGTCCCACGTAACCACACATTGTCTGTAGTTTCCACTTGCTCCTTCCAAATGGGACAAGTGAAGAGATTCTGTTCATGGTCATTAATGGGCAAGCTTTGGAGGGGGCTTTGTTCTTAAATGGGGGTTTTATCTTATCCCTGCTGGTTAAGCCCCTCCATGCACTCCTCACCTGTCATATCTGTCATACATTTAATTCATCACACTGCTGGACAGGAGCTAGCTGATCAAGTCAAAGGCGGGAGGGAGCCAGGAGGAGGGCTTAGTTAAGTCAGTCTTAGAACTTTACCATCAGAGATGATTACCGGATTTTAATAAAGATTTTTTAAAGAAGAAAATCTTTTTTTTAAATGTTTATCTGTGTTTTGAGAGAGAGAGAGAGAGTGAGTGGGGGGAGGGATAGAGAGAGAGGGAGAAGGAGAATCCCAATCAGGCTCCATGCTGTCAGCACAGAGCTCAACTTGGGATTCCTTTCCACAAACTGTGAGATCATGATCTGAGCTGAAATCAAGAGTCAGATGCTTAACCGACTGAGCTACCTAGGTGCAGCTAATAAAGATTTTTAAGTAAAATTTTAATCAAGTAGACAGTTTTGTAAAGGAGAATTTCCTGCTACATGATTCTCCCTCAAAGCATGTTACATTTTAGAATCTAGCATTTCTGATGATAGAACAACAAAACCTCTCTAATTTTAGGAATCCAAATTAAAATGTGATAGGTGTTTAAAAAAATAGCATTCTTCTGCTCCTCTCCTAATTTTTTAAAAAATTTAACATTTATTTATTTTTGAAAAAGAGAGAGACAGAGCATGAGCAGGGGAGGAGTAGAGAGAAGGGAGACACAGAATCTGAAGCAGGCTCCAGGCTCTGAGCTGTCAGCACAGAGCCCGACACGGGGCTCAAACTCACAAACTACGAAATCATGACCTGAGCTGAAGTCGGATGCTTAACTGACTGAGCCACCCAGGCACCCTTCCTCTCCTAATTTTTAACTTCTTTTCTGATTATAAAAGTAATGCTCATTCTTAAATATTTGAAAAAATGCAGAAAAGAAAAAAATGAATAGTATTTCTACAGCCTAGTTATAATTATTAATATTTTGTACATATATTTCTAATGTTTTTCTGGATATACATATATGTATATACATATATATGTATATAAACACACATATATACATACATATACACATACACACATTTTTACCAAAAATCATTATAATAATGTCAGCTGTAAATACAAGTATTTTCTCTGTTTTCACATATCTTCTGCAACACTGTTCCTTAGTATAAAATGAGGACATGCTTACTGTAAAGTATTCTAACCCTATGTGCAGACATGCATTCTATATGCCAGACCCTTTGTTTTTTGGATGTATTAACTGATTTAGTCTGATAATCTCCCAATGAATTTACTGCAATTATTATCTCCATTTTGCTGGTGAGGACTTTAAGAAGTAGAGAAGGTAATTAACTTGCCTAAAGTCAGACACCACATAAATAGTAGAGACAGGATGACCTTGGAGCCAAGTCTCTTAACCACTAACTCAAACAACCTCGTCCAATTTGTTTGTATAAATAATACATTTAATCTATTCTATATCATTAATCATTTGGTTTGTTTCTAATTTTTCAATATTTGAAGCAGTGCTTATAATCAATAACCTAGTAAATAGTTCCCTGGGGGCATCCACAATTACTTCCCTAGACTAAATTCCTACAAGTGTAATTTCTGTTATAGTGTATGTGAGTTTTCTTCCTCAAAAAGCCTGACAGAGAATTACCATGTAACCCAGTAATTCTACTCCTGGATAGATACTCACAAGAATTGCAAACAGGGACTCAAAAGGATCCTTGTATGCCAGTGTTCAAAGCATTATTCACAACAGCCAAAAGGTAGGAACAACTCAAGTGTCCATCAACAGATGAACAAACAAATTGGTATATACAAATGGTATATGGATAGATGGATATGGCAGACAGATAAACCAAATGTGGTCTGTCTGTACAATGGAATATTAGCCATGGAAAGAATGAAGTTCTGACACATGCTGCATGTGGATGAGCCCTGAAAACATTACAGTAAGTGAAATAAGCCAGACACAGAAGGACAAATTCTGTATTATCCATTCTTTTAGGAACCTAGAATGGGAAGGCAGAATTTAGAATAGAGGCTATTAGAAGCTGGGGTAGGGAGGTGAAGGGCAATGGGAAGTTATTGTTTAAAAGGTACAGAATTTCTGTTTCAAGTGATGAAAATGTTTTGGAAATAGATACTGGTGATGGCTTTACAACTGTGTGAATGCAATCAATGCCACTGAACTGTATATTTAAAAATGATTAAAATGGCAGATTTCTTTTAGCTACAGACAGAAAACTGATGGTTCTCAGAGGGGAGGTGGGCAGGGGATGGGTTGAATAGGTGATGAGGATTAAGGAGTATACTTGTGACAAGCACCAGGTGTTGTATGGAAGTGTTGAGTCACTTCTACACCTGAAACTAATATTACACTGTATGTTAACTAACTGTAATTTAAATAAAAACTTGAAAAGGTAAAAATAAAATGGTAAATTTTATGTTCTATATATTTTAGCACAACACAAAAGCGTGATAAGTTTGTCAGGTTGCCCTGAATCAACATTTAGCGTATCTTGGGGCACGTGGATGGCTCAGTTGGTTGAGTGTCTGACTCTTGATTTCAGCTAGGGTCATGATCCCAGGGTTGTTGGATCGAAACCCTTGTGGGGCTCTGTGCCGCAGAGACTTGCCGAAGATTCTCTCTCTCCCTCTGCCCCTTTCCCCAACTCCCATTTTCTCTCTCTAAAATATAAATATAAATATAAATATAAATAAATAAATAAATAAATAAATAAATGGTTTAGCACATCTTTAGCAACATTATTTTTTAAAATTTAAAGGAATTTATGTATAGTTTATCTAAGTTGTAACTAATTGCTTTTGCACGGGTAAATATATTCACATTGCTCAAAATCTGAAAGTTGCCAAAAGGTGTACCATGAAAACCCAACACACACCCCCAGGACCCAGTTCTTTTTCTGAGGTGACACCTGTTTTCAGCTGTACCTGGATGGCTTTCCATATGTACATATGTGTGCGATGTGTACATTCACCTTCCTTTTCACATAAGTCTTGTAATTCATTTAAGTTTAGATACAAGTTCATTTAAATTTATACAAACCTCTCCCACTTCAACTCATGCACTTCTTTCTTTCTTTTTAACGTTTATTTATTTTTGACAGCGAGAGAAAGACACAGAGCATGAGCGGGGGAGGGGCAGAGAGAGAGGGAGACAGAACCTGAAGCAGGCTCCAGGCTCCAAGCCGTCAGCACAGAGCCCGACGCGTGGCTCGACGCGGGGCTCGAACTCACAGACCGCAAGATCATGACCTGAGCCGAAGTCGGACGGCCGCTCAACCGAATGAGCCACCTCGGCACCCCATCATGTGCTTCTTTAAAGCACGACTGAATGTTTTCTCTCCCATTCATGGTCATAGAATTCACTGCTGTTATCTAACAGGCTGTACTGAGCTGGGGGGTTTGGGCCAAGAGATGGATATCCTGGCCTGGAAACACAGTGCAGTCTTGGGGTAACCTTTCCAACTCTAGATAGGACGATAGCCTCATGTCACCTCCTGCGAAGAGAAGACAGAGGCATTTTCTTTTCCTGCATGAAGAAATTTGTACTGTCCTCTCTAGTTTGTTTTCTAATGAAAATAGGCAGTTTCTTTAGGAATTTGTTCTTGGTGAACTTTCTCTATTTGGAGGCTGTGGTATGTCCCCACCTTCAGCCATTGTTATGTCGGCATAGACGGGGTCTTCCTCAACAGCAAGTGACTTCCGGTCACTCGCTGTTCTTTGTGCCTGATGGGTTGGCAGCTGGGGCTGCAGAGATCACACGGGCACACGGGGGTAAAGACTTCAAATCTGGCACCAGTTCTGCCTCTACCAGCTGCCACTTTTGGTGTGTTACTCAGCCTCTCTCAGAAAATGAAGGAGAAGATGATCTGTGGGGTCTCCTCCAGCACCTGGAGTCTACTAGGAGTTTAGTGGCTTAGCGTAGGTCCAACCCATGAAAACACTTAAAACATAAACAAATTCAGGGACTTGGTTATAAATAGAACTTTCAATAGTGTTTGTTTAAAATAAAATAACGGCTCCTTGTAGGGCATAAATGAAGAGGCTGACACTGCCTTATGGCGCAGAGCTTTGTTTTTCAGTCAAGGTTATCCAAGATTGTTTATAGACTTAAGCAACTCCAGAGTGGTGTGGAGAGGGGGAAAACTGGAAGCATCCTTAGCATGTAGGGAAGATTTCATAGGGTTTTTCTTCTGATAGTGATAGATAGCTAGAATGTCCTTTTATAACTGTATCGGTCGTGAAAAGAAAGCAAACTGGAACCTGAGTAAAATGCCCAATTTGTAAATGCAGTTCCTGTGTATCTTAACCATGGACACAGTGACATTACTCTCCCTCAGTCGGGCAGCCCTCTCCACTGCTCGGGTACCCTGGAGAAAGAGAGACGAGCTTCTCAGATACTCCAAATGACGCGTGCCAAACACGAGGAAGGTAAATCCCCTAATTCAGTCCGTTCTTCCAGCATTCCCTGGCAGACAGCCAAGCTAAATATTTCTGCTGGATAAAAAAAAAAATGCACTCTTGTGCGCTGCCCTCTTAACTGGTTGCCTGACTTCAGTGGAAGGGCTTGCCTCAGTGAGGAGAATGGGGAATCAGGAATTGGCTTCCAGAGCCCCGTGTGTGTTTTTTCACCTTAAACTTTTCTCTAAGCTATTTATGAGCTGTGATTGGATTAACTTCTGCTTGAAGGAAGGAGAAAAATGGGAAAACAGATTTAATGCAATTCTTCCGTCTCCTCTCCCCCCTCCTCCCCCCTCAATTTGTTTTTCATGATTATCTTTTCAGATTTCCTAGGTGGCTGTCATTTTGTGTCTGTTGCATGTTTTTTAGCTAAATCAGTTTTCAAAGGCTGTCACATTTGGTTGACTAAAGAGGCCCAACATATGGACCAGCGGGTGTGTGTCAGATAAGGATTATAGTTAATTGTAATTTATGACAACACTGTTGACTTCATTAAGACTAATTAGAGGAATAGAATTGGGAATCAACATTCAGATATTCCCTTCTAGTTGTTTGGAGTTTTTCTCTCACATAAAAGACAGGACATTTTTAGTAGTTGTAAAAAGAACACAAATGGAATCATGTCATAGTACCGTTTTGCATCCTGCCATTTTCATCCAGTGCTTTATCACAGGCATTCTCTCATATCACACTTATTTAAAAACTTATAATGGCCCCGTAATACTCATATCATATATCATGTGGCCATATAATAATCTGTTTAGCAACTTCTGTCAATATGAATATTCAGACTGCTTTTATTTTGTCATGATTGTACATAATATTGCAATTCATATGTGTATGTAACATTGCTCAAATTATTTTCTTGTCAGTATAGTCCCATAAGTATAATAATCCGATCAAAGGTTATGAATCTTTAAGTCTCTTGGTATATATTGCTAAATTTCTTTGCAGAAAAGTTATGCCAATGCAGTATAGTTTTTAAATACTGGCCATTTTGATTTAACTTACAATTTCAGACCTTACATATTTTAATATTTTTCTCTATGTAAATATTGGTGGCATCACTAATATTTGAAAAATTGCCTCAAGGCATAGTGCTTCTATCATTTGTTCATTTCATGAATATATTTGGGCCCTGGCTTATGTGCTAAGCACCATGCGATACCCCAAAGAGTAGCTTTTGCTATTTTCAAATATTTATTCTTCAAACAATCTTGCAGACCATTTCTTTAAAGAATCACGATTTATACTGGTAGGTTTGATCTGTCTACATTAAGATCTGTCTACATTTGATCTGCATCTTGATATGACCATCCATGCATGTTGTAATTCAGAGAATGATCAGAATCCAGTCTGATAAGAGCAATAATATAAAGGCTGACAAAAAACTAATACACGTAGATGACCGTACTGACCCACTTTCAGTAGAATGTAGAATTGTGCATTGATTCTCTAGTATCGAGTATTGCTTTGTTGTTTACCCATCTACACTCTCGGTGGTAGTTTCTTTTCCTGGCCACGATATTCATCCATAACTGGAATTAGGGACATAATCTGTAGCCATAGACCCAAGCTAGCCTAAGTTACCCCTGTGAATACAGAACTCATGTCCTTGGCCTCATTGCCCCAGTTCTTTGCTAATTTCAGAGGAAGATTGTCTGTTACCCAGTGATCAACCGAAGTCATACATTCAGGTGATGTTCCTGTGAATGTTCCATGACCACAGTACATTTTCTCTGCCAGGGAAGGATTGGGGAAGGTGGTATTATAAGTGTATATATATAATCTAAAAGATGGGCATCTGATTAGGTAAAGCAATTGGTTCCAAACTTGGCAGCACAATTGGAATCACCCAAGGATCTTTAAAAATTAGCACTGCCATGGGCACCTGGGTGGCTCAGTCAGCTGAGCATCTGACTTGAGCTCAGGTCATGATGTCGGTGTTTGTGAGTTCGAGCCCCACATCGGGCTCTGTGCTGACAACTCAGAGCCTGGAGCCTGCTTTGGATTCTGTGTCTCCTCCTCTCTCTGCACCTCCCATGTTCATGCTCTGTCTCTCAGTAATAAATAAACATTAAAACAAAATTTATTTTTTTTTAAATTAACACTTCCAGCTCCCACACCAGCATTCTGCTTTAATTGGTGTTAGGTCCTACCTGGGCATCAAAATATTTTATTTTATTTTATTTTATTTTATTTTATTTTATTTTATTCCACTTCATTGTAAAATGTTTATTTATTTATTTTGAAAGAGACAGAGACAACACAAGTGGATGAGTGGCAGAAGCAGAGAGAGAATCCCAAGCAGCTCCATGCTGTCAGCACAGAGCCTGACAAGGGTCTGATCGCGTGAATCATGAGATCATGACCTGAGATCCTGAGGCAAAACCAAGAGTCACACACTTAACCGACTGAGCCACCCAAGCACCCTTGGGCATCAAAATATTTTAAAGTTCCCCCAGCCATTCTAGTATACAGAAATGTTTGGGGACCACTGAAGGCTTTTGTGGAGCATATTGTCTCAATGACGTACTATCAGTGTGTTCCATTTGCCACTGCCCTTGCCTGGGCTTTTACATTTATGTGCACACCAAGGCCTAGACATTGATCTTTACCTCCTGTGAGGGGAGGCTCTCCTTCCTATTTCTAGCTATTTCTTTGGGGGCAGGAAGAGAGGAGACAAGGGAGAAGTAAATTCACATTCTAAAAGGTAGCTACACCTAATTTAACCCGGAAATTATTCTGCAGGAATATTTGGGGAGTAATATATGGGATTTCAGATTATAAATGAAATAGAACTTCTTGGTCCTCTCTGCACTAAAGCACAACACACAATTGGGTGTGTCTAACCTGCAATTAAGGTATTTCACATTCCCCAAATACAACTCTTCTCTCCTTTGTATAGAATTTGAGTATTGGTTCAGTGCAGGGAGGAAGGGAAGAGGAAAAGAAAAAGAGAGAAAGAGAGAGGAGAGGAAGAGAGAAATCAATGTCCTCTTCTTTCCCTCAACTAGTCACGCAGCTACTCTTTTCTCTGTAACCCCACTCTCCTAAAAGTCAAGACCAGATAACGAGATTTCAGTGTGTTCCATTTGGGAGCCTTTGTCCAGATGTGTGTGTGTGTGGCTTCTCCTGTGTCTGTGGTGCTGTCTGTGTGGGGGAGCTGCAGGACAACCTTCTAACCATTTATGTCGTGAGCCCTGGGTAAATGAGAACAGAAACACGGTGGGGTGGGTTTAGCTCTTCCCTGGAAAAGGGATGGTTTCAATACTCCTCAACCCACACAGACTTCCAGGGGATGCTTTGAAGGGAACCTTATGCCAGCAGGCCTTTGAGCTTCCCCGGAAGACGTGCCCTGTTTTTTTTTCGTGTGTAGATTTGACTGGTGGGCCGGGGAGGGGGAAGTGCAATGCTAAAGGGCGTGGTAGAGAGGATGAGAACTGTCTGCGGGCTCTCCTCCTCACCAAGCAGCAACCAGGAGGAGCAGACAGCTAGACTCTCAGTGACAAATGAATGTGTGTGCCTGTGTGTATGTGTATCGTTCTCAACCCACTGTGTCTCTCCATTTTCTTTTGACTGCGTACGTTAAGGGCCATATGATATAATAGCATATCATGATATTTCTTCGATTTAAACAGTGATTGAGCTGTTTTACTGTCCTTGTCTTTTGGTCAGCTGAACAGTGTTAAGGAACTATGATTTTCACTTGTTGTTTTGCCGAGATAACAGGTGGCTTAGTATCTTATTATTGTTTAAAACTTGTTATTTTCAAATTTATGTAAAAAGAGAAAATATTAAAACTTAGTAACTGACTTCAATGGATATGTTTGTTTGGGCCACAATCAGTCATGCACATGGCATTGCAGGCCCAGTGACCATCTGACGAAGGGGACCTTGCTCTAGAATTGTCCCCAGTGCACACCCCACTTGCTTGTCTACATCCTTCGGGGCCCGATGTGATGTGATTAGGAATTCAGAAATTTTCAGATTTTAAAGAAGTAATATTGATGCAAATACACTCAGCGAGGTGTTCTTAGTGAAACGTTAGTGCTTCTGCCCCAGAAAACAACACAGAGTCAAACTAATTGAGGCAAGGACGACAGACAGTCTCTGGTGGGCAGCGATGAGAGCCATGCAAGGTTTTTGGGGAAGGAAGGACTGTGGGAAGGCCGTGACCTAGAGTTATTTATTTATTTTTTTCAATATATGAAATTTATTGTCAGATTGGTTTCCATACAACACCCAGTGCTCATCCCAAAAGGTGCCCTCCTCAATACCCATCACCCACCCTTCCCTCCCTCCCACCCCCCATCAACCCTCAGGAGTGACCTAGAGTTATAATTCTGGTGGCAGCGGTGTTGATGAAAATTGCAAAGGAGTGAAACTGGAATTGGAGAAAGTAATTAGAACACCATTGTAGTATCTTAGTGATAAGAGTGAATGCATCATACTGGGAATAAAAAGTGAAGCAACTTTTACTTTCCAGAGCTTTTTGGATTTGGAGATTACAAATAAGATATCATGGGCCTGTACTAGTAACTAGGTGACCAAAAGAAAACTACTTTTTCTGTCTGGGAGTCAGTTTCTTCCCTTATGAGATTAAGAAGTTCGATAAAGGGGCACCTGGGTGGCTCAGTCAGTTGAGCATCCGACTTCGGCTCAGGTCATGATCTCATGGTCTGTGAGTTCAAGCCCCATGTTGGGCTCTGTGCTGACAGCTCAGAACCTGGAGCCTGTTTCAGATTCTGTGTCTCCCTCTCTCTGACCCTCCCCCACTCATGCTCTGTCTCTCTCTCTCTCTCTCTCTCTCTCTCTGTCAAAAATAAATAAACTTAAAAAAATATATATATATGTTGGATAAGATTTCTAGGGATTGTTACCTTCCACAGACTGATGCCCCTGAATTTCAGACTCGAATTGCCGGTTACTCACAACATTCTGTATAATAGTTTTAAAATACGGTAATAGGGTGTATTTGATCATTGATTAAATAAAACATGGTTATGATGTATGCACTTTGGAATACTCTATAGCAATTAAAAACGATGCCGACATAGGAAGATGTTTGCAGTAGTAAGTAAAAACAGTGGGTTATAAGCTACTTTATAATATGATTCCATCTAGAAAATGATACTTAGGAATCTACCCTAAAAGGTTAACAATGATTGTTTTCTTGGGGTTCACTTGGTAGGAAGGAGTAACTTAAACCATCTCAGGTAGAAAGCCTTCTGTTGAATATTTACGAACAAGGCATATCAGATAATCCCATGGGGATCTAAAAGCAAATGCAATAAAGTTGCTGTGGTATTTTATGAAATATTCATTTCTTGGGGCACCTGCGTGGCTCCTTGGTTAAGTGCCCGACTCTTAGCTTCGGCTCAGGTCATGATCTCAACAGTTTGTGAGTTTGAGCCCCACATTGGGCTCTGCACTGATAGTGTGGAGACTGCTTGGGATTTTCCCTCTCTCTCTCTCTCTCTCTCTCCCTCACTCTCTCTCTCTGCCCCTCCCCAGCTCTCTCCAAATAAATAAATAAATAAACTTTAAAAAAGAAATATTCATTTCTTCTTTATTTATGGAAATTTTACCATGAACACTGATTGCTCATGAATTAAAATAAAACACTAATTTATTTTTAAATGTGGGTTTTTTAGAGCTAACTGCTAGCTGAATATTTCCTTTATTGGCATCACTATTGATTCATTTCCAGGTAGAACCTTAAGAGACATCTTGCTTCTGATTTGAGCTCTTCTAGTAACTATTTGTTGTTAAACTTAAGAAACACATCTCAGATAACTCTACATATGAAAAAGTACATATTTTTGTATGATGCCCTCTTAATTAAATATAGATTTTATAGTTTTATTTTATATCCTTTCACCTTTTAGGTCAGAATGTTTATTTTATGGATTCTATCTTTCAAGTTTACTAGTTATTAAAAATCATTTTTCATAGTTCAGAAGAACTGTGGATAAAAAGGCAAACTGAGTAATATTTTAAAATCACAGCTCCTTTTTGGTTCTTACATTATCAACTTCTTCAAAGCAATTTACTAACCCAAGTGGGGTGATTAAGAAGAATTCAGTTATTGGCTGATCACCTAGAAATGCTCTTAGCTAACCTCACTAAGCCAACTTGCTGTATGTTTTTACATTCTCCCTGCCCTCTGTATAACCACGGACTTTTTAACCCCATGTTTCTTTAGCTGGCATCTCTCTAATATTTCTGAATATTTATGCTTTGTATTTTCTGACTTGTATACTTAGCAAGAGTTGTTTGTATTTGTTCCCAAACTTGATGATGCTTAGTTGTAATTATGTAATCTAATTAGATATTGTATAAACCAATGAAATATAAGTATTAAGAGTTGACTCCATTAAAAATACTAGTTGAAGAATTCTATAATTGAAATAAATGTGGGTGAAACAATGATAAAATTTCAGAGGGGTGAGATATAAATCTAGGAGAATTTTGCACCCAGGTTACTTGGACTGAAAGGCAATACATTATGGGAAGGATTATGCAGAAAAGACACTGGAGATTGAAGAAGGAAGAGGTTCATTCTCAGAGCCCCTGGCCCTGCATTAAAGACAGAGAAATGGACATGCACTGATATATTGTTAATTTCAAATACAATGTTTAAGATTAGTATTTACCATTTTCATGAGTCTTATTTAACCATATAATTTTTATTTTTTATTTATTTATTTTTATTTTGGAGAGTGAGCAAGCAGGGGAAAGGGGCAGAAGGAGAGAGAGAGAAAGAGACTCTCAAGCAGTCTCCATGCTCCAGTGTAGAGCCCAACCAGGGGCTTGATCCTGGATCATGACCTGAACTGAAATCAAGAGTTGGGACGCTCAACTGACTGAGCCACCCAGGTGCCCTCTGTTTGTATAATTTTAAAAATTTGGTTTCAATTGCATTGAATAAGAAAGCATCATCTGTATTGATTATTGACCAAATGGGCGGGGGGGGGGAGGTGGGGGGTGGGGGGGGGGGTAATTTTGACCTTAACAAGCTAATTTTGATCATAACAGAACTTGGTTTGTATCATTAAAATTTCTTAATGTATCAACATAGAAATTTTCTCCAAAACCAAATTTTTATAAATTGAGCTATTTAAAAAAAATTTTTAAAGCAAAGACAGTTTGTTATTTAAAGGAATCCTTCAGTGGCTTCATTTTTAAAGCAAACAATTTTCAATACCACTCATTTCCTATACTAGATTAGATTTCTAGAAATTAAAGTAATACTCTAGCCATGGTTTTCACTCTGGTTTTTCACCAGCTTTCTATATTTTGAGACAATTGGATTTTTATTTCCAGTGAACTCTGTCATTGAGAATAAAGACATAATACTAAGCAACAGTGACAAGCTTAATACAGCCTTATTCTATTAACCATTACCTGTCCCTGGATCTGATGAGCCTTTTCTCTGACCCTCAGGAACTATTGTGTTTGTTTTCCTGTGGATTATCCCAGTTTTAAGAACACTGAGAATCTTATTACTGTCAGATGCAGATTAGAATTTATAGAAGTGGAAAGGAGATCGTACATTTTAGATTGAATGTAGGCTTTCCCTTTTCAGGTGTAGTTGGAGGAAACTTGTTTTTCCTTCATTACCATGTTCTTATTCCACAAGTCAAGGGAGTTGGTATAAGACCATCATAAAAATCACTACAGGTAAACCAAAGTATATAAAAAGCCAAATATATGCTAGAAATTTTATGTGGCAGTAGTTTTAAATAATTAGCAAAACATTGGAATTGTGCTACATTTTTGGGGTGTACAGAAAATATAATTTACAGTGATAGTGACTATGTACAAATTAGACTTGAAATCACAATATTTTTCTAGAAGGCATTCAGGAAATCAGGTGGTATTGATTATGTTTTACATCAATCTTCCATTTAAAAAACACTGAAGAGATATTTACTTATTAGTAGAAAAATGAAGCACTTCTCTCTGAATCATTTAAAAGTCTTAACACTGGAAAAACAATCCAAATTTGATTCATTAGATCTAAATTAATAGTATATGAAGGGTGCTGGGTGGCCCAGTCACTTAAGCATCTGACTCTTGATTTCAGCTCAGGTCATGATCTCATGGTTCATGAGATCGAGCCTTGTGTCCGCCTCCACACTGACAGTGCAGAGCCTGCTTGGGATTCTCTCTCTCTCTCTCTCTCTCTCTCTCTCTCTCTCTCTCTCTCCCTCTCCCCCCCCCACCCCTGCTCTCTCTCTCACTCTCAAAATAAATAACTTTTTTAAAAAAATAGTATATGAAGAAGGCATTATGCTTAGCGAAATGTAGCTGAAATGTAATGGTAATTTTAGACTGCATTATTTAAGACATGAAACTGTGTTTCCCAGACACAAATGGATTATATGCAAATGGTTGCATAACGTATTTATCTTTGTTTTCAACTGCTTTGCACATCCTAAAACAATTTTGCAATCAGAATTATCAGCCCACGAAGCAGCATGGCGTTTGTTTTGTTAATTGCTCTTGTTAAATTTAATTACTATGGGGTGGAGTGTCTGTGTAGGGGAGGAAGGCCCAAAGATTGGCCCAAAGATGGGCAGGGAAAATTTTAGGAAGACGTCCAGTACTGGGACGTGCATATGTATGAGAGTGGGCACAGGCGGACCCCACAAGAACAATGTCAATCACTTATGCTTGGAAAACTGTTATGTTTCTTTTCAGTGGGCGAACTTCTTTTCAAGTGCTACTGTCAGAGGTAGGTTCCTCCTTTCCCACAAAAATATGTACATTTTTATGACTGTGACTTCTACCTGGGAACAGTTTTCTGTTTTGTTTTGTTTTTTTTTTTTAATTCCTTGAGCAAGTGTTGAGCAGCAGTATACACTTTCTCTAGAAAAAAAGAAAGTTATCTCCAGAGCCTATGTGATGCCTCATTCACAGGTGGGACCTAAGAACCATTTCTAATCTGTTCATTCACCGCACATTAATCAACCATCCAATACAAGCCAGGCACTGCACTGAGTGCTGGGTTTTCAAAGTTGCCTGGAATTGTTCACAGGCCACTAGCAGACCACAGAGACAGGTCCTCATTGGGTGCATGGGTTCATTAGCAGAGCTTGAGGAAAAAGGGATACACACCAGCAAACAGAGCCCAGAGATCCATCCCGGACTGCAAGCCAGGTGTCTGGCCATGCCTACCACAGTGACCGTCTTCCAGCATCTAGCAAAGCATGTACTTCAATAACCCGATGTTGTATATTGACCATCATGCTGGTCTTTGCTGGTCGGACTTCTGAAATTAAAAATGTCTCAAAGAAGGCTCCAAATCGTGTGAATGAATGTGTACACTTAATATGTATGACCCTCTGAGGCATAATTTCTCACACTGTGGTTTCGTTCACAATAGGATTTTGGAAAACATTCTCTCTTAAGAAATAGAAGAACAGTATCTTTTGAGAAAAACTTTCCTTCAATCGCACAGAATCTTTTCATGTTAATGTAAACTAGTTGTTAATGAAATAGAAGTCTGTAGGGAAATAAAACTTTGATTTGTTTAAATATATTCTGGGTAGAGCATCAAGATGAATTGATGTCACTTGTCTGATGAGTGAAGAGCATTGGGTTTTGAACATCGAGTTAAGCAGTGAGGTACCTGTGATTAGTCCTTTCTTGCTGGGTAAATGTGTTTACTTTTTTCCACTGGTATTTATACCGGTTAATGTGTTGCACCAGATCAATCTCCTTCCTGAGTCCAGCTTTCAGCTTGTTCTCCTCTCTTTGGAGCTGACAAATGGTTGGAGTTTGACACAGTTTATCAGTTAAGCAGCCCTGCTGGGTGCCGCCAGCTGCTTGCTTGGACTACTGCAGAGGAAAAGGGAGTTATCTGCAATATTTTGATCATACTCCCTCCATCTAGAGGAGGATGTTTTGCTCAGGGACCAGTTCAGATGTCTGTAAGGAGTTTTACCTCCTGCAACACATATGTTTTCCACCCAAGACAGACTCCTAGTCATTTCCTGGTATAGAAACTGTAAAATTTTATCAAATGAGACACAATTTTCAATTTTATGAAACTGGCAATATTAAACCTATTTGGTGCCCATTGTCATGCCACTTATGCTACTGAAAAAACATGTCCCCTAAAATGAGTGTGATCCCAGAGATTACTTCTTTTGACGAGGCAGGACCGGAGGCAGGTGCCATCTTCATTATATACCAATGCTTCTCAATTTAACATTTATTCACACTAATGAAAAGTGGTAAGTTTGAGTTTCGCAGCATGAGAAGCTTGAGTGGGTCAGGCAGAACTTAATGTTGTATTTTTTAACCTTTTTATTAGAAAATGTTTTTAATACTAAGGGCAATGGTATAATGCACCTTTATGACCCACTTCAACAATTATCAACTAAAGAACTGGGTTTTCATCTCTACCCCAACTTCCCTCCGCATGATTTTGAAGTAAATCCCAGAAAGTGTATAATTTCACCCGTAAATATTTCAGTATGTATATTTGAAATGTAGGGATTTCTTTTAAAAGCTACCAACAACACATTATTGTTGATTGTTGAAATTACCGTTAATTCCAAAGCTGTACTGCTTTTAAGGATAGTTTACTATATACCCTTTAGGCTACTGAGTGGGGAAGGGTTTGGAGAGGTGGCTTTATAAAGATTTTTCAACATTAAAAAGTATACCCTAGGGGCGCCTGGGTGGCTCAGTCTGTTAAGCTTCAGACTTCGGCTGAGGTCATGATTTCATGGTTCTTGAGTTCGAGCCCCGCGTTGGGCTCTGTGCTGACAGCTCAGACCCTGGAGCCTGCTTCGGATTCTGTGTCTCCCTCTCTCTGCCCCTACCCTGTTCGCGCGCTCTCTCTCTCTTTCTTTCTCTCAAAAATAAATAAACACTAAAAAAAAAATTTTTTTTTTAAGTATTCTCTAGAGGCCAAAATTGACTTGCAAAGATAATTTTGCTCCTTTTGTAGATTCTGGAAAGAGATTCTTCAAGGAGAGCACACACATGCAGGCAGGCACCAAACTGTCATTTAGAGCTCTGTTGTTTAGATAGAATTATATGCTTTGGGAGAATGAATGCTTTGCTCTGAGTAGCTGGTGGTGGCAGCATAATTAGTGAGACAGCTTCAAATAGAATCACTGAGGCATATACTCCGCGCGCGCATAAGCACATGCAGATTTGGCAGCTAGCACTGATATGACAGTTGGACCCACGTGTGCCCCTTGCCACTTGTGGAGCCTAATGCAAGGTGCAGGTGAGTCACGGGCGTGCCCGTGAGCACGATTAGCTGTTCCCAATTAGTAAACTGTCTGAGGCCCCAGAGTTAATACCTCAGATGCAGCCTTCTGTTCCAAACCCACCTCCCCCTCCACACCAACACCCTTCCTGCTCCTCCCCTCGTGCTGTAAGGAAGAAGGGAAAAGTAGAAGAGGAAAGGGGGTCCAGATGGGAAGAAAAGAGTGCTGAAAAGATCCTGTAGGAAGTAGGTCAGGTATTTTGGAGATTAGAGTAGCGTGCTTCATCCCTGAATGCAGGAGCCAGGGACAAGTAGCATACAATTAGGAGGAATTAGAACAGCAACAAGTAGCTTGCATTTATCAGCTTTAATTGTCTATTGTCAGGACAGAGCTCTCCCCAGAGGATCATGGTGGCAGTCTACATCCTAATACTTTTAATGGACCTCCATTGTAGGATTATCTCTCCTAAAGACAGTGCCTGTTCTTTTAAAAGGAACTGTAGGAAAGCCAGCCCGAACAACCCCTGAGCCCCTGAGCCGGTGCTTTCTCTGTGATTGGTCCTATTCTAGGGTAATGCAGTGTTGCCCTTCTGTCCCCAGGGGCACACCTTCAGGGGGAAGATACCTATTGAACATTAAACCTTTCTGCTCCAGCTTCCTGTGGGCCTGCAGGAAACAATAGGCCGTAGATGGAGCCCAGATAAGCCAGGGCTGGTGGCTTCAGAATCTCCAGACTATCTTCTGGTTATAAGACGTTTCCTGGCTTCTTCCAAGTCAACATTAGAGAGGTTTTGAAAAGATAAAGTGCCTATTAAATGAGGTCTGTCATTGTATTACCGGTGCCTTCTCTTTCTTCCATTGCCTCTCAGCTCCTCAGATGGAGAAAAAGAGCATTTATGAGATCGAGTCACCATCCTCCGAACCCATGCACTGAGTTAGGTTGGTTTAATTTTATTAACGCCCCACCAGTTTAGCATTTAAAAGATTCTACAACAGGTGCATCCCTTCCTCCCACGCCCACCCCCACTTTCTTGGCCGACTGTACCTTTACGCCCAGTAGGTCCTTACTAATATTTGAGGAGTCACGATAGACCTCTGGCCTCCCGGCTGGAAGCCCCGAGAGCCAAGTCTGGTTTTGCCCTCTGCCTGAGCAGAGCGTGTCTATGGGCTGGCATCTACCAGGTTCCCAGTTGAACGTAAAATCCAAGTAGCAAAAGGAGGGCTAGGAGAGGTGACCTTTCTGCTTCCTGACCTCTGGCCCTCAGTTTCCTCAGCAGGAAATGAGGTGTTGGCTGGATCTGTGGTCCTCAAGTCCAGCCACCTACTAAATTCCCTTTGGAGCTGAACTAGAGCGTGGGGGGCATCTTTCTATATTTTTTTTAAATTTTTTTTTTAACGTTTATTTATTTTTGAGACAGAGAGAGACAGAGCATGAATGGGGGAGGGACAGAGAGAGGGAGACACAGAATCCGAAACAGGCTCCAGGCTCTGAGCTGCCAGCACAGAGCCCGACGCGGGACTCGAACTCACAGACCTCGAGATCATGACCTGAGCCGAAGCCGGCCGCTCAACCGACTGAGCCACCCAGGCGCCCCGCATCTTTCTATCTTTAAACAAATTACAAAGGTCCTACCTTTCTTTTTCTTTATTCTTTTTTCTCTTTGGTTGGGAGTTCAAATGATTTCACTACTAACCTTTATAAGTTTCTCTCTTCTCTTATAACTCACCCTGGAACATAAAAATCAAGCCTCTCCAGTCTTGAATCTTTCCTTAGAAAGGATGAGAAGAAATTGTCAGTCCCATTTTTAATAAGAAGTCCTTCTTCCTCGACCCTTTGCTTAACTTTGCGTGGCTTTGGAGAAGCACACAGTGGCAGACTCAGCCATGGGGGCACTTTTCCTGTTCTGTGGGGACTGCCCTGCCTGGCTGGCACTGCGGTTCCTTCACCTCACTCCCTCCTCCTCCCTCTTCCTCTAGAAAACCATTCCTATCTACAACCTTTCCTTTTATTTTCACCAGGGGCCCTCCCTTTTCCAGCCACTATGAGGGCAGAGAAGCAAACTTTTGCCCGTGGTCTTCCTTCTCTTGTGTGAAAACTACTCTTCCTTTAACCTAAGCGAAGAGAAGGGTCAGAGAAACCCGAGTTTCAGACTGTACACCTTCCCTGTTGCTCTCTCCCTAATTTTACAGTTATATTTTGCCTTCTGTTAGTTTCATTCTATTCCTTTTCCCCACCAAAATGCAAGATTCCGAAACGTTTTCTGGGTTCAGAGAGGATCTTTTCAGTTTCCTTCCTCCTAGCCTTTTCAGAAATTTAAGTCCCTTTCTTGTCTGAATATTCACTAAAATAAAAACATAATTAGGAATAAAAACTAATATTGGAAAGCTACATTGGATTCCATGCATCATATGGAAAAGATAACTGCTTATTTATTAAGTTGGTGGATGTCAAACTCAATGGGTAACTTAAAAATAGATGAATGTTTCGATAAGAACACAACTGTCTGCCTGAAAGGAGTGCTGAAGAGACGCTTAGGTGGAATGATCCATAGGTGGTTTTGTGAATACTGAGACCTCAGACACCGTGCGGGTTTTATAAGGTCCTCTGGGTAGCGCTTACCAGATTTTTATTCCTAGTGAGGGCAGGGAGCTCGACTCTGGTTTTTCAGTTTACTTAATTTTTGTTTCCTTTATTTAGGAAGTCAAAACACTGACCTCATTTCAAAACATCCACGGCCTCCTAGGATCACCATCCCAAGGTTTAGGCCCTGAGTATGTTTGTCCAACGTGCTGGGGCGGTGAGCCGTGTCATAAGAAGGAAGGCTTGTGCTATTTTTAAACTGATGCAACACATCATTGAAACATATCATACACATATCATACCAATGACACACAGGCCGCATTGTAACATAGCATGTGTCATACATACATTCTCTCTCACTCATACACATACTTGCTCTTCTTGTCCGGCTTTAAAAAAGGAAGGCAGCCAGAAAGCTGAGCCCAGTGAGTTGAGTTTGAAAAGGCTGTTAAAGTTTAAAAGCCAAGTGTCCCTCTAGTTCTTAGCCTGGCTTCGAGACATGTGGGAGGGCTTCAAAGCCGTGGCGCCCCTCTTTTAGAGCTCAGGCTTGCAGTTGGTCCCCAAATGTTTACCAGCATGAAGATGCCTAACTTACAGGAAGCGGGAAATGGGTGTGGGGGGTGAGGGTGGGTGGGTGGGTAGGGAGTGGGGAGAAGAGGGTGGGGGGTGTTCTCTTGATGTGGTTAGTCTGTCATTGACCTTGTTTGGGTATAGCAGGAGTTGAACTAGAAAATGAAAACATGTTTCATCTTGGGCACATTTCATCCCGTTTTTTACTTTCTTTAGGAAAAAAATCTTTTTTTTTCCCCCAAGTGGAGTCAGGTCTCCAGATTTGGTACTCAGTTTCCCTTCATTCTATCACACCTTCCTCCCCAGACAGTCATCTGGCCACCTACATTGCAATTCCTAACTCCTCAGGGACTAGGCCTGGCCCAGTAGCTCAGACTGAAAGACGCGGGCTTGTTGAGCGGTTGTGATGAGACCATCAAAGGGAATAGAGGGGGGTTTCCGAGAGCAGAGCTATCTGGATCATTTATAATTGGCCGCCATTGTGAGCACTCTTAACGAGGGAATTCTGCCTGGCAAATGCTGACAAATAAAGGTAACTGAGGTTTGTTTGTTTTTGTTTTTGGCGTTCTAACAGAGAGAGCAATAATACAGTGACTAAAAATGCATCAAGTTGCTATTTAGAAACAAACATTCGAGACTTAAAATTCTAGACAGTGGCAGCCTTAGAAATAGCTGTCTGTGCTCAGCTCTCTACCATCTCCCTGTTTTAGTCAGTATTCCAAATGTGATACTTGGGCCTTCTACAAGGGGTGAGTGGAGCTCAGAAGTTCACCCTTCTTCCTCCCCACCCCCCACCGTAACATCTTTGTGCTGGACCATACCTAAATATGACTATATGAAATGCTTGTTCTTATGGGGCATGCTTCCTTTATTCCTTCTTTCTTTTTTGCATCTTTGATTTTAAATTATATTTTTGCCTCTCCCTGACGGCTATCATCGCAATAAAAATGGTTTGATGGGGGTGGAGGGTGGGGTACTATTTGAGACCAGACACAAACAGTTGAAGGATTTTCTAGCCCAACACTGTGTTTCAAAATGTACTTTCCTTCAAGTTCCACTCGTGGTCTTCTCCAGTCCGGCTGGAGCACCTGGAACCAATTTTAGGGTTGCCTGGCTAAGCAGCACACTGGTATTTGAAGTTTGAGTCCTCCCCTAGACTCAAGCCCATTTCACCACCTCTGAAGGTGAGTGCAGGCTGATATTAATTAATAGTGAGTTGATTCACTGGCATCTTCCAGTCATTAAAGTAAATATTTGGCTTCAAATCGCCTCTTCCCACCTCAAACATCCAACTTTTTGCCTGTTCCCTTACTCCACCGTGGTTGACTCACCAGCACTTGCATGGTGTATGTGGTTCAAGAACAGAGTTGGACTCTAAAAGGGAAGTGAAATACTCTTTAACATCTGCAGGCGAGACTGCTTGAACAGCAGGCCAGCCTTCAGTATGACTACATTGTTTTTCTGTCCATTGTGGCGCTGACTCAGCATCAGTTAATAAACCCTCTCGAGAAGGCTGGATTTCTCTTGTTTAATTATCATCTTAGAGCTTTCTGAGAACTCTTAGGAATTGTTCATTCAGTTTTATACCCTTAGCACATCTGCCGATTAAAAGCCCTGTTTCCTCTTGGTGCTAGCGTCCCCTCTGGCGTAACATGCAATAACAGTCCCCGGGCAGTCAAGCAGGGAGTGTGTGTTACTTATGTCCCCTAGTGGGAATGTAATTGTTCTGTACTACAGAGATTGTACAAGGACTTTAGACACAAAAAGCATTTCCTGGCAAATAATCTTTGCCTCCCACCTACCCACCACCCCCCCCCAAAAGAAATTCTAGAAAAGTTTCCTGAAAGAGAGAAAAGAAATGTTAAAGATAAAGACATATTTTGATGATTGAGTTGGGCTTTTGTTTTGCTTTGTTTCTTCCCGTAAACAAATACTCAAATGTCCACTTCATTGTGTGACTAAGTTGGTATCATTAAGTTGGGACTGGGTGTGTATATGTGGGTGTGTGTGTGTTGGGACGTGGGTGTGTATGCACACGTGTATTTAAAATGTTAGAAAAGACATTGCAGCCTAAGGTTGAAGGAGAGATGATTTCAGAAACAACCACCTATATGAGGCAAGCAGGAAAAGTGGGAGACTTGTGTTTCAGTGATCTAAACAGTAATTGTAATGGGGTGCTTGCTATAAATGGACCCTTTGCATCATTGTTTCTCTGAATTAGAGGATTCCTTGCTGAAGGCACAAGACCATTGAAGGAAGTAAAGCATCTGGTTTGTTTTGTAATGAGAAGCAGGAATGCAAGGTCCACGCTCTTAATAATAAACAAACAGGACATTGTATGCCATCATCACAGGATGTCCTTCCTTCAACAGAGGACTGACTGGGGCTGGAGGAAAAGCCGGACAGGGAGTAGAACGAGCCCCACTAATTACTGCCTCCGTCTGCCCTCCACTTGCAGTGATCAGTTCAACATTCTCTTGAACTGTGAAAAGATTAATGCTCTACACTTTGCTTACACGCGCCCCTCAGAGTTTGGTTGTGGGTTTGGGGAGGAGTGCAAAGGCAAAGAAATTTTCATCTGTAGGATTCTAAATTTTCCCTATTTCCCTATTTACTAAAGAGTTGAAAGAGGGAAGTTAGTTCTGCCGAATGTGGATGTATTTCAGTTAGCAGGAGAAATGGAAGCTGACGAGTTTTGGAGGGGAAATGTGCATTTCACGGGCCAGAGCCGGAGGACTAGTCAGCTTCATTTTATTACATCACATGGAAAAATAGTTTCGCATGCTCTTTTCAGGTAAATGGTGTACGTTTGTTAAAGTGTGGATTCGAGCCGAGGAACTACAAAATTTTTAGGTAATTTTTAGGTTTCCCTAATTTAAGGAATGTGCGCCCCCTTAGAAAGTCTCGGCAGGAAGGAGGGCGGGCTGAGTATTTAGAATACAATACAGCCCGAGCGAACGTTGAGGTTAAGTGCTTTCAAAGGGAAGTGAGAAGATTCCAAGTAAATGTTGAAATTCACATGCGAAGAGAGGAAGCTCGGGGCGGCTGGCGATCCGAGGGGAAAGCCCTGGGCCGAGCTCTGCGCGGCTCTGGCGAGTTCAGGTATGGCCACGCCCCCCTTCAGCAGCTGGTGGGAGTGAATCAGACGAATGGGAAATCTGCTGCAGGGAGGGGAAAGGAGCCTCCGGTCTGGTTAACACAGACTGAAAGTGCTGCAGTGACACTCAGCCCTCCAGTGCTGCGGAGAGGCAGAGCAGCGCGCGGCACCTGTCCGCGGCCGAGAGAGCCGGGACGCGGGCGCCGGGGCGGCCGTACAAAAGGAGGGATCGCCGAGGTGCGCGTCAGTCCTCAGCCCGCCAGGGGACGCGGAGGAAATGTGGACTGTGTAGAGATGAGCGACACTTATCTCCGATGTTGGATATTTGCTTGGAAAAACGTGTGGGTACGACCTTGGTAAGGAACTTGATCTTGTTTTTCATCCTGAAATTGATCAGAAATTGTTGTTGTTGTTGTTGCTGTTGCTGTTGGCGTAGTCGTAGTAGAAACCAGAACTGCTTCTGCTTTAGGGCGCTTAGAACTGTCAAACATTTATAAGACTTTTTCCTTATGAATCATTAACCCCTTCAGTTCTAGGCATAATTGTCAATTCATTGAAACTTCGGTAGTGGCTCCTGCCCACCCCCGTCAAAATAACTCCTTCGGGTTGGCTTTATTTTTAAACTTCGCTAGATTTTCACATTTATTTACCATCATGACTGTCCATGTGGGAACTAAATGAAAACAAGCAAGTTTGCTTAAGTCGTAACAGGGGAAAGACAACTTTGCATCTGACTTCTTTTTAAAAGAGCATCATGTTTAGGGAAGAAATAGAAGAATGTAAAAGAAAGCCACCTTGAAGGACTTCCGCCGAGCGCTGTGTTTACATTCTAAGGAGGACACGTTCTTACATGGAAATGATACCCGCTTTCCTACTTTTTTTTTTTTTTTAATCAAGCCTTGTCTATATGGGAAAACATTCCAGAAGTTGTTTACCTTTTTTCCTCTCTCTCTCTCTCTGGAAAGCACTTTTCCTGAGTGCAAGGGGGGATTTGCGGGAATATCCTTATCAGTTTACAAATGGAAGCAGTGCCTGTCCTCGGAGCCTTCTATATTTGTTATAACTTTAGTTACAGTAAACTGAAGCACATCAGTGACTTCTGGGAATTCGTACACTTTCAGATTTAAATGGAAAGTGCTATTTGTAGCTGAGGGCTCCTGAAGGAATTCTCTCCAGGGAATGCTATTGAAGAGTTTTTATGCTTTGTTGTTTTGCTTTTTCAAAATTTGGCGTGAGATGCCCACCAGTCAGAGGAAACTGCCAGGAGTTTTCCCCTTTCGCCCATTTCTCCTCCTCTTTTTCCTGTGCTCCAAATCATTTCTGAAAAGCTGCAGCTCAGGGATGCTGGCAGGATGCAACCCTTCCAGTCTCCCGTGTGAGAGGATGAAAGGGAGCGCTGCAGCAGAGGAGGGGGGGCGGCGAGTTGTTTTGAAAGTTGTTTTGCGTTGGGAGCTGGTGGGAAAGTTCAGTCTTCCCCATTTGGAAAAGGCCCGCTGGGTTCCGCTCCTGCCCCACACGCGCTTTCCATTTTTAGCTTCATTCAGAGGCAGACAGAGCTCCTTCCTCTTCCTCTCCTTGTTTGTGACACTTTTCTGAGGCAGCTTTTCCACAGCGCGGAGGGTCTGGCGGCCATGACCCCAGGCGTTCTGGGACACAGGACCCAGCGCCCACAGCATTTTTCTGCTGTGAGAGGTAAAGCAGGGATTGTTTGGAGGTGTTTCTTTTCTTTTTTCCACCCCGCTCCCCAATGAGGTTGCCACAGTCTGTCTTTCTTTTTTTAAAAAACTAAGTAAGAGTGGCATTTTAAAACCTCGCTTCTTCAAGGCAGTCTTCTTTATACGGCTTTTTGGCTCTTACTCAACTGTACCAAGCACTCTTGCATCTGCTTTTAAAGTCTTCAGACTACTGTATTAGTCATAGCCTCTCACAGGGAGCCACAGGACAATGGGGATTAAAGGCCTTTCCCTTCTCTTCCAGGCTGCCCCGAAGTGTAGCTCCAGTGCTGTGAGGTTTCGAGGGGTGACCGCCGGGACCATGAAAATGGACATGGAGGACGCAGACATGACTCTGTGGACAGAGGCTGACTTTGAAGAGAAGTGTACATACATTGTGAACGACCACCCCTGGGACTGTGGGGCCGACGGAGGGACCTCAGTTCAGGCAGAGGCGTCTCTACCAAGGAATCTGCTTTTCAAATATGCCACGAACAGCAAAGAGGTAAGCCTCTGGTTTGTTGCTGGAGAAGATTGGCACCTGATGCCAAATCTCCCTACTTACCCTTGTGGCCTCGTATATCCGTGAGAATCTGTAAGTATCAATACTTAATCGATCCCTTAATTCCCTTCTTTCATTGCTTTCTCTTTCCCCAAGTCTGTCCTCCTCATTTCCTGCAGCTCTCAGCTGCTCCCTACTAATTAGTAAACAGTTCAGTCTTTTGGTGAGTTGACACATCTTGGGAAAGCTGCATTGCAGAAGGAGGTGGGCGAAATTGACAGTGACCTTGGAGAAAGCCACTGTCCACCCCCGGACTCCCTGACCCCTGGTCCTCCAATTGTACGGTAGCTTCTGAGGGAGAAAACTTTTTCTTAGGGGGAAAAAAAAAAGTTTTTCATGTTTCTTTTGTCTCCTTTTGGTCATGAGATGGCTTTATTCTTTTTAATGAGCCAGCTTTATTAGCTGGGTTTCTAAAATTATTCTCAAAACCTTGACGTGTTTATGAACTGAAGTGATGGTGTAGACCAAGAAGAGGTTCGTGTAAAAGTGTCCTCTGTCCGGATGACTTCAGAGCTAACCACTGTGTTTATCTGCGGCAACTCCTTTGCTCTGGCTGGGCTGGCAGGCCGATTCCTTACTGGCCTCTGAAGTGGGTACACCCTTTGCTGTTTCAAAGGGGCTGGAAACCCAAACTTGGAATGAGCAAAGGATTTGTGTTTACCCTTTTATATAACGATTATAGTGAGGCGTGATGTTTAGCTGTGAAATAACTTGCAGAACCACCTCTGGTTTTGAGAATTCAGCTACTGCAGTTAGTTGTTCTTACTAGTCCATAAGCTGAGCTGGCTTGAGGGAATCAGCCCCCCAACAGACTTCCCACCACCACTACTCCCATAGGTTACTGTCACTTCCGTCACTGTCTTCAGAAAGAAGTGATTCCTTGCTGTAGGAATCCATAATTTGATACTGGGACAATTCACTAGAGCCATGTCAGATCACTTTCCTCCTTCCCCAAGGAACAGTATTTGAAGGAGTCGGGGAGCCTGTTTGGGAAATACTTTGTCTCTTTCCTGTTTGTGTCTGAGTTCAGTGTTTTCGGTGAGGGGGAGACACAGCTGTCTAAAATTAAATAGAGCAACTCTGCTTTGAGTTTCATTAAAGCTTAACCTTTTTTTTTTTTTTTTCCCCCTGCTGGAAGAATGGAGGCAGATTTTTTTTTAAAGCAAAATTTAAATTGTAGTTGTACATGAATGTTACCAAAAATTTAACCCCCAGAGGTCAGCCTTAATTATACCTCTTTCTGAAAGCAACCCTCTTCTCATTGAAAGTCTCATAAGATGTGGCCCGTGGAATCAATGTAGGATTTGTTTGGCTACCTAAGGTTTGACTGTGGTTTTAAAAGGTGTAGTGTGTTTTTTCCCATATCACATTTGACCAAATATTGGTCCGTTCTCAGGGTTCATTTTTGTGCTGTGTTGCCCTGTCCTGCCCATTGTTTTGAAATAAAGACCTCTATTCTGTGGTTCATCTTTGGCTTTTAATTCTATAATGTTCTTATCGTCAGTTCAGCTCTTAGCTTGTTTTTCAATTTCCATCATTCTGCTTAAAATCATAGCTCAATAAAGGAATGCCCTCAGATTATTAGTCCAAGGTTCAGAACGATAGTCACTTACCTAAGATGTATTGTGAGAAGTGTGAGCCAGGACTAGGAGCAAAGTTCTCTTGACTTCCCCAGCCACTGCTTCTTGATTATGCTACACTGGCCCCTCTTGGTGTCACTGTGGTTTTATTTATCGTCTTTACATCTTTCAGCCCAATCCTTTATTAAGCTTCTTTGGTGTTCTTTCTTTTTTTTTTTTTTTTTTTTGGTCTGAACGTATAACTTCCCATTTCAGTATGTTCATGCAGTATCTGTATCCCTAAAGAGGGTCTTTTCAAAACTAACCTAATGAGAGATCAGGGCCTTCTATTCTATTTTCCCACATCCGTTCCTAATCATAAAAGCAACCAGGAAGCCAACTTAAATGTAATACTGTCTTACACTCACTCTGGAATTTGTACCTGTTTTTCTGTTTCTTTCTTCCTTTTTGCCCTTTTGGGAGAGGACAGTTTCCTTAAGGTGGTGAAAGAAGCCTGGGGAATTGAGCCATTGAGGGTGTGATACCTGCAGACAGTTCTAGAACAGAAACCTTCAGGATTGATGAAATGTTTACATTATCATTATTCAGTTAGTTCTTTCAGTCCCACCAGCCATGGAAAGAGGAAAAAAAAAAAAGCTTTCTACGTGGGGTTTTTATCTCACTGATTTATCTTGCCCTCTTTACATGTTTTCATTTAAATAGCAGAAGATGTTACATTATGTACTGTTGTGCTGACATACTGGGGGATTTTTTTTTAACAAGACCATTTTTCATTATGAATTTGTGCTATGTGTCAGCACCTTTTTTTTTCTTTGGGTTTAAAAACAAAACATACAAACCATATTTCTGATCTTGACCCTCATTTTTAGATTTGGTTTAGAATCATTCTGCACCTTTAATGAGGCTGTTCTTACTTCCTATTTCCAGAACTGAAGCCAAATATAGACCTACTATTCAAAACTTTTAGAACTTTTTTTAACTGATGGGTTATTCTTTTAGGGGGATTTTCCCCTTGTCCTCCTGAAATAATCTTTTGTGAATACTTGAATACAGCAAGATCAATTTAAGCATTTATATTTTAGAAGCGGTAGCCTGTGTTGAGTTTGCTTGTATTCAAGAGGCACAGTGGCTCTGAGTCTGACCTCCCAGAGTCATGCGGTGATAAACATCAGGCCATGATGGGGACTCGCTGAATGTCTGTTTTGATTGAAGTCCATTATTAACTCAAGCCATCTGTAAAAAGTATCTCTCCATAACATGCAATTCCCTCTTCTTCATAGTGCCTTTTATTTGTGAGACAATGTACCATGTTTCCTTTAATACAAAGATAATTATGGAGGAAACTTTCCAAAAACATTTCCCATCCATTCCACCCCCTTTTTAAAAAAATGAAGTGAATTGCAAGCTGAAGTCCTAGTCCACTACAGAGTTCTAGTTATCTCAATGCGAATATCCTTGTCTTCAAAATAGAATTGTAATCAAAGAAATCATTTTTATAGGGGCAAATCTGGGGAGGGGGAGAGATAGCTAGTAATTTAAATCATCTTAATGTAATTTGGGGTGATGATGCTCATACCACATTTAAACTTGAATAAGGTTTCTGCTTAAAGCCCGCTGCTATGAGTGTGTATCTGTATATTCCTTAAAGGAGGAATTGCTTAAAAAAACAAAAAAAACACCAAGTTTATATTCTCCTTGATATCAGGCTTTGATTTAGCAACCCCCATCTTAAGTTGTGAAATCTTCATTTTGTATGATGAAAAACAAGCCCTTTTTTTTTTTTGTCTGGAAGCCTCAGACATCAGGGTGTGTCCTGTAACCGAGGCCACTGACAGAGACAGATCTGCCCAAATGGTGGAAGGATTGGACCCCAACATAATGCATGGTTTGGAAGAGCTTGGCCGGAGGGAAGAGAGGGGCAAGGACATGTAGAGGCCAAGGTCTTGTCCCTGATAGGTTAATGGGAGGCACACAGCAGCCTGCCCCTAGTAGTAATTCTTTAGGACCCTGGTCAGTTCCTGTGAAGTTTCCTTCTTGAGATAGGTGAACACATTCTTAATTAGTCTTTTTAGCACTGTGAAATCCAAGGCACACACCAGGTTCCTCTGTATCATGTGCTTGCTCCAAGGATAGAATGTTGTTGGCTCAGGTTCACAGCTGGATCTTTCTAGGGCCAGAGGGAGAATATGACTAGGTCTTCCACTTCCCATTAAAAATGACCTTGGTTTCTGTTGCCCCTCCACAGTTACCTAGCCGAGTACTGTAATCTTAAAATTGCAGCTTGTATGTCCTCTTTGAATAATGTCTCAGACACAGATTTCAGATGAAGGTATTTATCCCGTATGAAAATGCTGGACTGGGAATGGATATAGATGGCATATAAGCCATACAATTCTTTCCAACCTTTGAAATTCTATGATTTTGTGTCTCTGTTTATCCGCTTTTGTGTTTATATATTTCCTATAGCTCTTGTATAATAGGAACTTAAAATAATAGGGTTCTGTCTCACTTGTAAAGATAATCCAATATTGAAGGCTCTTTGGCTCTTTTTTAAATCAGAAAACTTTCATAGACCTCTCTTCTTCCACAGACACTTCTCTTTTTAATTGTTCTCCTCTCTCCTCTCCTTAGTTGCATTTGTAAAGTTATAAATGGCAAATACTGTCTTATAGTGTCCTCTTGACTTTCTTATACTTGTACTCAAGTAAGTGCTGGGTGGCTATGTCTTCTGAAAATTCTTTTGTGGGAACATGATTCTGTCGAGTTTTTTGGCCATAAGAAAACTGTGTGTGTTTTCTTAGTATAAGATTGATAGATGAGAAGCAAGAGACCTCATTGATTAAAAAAAGAGCAATTCAGAAGAAAAAACCTGACCTCAATATAATGCTACTTGTTGGTAATCAAGCTCTGACTCCCAAGACACTGTCTTCAAGAGACTATAATTTAAAACAAAGTTGATGAACCAGTTGAGTACCTTTCTTTAAATTACTGCTTTAAAGTGGATATGTTGAAAATATCAACTACTAATTATTGGCTCACCAACAAATGACATTATTTGTTTTTCCTGTTTGTCATTTTAATATTATGGAATAATCACTCAAATGTGAATGCCAAATGATTTGCGTGTCATAGAAGTCAATTCCATGAATTTTTCAAATTAATTAGGTGCAATAATGTAAATAATGAGCCTCTGAATAAGTAAGTCTTCTTCAGCTTTAGTACAAATTTTTATCTCAAGACTGTTCTGAGGCACTCCTGTCCCCAGTCATTTTACTGCCAACAAATACCAATAACGATGAACTGTATTGAAAGGGCATATAGATGTAAATGAAGGCAGAGGAGGAGGATGAAATGAACATCTGCTTTTTTCAGCTCTCTGCCAGAAATTCATAAAGTACCAAAAATAACACTTTAGCTCACAACCTTGTTTCAACTTGTGTTAGGTGTAGGAAATTTTCTTTCTTTCTTTCTTTCTTTTTCCTGTCTTTTCAGTCTGGGTACGCTCCATTGAGGCTTGTATATTGAATACCAAATTGTTAAAAAAAAAAAAAATCATTGACTGATGAGAAATGTACATGAGAAAGATTGGACTTTACAACCATGTAGATGTGCTTATTCCATATCCATTTAAACAGATTTAAATTCTTGATGGAGATTTATTGAGGTATCCACGTACATCACAACCAAAATCTGAGAATCCCCTGTGAACATTCACTGATACATACATATTGGGACCTACCATTGCGGGTACACAATTACACAGGAGCCACTGGGCTTCATAAAACCTGGAAATAAATATTCTCTTTTACCTCCCCTCTTGGTCCATGTCAGTAAGGTATTCAGGAAGTAAAAAGTATTCAGTTTTGGACAAGAAAAAAATAAAAATGGGAAAGTGACTGAATAAAAACCAAAACAAAACTGTAACTGCAAAATGTTGCAGAGGACCACTTACAGAATTCTTTTGAATAGTGATGAATTGCTTCCTGATTCGTGGTTGGTGATTTTTTTTCACTCCCTTAAAGAAATTTACGATCAAGGAGGAACTGGCATAGTTAACATGTTTCTTTAGCAAGGCTCTGGTGTGATACATCCAGTCTGAGAAGGTCATTTCCTCAGATCTTAGAACCCACAGCTCTCCTCAGTATAAATTCCATTTCAAAGGATGACTTTTGACCACTGTTGAGTAGAAGATGCTAGAGGAGAACAAAGTTACTTGAAGATCTTTCTTCTATTAAGGAGAACTTACAAGCTATGAAAAAAAAGAAAAACCTCATCTGGAATGAAAAAACATATAATGTGTTTTGCTTCTGGTTCCTTAGGTCTTTGTGGAACAACCAAAGGGCATTATTTTGGTTTCTGAGGTTAAAACTATTTTATTCCCCTCAAGCATGCTATGTTTATAGTTTGAGGGAGAAGGAGAAATAAGAAACTAGGAGCAGGCTGAAGTAGTTTACTCTTAGTCTAATTCTGCAATATCTGATTCTAAAATCAGGTAAAACAATGGTTATCTTCTCTGTTTTTCTAGCATGAAAAGTAATAATAAAAATAAAGGACCTTCAGTCACCAGAGAATAATCCTTTAGATGATTTTCACACTTCGTTGGGTATTTGCTTACGATCTGGGAGTTTGAAGGATGGCCTCCCCCTAAGATGAAGCTTGTTATTAAAATTATGTAGGCACCATTAATATCTGCTCTCCATATCATAATTTTGTCATTGTTCATTGTACTACCACTTGACAATTCAATGAAAAAGTTAGTTAATATTTTACAGTTGAAGTAATTATCTCATATTTTACCCCCTATAGGTTATTGGAGTAGTGAGTAAAGAATACATACCAAAGGGAACACGTTTTGGACCTCTAATAGGCGAAATCTACACCAATGATACTGTTCCTAAGAACGCCAACAGGAAATATTTTTGGCGGGTAAGTAGAGAAAATTGTTTCAGACTCTTTAAGAATTAAGGGAAAAAAATGGAGCTAGAATTGCTGGGTCACTTCCTTTTTCAACCTATACTAGGGCTCACCACAACATTGGGGCCCCTGTGGACGCAGGGCATTGTAAGCAAATGCGATTGAAACTGGTTAAATATGTGGCTCTAGAAAAGCAGCCTGTAGGTGATTAGGGATGGAGATATGGACTGTATGTGAATCTTAATTTTTGCAATTCATTAGAGCTTTGTGATGAAAGGAAACAGTTTGCTGCTTGCTTCAAGGGTAGGTTCATTTGCATTTCTCTGCAAGGAAGTAGTAATGAGTCACCAAGCCTTAGGTTTCACCCCTTCTTGATTTCTTGCTGAGTTAACTTTAATTGAATGGAAGAGTAATCGTAAATGAATTAGCTTGAAAATACACGCAGTTAAGGAAGGATGCGTGGAAGATGCCACTAGGGGAATGGAGATGACTAGGACTAGTCATGCATCTACACGTAAAACTGTTGGATGTGACTGTATGCACATTGCTCCCATAACATAAGGGAAATGCTTACAATCATGGGAGAGCATAAAGGTCTGGCCCATACAATTTCCTTTGGAATATCAAGATTAGAAAGGACTTCAAAGATGAACTAATTAGATGGATTTTTGAGTAAAAGGCTCTGGATTAGAAGGGAACAGAGAAAAAAATTGGACTGCTTTCCATCTTCCCGTAGATTTCTAGGATATTCAGTTTTCTCAATTAGAAAATGAGAATATGCTTATTAAATTTAAAAGTAATTTTTTTTATACATACTTGCATAAAATGATCCTGACTACTGGGGAACCATGGTTTGAATTCTTTTATGAAACAGCTGCATGATAACAACAAAAACTGGATTATACTTATTTTGGCCAGTATTTACCAAGGATGCCTATATCTTTTGGACAAGTGTCTTTATAAAAGGGTTCCATTTGGAAGCCAGTCAGAAGCTGTTCCATAGAAACAGGATTTTTTTTTTTTTTTAATTCGGGAAGTTTTGTGTTTTTAGAAATTTATTTTGCTATTTTCCAAACGTGAGAAAATGCTAAGAATTGTGTGCTCACAATTTTTATGTAATATTTACACATGCTTGGGGCACCTGGGTGGCTCAGTCATTAGAGGAACTGACTTTTGATTTCAGCTTAGGTCATGATCTCACAGTTCGAGAGATTGAACCCCACATCGGGCTCTGCACTGACAGTGCAGAGCCTGCTTGGGATTCTCGCTCTCCTTCTCTTTCTGCCCCTCCCCCACTCATTCACAAGCGTGAGCTCTCATTGTGTCTGTCTGTCTGTCTCTCAAATAAACTTAAAAAAAATCTTTAAAAAAATAATTACACATGCTTCAAATATATTTACTTCATGACTTCTAATGGGCAAAATGTCAGTGAGTGCATTTTTGCCTTTCTTGCCGATAAAATTTTCTCAGAAATGAGCCACAGAAGTGTGTAATTCTTGGAGTCAAAGGTCTGAATTAACACATGCCAGCATAAGACTTAATGATGTGTGGTCATTTTTTTAAAAAGGCAAGAAATACCTGAGAACCTCCTCTGTCCCAATTCTCTGGTTCATTAAAGGCTCACTATAAGTAACTGAAATGCTTTCCTTGGGAGGATTTATTTGAATCAGTCTTTCACATACAAAGGATATTGTAGGAGAAAACTCCCCACATGTTGTTAAAAGCATCCTGATTTTGCTGGCAGGAATATGAACATCTGTTGTAAGGAAAGAAAAACTTCCATCCAGATTACACAGGCAAAGAAGAGTAGGGATGTTCAAGTTGAGAAACCAGTGAGTGACATTTCTTGTAACTGTACTATGAGTCAGCACATTTTTAATCTTCCTGATAATATATGGCAATGTAGTGAGGTAAGAGAGAGCGGTGTTCATTTGACGTATGCATTATTTTATTTTCGAGTGTGTGTGTGCATGACTTCATGGCATTGACATTTCTGTCTTTTAAATGAGGATAACAGTAAATTGTAGTCCATGGATGGCTGACTGGAATCTCATACCCGTAGCTTTAGAAAGCAGTCTCCGCCCAGCGAAGAGTGCAGAGCGATGGAACCCCATGTTCCTGGAAGTTTGCACATCAGAGTAAACAAACTTGAAAACCCCTCTTGATAGCAGAATTCACCCAGCCTTGTTCCATTTTCTCTTAACAAAACACACCGCAAAAGCTCTCACAAGCTGCTTTGATGAAGCCACATGTATTTCCCCCTTCACAATTTACAGGAAGTTACTCTTAAAAGAAAGTGATTCTGGTGTTTACTGCCTGTGTTAAAGGGACAGAGTTCCTTTTTGTTTCTGATAACGTTTGAGTGAAATACAGAAACGATTTATAGACTATCATAGTCAGTATGTGACTAGGAACAAAGCAATAACCTGCTGTCCGGTTAGAGCAAAATTTCTGCTATGAACAGTGCCCTACTACGCGAGGACTGCAAGTTGCAAATAACCAGGTATTGATTATAGATGTATAAGGAAATTTCTTAAGACTGAAGAAAAAATGGTCCATCTTGAAAAGAGGGAGAGAAAAGCTTTCTGTGGAAGGGGAAGGAGTTTGTTTATAAAGTAGTTTCAGCAAGACTGTAGGTTTTAATTTTTCCTCTTCTTACCTCTGCCTTTTCACTGAGGAGCCTGAGTGCGTGTGTTAACCAGAAAGGAGTGGTACTATGGGGCAAACTTTGAATTCTTCGTTATGCATTGCCTTTCAAGAACAACATAGCTTATTCCTGTTGTTTTTTGAAAAACGTGTGCCTGTGACCCTGTGGGTGGTGTTTTAGCCAACCACCCTTCAGATAAGAGGGTTCCCTCTCCTCTCCTTTGGCTTGAGAGACAAGCGCAAGGCCGAACATGTTTATCAAGAGGAAAAGTGACTTCTCAGTAGACTGTCAAATTCTGGCTTCTGTCCCGGTGCTCACTTTGTTATGGCAGGTGAAGTTCACCTTTGCCCCACCCAGTGTTTCCACAAAAAGGCAAGGTTCCAAGTATTCATATGAACAAGTGTTACTTCTGGACTTGGAGGCTTGGGGGTGGAGGATGTTTGCATAGTTTAAGCCTTGGGCGGGGGTGTAGGAAACGGCAAGTACAGAGGCCATAGAAAAAGCTGAGAGACTCAGTTTGACGTATTCAGTTGACTTGGTCTTCTACCCAGTGACTCAAAGCATTAAAAGTCAGCATAATCGGAACTAAAGTTAGTAGCATCGCCCATTTGCCATTCACGGCTGTAGCAAAAGTAATACTCTCTGGCGGTTTGGTCCGCCTGAGGCGGCTCCTTAAATGAAATGTTGTGTTTCATTCTTCTGTTGTTTTTCTCCAAACATGAAAAGACGATAAAACTGAAATGGAAAAGGTAACTGACAAAGTGTGCCTTACCGGTTTCTGCCCTTACTTATGCTGATTCAAGACTACTCTGGCTAAACCGATTTCGTTCTTTTTTCTAACTGGGCCACAGGGAACGAGAAAGCACACTCCGTACTTGCTGTGTTTGTTCTTCAGGGTGCCGGGGAAGTTTTCCATTGCTTTGGGGCTGACTTTCTTTCACACGTCTGTCTTTTCATTTGGACAGATCTATTCCAGAGGGGAGCTTCACCACTTCATCGATGGCTTCAATGAGGAGAAAAGCAACTGGATGCGCTATGTGAATCCGGCGCACTCTGCCCGGGAGCAAAATCTGGCTGCGTGTCAGAACGGGATGAACATCTACTTCTACACCATTAAGCCCATCCCTGCCAACCAGGAGCTTCTTGTGTGGTATTGTCGGGACTTTGCAGAAAGGCTTCACTACCCTTATCCCGGAGAGCTGACAATGATGAATCTCAGTAAGTGGATTATAGAACAAAAAAATAAAGTAAAATAAAAAATGCCGGTAATGTCAGTTCTGCCCCTATGAGCTAATAACATGTTGTTTAATTATATGGCTTCATTTGTTGGGCCAAGTAGGTGGCTTAAACAAGGGACTAGGAAAAGGGAAAACAATTTTTTTTGAGTCCCTATTCTCCATTATGAAACTCGACCATGTAAACTATTAAAAGCTATTTTGAGTGTTTAATTCAGAAAATTGGAGGAAGAAATATATATCCAATTCTAATCCTTCCAAAAGGGGGCAGGTAGTAGTATAAAAGGGATTGGTCCTGACATGCCTAGTCTTTAAGGGATAGCCCTTGTTTGTGGTGATTTGTTGGTGCCTAAAATGTGTGTTGAAATATTATAGAGATGCACATTTGGTTATCAACTCACGGTCTGATGTAGAACATCCAGGATTGTCTCTGGAAAAACTCACAGCTACAATTTTAAAAATATTCTTCTAAATGGATAACTCTAAATATTTTATATCATACCTTCCTTCCTTATGGCAGAAACCTAATCCTAATTATCTAATCTCCTGATCCGTATTACAGTAGCCACCTATCACTTTATTTTTAATTTTTTTTAAACCTTTTAAATTTATTTTAAAGTTTACTTATTTATTTTGAAAGAGAGAGAAAAGGCACAAATGGGGGAGGGGCAGGGAGAGAACCCCAAGCAGGCTCCACACTGTCAGTACAGAGCCTGACTCGGGGCTCAAACCCACAAATTATGAGATCATGACCTGAGCCGGACATTCAGCTGACTACGCCACCCAGGCACCCCTATCACTTTATTTTAACAAATTCTCAGTTCCTTAGGTTTATAAGCTTTTACTTTTTCATTTGACTATAGTTAATGTCCTAACCTCTCTGGAAAGGGCTACCTCATTTTAGTCATTCTCAAGTGATCTCTAGGAACAATTTAAGAATTGCCATAAAACTCCAATCTGTTGTAATTATGGTTGTATGTTCTCAGTCAGACTGCTAAGTTTTAAGGAAGTTTTTAACATTA
Source organism: Neofelis nebulosa (assembly GCF_028018385.1). Taxonomy (NCBI): domain Eukaryota; kingdom Metazoa; phylum Chordata; class Mammalia; order Carnivora; family Felidae; genus Neofelis; species Neofelis nebulosa. Next base: position 99,298,698 of record NC_080787.1, read on the forward strand.
AATCCTTCTGGATTAAAGTTTTGGCATCTAAATTCTGAAATTTTTGTAACTATTTGATTTGATATTATTTCAAACTTACAGAAGAGTTACAAGAATAGTACAAAGCATTCCCCAGATATACCAACTATTGATAATGAGGTCTCAGTTGCTTTATCTGAAGGCTGAATTACTTTAGTTCACGTTTTCACCTTTGGAACATTTGGAATGAATGTTAATTTTAACATAAATTAGAATTTTGAATTTTGACTTTAATTTTGGGACCTGTTAACAAACCAATTACCTATCCTAGTCAGGTGCAAGCCAATTCTATAGCTGTTTGGTGCTCATCCCACACTGTCTAGTTTACTTGATCTCCCTAGGATCTCAATACTGTGTTTGTCGCTTTCTGAAAAGGTGGGGCTGTAAAAACTTACCAACCTCCCTCATAGGATCACCTTTTAGGTTTGCATTCGTGGTCCCAAACCGCCCCCCCCTCCCCCATACACACACACACACACACACACACACACACACACACACAATCATTGCACCCTTGAGCTTCAGGAAAAGGTCTTGGACTCATTGGAAACAAGACGGCTTCCAACCTGAGCATGAGGGGGGAATCAGGTTCTGATGAAAGGTGTCCGTTCTTTTCCCTCATGTCTCTTCAGAGCTCCCAAGAGTCTGTCACATGTGCTGAGCACCCCAGGAGCCATTCAGCTGTTTGGGCCACTCCCCACGGCCTGGTGGTAAAAGACAACTTCTATTCTAGCAGCTTCTCTCACTAGAGAAGATGTGAGGAAGGTGTGCTGCTTACTCTTGACTTTCTCAGCATGGCAAGTCACTTCTTGATGGTCTCCTTATACTCCTTGATCTTAATCATTCATGGATTCAGAGAAAAGACCTTGGTGGTTTTTTTTTTTTTCTTCTTCTTCTTCTTTTTCTTAAACAGTAACTCTGTTTGAAGTGACCCACCCCAGTGACTTTGCCCCAACCATGAAGAAGCTTTCTCACATACATCCTTCACCCTGTGTGGTTGCAAAGGCCCTGCATTTTTATTCTCTGATGAAAGGCTTTTCACAGTATCTAAAATTCAAGTGCTTAACTCTTTGTGTACAGAGCAACTTGTGTGTATACCGCGAAATGACACTTTCATTCCCACAAATGTCCCTTTTCGTCCGTGCAGAAATTTTTCTAAATGGAGGTTTAACATTTTCAGATACCCTTTCCTTGTCCAGGATTCCTAGTCAAGAATGAGAGTGAACAATAACCAGTCACATTAAGCCAAGACTCCTGCTGCAGATTGTGAAACCAGTTGTCCTAGGTGTGGTGTAGCTGATGATTGAGCCTCTGATCAGGAAAATTTCCACTATTTCATCAGGCCTAATAGGTAGATTGTGTCTTCAAGTGAGTTGTGTTGGGTTTCCATGTTTCAAGCACAATAAGAGGTCTGTGCCAAAATCTTCGTGAGGACTTTAAATGGCAGTGATGGTTCCAATGGGAGAATTTTGAGAAGAGATTCTAATTAAACGGAGGTAAAAAAAATAATAAGTAGCCAGAAATCACAAATTGGCGTTTTTTAAAACTAAAAGAGTAGAAACCATTAAATTTAACTCTTAACCCCTCCCAAGTTTTTTGGTATTTTTTTCCTATGTATCTAACCAACCCATCTAGAAAACAGTTGACCAAATTATAGACTTCTAAATGTTAATCTGCTTTCTCAGTTTCAGTTGAAAACAGACTTTGTTTTGCCTACTGCAGAACTTCTAGGTTCTTTCTTGTAGTCTTGGGGGTTCTTATTATAGATCGAAAATGTGAGTCGGCATAATTAAGCCATTCAGAGCCTTCAGAAGCAGTTCACTCTTGAAATGACTCCGTCCGCCTACAGCCATTTAAGATTTAAGAACAAAAACAGATCTTGATTTTCTTCTTCATGTTAACTCAAGCTGCTGCTGAGTGGGAGAGTCAGAAATGACACCAGCTCTACTGATTACTCAGCTGCTGAAGGATGATTTTTTAAAATGTACCTTCACAGAGATATGCTCCATGACTTCCACCTTAGAACATCTTAGGGGACTAACATTTCCCTGTGGATATTGTTTTGGAAGAAGATACAAATTGATTTCTATAAAGGCAGACATCTACTGTGATTTTACTCTAGGCCAGGCCCTGTGCTAATAAGTATTTTGCATAGAAAATGATAAATTCTGATTTTCCTATCATTCGGCCTAATCATTAGCTCTGTTTTCAGTTTATTTATTTATTTATTAAAAAAAAATTTTTTTAATGTTTATTTATTTTTGAGACAGAGAGAGACAGAGCATGAACGGGGGAGGGTCAGAGAGAGAGGGAGACACAGAATCTGAAACAGGCTCCAGGCTCTGAGCTGTCAGCACAGAGCCCGACACGGGGCTCGAACTCACGGACTGTGAGATAATGACCCGAGCTGAAGTCGGCCGCTTAACCGACGGAGCCACCCAGGCGCCCCTCTGTTTTCAGTTTAATAACTGAATTATCGGGGTGGCTAGTGAGAACACCTGACTAAATATACGAGGACAGTGCTACTGATGGACTCCCGCTTCTTGCTTATGGTTTTAATTTGTTGAATTTTAGAACCAAGAGAGTATTGAAGCCACCGGAAACATTATGAGACTCAGGTGTAATGTGCCACATAAAAATGGCAGAAACAGGACGGTGACGTTTCTGTATGTTCATTTTAGTAGGGTGACATCTTTTTTTAAATGTGGTCCTACGTGGGTGCCTTCAAATTGTTCTTTTTCACCTCCATAAAATTCCTTCCTGTGGCTGTGAGATGCCTCGCCTATCAGTTTTCCAACTTCGTTGTCTCTCTTCCTTTACCATTTCAGCTTTAAAAAACAAAAGTGACAATTTGAACTTCCTGCCTGCTGGGCCTCACTGAAAGACTGATATTGGCCCGATAAGGGGTTATTTATTTTGGTTTAGTGGCTTCAGAAATCCCTCTCCCTCAACAAGCTCTCCATCACTGCCCCCATCAGCATCTTCCCTGATAGTGTCCTGGCTGTGTTTATTCTGGGGCTGCTGGCTCACCCTGGAGTAACTGATAACAGCTAGCAGGAGATAACATTCTCCGAGGGCCTCTCACACTGGAATCGAATCCCTCAAGTCTGTCAGCCCAGAGAATGGATTTGAAAAGTTCAGAGTCTGGACTTCCACAGAGTTCATTTCTAGACCTATCAGATATCAGGCCTGGAGTGCTTTCTCAGTGAAATCAAACGGAAACTTTTTTTTTTTTAAGGCGACGACGAATGATACTTTTACAGAGGCTTCCGCATGGTCCCCCAAACCTGTCCTCTTAGGATGCAGAGGCCAAGAGCTCTCCTGCCTCCCAGAGCATCCTCACACATGGGAGGGTTCATGCCTTCAACCCACTCCTACTCATGGGGCAGCTATTCGGTTGGAATGATCGCCCCTCTGATAACCAGAGCTCCAGCGAAGGAGCGTTAAGTTTTACTTTTGATTTCCAGGGAAGGCTGAACGGGTTGTTTTTGGTGTTCCCTGCTCTCACTGGTGTTTTCCCAAAGGCATCATTTGTTCAGTGTATTCGGAGGGGCAGGGCTGGCGATGGCCCGAAGAGTCTGGAACTGTCCTCATTGCTGCTGTTCCTAAGTAGTGTATTTACCGAGTAATAATATAGAATAAATGCTTTCATCTTAGCTGCCTGTTTTCTTTGGTGCTCTAAGTAATTGAACTGGCTCGGGAAGTGCCTGTTGTGGTTTGGCAGAGAAGAGTAGGTCACGCCTTGTGATTCCAGGGGACAGCACTGCTGGGAGCCTGGTTAGACCAGACAGAACCTTGGTGCAGTTCCTGTGCGGTCAGCAAATCGGAGGGGAAAGGGTGGCATCCACATTGCTAATCTATTTGGCACAGGCAGTTTGAACAGGGTTTTATCAAATTCGTATTAAACAAGAATCGAGGCGAAAACTGATGACTGCTTGTTACTTGAAATGAGTCTTAATCTTTCACATCTAGTTTGCAGGGTGTGCTGATTTCCTTTCCGTATACTGTGAACATCAGAATGACTTTTATTAGCCTCTGACACCCCCACCCCAGGATTTTTCCACCCCCATTTTAATGGAAGCTCTCCTATTCTAGCTTGAACAGCACTTTGCCATCATACGGTTTTTACTAGTAGAAACAGAAAAATCCAGACGGTGCTCTTCATTTGAGATGCTGCCACTGTCCCCACTCTGCCGAGAAGGAAACCGAGTGGTGTGTGTAAGCAAGTGGCCCGGGGCCCTCTAGAATGAAAGGGCGTTGAGAAGCCAGGTGTCTCTCGCTTGTGGCCAGCTGGCACTCAGGTTTTCTCCAGGGAGAGCGCAGCTTTGGAAATTCACTTCAGTTCTCTCTAACCTTCTGAGTAACGGTCGGTTCTTTATTTCAGCACAAACACAGAGCCATCCAAAGCAGCCGAGCACCGAGAAAAATGAACTGTGCCCCAAGAATGTCCCAAAGAGAGAGTACAGCGTGAAGGAGATCCTGAAACTGGACTCGAACCCCTCCAAAGGAAAGGACTGCTACCGCTCCAACATTTCCCCCCTCGCCCCAGAAAAGGACGCGGACGACTTCCGAAAAAACGGGAGCCCCGAAATGCCCTTCTACCCTCGGGTCGTTTACCCGCTCCGGGCCCCTCTGCCGGAGAACTTTTTGAAAGCCTATGGGATGGACAGGCCGACCTACATCACTCACTCCCCCATCCCGTCCTCCACGACCCCGAGTCCCTCGGCGAGAAGCAGCCCCGACCAAAGCCTCAAAAGCTGCAGCCCGCACAGCAGCCCGGGGAACACGGTGTCGCCCCTGGCGCCCTGCCCTCCGGAACACCGGGACTCGTACGCCTACTTGAACGCCCCCTACGGCCCGGAAGGCTTGGGCTCCTACCCGGGGTACGCGCCAGCCCCGCACCTGCCCCCGGCCTTCATCCCCTCCTACAACGCCCACTACTCCAAGTACCTTCTGCCCCCCTACGGCGTGAATTGCAACGGCCTGGGCGCCATGGGCAACATGGGCGGCGTGGGCAACCTGGGCCTCTTCCCCCGGCTCTACCCCGTCTACAGCAGCCTCCTGGGCGGCGGCAGCCTGCCGCACCCCCTGCTCAGCCCGGCCTCCCTGCCCAGCTCGCTGCCCTCGGACGGAGCCCGCAGGCCGCTGCAGCCCGACCACGCGCGCGAGGTGCTCGTCCCGGCGCCGCACAGTGCCTTCTCCCTCCCCGGGGCGGCCGCCAGCATGAAGGACAGGGCGAGCAGCCCCACCAGCGGGTCGCCCACGGCGGGCACGGCCGCCTCGGCAGAGCACGTGGTGCAGCCCAAAGCTACCTCAGCGGCGCTGGCGGCCCCCGGCAGTGACGAAGCCATGAATCTCATTAAAAACAAAAGAAATATGACGGGCTACAAGACGCTGCCCTACCCCCTTAAAAAGCAGAACGGCAAGATTAAATATGAATGCAACGTTTGCGCCAAGACGTTCGGCCAGCTCTCCAACCTGAAGGTAGGCCTTGCGGCGTCGGGCTGCCCGCTAGTGCGCCTGCGCCGTCCCGGTGCGCCCTCCTGCGCCCCTGCGCTCCCGCGCCCCTGTGCTTTGCTCGCTTTGCGTTTTCAACAGTTGGAGACCCGGGCCGGGAATAGCCCGTGGGGCGGGGGGTGGTTTAGTTTGCTTTTGCCATCGCTGGCTGTGTGGCTTTGACCTGGTTACATCTCTTCGGCTGACTTTCCTCAGAATAATGAGACCGTGGGGTTTGGGCTGGAAGATCAGTTTATAGAGTCCTGCTGGCCCGTGACTTTTGTTCCTTTCGTTCAAACAAAACAGAGCGTTCAGAAAACCTCGGGGCTCTGCTTGTTGGTCTTAAGCTTTATCCTGATGGTTTTCTTAAGATGTTTGCATCATAAATGCCCGAGTCCTTGAGCAGACATGTGAGGTCTTCTGGCCAACGCAGAGCACGGCTAACCCACGTGGCTTCTTTCCAGGTCCACCTCAGAGTGCACAGCGGAGAACGGCCTTTCAAATGCCAGACTTGCAACAAGGGCTTTACTCAGCTGGCCCACCTGCAGAAACACTACCTGGTACACACGGGAGAGAAGCCACACGAATGCCAGGTGGGCAGTGTCTCTTGGTAGAAGCATTAAGCTCTGTAGGAGGTGTCTGAGGCGTGCCCACCCTTTGTCATATAGCCCGCAGTTTAAAGCAACACGAGAATTCTGCCTTGCCACCGGCCTACAGCCTTGCATCTGCTGATGAGCCGAGATGGTGACACAGCCAGCTTCCAGTGGGTGGAAAATGGCAGGGGAGTCAACGCCTCCTGGTGTGCAGTGTGCCCACATCTCCCTGTTTGCTTAATGCCACACCGTAGGTGCCACAGGGAGGCTTCTCGCCTCACAGGTTGCTGGGCGTTGGTATGTGAGCTTGCCCTTCCCATTGGCAGCTCTTAATCTTCTGGTCTTCCCGTCTCTGCCCTCTTCCCCACACTGTAGGTTTGCCACAAGCGATTTAGCAGCACCAGCAATCTCAAGACCCACCTGCGACTCCACTCTGGAGAGAAGCCGTACCAGTGCAAGGTGTGCCCTGCCAAGTTCACCCAGTTTGTGCACCTGAAACTCCACAAGCGCCTACACACACGGGAGCGGCCCCACAAGTGTGCCCACTGCCACAAGAGCTACATCCATCTCTGCAGCCTCAAGGTCCACCTGAAGGGGAACTGTCCTGTGGCCCCGGCCACGGGGATTCCTTTGGAGGACCTGACCCGGATCAACGAAGAAATCGAGAAGTTTGACATCAGTGACAACGCCGACCGGCTCGAGGACGTGGAGGACAACATCGATGTGACCTCTGTGGTGGAGAAAGAAATTCTGGCCATGGTCAGGAAAGAGAAAGAAGAGACTGGCCTGAAAGTGTCTTTGCAAAGAAACATGGGGAATGGACTCCTCTCAGGGTGTAGCCTTTATGAGTCATCAGACCCGTCCCTCATGAAGTTGGCTCACAGCAACCCACTACCTCTGGGGCCTGTAAAGGTCAAACAGGAAACAGTAGAACCAATGGATCCTTAAGATTTTCAGAAAACAACAAGTGTTTTGTTTTGTTTCGTAACTTATGACTTGGCAAGTCAGGGTGCCTGTAGCAGATGCTTGTACATAATTCCAGTGCTGCAAAGCTCTCCTGACGGCAGATGGTTTCCCCTCACCTCTCTGGAATAAAAGAAGGAACTCCAAAGTTACGGAAATCTCAGGGCATAAATGAGGCAAAGACAATATATATATACATATTATATATACTTATTTACACCCCATCTATATATTTGAACCTGTGTATTTTGACTATTTGTGTGGATATGTTTGCATAGCCTTCCCATTGCTAAGACTATTGCCTAGCCATAATTATTTTTTCAATGATAATCCTTCATAATTTATTATACAGTTTATCGTTCAAAAAGCAATAATTAAAAAAGTTTACAATGACTGGAAAAATTCCTTGTAATTTGAGTTATAAATGTTAGAGTTTTGTCTTGTGGCCATTCTTTGTAGATAATTTCTGCACATCCGTCTAAGTACTTAAGATTTGGTAAAGAAATACATTACTTCAGTTGACCTCCCTCTGTGATAACAGTTTGAAAACGAGGTTTGGTATTGCCAAAGTTAGACAGTTGATGTGTTAATTCATAAGATCTGTCATTTGAACAGCATTGTATACCTTGGGGGGAACGTGTGCAGAATTACCCAACAATAACTTAGAAGAAACAAGAAAGGGAATCTTGTGTGCTTCCGTAGGTAGTTCAGATTTTTTTTTTCTTCCCTAGCCAGGGATTTACCAGAAAGGAGACAAGGCTTTGCCGACCCGTCTCCCTCTCCAAAATGCAGGGACACCCCACCCCAAAGTCATGTGACCATTCAGAGTGGTCACATGACTTCTGCATCCCAGTGTATTATCTGAAAATGTGAAGAAGACAAAATGCCATGTTTCAAACCACTGCAAAATGTTCCCAAAGCACAGGTGGTTTCGTATGTTTGAGGTTTGGGGGCTTGAGTCTGGGTGTTGTTACTGGGTTTTTTGTTGTTGTTATGTCAAAATTGCACAAACATGGTGCTCTACCAGGAAGGATTTGAGGTAGATAGGCTCAGGCCACACTTAAAAAACAAAAACCGAAAAACGGGTATTCTTGTTGTCTTAGGGTAAAAGCAGGCAATGCATGTTCCCAGTCCCAACACATCAATTGTATTTTTTTTTCTGTAAAACTCAGATTTTCCTCAGTATTTGTCTTTTTACATTTTATGGTTAATTTAAGGTGAAAGGGCATTGCAAAGTTGTTCACAACAATTACCTCATTGAGTGTGTCCAGTAGTGCAGGAAAGGATGTCTTATCTAATGATTTGCTACTCTAGAGGAGAAACTAAGTGTGCTCCAGAAAGATAGAATGTGTGCCATTCTGTCTTTTACTCTGCTAAGCCCAAAGATTACATGTCAGCATTCAAGGTGTAGCAAAGAATGATGTATATTTATAAATCTATTTATACCACTATACCATGTGTATATATAATATATTTATAACCACTTAAATTGTGAGCCAAACCATGTAAAAGAACCTACGCTTCCTAAGGGCAAAAAAGAAAAAAAAAAAACACAAAACAATCCTTTCTAAGATTTTGCTTCACACATGACCTCACAATCACATTGGTGAGCTTGGGCACCCCCTCGCCATTGGAAGAGACCTGAAAACCTTGGTGCAAAGGCGGGGGACTGCATAACAACCAAGGAGAGAGAGTCCTCATTTTTCACCAATAAGGACAATCTAAGATGGCTTTATTTTTGTTTGGCCACGTTATGAGTCCGGTCACACCCAAGTCACAGAAATAGTCCCATTACTCCCTTTACCACTGTTAACTTTTCTCTCTTCATTTCCTTCCTTCCTAAATAACTGATGCATCACTAATCAACCTGGTTTATATATTCAACCTTTTATTGATGGCAACTAATGACAACCTGCAGAAAAGAACAACAAATTTAGGATAATCCAGGGAAACCTAAGAGCCTTACTGATCTGTTCCTATAAGTAGCAAAACTGACAATTTCTTTATGGATCAGGGTTTGACAAACACAGTCCTTAACTGTAGGTAAACCAAAGCATCACACTCTGACATTGACACCAAATACTTCCTATTCTGCTCCTTTGTTCTTTTCCCTTTTGTGCTTTCTTATTTGTGGGAATTTTTACCAAGACCTATGTGGCTTGCGACTTCTTGATTCTCTTTACCATTTGACTTCCCCTCGTAGGCCTCTTACATGTGAATGTTGAGCCCACAATCAACAGTGGTTTTATTTTTTTTCCTCTAATCAAAGTTAAAACTGACCAAAGTTATTGGCTTTTTACTTTGCTAGAACAACCAACTATCTTATGTTTACGTACTGGTTTACATTGTTATTTATGTGCAAATTGTCAAAATGTAAATTAAATATAAATGTTCATGCTTTACCAATACTTGTGTAGTGTCTTCAGTGAAGGGCCAGTGAAGCGACATCTTGACCGTACTGTAAGGGAACACATTTGAACATGACACAGTTTACCTCTCTCCTGCCCCGTCCACCCTCCCTGCCAGCAAATGATTGCTTCATCTCCCACCTCCATCTGAGACCACACTTGTGAGTGATCGCAGTGTTGATCTGTCTTCTCTCATAAGTGTAAGATTTTTCAATTATGAGCTATGAAAGTGTTCTCCAAGGAAAGCATTTCAAACATTAGCCAGTAAATGGAAGATTTATTTGCTTTTGTTGGGTTTTGTCTGTTTTACTTTCTTGATGGGGATGGGGTGGTGGGGAGGTAAGGAAGGCTTAGATCAATTCTGGAAATGCCTTCCTAGCCTCATGCCAATGTGTGTGTGTGTGTGTGTGTGTGTGAACCCAACCCACTCACGGGTAAGGGGCCCTTAGGGAAGCCCTGGAAACCAGGTTGAGGAATAACACTTTGCCCAGTCACATTTTTGCTTCAGTAGCGAGCACTGAGCATGCCACAGGGAATAAGTTCTTTTGTGCTTCTGCATAGTCTTCCTGCCCTACATCCCGTGGTATTTTTTTGTCCTTTCACATTTAGCCCAGAAAGTAGATCTGCCACTTGTTCATTGAAAACAAATTTCAAGAAAGCTGTTTTACCAGAATCTGGCCATTGTTCGGATGAAACCCAGGGACATGGTGATTTGGCCATGCAGTCCCAGTGGTCATGTGGTGGGAATGGGTCTATTTGCTTGTCCATCGATGTTCTAAAAACTAACTTGTCTCCAGGCACAAATAAATTTGAGTCTTATTTGGCAGATATGAATAGGAGGTGCTTTGAGACAACTGTTAGTGTCCTCAGTGAAAAAAACCTAAAAGTCTTCTGCAAATAGTGCTCATGCTTGCCATGTCATCTATTACCAAGTTCATGGTCCCATGTCCATGCTAACTGCATGTTAGGAATAATGCTCCTTACATTTGGATACTCAAAACTGCCCAATGTTCTTTTTTATGTTTCTTCTTTATATTCACTTAAACATCTGTGCCAAGAATTTGAAATGCTGCCAACATGTAACTGTGGAGTTAAGAAAACCAGAACCCTATTGTCATAAACGTGCCAAATGGTGCTGGTTGCACTACTAAATTCTACAGAACCATTGTGTTAATAATTTTTCAAAACAAAGCCCAATAAGATTCAGAGTGTAACAGTTACTGCCATAAATCATAGTTCTTTACTTGGCAAAGCATACCTTTTTTTTTCTTGAGAGTTATATGTCTTGGGAACTCTTGTGGACTTAGCTGTTTAATGAAACATTACATGAAAAGATAATATTCACTAGGAGCTCAAGTCCACCCAGCTGACATCCACACAGTTGGATCAAGGCTTCATGCAGCTGTTTTCAGGGCAAGACAAGAGTGAAGAAGTCATCTTTTTCTGAGTCTTTCCTTAAAATAAAAGCTCTGTTCAGAAATGATAGATTCAATTCCCCACCATGAGGGAATATACAGAATGTATGGTTCCATGGGAGTTTATGGGCACATTTCTAGATTATTTTTTCCCTCGAGGGACAGGCAATCTATTTAGGACCCATGAACTTGTATAAGTGAGCTCATTCCTCCGTGTGTGTGTGTGTGTGTGTGTAGTCTTCTTTCAAAGGAGATAATGAGAAAAGCCCAGAGTAGAGAAATGAAAGTAATCAGAGGCACATGGTGGAAGACTTCTAATGTAAAACCAGGCCTCAACGATAATCTGGTCTAGAAAGGAAGGGTGTACCACAGAGAGCAGTAGCTTACAAAATTAATGAATAGGAGAGAGGTTACATAGAATGTGATCCTTGCACCAAACCGGAAGACTCTTCATTTCCTTTAGGAGATCATGAGGACTTTGTCCATAACATGTCCATTTCATTGTCAACTTCTGGCCAGAAGAAATCAGATCGTTCTGAGCACTGGCTACCTCTCTGGAGTCCACTTCTGGGTGTACGGCAGCTGCAAGAAATGTTTCAGGACTCACAGATAATTCTCCCATCACTTTCTTTTCCAAACTTCAAGTCCTCAGAACCCCCCAGTCCATTTGCTCAAAACGCTGCTGACAGCTGCTGCTTAAATGAGAAGTGATTTTAATCTCAATACAGCCTTAATTATGTAATTTAGGCATTTAGGCAGAAAAAGAAAAAAAACACAGCAAGATTCCAAAAAGTTATTTTTAACCTGATTTATGCAAATACTCTCCATGCCCAGTTTCACAAAATACTGTAAACTAACAAACCCTCTCCTAGTTTGCTCCTCTTTCCAGGTTTGACAAGTAGTGAACCAGTTGGCCACATGTAGATTTCCCTCTCTCTGGATTTAAGATAAAAGCTTTTATTTAGTATAAACATAGTCACCTGATCATCTTCTGCCTCCATTAAGAAACAGGAAGCGACAGGTAAGTGCCAATGGGTAATTTTGATAAGAAATTCTTCAGTGTATTAACAAAAGGTGGTTGTTTCCATGGAATTGTGGCAAAACTCCCCATCTTTAGGGATCTGAAGAACTCACCTGTACATGAAAGCAATCAGCTCTTCTCCACTGCAAGCGAGGAGCAGAGCAAAGGCGATGAAATTAAACCATAGCAGAGGAGGACTTGGGTTTGAATCACAGGGACTAACACTTATCTTTAGGGCTGGTATCACAAAGGTTCCTTTCCAATGGGGGGAAGAGGGAGTAAGATCTCCTTCCTGGGAGGACTTAGAAATCAACTTGTTTGAAAGTGCAAGATGTATGAGATACTCTGGCAAACCCTTCCTACGTCTATAATTCAAAGATTTCTATTGACCTTCAGAACGATCGAAGGGCTGGGGACAAGATAGATAGAAGGCTTTAGTAGAGAACTTAAGTTTCTATATATATAAATGGAAGGCAGATCTGGAGAGCTTGCCCAATTCTGAGGAAGAATCCATGATACCATGAAACGAAGTCTTCTGTATATTTTGTAACTACTTGAAAATACATTCCACCCTTGAGTTCTTCTCAGGGATTCTGAAAGGGGAGGGAAGACAAAACATAGTGCCACTCCCACCTGGCACTCTGCAAAGCAACTGCAGTGCAGTTATTCCTTCCCCACTCCTCTGGTCAGTTGGCTTCCCTTGATTACCATTTTTCACCCAGGTGTGGCAAAGGAGGTGGGGCACACCCTTCCATTTAACTCTTTCTTGACCCCCAAGTTAGTACAAGTAACCTGGTAGTGACTTGCTGTGAGACCAACCAAGGATGATTAATGGGGTGATTTGACTCCTCCTTCCGTGGTTCCCTAGGCCAGAATTTAAAAATATACCCAAACTGAGATTATGAGTGCCTACTCTGGTGGACAGAGCAGTGAACCAGGGCCCAGAGACGCTGTATTTTAGCCCAGGTTCAGCCCCTAATTAACCATGTGCTCTCAACAGAGTCCTGGAGCTTCTCTGGGCCTCAGTTTCCTGACCCACACAATGAAGGGGTGAGTCCTAGGTTGTCTCTGCCCTCTTTCAGAAATATTGTATCTCTTTGTATGCTAAAACTCCATCGTTTTCTCCTATTTCCTTTTGGTTTGTTTTCCTTGGAACTCTGATTGTTGCTATAGGCAGATATTTGTAATTTAGAGAGCAGATGTCAGAGAAAATGGAAATGAGGTGAAGGCTTGTATGGAAACAACTGTTGTGGCTTCTTTTGGCAAAAAGATTGGGCTCGCAAAGGTCCTGCTAATTTGTGAGAACCATGAACTTTCCCCAGGAATTAATATGCTCATCTGAAAGGAATCAAGATTCTTTTAATGGAAATAATGGTCTGTGCTTAAATCAAACCTCTGCTAAAGTACCAGGAATTCTAGGATGTTTAGTTTCGTGGGTTTTTGTTTGTTTTCATCCTTTTTTTTTTTTTTTTTTTTAAACCAAAGGCATACGTGTAAGAAGACTGGGAAAGATTTAAGTTCATTGCCGCTAGAAGGAAAGAAGGACAAAAATACTGGTAGCTAAAAAAGATGAGAACCTAATAAAGAGAACCCAGGAAGATGTTGAAAAGGAAACATTTTGGTTAGCAGGGCGATCGAGGCCTCAATACTGTTTTAACGGTTCAAGGTTTAAAAAAGGGAATAAAGCAAAATGAAGCAGAAAGAAGGAGGAGGAGAGAGGGAAAGGTTAAACCAAGACAGAAACTGTGAGTAGATAGATGTGAAAGGGGCTGAAAATAAGTGAAAAGTGAAAAATTGCTTTATGAATAAACCGTTAAAAAATAGTGAGTGAAAAAGCAATTGTGCTTCCAGTTATTACTGAATCACGAGCTCGTGGAAGCCAGAGGCTGACCTGAGCAGTGACTGGGAGGCTAGCCTACACACAGCAGTTGGTGCAGGGCAGTTCCTGTGGGCGGACACCGTTTTCTACTTGAGTGTCAGTTTCGTTGTGATTACCCTCCAGCATAGACACATGTGGGCCATTTTACCGCCCTGAACACAGAAAACTCAGCTTGGTCATCTCTCCAACCTGCTGATGCTACGAGGCAGGTGATATCCTCCAGAGGACATATAGGACACAGGCAAGCCATGGAGGGGGGCCTGTGGAAGGTGAGCAAATCTGAGGGAAGGAGAAGCCAGGATGTTCCTGGAGGCCTGCAGCTTCCGCCTGCCTCTGCCCTTTGCTGACAATCAGAACATGATTTCCTACTCTGTGCTCCTTGCCATTCCCGGTGGTATGTTCCCACAGGGACATGGTGGTCCTCCCACAAATGTCTTCTGGGGCAAGAGCCAACAGAATACCCTTCTCAGGAGCACATCTGGGCTCAAGGCTAACATATGAAATGCCAATCATGACAGGACTGCCCCCTCCCCCTGGATCCTTGAGGAAGCACCAGGAGCCTCAGGAAGTGAACCAGTTCTCCCAGTGTGACCGTGTCCTCAGATCCTCCAGGAAGAGGGCTGAAGAAGGGAAGTGATGGGGCACCACCAGAAGGTAGATCAGGCATCATGAGGAACAGCTGGTATAAATGGAACGAGCCATTTCCAAAGCTGCAGGGCCGCCCCTCCTGCTCATTCCAAGTGTAGAACACGTTTCTATATCAGAGCCACCTGCACGCAGCCAACTTTTGATTATCTGTTCCATCAGAAAGGAAGTGGAAAATGGGGGGGGGGTCACAAATTCCAAGAAAATCTGTGTGGCAGTGCTACATCGGGCAACACTCACCCCGTCTGAGCACACCCTCATCTCTGGCAGACTCCGGGGAGGCAGGTCGTCTGGCAGTGTTCAGGGGGCTGAGGTAAGGCGGTCCAGAAGAACATTTGACCCAAGAGACCCATGGAGCAGTTAGCCCATGTGCACAGCCGCCTGCACAATCAAAGAATGAGGTCCAATTTTAATGAATCTGTTTCATTCTTAATAACCAGGGTAAGACTGTAGTTCTGTACATCTGGCCAATGGGACTGAGGTTTTCCTCAAAGCCCCACACAGATCTTGGTATTCACTCTTGCTGTTACTGCAAAAGGGACCTGGTCTTGTGCCAGTGGAAAGTTTAAGGCAACCTTCTTTCCTCTTTGAGTGTGTTCATGAAGGAGGTAGGTAGGGTTGGCCTTTGAGTATCTCCATCCTAGAAATGAGAATATCAAAGCATGGGAGGTCGACACCCAAGCTGCCTGACAAGTTCCTGCTGGCTCTGGAAACCAAATCCCAGCTTCCTGACTCTGCTTCCTACGTTAGCAGATTAGTCAGTGCTGCTACTGCCGAGTTGGGCAGGGCCCACAGGAGTCACTGATGTCGCTTAAACTTAGGGCAGGCCTGCCAAAACAACAGAGCTTTATAGCATTAAATTACTGTCTTCTGCCTTGTCAGGAGCTTGACTCTTAACGAGTTCTGCAGACATTTCAGGAAAGAAAGGAGGGGATAGGGAGTTTGGGAGAACCATGCCTACAAATGGCCCGATGTTATTCTGCACCCATCCCACTTCAAACTCCACAAGACCATGCAGTCTCCGAAGGCAAGCTTCTTCTAGATGCCCCCTCACTGAATGGTTCCCATCACTCTGGGGGTGGCCATTTTCCCTGCAAAGGGCCAGATTGAGTTAACGTTTCCTTGTGTGTTATCAAAACGGTGGGTGTCAGACTTCAGCAGTTCTGTGTCAGCCTCAGGCTAACAGTGTTCCAAAGAGGAAACTGAGGCACAGAGCTGATCCCACTCATCACAGCATGCCTCAGAGAGACCTGGCAACTGCAGCTGAAGGGCACAGTGATCCTCAGATAGAAGGTATTGGGCAGTTGCAAAAATTCAGATGTTGTTTGGGATAAAGTGGCTTTAAGTTCATTCCACTTCAAAATACAGAGAATGTGTTTTCTACAAGAAAGGAAACCTACAAATGAACATATTTTCTGCTTCAAGTGCACATGAGAAGTGTGTTGCTTCTGAGTTTACAGAGGTATGTTCTCTGTTTTAAATATCACCAGTACATTGTTAACCAACGTTCCTGAAGGCGGAGATGAAAGTTGAGAGAGGGCAGCCTGCACCACCTCTCTGTTCCCAGGCAATGTAATCCCCAAAGGCCTGATTCCTCTAGGAACTCTCTGAAGAGTTACAGTATGCCCACCTGTTGGACAGCTTTTGCAACCAACAGAAACCCTACAAGATTTATAGTCACACTGCTCCAAATTGGTAGTTTTTGTCTTCTCTCGTTTTGACCTACACGTGGATTCCAGACTGAAAACCGCATTATCTGAAGCAAACCATTCAGCCCATTTTAGATAGATTACAGCTGTTTCAACCCTCCCTCCAACTTCAGTGTAAGAACATAATATATTATGGTTCATCTATAGCCTGAAGAATTATATGCTCTTAAGAGGATTGGCTGAGAAAAAAAAAATAAGAGAGAAAAGGAAGGAAGGAATCTTTTAAAACTAGCTATATAACTTACAAATGAGAGAAGCATCTCTCGAGTCCAGGTCCAAATCTTTTTCACATCAGAGAAATGAGGGTTTAAAGTGGAGAGAGTGGAGATGGGCATTTTCTGGGAGAGACCTCCAGCCCTAGCTCTCTGGGAGTCCTGCTGAGGGTCATTGGGCATGTGGTAGGCTGCTCCAAAAGAGAGGCATATATTTCTGAATGACAGAAGAAGAGGAAGAAGAAGAAAAAAGAAGGAGAAAGAGAAGGAGGAGGAGAAGAAGGAGGAGGAGAAGGATAGGGAGGGGAAGAAAAAGGAGAGGAAGAAGAAGGAGGAGGAGGAGGAGGAGAGGAAGAGGGAAGAGGAGAGGGAGGGAGAGAGAGAAGAAGGAGAAGAAGAAGAAGAGGAAGGAGAAGAGGAAGGAGGAGGGGAAGAAGGGTAAAGCCTGTGTTGAAGGTGCACAGACTTCCTTCCGTACTTGGGTTTTTCTCCCTTCAGAGGGGTGTTTGAAAGTTTTTCCTGTGCTTCTAACTGAGTAGAAACCACATCACGTCTTTTGTCATCTTCTTTGCTCACCACTGGAGACCCTGGTGGTTAGAGAGGGAAAGTCCCTTTCATTGGTGCATGTGGGGGTAGAAGGTGTTGGGGGCCAGGCAGGGGGGTGGTGGGGAGAGGGGAGAAGAGGAGAGATCATTAAGGTTTCCCTTCTGGCCTAGACAGGGTACCCACCCTGGCTGGGCTCTCCAATCCTCAGAGCAGCAAAGCATGTCTTTAATGCCACTGATCATCTTGGGTGATGAGGGAAGAGATCATTAGACTCAGGAAAGAGTATTCACTTTAAGAGCTCCGTGGTTTAGGATGCCCGAAGACTGGCCACAGTGACCTCTGTGTAGTCTGAGACTAGCTTGTACCTGTCTCCTTAGTACTTGTCCCGATGGACTGGAAGGGTAAGGGGAGAGGTGAGGTGAGAGGTGAGCTCTATATTTGGTTTGAGCTGTTTTAGGGCAGTCTCTGTGGTGACATTTCTTTTCCTTTTTAATTGTGGTAAAAAAAATAACATAAAATTTATCATCTTAGCCATTTTTAAGTGTGCAGTTCAGTAGTATTAACTATATGCACTTTGTTGTACAGCCAATACCTAGAGCTTTTTCATCTTACAAAATTGAAACGATACCCGCTGAACAACTCCCCTTTCCGTGTTCCCCCTCAGCCCCTGAGTAGTGACATTTCTTGATCGTGTTACAATCACGAGTGCTTTTCTTTGGTTAAATCTGTAAACTTGATTTCCATACCAAGACCTGTCTCGAGTCCACACACCAGCCAACTTGTTTGGGGAGCAGTTCAGATTCACTCTGCCATGAATATTCATCACTGGCCATGGATCACATTCACAAATGCATGTCCTCAGCACTCCTGCGGGGCTTCAGCAGTTTATGGAGTTGTTATTTGCATCACCAAACCAGTCGGGAATGAAAATAACAATCAACTCCTTAAATGTTTACAAGCCTCCTGGGCTATTGCACATGTAATTTAGGGCCGCCATCTTGTCTCCTTCTCTCTCTCTCTCAGTGGAATGGAATGTCCTCTCTAGCAACGTGATGGCTGTAGGAACATGAGGAGAAGGCCTCTCACCTCCCATCTTCTAATGGAGCCTGGGTTGCAGTCATCTTTGGTAGCAGGTTGTTTGGGTTCTCATTGCTGAGACACTTCCTCATACAAGTTACTTCTAAACAAATCCTCCCTATGAGCTGTCCTTGGAGCTGGAGCAGGAGGCTGGTAAGAACTCTCACCCAATCGGCACAATTGATTTGTCATTCCCTGAAAATAGAGTTGTCCCTCCAGTCTGTCCAGTTCCTGCCCCCAGAGCCTGGTTGTGGGGATGGGGAGCAAGGCCACATTCCAGGGGGAGTGGTTCCTCTGCATTCACTGCACTGGGAGGGCCCTGCTTGCTGTGCCTCTTTGCCTGCAGCCACCCTTGAAGTGTTGTGTTACACAACAGTCATGAACTCTGGAATGTCTCTGGTCATTTACAGCGTGACTGTGTCACTCCATAAATGACACTGTCAAGCTTCAAGGCCCAGAATGAGGTTGGCTTGTTTTTCAATAGACCATTTTCTCCCGCCCAGAACAAAGCTTCCAGGCTTTTACGATGTACTTCTTACTCTGAGACTCCTGAGAGCATAGAAATTCAGGGGAAGACAATACAGGGGAGGATTACAAATCATACCCTGATACGCAGATGCTTTAAAACGCACTGAACAATTTGACCACGCCATTTGCTGATAAGAAGCTTTCTAGAAATTAGCTGGTCACTTCTTAGAGTACCTTTTTGTCTCCTCTCACTCTTACCTTGACTTTTTCCTTCTTTGGTTCATTTCCTTCATGAGATAAATGAAGAAAGCAACAGATTAAGGTTCCAAAGAACATATGATTCATGAGTCATGTCTATTTTTTTCTACAGTACTCATTTTAATGGCATTGTTCCAGCAGAAGAAACAGAAAGTAAAAATACACCCTAAATACTAACTTAGGTGCTTCTGTAACACAACCATAATTATGAAAATAATGCCTTGCATTTGATCTATACTGTATAGGTTATGATGCTCTGCTGGGGCCATTTACTCATTTTGTCCTCACAAATACCCTTTGAGGTAGGTCCACTATCTCTGTTTTACATACAAGGAAGAAGAGGCCCAGGGAGATCAAATAAACTAGATGATGCAGGAAAATACTTTCACCCACTGCACACAGAAAGTCTTCCCAAATAGCTACTATTCGTAACTAACTTGCTTAATGTCACTCAACTAGTAACTATGACCTGAACCTTCTTAAACCACTGCTGATAACTTCTCTCTGCACCTCAGCATAAGTAGCCTTAGTCCACAAGATACAAGAGATACAGTTTTCAACATGATCTGGAAACTGCACTTTGTCATCTACTAGCTACAGAATTAGGGGCTTGCCAAAGACTCACTAGATGTAATTCATACAGTCTCGTGTATTTGCGACCCATTTTCCTCCAAGAAACAATGCTTAGAAAATCCTCCCTACTGTTCCTCTTGTTTTTAAATCCATTCATCAGGTGATCCCATAGACAAATCCTGAGCTTGTCGCAAATTGTGGGGGTTTTATCCTAACAATAAGAGATAAATCCAGCCTTTTTACTCATGCATTCACTCATTTATTCATTCTTAGAACGTGTATTGCCTACCTTCTATATCTCAAATATTGGGCCAAGCTGAGGGTGATGTTCAGGTATAAATAAGACCAAGAAGCTGTGTTAAAAAGTTACTTGCCTCCAGAGAGAGAGCGAGAGCCATGTACAATTTGATTGCTGTTACTGACCTCTTTTAAATAAATTACTTCTATTATTATCTACTAAGAGGGATCAAATTGAATTAGAAACAATCATTCCTAGTTTTCATTTTGTAGCATTTAATTTTATAGGTATTTTAGGTATCTTCTGCATTTAATGCACCTTTGGCTCAAAAAGATTATTTTAAGTAAGAACAGTGTACAATTCTGACTATCTTTGGGTTTAGATGTCCAATAGAAAATTCTAAAATTGGAATTGCCAATTCCATGGAATTGCCCCCCAGGGGGCAATGATAAAATGCAATATCAACAAAACGCATTGCTAAGTTTGGCTATGCCTGCAAGGAAATTTAAAAAATAATAATATTTTTTTTTAAGTTTATTTATTTGGGGAGAGCGAGCTTAAGCAGGGAGGGGCAGCAAGAGAGAGAGAGGGAGAGAGAGAATTCTAAGCAGTCTCCAAGCTGTCAGCACAGAGTCCAATGTGGGGCTCGATTTCACAAACTGTGAGATCATGACCTGAACCGAAATCAAGAGTCAGATGCTCAACCAACTGAGCCAGCCAGGTGCCCCTAAATTTTTATTGTAAATTGGTAATAATTTATTAGTTGGTGGTCAGATCCTTGAAATAAGACTACAGTATCGTTTCAATATAGGTCTTCGGAAATGTGAGTTTCTGGATAAAATCATAAACAAGAAGAACTCTAAGTCATGGGTTAAAAAAGAAATTATATAAAGCACTCTATGCTGACATGCCCTGGGTATTTTCTTCAACCATCCAAGCATCTTAAAAGGATTCACAAAATCATATCAGAACATTATTTCAGAAGAATTTACTCCTAGAACAATAACAATAATGCGGGTGGGGAGGGTTGTTGGTGTCATGAAATGGCAAGAGTACTCTACCAGAAGCAGGTAGACAGGGGACAGGTCATTGAGAGACCTGGGTTTATTCCTGGTTTGGCCAGCTGGGTGACTTTAGCAAGAGGTGCAACCTCTCTAGGTCTGTTTCCACATCTGTAAAACACAGTGGTTAAGGCAGATGCCCTCTAAATCCATTTCTACAAATCAACGAATATAAAAGTGTGTTGCTTATTTTAATAAAGCTGTATTAACATTAAGGGTTTTCTTGAAACCTTCTAGCCACTCTGCCCAGCACAGTGTTTTGGTCAGGGTGGCCAAGGAAAACAGGGTGGTGTTGCCCTGCAGCTCTTGGCCCAGAGCTTTGGGAAATATTTATTGATGACTCGGCACGTGGCTGTCTGCCTGTGGGTCAGGGATCCAGGTGCCCAAGTGGGCCTTGTTATGAGCGAGCTGCCAGCACTTTGGGGTGAGGCAGGAACTTGAAATGTAGACCATTCATAACCACTCAGATTCCAGGACACTTTACTCAAGCTTAGGAGTGTCAACTTCCATGCCTTCACCAAAGTGCCACCTTGGATAATTGATGCTCCTCAAATGATTCTGGCATCTCAGTGCCATGTGACATCCATCCTTCTTATCCCCTGGTGTTGTGTAGTTTGCTTGTTGTCATCCAACCCATAAACCCGATGACAAGGCTTTTATCGGTTGGGGGTGGGAATGAGGGCGAATTTGGATATTCTTCCTAGACCCAACGAGTTTGTTCTTTCAGGTCACTAAAGATAGAAAGAGAGAAAGGGCAAAGAAAATAAGCACTCCAGCACTCTTCCCATTTTGATGGCAAAGAAAACTTCCTACCTCAAAGCACTGATGTCAACACTAGAGTTGCTCTAGGTAGTTGGGGGTCTTAAAAATCCTGGGAAAGTTTCATAAAGAGTAATATAACGCTCACCTGCATGGAAAACTTTTTGTTTTTAGGGGGTAATAAGTTGTGAAACTACAAAGCTGTATAATCTTTAAGTTATGAGATGTCGACATAATTGTTTTGAGATAACCAATCAGACCACACATTTTGTACTACCAGCTTATAATGAGTGTTCATTAAACATCATGATAAACACGCCCTCCTTGTTTGCTAACAAAGGGGCATTCTCTTCATGTATCACTGATGACAGCTGGTGCTGCACAATTAAAGTCATCTACTCATTCTCTCCTTTTTCCTGATTTTTTTCCAGAGCTGTCATATGGTCAGAGAACAATTTTCCTCCCCCTGATTTTTTTCCCCTTCTTTTCTTCCTTCTCCTTTTTTTTTTTTTTTTTTTTTTTTAAATCTTCCTCCGGGCTGAGCTAGATTTCCTCATGTAAGGAAATGTCTCCCTACTGACCAGTCAGGCACTTTGGGTGATGCTGAACTTTTCCAGGTCACTGGGACACCATTTGATGAACTGGAGTCAACATTTACCAAGCAGAATTCTACTAGTTGGAGATGCCTGCCTCTCAAGATGACCAGGTTTTCCAGAGGAGTTATTTATTCACCTTGCAGAGGTAGCCAATGGAGTTATCTCTTCCAGGTGTGCATCTAAATTTAGAACAATATTGAATTTTGGAATATATTCTAAATATCTAAAATATTATTTCCATCTATTTTACTTTATTTTGTTTTATTTTATTTTATTTTATTTCATTTTATTTTACTGGTGTTTCCTCTGATGGTCTCTGTGATTTTAGGCAAGTCATTTAAGCTCTGAATTATTACCATTTACTTCTTTCCTGAAGTATCATTGGCACAACTGAGGAGCTTTAATTCATTCATCCAATATTTATGAAACCAAACTATGTGCAATGATGCTGCACTTGGTGTTTTTGGAGTTGCAGGATAGCCCAATGCCTGCTCCTCTTCTGTAGGAACTTACCATCTAATCGAAATGTGCTCACATTTACACGTGAAAAGAAAAGTAACAGCACAAGGCAATATGTGATAATGCCCAATGAGACCGTGTGTGTATAAGAATATTCACCGCATCATTGTTTGTTATAACAACACTTTGGAAAATGTCTAAATATCCAGGAATAGAAAACTAGTTAAACAAATTATGATCATCCATACAATGGAATACTATGCAGCTACTAAAAAAGAATGAGTTGGCTCTACAGGTACTGAAATGGAAGAGCTCTAAACTATAGCTTTAAGGGAAAAAAGAAAGTGTGTGAATGTGTTCTGTATCCTTAGTGAAAAGAAAACACAGAATATGTCTGCAAAGTCCAACACATGCGTTGAATACCTTTGAGCATATACATAAGAATCTGGAAAAAGTAATTGCCTCTAGAGAAGATATGGAAGGCCAAGGAATGGGGTAGGAGGAAGACTTGGTGGAATATCTTCTTGTCTCTTTTGAATTTTGCACCAGATACACATATTACCAAATTTTTAAATAAAAAATAATAATATTTAAGATGTGCCTTTATTGGGGCGCCGGGGTGGCTCCGTCGGTTAAGCATCCGACTTCAGGTCAGGTCATGATCTCAGGGTTCATGGGTTTGAGCTCAGTGTCGGACTTTGTGCTGACAGCTCAGAGCCTGGAGCCTGCTTCGGATTCTGTGTCTCCCTCTCTCTCTGCCCATCCCCCACTCATACTCTGTCTCTCTGTCTCTCTCAAAAAGGAATAAACATTAAAAAAATTTTTTTAAATGTGCCTTTATCTCTATAGTGAGGGCTGGTAAACATTAAATGAGGGACAAATAGAGATCTTTTTTCATAGAGGTCTGAAAATGAAGTAAATTCTCTGCAAGGAGTATTGAAAGAGTTCTACTGGAAGTTCTACAGTGCCATCCCTTTCAAATCAGTTCCAATCTGTTGTTTCTGACACATGGAATAGAACAGAAGAATCGGGTTTGTACATCCTAACAGTACATGAAACTTGGAGTTATAGGTCATCGTTTCAACATGATTATTCAGAAAGACATGGGAGGGAGGAGATTTGGGGAACACAGGAGAGCAAGCTGCAAGTGTTGTGAGCAGTTCCTTCCCTGAAAACCTCTGCTGGCTCTGTCACACTCGTGGGTGTCCTCCGTCACCTGGACACATGTGCTCACAAAAGGGACTGGCAGCCCTAGCTCCTGTTGTGTGGGGGGCAGGGTTCATTTTTTTTTTTTTTTTTTTTTGGTTCTAAGCTCTTCTTAGCACATTCCCAGAGGGTACGGCAGCTTGTCAGACCCTTGCCACCATCGATGATGGCACTGCATAGACTAGGAGCACCTGAGAGAGGGGAAGGACTGTGGAAATTATCCCCAACTCCCTCATCTTACAGTCAGTCCATGAAGAAGAGTGACCCACCCATGCACACATCAGGCATCGAGTGCAAAGCTGGAATGATACCCTCGGTCTTCTCACTCTGAGTCCAGTGCTTTTTTTACGAGCCTTCATATGGTCTCAGTCCTCTTGGGTTTTCAGCTGGGGCAATGCTAAGGGCATGACAGCTATTCCGCCCAAACTGATCAAAAACTGAAGGCAAACTCAGTAAGTCAGGCTCAGGGATTCCCTAAGTCCAGGCTGCTGAGACAACTTTTGGGGGTAGGAGTGGGGAGACCAGGAGGTTCCCTCTTCTTGCCAGAGAGAAGGCAAGTAATCACACAGACCTCCCAGCACACAGCCAGGACATGTACGCTTTGGGATACCCAAATCCTCCCGCAGTGAATCAAGTCCAACCTAGAAGTTTCCAGCATCAAAAATCTCCACCCCAAAATGGATACTATTTTGATTTTTATCAGTGATGGGTTATATAAAATCTCCTACAGTCTCAGACCTGGAAATCATATACTGCAGGACCAAAGCTCTAAGGAAAATAGACAACTTGTGTTCCCTTTTTCTGCAGAAAAATAAAGAAAGAAATAAAACCTCAATAATTGAACTAACTTTAAACAATGTAATAAGGGCCAAATCTCCTCCTCAGCTTGACACCATTTCTCTGTTTGCTATTCCTGTGCCCATAATCTGTGGGATCGGGAATCCGGGCATCAGAGTTCACTGGGTGGGGTGTGAATGCATATCACGCCGGGGCTCATCACCTCAAACCCTACTGACAGTCTCACCCATGGGGCTCTGACGCCTTTTACTTTCTATTGGCTAAAATAAATATCCTCTTTTATAATGACTTCAGAAAATGGACTCTGGACTTGGAGTTTATAAGGAAAAGAAGCAGCTTATCTTCATCCTGGCCATGAGTCACTGCCTCTTCCCACCCATTTCCACAGACACCTGAGTTAGTTTAGTCTCGTCTAATTCCTCTGCTGTTTGCCGTGGGACTTCTGCCACCGAGGCAGCATGAGTCAAAATGGATCATCCTCCTCATCTGACTGCTTAACGAACTGAGGTGTTTGGAACTGAATGTTTACAATGAAAAACACCAACCATCTTGTTTTTGCATGTTATGACAGCCTGGAAACTGAGAAGCAGGGAGAGGGCCTCCATTTGTGTCTAGAAGGCAGTGGTCTTCTTATTTCTTGACTTTCCTTGACTATTATTATTTTATTTCATTGAAAGCTTTGAAAGTTCTACCCTATGTCTAGTGTCCCAGGTTTTGCTGAATGAAAAAGCATCCGTACCTAAGCTAATCATTCTTCATTTCCAGCCACAGCTCAAGGGTTTTGCTGTCTATCTTTGGAAATGACTCAACTACCAGATGGGGGGAAAAGTGCACCACTAAATTAATTATGCTACATCTTTAGGCTTTGTGCTTTTCTAAAGGAAACTGAATCGGTGTTTAATTAACAACTCAAGACGGCACTTCCTTGCAGATGAGTTTGCATTTCATGAGATCATAAAATTAAAGAAAAAGTCTGCCAAGTTCACGGCTCCCCAGCCCCTGTCCCTGGCCTGACCCTGATTACTTTCATGTCTGACTCCTTTTCTCTCTGACTTCCCTCCAGACACTAGGAAAGGATCCCAGAAGAAGTCGGGAGCTGTCACTGCTACACGGGTCCTGTGGGGTATTTGCCCCCTTGCTTCTGTTGCTCTATTTTCACGGTCTTCTCACTCTACCTTTGTCATTTCTACAGGTTATTTGCCAGATATTGGTGGATCAGTGAGTCAGCATTTCCATTATATTTCTGTTCAGGCAACGGTCACTTCACAGACACAAAGAGTCACAAAGTGCCTCCATGGTTTCTTACCTTCGTCTCCATTTTCACTATCCTCTTTTTTTCTCTTTTCTCTCTTTTCTCCTTCCCTGTAGCAGGATGAAGGGGGCAAATTTACTCTTGTTCTGATCTAGAATCAGTCTTCAGTCTTGGTTCATTCTGTTCCCTGCCTGAAAAAAAGAGTTAATGTTCACCAAATGCTTTACAAATACCAACTCACATGGCACCCAACTACCTAGGCGCTGTCTCATCACCTCTTGGGCAATTAAAACACACACACACACACACACACACACACACCCTTACATTTAAAAATAATTTATTTGATGTGATTTGGATCCATGGTTATTAATTCCCTTCAGTAAGTTGACATCTTTGAGTCTGGGCATTGTCTACTGTGGTGAAGTCTGGTGTGGATAACACTACATTGTTGATAAATGAGAAAAGGCAACATAGAGCCTAAAATTTGACACAGAAATGTTATGCTTACTAAAACCATAGAAGTGATTTTGATGGTAGGACCCTATTCATTCAGTAAACTAGCCTCTGATCCACCACAAAGTGTTTCATAGAAGTTCACTGCTAAAACCGAGTACTTGGCTTATTAGTCAAGCCCCTCGCTCAGGGTCATTGAGATATTATTTACTCCTAGTTTTTCCACAATTCTAAAAGGGCTGGGGATCTTCTTTCTGGTCCATAGAAGGCCAGAAACAACAAATGAAAAGGCAGAGCCCAGAGAGAAAGATGCTAGAATGGGTAGAAGAGGGAGCTGATACCTGAACAGACAGAAGAGCTCTACAAAGGCGTAAATGTAAGATCATTTAGTGTAGGTAGGACACGATAGCCCATCCACAGCCTCCTTGACATTGAGAAATGCAGTAACGGTGTTCATCACCACATCCCTAAGTTACCGGCACAAGGACAGACCATGGTCAACCATAACATGATGAAGAGGTTCACAACTTTCCCAAGGAATTCCTATACATAATGGTTAAACTTTTCTCTTTACCGAAAGGATATCAGCCTCACCAAAATAGCAAAAATGACTCATTCCCCAAGATTTCAGGATAATCAAGTTTTACTTTGTATATCTATAATGCAAGTTATCCCAGAGATAAGCCGCACTGTCACTATTAAACTAGTTTCTGATGACCATAATTTTATATCATCCAGTGACAAGTTCTCAGATTATGAAACAATAATTAGCCTTAACTTCATGAGTCTCTAAAGGATAAATGATTATTTCAGAAGATCCTGCATTTCTGCTAGTCCAGGTTTCATAAATGACTGTGACAAGAGTTGGAGTCAGCCTGGAACTGTGGTGATTTTTCATACGTGAAAAGTCTGGTAATCTTTTTGGAGGGCCTGTACTGCGTGTATAGATCCCTCCCTCTTTGCATAATGGTACTTTACTTCCTGGACTGTATACATATTATTTTACTAAAGAGACAGGAACTGGATTGGTGGCATACCTGTGTGCAATGATTTAACTTAATTCCTCAGGTTCAAAGTGAGTTTGTCAGTTATGAACTAACTAAATGAAATGATATATTTCACTCTTTTTTCAAATCTTTCTGTTCACTCTTCCAAACTGCGCACAGTCAAAAGCCCAACATAACCACCAAGCTAGTTTTGGGTTAAAGAACATTTTTAAAACTTTCTATTATGGAAATTTTCAAGCATCCACAAAAGTAGAGACAACAGTGTAATGAACCTCCATGTACTCATCATCCAGCTTCGACTGTTATCAATACTTTGTCAGTCTTGAATAGTCTGCATCAGCGTGCCTACCTACAACTCCCTCTGTTTCAATTTTCCAGTAGGCAGAAATATCTGGGGCTTAGCCTCCAGCAAAGGAGAGCAACCAGGCGTCCAAACAACCACAAAGTGTGATTGAAAGGATGTCAAAGGCTCTTCACCCCACAGATGATGAATGCCATCATTAGTGATTCATTCTTGATGCTAACCATTATACTCTCTCTGTCTCTCTGTCTCTCTCCAACCCTCTGTCTTGGTCTCTGTCTCTGTCTCTCCCTCTCATTCTCTTTAAAAATGCCCTTCTGCCGGGAAAGTCCCAAAATCTTTTAGTGGTTGGTTTTGTTAGAGTAAGCTGGTTTTTATGAAATTGTATTTTCTAGAACAGAAGACTTGGCAGAGACAGTCTACCATCCCTATAGTCTAGGGATAGACAGGCCCTAAAACAGAGAAGGGAAATAAAATAATGTCAGGTAAGACAACCAGATTTACAGATTAGCCCTGGTAGTATTTCCTTTAAGAGGCTGCCTTGGAAAAAGAAAAATTATAATGCAAACTTTTTTATTATCAACAATCAGTATTTGGGAATGGTAAAAAGGATAAAGTTGAAAGTCCTTTTATCACTAAAAAAAATGTTTAAATCCACATCATTTAAAATTTTTTTTTAACGTTTATTTATTTTTGAGACAGAGAGAGACAGAGCATGAACAGGGGAGGGGCAGAGAGAGAGGGAGACACAGAATCTGAAACAGGCTCCAAGCTCTGAGATGTCAGCACAGAGCCCGACGCGGGGCTCGAACTCACGGACCGCGAGATCGTGACCTGAGCCGAAGTCGGCCACTTAACCGACTGAGCCACCCAGGCGCCCCATAAATCCACATCATTTTAAATACATTCCAAGGTAATATGACATTCAAAAGTGTCCAGCCCTCTATCTTGACCAGCTGTCAACGGGTCGATCACCTTAGGAAGAATTATTTCAAGGTTCCTTTCCACTTATGTTCCATAAGAAGGGGTTAGTAGGTCATTTGAATGGAGGGGGCCCCTCTCCATACGTTTTAGGACATTCCTGTAGCAGGGAGTGGAAGCATCATCAGAACTGCCAAAGAGGAAAGAGATTCAGTTATTGGATGTTATTCTTTCAGGTCCAATATTGTAAGAACATCTCTGATGGACTAATGTAGGTCTGACTGGCTTCCTAGGGGTGTTACAGAATCCTCCAGCCTCAGAGTGCATGTCTCAGCTCCAGTTCCAGCAGGGAAATAGACGCCACCTTTTAAAACCGAGGGGACACGGGGTGCCTGGGTGGCTCAGTCGGTCGAGCATCTGGCTTCGGCTCAGGTCATGATCTCATGGTTTGCGAGTTCAAGCCCCGCGTGGGGCTCTGCGCTGACAGCTCAGAGCCTGGAACCTGCTTCAGATTCTGTGTCTCCTTCTCTCTCTGCTCCTCCCCCGCTGGTGCTCTGTCTCTCTCTCAAAAATAAATAAACATTAAAAAAAAAATTTTTTTAAAACCAAGGGGACTGCAGGCAGCAACAATACCTCCCAACAGCTCGGCATCAAGGAAAAAGACAAGAACAATAGCACTGAGTAAGCGTCTTGGTTCTTAAAATGATCATAGGAAGCAACAGACGTGTAGGCAGGATGGGGCCCAAATCTGGTTAATTTTAATGTTAAAAGAGCTGTGATTATTTTGTAGTTTGAACTGGTAAGACAGAACGTAACGGTCACAAATACATGAAAAAGAAAAAAAAGATTCTGGGTGTTTCTCCATATGTTAATTATTACATCTATAGCGTGAGTTTGTGGGAGGTTTTTGTTTTCTTCCTTATTCTTTTTTGGGCCTTTTAAATTCACCTTTTCTACAATACAAATGCATTGTTTTCTATTCAGGAAATACAAGGGCAACAGGATTTTTGTGTTTTTAACCGAAGCATTCTATTACAGTGGAACCCACCTCTCCCATCATGGCACCTATACCCTCCCTCTCCAAGGCCATAGCAAAGCCCAGCCCCCACTAGAGTGGGCACTCCCCACCAACAAGCAACTCTAACGACTCTTGAAAGTTCCGGGTGACAACAGGGTGGGCAGTTTTGTTAGCAGACCATAAGCTCTGGCTAACAAGCAAAGCAAAACCCCATCTCCAGGGCAGATCAGGAGGCAGGGCTGACAGCACCGGAAGGAGAGGGAGGAATCCCAGGCAAGTCGGGGCTGCGCATGCTCAGCAGCGGTTCTGAACCCTGGCTGAGTTTGCGTGAGTGCCCTGGGGCGCGTAGGCAGCGTGCAGGTTTTGGGTTTCACCCCAGACCTAGTTTGGAAGATTTGGGGTGAGGCACAGGAATCCCCAGATGATTCTGGCCTGAAAGTAGCCTGAGGGCCTCTCTTTAAAACCTGCTGCACAGCCCGGTGAGTACAGTAGGAAGAAGAAAACGCAAGTTATGATTTCATAAGCTCGTGTTCACTTTAACCCATGAAACGCCTCACAGCAGCTAGCAGGAAACTCACCCCTTCTTCTGGTTACACAGAAACTCCTCGTGGATTTGCATGACGTAATGCTGTGTCTCGACGGGCGATGGTGTCACGTTGGTTCCTGCTCCACATGCTCCGGGGTTGACAACCCAGGGCGGGACACCGTGACTTTGACAGGTATCACCCGCCATACTCCCCTGGTGATATGCTCACCGTCAGGACACCTTCTGGGTGGTGTCTGAGTCCCTCAAAGGAGAGGAGCCATCATTTCCCTTTCAGGGCCCTCCCTCTGGAAGGAGGGTCTTGCTAGAAGATCTAACACAGGTTTGTAGGGGCGCTTCGGTGACCCAGTGGGCTAAGCATCCGACTACAGCTCAGGTCATGATCTCACAGTTTGCCAGTTCGAGACCCGCATCAGGCTCTGCCCTGACAGAAGGAAGCCTGGAGCCTGCTTGGGATTCTATGTCTCTGCCTCTCTCTGCCCCTCCCCCGCCCCCCACGTGTTCTCTCTCTCTCTCTCTCTCTCTCTCAAATAATAAATAAACACACAAAAAAATTAAAACATGTTTTTAAATATGTTGCTCTCAAAGAACTCTACTGAGTATACTCGTCTCTCCAGTACTGGGTGGAATTCTTAGGAAAGCTACTGCCATGGAATGCCTTGCACAAAGCCTGCCTGGGTGTGCCACATCCCGCACCCTGACTCTGTGCTGCTGCTCTGAGGGTCACTTCTGAGTCCTGAACTACTGAGTATAGACGTGCAAAACCAGTGACTAGGTGACTTGGAAGAGCCCACCCGCTTCCGATGTTTAGTCACCAATAATCTCTGCCTGCAATTCACTGAGCACCTACCACATGCTGAGCAACGTGATAGGTTCTCTTGGGGAGGTAAAGACGTGACTCTCATCAAGGAGTGTCCACCCGAGGTGGAGGACAAGGGTTTAAGGAGAGCAAAGTTATGCTTCTCTAGCCCCTGTTCTTCTTCCTCACAGCAGCTTCCAAGAAAACAATTATTTGTATAATTATGTCCTCACTAGACAGTAGACTCCAGTGGGTAGGAATGGGATCTGTTTGTGTCTCCAAAGTCTGGTAAGGTGCAAGACACCTCCTCAGCCTTCAAGCCATGTCTGTGGAATTGAATGAATGACCCCTCCAACTGGGTTCGACTGTGTGTGGAGCGGTTGGAAAAAAAAAAAAAAAAAAAAAAGTGAGAGAAGGATCTGGGGATCAGAGTCATGAGGTCCTTGAGTCCTATGGAGTTTGGGATTTATCCTTTGGACAGCAAAAACTCATTGAAAGTTTCTTAGCGAGGGAGCCACGCGGGGCCTTCTGTTGTTCAGGAAGGTGAACATGCAATGAGGCTGAGAGATGGAAGAAAGGAGGGTCTGCAGACTTGCAACAGTGGGTGTGTGTGTGTGTGGTGGGGGGCTACTCCAGGAGGAAAGCCTCAAGAGGAACTCCTGCCCAACCTCCCCAGGACCTGTGGTAGAGTTGTGAGCCACAGAGGCAAGTTTTCAGCCACTTCTGCATTAGAAGGGATGTTACTACTGGAGCTACTTAAAAAAAAAATTTTTTTTTTAATGTTTATTTTTTGAGAGAGAGATGGTGAGTGAGCACAAGTCAGGGAAGGGCAGAGAAAGAGGGAGACAGAATCCAAAGCAGGCTCCAGGCTCTGAGGTGTCAGGGTAGAGCCCCACGTGGGGCTCGAACTCACGACCCATGAGATCATGACCTGAGCCGAAGTCGGATGCTCAACCGACTGAGCCACCCAGGTGCCCGTACTGGAGCTACT
Organism: Neofelis nebulosa; assembly: GCF_028018385.1. Classification (NCBI taxonomy): domain Eukaryota; kingdom Metazoa; phylum Chordata; class Mammalia; order Carnivora; family Felidae; genus Neofelis; species Neofelis nebulosa. The sequence goes on from NC_080787.1 coordinate 99,330,385, forward strand.
TTTGATACAACAAATAAATGGGTTGCGTAGACACATTTATAGCAATTTTAACATCCACGCATGTGTGCCTATGCACATCCACCTGGAGTTAAGGATAACATTGCTGGCGGTACACTCCTTCCACATGGACTCTTTCCAACTTCAAGGTATCATTTGGTTCCTAGAAGCCCTAATGTTCCACACACACACTCCAGTGCCCTGAGTTAATGGGTGCACATCTCACTCTCATGGAATATTTTACTCACTCCGGATCAACAGATGATTGTTATCACTATTATTAATATTGGGTCTAATAATATCCACGGTAATTAACATGTTTCTTGGGGGCCACCACACTGATAGCAATTAAAGCTTAAGAAAACATAGTCCCCAGGGACCCATAACATAAGCTAATCAGGCAGTTAGGAAGGATTTTTTTTTAAAAAACTTTCCCCCTTAATCCAATCTTCACTGTGTGGGTGGAAATCACCACTTGAAGACTTAACCTTAAGGCCCTGTTCTGGAACTATTTCAAAAGGGCTAGGGTGTGGCATTGTGGTCCCAGGAGCCCTGCGAAGTCTCACCCTAGATCAGTACTGTCCAAAAGAAATATAATACAAACCACACATGTAATTGTCAATTTTCTAGTAGCCACATTGAAATAAGTATAAAGAAACAGGTGAAGTGATCCTAATATTTTATTTAACCTGATATGTCCAAAATATCATCTCAACATATAAGCAACATAAAATTGATCGATGAGACATTTGGGATTCTTCGGCTGTGGTGGTTCTAAGTCATGGAAATCTGCTACATATTTTATACTTATAGCACCTTTCTCCTTGAACCGGCCACTTTGCAAGTGTGGCTACAGCTGCTGGAGTGGACGGTGCCGTCCGAGCCCCTCCGGGAAGATGCTGCTGTGTCACTCAGCCGGGAACATCGCAGACCAGCTACTTGAGGAGGCCCCTTTCCGGCACCAACCACAGGAGTTTAGTACTGGGAAGCAAAGTAGGGAAAAAAGGTCCAGTGCTTGTCCGTGCTGGTGCCAGCTGAGCAGAATGAATGCTCTTCCAGTACAGAAGGGTCACCAATGGAAGAAGTGTTGGGGCAGAGAGAGGACAGAAAAGGAGTGAGCGCCCTTTACCGGTTCAGAGATCCTGAGATTTTGCAAACCTAAGTCATGCTGTTAGGACTCTGGGCAGTCAGGGAGGAGGATGACAGGCCCAGGCAGAACCAAGAGAGGAAGAGGAAATGAGGCAGGCGACAGGGGATTTGCTACACCCGAAAGCGGTAGGGAGGCATTACTGACTTCAGGGCGTCCTTAGAGATGAGCCTGCCCCCTGGGGCTCACAAAGCATGACAAGGAAGGAAGAAGCCACCAACTGCACCGGAGAGACACTCATCTGAGGGCTGAGAAGAATGCCAGAATGCCACTGAACAACCCGAGGGAAAGGGCTGACTCGGGGGAGCAGGTGAAGCCAGCTGACCAGTGGCCAAAGCTCCCAGTGCCCTGTCTGTCAGGTCGAGGCTGTGGCGTCAGGTCTGGTCTCCCCTGCAGCTTTCATAAATAACATTTGAAAATAATGCATTGTAAAACAATCCAAATTATGAAGTGATTGTAAGTGATTAAATGTGACAAAGAGGTGTGTAACAGAGAGTGGCTGCCTGATTCTCCCATTCTCTGTGTCACTGGAGTGAATCAGCTCTGAGACTCTGAGTAATGCAGGGCAGGGCCCCCACACGTGGGCCGCCATTTCCCTCAGTGAACAGGGATCCTTCCCAAATTTCACGGGCTCACCCCGAGGACCTCCGCACAGGTAAGAGAGCCACACCGTGCCCTGCAACCACAAGATTTGCCTTCTGCTGCTTGGGTGGAACTTCCCTGTCAAAGGCCACAAATGTGGAGCGGTGCTTTAGAAGTGTGCCTGTTAAAATGAAAGTAGACTTCCAGGGTCACAAAGCTTTGACCATGGGGACAGAGAGACTTCAGGTCAAATGTTAGCCCATAAACTGGGGAGCGGACACACAGTGCGGGCTTGGCAGGGAGGACGTGACTCATTTGGCTCCCCCAGTGCCAGCGGGGGCACCGGTACTTTCGGACGGGAGGGACATTCACGTAGCTGTTTTCAGGTCATTTTCTGAAGAAATGTCACATTTCTGGGCCCCGGGGGTTGGCAAATGTCCACGTGACCGACTTCCTGAGAGCCCAAAGGAGACTCTCCCGTCTCGCAGTGCTGGGGGTCTCACACAGAGGCCCACCCGGGCCGTGTTAGCGATGCATCCATTCCAGGCCAGATTTCTCGGAAGCCACACATATGGTAAACAAACAGGAGGGAAATGTGTTCATCCTGGCTCTGCCCCTCGTTCCTCTCCCACAGAGGAAACGGCCCACTCCTGGAGTTCAAAGCTACCAGACTGCTCGGAAGCTGGGACAATATGTATCAGCTTAATGGGCTCTCTCTGCTCTGAATCTGAACGCCTGCGCGCTGAGGGCCGGTCACTCCTAAGGGAGCTGGCAACCAAGAAGCAGGGCAGAAGAAGCCTTGCTCCAGGGAGCCTGGCTGACCCGACAATTATTTTTTATGACACGGCATGCATTATGTTGATGGTTTCATTTCTGGTTATTACCTTCTATTAAAAGGCATCTTGAGTAAGATGATTATGGGGGCACCTTATTCCCGCCTCAGGAATCTACTCTCAAATTTTCAGTGCACTATTGTTTTTCCTGGACATATTATTATTATTGTTCTTGTTATGGTTGTGATTATGTAAACTGCTAGTTGTCAAATAGCGCTTTTTATTAGCTATTGCTCACAACCCCATCGCTTTGAGGTAAACAGATACGGGGTGATGCCCAGACAGGGCACAGAGAGGTCAAGCACCCCAGAAAGTTCTCTCCTGGCAAGAGCTCATCTAGACTAGAGCACGATGATTTCGCCAGGGGCCACCGATGCCACAGGCATTCTCCTCTTCCCCATACCCACCTTGCTGGGACCAGTCTTGGGAACATGAGCAAACGAAGCAGCACAGTATGCCCAGAGCTGTGTGGGTGCCCTCGTTCCAGCTGCAGCCCTGGGCCCGTGCACTCAGTCTCCCGTGCTCTTGGTTTGAGGGACCTGCCTGGTGGGGACCATCTAGTGGCACACGAGATGGCCTGGATGGGCTCCCTCCCAAAATGAAGAGGCAGAGCCCAGAACCACGAATGTGGTTGGAACTCAGTTGCAACTAAAACACTATAGGCCTCTGTGGTATGGCTCTCCTGGAGCGCCTCACTCGGCCTGCCCAAATCGAATGGATTTTTACTTCTCAACCAAAACAGCATCTACTACTGAATTTTGTCAGGAGAAAGGATAAAAACACTTAGAATTATTTTAAAATAATTTAAAATTTTTAATTAAAAAATTATTTCCTCATTATAAAAAAGAAATGTACAGAAGCTTGTAAAGTAATAAGTAAAAATGTGCCTTCCCCAATTCTCCATCCCACCCCTCAGAAGTAACACTGTTAATAGTTTAGTGAGTATCATTCTAGACTTTTCTCTGTGCAACCAAGACCTAGTTTCTTTTGTTGTGGTTATCTTTGACCCTAACTTTGCCTTCCTTCTAATATCTATAAGTCATGAACTCTGACTAATTTTTCCTTTATGTTTCTCACATCTGTCCATCTTTCCACCCAAATTTCTATTGTCTTACACTTAGAATATCAGCGTTACATAGTGAAATGAGCAAGGGCTTTGTATCTGAATCACTTAGGTTCAAATCTTGGTTTCTTCACTTGGGCCAATGACTTCCCTTCTTTGCACCTCAGTTTCTTTATTTGCTTAAAGGAGATAATATAACATATAATATATATAATAATATATAATATTATGTAATAATATAATACCTTTGATGTTGATGAAAATGTATAAGGTTGTAAAGTACTAGAACATAGTAGGTGCTCAGTAAATGTCCACAATTAATAGATTAGGTTAATCTTTCTTAAAACATTTATCTTAATCGTTTCTTGCTCAAAACCTTAAAACGGCTTCTCATTGTTTATAGTATGAGTGGCAAATAGTCTGTTTACAGTATGAGTGGCAAATAGTATGAGTGGCATATCAACTCCAACTGATTAGTAGTATCGGTTTGAGAGGTTGCCCCTGGGCCTGGTAGAGGAGTGCTGGGTTCGATTAGCAATGTCTGTTATGGGAGCAGAAGTAGAGTAGCAGCATCTCTGACCTACAGAATAAAGTCCAGCATTACTTCATGCCTCCTACCTCCATAGGTCTCCCTCCTCACAGGTGTCTTTCCCTTCCTCTGGACTGGTCTCCTGATCTGCCACACATACCATAGATGGTTTGCCCCTAAATATGCTGCAGCTGGCTTACCTGCCATCATCCAGTGCTCAAGTGCTAGGTCCCCAAAGAGACCACACACTCTTTATCACATTGCTGTCTGTTTTCTTCATAGCACTTCATCTCTGTCTAGAGTGGTCCCATTTATGTATTTGTTTTCATGTTTGTTGGCATCTCTCCCCCAAGAAGCTGATCACCTGAAGACAGGGGGACTGTCTCTTATTCACCAGTGTGTCTCCAGAGCCTAGACTATGGTCTGGCACCAGAAGGGGCTCAGCGTTGTGCACCCATTGAGAACAAGGCTTCTCTGATGACTGAATCCTATCTTCCCAAGGGGACTTGGACGCCAGGCCAAGGATGGGGTCTGATTTTTCAGGTACCCGCCACATATAGTCCAGCCTGGCATATAAAGTGGGCTCATTAAAACCTGGATTGGCTGATTGCTATGACCTTCAAGAGGAATCGTACTAAGGCATTTGGGTGCATGGAATGCATCAGATTTGGTGCTCAAAGGCTTTGGGGTCACCTCCAGCCAATCTGCCTCATTATAGGCCACTTTGTGCCCCTGTTGGCCTTCTCCTTGAGAGTTTTCACCAAATCACACATTGCTGAGTTTCCTGTTTCCCGGAGACACTGATGATGAGCTGGTTACTTGTGCTGTTTACTACTCTCTGTTAGGGTTATAGGGTTTTCCACTCTCTGTCTTAACACTATGCATCTGCAGGAATGAAAGCATATAAAGGGCTTAGAATGTTACAATCCATCTTGTAGAGGAATAGCATAGCCCTCAGAGAATCCTGAAGAACAGAAATGATGGGTAAGATGGAGTCTTTTCTTGCTAATGTGGGCAAACTTCCAAGAGAGAAATGATGAAAGATTATTAAGTCCCTTGTGTTTAAATATATTTTCATTGGTCATTTTCTACTCACAGACATATTGTCTTAATTGAAGGTTTTTCTTAAGTTTATTTATGTCTGAGACCACATAACATCAACATTGAAGAGCACATTATGAAGGAAAAAATGTTTTTATACTCTGCCACCCCAACAACTGTTTTCATTTTTTCATGTTTCTTTCCAATCTTCCTGCCTATGCATATTTTTTCACATAGTTATAATCAGACTTGTTTGAGAAAGATAAACATTTTACTGCTAAGGCCAATAACAATGGATGTAAGAAAACATCAAATATATATTCTTAGTTTTTACAATAATATGCTCATTTTCCCCAAATGCCTAGGTTTTAAATTGCTGGGACTTGAGCAAAGTCCAGTGGTATACAATATCAAGGAAGATAAGAATGGAAGTACCTGGGTAAAGGATACCCATACATTATAGAAAGATATTTTACTTGTTCCTATTGTAGACAAGTTCCTGTGGGTTGCAAAAGATAAAACACTCCATTCTGCCCCAATTCCCATTGGATTGGGTTCCATGGGCTTTAAATGCCCAGAAACTATATACAGTCAATCCTCACTTTTTGCAGATTCTGTATTTACAAATTTGTCTACTTGCTAAAATGTATTTGTAACCCCCAAGTCAATATTCACGGCACTTTTGCAGTCATTTGCGGGCATGGACTCTTGCAGAACAACGAAAACTTTGGGTCACCTGATATGTGCATTCCCAGCTGAGGTTGAATGAAGCAACGCTCTGCGTTCTTGGTCCAGCCCTCATACTATAAACAACCGACTTTCCACAATCTGCTTAATGCCATGTTATTTGCCTCTTTGTGTTTTTTGTTTGTGATTTCTTTGTTTAAAATGGAGCCAAGAGTAGTGCTGAAGTGCTTACTGTCTAGTATTCCTGAGAAGGCTGTGATGCCTTAGAGAGAAAATATGTGTGTTAGATAAGCTTCCATCAGGCATGAATTAGAGTTGCTTTTGGCTGTGAGTTCCATGTTAATGAATTAACAATATATATTAAATAAGGTGTCTCTAAATAGAAACACACATAAAACCGTTGCATATTGACCAGATGATGAAAATGTTGTAACCAGAGGCTTGCAGGAACATAACTCTGTATTTTCTGTAGGCGCAATGGCTCACTATTCTCACATTCAGTGCCCTTGGCAACTTTATAAAACATAACCACCACCAAAAAAATGAGAATTGACTGTATAAACTTTGTGTACATGTGATAGGGAGGGAACTATGACTTATCAAATTCTTAAGGGAGCAGTGAAAAAGGGCCAGTCTTGCTTCAGACCCTCTATTAAAAGACAAATAATGCTGATCCTCTTGAGAATCCAAGGGATAGAATCAGAGACTAGATGGCTCAGCCCTAAGACCACACTGGCTGGCATCTCAATCTGTGTTTATCCTACGAAAAAATTTTAAAAAGGGAGGGGGGAGGGGACCTTCTAGACCAAGCCAAATCAGTCATGTGTAATAAACTTGGAGGGCATGCTAAACCAGATTGCAGGAATGGTGTGTTTTAGAACTCTAAGGAAAGAAACACATTGTTCCAGTCATCACTCCATTCATTCAGAACAGTATCCTTTTAGTAAGGAAAAACCAATATGCAAGATTTAGGCACATGATAATAGATGCTGTTCATTGAATGCTTATTAGGAACTAGTGTTATCACACATAACTCTTACTTGTTTTTAAAGATTTTATTTTTAGGGGTGCCTGTGGGACTCAGCTGGTTGAGCACCGACTTTGGCTCAGGTCATGATCTCACAGTTCATGGGTTCAAGGCCCGCACTGGGCTCTGTGCTGACAGCTCAGAGCTTGTAGCCTGCTTCGGATTCTGGGTCTCTCTCTCTCTGCCCCTCTCCCACTTGTGCTCTGTCTCTCTGTCTCTCAAAAATAAATAAACATTAAAAACCAAAAGATTTTATTTTTAAGTAATCTCTACACCCAACATGGGGCTTGAACTCACAACCCTGTGATCAAGAGTCACATGCTCTACTGACCGAGCCAGCCAGACACCCCAGAAAGAAGGAAGGGAACGACTAGCTCTAATTAACAAATGAGGATACTGAGGCTCAAGGAGGTCAAGCCCAGGTGACACAGGTGAGAAGTGGGGCCAGACTGGAGCTCGGCCCTGCAGGACTTCAAAGCCTACACTCCTGATCACTAGGCCAAGTGTGAGCTTCATAGGTGGGGTGATGGCTGTTGGCCCTGATTTTCTATGCAAGTCCTTAACCGTTACAAGCTCCAGTGTGTTCAAGGTGCAATTCCCTTTACTAACATCTGTTCTACATACACTTCTCAGAAGCCCATCAGCCCAGGTGGAGAGAAGTGTGACAGTGCACTCCGGGGTGATGAACTGTAATTCTTTGGTACTTCTCATGTCCTCATATCTTGTTGAGGTGGCAAATTCTAGGAGCTTCTAAAAATAGGTGGCAAATTCTAGGAGTTTCTAAAAATAGCATTGGGACTTCTGCTTTGCTAGAGAAGGGATTATTCTGACCTTTTGCCTACAAGGCCCACCTCCTGAGGGTGACAATTTCACTGCTTTACATGACATTTGGTTTCCCTCACATGTGGCCGGTAGGATCGTACTTACAGGAAGTCAGAGAGAACCTCTAACCTCCTTCTGTGCTATTTATTGCTTGTCATTCTCTTTCTCTTCTGCTCCTCACCACACACACACCTCCTTTGGTTTCTTGAGTCTTTGAGACTCTTCTTAAAAGCCCCCCTCCCAGCTAGTAGCCACATTTAGTATGCACAGGGGAACATGTGTAACCAACCAGGAGGGAAAGGTAGCCAGGTGACAAGGGCCTGACTGCCACTCACTGGGCCTGGCATTACTCTGTTACCACCCCACTTCAGAGGCAGAACTGCCCCATGATCTAGTCCCGGCTCTTCAGGGAGGTGCCCCCCGAAAAAAAAAGTCATTTATCAGCACCGTGCACCTCCACACCCCAATCTATAAAAACGAGATAATCACACTTACCCTCCGAGTGCAGGTGTTGTGAGGAGTAATTACTGTCCATGAGGGCTTTGAGATGGTCAGATGAAAGGCCTCAGAAGGTAAGCCTTGTAATGAGCATGGTTCTTCTCTTCGGCTCTCAGCTTCCCAGCTAGTGACATCCACCAAAGTCACTCTCCAGGGGAAAGGAGGTGTTATAGCATTGATGAGGTAGATGTGAAATAAGACCAATATTCAGGGCAGGGTCCAAAATTCTTAATGCACTTGTGCAGCCTTTTCCATTGATAGAATGTGCATGGTAACTGAGTCGTTGGGTGGGAGTCAGCTGGTGGAGGCACAGCCAGGTAAAGTCAAACAGGAGCACCACAGCCTGCATAAAACCTTTCAAATGTGGGGGTATCGTTGCAGAAATCTCTTTTTCCCAGGATCTTTCTATGCCTTTCTTCTTGTACAGTTAGGCTGATTAAAGCTGTGTCCATAAGTGGATTTTGATGGGAGTGGAAATCATACTGAGGTTTTCAAATCACGGGCAGCTGAAGCTGTTCTCAACTAGTCTTTCGACTTGCTGGAAAAGCCTGGCTTTCTCTGTCCTGCATGTGGGGGTTCCACACAGATACACAGACACCCACCTGGATCCTGCTCTTCTAGCAGCAGAGTCCCTGGGTGTACTTCCTTCTTTCACCAAGAGCACGGTCCCTGGCAAGAAAGCCCCTATCAGGTGACCCAACAACAAGCCTGTTTGCTAACCTCTCTGGGGCCATTCTTGCAGGATTATGAGAGATCTTGGAATATTTTCGCATTCAATCAACCCTTAGACTGAGAGGGCTTCTGTAATTACAGAGCTTCTGATGGGATTACGGTGTCTAAATACCAAAAAGATGAAGAGTGTGGGCTTTGGAGATAGGAGGACGCAACTCGAAAGCACAGCTTTCCACACTGGCTTGTGTCCCTGGACAAGCCCCTGACCTCTGTGCCTTACTCTTTCCCCCTCTGTGAAACTGAGCTACAAGGGTTATGAGACACTCTGCGTAATGGTGCCTGGCCCGTTGTAAGTGCTCAATCCCTGTTAGCCCTGCAGAGAAAGAAAGGGTGGAATGGCTATGATTCTAGCTTTGAGAAGCTAATTTTCTTCTTCTTTTTTTTAATGTTTATTTTTGAGAGAGAGAGCACGCACTTGTGCATGTGAGTGGGGGAGGGGCAGAGAGAAAAGGAGACAGGATCCGATTCGAAGCAGGCCCTGAGCTGTCAGCACAGAGCCCGATGAGGGGCTTGAACTCACAAACCACGAGATCGTGACCTGAGCAGAAGTCGGCTGCTTAACCGACTGAGCCCCCCAGGCGCCCAAGCTAATTTCCTTTTTTATCACTTGCCATGTGAATTGTTCTAGGCTTATGCCAGAAAATGCCAAAGGGGGTGTTGGTTTGTCTGGGACACGCTTGCCTTACTTCCACGTGACCAGTGCGTCTGCTGCCTCGTACGGACTGGGTCAGCCTCGCTGGTCAGTGGTGTTTCTCCCCTTTCAGACAGACACTTCAGAACTCTTCAGGGTAAAGGACCTGCTCAAAAGCCAGTGAAGAGAATCAACTCTGCTGGCGGCACCCACGTCACTCACCCATCCCTGTGAACAAGGCCGTGGCCCCAGTGGCAGCAGCTGTAAACTGAGGAGGGGGCAAGGGCGGCTTGGCACAGGGCTGCTCTGCTTTCGAGCTCCAATCCAGGCCAGTGCTGCGCTCTTGATGCACATTTGAACTTTGGTGTGTTTTGAAGCTGCAGTTTTTTAAAACTTAGCTACATACTAAGCTCAGTACTTAAAAAAAGAAATCCCACAGCACCTTCGGCCACAGCGTTAGGCCACAGGTCTTGGTCGGAAGCCTGTACCGCGTACGGGGTTAGCTGGATCCCATGGTCATGGAGGAGCCTTTGAAATGATTTCTGAGGCAGCTGTGATCACAGCAGAAGGGTTCCTGCCAGGAGAGGCTGCTCGCCCAGGTTGTAGCTCACATTAGCCACCCCTGCCACCCCCAGACCCCACAGCCGTGTCTTTGATGGCTTAGAGCTAGAGCCAAGCTGGACATCTGTTGAAATGCCTGCTTTTGAGGAACTAAAATGAGAGAAGATAACCAGTGTGATGGTTTGAATGCCTGTGTGCCCAGATATTCATTTGTGGAAATCCTAATGCCCAACGTGTTCCCGTTAGGATGGTCCTGGGAGATGCTTAGGTCACGAGCGGAGCCCTACTTGGATGGGATTGATGCTCTTATAAAAGGGACCCCACAGGTCTCCCTTGCCCCTCCCCTTGCCACAATAGGAAATGACAAGTCTGCAGATTGCAAGAGGGCCTGCCCTTGACCATGCTGGCACCCTGCCCTTGGACTTCCAGACCCCAGCACTGTGTTATTTCTGTTGGTTAGAAGCCACCCACACCAGGCTGTTTTGTTACAGCTGCTGGAACTGTTAAGACAACCAGCAACGTAGGGACTCTCACATGAGCCTCTGTGGAGAGAATATCTGTCAATACAAGGAAGAAGTACGTGTTTGGGGAAGAAGAATGCAGTACTCCACACTTGCATCCATACTCACATTTGTACACGTATGACACATCTTTTGTTTTCTGATTACTTTTATCATTTGTTTCAAAATGAAATTTTGGAAAAGTACAAAGAGCATGAAGCCACCTGAAGCTTCACCGCCCAGCCTTAGAGGATGAGTGCTGGATGATTGTGGTATGTGGGAAAGTATGCCTCAGTCCTCTCTCCTGAACTGGCTACGCCATCTTGGACGAGTAATTGGACTTCTCTGGACCATAGTTGCATCATGTGTGAAGGGAGGGAGGGATGCTGAGGTCTTTCTGGTCTTCACATTTTACAAGATGTCAGATTCTAGGATCGCAGACCTCAGGTAGGGAATGGAGAACTCCTCCATGTTAGCCAGTGGCTGTTTAGGTCAGACAACTGTGCAGAAACCAGGTGCTTCTGAGAGTGTTTGCTTCACTTGAACATAGTGGCCTCGTTAACATTTCCTTGCACATCCTGTCAGGTGTCTGAAGTCTGGCACAATCACCTCATGTGTCGGAGGGCATCACTCAGCCTGGGGCTCTGGAGAGCTGGGGTGAACTTTGGCCCTGTCCCCAGATTCCAGATGCCTGGGGGCCTTTATGCAAGGCCTTTAACATCCCTGAGCCTCAGATTTCTCATCTGTAAAATGGGGAAGATAACGTCTTCCTTCCCTAGCCAAGAGAGTTACTCTACCAAATCAGCAGTTGTGCACAAAAGCATTTAGGAGAAAAAAAAAAATACAGCCCTAAAAACATGTGAAAGAGATACGATCAGGTGTGTGAGTGAGTCCGTCCGCTAAATGGAAAGTGGGGCTCCACTCTGGGTTCCATCCTGTGCTCAGATAGGGACAGCCTAATCACCACAATCAAGAACTCAAACATCAGCGAACTTACTAAACAGGTGAATGGGAAATAGAGAGGCAGTTTCAGACCCTGGCTTTCGGTAAATGCTAGCATTACAGCCGCAAAGCAGGCAGTGCTTCGAGAGCAGGTGGGAGATGAGGAGAGGTTTCCTGGCCCCTGCCCTTCACCTTGGTCACTGACTCAGTGTGAAACAGCGCCTGCAGGGAGGAGGAGACTTCTCATCCTAGTTCACAGATCAGCCTGCGGCCACAGTGGGGGCAGTGAGCTGAGTTCACGGCAAAGGATGACTAAACAGCCTCCTCATCATTAATAACAATAATACTTGGCATTTATCTAGTTCTTTATGTTTTCAAAGTGCTTTACAATCATTAATTAGTTAACTAGCACTCACTACCACTCCACTGTCTGCCGCTGTGCTGAGCAGACAAAAGAGGCTGGCAGGACCTGCCAGTTTACCAGGGGACGGCAGAGCTGGGGAAAGTGAGGGCCGGGGCATGCGAGGTGAAGAGTGGGGGTGGAGGGGTATGAACATCAAAGACTAAATCTGGAAGGAGATGGGAAGCATCAGTGCAAGTAGATGTGGGTATACTCCTTGATAAGTATGCCAGGCACAAAGGCAGGGACAGGATCAGCCCTCGAACAACTGGCTTCGGTCCTGGGTGGGTACGGATGGGGCCTCACAGGGGGCTGAGGATCTCCCTAAAAGCAGATCGCTCCTGCCCCTGTCGAGTGAGCCGGTACAGGAAATAGGTGGCACCTGGGCCCTGGACAGTCAGTGTCAATCCTTCCACAGAACACAGATTCCCTCGCTCCTCAGAACGTTAGTGAATTGGGGAGTTGTTGTTCTCAGGTCTGGGGTTCTGCGTGCAGCTGAGATCCAAACCCACTGGAACTGTTCACCCAACTTGCCCTGGATACATAGAGATGAAGGTAAGCTTTCTCCCCGTCATCTGTCTCCCGGACTTCAAATGAAGCTGGGGCGAAAATGCAGAACCGTGGATGGGAGGGAAGTGGCAGAAGCCACAAGTGTATTCAGTAGAGCTGGAGGGCCAATTGTCAGCCACCTGCTTACATGGAAATCTGATAACTATTGTACTTAGAGAGTAGAAACCAAAGTCATAAGCCAAACGAGTGACCAGAAGAAAGCGGTTAGTCATCTTTCTTCATGAGTGATCGCAATACTCCCGAAGCTTCTCCACCTGTAACTTGCAATTTGGGGCCTTGTCTAATGACAGGGTGAGCTCCCCTTATTGATCTTCAGACTTCTTAGTAAATTAAATGGCAGGTACACAAAGAGGCAAGGGACAGGAGTGTGGCAGCAGCTTCACACTCTTGCTCTGTTAAAGGAGGTTCTTAAAGCCTGTGGATCTCTGGGTTGCCCCAGAACCCCAGGACCAAAGGCCTGTGGCTGACAGAGCCTTCTGTGGCCAGTCCCTTGCAGTGAGATAGGCCTAATCTACTGATTAGCCTTGATTTATGGCCCTCCTCGGGGCCTTGGGCTGTACCTTGTCAGATCTCAGAAACTAAAAGGAAGGCAAGGGCTTGGCTTCAACTGGGCTGGAGGACCCAGAAATGATAATAATAATTAACACAGCTCAATTTCCACTTGCACCATAAACAATAATTAATGCACACAGCAGTCCAGCGAGACATCTAAGTTTGGATTATGAGCCTTATTTTGCAGACAGGGAAACTGAGGCCAGGAGGTTAAGTGGCTTTTTCAAGGCCACACAGAGACTCAGTATCATACCTGAAATTAAAATTTGGGCTCTGTTGTCTCCTGCTCTGAGGCTTGGATCACACCTCTGTGTCAACAAAGACTTGAGAACAACATCAAACTTACACTACTAGAAAGGCTCCTGGAGGGGAGTTTAGGGGGAATAAATGATAGGTGAGTGTAGCATTGGCCTTCTAGTCTAGATCAAGCCAATCACCTGCCGTTAGTGGACAGCCTCTAAACCAGAGACAAAAACTGGCAGCACTATGTCCACCCTGTAAGGAAAGGCTGTATTCCTGACAACTGCGATTTTTAAAAATGTTTATTTATTTTTAAGAGAGAGAGAGGGGTGCCTGGGTGGCTCAGTTGGTTAAGCATCCGACTTTGGCTCAGGTCATGATCTCACCGTTCGTGGGTTTGAGCCCCGCATCAGGCTCTGTGCTGACAGCTCGGAGCCTGGAGCCTGCTTCAGATTCTGTGTCTCCCTCTCTCTCTGCCCCTCCCCAGCTCACACTCTGTCTCTTTGTCTCTCTCAAAAATAAATAAACATTAAAAAGAGAGAGAGAGAGAGACAGAGTGCAAGCAGGGGAGGGACAGAGAGAGAGGGAGACACAGAATCCGAAGCAGGCTCCAGGCTCTGAGCTGTCAGCCGAGAGCCCGAAATGGGGCTGGCACCCCCGAAACCGTGAGATCATGACCTGAGCTGAAGTTGGATGCTCAACTGACTGAGCCACCCAGGTGCTCCTGACAACTGCAATTTCATGTAAATATCACCAGTATGTTATACTTGCCTTCTTTGCCTCCTTCACTGTGTAGTTGGTCTAAGGAGTTGATAGTTGTTAGTTGCCTTTACTTACTATAAACTAAGCAACTGGAGATGTTTTCCTGATGATCTAGACACCACATGGAAATCACCTTTCCTTGTGCTTACTTTGCCCAATTGTTGCTTGAGCATTACAAACCTTGCTTCAATTTAAAAACCTCAAATACTGCTTGTACAATAATTCAGAACAGACTCCTTTGAACTATGTCACTCACATGTTCATATATCTACTAATTGATCAAGTCGACACAGAATACATAAAATAAAGATACCAACCAGTTATGTTTTCCAAGGAAGATAATTTTTAGTGCACTTGTTAAAAGGATAACCTTATTCTGGCCTCTTAGTTGTCAGTGACAGGAACACCATTCAAAATGGCTTAAAGAATTCCAGGGACAGCTTCAGGTATTTCTTATAAGAAAACTACATCTCTCCCTCTCTCGGCCTGACATCGATTGTCCTGCTTGGAGGCAAAGGCAGCCACTTGCGTTGGGCTGACTTCCTCCAGTGGGGCATTCCTATCGACAGAGAGCCTTCTTTTTTTTTTTTTTTTTTTTTTTTTTTATTTTATTTTTTTTTTTCAATTTATTTTTGGGACAGAGAGAGACAGAGCATGAACGGGGGAGGGGCAGAGAGAGGGAGACACAGAATCGGAAACAGGCTCCAGGCTCTGAGCCATCAGCCCAGAGCCTGACGCGGGGCTCGAACTCACGGACCGCGAGATCGTGACCTGGCTGAAGTCGGACGCTTAACCGACTGCGCCACCCAGGCGCCCCGAGAGCCTTCTTTACTGATAGCACAGGCAGAAAGTCCTGCGATTGACCACGGCTGGCCCACTGGACTCCAGGCCCTCTCTGAGGTCACTGTGACAGGTGGATATGTCACTCTGGTTATCTAGGCCTAGACAGGCCACATGATTGCTCACGGAGCCAGGACATGGGGGTAGCCCCTCATAAAACATTGGGGTCAAGTATGGGGGAGTGGTTCCCCAAAAGAAAACTGGGGCACTGCTTACAGAAGAAGAGGAAAAGGAAGTAAGGCAGGTGAAAGAAACAGATCTCTACTGCCTTACATGTAGAAATTTCAAAGCCAACATTTTACCATGTATACTAATAACATATTCTTCTAAATGGTATTTCCATCTCCCTCATGAAATACTAGCTTGGCCCTCAAATACTATTGCTAAGTGACAACTGTCTTGAGGAACTTAAAAGCAAATGTATCCCCAGCTACTCTGGATGCTCATGGTCATGGACCTCAGGACCACACTCTAAAGCTTGGAGAGGCAGACAAGAGGGCAGACAAGAAGAGGGCACACAGCATGTAAAGCCAAAAAGTGTCTCAGTGTCTAAGAGATCTGGCAAATGCCACAGGCTAGGTGCATCTTGATTTTAACATAACATTTGGCAAAGTGTTTTCCAATATACATCTGCATCATTTAGGGTTTCATGAGGAGCACGGAGTATTTCTGCAATTTAAAAGAAACCAAAAAAATCCACGGAAAATAAAGGTGTCGTGGGGTAGGATGATAACGATGTAGCTAGAGGAACGTCGGGCTGAAAAACGCAGGTGCGAATCCACACCCAAAGCATGTTACTCAAATGCTCCTGGTAAACGTTAGATGTTACCTTGATAGCATCTGAAAGCTGTCCTCTTGTGGCAAGCTCCTCAGCCCCCACCTGCTCACTGTCAGGGATGTCTCGTGTATCCTGGGTGTCCCATGTTTTTCCAGCCTTTGCAGGGCACCTTTCCCGAGTAACCTGTCTGAAAGTCCATCGCTGCCCTGAGCCACTGGCCTTCCTCATTGCCACCGTCTTTTCTTAGCTACTTCTCACTGAAGCACTGGTCCACCACCAAGTGGCCAGGAAAGATGGTTGTCCAGTAACATGTGGCTGTATATCTGAAGACTTTTTTTTTAGAAAGAAAACCCTTTAAGAGAGTCCTTTCCAGGGGCGCCTGGATGGCTCAGTCGGTTAAGGGTCTGACTCTTGATTTCGGCTCAGGTCATGATCTCCCAGTTTATGAGCTTAAGCCCTGTGGCGGGCTCCACGCTGACAGTGCAGAGCCTGCTTGGGATTCTCTCTCTCTCTCTCTCTCTCTCTCTCTCTCTCTCTCTCTCTCTCTCTCTCTCTCTCCCCTTCCCCCTCCTCTGCTTCCCCCCACACTTGCTCTCTCTAAATAAATAAACTTTAAAAAGAGAGAGAGAGAGAGAGAGTTCCTTCCAGACAAAAGGACAAATTAAGTGCGAGGACTAATTCCCTTCTCCCCTAGAATGTAAAAATCACTCACAAATCCAAAATGGAAATTTTTTGGTTTCAACCATGTCTGAGGCCAGACTCAACTTTCAGTAATGGGGAAGACCATTGGGAAATTTGAAAATAGAATTTTTGGTCCCTGTCACATCAAGGTGAAGACAAAAAAAGTGTGCCTGCCAAATCTGTAGATAGCCAAGCATGGAAAGGACAACCTCTTTCCTGAATGACAGAATAAAAATCTTGACCTAATCATCATGAACTAAGCCAGAGAGGACACACTATGTCTCCATGCTGACAAGATCATCAGTGGCTCAGGTAGAGATTGGGAGAGACGGGCTTAACTTCATTTTGGCAGGGGAACAAAGAACTGTTGGGTTTAACTGATCAAGATTAGTGCATGCCAGCTGTGGGATCTATCTCCTAATAAGTGATCTTGGTAGGACGATGTTGTTGCAGCAGAGGGAGTAAGTGTAGTCAGATCAGACCCCATCCACTGGCCATTGGCCCTTGTCCAGAGGAGGGCATTTGGTAAACAGGGGAAGTATAAATCCTATCACACAAGATCGTGGGTGCTTAATCTGGGGCAGAGAACTTGAGCTGAGGTGAGGCAGTGACGCATAGGAGTTGTCTTTGAATATTTATTTAAAAAAAATTTTTTTTAATGTTTATTTATTTTTGAGACAGAGAGAGACAGAGCATGAACAGGGGAGGGGCAGAGAGAGAGGGAGACACAGAATCTGAAACAGGCTCCAGGCTCTGAGCTGTCGGCACAGAGCCCGACGTGGGGCTCGAACTCACGGACCGTGAGATCATGACCTGAGCCGAAGTCGGACGCCTAACCGACTGAGCCACCCAGGCGCCCCTGTCTTCGAATATTTAAAATTAGACTTGGAGTGCCTGGGTGACTCAGTCGGTTAAGTGTCTGATTTTGGCTCAGGTCATGATCTCACAGTCATGAGATCAAACCCCAACTCGGACCTCTGTGCTGATAGCACGGAGCCTTCTTGGGATTCTCTCTCTCTCCCTCTCTCTCTCTCTCTGCCCCTCCCCTGCTCGCATGTGTGCACGAACACGCACTCTCAAAACATATAAATAAACATTTTTTAAAAATTGGACTTAAAACTTTTTGTGTTGGTCCCGTTGGGCAGAAATTGGAGCAGTTGGTGAAAAAGTTGCAAGGATGCAGGTTTTTGCTCGAGTTCAGTATCAGGAACTTGTGTGTTCATAGAGGGGCTGCTTGGATCCCATGCCTAGAGGCAGAGACTTCGTGATCCCACCTCAAGGCTGCCTTAGTGGGATTCCTACCTGCATGGAGGTGGCACAAGATGGCCAGAAAATCCCTTCCTACTCCAGGAGAATGAGCCGCAGAGGAAGAAATATAAGACGGTGTGTCCCAGTCCATCTCAGGTTATGCACAATAGGCCCAGTGCATACTTGTAGAGGCCTATGAAACTGTTTTAATTTTGTTCTCATATCAGAAAAAAAAGAAAATTTTAGGACTCACAAAAATCCATAAAATTTTGGTAACTGATCTACTTCAAATGAAATTCCCAGCTTCACATTAGGAGTGCAGAGCAGAACACCACTGTCTCCAGAAAGATGGCCTGCTGGGCTGGGGCATTCGTTCACATAGGCCTGGAGGTCCTGGATGCTGGGGGCAGGAGTCGTGGGGAGAGGAAGTGAACCCAGCCTGTGCAAGCCATGTGACTCAGCATCCAGGCATCCATTGGTGCCCGGTCCGGGCAGTGTGGGGATAGAATAGGACTGGGTCACAAGATTGGACATCTGGGTGGACACACACACACACAAAAATCAATTAAATTTTGTCTAAAAGAGATAGAAATGTTGCAGTTTTTAAAGTTATATTAAAAATAATTTTTATATACATATTATTATGGTGGGAGGGGACCACAAAGGCAACAGTGCCCAAGGCCCTCAAAGGTCATAACGTGGCCCTGGCCTGTGGTAAGGCCCAGCTGCATCCATGCCCTGGCTCTCTCCGGGGATCCCTTTCTGCCTGAGGCCAGGCCACAGCTGTGCACTGTTACTTATAACCCAACTCCTAACCTACCTATCATCATTCTGTGGATCTGGAGATGATCTTGGCATTTTTTTTTTTTTTTTTTTAGTGTTTATTTATTTTTGAGAGAGAGAGACAGAGCATGAGCAGGGGAGGGGCAAAGAGAGAAAGAGACATAGTATCTGAAGCAGGCTCCAGGCTCTGAGCTGTCAGCACAGAGCCTGACAGGAGGCTCAAACCCACAAACCACGAGATCATGACCTGAGCTGAAGTCAGATGCTTAACCAACTGAGCCACCCAGGCACCGTGCCTTGTTTTTTTAAAAAAAAATTTTAATGTTTATTTGATCTTGGCCTTTTTTTTTTTGAAAAAGCAGGACATTCTCCATGTCAGAGGCAACCACTCATTCTCAGCAAACTAAAAGAAAATATAAGATGGACTTGACCACACACATTTTTCCTTCTTCTCATCCTCTGAAACACTGAACATCAACCAGCCACCAAATGCGACATTCAGTAGGTGGGAATATGGGACCACAGGTGCTTGCCATACTTCCGAAGTGGGCTCTACTGTCCTAACACCTTCTGGGCCTCTCCCCTCACCTCCCCGGCCTACCTCCAACACCCAGGCAGGTGGAAGGTTGGGGGCTTGCTTAGCTCTGTCCCCATGGGCTTGTTTCCACCACAGACAAGACCCCATGATACCATGCTCCATGAAGCACACATATGTTCTTATTTTGTTGCATTGAAAACATTGCTGGAAATGATGGTCCCAGACTACAGGACCAAATTGGAAATAAACTGACGATTAGATGCTCTGCAGGGAATTAGCAAAGATAATTTAGAAAGAAACCTCAAAAAGGAAGCAGGATCCCATGCACTTTTCTACCTTTCCCCACTATAATTTTCCTCGAGGTATATGTCCTCCCTAGTGCTCTGTAATTGTGTTTCTTTCTAACTGTGGTAAGATAGGCAAATGTAATAACATAACATAATATTTAATATATAATACATACTGTATTTATATAATATTTAATAACATAATATTTATAATTTTAACCATTTGTAAGTATACAACTCAATAGTATTAAATACATTTGCAGCATTTACAGTTGTGTAACCACATGTTATCTATACCCAAAGCTGCTTCACCATCCCCAACAAAAACTCTGTACCTGTTAAACAATAACTTCCTCTTCCCCCTTCTCCCAGCCTTTGGAAACCACCGTTCTATTTTCTATCTCTATGAACTTGCCTATTCTAGGTATTTTCTATAAGTGGGATCGTACAGTATTTACCCTTCTGTGTCTGGCTTTTTTCATTAAGTGTAATGTCTTTTTTTTTTTTTTTTTTTTTTTTTGTTTCAACGTTTTTTATTTTATTTTTGGGACAGAGAGAGACAGAGCATGAACTGGGGAGGGGCAGAGAGAGAGGGAGACACAGAATCGGAAACAGGCTCCAGGCTCCGAGCCATCAGCCCAGAGCCTGACGCGGGGCTCAAACTCACGGACCGAGAGATCGTGACCTGGCTGAAGTCGGACGCTTAACCGACTGCGCCACCCAGGCGCCCCATCACTAAGTGTAATGTCTTAAGGGTTCATCCATGTGTAGCATGGGCGGGAACATCATTCCTTTTTATGGCAGAATAATATTCCTTTATGTGGATATACCATTTTTTGCTTATTCATCCATGTTTTGAGGGACACTTGGGTTGTTTCCACTTTCGACTATTGTGAATAATACTGCTACGAGCATTGGTGTGCAATTATCTGTTCAAGTCCCTGCTTTAGTTCTGGATACATACCAGGAGTAGAATTGCTGGGCCATACGCTAGCTTACATCTAGCCTTTTGAGAAACCATCAGTTTGTATTGTGTTTTGATGGCAATGCTCAGCAGTTGGGTAGCTCTCTTGGACAGAGATAGTTAGGAGGTCTGGGCTGGGAGGAGACATGAATAATCGCTGCAGCTTGACATCAGGCCAAAGGACCTGCGAAAAGCATGGCTGTACCTCAAGCATTCTCAGCCTGCAGTGCTGACAGGCCACCCCAGGCACTTCCCTTGCCAGGGTGGTTGTCACATGGACAGAAACCAGAAAATCATTTGACAAACAGAATTACTCACTATCCTTCCCTGATCACGCAAGCACAATACTGTTGGCCATCACCCAAGACAGGGAAATGTCTTCCTTAGAAATGGCGTTTGCTTATATTTTAGTAAGTTCCAAAATATATCATAGAAATAAAAAAGGGAAATAAGCGTAGATTGAATAATAATAAAATTAATGCCATCAAATCCTCCCCCCGGGCATAAGAAATCAAATGTTACCAACCCGTCTGAAGCTCTCTGTTGCCCTCTTCCTGAGCAACATTCTCATTCTCCAGCTCACAGGTAACCACTGTGCTCAGTCTCTCACTCTCTTGCTTTTCTTTAGAGTGCACCATATACATCTGCAACTCTACAGAATATATTGTCCAATTTTGCATGTTTTTGAACCTCACATAAGTAAAATCATCTGGTATGCATTTTTCTGTGACTTGCTTTTTTCATGCACCATTATACTTTTGCGATTCATCCATACGGAAATATGTAGCTGTAGCTCGTTAATTTTCACTGCTGTGTTGTGGGTCCCATTCTATGCACATTCTTAATGTATTTATTCTACTGAAGATGGGCCATTCAATTCTAATCAGGCTTTTTATCCTCACGGTAATGAGCACTAAATGATTTTAATTGTCTGTCTTCTACATGTGCAGGTTTTGTCTCCAGATTGTGAGCATGAGGAGGCCAGGTACCAAGTTCCTTTTCTTTGGCTGGAGTAATAAATACTGAGTGGTCCTACTATATCAGCCACATAATTTTTCCGAACACTAGCTCTCTCTGGCCCAGCAGTCATATTTATACTCATGACCCCAGCCTCCCATCAAAGCTGATTGGGCCAGATGAGGACACTTAGCTGAAGCCAGGCCAATCAGATGCTCTCTCTAGAGAATTTTAAACTAGTATTAAAAGAGAGTGATTTCTGTTTCTTTGTGGTTGGCACAGTGAAAGTTGAAATTTGGAAGTCTTACCCTGTGTATGGAGGGGAAGAGGAGGACAGGAGTAAGGGCTAGAGTATCAATGACAGGACTGAAAAGGATGGATAAGATTTTTTTTTAAGGTGGAGGGGTGGACCAAGAGTCCCAAAGCCTGTCTAAGCTAAGCCAGGCCTTAGCCCCAGCCCTTTGAGGAGGTCTGGCCACTGGGTCCCACGAGATGCCCCTGCTGAAGTTCTATAATAAATTGACCTTTCTGGCTTAACTTAGTTTTAGTTGTTTTCTATTCCTTGTAATCAAAAACCCTAACTTATCTATTCAATTTGCTTCTTCCCAGCCATAAAAAAGAACTGCAGAGCTGTCCAGGGGCCCCTATTAACCAAAGAATGGGTTAAATTCTTTCCCTGCCTAACTAGGGATAGGAAATTCTCCACTTCCATGGGCAGCTGCCTTCAGAGAGTTAAACAAATGGACTGGATATTTAGCTGCTAGTTTTATGTCATCGAGGTATAAAGTTGCTATACTAGTTTTACCTCATCTGGTTATTTTGACCGGCTCTTAGAAACGACTGAAGGATTTTGCTCTTACGTTCCCCAAAAAATGGATGATAAAGATTCCTCCCCTCCCCATTATCCTCAGGTGATTGGAAGGTAACCAGGAATAAATGAATTTTACAGATAATCCCCAAGTCTTATCTAAACTCTTATCTTGACCAATAGCTTCCTCTTCAGCCTTTTACCAGAGCTGTGGACAAGAAGCAAATGGACTGTGACAAGCTGAGTTTTTATCTCCTTTTATTTCCCTCACACGCCTCCAGTGGAGATGCTAATGAACAATGACAAGGAAAACAAGACAGGTGGCAGGAGGGCAAAGAGAAGAAACAAAAGCCCGGATGGTTTGAGCACTAGCCGGACAGCTCTCAGGACTTGTCTTAAGGAAGCTGGGGGGGGGGGCTTTGGGAACATCCATCACTGAAGGTGGGGAAGAGAAGTGACAGGAACCCAGAGTATGATCTTGCCTTGGGAGCCTTGCTCCACGTTTCACAAAATACTTTCCCCAAGTTTGGAACACTGCACTTACAAGACAACACACTCCTTCCAGGTATTTGAGATTCTTCAGGTGAGGCTCTCACTAAATGGAAGAGAAGCTCGCTTTCCTCCTAAATTTGGTTCTGCCTGGAATCTTGTATCAGTCTGTGCAGCCCCTAAAGGCACTGGAGTTTTTATTCTAGCCTCTACCATGAGGTAAAGCCAGCGCCGTACCCCCATCTCACTTTAGAGGTAGCCATTCGGCTTTGATGTGTAATTTGAGGCAAGCGATCTCCTGCCCCCCCTTTCTTTTTTCACTGAAAACCACGGTATAGCCACAAAGCTGAGGTACAAAGGGGAGAATGGCTGCCCAGCAGCGCCATCTTAGAACGAGGGAAAACCTCAGCCAACTGCATCAGATAATCCTTTGTTGTGATATTTCAAATGTGATGTTTCAAACTTGCTCTGAGAAGCGGTTAGGTACTCATTGCTGAGACCTTGAATTTGGCGGGCGATGCCAGAACATAAGATCGCAAGCAGAGGAAGACAATGGTGTTTCATTATTCATGGAAACATGCTGCTGGTGTGCTTCAGTCTGAGCTTTGGATGAACAGAAAATGTGCTCCCAACTTCTTTTCCTCTTGGTGAAATCCTGACACAGCATTTCTGGTTTCAAAGGGAGCCGTGTAAAAAGACCAACAGAAACCCCACAAAATGAGACCGACCACCTTAAAATCAAGTTTACTGGCTAAATGGGATTAAGCTAGAGTTGTGTTTTAAAAAGAATAAACCAGAAAAAACAAGTCTTTGCTGCATGGTGCCCACTTCTATCTAAACAGCTCTGAAGTCCAGATGCAAGCTGTCACTGGAGCATCTCTGGAGAGAGCGTGGGAAGTTAAAAGTCAGTGTTTTTGATTAATTAATAATCATCCTCAGCTGTGTTGGCAAATGATAAAAACAAATTGTCTGCCTTTAAAGTAAGGGTGGAAGATGTGTGCTTACCCAGAACCGAGGGGGAAGGAGGAAGAGCCCTGTTGGCCTAGTCTGCCCTTGACTGGTCTGGTGGTGGTTGAACAAAAACCATGTTGTATGTCTCTTACCCTATAAAATCACGATAACAACCATAGCTTGGGCAGTCAGGGAGGGAGACGAAGGAAACCAGTGTCTAAGGAATGGCTCAAAGGACTATTTTATGGCTACCAATTTGTCTTCTAGAACAACTCAACTAAGCATCTGCAGGAATAACTGTTGCTCTGTTTGTCATTGTGAAAGTCATACAGGCATGAGTCAGCAGGCTCCCTCTGAGTGTGTGTGTGTGTGTGTGTGTGTGTGTGTGTGTGTCTGTGTATTGGGATGAGATGAGGTTCTGTTGGTAGTTTAGAGGAGAAATGCACAGACCCTTCTCCTTTTGAATTTTCCACCTACAAGCAAAATAATGACTCCATGTTATTCTTTCCTGAAGACTGTGGCCATGGCTGCAACTGGGTGCCATCTTTCTCCCTCCTGAGCCTGTGGTTCATCAGCCATACTTCTCTTATAGGACTTACCCTTTATCCCTGGTACTGTAGTCATTCTTATCTCCTCAGATGTACTGATGTTTTGCCTTTTTGCCAGCACCTCATACAGACTTTTGGCTAGCGCAGACATATGACACATCTTAAATATTGGAATGGATAGAGGCAGGAAGAAGGGGTGGATGGACCTGTGTTGGGTGCTGTATTCATTCTGTGGCTTGGCCAGTGGAAGTTCTACCTTCCCCAGTGACTGTTAGCTCTTCCTTCCTTCTGTCCCTACTGCCAGAGCCGTGAGGCAGGCTCTTGGTTAATTTTGGCCTCTTCTACTCTCATGGTCTACAAATAATCCCCATCTCTTACCTGCCTCTACTTTCATCCAGCTTACACACTCAGTCTACCTTGTTTCTATCTCTATCCTGCTCTAGCCTCCAAGCTTTCCATGACCCTCATTTATCATCAAATAACTCCCACACACTACTCCCAATGATTCAAGAGCCTTCACATTGTGGACCCAGAATACTATTTCCATCCTAACAAACTACCCCCCACCCCAATGAGTCAAATGTCCAACACGGTTTCTATAAAAATTCATTTTTGATTTCCTAGTTCCATCCCTAAGGTAAAACTCCACTCAACCTTCAAGGCTCAGGATAAATGCCACTTCCTTCATGAAGTTTTCTATTTCACCTGTTGGATACGATTTCCATTCTCTTGATCTTTATTCTGCTCCCCGTCTTCTCCCTTTGTATTAGACTATGTACTTATTTCAGGGGCGCCTGGGTGGCGCAGTCGGTTAAGCGGCCGACTTCAGCCAGGTCACGATCTCGCGGTCCGTGAGTTCGAGCCCCGCGTCAGGCTCTGGGCTGATGGCTCGGAGCCTGGAGCCTGTTTCCGATTCTGTGTCTCCCTCTCTCTCTGCCCCTCCCCCGTTCATGCTCTGTCTCTCTCTGTCCCAAAAATAAATTAAAAAAAAAAAAAAAAAAAAAAAACGTTGGAAAAAAAAAAAAAAGACTATGTACTTATTTCATTACTAGATTAGAAGCCACTGCAGGCAGGAAGGACAAATTCATCTTTGCCTCAGAGTTGCCAACAGAGTGCTGGGAACCAAGCAATCCCACTTGCAGCTGAATTATATTCAGAAGGAAACCACGTGGCCAGGCTCTCTTCCCACTGGTAGCCTATAATCTATGGCTGACAGTCAACACAAGTGTGGCTGCAGCCCCTCAGCTAAGACTCTGGTGTCCAGATGAACACGGAAAATCCACAACTCTGACACAACTGAATGAATATTCACCTACATTAGTTTTCTACTGTTGCATAACAAATTACCAACAACTTATTGACTTAAAACAATGCATATTTATTAGTTCACAATTCTATAAATCAGAAGTCTGGCACAGCATGCCTGGGTTCTCTGCTCAGGATAACACAGTGTTGAAATCCAGGTGTTGTTAGCCCTACTGAGTTCTTGCCTGGAGCCTATGGGAAAATAGTCCACTTTTAGCGGTTTCTTATTTGTCGGTAGAATCTAGTTTCCTGCGGTCATAGGACTGAGGTTTCTGCTATGATGAGGTTAGGGCCACTGTGATAGATTTCCCTTTCTTTTTTCATTTTTAAAATTTTTTATTAAAATGTTTTATTTTATTTTTTGAGAGAAAGAGAAAGAGACGCAGAGTATGAGCGGGCGAAGGGCAGAGGGAGAGGGAGACACAGAATTCAAAGCAAGCTCCAGTCTCCCAGCTGTTAGCACAGAGCCCAATGCAGGGCTCGAACTCATGAACTGTAAGATCATGACCTGAGCCAAAGTCGGATGCTAAACCGACTGAGCCACCCAGGAGCCCCTAAATCTCCCTTTCTTAAGGTCAACTGTGCCATAAAACATAATCTAATCATGGGAGTAAAATCCTTCATATTCAGTGGATGTCCACACAAGTGGACCCAGGAAAACTAGGGTCCACTTTAGAATTCTGCCTATCATATCACCTTAAATATCAATTTGAGGCCTTGGTAAGAGTTGAGGCCAAAGCAACTTTGTGGGCAAATGGTGGCTGGAGAGACCACCACGTTTCTTTAATGAGTATACAAAAACATTACAGAGACGGCAAAACAGGAATTCTGGAAAAGTTGGGGGAGGCCTAGAATTCCTGAAGAGCTTTGGTTGTCTGAGAAGCAGAGAGCTTTCCAGACAGAAAGGACGTGAGAAAGGGGGCAGGAGTGAACGACGTAGCTGCCGAACCAGAGAGACCAGTGAAGACAGCAGAAGCAATAAGGAAGGAAACCTGCCTGGAGCCCCAGTCAGAGCTGTAATTCTGAGCTATTGTGTTTGGGGAAGTTACTGGCATGGCCGAGGTTAAGGGCAAAGGGGACTACTTTGGTGGACATGCTGGAGTACGTGGGGAGTCCAAATGGGATGAGTCTACAAGAGGTCAGTTGGAGCCGCACAGCCCATGAGATGGCCAAGGGGTGGTGTGAAGGGGCACTGAAGAAGGCAAGACCTTTCGCTGTTGAGCAAACCTGCATAGAACAGGTAGTATTAAGGTAAGATTGACAAAACTAGTGTCACAAAGGACTCTTGCTATGGATAAAGCAGGAATTATTTTCTGAGACCACAGAGTCTAAGGCAGAGCCGAATGTTGGCCCAGGAGGCACAAAGTTTACATTCTTGGGCCCAGTTTACGGCTGACTCACCCTGTGACAGTGGGCGCCTTACTGGATTTTTTCAATGCTTTTGTTTCCTGATCTATAAAATGAAAATGAAAAACAACCCTGCTGGCTGCTCAGTGTAATTAGTGCATAGGAAACACCTCGCCATCCCTGGCCGTTGGGAACATGCCTTTTCCCATCCCAGGACTCTGCACTGTGGCTTCTGCCAGGGAGTTAATGATTTAAGGCTGAGGAGGGACACAGCATAGGTGCAGCTTAGCCTGTTATGGCCCACCTATGGGTCAGAGACCTCACAAAAGGGGCCCTGGGCCCAAGGAGAGTCACATCCAAATCTGGTGTAAATCAGATAGTAATTCTTGTTCAGGATCCTCCCTTTATGCCATATAATAATCTCCTGTTAGACTCCTTTCTAGAGGAACTCTTCTGGGGTTTCCAGGGTGAAGAAGTCTCCATAAGTCACATTTACATCACTATTCTCTTTCAGACCCTGCCGTTCATTTTGTCAAGTGAAGCCCAAAGGTCACTGTTGAAAACGGTGTCAAACTGTGAGGCTACTGTAGAGTCTTTGACATGAGAGCCAAGCACCAGCTTCCATCCTGTATGTCCCATAGACGTACTCTGGACATCAGTACAGTATTGGTAGGAATCTATAGGCAGTCAGAAGCCCATTTTTACATGAGGCCCAGATCAAATCCTAAAACTCTCAAGACAATATCAAAAAGTTATTGCCACGTCCTAGCATTTTCTGGCCCCCAACTAAGTGCTTAGAAAGAGCTGATTGGAACTGAGGAGAAACCCAAAGTGAAAGGGTGCAGTGAGAGCTGCCACTTTCCAGAAGAACCCAGGGCAAGCCCTGGCAGAGAAGGGATGTAGCTGAGATTGCCTGACACTGCACCAAACCTCAGAGAGCAGTCAAAACCAACCCATGGGATTCTGCTCCTACCTGAAGGCTACATCTGTCAGGGGCTCCTTCAGTCCTAAGCAGAAAGATACTTCTGTGACAGTACACATCTTGTGGCCTGAAGGTGCCCCACTGACTGACAAGTATCTCCTCAGGTCTGGTCTTCTCCATGTGAGGTCCCAGAGCACAGTCAGGCCAAGTAATGAGGTACTGGGGTCCCAACATGCGACTGCTCTTTGTGGGCCCACCTTCCCCCCACTCCCAGAATAGACCCACAGCCTACAGGACCATTTGAGGAAGTACTGATTGGTTTGGATCCTGTCCAGAATCTCCTGTGGTTTCCAGGTAGACAGGCCTGTCCTGATCCAATGTTGCCCAAGGCCTCCCGTGGGTTCTCAAGGAATCTCTGATGACAGCCAGAGCATATGTCAGAAATGATCCCCCTATGGCCTCTCTGCCCAACCTTGGAGTTTCTTTCAGTATTGTTCTAGAATTGAGCAGTGTCTGGCCATATCTTCCATTCCAAGTGGTTTTGCCTGCAATAATTCTTGGTGCCTGTTTTTGTTTCTGAACACATTGCCTTTGACATCTAGAACTCTATTAAGCCCCAGCTCTGTGTGTAGCAGGAATTCATCTTTTAACAAAAGGCCCTTCTGCAGCTTGAGGCTCTGGTTTTCAAGCTTAATTCAAGGGTTTGTTTATAGGAAAGGATATTTGTATTAACTCCACTACTAAGGGGCTGCATGACTTTGGAAAAGTCACTGAATTGCTTTGGACCTCAGTTTCCTCATCAAGATAGTGAAGAGGGGCGCCTGGGTGGCGCAGTCGGTTAGGCGTCCGACTTCAGCCAGGTCACGATCTCGCGGTCCGTGAGTTCGAGCCCCGCGTCAGGCTCTGGGCTGATGGCCCGGAGCCTGGAGCCTGTTTCCGATTCTGTGTCTCCCTCTCTCTCTGCCCCTCCCCCGTTCATGCTCTGTCTCTCTCTGTCCCAAAAAAAAAAAAAAAAAAAAAAAAAAAAAAAAAAAAAGATAGTGAAGAAACCAGACTAGATCAGCTCTAAGATGCATTTGGGCCCTAACATCCCATCATCTATGATCTAACCATTCTGGGGTTTCCCTGGAGACCTTCAGTTATTCAACACATGTTCATTCAGCAATCATTATGTGACAATTTCTGTGCTACGTCCAGTGAACAAGATATGTGCCCTGTCCTCAAGGAGTTTATAGTCTAGTAAAAAAGTCACCAAACTTTATTTTTTTAACATGTACAACTATTTATTAAAAATGTGAACTCAGTGTTGTAGGCCGAGGCAACTGGAGGGCTCACCTCATTAGTTCTCTGAATCTTGGGGATCTCTCCATTGCCTGACACACAGCATCTTAGAAACTGTTGTTTCCTATATTCTGTGTTTTTTTCTGCTTTTTTTTTTCCAGATCAGAGAGTAAATTTGGTCTCTAGTATTCCATATGGGTCAGAAGGAGAAGTCCCACCCAACATTTTTGATAACCCAATCCAGTTAAAAAAAATAGAAACTGCATCCCAATATTTATATTTATTTGCAAATTTTATATACATATATACTTGTGGATAAGTATAATAAATATTAGTCATATTTATTACTAACGGTAAAGCTTAATTTCTTTCTTTGCTTTTACCTTAAAGCACAGATATAAATAGAAATTAAAATGTTTTCTTCTTGCACCTCATTGGATTTTCCATGTATACTGCAGGCCCAGGGCAAAGGGCTTCAGGGGTCCAACTCTGTGAACTATCAAAATCAGTCGAAAAAGATATCCAAGATACTTGGTATGGGTAACATTTTACATTTAGTTCTAAAACAAGACGGTCAGAAATAGGTCCTGACCACACTTGGCTGAGACCAACTAAAGCCATTGTTCTGTAGGGATAGTTCTTTAAAAATAGAGTTCCTGGGGCACCTGGGTGGCTCAGTCGGTTAAAGGTCTGCCTCTTGGTTTCGGCTCACGTCATGATCTCGTGATTCATGGGTTCAAGCCCCATGTCAGGCTCTGTGCTGACGGTGTGGAGCCTGCTTGGGATGTTCTCCCTCTCCCTCTCTCTCTGCCCCTCCCCTGCTCTCTTCTCCCTCTCCCTCTCTCTCTCTCAAAATAAATAAATAATTTAAAAAATAGAGTTCCTAAAAATGGAATTCCTTGATCCTGTTTGGCAAGTTTCCCTTTATCTTTTCCCTTTACCTTGGTCAGGCCATACTTAAATGTTGCATTGAACACATTCTCTGCACCATGCTAGGTAATGTAGGCGGATCTCTGACTACATACAAATGACCTTCTTCAGTTTAGGGTATTTGCTTCCCCACCTGTGTTACGGCTGAGCTGCACCCGTGGGTGGGCTTTAACCACTTGCACCTGAAGAAAAAGAAAGAGAGCACCGGGATTGCGTCTGCATTTCCCTTCTGGGACTCGAGAAGGTTGCCAGGAGACCTGGCTTACTCCTTTCCCCCACCAGCCTGTTCCGCCTGGCTTACAGAGCAGCAGAAGCAAGCTGGCTGGGGGGAGTCGTGCTGTGCTGGAGAAGTGCGCCTGCAGAGCTCAGGGTGTTAATCACTTTCACCCTGCTGCTGCTGCTGCTTGCTCTGGCGGCTCAGGCTCCCCCAGTGCTGCCGGCAGAGGGTCAGTGCAGCAAACCAGCAGGAAATAGAATGGTCGGCAGGAAGGGTAAGAAAGAAACCTATCCTTTCTCAGACAGGAGCTTTACTTCCACCCTGGTCCACAGCTTCAAAGGGCAGCTGCTTCACAGGGAGAGTATTTTGACCAAATCCGGTTTGCATGTTTGAAATAAGACCATTTCTCGATCTCTGAAACAGAGTCCTAGAAGGCCCCATTCCCAGCAGCCTTGACACCCTTCCCCCCTCCATCCCCCTCCCCAGCTCTGGCAGTCCTGGCTATTCCAGCCGTCATGGCTGGCCGCTGACCCTCCAGGAGGGACCGTGGGGCCAAGAAGCCCCAGACCTGTCCTCCGCTTGGACAATTTTGCAAACCTTTGCATAAGAACAGATTGCACAAGCCTGCATGTGTGAGGTTAAGGGAAGAAAAAGGGAAGAGTGTTTTCTGCTTATGACTGGGACCCTGTTATTCATTGGCTTGGGTGTTTCAGCTGAGTTTTGTGGATTAGGAGGCCAAGTCATGTCAGCACTAGAAACCTCCCAGGTCTCAGTCATTTGCGCTACCCCACCTCTTCCCCGCAGCCCATACCATTCCTTTAAGAGAACCCTCCTGTTTCACGCTTTCACAGGGTGAAGCTGTTCTAAGTGGTGTCTTGGGTGACACCCAGCTCACGCTGCCCAACGGAAGGTGAGAAGAGGTCCGGGGGACCTCTCTGTGGCCTCCTTCTTCTGCCCTGCTCCTCCTTCCTGAGCTGGGCAGGAAGCAGGACTCCGCTGTGAGAGCTCCGCTCTGGCATCTGGCGGCGGCTAAGCTTCCATCCTGCCTGATGGTTCAGGGAAGGAGCATTGGTCACATGAAGGCCAGGGCGGTTGTGTGATGTGGGAGACGGTGAGTGCCATGTTCCCACACTGAAAGTCATGATGACACTGTTAAAAACGACCGGTGGGTGGGGGAAAGTGAAAGAAAAAGAAGAGGGGGAACAGAAACCAAAGTGAGCCAGAGAAGGATCAAGCACGAGTAACGGCCAACGCATGAACGGAGGCCAGGTCCGGGACGGGCCTGGAAGATAATCAGGGAGGAAAGAAATCAGAGCAAGGAAAGCACAGTGAGACCCGAAGAGAGAACATGTTCATTTGTCTGAAGAAAGGGCAGGTAATCTGACAACACCTGCACCAATAGAGTGTCTGGGAGGTCAGGTCCAAGGACACTCCTGGGTGCAACAGCTTCAAAGCCTCAAATACAGGACAGATGAGCCCCTGACAATGAAATCTGGGCCTCAGCTTGTTCAAGGCATTACTACATTCAGGCAAAAAAGGCCCATGAGAAGCCTAGAAGAAAAGAAAGATGTAAGCAAGGGAAAAAGGTCAGGGAGAGCCGCATACGCAGTCACAGCCCTTCCCTGAGCTAATCCCCACACGTCCTGTCATCTTGTGGGTGATGAGAAGAAATAGAAGCCCGGCTTTTGGCCTCAAGAAATTCGCAGCCCAGGAGAAGGGACAAGATGCACATACACAAAGCAATAGATAGCAGCAATATTATTGGCACTGCTCAGATGAACACAGTAAGAGAATACTGGTTGAAAGAAAGAACAAACGTATAAGATGAAATACAGAAAAGCTTTCCTGACAATGTCCCCTTGTGGAAATTAAAAAAAAAAAAAAAAGCAGGAATTAAGTTAAACAATGTTGACTAAATTGCATGAAAAATGTTAAACTGGGCCAAGAAGCTTACCCGGGCTCATGGGCAGCCTATCACAGGCTCCAGATCCAAGCAGAGAACAGGCAGCCTGATTGTCAAGTCCCATCTTCCAGGTGAGCTGGATCTACATAGACATGCTGGTCAATTCAATATTCAACATCTTCTTTCTTTTTTTTTTAAGTTGGCACCCCTAGGAGTCATATTTAGCATTAAAAGGCAACAGGGAAACGTTGTTGAGCAGGACCCTGCAGGGGGACAGCCTGCTGGCATGGATGTAAGACTTGCCTTAGTCTGAGACAGATGTTGGAAGACAACCTGAGATTAAAGATCAGATGAGTAACTGAGGTTGGAGGGGGGCCAGGTAGGGAGGAGGTGGGTTGTATGCGTGTGACTCAAAGAGGCAAGGGCATTCAACTTGCAATTGAGAAAAATGGATAGTGAAGGTGACGATAATTACAACAACATTTATTGAGTGCAGACTGTGTGCCAGGTGCTGTTCTAAGCACTTTACATGCATTAGTTTACACAACCCTCACTACCACCCCATGAGGTATTTATTATATTGTTATTTGCATTTTATACGTGAGGAAACTCAGACACAGAGAGATCAAGCAATTACCTAATGGAAGTTAGCCCAGGACTCCAATTAAATGCTACAACACTCTCTCTGAAGCCATGGAAAATTCACTGTCTCTGTTTCTTCATCTGTAAACCTTTGTTATCTAACCAGTTCACAGACACCCCGCAGATGATGAAGCCTTTGTGAAGAGCCTGGCTGTGTTGGCATTTTGAGCGTATTAGCATTATTATTAAGGCAATGCTTTTTCCAGCAATAATGAATACATGCTCACTTTCTCATGCAATACCACAAGGCCTTTAAGAAATTTAGAGGCTCATCAAATAAAGAACCCTCCGTGTTCACAACAGACAATAATGCCAAGGGAATCTTCTGTCAGGAGGAGAAAGGTCTCTTTCTGACACCCCTTTATAATTCTTATAAGGTTTAGGGGATGGCATGCTTATAAAAAGTTTCCTCACTGAGAAGAATAGCCGGGTTCTTGTTCTCCCCGAAGCCTCTCCCACAAAGGCCAAACCAGGGGACCAAGCCAACTCAGAAATCGGGTTTTGAGTCTAAGAGGTAGCAGATAGAGAAATAGATAGCAAATACATCTGTTTTCACAGGAGCCTGTTGTTCTCTGTACTAACTGCTATAAAAACGACATGAAACTAGCCACACATTAGTTTTGGTTCTCGTGACTAAATCAAGGAATGGCATGATGGTGCTGTGTCATTAGAAATGAAACCAGTTCTTAAACAAGAGAATACAGCCGACATTTTAATAACCTGAACGATTTCATAGAAAAATCAAAGCTGAAACTTCAACACCCCAGCCCTGAACACCTGCTGCTTGAGTTTGGTTCTGAACCAGTGAAACTTCTTTCTTGCATTGAAGATATGAGATGGGCCCTGACTTGCCCAGCACTCATGGTGGCCAGGGAAGTCTCCCTTCCATCTGCTGTTCTGCTAGGCAAAATGTCAGTTCAGTCTTGGCCTTGACAGGGCTGACTAGATTTGGCACTTTAAGGAAATAAGAAAAGTACCTCATATTTTATTTTTATTTTTTCAAATATGTAACCTTATATATTTTGATATGTATATGTATATGTGTGTGTAAATATATATATGAATATATATGTCATATTCAGATATGAATTTGACCTTTCCTGAGGTGTTGTCATCCACATCTTTTCCGATAAAGAAATTGAGATTTGAAGAGGTTAAGTGACTTACCCAGAAGCAGGCAAACTGGGGTTCTGCACAAAAGTTTTCTTATCTATATCTGCATTGTCTCCAATTTGGCCTTTATCACAATAATAATGATGTTGATGTGTTGATGTGGTAAAAATACATAGGTTGCCTCCCCGGCGTCCATCTCCCCCTTCTTCTGACACAGTACCCACATTTTGCCTTAAGGGAACCCCCCTTCCTCAATTCCTCCCCTTTCCCCAACAAGTGCATATATCCAGCTCCCAGGTGTGCACCCTCACGTGCTTAAGCCAATCAGTGCACCCATCACCTGGCCACAGGGGTGAACATATGCCCAAATTTGGGCCAATGGGCTTTGAGGAAATGTTTGCTAGCACTTCTGGGGAAAAGCTTCCTCAGTCTTCCATTGGACAACCAGAGGGAAAAAACCCCTCTTTTCCTGGATGGCGTATTAGAGAATACAAAGTCCCAAATTCCCTCAGTTGTTTGTGCTGGCCTGGGGATGAAGCCAGCACACAGATGGGGCATTGCCATGAACAAAACAGTACAGAGCTGGTAGCATGAGGAGGGTGTAAATCATAGATTGCACTTTGGAGTTTTCACGCTACGAGCCAATGCGATCCTTTGTTTGCTTAAGCCAGTTTGAGTTTGCTATCCTGTAATACCAACGCAAATACCACTGGCATCACTCCCAGTAACATCTGATTATTGCTTTGGCATCTCAGTCAATAGCATAAAACCCATTCAACCAAATGGGTTCAAATTAATCAGCATTTCTGGAGCATGCCCAGCTCTGGGGCCACACTCTCCAGAGGGGATTCACATTTTTATGTTCCCAGGATGTGGCTCTTTCAGTTTCCTGCTCCATATTGTCTCCATCTATGCCTATCCTTTCCAATACCCTCCAAAGTGACAAGAGATGCCTGCGCTCTGCTGAGGAAACCAGCAAGGGAGTAGGCAGCCAGCTGCGGATCTTAGGTATGAGCACCATAAAGAAAAGTAGTGTCAAGACTGGATTTTGCCACAGCATATTTTTAATAGAATGTAGAATCAAGTGGAAGGTTCTTTGGAACACAGTTATATACATGATCATCTCACCAGCTCCATGTCAAAATGCTGAATGAATCCCAAGGAATTTGGGCACCCCTCTGAGGATCTTTATTTGCTAGTGGTTGACTCTCACAGAAGTTCAGAGATTGGGCATCGAAGATTATAAAGTCCCATGGGTCTGAAAATCTGTGATAGGAACTGGTTTTGCAATGCTACTCAATCTTGGTTTCTCTTGAAAAATTCTGTTATTTCCAGTTTTGGCCAATATGACTAAGCACAGAGACAGAAATACAGTCTAAACAGTTAAAAAGAATCCTGTAGCGGGACGCCTGGGTGGCTCAGTCGGTTGAGCGTCTGACTCTTGATTTTGGCTCATGTCGTGATCCTGGGGTCGTGGGGAATAGATGAGTGACTAGATACATGGACAAGGATGGTCCTGCTAGAACTCCACGTGCACCCTCTAGAACCACTGTTGTCAAGTGAGGTCTCCCAGGTGCCTAGTAGATTTGCATTTTTGTACGTGGTGATGATTGTGTTTGCATCAGCAGAGGGCCTCTGTCAAACATGCGGATGTTAGCACTGGTTTTGAATGGTTCTAATGTTCATCCACAGACATTTAAGTGCTAGGGTGTAAGCTTAGTTCCTTGAAGCCTGTCTTGATGGTATTAACTGGTAGGTTTGTGGACAAGCAGGAGTGAATGCCATCTTCTCCTTGCTCTGTCTAGTGTCTTGTTGCAGCCGGCAGGGGCTCATAGCACTGTGGGGAATGGCTGGAGTTAGCAGGGGTTTCAAACTTTCAATATGGACTTGGGGAGTGGGAGGAGATAGTGTAGAGGGATATTGGATGTCCCCATAGGCATCTTTGGACATTCCTCCTTAGTGGTCCTAAATGCTCAATATATTAACTTGCATATAACCTTG
Source organism: Neofelis nebulosa (assembly GCF_028018385.1). NCBI lineage: Eukaryota > Metazoa > Chordata > Mammalia > Carnivora > Felidae > Neofelis > Neofelis nebulosa. The sequence continues at coordinate 99,366,034 of NC_080787.1, forward strand.
TTTATGAAAAGACTCAAATTTGGGGAACATTATGGAAATGCATACCCAATTATGCACCTATTAATAATAGAGCAGACTGTGTATAGTTGTATAAAACAGTCTCCAAATACATAAAAAAGGAATTACAGAACAGTGACTGTAGTATGTCACTCTACTGTATGTGGGAGATGTGTATCACACACAGATGTTATAAATGCCTCACAAGAAAATAGTGAACAGAGGGGAGTTCTGTGAAGGACACACAAGAGGAAGGAGAGACTTTCACTGGACATTCTTGGAACCTTCTGAATTTTGTACATGTTCAATGTATTCAAAACTAAAAAAGAACTTTAAAGAAAATGATTCCAGAGGAAGAAATTTTGAGTTTTGGCTATAGGTTACAATAATCTCTTTTTCTGATATATGCTTGAATTATCTCTGAGCCTTTTGCTTTCTGCAGGATCTATCATATCACATGTCAGGTGATAGGCAGGCTGTTCTGCCTGACAAGGTCTCGCTTTTAACATCCTCTTCCACTGAAGCTTTACATGACGTGGTAGTACATGAATGGATTGAAAAAGGGCAGCGTTCCTCATAGTTAATTTATTTTAAACTAGGAATTAATTTTAAAAATAAATCCTACAGGGTGCCTGGGTGGCTCAATCAGTTAAGTGTCCGACTCGGTTTTGGCTCAGGGCATGATCTCATGGTTCATGAATTCAAGCCCCTCATTGGGCTCTGCGCTGGCAGAGGAATTCTCTCTCTCTCTCTCTCTCTCTCTCTCTGCCCCACCTCTGCTCACACACTCTCAAAAAATAAATAAAAGTAAAAAATCCTATAGTTACTTTGTGAATAGCACACTTGTATTATATTGTGGTTTTCTGTTAAAAAGCATTACTCTGTTAAGCGTAAGCATTTAAATCATCTCAACCACTGATCAAACTAATACCCTAAAAACATTTGCAGAACACTTCCCTTTGAATCAACACATAATAGATCCCTCAAATAAATAATTGATCGATAATTTACCATAGATTGGTATTTCACCAACATCACTTTGTACTTTTAAGCAAATTTCTGTTTTCTCACATTCCAAAGCAATATGGTTTCAAATTCCAAAGATAAGTCCTTTCTTAGTTTTGAGGGAATTCCTGTTTGAGATACACATAAGGACAGCGAATCATTTAAAACTAGAAAACATTCGTGAGAAGAAGTATTTCAATCACATTTCAGCCAACTTCAGGAGAAAGGATGTTCAATTTCTCTGGGATAGATATCAGGAATAGCCAGATATAAAACACTTACATTCACCTACCATTAAAAAAAAAAAAAAAAGCTTTCACAGAAACAAGGAAACAAAGATGGAAGGTCTGAGGTCAGCAGCAATAGCATCCCCTGGGTGTTTGCTGGAAATGCAGAGTCTCACATGCATTACAATCTGCATTTAAACAAGAGTCCCAGCTGGTGATCATGATCCTGTTAAAGTTTGAGAAGCTCTGGGTGAAGAAACCTTAATGATGTCCAAATTCAGGTTATATTCTGTAGTGAACACTCTATATAATCTTCAACAGTGAAGACAAATTACTCTTTTGAGACCAGAGAGTCAGACTTATCAGAAAAGACTGTAATAGTCATTGTTCCCTCCTTCCTCCTACTTGTGAGAACATCCTTCCTCTTTTCTGAATCCATGTCCTTCACGTCTTCCTAGACCATCTATTACCCCTTCCGCCAGGATGACCACTTTTTCCACTGCTTCCTTCCCCTTCACCGATGACACAGAGGTCTCCCTTATGCATAAAACATACACACACGTTTTCACCATGCTAACAGCTCAGCTACAATCTTTTCTTCCCCATCACTAAATTTGTCAAGAGCAGTCTGCAACCAGAGGGCAGTCAGACCTGAATCAGTTCTCCCGAAGGCCCCGAATATTTAACTGCCAAATCCATAGGCCTGGCCTTGGTTACCTCCCTGGATCCCTCTGTAGTGTATGAATTCTTTCTTTAGTACCGTTGTCTCCAGCATCTGTCCTCCATCCTCCTTTTGCCACTCAAGCAGGTGCATTTCTCTCAGCTTAGCCCAAGGGCATCTCTTCTCTTTCTAACCCTATACCTTTGCTGTGTGTTCTTTCCCCCAACTCCCTCCTGCTTCAAAGGTCATCTCCATGCAGCAAACTTCCCAGACAGTGTCTTCAGCACTGACCTCTTTAGCACTCCAATAGTCTTGTTTTCATTCATTTAACATTTATTGAGAGCCTATAACATGCCATTGCACTGTGCAGTAAAGCAGATACATTCCTGACCTCATGGCACTTACAGTCCACCAGGTAACATCGATATGGAGCAAGTAATACAAGTGAGAGAAATACCAAAGAGCCAGGAAAGGGTACAGTAATCAATCCCTTATCCACAGTTTCCCTTTCCATGATTTCAGTTACCTGTGGTCAACTGTGGTCCAGAAGCAGATAACCCTCTTATTTATTTTGTTGTTGTTGTTGTTGTTGTTGAGAGAGAGAGGTCACAAGTGAGCAAGAGGCAGGGGGAGAGAGAGAGAGAGAGAGAGAGAGAGAAAGGGAGAGAAAGGAGCAGGGTTCACCTGAAGCAGGGCTTGTGTTCACCTGAAGCATGATTCAAGCTCACTGTATATGGGACTCGAACCCATGAACCATGAGATCATGACCTGAGCCAAAGTCAGATGCTTAACGACTGAGCCACCCAGGCACCCAATCCTCCTTTTGATCTATCTTCAGAAGGACAATAGTAGCCTAACACTACATCACAATGCCTGTATCATTGTCCTCACTTCATCTCACCATCTAGACATTTTATCATCTTCCTGTCATCACAAGAAGGGTAGGTACAGTATATTAAGATATTTTGAGAGATGGAGAAAGACCATATTCACATAACTTTTTATTACAGAATATTAAAATTGTTCTATTTGATTATAATTATTGCTAATCTCTTATTGTGCCTACTTTATAAATTAAGCTTTATCATAGGTATGTATGTATAGGAAAAACAGTATATATAGGGTTTGGTACTATCTACAGTTTCAGGCATCCACTGGGGCTCTTGGAACGTATACCCCACGGATAAGGGGGAATACTACATAATCAAATCTAGTTTATTTATTTTTTAAACATTTATTTGTTTTTGAGAGACAGAGACAGAGGGTTAGTGGGGGAGGGGCAGAGGGAGACATAGAATCTGAAGCAGGCTTCAGGCTCTGAGCTGTCAGCACAGAGCCTGATGCAGGGCTTGAACTCACGAACTGTGAGATCATGAGTCGGATGCCCAAAACCAACTGAGCCACCCAGGTGCCCCTAACTATATCTAGTTTAGAGAATAGGGTTACCACATAAAATACAGGACATTGAGTTAAAGTTGAATTTCAGATAAACAACAAATTCTTTTTTTATTATAACTATGCCCCAAATATTGCATGGTATATACTTATGCTAAAAATAATTTGTTTATCTGAAATTCAATTTTAACTAGGCATCTTGTATTTTTATCTGCTACGTCTGGCAACCCTACTAGGAAAATTCTGGTCAGTTGGAAAGAAAAGTCCTTAGAAGTTGAGTAGGAATTAGCAAGCAAATGGTGATAGGACAGGGGAGACATTCGAGGAAGGGGAAATAGTTGAGGCAAGAGTGTGTAATAAGAGTTTCATGCTTTTCAGGATCTGAAAGAGGTATAGTATGGTTGGATCATGAAGAAGAAGATTATTGGGAATTAATCTCGTGGGGAGAAGTCAGATCTTGCAAAGCCTGCCTCATGGTAAGGCTTTTGGAGTACCCTAAAGACAATAGGAAACCATTTAAGAATTTCAAACAGAGGAGAAAATGAATCTGAAATGGTTCTGGCACCAATTCCAATGTGGTGGTGTTGGGTGAGGGTTTTTTATCCACATCACCAAGAAGCAACTCTCTGGACACCAACAGGATGTCCTGTAAGTCAACTTAATTCTGAGACTATCCGCACTGCGTCAGATAGCATCATATTCCACAGGTTAAGGGTTTACTCCCACAAGACTGCCCCCATACCCTGACTTCAGATGCCAATCATAAGGCCAGGTTGTCACCTGTTTTTATGACCAACCAGCTATAGATGGGAAGTTCCCATGACCCCCTCCTCATTGGGTTCAATAAATTTGCTAAAGCAGCTCACAGAACTCAGGGAAACATTTTACTAACTACATTACCAGTTATTATGAAATAATATAACTCAGGAATAGGCAAATATGAGAGATGCATGGGACAAGGTGTGTGGGAAGGGGCGTCTCTCTCCCCCAATCTCCATTAATTTACCAATGTGGAAGCTCTCCGAACCTCATCATTTTGGGTTTTTATGGAGGCTTTACTACATAGCCATGACTGACTAAGCCACTGGCAATTGATTCAATCTCCAGCCCCTCTTTCCACCCTGGAAGTTAAGGGAGGTGGGGCTGAAAGTTCCAATCCTCTAATCACATGGTTGGTTCTCTTGGCAACCAGCCCCCATCCTTAGGTGTGGTCACCTCATATAACAAAAGACACCTTTATGGCTCTCATCACTTGAGAAATTCCAAGGGTTTTAGGAGCTCTGTGCCAGGAATGAGGAGGAAGGCCAAACATATTTCTTATTATAAATCACAATATCACAGGGCCAGAGCTAATGTTTTGAATGATCTTTCTGGCTGCCAGATGAAGAAAGGAATTGAAGGGGCAAGAGTAGATGTAGGAACTCCATTTCTGAGGCTACTGTGATAGTCAAGACATGTTAGTGACTTGATTATAGCAGCTTTCTCTCACTGGTCCCCAGACCCAGCCTGTTCTAAACCTCCCTACACACTTCCACCAGCACCAAAACTTCAAAATGTTGCTCTGAATGTATGATCTAACTCCTAAAAATATTCAGTGGCTCTTACTGCACGCCAAAACAAAATAAAACAAACAAACAAACGCAACAAAAAGACCCTGCCTCATCTCCTTTGCATGGTATGCAAGGCTTTCTTTAATTTTGTCACAGCAGGGGGGCACCTGGGTGGCTCAGTCGGTTAAGCACCTGACTTTGGCTCAGGTCATGATCTTGCGGTCTGTGAATTTGAGCCCTGCGTTGGGCTGTATGCTGACAGCTTGGAGCCTGTTTCAGATTCTGTGTCTCCCTCTCTCTCTGACCCTCCCCTGTTCATGCTCTGTCTCAAAAATAAATAAACGGTAAAGAAATTAATTTTGTCAGAGCAGAACATATCTTTCCTGTTTTATCTTTCCCTTTTTCCTGCAAGTGACAGGTTCCTGCCCAATTAGCCATTTTCTCTGAGCTTTTATTCCACCTGGCTCACTGTCACTCATTTTCCTTCCCTCTCTTCCCAATTTTTAGATATTTCTTGTGTGTGTGTGTATGTGTGTGTGTGTGAGAGAGAGAGAGAGAGAGGGAGAGAGAAAGAGAGACAGCACAAGTGGGGGAGGGGCAGAGAGAATGGGGGGGAGAGAGACTCCCAAGCAGGCTCCATCCTGTCAGCACAGAGCCTGGCTTGGGGCTCAAACACCATCCGGGAGATTCATGACCTGAGCCAAAATCGAGTTGGACACTTAACCGAACCACCCAGGTGCCCCTTAATTTATTCAAGCTCCAGCTAAAAAGTCTTCTTCAGTGAAGCTTTTCATAAACCACTCAGATGGTTACTATAGAAACTTAGGCATTCAACTCATATTTAATAAGGTCCTGTGATGTCAGGCACTGTTAAGAGTTACAAAGATCAACATTCTGTTGTGAGACCAAAAGTAAGCCAAAGCTTCTGCAGGAAGTGGACCCTGAGCCCATTCTGCTGGGTTTAAATCCTGGCTCTGTCACTCACCTCATAATGTTAGTGAAGTTACTTAACTGTTCCATGCCTCAGTTTCCCCATGGGGATACTATCAGTAAGTATCTCATATAGCTTTGAAATTAAATGAGCTAATGCTTGAAAAACAGTCCCTGAGACATTGTAAACATTCAAAAACTGTTAACTACATAGCCATGTATAGTGTGGACTGCCTAGAGGAATGATCTTGGCATATTCAAAGGACAAGATGGGCACGGAGGCTGGTGTGGACATAATAAAGTAGCAAAGGCAGAGTGATGAGGTCAGAAGCAGGGACCAGGTCAAGCAGAATTTGGTAAGGATTTTACATCTATTTTGTGCGGCCCAGAAAGACACTGAAACATTCTGATCAAGGAATAGCCATGATGTCACTCATGTTTTCGGAAGGTCACTGTATTTTGAAGAGAGCAAGAACGGAAGCAGAGAGACCACACGGAAGGCTACTGCAGTAGTCCAAGTGAAAAAAATGCTTACTTAGACTTAGCTGGTAATGATGGAAGCGATAAGAAGTAATATTCAGTATATATTTTAAGGTAGATGCATCAGGACTTGCTGATAGCTAGCTGTGTGTGAGGAGCAGGGAGGAAGTAAAAATATAGGCTTTTGGGTTGTGTTTATTGAGATGGGAAAGAGTGGGAGAGGTGCAGGTTTGAGGGGAAAGTCAGAAGTTCTGCTTTGACCGAATAAGATTTGAATTGTATATTAGACATGCAAGATGGGTGTCAAGCAGGTGGTTTGGTGTTATGGGTATGGAGCTCATGGGAGAAGTTAATATTGCAGATAACATCTGGATGGTGTCAAAAGCCATGGGATGAGCTCATGTATTGAATGTGGCTACAGAAGAGGACCAAAGCCCAAGATATTTCAATATTTAGGGGTCAAGAAGAATCATCAAAGAAAACCGAGAAAGGGACTGAGGAAGGAGGAAAACCAGGAGGGTGTGGTGTCCAATGAAGAAAGTGTTTCAAGAATGAAGGTGTGATCAATAACTGCCAAATGTTTCTGAGAGGTCATGTGAGATACCATCTAGTTAGCTCAAAGTAAATCGTTTTCTCAGCTCTATTTTCTCAGTGCTTGTACTTTTCTTCCTGCAATTTCCAACTATTATGCTCTGTAATGATCTTTCTCTTCTCTTGTCTCACAGAGCTTCCTTAGGGTCAGAGACCGTGTCTTGTTCCTCCCAGAATATCCACAGCTCTAACTGCTCGAAAAATGTTTGAATAGATGAATGAATCATGCGGAGTTCTATAAAATCTGGGAGACTACAACACTTAATACAGAATTAGCAATTAAGAGCTGGTTGTACCGAGATGTCCTAAACGTTCTTCTTAAAGACTTAATAATGTATGGGCTCTGTTCTCCCTAGAAAGAAGTAGGACTACCATACATCTGAGTTGGACTACTGCTAATCACAATTTATCTGGCATTTCCATTGTTTTACTCTATTGTTTCAAGCATGGTGCAGTTCAAAAGTAACTTAGCCTTTATCTGATTTACTTGCCCATGATCTTTATGCATGTACATGTACATTCATGCGCACGGCACATGTGTGTCCATGTGCGCACGCACACACGCACACACACACACACCCCCAACATGGTTATCCCTCATCTAAAGTTGGCTCCAGTTGATGCCCTCAGAAGTCACCATTAACTTTCCCTGTCACATGTGAATACTAGCATCATCACAGGAGATCAGGTATCAGGATAAATCGGTATTTTATATTACACGGTAATTCATTTCAAAACCATGACAAAAGGAGCTACAGAAATATAGGCACTAGGAATGACCAAATTCTTAAGGGAGGTGTGGTTGAGTTGGCATACCCAGAAAAAGGCCAGCAGTCAGGGGATGAAATTTTTCCCTAGGCCGGCACAAAGTGGATCAGATAGAGTTAATAGGTCACTGAGTTGCTTTCTCTGGAAAAGAAAGCTAAAAACCAACAGTTCTGAGTAACAAAAATATCAATGTCTAAGTTAATGGATATAAACTTTCAGCAACGTAACTTGTTATCTGGGAAATGTCCACTAGACAGCCCAAAAAGATGGCTATCCCATCCCAAACAAGCACAGTACCCCCATAGAAATCAGAAGTGCCTGCCACACACACTCACCAGCATCACCTACCCGTGAAGCGGGCCTTCTCTGCGTGGCCTTCGCCACTCCCACTGGGGCCGCTGGTGATTATTTTCCTAGAATGCCACATTTCAGCTCCATGGCTCTTTTGGCTAGCTTTATTGTGGTGCCCTGAGAGCAATTATTCACATCTGATTCCTCTTTATCTCATACCTAAGAACTGAGAAGTGAGCCTTCTCCACTCCATTAATCATTTGCCTCAGTTTCAATATTTAAACATTTTGTATAAAGGACTTGTGGTTCCCAGCCCTTTTACTGAATCTAGCTTTGTGTGCCCTGTTAAACCACAGCACTGATGAGCATGTGCACTACCCACTCGAGACTGGCATTATGAATTCTAAACTACTGCATCCTCTGCACATCCCTTAGCATGTTTTAGATGCTCACTATACACTTGCTGAGTTCTTAAGAGCAAGACTGACAAAGTGGGGCATATCTGGAGCAAGGAATGAACAGGATGGCGATATTTTGGAGTCAGAAGCTTGACAACTTCTTTCAAATAGAGTTGTCAGAAGAGCAGGAATAAGGGTTCTGCTATAAACTCTGGGTCATTATGACCTAATGATTCAACGTAGCATTTTCAAGCTACTTTTCAATATGATGTGGTACTGGGGAAAAAAATCCTATACTGGAAATAGTTTGGGAGATGCTGGGATCAAATAGCTCTCATGACCTTACAACTTCTCAGTGCCTTTAATATGTCAATGTGCGTTGGACTCTAAAAGGGAGATATGTCATACAGCTTTTTCCTTTTATTCAACAAGTATTTAGTGCAGTCCATTGTTTCAGGTACGGTGCTGGGTCTTGGGAATACAATACTGAACCAAACAGACTGGATCTCTGCTCTTGTGGAGTTTATATGCTTAGTGTGAGAAACAGATTCCACACAAGTATTTAGCAAAAACCACAGCAAATATTATATATATATAAAAAGACATCACCATTTTTTAACACTCTATAAAGTAGGTAGACATCTTCTTTCACTCAGTATAAAAGATTGAAACTCATATATTTCTCTTAAAGCTTTTCATGAACAGTGTTCTGTTTACCTTGCTTACAGGTCTAACACATTCTCCTTGCTAAAAATGTATTACATTTTCAGAAGTAAAGACTGGAGGCAAAAGCAAGACGCAAACCACTCATTTATGAAAAGGTCAAAATTAATAAATACCCCCAGATGCTTGATGAGAATAGCTCCAGCTTTAGGGGCTGCTTCCATTACAGTGATGTTGAAACAGAAGCTATGTACTGCGGTCTACTCTGCAGCTAAAATGAATGTGGACTGACGCAAGGATCTGATCCACAGTGGTTCCTACTGAAAGTAGCTGATTTGAGTAAGCAAGTCTTCACAGTAATGCAAACCCGAACTAACTGTACTTTGTTGATTTCTAAACGACTCGGTTCTTCCTATTTTTATAGTGGGTATTTTTAACAGAAAAATACAACCCTGATTTTAAAGTGTCATTAAATAATCCTGAGTTCATTTTGTTCTTCTTTTCATACACATCTGCAAAACACCAACTATGTGCTAGACACTGCTAAGAACCAAGGAAAACAAAGAGGAAATAGCCTGGTTGTGTTTTATTTATCTCTGTGAAGTGAGGGGGTGGGGAGGGGGTGGGGAGGGGGGGAGGGGGGGGATGCTACAGAGGGAAAGCCAAACTTAACATTTCAAAACAATCAACTGGTATGTCAAAGCATACTGATACTCCTGTATCTTCAGATTTGTCTGTATCTCACTGTGGATCATTCTAACATACTCTCAGTTAACAAAAATAGTCACGTATTAAAAAACCTAAACACTTAATGAACACACTTAAAGGATCTAAAATTGAGCCCCTTTTCACTCCATGGTTATACTATATTGTGCTTCCTAGATTCCATAGTATTACTTTTGCTAATAAAGAATCAAACTTGTAATTCACAAGACAGACTTTAAAGGCTTCTTGTATCAAATAAAGCTATATGGTAAATGAACTTTTATCATTACAAACTATCATTTAACCTCAATGATCTGAAAAAAGAGCCATGCTTCTCTCCTCTCCAAGACCCCCATGGGTAATTTTTAATACTTTCAGACCAGGAAAGGGATATATTTAGAAAACACTTGGGAGGATATAACTCAAAGGAGACAGAGAAGTATTTTGACTGATTCCATCTCAATGACTATGAATGGGATTGACTACAAATATCATCACACTTGATTTTTTCCTATCATACCTCAAGGTTCTACACTTCTATTTCAATAATCTAACAGGAAACCCGACTCACCTCAGACCTAAATATCAATAGTATGATAAATAAAAAGTGAGACTGTCATTCTTTGGCATGACCCACATAAACCAAGTTTTTTGAAAATTGAAAGAAAAAGTTATCTCATATAGCCTATCAAAAATAAACACACTCTAGGAAGATAACCATTAAAAGTTAAAAGTTACTATCACTCAATGGGGCACCTGGGTGGCTCAGTTGGTTAAGCGTCCAACTTCGGCTCAGGTCATCATCTCATGGTTCATGGGTTCAAGCCCCGCGTCAGCTTTGTGCTGACAGCTCAGAGCCTGGAGCCTGCTTCAGATTCTGTGTCTCCCTCTCTCTCTGCCCTGCCCCTGCTCATGCTCTGTCTCCAATAAAATAAACATTAAAAAAAATTTTTTTTAAAGTTACTATCACTCAATATCAAATCTTGTATATTGTTTTCTTAGCAAAATGATCAATTCCTACCTGGTTTCCAGTTGAATGGGGGGGGGGTCAATATAACAGGACTTAATGCATTTATGGGTTCACCTTCAACTGAATGGAATATGGTCTATACATCACCACGCTCTAGACTGGGAGGTCAACTCTGTTTAATTATGAGCAGGCTACTTTGGGTTTCTAGATATAGAAAGTGCTTGTCAATTCAACTCTATCCGTGGTCAGAACTTAGGTCATCCAAATGAAAAACAACATTATGACGGACAAGCAATGATTTACTTTATTTAGGCTGAATTTATACCTTCCTAGTTAATAATGCCAATAATTTAAAAACATGTTGTCATTTTCTTGGTGGTGGGTCACTACCAAGAGTGAGTGAAACAAGCACGTAGAGATCTATGGCCCTTTCGTATGTTCTCCTTTATTCCTCATATTTTTTACTGCTTTGAGAGACTTTCAGGCAAGCATAAGACTAAGGAAATTTTAATAATTTCCCCAATAGGTAACTTGCTTTATAGAAATTTCATTTCCAACTTCTGGAAATAATGACAGACACAAAATTGTATTTAATTTTTTAATAAACCATAAAATTTAAATATTCAAATAAAAAGAAACAAAAATAGATATTTAAGCCAGCACTAATTTCTGTTTGTATTCTTCCTCTGGGGACCGGGGCTTGACTTACCTGGGACTAGAGTAGAGTAATATGTTATGATGCTGGTGTACTAATGAACAAGTAACAACGGGCAATGGCTTGATAACATTTACTTTCAAATCTGGAAGTCAAGATCAGTAGCTCACTTGAGCCCACTGCAGAAACCTCAAACTGGTCTTGTCTGTGGAAAACTACTACAGCTTACCGTTCTTACCACACTTTCTTCTTCATAGCTTAGCACTCCCTGGCATTTTGATCCTTTTGTTCACTGAAGCTCACTTCAGTCTGTCAAAACATCAAGGGGGAAAACCCCCAAACTGAATAGATGAATAAACACTTTTAATGTGAACAATCATATTCAGATCAACCTCTTTTGAAAAAATACAAGTCAGTGGGTTTTTTGTCCTTAAGTAACTCAAATATTATTTTTTTCTGCCTTTACTAAAATGGCACTTTTCATTTTATTGATAATTATGTCAAATTTTCTCACGTTGGTACCCTATGTTTTTCTTTTTGATTAAACCTTATACATTTCATTCCAGAATATCTGCTCTTTGACTAACTTCATCTCTGTGAATAAATATGCTATTATTAATCAGTGAAAATCACAAAAGGAAAAAGGAAACAGTGAGCACTAGCAGGATCTCACTTTGACATTCGCACAATTTTTTATAAGAACATTCATTTTTATTATGGAATCTAAAATCATTATTGTATGATACTATGTCTCTTAGCATATTCAAATGGGTCGACATTCAATATGGATAGCAAGCTAGCTCACAAGAAACACTGTAATGCACAAGTACGTTCAGCTGGTAGAATCCCAGCAGCATGGTAATAAAGTGCAGCAAAACCTTCCTTATGCTGAAAAAGAACCCCAGGAACCTCTGAATATTTTTGGTAAAGTTAAGTCAAGAGATTGGTAATCTTTAGACTTCAAAGACTGGCTGCCAGGGGCCACAGTGAAATATCAGACTTGAAGCCAGTGAAAAACCCTTGCTTGGAAAGGACTGGGTTTTTTCCAAATAATGAAAAATTATCTTATACAGATACTTAGCATACTATGATTTGACAGTGTTTACAGTGATAAAACAGCAAAGATAACTGGTAACATTTATACCTTTAGCATGTAAAGCACATAGATTTAAAAATCGGCAGCAAGAAATTCTATAACAGCTCCTGAGACAAGTTATCTATCCTATGCCCTCCATCCACTCCTTGCCAATGACGACCCGCCTGAATGGTAACAGAGTAAAAACAGTGATCTACTGTGTGTGAGTCAGAAAGTACTGGAAAAGCGACAAAATTGTATGTTATTAAATGACAAAACATATTTAGAGGCTTTATTTAAAAATCTCTCACTGTTCATTATCAAAGTTACAAGATTGTTTGCATACCAATAGACACTGTAAACATAGGAAATTTTCATTAAGGAAAGATGGGTTTACTGTAATTGGATCTTTTACAAAAAATTACTGCAAGTTATTGATAACAGAATTTCTCTTTTACTTTCTTAAGTCGAATTCTCTAGAAAATTAAACCAATGTTTCCACTCCCTCGAGCTAAAGTTCAATCATGGTCACCTTAGGAAATACCCCTGTTTATTTGTTAATCAGAAATACAAATCGAGTGGCACATATTTCCATTTTCTTCTTAGGCCAAAGGTTTCGGCTTCATTATATTTTACAAGAAAACAGAAGACTCGCAGTGGTCCTGTGAAGTCTTTCATGCCGCAGCTGAGGTTTAATGACGGCAGTGGAGGAAAGCAGTGGTGATGCAAAGTAAGACCAGCCTGAGTGCCCTTATCTGACATGGAATCATCTTCCTGTTTGGCTTGCAGCAGTGTTTCTGGTCAGGTTGCCTCCACTAAACCTGACTGAAGCAGAAGGGTGGCATGCTCTGGTAAATCCTGTTTAAGGGCAATTCCATTCAGGCATAGACTTGATCCTTCAATCAGTTGGTTGCGGGATGATACTAATATGAAGAAAATTATCTGGGTAGCTCAGGTGTTCACTCAGCCACTGCAGAGGTGTTTCCAACATTGGCTCAATTCCATGAATCATCACTTGATTCTTTTTTTCCCCATCTATTCCAAGAAAGAAATCCAACAGTAATCAGGAAGGGCCAAAACAGAAGAAAAAAAAATATTCTGCTGCCTTTTGAAAGTCCTGGGTGAGTTAAATGGATTTTACAGCTTGAACAGTTAAACCTGGTCTGTCTCCTGAGCAGGAAATGTGGACATGGAGAAAGTTGAAATGTTGCAATATGTATCACCCAAAACAGAAACCTGAGGGTTGCAATGAATTCTGATAAAAATTCTGTTGCTATATGTGAAAGTATTCATTCTTTCTTAATTACTGTGCTTACCTAAGATTGACGTTAACGAAACCATTGTGGAGAAAACAGCCCAATGTACCCACTGACCAAAATTTATTTTAGTTACACATTAAAAACTGTACTAAATGGTTATTAAATATGACAGATATATGAAATAGGTCAATATATATATCTGAAACATGTAAGACAGAAATATGACTAGAAATCATCAAGAATAAGATTGGTGTTTGGGAAGATGTTTAATGAAACAGATGGGAGCTGTAGGTTCATTTTCAATCAAGTTTTTCAAATATGTATCAGAAAGTTTTAGAGACATGGAGTTACAGTTTTCAAGACAAGGAACGAAGAGTCTGACTCAGGAGTCCTGTTTTAGAGTCATGAAAACTGATTGATTTCTGTTAACACCCATTGGCTAATTGAAAGAGAGCTGCAATTCACACTTTTCTTTCAAATTCAAATTTTATTACAAATTTAGGGTTAATTTTATATCTTTTATGCTTCTGATATGCTGTATTGACAACCTGTAAAGAAAACAGCAGTTTCCTTGAAACTGTTAGTTTATGATTCCCTCAGAACCATTTCCTTGGTAGTAATAGGAAGACAAAGAAAGCAAAACCCTTTTTTGAGATTTTTTTTGAGATTCCTTTTTTGAGAGTGAAACAAAACCACCTTCAAGAAACTTTGTGCCACTCCTTCAGCACAATTCTTGGTTTGTCTCTTTTAATCTCTCCAAAATACAATGTCTAAAGCTCTCAGCTTCCTGGACACAGAAGACAACAAGGAAAACAGGGAACTCAGGGAACTATATGAGAGGGAAATACCCTCCCTCCTTTTCCTTCTGTGCTCTGTTCATCCCTAGTTCTCTAATGTCCAGGCAAAACGGGCTGATGATGTATGGTGATAATGGCTTGGCTGGCACCTCAAACAAGAGACCTTTTTAAAGTAGTATTTAAACTTCCTGTTAGAGGCAGCACGAGTCCTGGGAGGTGACAGCCAACAGACTGACAATAGGAGCAGACACAAACACACTACACAGAATTGATAAAATGATGCCAAAGAGAAAAAACTAACAAATGCACTATCAATCCCAAATATAACCGTGTAGAAGTTCCAAAACACACCCTTGAATCACTGCCATACTTTAAAATAATTTTGGAAAAAGGTATCCCCTCATAATACTTCTCACCTAAAAAAATGCTTTGTTTTGATTTTTCTGACAATCTTTGTTGCATTGTGTTTTTAACAGCTGTGATCTCTAGTGTTAATACAATGACTAATTTTCAAAATGATGGGAATCATCTATAAATAAAGGATTAAACAATGTACAGAATACCATAGAAAGTATCGTATTAGTACTAAGATTTTAAACTCTTGGTATTCAAATGGACAAACCCTCAGGTATCTGGAATGATTCATTCTTTGTAAGTTCTAGATTGCCAAATTTTTACTGCATTAAATCTTTCTTAGAATATTTGAAAACATTTCCGGTATCATTCTTTTCATATTCTTATGTATATTTCTTTGAAATACTTTAATATTCTCAGAATCTTCCTCCTACTTAGCACTGAGTCAAAAAATGAAAGAACAGTGGTGTAAGAGTTCCTTATCTGTAAAGTTTTTCCTTAAGCCGGAGCTACCTTTGGATACACTGAAACAGAATATAAGAAACAAGTCTCAACTCAATAATCCAAAACATTGTACCTAAAGCGGTATTTAAATGTGAGAACAAATACAATATGGCACACTTATATGCATAAGTGTGTCTGAAAGGCTAAAGACCAACCCTGTTACACAAAAAGGATGGAGGGAGTCTGAGTTGTACAATATAAGGTGGAGAACATAAGCACTATTCAAATACTTTGTATAACAAACCTAATAAATCACATTATGGGAGATCTGAACAGGCAGGACCGGTTCTCTGGTTTAAATTGGGGCCACTTTTATTTATTAAAAAAATTTTTTTTAATGTGTATTTATTTTTGAGAGAGCGAGAGAGAGACAGAGTGTGAGTGGGGGACGGCAGAAAGAGAGGGAGACACAGAATCTGAAGCAGGTGCCAGGCTCTGAGCTGTCAGCACAGAGCCTGATGCAGGGCTCAAACTTGTGAACCACAAGATCACGATCTGAGCGGAAGTCAGACACTTAACCAACTGAGCCACCCAGCCCTAAATTGGGGCCACTTTTAATATGTATCATAAAAGTGTCACTAACTAAGACAACTGTAAAAATGCATCTGGAATTGTCATATTCCCCAACAGTTTAAGCTTTTAAATATATATTTTGTCCCTACCTACATTTTTTATCTTTCTTGTTTTCTGACTTACCCCAATGACACAACTGCCACCAGAGGAATTCTTAGAATGGAATAGCAGTTCCCTCAGAATTATTAAAGTTTCTCTTATTCATCACTGTATCCCCAGTGCCAGTTTGGTGCCTGACACTTAGTAATTGGTCAATAAATGTTTTCAGAACTTGGATAATTTTGTTGCTGGTAGAAAACACCACCAGAAGACACCGCCAAAATTAAAGTTGAGAGAATAATTTCTGATGGCTGGCACTACTATGCAGAAGAGAGAAGAGCTCCAGCTATAAAAACTGTTTTGGTTATTAAAACACTAAAAAGTCTAAATGTTTCCAGATAAGCCAAGCAGCACATATGCTATCACCTGAACTCATGCCACCACAAATAACTACAGAGCATGACTGGACATTTTGGTAATATCAGAACAAAATGGAGCAGGGAAAACTTAGCAGATGTTTCTTGTTTTCCTAACAGTAGAAAGGAAACACTTGATAATATTGTTAAAGTAAATGTTTTTGGTAAATATGTCTTTGTGTTTCAAAATGGGAATCTAGAATTTAATACTTGGAAATAAGAAATATATCACTACAAAGCAAATGACTCAGGAGAAAAATGTTATACCATACTTCACCCACTCAGATGTTTTTTAAGGTGGTTCGATGCTTTAAAGTAGGCAAACATTTGAGACAGTAATCAAGTGGGCTAGTTCTATATGAAAAGGGCTCTTTGGTGGGGGGGGCAACTTTGATATTTTTAAATGTTTATTTATTTTGAGAGAGAAAGAAAGAAAGAAAGTGCAAGTGTGGGAGGGGCAGAGAAAGAGGGAGAGAGAGAATCCCAAGCAGGCTCCATGCTATCTGTGAGGAGTCTGATGCAGGGCTCAATCTCACAAACCTTGGGATCATGACCCGAGCCAAAATCAAGAGTCGAAAGCTTAAATGACAGAGCCACCCAGGCGCCCCTTGATTTTGATGGAATTTCAAACTTCTGGAAAAGTTTCTAGAGTAGTACAAGGATTCCCCTTCACTGAGATTCATCAACTGCTTACATCTTGCCCCATTTGCTTTATCATTCTGTGTGTATACAATTATTTTCTGAATAATTAGATAGTAAATTAGAAATACTATGCCCTTTCCCCCTAAATGTTAGTGTATACTTCCTAAGAAAGATATTCTTTTACATAACCATAATACAGCTATCAAAATTGAAAAATTAACACTGATATAATACTATTCTGTAATCATTTCAAACTTTATCAACTATCCCAATTACTGCTTTCCCCTGTCTAGAATCTAGTCCAGGAATCACACATTGTATTGAATTTTCCTGTTCTATACTCTTCTTTAATTTGTTTAGTTTTTGCCTTTCTTTCAATTTCTTAACCTTGACAATTTTGAACAGTGTGCATCATTATTTTGTAAAATGTCTGCATAGCAATTTTAAACCTAATTATTTTAACCCATCTTGTAAGTATAAGGACAGTCATTCATAAATACTTTGGGTTTGTAAATTAAGGAAAAAGACAAAGTTATGTCATAGATATGTATACTCATTAGATAAAGGTGGAATTCAATTCACTTTAAGAGTCAAATAGTAAATCCGAAGAGATCTTATATCCACACAAAGAATATCACAATAAAATTTCATTTCTTATATTTATCTTACTTATAAATACTATAAAAGATAAAAATGTAAATGTATCATATAATTTTGTATTATCACCAATAGGCTAATAAAAATAAACTCAATTCTTAACTAGCATCTACTTTAAAGTGAGCATTTTTAGAGCTGTGTGACATTTTAAGAAAAATACAGGGGTGCCTGGGTGGCTCAGTCAGTTGAGCATCCGACTTTGGCTCAGGTCATGATCTCACAGCTCGTGAGTTCGAGCCCCACATCAGGCTCTGTGCTGACAGCTCAGAGCCTGGGGCCTGCTTTGGATTCTGTGCCTCCCTCTCTCTCTGCCCCAGCGTCCGACTTCAGCCAGGTCACGATCTCGCGGTCCGTGAGTTCGAGCCCCGCGTCAGGCTCTGGGCTGATGGCTCGGAGCCTGGAGCCTGTTTCCGATTCTGTGTCTCCCTCTCCCTCTGCCCCTCCCCCGTTCATGCTCTGTCTCTCTCTGTCCCAAAAAAAAAAAAAAAAAAAAAAAATGTTGAAAAAAAAAAAATTAAAAAGAAAAGAAAAATACATTCAGACAGATGTTGGTTGTATGATTAGAATGGTAAGAATTAGATATGGAAGCAAAAAAAATTTGCATTAGCCACACAAGTCATTAATGAAAACTATAAATTTTCAATATTAACTTCTTGTGTATATATAAAAATGATGCCTATATAACGGTGTGTACATATATATAAATTATGTATGTAGTAATATATGTATTATATGTGTGTGTATATATAAAATATACACCATGAATATAATGATAGACATAATAATATAAACAAGACATGAAAGAACAAGTATGGTTAATCGTTGGTTAACAAGGTGCTACTGAAAGATGAATTGGGAGGCAGGCAAGTTGAATTCCAATTCTGGTAATGAAGGACTCAGCAGGCCTCAGATCTCTTTCAGGGTGTCTCCTTATAAATAAAATGAAGGTGTCTGTGTAGATCCATGGTTTGCAAATCTGGCTGGTGATTAGAATCATTTGGGAGATTTAAAAATATGTATAAACTGGCCTCTTCTCCAGACCTTCTAAATCAATCTCTGGGATAAAGTCTGTTTTTCAATGTTCCCTTGAATAAATCTTACGACAATAAGGGTATAGAATTATACAGGTGAAGGAGGGGCAGCTCTGGTTGATTTGGGACTGAGCATCTGCCAAGTCCTGCTGCTTTGCTGACTTACGACCCATGGGAATTCCTGATAGGACTCCATGGGTCAGTCTGTAAACCACGTTCTAGAACAGAGGATCCCTAACATATCTTCCAATTTTAGTATGAGTTGTTTATGCTTAAACAGCAAAATATTTCTTTCAGAGTTCAAATTAGCATAATTCGCTAGTTTTAAATTATTAGGGAATTCACTTAATCTTCCGAGTCTCAATTTCCTCCTCTCATAGTGTGGATAAAGAATTCTAATTTCCCGGGTTGCATGGAGAGTAAGTGGCATATCCAAGTAGAGCACTCAGCACACAGTCCTACACAGGGCTTAGACCCAGTAGGTTCTCAGTAAAATTAGTGACTCTCTTCCCCACTCCTCTCTCCTGCTCACTCCCTAAAAACACAAGAATGCTGAAAATATTACAGAGTAGGTGAAGACAGAAGACTAGTTTTTAAAAGATCATAGTATAGGGCGCCTGGGTGGCGCAGTCGGTTAAGCGTCCGACTTCAGCCAGGTCACAATCTCGCGGTCCGTGAGTTTGAGCCCCGCGTCAGGCTCTGGGCTGATGGCTCGGAGCCTGGAGCCTGTTTCCGATTCTGTGTCTCCCTCTCTCTCTGCCCCTCCCCCGTTCATGCTCTGTCTCTCTCTGTCCCAAAAATAAATAAAAAATGTTAAAAAAAAATAAATAAATAAAAAAAAATAAAAGATCATAGTATAGTAACAAAAAGTAAACACTCATTGTAGTTCTCTTCCTGTACTTCCTGTACACAAAGTTACGGGAATGCGGTAATTCTTTCAGTACCAGATATATCAAAAGATATATAAAAACCATGGATTTAACTATGTAATTAGCATGCAAAGGGCTGTGAGAATTTGGCTTAATGTTAATACAGACTCTGAATTACTCGGTCTCATTATTATGCGGTGTCAGTGTGGCACACAAATTTCATGTACGTGCTAAAAAAAAAAAAAAAAGAAAAGAAAAGAAGAAAGAAAGAAAGATGACAACAACGAAAACCCAAAGACTTGATTATTATGCAAACAAGAGGAATGACAGTTTAAACAATTCCTTCCGGACTATAAACCCTCTGAATTAAGTTAGTTGTACTCTCAACAAATATACTTAGTAAAGCATATCACTGACAAGTACAATGAACTAGACTGTACTATTGTTATGTTATTTAGTAGACTTTAGGTAATGGTTTTTTTTTTTTTTTTTTTAAAGATGAGAACATTCAGGTAGAGAAAAAAGCCTTCCAGTATCTCTGTTATACATTTAAAAATAGGTCATTATTTGAGAACTGACAGTATGTGACAGATCTGCCTTTTAGAGATTTCTATTAGCAATGGCTCAAATCTTCCCCATCTCAATCTGCATTTAGTCCTTACTTTTTAGCCAATTTTCAATAAGGAATATGACCTAAATGTTTTTAAAAATAGGCTAGCTGAGATTCTAGAGATGCATGAATTTCATTTTTACCATTAGTAAGCATACTAAATATGTGAATCTCCTTGAATTTAAAGGAAGCTAGAGAAATGAATGGTATTCCTTCAAAGGAAAATGCTTTAATCCGAAAATTTCAGTTTAACTTTTATTTTTAGTTCATACTTGTGAACATGGAATAGCAGAAATCTAAGACCAAATGCTGTAACCATTGTGTTTAGCTTTGTGGTTTCACATTTATATTTTATAATTCAGCAGAAAATGACTTGATTTGCTATCTTGGAATGTGTGATGCTGAAAGTAAAACTTCTGAAAAATACTTAATACTTCTGAAAAAGTTTTAAACAAATAAAAGAGATGAGCTTTTGGATTACCACTAGTCTGAACAATTTGGTTCTGTCTGATAAATTCTTTAACCTCTGATATGTTCATTAGTAAAACGCCAACTAATTGAATCCATCAACATGAAAAACCACAGGCAGAAATCTGAAGTGCATACATCATGCTGAAGGATTTTGACTCAGCCTCAGCGGTAATAGTCAGTGAGGTCAGGTCAAAGAGGGTTAAACCAAGCCAGGATATAGCCAAAGGAATACATCAAACGCTGATTTTAAAAGGGCAATTAATCTTAGACAGAAATGCTTCCTGGGGAATGAGATCTCAATCTTAAGAGCACACTACATGATGTAGCAGTAAAAATGAACATATACAAGCTTACAGAGCTTTTATCCTGTGATCACAAACAGAAGGAGAGTGCTGTTTATCAGAGAAATACAAACCCATTTAAAAATACTTACATTAACTTCTTCCTGATATATACTCACTTAGTAGTACAGGTCTTAATGAACATATAATATCACAATTAATACATACTACATATCTCTTTCCATGCATAATTTTTATATTTTATGTATTTTAAAGATTGTATCTGCCCCAAATATTCCCAGAGCCTAGACCCTTAACATTTTAAACAAGATTTTCAAAACATGTCCATGTTAATTCTTTCATTGACTTTCGCTTATAATCTTTATATTTCTTAATGAGAACATAAACCAAAGTTTAAACCAAAAAAACCCCCACAATTAGCTATAAAAAGATATTGTATTAAATTAAGAGACTGAAAGACCATTTTAATAAACTGATTAAAAGCTTCCTGGTAATTAGATTAAAATGTGATAAAAGTTATCCATTAGAACTTGTTCATTTAAAAAAAAAAACCCAAAAACAAAATAAAACTTTGGAAATATAGGTTCAAATGTTTTTGATCTGCTTTCATAAAATGACCCAGTAATTCTAGTTGGGTGTAATAGGGAACATTAATATTTGTCAAGTATGAATTACAGGATAGTTCACTGTTTTATTTAAAATGTAAGCAATAATTACACTTGTTTATATATGGCCAGAGTGAGGTCTCACAGGAGTTTTTAATGAAGAGATGACTAGCTTTTAATCACCTGCATGTGTTATTTTGTTAAGGGAATTTTGTTTTCTAGTGTTAAAGATGATGGGTCTACACCCACTTTTTAAGGAGTCTGGTTAATTCATTTAACTTCTTGAGATTTAGGTAAAGAACAAGAATTGAGAGGAAATCAGAAGCATCTTCTGACAGGCACAGTAATGTCATCATCCTCACTCATGGAGAATGAGGAAAATTATCACTTTATTATTTCAGTGACCTTAGGAAAGGCATATGCCAGTGGATTAAGTCATGAACAGATTCTGTATGACCAAGATTAGTCCATACTGTCCATGTGTTGGGACAAAGCACAAAGATGGAGGGAAAATGAAACAATCAAGGCAAAGAATTTCACTCATTTTCACTTAGAAGTGGATGGAAAAATGATAAATTTAAGAAAAGAAACTCTATTATAATTACCAAGTTTAAACTGAGCCTAACAAATTGCTTGTGTCCAAACTGGAGTGAAGATCTTTGCTCATGAGGACTATATTTAAATAACTTTTTGAATTCCCATTGTGAATGACACTACATCATCTTTTAATATAAAATATGCACATGCATCCAGTGAGGGAGAGAGAACAATGAAGACCAGGGAGTGTCAGGATGAGGCTGAAAGGCCAAGCGACCAGTGACCCAGTCCCACATGTCAGACCCACAGTATCTCAGCAAAGTTATGAATGGGCCTTCCACGGTTACTTGTGAATAGCTGAAACTTCAAATAAATGTGTGAACCACTGCTTAGAGTCTTCAGTGAAAAGCTTTCACTAACAGCAACACTGTCAGATCCCTTGCCTTAAGATTTTTACATTAAATATATTTTAACAAGTGTATGATAATTGAGCTGGCCGCAATGATTAAATAGATGCCCTAGTGAAGTAAGCTTATTTCTTTCTTGCCAGAGCCAGAGTTCTGGTATATTCTAATCATGTCCAGAAGTTAATTTCTTACCAAAAAAAAGGACAGCTCAGAGCCTGGAGCCTGCTTCAGATTCTGTGTCTCCCTGTCTCTCTGCCCCTTGCCTGCTCATACTCTATGTCTCTCAAAAATAAATACACATTAAAAAAATTTTTTTAAAAAAAGGAAAAAATCAGTGGCATAGAACTCTTGCCATAATCTGATATATAAGAAGTTACAGGGGCACCTGAGTAGCTCAGTCAGTTAAGTCTCCTACTTTGGCTCAAGTCATGATCTCACAGCTCCTCTGTTTGAGCCCCACTTTGGACTCTGTGCTGACAGCTCAGGGCCTGGAGCCCGCTTCAGATTCTGTATTTCCCTCTCTCTCTGCACCTCCCCAGCACACACTCTGTCTCTCTCTCAAAAGTAAATAAGCATTAAAAAAAAAAGTTACAATATTGGTTTACATTTATTATATGAGAGAGACAGAGACAGAGAGAGACAGAGACAGAGAGACAGAGAGAGACAGAGACAGAGAGAGGGAGGGAGGGAGGGCGGGAGGGGAAGGGCAAAGAGAGGGAGACACAACTCAAAGCAGGCTCCGGGCCCCGTGCTCTCAGCACAAAGCCTGATGCGGGACTCAAACTCATGAACTGCGTGAACACGATCTGAGCTGGTCAGACGCTTAACCGACTGAGCCACTCATGTGCCCTTTGATTTACATTTAAAGTTCATCATAAATTTATACTTTCTGTACATATGTCGAATATCAACAAGTACCTGTCTCTGCAGAGTGGGATTATCAACAAACAACAAGAAAAAAAACTGCTTCCTTTTAACTCTATTTTGTAAATTTCTTATAAACACAGTAATTTGTAAAAAAAAAAAAAATATTAACAAAACTGCAGGAAAAAAATGTTAATTGCAAAACCCTGGAAAAACACGATTATAAAATCTCACCTTTATTTATTATTTAAAAAAATGTTTTTAATGTTAATTTATTCTTGAGAAAGAGAGAGAGCGCAAGCAAGAGAGGGATAGAGAGAGAGGGAGACATAATCCGAAGCAGGCTCCAGGCTCTAAGCTCTCAGCACAGAGCCTGATGCGGGGCTTGAACTCATGAACCATGAGCTGATGACCCGAGCCAAAGTTGGATGCTTAACCGACTGAGCCACCCAGGCGCCCCATCGCTTTTATTTATTTTTTAAATTTAATATTCTGTGGACATCTTCCCATGTCTTTACAAATTCTTAGTGTTCCTTCTTAAACACTTTTTTTCAAATATTTATTGGCAGTTTTAAAAAATGTTTACTTTAGCGTGCACGGGAGGGGCAGAGTGGGAGGGAGGGAGGAAGGGAGAGAGAGAAAGAGACAGAGAGAGAAAATCACAAGCAGGCTCTGCCCTGTGAGCACAGAGCCTGACATGGGGCTTAAACTGACGAACTGTGAGATCATGACCTGAGCTGAAACCAAGAGTCAGACACTTAACTGACCTAGTCACCCAGGTAGGTACGCCCGAGGTTTTTTTTTTTTTTTTTTTTTTTTGAGAGAGAGCACGTG
Source organism: Neofelis nebulosa (assembly GCF_028018385.1). Classification (NCBI taxonomy): domain Eukaryota; kingdom Metazoa; phylum Chordata; class Mammalia; order Carnivora; family Felidae; genus Neofelis; species Neofelis nebulosa. Next base: position 99,390,166 of record NC_080787.1, read on the forward strand.
CAGATGTGCATACATGCGATGGGGGAAGGGGGGTGCAGAGGGAGAGGGAGAGAGAATCTTAAGCAGGCTCCAGGCTTGGTGCAGAGCCTGACAAGGGGCTCCATTCCCTGACTGTGAGATGAAAGCAAGAGTTGGACACCTGACTGAGCCATTCAGGCACCTCATGAAATGTCACTTTTAAACAAATACTTTGTTTCCTTAAACCCTACAACCATTCTATGAGGCTGATAGCAGGAGTCATCCTTATTTCAGAGTAAGAAACCTGGATGCATTAAAAGAAAAAGAAAGAAAAAGAGAAAGAAAGAAAGAAGAAAGAAAAGAAAGAAAGAAAGAAAGAGAGAAAGAAAGAAAGAAAGAAAGAAAGAAAGAAAGAAAGAAAGAAAGAAAGAAAGAAAGAAAGAGAGAAAGAAAATAAAGAAAGAAGAAAACAACCAACCAAATGATCTTCCAACCCAGTGTGAAGGTACAAAGGGATACTACAATGAAAATGAATTCTAAATGAATGAAAAAAAGTTACCAAAATTGTAAAACCCATTATTCTTACTCCTAAACCTTTGTTCTGATGAAGTCTGGGGGTTTGTAGGTTTTATGTTTCTGTGGCATGAATATGTGTCGGTGTCATCATGCTGACAAAAGTGACTGTTGTTGGTTCAAACCTCAAATCACAAGACCTTAATCAACCAGCTTCAATTCTAGCACTCAAAGGATCTGACTCATATAAATAACATGAAATTTAAATGTTTCTTTTCTCTAATTGCTTTATGTCTAAAAAAATTATTATAACATCCAGCAGTTAATTCACCATATAAACACAATCTAACGTTTACAGAGCAAAGGAGAAAAAAGGTGAATGCACCATCTTTTTACTTTTTGTAAAAACCATTGTTTTTTGTAAAGCATATATCAATAGAGCAATATAATTTTTTTGAGTGAGCGAGCATGTGCGAGAGGTGGAGAGGGAGAGAGAGAATCTTAAGCAGGGTCCAAGCTCAGCACGAAGCCCAACCTGGGCTCGATCCCACAACCTGAGATCATGACCTGAACCAAAATCAACTGACTGAGCCACCCAGGTGCCCCTAGGGCACTGTAACTTTAACTTAGACCACCTAAATGGGGTCTATAATTACCTCTAGTCTCAGTTGTTATCTTCCAACATGCTAATGAAACAAATAGACCACTTAGCTCCTCAATGCTTTTCCCACATTTCTGTCATCACTGAAAATCTTCTGCACATTTGTGAGAGAGAAGTAGAAAAAAATTGGCTAGTCCCTCAGCAAACAGAGTACGGAAATTTTAGAAGAGTGTTTTAGACCAAATATTACACTTAGTAACCAGCCCCTGGGTAGCTGGTGAAGGAGTCTACTTCTTTGGTGGCCATGTGATATGTATGACCTGGTCACTCCTTTCCATCTAATTTCTGCTCATCTTTTAAGACTCAGCTCAGAATACGGAAGAGCAATTCCAGGCGCTTCCTAATATTCTTTGCATGTCTCCATTCCTGCACACACCACATCTGGGCATCTTTCTGCCCACTCCAACTGTAGTCAAGTCTCCTGAAAGCACGAACTATGTCTCATACGTCTTACTATATCCAGTGCCAGCAGACAGTATGATGCAAAGGAACTGATTGATAACGAATGAAATACATAACATCAAATGGAAACCAAAAGTTAAATGGTAGTTGGGAAGGGTCTCAAAGAGTTAAAAAAAACCCGGGAAACAGCAGAAATGGAAATGGAAAAAGGTAAGTGGCTACGGGATCGTCCTTGTTGGTAAGAGAGATGTGGGGAAACTACTGATTTGCCACAGAATGTAAATAAGCCTTTACCTACACATACACTCCACTTGTACAATACCACATATGAATTCAGGATTAAACCAGCCCAAGTGTGACAGAGTACTGATCAACTGGAACCCTGAACTAAATTTATAAAAGTGAAAATAGACATTTTCATTCTCATAAGCCTAACTGACTAGGTTCTTATATTTCACCTTAGAAAACTGGGAAATAAACTATGATTGGACAAAGCTTATAGGTGTTCTGTATTCCCCAAAGTAAAAGAATAAAAGCTATATTTTTAAATTTTTGTTATTTTTTTGTAAGTTGTCTTTAATGAATGAAGAAAGAAATATTTCACTTCAGGTCTGGTACCGTAGCTTAGCCCTGAGTCATTTTAACTACCGCTGACACCACAAAAAATTTTTTACCTGAGCTCACCTTTGGTTATTTCCTGTTACCTCTAATTTGGCTAACTCTTGTAGCCACGTACAAAACAAAACAAAAAAAGAAACACACAAAGCAACTCATCATTAGTTACTCCACGAGAACAATGACCTAAAGCACATCCTCACAAATATTAGTACACTCTACTTTCATATGATGAAATAAGGCAAAATTCCTTCATGCATGAATCACTTGCTGTAAGGAGCAGTAGACAATGGTGCCACATAACATTTATGAAGCACTTTCTCTTTTCGTCATGTGATGACAGCCAGCTCTTATCCACACACACCCAGTCTTAGAGTCTTTCGCTTTCAACTTAAGTCGAGGGCAGGTGTTTCAAAATGCTTCCCATTTGACAGACAATACCACAGGTGGACTGAACCAGACAGTAAACAGTTCTTTACTGAAACAGTGACTTGGTGTTTTGGATACTCCCCACAGATCCTGAAATGACAGTTATTTTCCAATATGAGCTTACCAAAGGAAGAGGCAAATAAAAGTTTTTCCAAAGCTAAGATACTGGTGTTAGAAACGTGGCCTCCCCTGGTGTGAAAGGTACTATCAAAAGTACCTCAAAAGTACAGATGCTGTTTATATCATTTCAATGAAGTGTGTGTATAGTGTGTGTGTGTGCACTCCAATCGGTGTAAGCACGTGACAGCTGGGAAGAAACCTGTCACAAAGATATCCACCTGTAACATCTGTAATTGCCTAAGAGGCAGTCCGTGGATTAGAGTTGTGAGTGTGGCTACCTCACTGGCCCCTTCAAAAAACGTAAGGGGAATCACACCGTGTACTCTCTAGGGATGGATGTGCAGGTTGGGCAGGCACAAATGTAGGAGAGAATAAAGAGCCTTTAAAAGAATAAAACGACCTCACAAATTTGTGCTGGGTCATGCTAATCTTGTACGTGTTGTTGTGATCCAGATGTAGGAATGGCAAAAGAGCACGGAGGTGCATTTCGACAGAGTGCACCAGCTCAAAGCACGTGACTGCTGTTCATTTTCTTGCCTGAATGTCAGGGCCACCATTTTAAGAAGCTTAAGAGGAAAAGTGGCTGGAATTATACACAGGAGCACTAAAATAACAACTTGGACAAAATAACAACAGAAGCTCAGGTTCCTAAGATCCTACCAGTAAATATGCTGTAAGCAAGCAAGATGAGATATTAAAACATAAATCATAGGATAAAGAGGGAAAAAGCAAACATTTCAGAATGCTATTTTAAACTAAATAAAAAAGTTAAAAGGTTGGAAAAGTGAAAATGAAAACAAATGGAAGCAGAGTAAAGCAGAAAAACTAGTAAACCAGGAGAAGGAGACTTCGAGTTCTAAACCTAGTTCTGCCACTAAGTAGCCAAGAGACCCTCAGCTACTCATCTAAGAAATCAAGAGCCTGGGGGCACCTGGGTGGCTCAGTCGGTTAAATGTCCAGCTCTCGATTTTGGCACAGGTCATGGTCTCACAGTTCTTGAGATTTAACCCCACATTGGGCTCAGCGCTGAGTGTGGAGCCTGCTTGGGATTCTCCCTCTCCCTCTGTCTATCCCTCCCTGGCTCGCAAGCTCTCTCTCAAAATAGATAATCATTAAAAAAAGAAAAGAAGTCAAGAGCCTGAACTACATTAACTTTAAGGTTTGATAATTGAAGATTCTTTAAAGATGTCAAATACAAAATTAACACCCAACCAATCTTCCTGCTTTTCTCTAGAAAAAGCTTTCATCACTCTGTGTCTCTGTTAATTGTGCTGCTAGCTAGGGCACATACTGCAGTAGAACAGCCTTCTACCAAGGTTTTGAGTTTCTTTGTGATGTTCTCACTCAGAAGTCAAGGATCTTATAAAGAAGTAAATTCTAAATGACATAATGTTTTTCAAAGTGGACTGCCAAAAAGTATCTAAGAAAAGAACAGCAAGGTAGACATTTCAATATTAAATTTTAAATTTCAATTGCTCTTTTTTTTAAAACTGAAGAAGAGTTGACATACAATATTATATGGGTTTCAGGTGTACAACACAGTGATTCAACATTTACATACATCATGAAATGATCACTACGTAAGTCTAGGTACCATCTGCCACCATATAAAGTAATTTCGATTGCTCTTAGTTGATACAAGCATTTTTCACTGTTCTTTAAAACACTACAAAGTACTAAAAAAGAATGAAAAATACAGTACAGAGAAATGAATAACTGAAAGCCAATGTTTGCAGTGGGGGCAGGTATGAGGTATATGAATTCCATTTCTGTCAGCAATAAAAATGATTAGTATTTTAATTGTACTTCAAATAGAAAAACTAATCTATATTCCCAAATCTTCAAGAATGTGGAAAAACAGACAATAAACAGATTAAAAAAAAAAAACAACAAAAACAATCCTTATAGCATGGAGAAAATGAAACAGAATGGTAAGGTTATTCCTGAATTAATAAAAGTTACTGGGAATTTCTCAGTGAAAATTTCTGTAACCCGAGTTCAAAAGAGTAAGTTTAATAAACAAAATTATTTAACGGAAGGTAATACATAAAAACTTTAATAGGGATCCATCAAAATTAAATCCTTTTCTTTTACTTTTCTTTTTTTTTTTTTTTTTTTAGGTAAGTATACTTTTAAAATGTCTTCCTTCCTTCCTTCCTTCCTTCCTTCCTTCCTTCCTTCCTTCCTTCCTTCCTTCCTTCCTCCCTTCCTTCCTTCCAAGAGAAAGTGCGTGAGTAGGAAAGGGGCAGAGACACAGGGAGACAGCAGAGAACGAATCCCAAGCAGGTTCCACACTGCTAGTGCAGAGCCCCATGCAGGGCTTGAACTCACCAACCATGAGAACATGACCTGAGCTGAAATCAAGAGTTGGACACTTAATTGACTGAGCCACTTAGGTGCCCCTACTTTTATTTTTCAAAAGAAAATTAAGCCATGTCACAGACTAGGAGAAAATAATTGCAAATCATATGTGTGATAAAGATTTGTATCCAGGGGCTCTCTCTCTCTCTCAAAATAAATAAATAAGCTTAAAAAATTAAAAAAAAAATAAAGCTTTGTATCTAAAATATATAAATAACTCTCAAAACTCAGTAATAAGATGAAAAATCCAGGAAAAAAATGAGAAAGGAATCTGAATAAACATTTCACCAAATACATCCACAAATAATAATAAGCACATGAAAACACACTCAACATCATTAGTCATTAGGGAAATAAAAAATAAAACGAAGAGATACCTCTACACAACCACTAGGATGGCTATATGACAAAAAAATATATGCTGGCGAGGATGTGAAGCAGGTAATACTGTAAAATGATGCAGCCACTTTGCCAATGTTTAGCAGTTTCTTAAAAAATTAAACACAGACCTACCGCATGACCTAGCAATTCCACTCCTAGGAATCCAACCCCCAAAAAATAAAGACGTATGTCCACACAAAGACACGTATGCAAATGTTCACAGCAGCGTTATTCAGAAGAGTGAAAAGCTGGAAACAATCCAGATGCCCATCAATCAGTGAATGAATAAACAAAATATATATATACCCAATCAAATATTACTCAGCAATATAAAAAGGAAAAACTACTGATATATGTTACAATATGGATGAAACCCCAAAACACTACACTAAATGAAAAAAACCAGTTGCAATTTTGTATGATTGCATTTATGCAAATATCCAGAAGAGGTAAATTACAGAGACAGAAAACAGACCAGGAGTTGTCTACAACTGGCAGTGGGAAAAGAGATCAGCTGCAAAGAAGCATAAAGGAATTTTTGGAAGTGATAGAAATATTTTAAAACTAGATTATGGTGATGGCTGTTCAACTTACAAATTTATTAAAACTAAAAATTGAAGCGCCAAAAAACTATTTAACTGAAACTCTTAGTGAAGACTAAAATTATACACCAATAAAGATAGTTATGATTCTGCAACAGCATTATAATAAACTTAATGTTAATTATGCCATGATTTAAATGATCCTAAATAGTGTTTCAGGTAACGACACAAAGAAACAATTCAGTACATGAAATACCGAGTAAACTTTGTTACCTTGGCACTAGAGATACGAGGATGTGTAAGACACCATCAAACGTTCTGGACTGCATAGTCTAGTAGAGCACAGTGATGACAGATGATATAGTATGACCTTATACAATAATATTTATAACCTCTTACACCAATGAAACTTTTTTAACTTCGACAATTTTGAGTACCAGTCAATGACCTTTCTCATCAATCTCTTCTGGTACTGGTTCTGATGATATTTTAGATGCCCCTCTTCCCCCTTGCTGTTGACCACTCGTGCATTTTAATTTTTAAGTTTATTTATTTTGAGAGACAGAGCATGTGCATGGGGGAGGGGCAGAAAAAGAGGGAGAGAGAACCCCAAGCAGACTCTGGCTCCCAGCAGGGAGCCTGAGGTGGGGCTCAATCCTACCAAGTGTAAGATCATGATCTGAGCTGAAATAAGAGTCCAACGTTGATTGAGCCACCCAGGTGCTCCAGCATTCGTGCATTTTAGAAGAACTGATAACACACAGGAACGCCAGGGATGGCAAACACATTCGGTTAAGGAAAATAGTTGCATTCACACACCAAATGACTTATTCTGAGTTCCATATTCGTTGTTTAGTCATTTCGGTTGAAATATCAACATTTCCCTAGTCTCACTCTGTTTCCAATTCTAGTTGTTAGGCAAACTATTTCCTTAGACACTATATGCTTCTTGAACTGTGTGGTAAGAGTTATTAGTCATGTAAGTAATACTATAATCATCCCAACTTTGAATAAATATGTTAATAAGAAACATACCATTATCCACTGAAGTTATACTGTTATAATAATAGTAATATACTTATAAATACCTTACCTCTTTCCATAAGGGATACAAAGTAGCAAGCTTTAAATTTTTTTTACATGATAAATATAAGTCTGTGTAACATATTAACAAATGTAATAATAGTCCACTGAAATTTCCCCTTTAGCTTGGTAACCAATTGCTTGGTTGCAAGTCATTATTCATTAACAGGGTGATGATCAAATTATGGTACACTGATATGAAGGACCACAGTGCCATTAAAAAAATAGCTTTAGAGAATTTTTAATGACTGAAACTATGCTCATGTTCTGTTAGGTGAAAGATACAGCAGGACATACAATTTTACACACACACACGCACACCCCTCTCAAATACTCTAGTGTCCATACACATGTGTGTGTCAACTGTGGTCTCCAGGGGTAGGGGGATGATAGCATTTATTATTTTTTTTTTACTTCTGCACTTTCTTTGCATTCCTTATACTGCAATTAAGAAAACAGAATTCAGCAATTTTACTATTTTTCCTTTGCCTACAGGAAAATAATTTTAACTTAAGTTACAAAATGAGGACTATGAAATTGGACAAGTTCTCAATCGCACATGTGAAATGTCAACGTCAAAGAGAACAATGCTGAGTGAAACTTTAGGAAGTGGCAGAAAATTCAAATAAAATGCTTATCCATTATTCAGTATTTTGAACTTTAAAATTCTCAACCAAAGGTAAGAAAATTTTTTTTACCATCTCTTGTTCCTAGAGAATGAAGAAACACAATGTAAAATTTAAAACAGTATTTACCAGAACTGAAGCTAGAAATGAAAGACCCAGGGCACCAGAGATGCGGTAAGAGAGTGTGTGATGTCAGAGAGTAATTTAAAAGCAGAGATAGTCAATTCCTTACTTTGTTAGTGTCAAAAATACATAAAGTAATAAATTAAACATTAAGTGATTCTGTTTCAAAAGACTGTTCCCTTACAAGATAATGAAAACATTTTCCTGAAGGAACCAGGAAACGTGATTTATAAATGCAGAATGCTTATGTTACACCTCAGTCATAAAGAGACATGAAAGAAATGTGTTGGTGCTGCTGACTGTGTTACCTTCAGGAGCCACTGCAGAAGGACAAACGTCTTTGAGGAGATCACCTAGTGTGTGCAATTGTCCATCTGCAGCCACAGGACGAAAAAGCTTCTGAATGAAAGGTCGTTCAGTCGTTGTCTATTTGAAAAATGAAAACAGAATTCAAACATTTACATCTTTGTTGCTGTGAATTACAAATTTATAGATCAGAAATTGCAAGCTGCCATCAGATGCCTTCTGATATAGTGTAATCAGAAGCATATGACATCACCAATGTGGTAATATCACCAGAAATGTTTAACACAACCTCAAGTAAATCTAACCGTGAGGAAGCAATCGGACAAATCCAAAATGTTTGACATTCTAAAGATACTGGGCCAAAGGGGCGCCTGGGTGGCTCAGTCTGCTGAGCGTTCAACTTCAGCTCAGGTCATGATCTCGCGGTTTCTGAGTTCCAGACCCATGTAGGGCTCCATGCTGACAGCTCAGAGCCTGGAGCCTGCTTCAGATTCTGTGTTTCCTCCTCTCTCTGCCCCTCCCATGCTCATGCTCTGTCTCTCTCTGTCTCTCAATAATAAATAAACATTTAAAAAAAATTTTAAAAAAAGGACAACTGGCTTCAACTCTTCAAATAAGTCAAAGGCAAAACACATCAATACGAAAAGATTAAAAAGGATTGGCAAGATATAACAACTAAGTACAAAAAATAAATCTTGAGTGAATACTGTATCGGAGGGGAAAAATCAGCTATAAAAGACATTTTTGGAATAACTGGGGAAATACAGAATGAACATCAGATAATATTACTGAATTAATGTCAAATTCTTAGACGTGATCATGGTTATAAGGACAATATCCTTTAAGAAATTCATGCTCACATATTCAGAGATGAGGTGCCAAGCTGTCTGAAACATATATTCAAATGGTTGAGAGAGAACGAGAGAGAGAGAGAGAGAGAGAGCGCATGCACAAATGTAGGAAAATGTTAACTACTGGTGAATCTAGGTGGAGGGTATATGGGCTTAGTTGTTATAGTATTTTAATTTTTATGTATGTTTGAAAATTCTCAAGAAACACACTCATAAAGAGAGAACTGATGGTAGCCAGAGGGATGGGGGGCAAAATGGATGAAGGGGAGCAGGAGACACAGGCTTCCAGTTATGGAATGAATAAGTCACCGGGATGAAAGGTACGGCATAGGGAATATAGTCAGTGGAACTGAAACAGCACTGTGTAGTGACAGACGGTAGCTATGGCTGTGGTGAGCACAGCATAAAGTATAGACTTGTCTAATCGCTATGCTGTATGCCTGAAATTAATGTAACACTGTGTATCAACTATATATACTTCTATTAAAAAAAATTAAGGGGCGCCTGGGTGGCGCAGTCGGTTAAGCGTCCGACTTCAGCAAGGTCACGATCTCGCGGTCCGTGGGTTCGAGCCCTGTGTCGGGCTCTGGGCTGATGGCTCGGAGCCTGGAGCCTGTTTCCGATTCTGTGTCTCCCTCTCTCTCTGCCCCTCCCCCGTTCATGCTCTGTCTCTCTCTGTCCCAAAATAAATAAAAAACGTTGAAAAAAAAAATTAAAAACAGGGGTGCTAGTGTGGCTTAGTCGGTTGAGCGTCTGACTTCAGCTCCAGTTGTGCTCTCATGGTTTGTGGGTCTGAGCCCTGCATCAGGCTCTCTGCTGTCAGCACAGAGCCCGCTTGGCTCTGTACCCCCTCTCTCTGCCCCTCCTCCACTTACGCTCTCTTTCAAAAATAAAATAAAATCACTTAGTAAAAAAAATTTAATAAATCAGAACCCAAAAAAATTTCAAAATAGCAGATAAAGAATATCCTCTGACAACTGTTATTATCACTATGTTATAATTTACTGCTAATAATTTCAATGTATTGCCCACTTTTAAAACTAAGTTTCATTTCTTTTTTTTTTTTTTAATGTTTTATTTATTTCTGAGAGACAGCCTGTGCGAGCGGGGGAGGGGCAGAAAGAGAGAGGGAAGACAGCATCTGAAGTAGGCTCTAGGATTTGAGCTGTCAGCACAGAGCCCGACGCGGGGTTTGAACCCACAAATGCGAGATCATGACCTGAGCGAAGTCAGATGCTTAACTGACTGGGCCACCAAGGTGCCTGGGTGGTTTCATTTTTCTACACTGCTTCTATAAGGAGCACAACAACGATGAGGAAAGCCTCATCATGACACAGAGGGCAGAGGCCCTGGAATCACCCCATCTGAATAGCACTATCATTTATGTGCTAAGTGATTCTGCCCCTGGGTTTCTTTGGAACATTGGGACATTTGATATCTCTTAAGTTTGTTATAGAAATGAGTTAAGAATTAGCCAAGCACACAGAGAGACTGAGACACACACAGAATGAATGAATGAATGAATGAATGAATGAATGTTAAAGAGAATAAATACCTCTCCCCTTAACTGTTATTTCATTTTAAGATGGTAAGTTTTTACTTTAAGTTTCCAGGGGCGAAAAATCATAAAAACATACAAGAGAATAACTTTGTAAGTAAATATACTCATATTTACATACAGTGCTTTCTAAAAAAATTACTTCAAATACCTAACCATTAAAGACATTAAACCATTAAAAACCAAGTTTGCTTGTTTTTTAATCACAGAGGTATATCTCAATTTCTTCAACATCACTATTATAAATTTGGTTAAAAAAACATCTGTTTTTAAGTGTGGATATTAAACTAAAATGTATGAAAAAACAGACATGGTATATAGCATGTGAGCTACCTTTCCCAGCTTTATACTGTGTATTTAGTGGATACATAATAAATGTTAAAAATTATATTCCAATAACAGTTAAGTATCTGTGGCAATGAAAAAAAACCTCGATAATTGGTAAGAATCTTGATAATTAATATGCACTGACTATAATGCAATTCACTTCACTAACTGAACTCTTTCTGGATTTTTCTAAAAGTATGACTGGTATCCTTCAATTTAGGAAGCACATACATTTCACACAAGATGAAACTGAGAACAATATCATGTAAAATCAAGGATTAACTATGTGAAAATAATAAGGGTTAGGGGAGTTCAAAGAATAAATAAATGAATAGAGGGCTGTAGTAATAATTTAAAATAGCCACTACCCACTTAGGGCTTTCTATCTTCCAGGCGATGGAGAGGCTTTTAAGACTTTTTAGCAAAGGAAGTGACGTGACGAAAGAGGCTTTTTCTCAAGACTAATGGAAAGCAGCACTGTGTACGGTGACTTGGAAGAGGGGTGAGAGGCTGTCTGAATAACGCGAGCCTATGTGATGACAACTGGGGCTGGGTCAGGACGATACCTTCAATTAATAAAAATAAAGTTAAAATGTATCATCCACAGTCTGATCTGAAAATACTTAGATTTTCAGCAAAGTCAAAAAACATTTTCAGGATTCATTCACCCCCTACTTGGTGACCTAATTGTGAAGTGGTTAGCTATAATAATACATATTATAACAACCTGAAAACAATATACTTTTTAAAAGGCCCCAAGGGGGCTTAGCGAGATATTAAAAAACAGGAAGTGTTCTCCACTCCTATTCCTAGGGAAATGGGCTTCTCTTACCTCTTCTCTTACCTCTCCTACCTACTTCTCTTACCTCTCCTCTTCCTACTCTCCCAAATCTGAGCAGTTATAATAAAGGTATGACTTCAACAACCTTTATAATGGTGTTTTTTGCTTGGTGGAGGGGTGGGGGATGGGGAAGGCCTTGTACTATTACCATACTCTAAGTAAATTCTGTAGAACAGCAACTAAGAAAACTCTCATCAAAGTAAAGTGATATTTCTCACGTAACAAAAACCTTACTTTAAAAGAACAATTCCCCAAAATACCCCAATCAAAAAATCTAATAAATATCTTCTGTTTAATATTCATTAGACTGCCTTTATATTGTTATTTTTTAAAATCTAGTATTCTAAAAAAGAACAGTTAAGTGAGTAAGCTACAACAAAGATCATGAAAACGACTTGATTTCGGGAGTTACTGTCCCTTAAAACAAAAGCTCCTCACAGAAAGCTCATGCATTCAAGTACAATACAAAGGTTCTGAAGGACAATCAGTATGCAGGGCAGATTCATGCAAATTTCTTAGCAGATCTCATTAAACCTAAGTTGAAGTTCAGCAGAGAAGACTAAATTATGCTAGAGTATTTAAAAGCTATCTTCCTTCTGAATACAGACAGAATTTTAAAAATACAAAAAACTCCACAAACATGAATTCTGCAAACTTTGATTTAGTACACATAAAACTGGATGATGCTAACGATATCCACATTACCTGAATCTTAGCCTCACAAGAAAGCCACTACAACAGGAATATAATACAATGCTTAATCTAGCCATTTATTTATAAATATGCAAACTACTTCAGTGACTTCCAAGAAGCAGTATTGTTTGTTCTCTTGTAAGAAATAATATGACTTTATAAAGTCACTTTTGAAACTTCCCTTATTCCTTCAAAATGTGTATGTTACTCATTTCTTAAATACACCAAAGAGAATATAAAATTGGGCTGCTACTGGCTGGCTGCTCCCCATCTTTCCCCTACTCATAAATGAAATAATAACTTTTCCTGTATAGGAAAAGTTTTCCTGTACAGGAAAAGTTATGCGGCTGATTTACCGTGGAGATATACTGAAGAGAAGCACAGGAATCAAATTTACATCCAAGAAATAAGATATAGAGAAAAGCTTTATTTCCAACACAGCCAAACAGGTTAACCAGACAGGTTAACGTTAAAGTTGATAAAACAAGAAATGGTGACTTATTATGTGAGGCTGAATGACCAGACAATGTATAGACTTAAGAGTAAGAGGCACAACAGATAATATCGCTAAGACCAAGTTATTTTGAGTGTTATGGCTTACATAAAGTACATACTGCAGCAAACATGCAAGGCAGTTGTTGAAGAGCACAGGCTTTGCAGCCAGAAAGAACTGGCTCTAAGTCCAGGTTCTGTCATTTATTATAGGTCCATGGGCACGGTTACCTGACTTTCTTGACCCTCAGTTTCCTCAACTGTAAAACAGGAATAATTACACACACACACACACACACACACACACACACACACACACACACACACACGTATAAACAGAGATAATATCTACACTGAAGAGTTTTTGAAATAATAAAATATAAGCACAGCACACAGTACATAGGACCACCTAAACACGCATCCTAAAACATACACTGCCACCATGATCAACACTTTAAGCTTAATCCCAATTTAGCAGACTTAAAGTTTATTCAATCTTATATTCTCTTAAATTCACCTGTCTGGATGCTAAGTCATGAAATTCATAATCATGAAACTCAGTTTAAAGGAAATATTGATACAGGAGACCTCATAAAAAATTTTTGCTCAGTAAAAGATAGTATGAAGAATATGAAAATGTTGACAAACCACAGACTGGGAGAGATTATCTGTAACCACATATCCAATAAAGGTCTTAATCTAGGTATATGAAGAACTCTAAAATATTTTATTTAAAATTTTTTAAATATTTATTTGTTTTTTGAGAGAGAGAGAGAGAGACAGAGCACGAGTGGGGGAGGGGCAGAGAGAGAGGGAGACATAGAATCCCATGCAGGCTCTGAACTGTTGTGAGATCATGACCTGATCCAAAGTCAGAGGCTCAACCGACTGAGCCACATAGGTGCCCCGAGAACGCTAAAATATTTTAAAAGGACATTTAACCAAGGAGGATATACAGATGGAAAAAAACAAAAAAAAAAAAACAAACAACAACAAAAAAAAACCACTCACACACGGAAAAACTTTTTTAAGTTTTTCTTACTTTTTTTTTTAAATGTTTATTCATTCTGAGAGAGAGTAGGAGAAGCAGAGAGAAAGGGATAGAGAGAGAATCCCAAGCAGGCTCGGCACTGTCAGCACAGAGCCCAATGTGGGCTTGAACTCACAAACTGCGAGATCATAACCTGAGCTGAAACCAAGAGTCAGACGCTTAACTGACTTGAGCCACCCAAGCACGCCACAAATGGAAATGCCTGACACGTCATTAGCCATTAAGGAAATGCAAATTGCAATCCGCAATGCAGTATTACCACACACCTACCAGAATGTCTAAAATAAAATGTTGGCAAGCATGTGAAGAAACTAGATCACTCATACACTGTTGGTGAAAATGTAAAATGGCAAAGGCCCTTCTGAACAACAGTACGGTAGTTTCTTACAAAACTAAACATGTATCTACCATATGACCCAGCAGCTCTACACCTGAATATCCCCAGAGAAATGCAAACTTACATTCTCCAAAAGCTTGTACATAAATCTTCACAGCAGCTTTACTTGTAATACCCAAACTAGAAACAATCACAGTGTCATTCAACAGGTGAATGGTTAAACTATCTGTGGTATATCTATACCATAGAATTCTACTCAGCAATCATCATCATCATCATCATCATCATCATCATCCCTATTAATATATGCAACAACTCGTATGGAACTCAAGGGAGTTATGTTACACAGAAAAAGCCAATCTCAATCATATATACTGTATGATTCCATTTATATAACATTAATAAAATGATAAAATTGTAGAAATGGAGAACAAATCAGTGGTTGTCAGAGGTTAGGGAGAGGAAGAAGCGAGGTAGGTGGCTGTGGCTATAAGAGGGTAGGTAACCCAAGAAATGCTTATGTTGGAACAAAACTAAGAAATGTGAATAAGGCCTGGGGGTTGTATTGATGTCCATTTCCTGGATATGATATCATACCATGGTTATACAAGATGTCAAGAATGGAGGAAACTGAGTGAGGGGTATAAAGATCTTTCAGTATTATTTCTTAAACCTGCACATGAAAATTATACATGTGAAATTGATGTAAAGCATTTAGAACAATGCCTAACACATAGTAAATGGTCAGTAAGTGCCATTAATGTTCTCATTAAATGTGACTTGACACTCCATAGAAATTTGTTGAATACGAATATGTATTTTGTATTGAGTCATAATACAAAACATGCAGGATTATAAGAAGATACACTAATCTTATAGTTACCCTGTCACTACATAGCATTAGTGATGATTTTATTGTTTTGGTCATATATATTGTATCAACATATAATATGAATTAGAAGCGTTGGTTTTGTCAAAAATGGCAATTTACAGCTAGAAGGGCAAGTCAAACCATGGAGCCAACCAATGACCATAAAGAGGAGGGAAAATCCCATCAGATAGTAAAAGGAGATTCTATTCATTCAAAGTGAGATTAAAAATCATGAAAGAGAAAAACAAAAATTCAGCAAGGATACAACCTCAACAATGCCCAGCAGATGCATGATTCACTAGGTTGTGAACCTTACAAATGGCCTTAATTAAAAGGCAGAAAGGAGGGGAGGAGTGTAGGATTGGGGGTCTCCTACTGAAACAGCCAGCAGAAGAACTTGATGAGGATAAGGGCCCTGGTTGTTAAAAAAGCTTGGACAGAATCATCCAAGTAGTAGTATCCATGTTCAGGGTCTCCAACCACTGACTTGAATCACTGTCAACTGATCATTTGCTATATTGAGTCTTAGATGGGCATTCTATTCCCCTTGGCTGGTTGGGTTAAAGAAACAAATATTTTCTTGATACTATATATATGTTGCATATTCCTAGGTGTAGCAACAATTTCTGATATCATCAGCAACTTTGTGTGTATACTTTGCTTATAAATCATCTGAAATAGGATGACTCACTACATGTATAAGTACAATTTATTTGATTTACAAGAGTTCTATAAGTATAGCAAAGGATTTCTTTTGTTAGATTTGTAGGTATTTTTTTTAAATCGGCTATACTGAACTATAACTGAAATTAGCAATTTGTTGATTAATAAAGAATGTAATTTGATTTGTTTCATTAACTGTATAAGTAGCACTGTCTTTTAGAAGAACTGAATCTAGAAAAGGGATGAATTAAACAAATACCAAGAAGTAAAAAAGATTGCTCTCATTTATATACAAAAATTACTTATGTAATATACTTTCATTTGTATATATGTACTAACCAGCATAAATTATACTGAAAAGCATTACAAAAACTAGATTTTACTATTTACAACTCTAATATAACACAAATTAACTGTAAATATGCCATGCATGCACAAAGTGCCTCCAATATCAAAAACCTCACCAACAAAATCAGTGAACTTTCATTTGACAATTTTAAAATATGAACTAAATTTAATATTTTGAAGAGCTTTACATAACAAGTAGCAAAAGTTTCATTGTACCAAAATGGTGACAATGATGAAGACCAATACAACTTTTTTTTTACAGATCCTTAGGTAAAAAAGCAAAACAAAACAAATCCACAATATAATTAATTTTATAGAATCATGTAGTCACTGATACTCCATTAACAGCAGTGACAGGCATTACAAAGATACAAAGACGAATACAATTGCAACGAAGAATACTGTACTTAATTCCTGCCAAGTTTATTTTTCTTTTAGTTTTCTTAATGTTTATTTACTTTTGAGAGAGAGACAGACAGACAGACAGAACATGAGTGGGGGAGGGACAGAGAGAGAGGGAGACATAGAACTGAAGGAGGCTCCAGGCTCAAACTCACAAACCGTGGGATCATGACCTGAGCTGAAGTTGGACGCCCAACCAACTAGGCACTCCGTGCCTATGTTCAAAAAAAAAAAAAAAAAAAAAAAAAGAATGCTTATAACAAAAGCATGTGTATGGTGACAACAAAAACTACTTAACAAATGTGCAGCTTGAAAAGAATTATTCCAACAGTAGTACCCACATATAGGACCTCTGACTAACAACCAGAGGGTCGGGGTAATCTACCTCAGAAATCTTCGCTCATTAAACATTTACTGAGCATTTACTACAGCATCGCTGTTGGTAGAAACAAAACGTTTAAAGTACACATAAATAATAGTAACATGGTGTTAAGCAAGCGATAACAGAAATATGTACAAAGTGTTGTGGAGAGAAAATTTAAAAGCATGAACACAAAATTTAACTCTGCACTTTTTGGGCAGCTAGAGCAAAAACAAAAATAAAACCAAAAAAGCTGTAAGTGGTTACATGATTTCATCTCCTAAGATTGGAAGATACATCAGTAGGTACAAAGTAAAATATGCTAAATGTGGTAGAATGTAATATATGAAAACAGGAGAGTTTCAAAAGAGGATGAAAACAACAGAGGGAATAGAGAAGATCTTGAAGCTTCCAACTTGAAATACGTAGCTTTTTAAATAGAGAAAGAGATAAAGCCATTTCAGGCAGAGTCCAGGACCAATCTTTTCTTTCCTATGTCCCCTGCTCACTAATGGGTGCAGAGTGCAGCTGCAGCATGATGATACCTGTGAGAAATGAGTGAATGGGGGGAGACAAAAGTGGAGTAAGAGCTTAGCATACAGAGCCTGGAAATGTCAAATGTAGTGAAATTAACAAAGGCTTGGTGGAATCCCAGCTCACAACATGACTGACTGTGTGCCTAGAGCAAATTACATCAATCTTCAGGAGCCTGTTTATGAATTTGAAAAATGGTAACAAATATATAGCTTTGAATTACTGCTGTGATAATGAAATAAGATGAGATACATAAAACATCTACTGCAGCAGGTGCTTAACAAGGGTTGGTTTTCATTCCTCTCTTTTAAACCACTGTTAACTGTGGAACCAAAAAAAAAAAAAAAGGGTAACATTAGTCTTCACAGAATCAATAAGAGAGAATGAAAAATCATTGGTATTCAAGCATCAGTTCCCTTTGAAGTCTTATTAGAATAAATATGTGGCAGAAAGAAAAAGCAAACAGGGGTTTGCACAGGATATGCTGCCAGATATTACCAACAATGACACATTATGATATGTGCTTCAAACTGTGACATGCATATTTGGCCCAAGATATATTCATGCATGTCAAATTTTGTATCACAAGCTTTACAAAAGAAGCCTCATATTAAAATTAGCTTAAGAATATACACATTTATAATACCTCATTAAGTGAAAGAACGGACTATTTTCAAATGAATGCTTTCGGACCTTTACAGTAAACAGTCCTTTTGGTGGTGGGAACAGGGAGGGGGGCTATTGGGGGTTGGGGAGGAAGGGAGTCTGTGCCACTGAATCAGACTACTTTTATCCTTTATGTGGGGAAATAGAAGACTTGAAAATAAGCACTTTCTGTAGTTATGCTACCAGAGTCTGAAGTCCACTTTTAATATTCCCAACAACACTAAAAAATAATAATTAGCATTTGAAAAGCTGTCATTATTATAGTCAGGGACACTTCATCCTCAAAGCAGTAGTATCTTAATTGAGACTATGATTAAATGAAAGCACTCATCAGAAGTACATCCACACATCTGGTTTGAAGTCTGTGTTTTGTGTTATTTAAATTGTTATATTTATTATAATTCTGTCTACACAATGCCAAATATACTTTGTCACATAAATGGTTAAGGCGAAATTTCTTCAAATACAAGCAACAGTTTGTGTCTTCCTCGTATGCGTTCACTGAATAAAATGTGTTAAAGGGAAGCACTACCTCCCTTACTCAAGACTGAGATCAATTTAATGCTACTTATGAGCCGATCTATAAAACAAGTTATGGCTTTTAATTTTTTTATATGAAATTATCAGTAGAGTGACCGAATGAGAAGCTGCCTACAAAAGTGCTAGGATTGATGTTTTTAGTAATAATTATCTTACTTCTTCTAAGATTTCTTCCAAAAGATTTCAAAACCATACCAAGGGAATCATGGTTTAAATTTCATTATCTATAAGAGCTTTAAAATATCTTTGTGAATTTTACCCAAAGCCACACTAAAAAGGTGCGTACAAGAGTGACACAATTAATAGACTTTTCTACTGAAGAAAAAAAGAGCACTTTTGTATGCAGACTATTTCTTCTTTATGAGATACTTCAGTAAAATAATTAAGTGCAGCTTTTAATTTGTATAAATAAAGAAATCAAAGTAGCAAGAAAAAAATCTGAGTCAAAGAGGTTGTACTGACCACAGAACTGAAATTCTGTTCTCTTGATGCTCAGTCAAGTGTCTCATCCACTAGAAAAGTGCTTCTCACTCTGGGCCGGGAGCTAGTGAAGCTCTACAAAGACCCTCAGCCCTGTGAGCATGGTCTGTGGGTTTACAGTGACTGCTAAATAAAGTGGATAATGTAGGAATGTGGGTAATGTTAGGTTTCTGACACAATTTAAAAAATTCATCTCACTGAAGTATCATCAAAAGTAGATTTCGTAGGGGTGCCTGGCTGGCTTAGTCTGTAGAGCATGTGACTCCTGATGGGGGGGGGGGAGGGGGCTGTGAGTTTGAGCTCCATGCTGGTTTTCTGTAAAAAAAAAAAAAAAAAAAAGAGGGGCGCCTGGGTGGCTCAGTCGCTTAAGCGTCTGACTTCAGCTCAGGTCATGATCTCGCGGTCTGTGAGTTTGAGCCCCGCGTCAGGCTCTGTGCTGATAGCTCAGAGCCTGCAGTCTACTTCAGATTCTGTGTCTCCCTCTCTCTCTGATCCTCCCCCGTTCATGCTCTGTCTCTCCTGTCTCAAAAATAAATAAACGTTAAAAAAAAATTAAAAAAAAAAAAGAAAGAAAAAGCAGATTCCATAATTCTGGTGATTTTTCTTTTTGGAAGCAGCAAATGAAAACAAGTGACAAATATTTCACTGATCTCACTGCTGAAGTAATCTGGTGATTAAGAAATTTAAAAAACCCAGCACTTGAGTACTCTGAAGAATAAATGAAAAAAAAAAAGGCAATGTAGTAAAACTATAAAACTCGTAGAAGAAAACACAGGAGGAAATCTTTATGGCCTTGAATTAGGTAATGGCTTCTCAGATGTACAACCCGATAGCACAAACAACCAAAGAAAAAATAAGCTGGACTTCATCAAAATTCAAAACCGCTGTGCTTCAAAGATACCATCAAGAAAATGAAAAGAAAACCCACAATGCGGTAGAAAATATTTGCAAATCATGTATCTGATAAAGGATTCATAACCAGAATATATAAAGGAACTCTTATAATCAACAACAAAAAGACAACCAAATTTAAAAATGAGCAAAGAAATTGAAGATGTTTCTCCTAAAATGCTATACACATGGCCACTAAGCACATGAAAAGATGTTTAACATCATTAGTAATTACGGAAGTGTGAATCAAAACCAAAAATATATACCCCCTTTATACCCATTAAGGCAGCTATAATTAAAATGTTAGAAAATAACAAATATTGGCAAGGATGTGGCCAAATGGGAACTGTCAAACGTTGCTGATGAGAATGTAAAATGGTACAGATGCGTTGGAAAGCAGTCCAGCAGTTCCTCAAAAGATTAAACACAGAATTACCACATAACCCAGCAATTCTATTCCTAAGCATCTACCCAAGAAAAATGAAAATATATGTCCACGCTAAAATTTGTATGTTAATGTGCATAGCAGCAGTTATTCATAATAGCTAAAAGGTAGAAACAATCTAAATGTCCATCAATTGGTGAATAAACAAAATATAGTATTTCCATGGAATGGAACATTAGTTGGCCATAAACAAATGAACTGAAGTATTCTACAACACTGATGAAACATGGAAACATAATGCAAGTAAAAGAAGCCTGACACAAAAAGCCATGTTATAAGATTCTATTCTGAAAATGTTCAGAACAGACAGAAAGTAGATTAGTGGTTACCATGGGCTGGAGAAAAGGGAAAATGAGGAGTGATGCTTTTTGGAGTGAAAATGATCTGGAATTATATAGAAGTGACAGTTGCACCAACTCTCTGAATAGTCTAAAAATAATTTTTTTTTATTTTTTAGAATATTCTAATAAAATTTTAAAAAATTTTTTAACTTTTTAAATTTATTTTTGAGAGACAGAGAAACAGAGCATGAGCAGGGGAGGGGCAGAGAGAGAGGGAGACACAGAATCTGAAGCAGGCTCCAGGCTCTGAGCTGTCAGCACAGAGCCCGATGTGGGGCTTGAACTCATGAACCTGAGATCATGACTTGAGCTGAAGTTGGATGCTTAACCGACTGAGCCACCCAGGCACTCTCAAAAGGATTTTTTATACTAACAGCCATTCAATTTCTGTTGATGGCTGGCCATTAGAAGAACAAAGTTACATAAACTATAAAGATCTTTGTACCAGCAAACTTGGATGACCCAATAGATACTGCCATTTTTATTTAAAAAAAAAAAAAATTTTTTTTAACGTTTATTTATTTTTGAGACAGAGAGAGACAGAGCATGAACAGGGGAGGGGCAAAGAGAGAGGGAGACACAGAATCCAAAGTAGGCTCCAGGCTCTGAGCTGTCAGCACAGAGCCTGACGCAGGGCTCAAACCCACAAATGTGAGAGCATGACCTGAGCTGAAATTGACTCAACCAAGTGAGCCACCCAGACACCCCTAAACTTTTTTTTAAAGGAGGTCAAAAGCCCCCAAAGAGTAAGTATTAGATTCCTGCTCTAATTAAAAAAAAAAAAAAAAAAAAATCACTGGGGCTCCTGGGTGGCTCAGTCAGTTAAGCATCCAACTCTTGATTTTGGCTTAGGTCATGATCTCACAGGTTCGTGGGTTCAAGTACCACACTGGGCTCCGCACTGTTAGGATTCTCTCTCTCCCTCTCTCTCTCTCTCTGCCCCTCCCCTGCTCATTCTCCACAACCCCCCTCAATAAATAAACTTTAAAAAATTACAGGTTTTTCTTTAGAAAGTTGTATAGCATAATGGCAATTTTAAAGCTGTCTGTAGAAAATTCAATAACTTTACCTTAAATGTTCACCAAAACTCATTTCAAATTCATGCTCTGATACTTAAAGCCAAACGGTTCTGAAATTTAAAAATGCTGTTAAAAGGGGTAGGCTTACTAAAATAGACAAAGAATTTAATAATAAGGGGTTATATAAAATAGAAGTTGTCACCAAATACAGTGTCTAGATCATAAAAAATGTCATTATTGATAAGCGGCTACCGAGACTGTGGACTCATTATGTCTACTGTTTCTGAGCTTTCTCACAAACCTCTCTACCAGTCAGGGTAGCAAAGGAGCTGCTCACCTTCCTACTCCCTTACTAGCTTGGAACCTCTGGTTCCCACCCACATTACTGTCACCTGACTGGGGAGGAGGGACTCTGTAGCAAGGAGGGATTCTTCCTGTTGCAGATTCTTGGCTTTGAATCCAGAATGGTAAAGGAACACCACCATAAACACAAGTTAGGGTCTAGAGTACTGGTGTCTTAGTTCAGTCTCATGATTTACACGGCCTTTCCTAAGAATTTTATTATTTATAATACAAGCCCCTATCTTCCCAAAAATATGAAATTTGGGGAATACAATACCTGAATAGAGAATGGTCTATAGAATCCAAAGAAGGCTGTATGTATCCCAACAGTATTTTATTTCAAGCTAGCAATAATCCAATACCACCAATTCAGCAAGTCAAATTACAGGGGTTTTTTTCCACAATGGAAGTTTTAAAACAGAATAAACATTTTGTTATTGAGTACACTGAAATGGTGATTTTTAAATAGGGGACTAAGAGGATCATATACATCAAAGATTAATTACTGCATAATTCAGGTGAGTTTATCTAACTGAGAAATGGAGGTAAGGAGAGGCAAGAAGCAGTCAGCTTCAAAGAATTCACTAGCAAAAGCATCAGGATGCACTGTGGCTAACAGCAACAATCACTGTACTTACTCTGAAGCCCTCTTAGGAACCAGGCCTTAAAAAATGATAAACTTGGTTGGCCTCATGAATAGGTATCAGCCAAACTACAAAATGAGTCAGAGTGTGGATCCCAACTTAAAATACAGTGCTTAATTTAAGTAATTTTTTTACTCTTCCAAAAGAAGCATCATTGGTCCCCAGAATTAATTCTAATTAAAGGAAACCTTCCTTATTGCACAGTATAGGATTTCAATAATATTTAATGTGGGCATTGTTAAAATACTCCAAAGTAATAAAACTATTCACTTATGTATAATACGGCTTAAGAAGTCACAGAAGTCTAAATTTATTTAAATTTTATAATGATAACGTGTTAGGGGGAAAAGCAAATTTGTTAGTTCTACTTCATTAAGGATTCCTCAAGCAACGTAAAAACCAAGTTCAAGTTACACTTTGATGTGAATATCCTTTTGAAAGCTACTCTACCCTGTTTTATATGAAGCATCTGTAGCTAAAATGAACACCTAGTGAAGAGTATGGATGCTGCATTACATAAGCAGACGTCAGAAATGTCCCAAGCTGATTCTAAGTTGCTTTAAACATGTATACAGAGTCAGAAATTAGCTATGGCTTACTTCTAAGAAGTAACAGATAATTACCCTCATCATGATGAAAAGGATTTTCAATGTAAGCTAATAGAGGTATTTTTCCTATAGCAAAGCTCTGCTTTTAAAAATAAACTTCAAAACTTCAATTAAAATAGGAAATGCTTTACTACATAGTAAAAACACTTCTCAGTTTAGTGAGGCAGAGAAAGGAAGGACTCTGAAAGGAGGAAAAGTAAGGACAGGACATAGAGATGAAGTAAAAGAAAAAGGAGGAAAAGAAAAGAGACAGGAAGAGTGAAAGGACAGAAAGACCTATATATGTTATGTTATATTATATTATATTATATTATATGAAATATATTATTTCTCACTTGAAACTAGCAGGAGAAATTCTTTCCTTTTATATACATGAAATAACTCATGTTCCTCTTATCTATGCTTTGAAAAATCTAGACAAATAAAATGTTAAGAATCTTACTACACTGGATTGCTGAGTCCAGTTTTGAAAGCATGCTATTTCTTAAAATGCGTTAATTGTCTACAGTGCAAATGTAATTTCCATTTACAACGATGTTTTAAAGACAAGTTTAATATGGTGTAAAACATGGTTAAATTAAACTCAATAGTAAGTAACACACATTAGTTTGACTCTTCAACGTTTTGTTCATATTAACTTAGCCACGTATCTCATACACAAATCACTCATTAGTGAATTCAATAATCAAGTGAAATCCTCAGAGTACTAATTCATTATCATTTCACAGCTAGTACAATTTTTATAAATTTACATTAGGTATAAAATTGTGTCACAATGTATGTACATGGACAGATAACTTTAAATGAAAAGATCACATCCAAGGTAGATCTATGGTCTATTCAAATACGGTTTCCAAATGTACCCCAATTCTGTTGAACTCATGATCAGATACATTGTTCCACTGATAGAGACCCCCGCCTCCCACCTACCCGTCTCAAGCAATACACAAACAGTGGCACATTGAACCAACATTGACTTCCCTTTAAATTTTTAGCCTTTTTAGAAGCAGACCTTTGAATGATACATCCTGTTTAAGACAAGATATATTGTGTAAAATGCCCTTAAAGCATCAAATTGAGATAATACATACAACTGAATGTTTACACTAGATCATATTTCTTAACTGAGAATTAACATTCTAATTTATCACAATGAATTCTGTTAAAGGAGTAACTTGCCTAAAGATCTGAGGAGTTTCAAATATGTATACATCAATATCTCTATCTATCTAATCATATACACATCAGTATATCTACACAGGTTTTTCTAAATTTATGTTATCTCCCTAGAACTTATTAGTATAAACAATCTGCATGGATCACAAAGACTATATAATCTCCCACAAAGCCTTGAAAATTAAAAACAAAAATAAGTATGACCCAACAACTAAGATATACACCTCATTAGACTATGATACAAGGAAATGAAATGTCAAATAAAATTTGCCAGGCCCAGGGCAGACAAAAAGAACAGGATATTAGTCTTGCACTTTTTCCCCCTGGTTTTTTCTTCTAGTATTCCTAAATAATCATCCTATTTGTTACCTACTTGAAATTATTAGTCGTTATTTTAAAAGTATGAGTAAACCAAAAGCAACTATCATATTTACCCAAAAGAAGGAACCACTACTAAGAATCAAAGCCTAGTAATTCTGTTCTTAACAGACAGGTGTTGTGTGTTCTGGCATGTTATATGAAAATCATTTATGAGAAGAACAGAAAAAAAAAAATCAGAAGGTAGTTTTCACTATTGGAATAGATACATGATTAAGCAAATTTTCTTACACTGTGAAATTATCAACAGATTAAATGGCCACCATACAGGGCATCATTTCTGGATGTTGGCACTCTCTGAGATGGAAAGAAAAGGGACAGAATGAAAAATGTGGTAGTCACACAAAGAAACTAATTTGGGTCTCAGAGATCTTTTCAAATAATAGGTTAAAGGAACATTATTCGGGACTAAGCTTAGGCTTGCAACTGCCAACACTCTTAGGCCAGCAGTAAACTGGGGAAAGATGGGAAGACAAGTGAGTCCCTAAAGCAGCAGGAAGACTCTGGCTGACCATCATAAAGTATAGGTTGTTTCTGGTATCTATTACCAGGATTGACAATTCCTCCAAGAAACTCAAACATTACTATCATCTGAGGTGCCTTAATAAATGCATACTAATAATCAAGGAGTAAAGCTGACATAAAAATATTTTCTTAAAAGAGTTATATACAAAGACCATATTTTATGATATAAACACTACTGAACTTAGGTATGAAACAGCTCTATTTTCATCTTAGCCAATAGTTATAACTTTTTAAGCCATCTCACATTTAACCTAAGCTTTTGCCAAATTTCAAACTCACCACACACACTTATTTTTACTGTATCTATTCACATTCTCAAAGAGGTATTAAAGAGAGATGAAATGATCAAAAGCAGAGAATGGGTTATATACCAATTAGATGATAATAAGGTTAATTTTTACATATGTTAGAATATTACAATAAAAACACTATGTATCTTATGACAATCAAGAATTTCTTTGTGGAGGAAGCTAAAAAATCATTTTTGGGGAAATAATTAAGACCACCTTACACAATCCATTTCTCTTTTTAAATGAGGTATTGAATATGTTGGCTTTTAAAATTATCCCATACTAGTCATGCTTAAGCATGGGGAGTGAAGTTCATTCTATTCCTAAATTTGAGAGTTCAGGTTTTAATGTAATCACTAAAAACTGCCTAATTGATAATTAGAAAAAGAACATTCTATAAATAAAAGAGAAAGAAGACCATACAATTTTAGCTGTTTCAATCTCTTCACACTAAAGGATGTCATGTTTTTACTTTCTGTCCATGCATTTTCTCTAGTAGAAGAAAAAAAGGACTGTAGGCAGGAAACAACCAAAAGGGTGGGGTAATAAGAAGCCTGATATGTGTAAAAACTGGAAAACAGTCTCAAATGGAAAGTTACACTAGAACAGAGTAAGGAAATAAAAGAAATAAACTTAACATATATCAAAAGGAACAGTGATTAAAGGTACAGGCTCTGGAGCCGGGCTACCAGCTCTTCCATTCACTAAGGTGATTGACGTTAGGCAAGTTTCAATGACCCATCTTTATCTCAGTTACCTCATCTACACAACGAGGACAGTGCATATATCCTAGAGGACTGTAGAGAGAATTAAGTAAATTTAAAAATGTAAAATATTTAAAATAGTATCTGGTATACAGTACTTAATAAATGTCAGCTATTAATTGTTATATTGTCTACAGTTTAATTACCAGCAGTATTTTTAATCTTGAAAATATTAAATGAAACAATGACCTAGCTTAGTGCAACAAAATAATATTGAGAAAATGTTGACTTTAATTTAATTATTAATTTAAAAATAACTTTAGGAGTTTGGGATAACAACAACTTCGCATATTTTAGTTTCTCTATGAAAAAATAAGACATATTTGCCATCAGATTATCTGTTAGAAATTAATAAAGCAAAATTTTAAAAAACTCTAATAAATATCATTTGCTCTCTCATCCAATGCTTTAAAAATAAAACAGCAAATCACCTGCATCAGTTACTATTCCTATAAATGACAATTGTTTTAAAATACACCTACCACATAAGCTTATAATTTATAGTTGCTTTCATTTTTCAAAAATCCACAGATGAAGCAATTTAAGTCTAAAACGATCTCAGAGTAGTAGCTAGCTGATTTAGCAAAGGCAATCAAAACTTGCTGTGTTGGGCTGCCCCCTACAGGCCTCAATTCATCAATTTCTTTTAAAAGGTGTGTAAGTAAAGAATATCATCTGAGTTTTAACATTAAGAATATTAATACCAGGGGCGCCTGGGTGGCTCAGTCGGTTAAGTGTCGTTTGGGTTCAGGTCGTGATCTCGTGGTTCGTGGGTTCGAGCCCCATGTTGGGCTCTGTGCTGACAGCTCAGAGCCTGGATCCTGTTTCAGATTCTGTGTGTGTGTGTGTGTGTGTGTGTGTGTGTCTCTCTCTTTCTTTCCCCAAACCCCCCAATAAACAAACATAAAAGAAAGAATATTAATACTAAGCAAAGTATTATGTCCTCATTCATTCATTCTAGCAGGAAATAGTCTCTGAGAAACATCTATAAAGATACGGTGAAAAACCAAACAATTCCCTGTCCTTCAAGAATTCATGGGTTACTGCTTGCAGTTAAACCACACAGACTTCAACAGAACCACAGAGAAATACTACAAAATGGCTTAAGAAGTATCTATGCTAGGGGCACCTGGGTGGCTCAGTTGGTTAAGCATCCGACTTCGGCTCAGGTCATGATTCGCGGTTTGTGACTTCGAGCCCCGCGTCAGGCGCTGTGCTAACAGTTCGGAGTCTGGAATGTGCTTCGAATTCTGTGTGTCCTCCTCTCTCTGCCCCTCCCATGCTCATGCTCTGTCCCTGTCTCTCAATAATAAATAAACGTTAAAAAAATTAAAAAAAAAAAAGAAGTATCTATGCTATATCACAATGCTGTGTATAGAAAAAGAACTAGGTTGGAAATCTAATACTCAAGTTCTACTCCTGTCTCTGCCATCAAATATCCAGTTGAACTTTGGGGAAGAGTTTTGTGCAAGTTGTTTCTAAAATTAGAGGTTTTAATTAAGGCTCCCTTCAGCTCTAATATTCTATAATTGTATCTGTCATAATAAGAGGTAGAAGGAAAACATTTTTAGAAGGAAATGTTTTAAAATAAAACTCAGAGAAAGAAGAAATAATTTTTATATGGTACGAAGGGTTGAAGCCTATATGGAGAAATAAAGAAAGATTTCTTGGGGGAGATGACATTTGAATTGAGTTTAGAAGCATTCTGGGAGTAAGGGCTATTCCCAGGACAAGTGAACAGTGTCAGAAAATGAAACTTCAAGCATGTTTTGAGGAACATGTGATACTATTTGATTAGAGTCTAGCTGTGTTTTACGAAAATCAAAGTAACAGGAACTAGAAGTTAGTGAAAATGGTCAGAAGGGGATAAACGCAAATGGTTCTAGTACATTACAATGTACAGTTCTAAGAAATGGATCAAAAGTGATTCCAAGGTATTGGTCTAGGAACTTGAATGAAAGTGGTAAAGAAATAGGGAACTGAAACAAAAAAAGAGGGTATATGAGTGTTTGGTAGTGATGAGAAATAGATTTTGGGAGCCAGATAAAGCCTCACAGAGAAGACTATGCTAAAACCAGAAATACACTAATAAATGGAATGAGCTATTTGTCCAATATGTCCTACCAATCATAAAAATAAGAGAACATAGGAGGCATAGCAAACCATCATTGTTGCTGATAAAATAACTCAGAACAGAACTAATGACCTATATCAATAACATCTACTACTAATAACAGCAAATAATCTGTAAATTATTTATTATGTATCAAGCACAATACTGTATTTAAAATATTACATTTAATATTCACATCGGCTTATAAGAGATTATTATCCTTATTTTACAGATGATAAAATTGAGGTCCAGAGATGTGAGATGAATGCCCCAAATCACACACACATACAAACTTAGTAAAATTGACTAAATGAAAACTTTTCCATCTTAACCACTTGCTATATCAATGAATGCTACAGATTTGATTCTTTCAAATTTTTCAAAGTTATGTATCAGAGAACTATGTGGGAAAAACTTTCCAAAAAAATCAAGAATGTACAACTTTACAAAAAGTAATCTTCCATAATAATTTACAGCAATATTCATGCTCTCAAAACATATACTGGGTTAAAATCTTTGTATTTAGAGGGGCGCCTGGGTGGCTCAGTCAGTTAGGCATCTGACTTCGGCTCAGGTCATGATCTCACGGTCTGTGAGTTCGAGCCCCACGTCAGGCTCTGTGCTGACAGCTCAGAACCTGGAGCCTGTTTCAGATTCTGTGTCTCCCTCTCTCTCTGACCCTCCCCCGTTCATGCTGTCTCTCCCTGTCTCAAAAATAAACAAACATTAAAAAATTAAAAAAAAAAATGTTTGTATTTAGAAATAATTACAAAGAACAGATCTCCTTAAAAAAAAAAAAAAAAAAAACCTCAGAAAACTCTTCAGCCTTTTCTTTCCCCAAATTTCTACAAAATCCACCTATCTAAATTTGAAGGTTAAGAATCATTATGAAATGGTGATGTCCTCAATGGTGGAATAAGAATTTCAAATACTGTTTTCTCCATAAAAGTAATAAGAACACTGGCAAAATCTGTAAAAAAAAATCTATAGAACAGATCTATAACAAATAAGAGAAGGAATTAGTAATTTTAAAATATGCCCACAAAGAACACCCAGGACCATATGGCTTCACAGGAGAATTTCACCAATTATTTAAAGATTTAACACCAATCCTTCATTTTTGTCATTTCTATTTTGACACTGTATTGGGAATTCTAGCCAGGGAAATTAGGCAAGAAAAATAAATAAAAGCATTCAAATAGGAAAGGAAGAAGTAAAACTATCTTTTTTTTGTAGTGACATGATTTTCTATGAAGAAAATTCTAAGGAACCAGAAAAAAACTAATACAGGTAATAAACAAGTTCAATGAGGTTGCAGAAAATAAAGTCAATAAACAAAAATCAATATTCTTTATATATATTAACAATGAATAATCTAAAAATGATAAAAACAACTGAATCAAAAAAATACACAGGAATAAACAAATTGAACAAAAGAAGTAGGAGACTTGTATACCGTCAACTACAAACCTTGTTGAGACAAGCTGAAGACCTAAATAAACGGAAGGAGATCCTGTGTTTAAGGACTGAAAGACTTAAGATTGTTTGTTAAGATAGCAATACTACACAATTTGATCTACATATCCAATACAATTCCTATCAAAATCCTAGATGCCTTTTTTTTTTGCAGAAAATGATGAGCTGATCCTAGAATTCATATGGAAATGTAAAAGATCCAGGATAGCCAAAATAATCTTGAAAAAATGAACAAAGATAGAGGACTCCTATTTCTCAATTTCAAAACTTACTACAAAACTACAGAGTTCAAGACAGTGTGGTAGTGGTAGAGGTTGGACATATAACCAGTGCAACAGAACAGAATCTAGATACAAAAACCATACATTTGTGGACAATTCATTTCCAACAAGAGTGCCAAGACAATCCAGTGAGAGGAAGATAATTCTTTTCAACAAATCACACCGAAGACCTGGTACATCCATGTACAAAAGAATGCAGGTGAGCCTCCCACCCCGTACTACGCACCCAAATTAATTCAAAACGGATCAAAGACCTAGCTGAAGGAACCAAAACTGTAACAGTTTAGAAGAAAACAGAGAAAGAAATCTTCATCACCCTATATTTAGGCAATGGTTTCTTAGATACGACAACATAAAAGCATAAGTAACCAAAGAAAAAATGAACTGGACTTCATCAAAACGAAAACTTTCTGTGTTTCAGGGATACTGCCAAGAAAGTAAAAAGACATCCACAGAATAAAAGAAAAAATCTATAAAGCATGCATCTAGTTAAGGTCTAGTACCGAGAATATAAAAAGAACTCTTATAAATCAACAATGAAAAGACAATCTAATTTAAAAATGAGGCAAGGATTTAAAGAAACATTTCTCCTAAGAAGATATACAAACGGCCAGTAAGCACAAGAAAAGATGCTCAATAAGACACTACTCGTTAGGGAAACGCAAATAAAAATCATAAGGAAATAGCCCTTCATATCTACTTGGGATGACTGTGATCAAAGAGATGAACAATAACAAGAGGTGCAGTGACATGAAGAAGTTGAAAACCTCACACAATGTTGACAGAAATGTAAAATGGTACAGCCAATTTGGAAAACAGTTTGGCAATCCTCAAAGGGTTAAACAGAGTTACCACTTATTCCTCTCCTAAGTATATACTCAGGAACTAACTGCAAATATGTCCACCCAAAAACCTATGCACAAATGTTCATGGGAACATTATTCGTAATAGTCCAAAAGTAGGAACTACCCAAATGTTCATCACCTGATTGAATGGATAAACAAAATATGGTATACCACTACAGTGAAATGTTATTCAGTCATAAAAAAGAATAAGGTACATACTATAAGATGGTTGGACCCTGAAAGTATTAAGCCTGTGAAAAAAGGACACATTAAGTGATTCTACTTATATGTCCATAATAGCATTGCTAATGGGTATAGGGTTTCTTTTTGAGGTGATGAAAATATTCTGAAAACAGATAGTGGTGATGGTTGTGAAAATGAATGATAGTTCTTCAACTTCCAAGTTATTTATTATTTTATAACTGTTATCTTCACTTGGATCAGAAGTTATTTTAATGTTTATTTTGGGAGTGAGGGAGTGATCACAAGCAGGGGAGGGGCAAGAGAGAGAGGGGAAGACACACACACACACAGAGAGAGAGAGAGAGAGAGAGAGAGAGAGAAAGAGAATACCATGTAGGCCCCATGCTGTGAGCATGGAACCCAATGCTGGGCTTGATCTCATAACCCTGGGAGATCATGACCTGAGCCAAAATCAAGAGTCAACAGACTGAGGGGCGCCTGGGTGGCGCAGTCGGTTAAGCGTCCGACTTCAGCCAGGTCACGATCTCGCGGTCCGTGAGTTCGAGCCCCGCGTCAGGCTCTGGGCTGATGGCTCGGAGCCTGGAGCCTGTTTCCGATTCTGTGTCTCCCTCTCTCTCTGCCCCTCCCCCGTTCAGCTCTGTCTCTCTCTGTCCCAAAAATAAAAATAAAAAACGTTGAAAAATTAAAAAAAAAAAAAGAGTCAACAGACTGAGCCACTCAGGTGCTCCCAAAAGTTATTTTTAAGAACTGAGCATCCATTCTGTACTTTGTCTTTCTTTACCTACAACATACAGATCCTATTTTTTAAGCACAGATATTTCAACATATATCTTAGCATGCTACTGCCACAGCTAGGATATGAATTAAGTATTAGACACTTTCCCCAAGGAATACTGTTATATAATTCTTTATATGAAAAATAACATATTAGCAACTATACATGAAGGGTATTCTGGGAGTGAGGAAGCTTAGTGTACTTCCCCTTTTCGCCTCTACTCCCAGCTCTGACTCCCACCCAATACCACAGCTCTCCTGGGCTAAAGCAGCTACTGGGGTGAGTAGCCAGGCAGGGACTACATGGAGGGAACTATAAACCTCTGCAGTGTTCTCTCTGGGTGGACAAGAAACTATGGAGCAGTAAGCATAAAGACTCCAAAAGCTAAGGAAAAGCTGATTAAAAGGTTGGATCCTTTTTACTCTTGAGGCAGGGAAAGAAAGAGATGACCAGGCAGAGATTTCTACCAAAAGCTCTATCAGAAACTGATACCTTGAATATTGACAGAATATCTGGGATATGAAATATAAATGTTAAACAGTATCCTTGAAAAGGCAGGCAGAACCTGCAATGGAAAATCTAGTAACAGCCTAAAAGTGAAGATACTAAACTCTTCTGGCAAAAGCCAGGCATTAAGAAACCCAGAAGTTAAAGTGGTATAAAGGTCTCTGTATAGTAGAAGACTGGAGGAATACAGGGAAGAGAAATTCTAAAGGTTTCATCTTATGGAAAGGAAAAGCAGTGAGAGTGTCACAGTGAGGAAAATGGGTAGGATCTTATAATAATATGATTATGATCTTCAGGAAAGAGAAGGTCAACATTAACAGAAGTACCAAATTAAAAAGGACAAAAAGGGAAAAAAGCAGTAACTTAATTAGTCAATAATTTAGCATCCATTTCTAATTTTAAAATCCAGAAGGAAATTAGTTTAATTTGATAAAGGCTATGTATCATTCTAAATGATGAAATATTAAAACCATACCAATGAATACCAGAAACCAAACAGAAATGTCTGCTAGGATCATTACTGTTCAATAGTATCTTGGCAATGTAATAATAGCAATGCAATAAAGCAAGAAAAAGAAATGGTCAATAAAAAAATTGGTGGGAAGGTGTTTTTGTTTTTGCTTTTTTTTAGCCAGTGTAAAAAATATGTAGAAATGGAAATGAAATAAAGAAAAACAATACCTACAAAACACCTGTAAAAATATGTAGAAATGGAAATGGAATAAAAATAACACCTATATAACACCTAAAATAAAAGAAGAAGAAAGGTACAGGGAGGGCTTATTTGAAGAAAATTTTAAAATCTACAGAGAACATAAAATCTGAATAATAAGAGAGATGTATTATCTTCCTATCTGGGAAGACCTAATAACATGAAGAGGTGAATCCTACCAAAATTAAAAATACAAATTTAATGTATTTCCACTTTCAACCATACAAGATGCTATGGGAAGTTGATAAAATTATTATAAAAGGCATGTAAACAAGTTAATGACAGGGCACCTAAGTGGCTCAGTGGGTTAAGCATCCGACTCTTGGTTTCAGCTCAGGTCATGATCTCATGGCTTTGTGGGTGGATCTCACGGCTTTAATGGATGCAGGCTGGCAGCACAGGGCCTGCTTGGGATTCTTTTTCTCTCCCTCTCTCTCTGCCCCTCCCCGACTTGTGCTATCTCTGTCTCAAAATAAATAAATAAACTTAAAAAAAAAAAAAAAAGAGGTAATGACAGAGAATAAACATGGAAAGTATTTAAAAAAAAAAAAAAGGTAAGGGATGAATTTCCCCAGTAGGTATCAGAAAACTAAATAAAATCAAATAAAAATAATACCAGCTTAAGAATAGACAAATATACCAATGGAACAAAACAGGGAACCCAAAAATAGATCCCAGTAGTCAAAATACTTTAATATAAAGCAGAGGTGGCATTTTTATCCAGTAGAAAAGGATAGTTTATATCACTATTGCCTGTAAGTCAAATTGTGCCCTTCACCTGTTTCTGTAAATAAAGTTTTACTGGAACACAGTCATGTCCATCATCTGTAAATTGTGGCTACTTTCTAGCTACAGAGTTATACAGGTGCAACAGAGACCATCTGGCCTGCAAAGCCAAAAATATTTACTATCTGGCTCTTCAAGAAAGAAGTTTACCAAACATTATTTAATAAATGATCTTATCAATAAGTCAGCAGCTAGAAGTGGGGTGGTGGGAAAGCTGTACTTCTCTAAATCTATCTTATAAGAAAAGCTAGGTCAGAAAACAATGTATAACCTGCAGGTGTATACATACATACATATATATGTACACACATACACACATATATGTGTGTACATATATGTATACATACATATATGTATGTCTATGTGTGTATATATGTATACATATGTGTGTGTGTGTGTGTACACACACACACATTCTGGCTATATTTCATCTAAACATAATATCAAACACAAAAACCAAAAACCAAAGTAGTAAGTGCTGGTGAAGATGTAGAGAAATTGGAACCTTTGTGCACTACTGGTAGGAATGTAAAATGGTGCAGCTACTATGGAAAACAGTATGGCAGCTCCTTAAAATTTTAAAAATAGAATTAACAATATGATTCAGCAATTCTACTTCTGGGTATATACCCAAAAGAAAAGAAAGTAGAGTCTCAAAAAGATATCCGTACACCTACTGTGATGGTAAATTTTCTGTGTCAACTTGGTTGGGCTGTGATGCCCAGATATTTGGTCAAATATTATTCTGGATATTTCTGTGGAGGTGTTTTTTAGAGGAGATTAACATTTAAATTGGTGGACTCTGAGTAAAACAGAGTATCCCCCAAAATGTGGGTCAGTGTCACCCAATCAGTTGAAGGCCTTAATAAAACAAAGACTGACCTCCTTTGAGCAAGAAGGAATTCTGCCAGAAGATTGCCACTGGACTCAAACTGTACTTTTCCCTAAGTCTCGAGCTTGCCTTGCCACCCTATTCCATCAAATTTTGGGTTCACCAACCTCGCCAGTCATGTGAAGCAATTCTTTAAAATAAATTTCTTTCTCTCTCCCCCCATCCAGTTGGTTCTGTTTCTCTGGGAAACCCTAACATACCCGTATTCATGGCAGTATTATTCACAACAGCCAAAAGGTGGAGGCAACTCTAGTGTCCATGAATGGATACATAAAACATGGTGTATACATGCAGGCTACAGCATGGACGAACATTGAGGACAATATGCTAAGTAATATAAGCAAGTCACACACACACAAAATACTTTATGACTTCACTTATATGAGGTACCTAGAGTAATCAAATTCATAGTTGGTGTTTAATGGGTATGGAGTTTCAGTTTTGCAACATGAAAGTGTTTTAGAGACCGTATTTAACACTACTGAAGTATATACTTAAAAATAGTCAAGACAGTAAATTTTGCATGTATTTTGCTACAATCAAAAGGTTTGTTTGTTTGTTTGTTTTTAATTTTAAGGAAAGGTACTGAAAATAACTCTCAAAAAAAACCTAAGTAACATATGTTCAACTGCAGAACAGAGAATACATTCTATCCTGTTAAAGATATTAAATATCTTTACACAGTTCAAAATGTATTACAAATTACTCAGTGTTTCTTTTTGAAATGAAAAACAAAATTACTATTCACTTTACCACATAGCAAGTCCCTGTTCTTTTTCTCTGGCCTTTTCTGCTGCATGTTATTGCAAGGTATCAACTAAAATGGGAAACAACAAAAGAACAGAATTGCAATTTCTCACTCAAACTGCCATAACCCCAGAGAAGGAATCTTAATAAACACCACCATAATTTGCCACACATTTCTGCTGTTCTGACTTTTCAAAATTCATAAATCAGCATTTCCGAAAGCAAACAGAATGTAAAATTTTGACTCCTTCTTCAGTCCAGGAATTGCCAAGTTAAACTCTGACATCATTTAACTGATGAACAACTGCCAAAAAACAACTAAGAATCATTAATTAACCTCATTAGAAAATAAGCATCGTTTATCAGCTTCATGTTTTTGTTTAAAACTAAAAATAACAGTTATGTTGCTCCTAAGAGGATTCTCTGAATTTATTTATAACTTCTATAAATAAGTTTATTTATAACTTCTATAAAGAACAAAGTAGGTGATTAGGTAAGCTTTATTAAATAAATTTGGATATTCAGATAATATGGATATTACTAAAATTCTTCAGAAAATAAAAAGAAAATTCCATAATATAGTCTAACCCTTACATTTGCAGCCTTATTTTCCAACTCTGTGTTCAACACCTAAAAGGTCCTCTCTGCCTACAAAGCTCTTATCATCACTCTTTGCCTTCCTTAATTCCACCCACCTGTTGATTCTCCAAGAGCTACAACACTGCATCAACAAAGCCTTCTCTGCCCTCCCAAACTAGATCAAACTCTCCCTAGAGGACTGAGGCTTTTGTTGTATACCTACCTCTGCTTCCCAGCACCAATGATAGTGGTGATTTTACATTTGTTTGTATACTTACCTGATTACCTTCCACCTTTAAACTACAAGCTCTGTGAAGGGTGATGTAGGATATTAACCAACATTTGTATCCCCCATGCGTAGCACAGGGCATGCATGACATGCAAATATCTGTGAGTCCATGAACTTGAATGAATGAACGAATAGCTGAATAAAATAAACTTTTCTTATGCAAAGTATTTTGGCAGGATAACATTTATGAATCCATTGCTTCTTGAAAAACACAACAAAACATGTCTAATTTCACTCTACAACCGAAATACCAACGCCTAAGGACTTCACCGTCACTTTACAAGTCTTTTTAACAGATATCCCCATTAATCACCATCTGTTTACGTGTGCTATTCTAAATGACATTTAGGTTACATTTCTGAAACACTTTCTGCCTTCAACCTCATCTCTAGAATACCAGCTAATACAAAGCACCTGGATTTCAGGAACACAGACCTGAAACTCACACACCAAACTAAACTGTTATGTAAATGACAGAAATGACACATGTTGGTCTATAATGGCTCTCTAGACTACTTTTGTACCTATTTTACTTGTACCGCTAAAAGTCTGTCGCTAGATTGTAGTCATTTTAAGCCCATGACAATCAAACTACAGATGAAAAACAACGGAGTTTTCCTAACAGTCTGGACAAAAGCCAGCCTTTACAGAGTATCACCAGTTAGAAGACTTCTAGGTTTCTATCAATTTATTTAGTTGAGGTGGACTTTATGTGATAATTCTATCCTGAAAATTCTGTAAACCTCATTTTATACATAAAATTATACTTTTTAAGTCTCACCTAGGTCTGATTTTGGCTCTTCCGTGTTTCATTTGTGTACCCCTGAGCAAGTGACTGAAAACCCCTGGGCTTCAGCTTCCTCATGTAAAATCAGATGATGATACCTACATCATATGGTGGTTCTGAGGCTTCAAAAGATGAAGTGAGTATGATTTAAGCATGCTCAGTGCCCCTTCCTTTTCACACCCCTTGCTACAGAGGAATTTTATTATTTTCTGCAAAGGAAAATATTTTAGTAAAAATGATGTCTTTCATTTATCTTAATAAACCTAGAGTTTCAGATACTGCTTAAACTTACTAATTTAAGTTCTCAGTACAGAGATTTATATCTACTATGAAAGAAATGAAAGACTCAGACTAATCAAAACATGCATAAGTAAAAGCTACACTTAATGGCATATCCTACCCATATGAACTAATATCAGCTGTAAAGGAGTCCGCAACAGATACCTGTATTCCCCTCAAGACTGTTCAATTAGGAAAACAGGAAGCAGAACCCATCTTCCTTTGGTCAAGGCATGAATGAGGATTCAAACATAGAAGAAATGGGAAAAGTGAGGAATTGCAAAACTAAGAATGGGCAAAAACTAAGACTCCTAAATTTTTATATTCACTTACATACCTTACTCCTAAAATTTTACTCAAATTCA
This sequence comes from Neofelis nebulosa, assembly GCF_028018385.1. Lineage (NCBI taxonomy): Eukaryota > Metazoa > Chordata > Mammalia > Carnivora > Felidae > Neofelis > Neofelis nebulosa. The sequence continues at coordinate 99,428,361 of NC_080787.1, forward strand.
AATAAGAACCCAGCTGGAAAGGGGTAAGACCAACAGGAAAGTCAGCTCCTCCTATCTGAGGAGAAACTGCCAACTTGTTGGCACAGGAAAGATCAGGCAGCAAGCTCTTTCCTAACAAAGTCCCCACCTGGCAACCACGTTTCGTCAAGCAAATTTCAAGAATTCTCGAGCTTCCCACTTTCAATCTAATTATAGAACTTTAAAAACCATTTTCTCTTTCACACACACACATTCTCTCTTTCTCTTCCCTCCTCCTCGCATTCTCTCTAAATCCTTCTGTGTTGTGACACCACAACAAAAGGTATGAATACATCTGACAATTTTTCCCAGAACATAACATACACACGGAAAGGCACACCTCCCGCTCTGTACATCTGCACCATTATTCTAACAGTAATAACCCCACAATAAATGATGATTATATAACATACTTTCCCTATCAGAGCGTCAAGTACTCACAGCATAGAAACTACAGTAAAGTATACAAGCCAGAACCTACCTATCCAAGTAACTGCTAAAAGGTATAAATCTCAAAATAGTTTTGAAACTCCTCTTTTGAGAATGCCTTTAGAGTTTGTGGTATATTTTATTTAACTAAATGCCACAAGTAAGATAATTTGCTAGGGTCTGGGAATGCATTATGGTACGTTACTATGGAGCTTGTGGTACAACAGAATAACCCGAAATCAACTACTAACGACAGATGGAATGATTTAATGAATGAACAAATATTCACAAATGCCTACTACATGCCAGGCACTTTTCTAAGACCCTGGGCACACAGCATGAACAAAACAACTGCCCTGCCTTCATGAAAAAGATAAACCACTTAGAGAGTATAAATTTCATTTTTAGAAGTGATTAAAAGTCATACAGTACCATAAAGGACTTCAGTCAAAGCAATCCCATAAAGGAAAGGACTATGTTTGCTGTAAAAATGATAAATTTGCTCTGAAGTGAGGAGTTTAAAATGTTTTAAAAAATAAGAGTGTCACTGACAGAATTATATAAACCTGTAATATGGCTTCTTTGGAGAAAAACTTTAACCAGATATATAAATTCATTCAGTCATGCCCCTTTCATTTTATGGATGAGGAAACAAAGGCCCACCAAGGTCAGTGTCAGACCTCCCAGAATCCTGGAGGCCCTGCCTTCTAGTTCAGTGCTCTTTCTGGAAACACAACTTTATTTTTTAAAGAAAAGTACTTAGTTTAGCCTTTATGTCTCAAATCTTTTCGAACCTTCTGAGCTCAGTGAGGTTTACATGTAAGTCAAATTGTCACACTATGAAACCGAAGCAGAAAGAGGCCAAAATAATTCTCTACTAAGTGAATAAAGCAAAACTGTGATCTTGATCTATTGTACACAGCTGTTTTAACCCTTCCAAAGCTTCTAGCTCTTTTCCACTGTTATACATTTAAATCCAAAGAAAACAGCTAGCTATTTCAGTTTGGGATTATTTAACTTTTTAAAAAGTCTATTTTTCAGCTTTAAAATTATATGATCTTTGGTGCTTTTTAACACCCTATTAATTTAACACCTTAAATTAAGTAATTATAAAGCACTCACAGTATCTGAAAGACTGTGCTAAATCCTACTACACAGATTTTTTTTATCCAATCTTGCCTTCAAAAATAACACTAACATTTTGAGGGTAGTAGTGTATCCAGAATGCTAGCTAGATCAAGAACTATCTAACTTGGGCAAAGCACCTGAATCTGTCTTGGCATAGATAGAAAGGCAAGTTTCAGACTGTCAAGTCCCAGGAGGAAAGGAGTCAAGCCACCTGACCCAGTTCCATTTGTCCCCTCCCAAGCTTGGCCCTGGGCTGCTGCTTAAAAACCACTTTTGAGGGTGGCCTGGCTGTCTCAGTCAGCAGAGCATATGACTCCTGATCTCAAGGTCGTGAGTTCAAACCCCACATTGGGTGTAGGGCTTACTTAAACTTTTTTTTTTAAGTTTTGAAATCCACTCAGAAAACTTAAGGATTACTCTGTTACTGTTTTTAAAATGTACGTTAACCACCAATATCCATGAAGAAGTAAAGCAGACTCCCTCTATGAGATTATGGACTACATGAATCCTACTCACTATAAGTATTATACTTAGAGTCCATAAAATCTGGCTCCATTTTGGCTTTTCTCTATGGAAGAGCTAAAGCATATCACTCCTAAATCTAGCTCTGCAGAAGTTTCTCTTATAGAATGTCTAGGTGGTCAGTACAGAGTCATCTAACATGAGACATTTCTTCTCTCAACATAGCTAGGCTTCCTGCCATCTTTCTTTCTCACATCATTTTATGCAACTATAGGACCTCTTCTACTTGCCCACTGTCAAACAGAACAGTGTCCAAAACTGCTACCAGCCCTCTTTTCAGCAGGTGGCTTTATTCCTTGCAACACAGAAAAGACTGAGGCTTTCCCATGTGAGCAGCAATAATTTTTCTCGTTCTTTTCCTTTGCAGTTCTCTGTAAACCTCTCCTCTGCCAGGTTAACCTTTACTGTGAATACCAATCCCCAAATGCTTTGCTCCACACTTACTTTCCTTCTTATTTGATAAAAACATTCTTCAGCCTAAAGACCTAAAAATCTTTTCAGTCCTAGCCTTCCCATTACTTTATCCAAGTCTTTATTATACTGTGGATGATCTGTGACTTATAATTCATTGTCTTTAGCTACTGCTGAATAACACTTTAGGAAGCAGCTTTATGAAAACTACTATATTTTTACTGTGGGGAAGTTATAAAAAAACATTGCCCTACTCCTTATAAATGAAGCCACATGAGAAATTTCTTTCCTATATAATGCCCAAGAAAGTTTAGCTTTCCCTAATGACCTAGTAAGTTTTCATTTTATGTATGATGGAGAAAAAAATGTTATCACATTTCTTTCCCCTTGTTTTGGATACAAGGACACTCAGGGTCAAATCTGCAGGTCAATTTTAATAAACTTGAGTATCTCACTCAGTCAAAGCTTATATAATCTCACGCTGAGTTTCTATTTTTTATTTTCAGTGATTTTGATTTTAAATTCTTTTCTATTCTGTGATTATAAATTCTTGTACATTCCCTCAGATTTTTTTTTTTATGATGCATGGCTCTGACTTCAAATTCTTTTTTGTTTTGATTATATATTTGTATAAATTGCTTCGGATTCTTCACAATTCTGGATTATGCATAAATAAATAAACTATGGTATTTCCAAACCCACTGTATAATATCTGTGCTTGACAAAGACTTGTGGAATTTAAAAAAAGAAAGCAGAGATGTGTGGCTAACTAGATCATCTGGTCTTATTCCAACAGGAATTTTTCCCATTTTATTTCTATTGTACATATTACGAATCCATGATCTAAAAATAGTCTATCTGTCATTATGTTAATGAAATCAATGAAAAGAAACCTTATTTAAATTATTTCATTCTTTGAGTGTAGTGGGCTTTTACTTGCTTTCAATTAGATAATTTGTTTTCCTCTTTAATACAGTTATGTGATTGATGGCTCTTTAAATATTTAAAAAATACTACAGAAGTAACTACGAGTAAAGACTGTGGGATACTGAAAATGGCTACCAAGGGGAAGTTATGACATAATCTCTCTGAGTTTGAATGGAAATCTTGCTAGATTAGAGTCCATGTCTATGATATTATGTTCCAATTCCTATCCCCAACGACTTCTTTGTGATAGTAGGTAACTCACTTTCTGGAATACCATTCACTCAACAAATATTCACAAAGTATTTGCTATATGTAAAGCACTTACAAGTTTTAAAGTACTCTACAGAAAAGGAGTTTCTTTACCTAAGAAATTGTGCTACAAGGAAAGCCTACTATCTATTTTGTTGTACAACACTAAATAAAGCCTCACTGTTAAAACAAATAGGTCGATTCTCTTTATTTGTGGTAGCTACATTTTATAAAAATCACTGCAAACGCTAAATCAGCAAATATTTGAACCACTGTCCCTGGGGGAAATACAGGGTTGGGATACTGTGAGCCTCTGGTCACAACACGTTCTTCAACTGATCAACACATAACCTTGTTTTATGTGTGTTTCTGTTTAAAGATGACACTTTAGCACTGCTCTTGGGAGCAATTTTAAACAAATCACCAAAAAAAGCACAAAAGCATGAAAAACATAAACTGGGAAAAGAACAGAAATAAGAAGGTATGGCATTGCTGAAAATGTGCATGCTGGGCAAACCAAATTTTTTGAAGTTCCACACATGTCCATGAGCGCACTGCTGAGTACTGACTCTGGTCACAGATAAATTTTAGAAAGCAAGCAAATATTGCAAATAATGAGGATCAACTGTATATGAACCAAATATCAGCGTGGTTTCTGCTGTGATTGTCACCAAAAGATAAAGATCTGGGAAGATCGACTAATCAATACTCTTCAGTTACTATGCCAATTTAAAGAGTTTTGGATTACACCACTTCAAGAAGTAAGATGTCTGAGGCATTCACAAGCTGGTATCATTAAAAACACTACTTCCTACCTGATATATTCTAAAAGGGATATAACGAAATCCATTTTCTTCTGCAGGATATTCCATGAGTTTCCGGTTGATGGCCCAAAATTGATCAAATCTGTCTGTAATGATAAATTATTTATTATTAAAAATGAACATTATAACTTTAAAGCCTCACATAAAGAAATGAGTTATTAAAAATCCTTAGACGTTTCTGAAAAAGTTTCATTTACATATTATTTCTTAAACTTATCTTTCCATAACTAAACATAAGGCAAAATATAAAATTAATTTTGTCTACATTATTGCTTCCTCCTCCTAGATTTTTGCATAGACATTTTATCTCATAAAAGAAACCCTGAACAGGTTATGACTACTTGTGTTATCAAGGCAAAATAACATCACATAGGGATGAATGTCTAGATTCCCTTGGTCCTATTCCTACTGTCTAAACTGTTAAAGGACAACTTCAAGTGATCTAAATTTTAACCAGAACTTATTTAAAGAAACAAAGCCAAAACACCAAACACAATAAACATTAAACAGCAAAAAGACAAAAATACAGGAAAGGGTTTGAAAGAAATGTGGAACCGGTAGTTAAGAAATAACTGTCAACTGTAGCTTAATCTCAGAGTGATTAAATAATTCCTTTTTAAAAATTTCAGGCTCAATTAAAAAAAAAACCACTTTACTGAGATATAATTCACATACCATAAAATTCACCATTTTAAAGTGTACATACAACTCAGGGCTTTTAGTATATTCAGAGTTGAACAACCACTGTCAGTATCTAATTTCAGAACATTTTCATCCTACCAAAAAAAACCCCATACCCATTAATAGTTACCCCCTTTCCCTCTCTTCCTATCACCTAGATATCATTAATCTTTATTCCAGACATTTCATATAAATGGAATCATACAATATGTTGACTTTTGTATCTGTTTTTTTTCTTAGCTTGTTTCCGAGGTTCAGTTATGCTATAGCATAAATGAAATTTCATTCATTTTTATGGCCAAATAGTACTTCATTGTATGGAGATCTATTTTTTGTTTTGTTTTGTTACCCATTCATCAGTTCATGGACATTTGAGTTGTTTCCCTTTTTTTGGTTACTATGAATAATGCTACTATGCTATGAACATTCACGTACAAGCTTTTGTGTTGGATGCGGATCTTCAATTTGCTTGGAAAACTGAGTTCTATGACAGGCTGAGTTCTATGATAACTGTTTAACTGCTGTATGACAACAATATTTTCAGAAACTGCCGAACTGTTTTCCAAAGACAATGCATTTACATTCTCACCAGCAATATATGAGGGTTCCAATTTGTCCATATCCATGTCTACACCTGTTATTGCCTGGCTTTTTTATTAGAGTCACACTGGTGGGTCTGAAGTGGTATCCCCGTCTAGTTTTGACTTGTATTCTCTAATGACTATGTTGAGCATCTTTTGTTTACTGGCCATTTACATATTTATTTTGGAGAAATGTCTATCAAATCCTTTGTCCCCTAAGTGGGTTGTCTTTTTATTGTTGAGTTGTAAGATTTTTTTTTTTTAATGTATTCTGGATACAAGTCCCTTGCTGATAAATCTACACAAATATTTTTTCCCCATTCTATGTGTTGTTTTTTAAGTAACTCCTATTGACTTACCCAGAATCCTACCTTAAAATTATTTTTTATACTCAGAAATTTATCTCAGAATCAGATCTCTGTAAAGCACATGAACAGTACAAGAATTTGGGATCAGCTTGGTATTAAAGCACATTCTCTACTACTAGACTCATCTCAATCCAATTTACTGCCAATCTGTCAATACTGTTTAGGCCATCATACTTCCGTAAGAGAATAAAGCTTAGATGCTTCTCGTATCCCTGTCCTAGAGGACTGTGACAGTCTCAAGGCCTTCTCTACTCTCATCCTCAACTCCGACCTGGGAGTTCACACCTTATCAGAACAGGTATGATAGGTAACTCGGAACCCAGTTAGTCCAGCATAATTTCACAAATGACAACGGAAGCCCAGGTTATGAGTTTCATGAAGAACCAAGACCAGATGCTCAGTCTTCTGATTCAAAGCCCACAACCATTTCAACAGTTGCAACCACAAAACTGCATTAATGCTAAGAGTAGCTCCTTTAACCACAGTCCTTTCATATATGAATGAATGATTCTTTCAATGCTTTTTTAAAAACACCTTTCTATCATCAAGTATCCAGAAAGAATGTGATAGTTAAATGAAATGATTCTTCATGCAAACCTGAAATTTTATGCACAACCTCATCATCAAGTCTCTAGCACCTGGGAAAGTGCAGGCATAACATATACTCTTGGGTCAAAGAATGAACAAGAGAATACTATACGCATAGCCTTTTATTGAAAACATTTTGGGTTCCAATCCCAGGTATACAACCAAATAGCTAGGTGAGTAGAGACAATCAATTGAAAATTGACTAATTCATTTATAGATGAAATAAAGAGGTTCACTTAGTTTCTGATACCTCTTCCAAAAACAAAATTTTATTATTATTTGAGATGCCTTCTTTTATTGAAACAGAATTTGCTAAAAATCACAAGCAAAACTTTATGAGACACAACTGGACTGTTTCTAACAGTGTTTTTTAAAGCAGTGGTTCTTAACCAGGAGAGATTTTTGCTGGAGAAATTTCTGGTCGTCACAACTGTTTACGTGTGATACTAGCATTTACTGAGTAGAGGCCAGGGATGCCACTAAACACACCACAATGCACAGGACAGCGCCCCCCCAACCGAGAATTATCTGACCCAAAATGTCAATAGGGCTAAAGGAAGGAAAGCAAACACAAACAGTAAAAAGTACAGACAGGTAATTTAGTAAAAAAGTTTTTACATACCTATATGGCAAAAAAAAGAAACTGGAAAAAATGAACATCATTGTGCCCATTATCAACTTAATGACTCTCCGCTTCAAACTCACCCTTTCGTGGATGTCCTGCCATAATGGACACAATTGAAGTATTTCCACTCTGACAGCTACATTAAGCTTTCTCAGTAGAGTCCTAAAAGGTCACTGCCAGAGAAAGAGGTTCCTGTTTGCATAGGCACACTGAAGACCTCCAGACCCTGTGAGCCCCTGGTTTCCTCTGGAGGCCCACATGGGTGGCCTACTTGCAGCTTCCCATAGAGCTGCCACTCTGTCTGCATGCCCAGTCCACTTGCTGCTAGTGGACTGTGCTCCAGGTTGTCCTGACTGCCCAGTGACTGCAGACTAGCTCCAGTCTGGGCAAAAGAGTGAACTTCTCTACTAGTCCAGTGGACTGATCTACACCCTTTCCAACAAGTTCTAAATCCAGCCTTGGGGAAGAGGCTCTATGTAAGTGTGACTTTCCTCCCTTAGCCCTAGAGTACCATATGCAGTTTTCTTATATCTTACAGTCACTCTTTTATCAGAGTTTAATAATTCTTCATATGAAACTTACCCTGCTTAACCCTCTGTGTGGTTTCTATCTCCTGACTGGACTCAGTCTGATACAACTATGTTTAAAAGGAATAAAGACATAATGAAAGATCTGTATTAATAGTAGCTTTTAATCTTCTTATAAAACTGTTATGTTCTTACGTAAAACAGGTATTTCCTCAACAATACTAAAAATATTCCAACCGAGAATAATCTTTTATAAGCCAAAGTTATTAACAAGAAAGATACAAATAGAAGGAATTAAAAGAAAATCAGTCCTGAGACTGAGTATATAACCAATCATCATTCACACTGAATTTTGTAATATCAGTATCTCTTCCAACCCCTAGTCAATAACTACAGTAAAGCTGGAGTTAGGATGCATTGCTAACTTTCTACATAATAATGAATCAAGAACATACTGACCTGTTACCAAGCAACACTTTGAATATAACTATGCCATTAGTTATTATAATTAAGTCATAAAAGTTATTTATCAGTCATGAAAACAGTACCTACAAGTTAAAGAAGCATAATGGTCTTTATTTGTTTTTTAAACGGCCCTTATAGGTAAACATACATCAATTTCAAGAACTTTCAAATTAACTCAGTTCTAATTGTAAAAGAAAACCAACAACTGCATAGTTGAAAATTAAAACTAGCAGTCACTTAGCCTATTCGAAGAATGGGAGAAGGGAAGATAACATCCTTCTTGCCAGAGCTATTAGCAATATGGTCAGTCAGTTTCTGTTTTTTAAACTTAGCTTACTCATTTAGGAGGGCTACAAAATTAAGAATCACATAACTGAAGGACTGTCTTACAGAAAGTGAATCTATTTTCTAAATAAAGACATTAAAAATAGAATTCCTCAAGATCCTGGTGGTCACCAACTTTTCTTTCTTTTTACTGAATTAAGCTTCTACACTGGTCTTAGGAATTTTTAAAAGTTCAGGAAAAACATTTTTTATTTTATTATTTTTTTAATGTTTACTTATTTTTGAGAAACAGACCGCAAATGGGGAAGGGGCAGAGAGAGAGGGAGACACAGAATCCGAAACAGGCTCCAGGCTCTGAGCTGTCAGCACAGAGCCTGACACGGGGCTCAAACCCACAAACCATGAGATCATGACCTGAGCCGAACTCAGGCTTAACCGACTGGGCAACCTACGTGTCCAAGAAAAAAAAACATTTTTAAATCAAGTATCTCCTTAAGAACCTTAAAAAATAAAGTTTCGTATTCTTTGTTCCTCACATGGGAAAAACTATAAGAAAAAGTGGCAGTTTTAAAGGTTGTATCTGTTCTTCCACTTGAGCTTTATGAGAGTTAAGAACTCAAGGCAAAATAAGTTTTAACATTCTAATGTCACAAATAATGTGTGTGTCTTAAAGCCCCCCCAGAGACGTGGAGGGCATCTAAGGGATTGCTATTCAGCCTCGATTCAGCAATATGGTATGGCTGGCTGGGACCCTCACACTATCGGCAACGAGTGAAATGGCCTCCACCTGCATACACTATCCACTTCCTAGTCTTTTAACATCTGTGATGTCAAAAAGGACAGACTTACAGCATCCCAAATAAGTGTCAGATCATCACAGCACATAAAACACAGACTTTAAGCTTTTCCTTGAAGAGAAAATCAAACAGTGGAAAATCACAGCTTCACAAAATTATGCACTTATCGACAGTATAATTCAAATCAGTACTACAAATGGCCTTGTAATACATGTAGTGTTTTGACCAGAGGCTTTCAAAATATGTAACAGACAGTATATCCAAGTATAAACCTATTTGAATTAATTTCGTCATATGGAATATGGAAACACATTTGTAAAGCAAAACAAGAGTGGAAAAAATTAATAATTACTTGGTAGGTTGCCAAATACATGTGCATTAAATAGGTGACCAGTATCTTGAAACTCATTTGTCTTCCAAGTCAAGTCAAATTAAAAGAATCCTGGGTTAACAGGTGTTTGGCTGAGCCATGGCAGGGAGCATCTCTCCACAGTAACACATCCACTGGTGCTTGGATGCTGCTCAACACAATTTCTGTGAACCTTTCTCTTTGAGGTTTAAAGGTCCTGAGCTAGATCTGGTGAGGAGGCCCTAACCAAAGCAAAGAAGCCTTGGAAGGCCTTCACGGTCCCTGAGAATCCATCATGAAGACAGACAACAGGACCAGATGGCTGGCGCTGCATTAAGGCTGAGAGGAGTGCTGGTCCTGGAGAAGGCTAATCCCTAATCCCACACTGAAACACCCATCTTGGCAGGAAGACTGTACCCTAGGGAATTTGTTGTTTGAGTGAATCAAAAGAGTAATAAAACCTGGATCTCAGGAAAATTTCAACCAGGACTATCAACTGTCTTAGAATAAACTGTGAGGAGACATGTTCTCTGCTCTACAACAGAAGTGCTACTGTCTAGGCAACTGACCACAAGGAGGGTAATCAATACATATATATTGACAGCATGATTTCTTTTCTCTGTATTCACTGCCACAACTTTTCATAAGCACTGTCATCTCTCACTGAACCACTGTGACTGCCTAATTGGACTCTGTCCTTCCACTTGTATCCCTGCTACATAGCATTCACAGTGGTTTTTTAAAACATAAAGCAAATCACATGAATAATTTTCCAACCATGTTTCTAAAGGGCCACAAGGAACAATGCTTTATGACATACTTTAACAATACGGTTTGTGAAGTACTAGAATCATTACTTAAAACTCCACTGAACTTCCTTATTGCCTGCAACAGGGGCAGACTGCTCCCTGCCCAAACTGCATGCGAGCAACAGTAACATCTTTCCCTCTCACCCCCTGGCAACACAGCTACTCCTGAAGTCTTCTGAGATCTCAATGCCCACCAATCTGTTTACTTACTCAGCTCCAAGTCATGAGATTTTTCTTTTCTGTCCCTAGAAAACACCAAGCATGTACCATCTCATAGCCTGGAATCCTTACCTTTCTAACCTTCACATATGAGCTGCTGCTTTCTCATCATTCAAGTCACAACAGAAGTACCACTGCCTAAGATCCCCTCAATTAGAACTAAAGCAATGTTCTATTTTCTATCTAAACACTTTTCACTATTTAAAACCACCCAATTCACATGTCTATTACTTCTTGTCTCTCTCCCCCAAATAAAATATAGGTTCCATGAGGGCAAGGCCTTTTGTCTTCAGCTCCAGAAAGTTCCTGGCACAAAGTAAATGCTCAATGTTTAAGTGACTAAATAACTATCTGACTGACTGATTTAGGGGAATGGGGAACAATAAAAAGAAGGAATCTCTAATGTAACATAGCATGGTGGGAAAAGCAGACACTTGAGCCACACTGCATGGGTTTGCCCCCTAGCTTGGTCATTTAATAGCTGCAGAAGTTTGAGCAAGATACGTTCAAACTTTGTTTTCTCATTTCCTATGAATGGAACTGCCTGTAAAATGAAGGCATTAACCGTACATATTCATAAAGTCATTCCAAGACATAAATTAGTTAATACATGCAAAATACAACAGTATCCTGCACAAAGTAAGTACTACATTTAAGTGATCTTTTAGGCTGCTTCAGAGTCAACAAGAGAAGACACTGAGCTTCCAGATTCAGCAGCAAGGTGTGTGAAGTGTCAAACCCAGTATGGGAAAATGGTTCTGCCAAAACCCCATCATCACAAGACTGCTGGAGCACTCAGTCTGTCTCAGGACCAGGAAGTTCACACCACTCACATCCAACTCTGTGTGAGTGCTGCCTCCTGGAGTTACGCAACTGAGTGGCCTTTGCTACCCAGGTGGGGGATTAAAAGCCATAATACAATCCAGCTGTAACACTTTATAATACCAAATTCTCCTCATGACCCCTTTTGCTTCCTCCAACCATTTCTGCTACCATGTAAGACCTATCTTCTCACTCTACGGAACAATTTAGTCATCATTCACCTTCCATCAATTTCAAGTGCATTAATCTCCAGCCATATCATAAAATGGTGGTGGGGACAGGAACAGTGGTCCAAGAACATCTAGGTAAACATCTAAGTCCTCAAGTCTTAGCAGGTCAGTCAGAGTTCTACCTCTACTATCTGTAAGATCTAATAACAATTCCTCCTCATCCCTCCTTCTCCTAACATGTCTTAAAATATTATGAGAGAGGGGATAAGCATGGTGGGGGGAAAATGAGGTTTCTCGTTAATCTGGGAGGATGAGAGACTCAGATTTGTTATACTTTACAGCACAGGTCTAGAAACAGAGACAGAAAAAACTAGTTACTTTAAAAATGGCTTAAAATATGCTGGAAATTAAAGAAAACTAATCTTACTAGGAACTGGAAAAAGCAGACTGTAAATTTTAATTTCAACATCACAATAAACTATAACTGCAGGTTATAACATCTCTAATGTATTCCAACAGTTAATCCCAGTAATTGACTTTATTCTTAAGTAGACAGAATTCAATAACTGTATTCTGGCCAATTAAGAAAGTTTATTTCATATTTATTTTGAAATTGGGCCAATGATTACATAAAAGGGACTGAAAACTCAAAAATTTCATGATGCTAAAAAAAACTTATTCTATGTGCTCATGTTAAATATAAAAAAAAGAATGATCTTCAATTATAATTAAGTCTTCATTTAATCTAAAAGACAATCTTTAAAGTAGCTTGTTTGCCAGAGATTTACAGAGCTGTAGCACAGTGGTAAGCCAAGAGTAATTAACTAAATGTATCCCTGTGTAAATCACCTGTAGATTTATAACCAATAATCTGATTTATTAGCTTTCAAAGCTACTGTAAATTGAGAAAATGTTCTTCCTCTTAGGCTAAATTAAAACTTAGCACTTTCCTAAAGTCAGAAGGCCAGAAACAAATACAGCAAGCTCATTTTCACTTCAGAGAACACACTAAAATCCTAAGACAAAATCAAAAATCTATTTTAATTTTTGAAAGACTGGCAGAGAAAAACATACATCCATTACGTTCACCATATCTGTGCAATGTTTACTACACAGGATATTCTGTCTTTATTCTAATGCAAATCCTTTGTGCTTTTGATGAGAAAAATTCCATTAATACTCACTGACAACGAAAGCTTTAAAAGGGGGGGGGGGGGTAGTGGGGGACACCATGTTCAATGCAACATTCCTCAGCTTCAGCTGCTCACTTCAATCACCTGGGTTTACAAAACTACAAATGTCAGGGACTCACTCCAGACCACTTATTTCAGATGCCCTGGCAACTGTAATTTTTGGAAGCTTTCAGATGATTCTAATATGAAGCCAGAGTTAATAACCCCCAGATGTAATGGAAAATACAATCATTTTAGAATCAGAGGTCTAGGTTCAAATCCTTGTCCCATCTCTTACTAGTTCCGTGAGCTCATTTCCTTCTTTTCAAAGTTGATAATGTTTACCTAATTCATGTGAAGAATTACTGAGATACTACATGTAAAAGTATCCAGACTTAGGACATCACAAGAGTTTAGTAAATGTAATATAATTCCAGGTAAATTCTGTTTTATTTGAAAGCCATCTAACCTCTCAACGTGAAAAATATCCCTTTACAAGAAGTTCCTAACTTGCAAATGATTCATTCTATGAGTCTCCAGTTTAATTCTAGGCATGGAAGAGAAAAGAAAAGGTAACACAGTGCTCAAATAAGTTTTTACTCTGTAGCATCTGCACAGAGTTAAATCTATCAAACTATCTGCTCCTATCTATGTACTTCATTAAGTACTGAAAGCTGTAAAGAATTAAAAAAAAATAAAATAAGTACACAATAGGTTCTGTCCTTCACTTAATATGTAGTTGGAGAAGCCAAACTGACACATGTAAAATTATCACAACTTCTAACAGGTCTGATGTGTCCTTTATCTTGCACTGGCAGTGCTTAAGGGCCCAAGTCCTCTCCACCCCAACCCCATGTCTTTAAAAGGCAGATGACCACGTGACAGACACGTAAGTAAAAAGCATGCTAAAGGCAGGCTGGTAAAGAAGCGGTATTAGGGGCGCCTGGGTGGCTCAGTCGGTTAAGTGTCCAACTTCAGCTCAGGTCACGATCTCACGGTCCGTGAGTTCGAGCCCCGCATCGGGCTCTGGGCTGATGGCCCAGAGCCTGGAGCCTGCTTCCGATTCTGTGTCTGCCTCTCTCTCTGCTCCTCCCCCGTTCATGCTCTGTCTCTCTCTGTCTCAAAAATAAATAAACGTTAAAAAAAATTAAAAAAAAAAAAAAAGAAGCGGTATTAAACAACACAACACACTGAAGTAAAGCTAGAGTGAAAAGTTGTGGGTTCTAATTATAGTAAGACCTCAGAGATGGGTTTTATTAGTAAAAACACACTTGCACAGAATTTAGCTAGGGTTTTAAAAACATTAAGAAAATATTAAAACCCTATATGGGTTTCATGTTGTCTGGTTTTCATAGCAACTTACTGAATAGTTAACCTCATTTTACACAGGAGGAAACTGAGGTTCAAAGCAAGTAAATTATTTACCTGACATCATCCAGCCAGTAGACTCTCAGGGATACAATACCATATCACAGAAAACTTTGAGTTACATTTCTATAAATAAGAACACTGCTTGCTCGGTACTCCAAGTTGAGTATATTCAATGACCTATAATTAACAGGAATCCAGGAAATTATTAACAAATGAAATGTTTATGTTATCAAAAACTCCAGAGTTTTCGATAGACTTCAAAGTTTCAGAGTTTTGAAAGACTTCAAAACTCATATAAGTGTCAGGTATAATAGTTTAACAAATCTTGTCTCCTTTCACAGTTACAGATGACAATACTGAACACTTAGCAGCAGCCAGTGCAGAAATAAATACTATTTGCTTCAACATGTTCATGAAGGCACAATTTTTTCAAAGAATAAGGAGATATGCACTGTGATAACCAATGGAAAATGTCACTCAATTAGGAACCACCTCCTAAAAGAAGACAAGGACAATGATGTCTGAAACTGGAAAATTCAATCATAGTTCAATTATTAGCTACTAGGATTATTCAGGTGGCATTTAATACAAAATTAATTATAACTCATTCATTGCCAAAACAAAGTTGATTCCTAACATTATATACATACCTTACAAAATAGGGTGCACCTAGTATTTTATACATTTTATTATGTCCTATAATGAGTTTAGTTTGGACTAAATACTATTATTTTAAATGTATTCAGTAGCTTTTAGTGACAAGTCATATATATAATGTACCCTACAAGGCAAACAAATTAATCAGGATTTCTAAGAATCCTAAGGGTAAAAATGAGAATAGTTACTAAATGTGAAATTATTCTAGCAGTTTTTCTAAACTTACTGATTTATAAATCAGATATTTAAAAAAAAATTTTTTTTTTAACATTTATTTATTTTTGAGACAGAGAAAGAGCATGAACAGGGGAGGGTCAGAGAAAGAGGGAGACACAGAATCTGAAACAGGCTCCAGGCTCTGAGCTGTCAGCACAGAGCCCAACGCGGGGCTCGAACCCACGGACCGCGAGATCATGACCTGAGCCGAAGTCGGACGCTTAACCGACTGAGCCACCCAGGCGCCCCTATAAATCAAATATTTAAATGCCATATGGTATTCTTTTGAGTGTAGTAACACCTGAAAATAAATTGTTATAAAAATATGGGTGAGAAAACTTCTAAGTTTAAAGTTTTTCCCCTTAACTCAATAAGGTTATGGAATTGTCTTCTTTCTCCTCCTACTTCCTAGAGATTAGAGAGCACTGACTGCTCTCTCATCCAACCTCTCCTTACATTTTGAGTGGACAAATATCAATACTTTTTATCTTGTAAAAAAATATGTAAAAGATGTTTTCTCAGAGTTTTTAAATCCTACATACAAATAATTTCACCTTGGGGTGCTTGGGTGGCCCAGTCGGTTAAGGGTCCAACTCTTGATTTCAGCTCAAGTCATGATTTCATGGTTCGTGAGTTCAAGCCCCACATCAGGCTTGGCGCTGACAGTGTGGAGCCTGCTTGGGATTCTCTTTCTCATTCTCTCTCTCTCTCTGCCCCTCCTCTGCTTGCTCTCTCTTTCACAAAAAATAAATGAACATTAAAAAAAAATTTCACCTTAAAATAAATGAAAAAAAAATGCTGGCTAACAGCACAATACTGTAGGGAAAAATCTGAGGTGTATATTAACAAAACCAAGAAGCTAGTTTAAGAAAAAGAGCCATGTTTTTGTGGCTCTTTTTCTTGTTTAGCTTTCACTATGGCTTAAAGCTATTCAAAGTGAAGTATTTTTGGTTAAATATTTTATGAAATCAACTCCAATTAAAAATACGGTTTGGGGTATTTTATTGATATCCGTCTAGTGGGAAAGAAATAAACTATATGTCAAAAAAGCCCAGGTATCAAGGATAGCCTTAATTCTAAAGGGACCCTGTGGCAAGAAATGCTTATTATACAGAAAGATACTCTGAAGATAATAATCAGGACTTGAGGGAACACACTGTATCTTAGATGAAAAAATTTGTTTATTTTGCACTCACTTTTTAAATTAACTATTTCTATTCTAGTTTTGGGGTTAAAATCTTGCAACTCTCTGCATACGAATTAAAATACTGGCATGGTTTAATAATTGTAAGTGTGATTTTCACATAAAAGAATTTCTGAATCTTTGACAGTTTCCACAGCAATCAAAGAGAAGAGACATGAATAATAAGAAATTAGCACTGCTGTACAGCTATAGTCACTTCTCTGGTTCAGACAAGAACATCTCTAATATACAGAATTCTGACATCCAGAAGTCATTACCACAGTCACTAACCAAAACTGGTCTGCATTGGCAGACACAGAGTAAACAGAAGGTCAGGGGAGTGGGGAGTGGAAGAGTGGGGGAGAAGGGGCTTGAAATTCTGAAATTTTCAATAAAGTTAATGTCTAGGTCTTTGTTAAAAAGTTTGGGGCGCCTGGGTGGCTCAGTCAGTTGAGTGTCCGACTTCGGCTCTAGTCATGATCTCGCGGTTCGTGAGTTCGAGCCCCACGTCGAGTCTGAGCTGACAGCTCAGAAACTGGAGTGTGCTTCAGATTCTGTGTCCCCCTCTCTCTCCGCCCCAACCCTGCTTATACTCTGTCTCTATCTTTCAAAAATGAATAAACATAATTTTTTTTTTTTTTTAAGTGCATGAAAGAGGTATCTGGAAACAGGTAACACACTGGCCAGTAGCAATTACAACTTGTTAAACTAAAATGTAAATCTGGCCATCCAGACCCTACAAAGATAATGAAGGAATGGATCAGAGACTAGGTCAATTTAAATGAGAGGGAAGAGAGAGGAAAAAAGGGCTAAGATATGCAGAACTAGATCAAGTGCTACACAGTGGAGAGGGGGATGAAAGGAGGCAAAAGAGGGAAAAGGAAAAATATAGAAGACACGTTATTTAAAAAAAGTCAGCACTTCAGTCTTACTGAAATGACACCATACTATTGATTCATTTGTCACTTAACAGTCACTACAGCAAAAATACAATGAGAGCCATCCCAAAACACGTAGGGCTAAGCTTACAATAAGAAGTTCACATGGTTAAATTTATAGATAAGAAGAGTTAACTGGTTAAAATATCTTTAATTCACTTATATGCCAAATTCCTTTTGTTCCAAATATACCCTAAATGAGTCCCTGTAACAACTGAGCATAATAGTTCTCAAGGGTTGGGCTGGTGAAACAGATGAGAAACTTCATCAACGGGTTGGTCCAGGCTATGAACCTTCAAACATATCCTGCAAGGCTGCTCTGATGACAATGATAATTCATGTAGAGTACCCAGCACAGAAACTGGGTATTCCATAAGTGGTCACTGCTACTCTGAAGGAAAAGCAGTTGTATCCATCACTTCTCTCTAGAGCAGTGGTTCTCAAATGGGTCAACTTTGCCCCCAAGGGAATATTTTGCAATGTCTGGAGGTATTTTTTAATGTCATGATAGAGAGTGGGGAGTACTGTGTTACAGGCATCTAGCGAGTGGGGAGAAAGACCAGGAATGCTAACAAATGCCCACAAATGCATAAGACAGCTCCCTCCCTGCCGCTGCCCCAACACCAAGAATTATCCACTCCAAGATAGCTATAGTGCTAAGGCTGAGGAGTCCCACTCCAGTGCAGTGGTTCTCAAACTTCAGTGCATCACCATCACCTGGAGGGCTTGTGGATCCATAGACTGCTGGGACCTTTTGTTGGAACCTAGAGTTTCTGATTCAGTTGGTCTAGGGTACGTTTCTAATTAGTTCCTAGGTAATGCTGATGCTTCGGACCCAAGTGTCTACACTTTGAGAAACAGTACTCTTAAGAAAAGTGATAAGGACAAAACAAAAAAATGTTAGGAAAGTAAGTACCTCTGGGTTTTCTGTTCTCTTAAGTCATGAAATATCTTAAGTTTCAAAATAAAACATTCACTTAAAAACAAAATAAGTTGAACTGTATATGCATATATTGTGTGTGTATAAATTTTTTCCAAGAGAAGCCATGCTGTAAATTCAAATAGTAATGACAGGTCATGGCTCCAACAGTGAAAATCATTTATGAGACAGATGTTTGTTTGCATTTCCTCTACATGGTGGAGGAAAAGCTTCTTAAACCTTTCCACACTTACATTATAGGAAAAAAATGATAGTGTGTTAGCAGGTATAGATTTTTAGAAAGTTTTTTAATTGGACGAAATATAAACAAAAGAGATGATAGAGCAATCATTTCATTGTAGATGATTTGAAATTATACTTAAAAGCGCATTAAAAACTAAATTTTTGTGTTCCTATAATGCTAGGAATTCACTAAAACATTTTCAATTATTATTCAGAGTTTAGATAATTAACCTAGTCATATTGATTTATCATATATCAACTGCATCTCATGTATTCTCTACCACCAACGAATGCTGGGACAGATGACCATTCACTGTTATTAATGGACTGTTGCCAAAAACTTTTGTTAGGATTATCTGTAGGATATTATGAAGTAACTGTCTAAATGTTTTCACCAAGTTTTATTATTCATGATGTTCACTGCCAACACTACCCAAAGAACTGTAAGAGGCTATGATCCAAATTATTACCAAATGTATTTATTCATTGGAATCATGCAATTCCTTGAGCAATCTTTCTCCAAAAGCCTAACAAAGTATCTGTATAGCTTTATATTAAAACGCAAATACAAAACTTTTTTAGATTTCCATCATTATTTTTAATTGCAGAAAGTAGAACACTGAGAGACTGATTTAAAAGATGTAACATAATAGAGTAAAAAATGCCTGACTGTTTCACAGTAAAACTTAATAGAATGCTCAAGCAGGTTACAAATTTGCTTTAAGCAACTTTCTCACAAAGTTGTAGATTCTGGAATGCCACACACACAGCTTTAGGCTGAACTTACCCACCTTACTGTATAGCGGGCAAAATACTGGAAATGACAAAGTCAGCTGTATGCAGAAAGGAAAGCACACAATGGTTAGTGGGTATAAAGAACTGCCAAACATCAGGAATACATGCAATTGCTCCATAGTTCGCGGCCGTGTATCACTGGGGACACTGACTTAAAGGACAAATAATAAAGATGGCACCTGTAAAAGTAAACGAGTAGGAAATGAGAACCTGCGGCATTCAATGCAAACTTATTAAGCCGTCTCCATCCACTACCACACACGCACAGTAGCAATAACTAACTCTAGCAATAGCTAACACAACACAGCTCCACACGAATGTCTCAGAGACATCTCAGATTTTCAGCCTCAAAGCTGACCTCCTCAGTTAGGGTTGGTTCCCCGCCCCAAACCTGTTCCCCATCTAGTTATTTCATATCACAGTATAAAGCAGCACTATCCATCTAGCTGTCCCAGTCAGAATCCAGAAATGATTCTCTCCCTTGTTTTCACCCCAACATTACAGCCAATCTAACAGATTCTGTCCATTCTACCTCCAGAATAAACCCCAAATTTACCGGCTTTTCTCCATTTCATCTCATACCTGGACCTACTACTACAGCCTCTCCACTTCCAATCTTGGCTCCTTCTTTTCCATCCTCCATTCAGCAGCCAGAATGTTCTTACATCCTCTTTGTATCTCATCACTCTCCCGCTTAAAAATTCTCCAGTGACTTCCCATCGCAGGTAACATCTAAATTATTTTCCTTGGCCTATACAAGGCCCTGCATCATCTAGCTCTTTCCCATCTCTCCAACCCCACCTCATGTCACCCTCCCCTCGTGGTCACTATTATCCACGACACAGTGGCCTTCCTCCAGTTCCTTAAAACATACCAAACTCTTTGTTGCCTCGTGTCCTTGGAGCACGCTATTCCTGAAGTGGCAGTTCGTTCGTCCTCATCCTTAAGACTTCAGGTTGAATATCATCTCCTAAAAGTGGTCTTCCCTAACCACCTTAATATAAATAGGTCCAATCCCTCCTGGTATCCATTCTTACACTTTGTTTATTGCTTTCAAATAGTGTAAAATCAACTGCCAATAGGATGTTTTGTATCCCAAGAGACTTATGAAAACAAGCAGATACAAAAGAGTGTCATTTTTGCTACACAGAAAAAAACAAAAGTGAGACTATAAAGGTAGAGGGAAAATAGACAGGAAGGCTAGAGAAAAAGAGGTATGCCAGAAAAAAACCCTTACAATATCTGTAATTTCAAAAAGCTACAAACAGGATTATATTCTTTGAAACTGCCCAGCATTCTCTCACTTCAGGGCCTTTGCCCTCGATGTTCCCTCTGCTTAGGGAGGTATTAACCCCAAGATAAAGCATAATGCTGCTTTGGATCTTTATTTAATGTCACCCAATCAGTGACACCTTCCACAACCATTCTATTTAAAATAGCAATGCCCTATCCCCACACAGTTCTCTCTCACCTTTCCCTGTTTTATTTTTCTCCCACAGCGCTTATCATCATATGACACATGAAGCATTTTACTTATGTATATATGCTTCTTGTCGGTCTCTCCCACTAGAATTATGGCTGCATAAGGGTAGGAATTTCAGTCTGTTTTATCACCAGCATAGATTCACTAACTACTTGTTCAATGAATTAGCGTGAAAATGATACCCATAAAATACGGACCAAGTTATATAGCAGGAATTAATTCGTTAACCACACTGCATTCAAAGACATGCCTCTAAAAAGAAAATCTGTTATAGTCTTACTTAAAATCTTTCAGTGGTCCCCTATCTACCCCACCTCACTCTCTAGGGATTAAGTTCCGTATCATTAAAATAGCCTATAAGGTCCTGAATAGACAGGGTCTCGGCTAACTTGCACTGTCAGGTCTCTGCCTAATTTGGACTGTTACCTACTAGCCACTCTCGGTCTTGATCACCATGCTCTCGTCAGAATGGCCTCCCTGAGCTCTCAGAACTTATTAAACTCTTTTTTGCTTCTCTGCCCAACCCGGTCATTCCCTGTGCCTGGAACACTTTTATCACAACCACCCTGCTTTCTATCCCTTCCTCTTTCCTCCACAACTCAAGTTATAAATGTGATAATTATTTAAAGGCTATCTGTTTAATGTCTGGCTCATCTAACAGACTGTAAGCTCTGAAGAAAGGACTCTGCCTGTCACACCCACCCCAGGGGCCCCTAAGCCTAGTGCAGTGCCAGGCACATGACAGGTTCCTGTAATTGGCTGAACCAAACTACCAGGATCTGGGCATGACTCTCCTATAATGAATGTTGTTTGCATGCCTTCATTAAATATCAGAGTATAAAATCTATGAAGAATATAAATCTATAAACAATATTTGTGGCACTGTATGAAAGGATAAAAATTCCTATAAACTGAACGTGGGGGAGGGACGAGAAGTAATAGAGGAAACAGACTGGCCACATATTGATAACTGCTGAGGCTGGGTGACAGGTATGTGGGGGCTCATTATACTATTTACTCTGCTCTTATTTACACAATGTAAACTCAGTGTTCTCACAAGTGGTAAAAATCTGAATTTTGCTAAAGACAAACAGAAAGCTTACCAAATATCGACCTCTCGTTCAGACAAAAGGTGCAAGAGAAGTACTTATGCCTCCTATTAGGAACCTCCTTCCATACCACCTACACCTAGAACAGCATCTGACACTGTAACAACATCATAGAAATTGAAGCTTCAAGATACAGAGCTCAATCTTAAAATCTCTTCTCTCTCTGCTTTAGTACTCTTTCTATGACACCACACTTATTTCTGGAAAGTTGCCTTCCACTCAAGTCTTGCTTCAAAGGGACAGGGAGGGAGAGGGAAGAAGGGAAAAGGGAAAGAGGGGAAGAAAGAGAGGGGGAGGGGAGGGGAAGAAAGAGAGGGGGAGGGGAGAGGAAGAAAGAAAGAGGGAGAGGTAAGAGAGAGAGATCATCAATAGTAAATCTTCTTCCAAGAAATCCTTTGGAATCAATTGAAAATATCTAATCATTAGAATTCAGGTATATATGATTACGACTTTATAGTCCTTGAATGTGAGTTTTGTGAACTCTTACCACATTTACATTTATAAGGAACTCCAGCTTAGAGAGGAAAGTGATCTGCCAGACCACACAACTGATAAGACATAAAGATCAGGTCCTTCTCAGACCAACAGATCTTCAGTCCCATACTTATTCTACTACATGCAACTGATAAAAACAAAGCAATGCAATTACAATCCAACTGCCTCTATCATACAAGCCTCCAAAGAGTTAAAACCATTGCATTTATCTTTTACATCACCCAACAAACAAAAGTATTTTCTTTTTTTAAAAAAATTTTTTAATGTTTATTTATTTTTGAGAGAGAGACAGACAGAGCATGAGCTAGGAAGGGGCAGAGAGAGGGAGACACAGTCTGAAGCAGGCTTCAGGCTCTGAGCTATCATTACAGAGCCCGACGCAGGGCTCAAACCCACAGACCACGAGATCATGACCTGAGGCGAAGTCAGATGCCTAACTGACTGAGCCACCCAGGCGCCCCCAAACAAAAGTATTTCCAAAATGTTATGACTTGTTTTAAAAATCACCTTTCAGGATTATTTCCTCTTAAAAACCAGTTTTAGGTTAAAATGGCTCACTACCAAACAATGGATTACTCTAAAAAATTACTTAGCTCAAAAGGATTAACCACACTTCAGACACAATGTAAATTTTCAACAGATTTAGCAGTCAAAACTTAGATTTATTTGAAGGACTATGGAATTTACTTAATGCTATCTTTTCTTTTTTAGTGTATTCAAAAAACCAATGCTGAAAACTAAGTCATATGTTAAAAATATATTTTGGAGATTTCTTCAAATCTCTAGCTTATAAGAAAAAGAGCTTGACATTTAATAGAAAATAGCCTGCACATGTAGTGACAACAGCCTCATATATAATAAAAATGTTACTTTCTTTTCTTTTTTGTGGCCATTAACGTGGTTTCACAGGGAGGTTAAATACTCTTATATCTAAAATGAAAACCCATAAAAAACACTGAAAGGCACAGTATGTCTTAAATGAGTTTTCTTGGTTTCAAAAGTTTTTCTTATTTCTCTTTCACACAGATCTGAAAAATTAAAATTAGCATTTGAAAGTATTCAAAAACTGTTTAAATCGTTGTTTAGTTGTTAGGATCTACAGGTGCAGTTCTGAATGAAATAAATTTACCATCTGCTATGTCTCAATTCTGACCAATTTACAATTATACAAATCAAAAGGTGAAATATCTTTGTTTTCACAAATTAATAGGACCTTCTTTTGGACGGAAAAGTTCTTAAACATAAAATCCATTTCCATAAATAAATTCAAACAAAATACTTCCTCCATTTTACACTAGTATTAAACTATTTATAAAAGGCTGTTGATATTATTTCCTTGCAGTATTAAAAAGGAATAAATAGTCATTCAGTCAATATTAACTCTGTCTGCTCCATGCCTAAGACTGGACTAGATGGTGGGGATTACAAAATGTATAATACACTCCAACCAGGAGAAATTTATATTCTAGCAGAATTACATAAATCATAACTATATGAGGGCATGATAAAATAGGAGAGCAAAAATGCATATGGACAGACAAGAAGCCCTGACAACATGAAAACATGGGTAGTTCTGCCTCCATGTGGCTATAAGCTTCATGCAGACAGGGTCCATGTTTGTTTTATCACTGCTGGATGGTCACTAACTCCTAGTAGTGTCAGGAACATGTTAGATCTTCTTTAAATATCTGTTGGCTAAAAAAATAAAGAAGGCTTCACATAGCAGGTGATGAGAGAAATAAGCACGAAAGCACAAGTAGGAATTAGACAAAAGAGAAGGAAAGGGCATTCTAGGCAGAAGGAACTACTAAACCCATCTTTCATCAATTTACTTTAATGTAGCATTCATTCAAAAGGCTTTACATTCAGCCTTTTATCCCCAGATAGACTTCCTACAAACAGCCTTTACTTAGCTAAAAATTTCCTAAATGAATAGTTTAGATTTTAAAAAGTAGAATAAATAAACTACCAAGGTCTCCAGTACCCACAGGATACCACACGAACGATTTTGAGTGTAAGTTCAATCATTACAAGTACAAGCAAGACAGACCAAACATAATTGCTACAAAAAATAATTTAGAACTAAAAATAAAAATGGAAGAAAGTACATTTTAACCACATACCATTTCCAGTCAGATTTAATGAAATTCAATTTGAAAAGTAATTTAATAAAATTTAACTTAATAAAGCTAACTTTAAAACAGTCATATGTCCAAGAAAGAATATGAGCTAAGACAAAAATAGGAAAAGAGGTATTTTACGCCAAAAAATAGCAATGAAGGCAGTTATTAGACTAAGTCTGATACATTAAGTTATACCAAACTCTGAATGTGACATTCTGAGTCATGCTTTAGGTCAATGATAAATACGAGCTGTTGGTTTAGTCAACCTTCTGTGAGCTGGCAAATGCTTTCTAAAGCGGGCAGAGCGAGTAAATATTTTAGGCTGTGGGCCACATGGTCTCTGTCACAACTATTAACTCAGCCATTGTAGCATGAAAGCTGTCACAGACAATACACAAATAACGGGTGTGGCAGGGTTCTAATAAGTCTTTATTATAAAGACTGTTTTTATAAAAACTGGTGGCTGACCCATGACCATAGTCTGCCAACCCCCTGTTCTAGGGTCTCAAAGTGACTTCTCAGTAATTCTTTTCAAGACAGCTTTACTTCCTTTCACACACTTTCCCATAAACTGTGTAAGTGTTTCTTTAAAGCCTCTAAAGACACCTATAAGAGAACATAGCAGATATGCTCATGTTTTACATATAAAGAAACTGAAGCTCAAAGGGATTGAATGAGTTGCCCTACGGAGCTGCTAGGAGAGTTGAAACTAAACAACTCCTAACCAGCCCCTCACACTCAAGCCTCCAATGCCCCAAGTGAAACATTTTAATCATCTTTAGAATCCGCTGCTGAATCCTTGAGCTCTCTCTACAGCAGGCTCACCCAGTTTCACAACAGATTTCAAGAACACCTACTTGAATGCCCATTTAAATTATTTACTTCAATTCTGAAGCCAAATTATTCTCAGATCCCTGCTCTCTTGACAAGATTCCAGGCTTCTTCTACTTAGGTTATCTTCTTATTCACAAGTCTCCTACAATTTCATCTTCAAATAGCCAGCAAGAAAAAGGAAGAAATATATCTTAAGGGATTGTAAACTCTCTTAAATATTTAATAGGAATTTGTATACTCAGTAAGATAAAGGAGGGGAAAGGCTGCCTTTGCAAAACTTACAATCTAATTAAGAAATACCAAACATACAAATATAAAACTAAGGAGCAACTCATTGTAACTCAAATCTAAGAAATTAAGAGAAATGACAAAATTTAATTTACAATACACACTGTCATCAAGTATGTACCTTTTGCACTACTGAAGTCTCAGATAATGCCCTGTTTGTATAATGAAAGTTCAATAAATACTACATGACAACAAACACCTCTTTGCCATGATAATAGTATAGTCTCAAAGATAAAAATGGATCACAGTTTTTAAAAATTACTAAAATTATGTTTTCAAGGGTGGAGTCGGGGGGAGAAAGTGGGTCTTCTATTTTATTCTCATTATTGCCATTAAATTCCAGCTTATTTTGGACTAATTTCCTATCTAAAAACAACTATATGGACAAATACAGGCAAGCCTTGCTTTGCATAGTAGTGCAGGACTGGAAAAGTCACCATGAAACTGTGCAAAGTGATCTTAATAATCAATGGTGTGGTCTTTAAAAATTGTCAAAACATTAAAAACTCTCTTTCTTTGTTATAAATGTGTAAGAAAATGAAGTAAACAAAATTAATTTATTTAGTATACTGGAATTTAAAACATGAGAAACGCTGAGAATTCCAGCATCTTATTTATTATTCTGTAAAAAACTAAAGCACAGTTTGAATAGTGCTTGCTTTCTTCACATAGAGCTTACAAGCGAGCATCTTTCCTAAACCTTGGCAAACTGTCACATGCCTTTCTGGGTCCGGATCAACTTCATCATTTGCATTTCATCATTTGCACTTCCAATGTCATGAAACATTACAGGAACGTGAGCGTTCCTGTAATGCTAAGTTTTTTGCCAGCATCATTTTGCCAGGGATAAATTCACCCTTTTTGTCGCAATCACTTTCCCCATTTACGCGGAAACGTTCACCTTCGCCAAGTTCCTGTGGCTGCATATCTAGCATCTCAAAAGATGGCAGTGTCAACACGCTCACAGCCCACTGTTTCTTTTACGATTCCATTATTCCTGTAAAATCCCACGGCCAACATTACCACTTTTTGTGGATTTGCTGCACTTTCACCTTTCTTGGCCAATTCCCTCTTTCAATTATCCACTTTTACAAAATGTTATATGGGCTTATCACTGGAGACAAGGAGGGAACACAACTACATGCTTTGCTGTCTGTGGGTAAACTAAGTAACAGGTGAGTAACGATGATTCACTGACAGACACTGAAGGAAGTGATGTGACTGGTCTCTGATCATGATGCATCTATGCTGGTAAATGATTCATGGACTAAAGAGCTAGCAATAAAGTTTGTACTTTATGTAATTTCAGTAACTTTATGAAAGTAAGTGAAATTTGAACCAGATTGTTAAGGACCTAGTACTATTTAACTAAAGCATATGAACTACTGGACCCATG
Organism: Neofelis nebulosa; assembly: GCF_028018385.1. Taxonomy (NCBI): domain Eukaryota; kingdom Metazoa; phylum Chordata; class Mammalia; order Carnivora; family Felidae; genus Neofelis; species Neofelis nebulosa. The sequence continues at coordinate 99,455,377 of NC_080787.1, forward strand.
CAAAACAATGGCTGCCTGTAAATAAGACAACTGGGGGGCAATCAATGCAGGCAAGATTAAGAAGATGGGAGAATACAGAGGTGAGCTGCAGATTCCTCTCAGCTTTTTCCTTGAGTGTATTTTCTAAATCCCAGCCAGGGGAGAGAGAATGCAAGCACGAAGCGAGTCATACTGCTCTGAGAAAGCAAGGGCTGGAGTTTGTGCCCTAGCAGGGGGAGGCATTTTGGTATGCACACAGGGTGTCCAGTTGCAATTCCAGGAAGATGACTAGCAACGAGGGCACTTTCTCCAGAAGCTAAACACAAGAGGTTTGTAATACGAGCTGGTGTTATGGGCAAAGCAACCATCCCAATACTAGCGAATCCACGAAGAGAAGGATGTTGGAAGAATACGATGTTACGGACGGGTAAAGGCAGCTACTTTTGTAGCTAAATTTTGTGTGTAGAGGCTGGAATTTAAACTTGTACCACCAATCCTAAAATGTACCAGCTACTCACAGGGTTACAGTTATTTCATAGTTTAAAAAGTGGTATTCTGAAATTAAACGGTGTTATATTTACCATTTTGTAATCCCATCCAGAGCTGCTTATGATCTTTTTTCTGCATTTCATTGATTACTTGACTTTTATGCTTTAATGCATCAGCTTCTTTCACACAAGACATAAAATGAGCTTCAATTGCATCCTTAGATGGACAGTGCAGAAGGTCCTTTTCTGGAAAACTCTATCGAAGGAAAAAAATACACATATAAAACAGGTACACATATTACAAAATTAGATTCGTAAAGAAATGTATCTCCCTCAATTATCCAATATTTTTAGCAAACCATCTGTTAACTTCCCAATAAAGAGATTTCAGTACAATTCCAAATACTCTTTAAATTAAGTTAAAAATATTTAGCTAGCTGGTGTATTTTGTACTTTTTCTAATAATTCTTATGTAACATTATGTTTAAAACAACATAAAAGAAGGCTTTGAAAGAGTAATAATTTCACAAATAGCCCTCTGGCTTGGCCATACCTAGTGCTGACAGGAATGTGGACTACAACTCGCATACACAGCTAGCAAGGATGTAAAACAGTGCAATCACTTTGGAAAACAGTTTGGTCATTTTTTAGAAAAGGTAAACATACATACACCTTCCATCTGATCCAGTCATTCTACAACTAGGCAATTACCTAAGAGAAACAAAAACATTTTTCCATACAAAGACTTGCATGTGAATATTCACAGTTGTCTCATTTCTAACAGCCAAAATCCAGGAAACATCCTAAATGTCAACAGGTAAATGAACACATAAATTGTAGTATAAATTTATCAAAGTGTACATTTTTAATATGTACAGTTTGCTGCATGTCAATTAGACCTTAATGAAGCGGTTAAAATGCAGCTTTTAAGGTCAACACCAAAATTTATATCCTACATGTCACTGAATCTTTTAGGCAGGTGAGGCAAAGATCACTAGACAGATAAGCAGTTATGTGAATTAGATGACTACAGTTCTTTTCACTGAAAAAAGAAAGAGAATAAGAGCCAACACTAATTGAACACTTACTATGTGACAAACATTGTACAAGACTTTTCATATGGACTATGTAATTTAATCTTCATAACCACCCTTACAGTAAAAACTGTTATTGCTACTTCACAGATTAAAAAATTTTTAATTAACTAATTAATTAAAAAGACCAGGGAGTAGAGAGAGTCGCACAGCTTGCAAGTGGTCAAGCGAGGAGTAGTCTGACTCAAGAGTCCCAGTTTTTAACCACTATGCAATACCACTTCCTCCATAAGACCTGAATACTTAAGGTAATGATTATATTCAAAGATTATTTTACCAAAAGTCGTTGATAAGTCCTTTGGTAAAAACTGAGACAAGTAATAATGGCAGAAAAAAAGCACTTAGTGATAGCCTACTCGGATACTATTAATAGCAACATTCAACTACCCCAATCATGGAAAGCTCCTGAATGACAAGGAAATTTACAATACATGCCCTCCTACCAAAAGAAAAGGCACCTTACTACCCACTGATATTTCCTAAAATATGTTTTTTTTAATGCAAATAGTCAGTCATACCTCCTGTTCTAATAAGAATTGGACTGCACGGATCTGCTGAGTAAAAAGGTCAGGCATTATTTAACTCCCCACTGGTCACAGCTGCCTGGAGAAGAGACCAGCTGAGACAATCAAATTGTCTCTCTAGGTACAAAGGGATTTTTAGATTCATGGTGCTATTGAACCAGAGATCCATGAAGAACAAAGACAGGGATTTTCAGACACAGGCACACAAAGGCAAAGATGATGAGAAAATATAAAATTCTGTAAAAATGAAAAGGCAAAAGGAGAATAGGAGAGAGAGAAAGGCAACACTACAAGATGGGAGAGGGTATGGATGGCAGAGGGAGGGTCCCTGCCTTAATCAGCTTTACAATCCACTGTATTTGTTCTGCTTAGGCTAGATTGAAGGGAGTTGTCCTGGTTTCCTGACCAGGATAAACAATAAATGTACATCATATCAATGCTATGATATTCAAATGGATTAACATTGTAATAATTATTTCTATTTATGAAAACTTTGTTATATTTGGTCTCTAAATTTAGAATGGCTTTTTCAGATACTGTACAGTTCTCTGTGCCATTAACTGTCCATTTTGGTGATGTATGAGTGGCAGCAAATAAGAAAGTTCATACTCCGAATAAGAAAGTTCATACTCCAAAGTAAATATTACTTTCATGTAGTTTGAATTTATGACCTATTTAAGCTTGCATACTGTTAGAATTTCTTAAAATTGTGTACAATCTGATTATGAAAAAAGGAGTTAGGATCTCTCAAAAACAATGGTTTGAGAAATCAAAGGGAAAAATCCCCCATTTTCTAGTGTTGCTTCAGCATAGGCGGCTAATCCCCTCAACGGCTCCTGCAATCAGAAAAGATACTGAAGCTTTGCTTTTCCCAGATTTCTATTGTTCTGCATGTTTCTAAACTTAACCAATTTGCAGACACCCATAACTGATAGCTGACAGTCATAAATGACTAGTCTTTATTGTAAATGAGGGGTCTATCAAGACTGTAGGTTTTTATATATGTATGCTTCGAGAGAATATTCTATATCTCTAGGAGGAAAGTGAACTATTTAATAAAATGAACTCAAAGGAAACATGAAAGCAGTAACAGAAAGAGGAAATATCTACACAGGCAGTCACAGCAACTGAATCAATCATTGCAATGAATAAAGTGACAGATGTTTCAGCCAAAGCCCCCTCAGCTCCTGCTCATGAGATGTTCTTCCTTCCATGATTAGGTTGTGGTGGGGTGGGAAATCTTTTTTTAAAAGCTTCACAATAAAATTCCAGACAGATTCTTGATTCATTACATTTCTAATATCTTCTTACATACATTAGCAGTTGTGTATAAGTGCATTATCTTCTCAGTCCAAACAAATTCTTGCAAATACAGGTAGAGTCTGACACCATGTTTACTTGCTTTCATTAATCTTTCAAGTCAAAATGGCTGATAAACTTATCTAATTTCACTTAAAAAATTTTTTTTTAATGTTCATTTATTTTTGAAAGAGACAGAGACAGACAGACAGAGACAGAGAGCGAGTGGAGGAGGGACAGAGAGAGAGGGAGACACAGAATCTGAAGCAGGCTCCAGGCTCTGAGCCGTCAGCACAGAGCCCAACACTGGACTCGAGCCCACAAACCATGAGATTATGACCTGAGCTGAAGTCGGATGCTTAGCCAACTGAGCCACCCAGGCATCCCAGTCTAATCTGGAAAATACCACTTACTTAGATATTATCGTCAGTGTCCTTTAATTAAAATATGAATCCAATTTAGATGGTCTAAAATAGATACATAAACATTAGATAACCAAACAACACTAAACTGAAACTACTCACAAGTGAAAAAAAAAAAGGCTTTTCAACTTATTAATATTTCTTTTTTTTTAATATATGAAATTTATTGTCAAATTGGTTCAACTTATTAATATTTCAAGCTTGACACCAAAAGCTAAGGCAACAAAAGCAAAAACAAACAAGTATGACTAGAACAAACTAAAAAGCTTGTGCACAGCAAAAACCATCAACAAAATGAAAACGCAATCTATGGAAGAGGAGAAAATAACTGCAAATCATATATCTAGTAAAGGAATAATATCCAAAATATATTTTAAAAAAATCATACAACTCATCAACAAAAAACAAACCATCCAATTAAAAAATAGACATTTTTCCAAAGAAGACCTACATACGACAAACAGACACAGATGCTCAACATCACTCATCATCAGAGAAATGCAAATCAAAACCACAGTGATATCACCGCACTCCTAATAGAATGGCTATTAACAAAAAGACAAGAAATAACAAATGTTGATGAGGATGTTGAGAAAAAGAACCCTTTTGTACTGACAGCAGGAATATAAATTGGTGCAGACACTATGGAAAATACTATGTGGAGGTTTCTCCAAAACTTAAAAACGAAATCACTATCTCAGAAAGATATCTGCACTCCCATGTTCACTGCAGCATTATTTATGGTAGCCAGGACATAGAAACAACATAACTGTCCTTGGACAGATGAATGGATAAAGGAGATGTGGTATGTGTATATGTACATATACACATACATATACACACATAATAGAATACCATTCAGCCATTAAAAAGAACAAGGTCTCTGCATCTGTGACATGGATGGACCTTGAGGCATTATCTAAGTGAAGTAAGTCAGAAAGAGAAACACACATACCATAATGATCTCACTTATATGTGGAATCTAAAAGGGGCGGGGGGCGGTGAAGCTCACAGATACAGAGCATAAACTAGTAGTTGCCAGAGGCAGTGGTTGAGGATTACATAAAAAGAGTGAAGGGGATCAAAAGATAAAAACTTCCAGTTATGAAATAAGTAATAATTACATGGGCGTGTAATGTACAGCTCAATAACTACAGTCACTAATAGTGTATTGTAGGGGTGCCTGTGTGGCTCAGTCGGTTAAGCGCCTGACTTTGGCTCAGGTCATGATCTCACAGTTTGTGAGTTCAAGCCCCGCTTCAAGCCTCACTTCGGGCTCTGCTCTGACAGTGTGGAGCCTGCGTGGGATTCACGCTCTCTCCCTCTCTCTCTCCGCCCCTCATGGGATTCTCTCTCTCTCTCCCTCTCTGCCCCTTGCTCACTCTCGCCCTCTCTCTCTCAAAACAAATACTGTATTGTATATTTGAAAGCTGCTGAGAGTAAATTTTAAAAATTCTCATCACAAGAAAAAATTTGTAACTACATATGGTGACAGATGTTAACTAGTGATCTTCTTGCAACTTATACAAATACTGAATCATGTTGCACACTCAAGAGTAATATAATACTATATGTCAATTATACCTCAATTTTTAAAAAATACTGTAAGCTCTATTAAGACAAGAGAGGAAAACAAAAAGTCTCCATGTGATCCAAAAGAATCAAACACCCCCTTAAAAATGCAGCAGTTGCTAATAGAGTGTTACAGACTCAATGTTTGTGTCCCCCTAATATTCTCACGCTGAAGGCCTAATCCTCAATGTGGCTGTATTTGGAGACGGGCCCCTAAGGAATCAATTAAGGTTAAATGAAATCATATGGGTGGGACCCTGATCCAACAGGACTAGTGTCCTTATAAGAAAGACAGCACAGAGCTCACTCACTCTCCACACACAAGGAGGAAAGGCCATATAAAGACACAGAGAGAAAGCAACCATCTGCACACCAGGAAAACAGCCCTCACCAGAAACTGAATCCTGCTGGACTTTGATCTTGGATTTTCCAGCCTCCTGAACCGTGTGTGAGAAAATAAATTTCTCTTTTTAAGCCATTCAGTCTGTGGTATTTTGTTCTGGCAAAATAACATACATAGCAATGTTGTTTTATTTGACTGTTGAGTCACCTCTAATAGCACGCTCCGCGTTCTTACAGGGAAAATATAAGGCCAGAGTTTAAAAGACTTCCTTTTATAAAATCTTCAAATTTCCTTCTAAGATCACTTTGGTGTGTGTGCATGTGGGGATCGAAAGGGAGGGGATTTTTCAAATATATCTTTTAAAATATAGGGGCGCCTGGGTGGCGCAGTCGGTTAAGCGTCCGACTTCAGCCAGGTCACGATCTCGCGGTCCGTGAGTTCGAGCCCCGCGTCAGGCTCTGGGCTGATGGCTCGGAGCCTGGAGCCTGTTTCCCATTCTGTGTCTCCCTCTCTCTCTGCCCCTCCCCCATTCATGCTCTGTCTCTCTCTGTCCCAAAAATAAATAAAAAACGTTGAAAAAAAAAATTTAAAAAAAAAAATAAAATATAATTTTCAGGATGACAGAAGAATATGCCATGAAAGTTAATGGAATCAATGCTAAAATCAGCACTAAAATTGGTTAAACTTTCTTGATTTTCTTAAACCTTTTTAAAGACCTTATTTTTAAGTAATCTCTATACCCAACATGGGGCTTGAACTCACAACCCCAAGATCAGGAGTTGCACACTCTACCAAATGAGACAGCCAGGCACCCCAATTTTCTTAAAGCTTCTAATTTTACCAGATCCAATCTGCAAACTTACCTTCAACCAATCATCTCCTTCCCTCCTGGTACAATCTAAGGAGTATCTACCATCGTATTTGCTATATCCCATCTTTTTGAATCTTTGAAACTCAATGCAATTAATTATTCCCCTCTTCCTATAAATCATTTTTAACGATTTTCTCTCTAATCACTGTTTCCCATTATTTGTTCCTAAAAATAAAACATGCACCCAAAGCAAAATTAAAAAAAAAAAAGAAAAGAAAAAGAAAACAGATAAACATAAGGGAAGGGAAGCAAAAATAATATAAAAACAGGGAGGGGGACAAAACAGACTCTTAAATATAGAGAACAAACAGAGGGTTACTGGAGGGGTTGTGGGACGAGGGATGGGCTCAATGGGTAGGAATCATTAAGGAATCTACTCCTGAAATCATTGTTACACTATATGCTAACTTATTTACATGTAAATTAAAAAATAAAATTAAAATAATAATAAAATAAACTTAAATTAAAAAAAAAAAAAACAAAAACCAACTTCCCTCTGGTTACAGTCCTCTTTCTTCTTCCCTTCAGAGCCAACCTTTAAGGTGACCAAGCTGGCAGTCAGCTCTTATTACCCATGTAATCTGTCTGCTACCCTCACCACTCTTGCAAACTGCTCTCTTGAAGGTCAGCAATGGTACCTTTCAGCCCTTGTTTTAAGCTTTCACCAAACATCTAGCATCTTTGAATACACTCCTTGAAGCAGCCATCCTCAAGTCTGTGATACCACACTTCTCATTTTTCTCTGATCTTCTCTCATTCTCATTTGCAAAAAGCCTATTCCAGCGCCATTCCTTAAATGCCGGTATTCTTCAAGTTTCTAGCCTAGGACCTCATTGCTTTTTTCATTCCATACTCACCCTCATAAGCTTTCCTACTTCCACATCATTTATGGACTAATAAGTCTTGATATCTGTCCCAGCCAAGATCCTTCTCATGACAAGGATGCATATGCTCATTAATCTAGTAGATGTATCAGTAGGCATATGAGATTTCAGCAAATCCAAAAGAAATGTCCTCTTGACTCCTCCTCCCCACCTCCCACATTCAGTCAAGTTCTACTGATTCCACATCCCAAACAGATCTGAATCCATTCACTTTCAACATCCCCAGAGCCGCTTTCCTAGTACAAACTGTCAACTATCTGATATTTCTGAGAAGCCTTGAAGCTGGGTCTCATGCCCGAAGTCCTAAGCCCTTTAATTCGATTTTCACATTGGGAGTCACGGTGATTTTCCTAAAATACAAATCAGATCTTCTCACACTCAGCTGCTCTGCTCTACTTTCAGGAAAAAAATCAAACTTCTCCCAAAGCCTTCGAGGTTCTGAAAGACTTACATCTCTGCTAACCTCTTCATCATAATCTCTTGCTCCCACTTCACATACTCCATTCTCTTTCCCTTCTCCCACACACATATTCTCTGCTCCGATGATCTTGATTATCCATCACCTACTCATTCTCTCAGCCTTACTCCCTCATTTCTGTGCCTCTACACAAAACATCTCCTCTGCCTAGAACCCTCTTTCTCCTTGCCTATCACTTGACCACTTACACAACTACAAAAATATCCTCCTCCTTCTTCAGGTTCAGATTTACATCACCTCCTCCAGGAAATTTTTTACATCCCAAGTCTGGGTTAAGTTCACAAAGTTCATATACTTAACTCTATGTCACTTACGTTCCTATGTCACACCACTATTAACCTCCACAAGGCAGAGACCATGACTGTTCTCACCTGTCCTTTCTCAGTAAACTTTTTAAATCAAGTCAGTGTTACTGATTCACACAGAGTGAAACGCAAAAATTTTAAGTATAAAGATAAACAGTTAAATCTGCCCAAATAAGATATACAATATTACCGTCACTACACCCAAAAAGTTCTTTGGGGCCCTTTGCAATCAGTTCCCCCTCATTTTGACCCAGCTTGTCTGATTTGTAACACAAGATTAGTTTTGCCTATAATACAATCACATACAAATAGAATCATAAAATGTAGTATTGTATAATCCAGCATCTTTTACTTAGCACAATGCTTTTGAAATTCATCTGTTACTGCATGTATAAATAGTTCCTTTTTGCTGCAGAGTAGTATACCACTGAATTGTTAAACCAGTCTGTTCATCCAAAAATCTTACATTAAGATCATATCCAGATTGTAGCTATTATTAAGAAAGCTGCTGTGAACTTTATTGTACAAATATTTTGTGAACATGTTTTCATTTTTCTTGGGTATTTACCTTAAAACAGAAATGCTGGATCACAGAATAAGTTTATGGTTAACATTATTTAGAAACTGCCAAATTGTTTTCCAAGGTGATACCACAATTTTACACAACCACCACCAAGTTATGAGAGTTTTGGTTATTCCATGTCCTCAAACTTGGTGCTGTCAGTCTTTTTAATTTTAGTCATTTTTTTTTGTTTTAAATATGGAATGCTTCACAACTGTGTGTGTCATCCTTATCTCCTCTCATTCCAATTCCAATTTATACACTGCCAAAGTAAGCATTCATTGTGGTTTTAATATGCACTTCCCTGATGACTAAAGGTATTGAGTGCCTTTTCATGTGCTAATTGGTTATTCATATATACACATATTATGTGAATACATATGAATAATTTATATGTACATATATACACATTTGTGTATATACACCATTCAAGTTTTTTGGATTGGTTCCAAAGCCAAGTGATGTATTAGAGAACAATTTGAGGAATGTGAACTTCATATTTACTTTTGTAAATACTGTCCACCAGAAATAGTAGGTGAATAAAGAAACTGCACCCAGCTAAACTGAGCCACAAAATACACAAAACACACACACTTCAGCAATGCACCTGCCTCCTCGATTCCCGTTACAAGCTACACTCATCCACATCTGGTGTTACGGTTTTGTCTGATTTGAGACAACTTTCCTTCCACCACTTCACAATAAATGACAGGCTGCAAACTCTTCCAATGCTCATTTCTACAAACCAAACTTCCAGTCTTTTTCAATATAAAGTGCCATATTTATTGTAGTATTTATGTACTTAACCATTTAATATATGTAAAACTGTGCTTTTATTAGGTTCCTATATTTTTTCGTCACTAATAAAGTTTTCAGTTTTGTGCCCTTAATGAATTTTCCCCCCAAGTCCTGTGATTTTTAACAGCATATTGTTTTTTAGGAATACATATTTTGCAGTAGAGTAAAACTGCCCGTAGAAGTGGTGGGAATAGGCATCCTTGCCTTTTTCCTGATCTTAGGGTGAAACATTCAGTAAACCACCGTTTAGCATGATTTTAGCTATAGGCTTTTATACTTACTCTGTGTCAAATCAAAGAAATTCCCTTCTATTCCTAAATTTGCTAAGTGTTTTGAGGACAAATGGATACTGAATTTTGTCAAAAGCCTTTTTCAGCAAGGATCTATGTGACTGTATGATTTTTCTACCTTTGTCTGTAAATGTGCTGAATTATATGTATTCATTGATATTTGAAAGCTGAATCACCCTTGTATTTCTGGGACAACCTCAACACAGTTGTGGTGTATTGTCCTTTTCCTATATTGCTAGATTCAGTTTGTTAGTATTTTCTTGAGAGTTTTTGCATTTATGTTCATGAGGGATATTGGTCTGTGTTTTTTTTTTTTTTGTTTTTTTTTTTTCTTTTAATACCCATTACACATTCTGGCATCACTCTGGCCTGTTGAGCAAACTGGGAAATATTCCCTCCCTTTCTATTTTCTGAAAAAAAAGTCTGTAAAGATCGGTACTATTTATTCCTTAAATATTCGATAGAATTCACCAATGAAACTTTACAAATTTCACTTTACAAGAAAGTTTTTTTAATGACAAATCCAACTTCTATATACATTTAGGGGTTATTCATATCTGCTATTTATTGTGTCAGTTTCAGTAAATTGTATTTTCACTGAGTATGTCAATTTGTCAAATTTGCTGGCATAAAGTTGTTCATTTTATTTCTCACTATCCTCTTAATAGCTATAGGATCTGTAGTAATATTCCATTTTTCATTCCTGATATCAGTATAAATTATGTTTTCTACTACAAAGTTTGTAAGTTCCTCTAAGCTTGGTTTTATATGAAGCTCACAAACTTTAATTATGTTGTGTTTCCATTATCATTTAGTTTGAAGTATTTTTAAATTTCCCTTGTGATTTCTTCTTTGACCCAGAGTTAACTGAGGATTCAGTGACCCTATCCTTTAGACAACTGTGGTCATATATTTTATTTCAATGGTAGTATTAACCCTTCTGTAAAATTCTATCATTCTTATTTTAAACAGTCATATCCCTTTTAAAGCAGTTAAAGGAGGTAATCTTTTGTATTTACCATTTTATTAACCATTTCTGGTATTCTTCACTCCTGTCTGTAGCTTCTTTGAGTGTCTTAAGATGTCACTGTATTGTATTTTGATTTCTCATAAGACATCATCCATCATTCACCATCATTTACTGTTCTCTTTTAGGTCATGTTTATTTTTTTGTAGCAGCTTTCAAGATTTTCTATATATTACTGGGTTTCAGAATTTTGATTATGATATGCCTAGGTATGCTACATATTTACTTGCTTAGAATTTCCTGAGCTTCTTCCAATACACAGATTGTTTTCTCCCCCAAATACAAAAAATCATTAACCATTATTTCTTTTTTAGAAACTGAGATATAATTCAGATGATATTTGCTTAAAATTCACCATTTAAAAAAGAACATTTCAGTAGTTTTAAGTATATTCACAAGGTTGTACAACAATCACTACTATCAAATTATGTAACTCCAGAAAAACCTCGTATTTATAAGCAGTCACACTAATTTACTTTCTGTCTCTAGATTTTACACATTCTGGACATTTCATATAAATGCATCCCAATGTGTATACAATATGCAGTCTTTTGTGTCTTCCTTCTTTCACTTAGCATGACATTTCAAAGTTCATCTATGCCATAGCATGGATCAATACTTCATTCCTTTCCATGACTAAATTATAGAGTTGACCCTTGAACAAGTGGTTAGAAGTGCCAACTCACATCCCTCCCTATGCAGTTGAAAATCTACATGTAACTTTTGACTGCCCAGAAATTTAATTATGAATAACCTGATCGGAAGCCTTACAATAACATAAACAGTCAATCACCTATTTATGTATGTTTTGTATACTGTATTTTACTATAAAGTGAGCTAGAGAATAGAAAATAAAAAGGAAAAGAAAATACATTTATAATACTGTAGTATGTTTATATATATATAAAAAAAAAAACCTGTATGTAAGTGGACCCACGCAGTTCAAATCCATGTTGTTTCAAATTGTTATTTGAATATGTTATTTGAACATGTTGATCCATGTTATTCTATTGTATGGCTATGCATTTTGTTTATTCATTCATCCGTTGATAAGCACTGGGGTTGCTTCCATTATTTGGCTATTATGACTAATGCTGCTATGAACATCCATGTGCAAGTTCTTACGTGGACATATGTTTTCAATTCCCTGGGGTAAATAACTATGACTGGAATTGGTGGGTCATATGGCAAGTCTATGTTTAATCATTTGAGATACTGTCAGACTGGTCTCCAAAGCAGCCACATCATTTTACATTTCTAATAGTAACATGTAACATATGAGAGTACCAATTAATCCACACTCTAACACCTGTTATTATCCAGCTTTTTGATTATAGTTATCTTAGTGGGTCGAAGAGAAAACTCAATGGTGTCTTTCTTTGCCCTTCTTTAATAACTATTGTGAACATCATTTCACATGCTTGTTGGCCATTTATATATCTTCTTTGGATAAATGTCTACTCAAATACTTTGCCCATTTTTTTGTTTGTTCATTTTTACTTTGCTCATTTTTAATTGGGCTCTTTACCTTTTTAGTATTGAATTCTAGGAGTTCTTTATATATTCTGGACACTAGACCCTTCTTAGATAATACGATTTTGCAAATATTTTCTCTTATGGGTTATCTTTTTACGTCCTTTGAAGCACAAAGGTTTTCATTTTGATCAAGTCCAATTTACCTGTCCCCCCCCCCCCGCTTTGGTTTCAGTGTTATACCCAATAATTCACTGCCTAATCCAATGTCACAAATTTATTTTTCTAAAAGTTTAATAATTTTAGTTCTTACATTTAGGTCTCTGATCCATTCCAACGTTTTTTTTTTTTTTTTTAATATACAGTCACTTTCATTCTCTTACATGTGGGTATCCAGTTTGCCAGCACAATCTGTTGAAAAACTATTCTTTCCCTCACTGAACTGCCTTGGCACCCATATAGAAAATCAACTGCCCACAAATTTATGTTTTAGTCTTGACTCTCACTTCTACTCCACTGATTTATGTCTGTCCTTAGGCCAATACTATGGAGTTTAGGTTACTGTAGCTTTGAAATAAAGAAATGAGAGTCTAATCGGGGCACGTGGGTAGCTAAGTCAGTCAAGCATCCGACTCTGGATCTGGGCTCAGGTCATGATCTCATGGTTCGAGAAGTCGAGCCACACGCCAGGCTCTGTGCTCACAGTGCAGAGACTGCTTTGGGATTCTCTCTCTCCCCCTCTCTCTGCCTTTCACCCACTTGCACAAACGCGTGTACACATGCTCTCTCTCTCAAAATAAATAAACATTAAAAAAACAGTTCAGGGGAGCCTGGGTGTCTCAGTTGGTTAAGCATCAGACTTCACCTCAGGTTATGATCTCACAGTTCATGAGTTCAAGCCCTGCACTGGGCTCTCTGCCATCAGTACACCGCCCGATTCAGATGTTCTGTCTCCCCTTCTCTCTGCCCCTCCTCTGTTCACATTCTCTTTCTCTCAAAAATAAAGGAAACATTAAAAAAAAAAACTAAAAATGGGAGTCTAATCATTATTTCTTAAAAACATTTTTCTGAATCCTTCCCTCTTTCCTCTCCTCCTAGGACTCTAAGTACATATATGTAAGAGTGCTTGATATTATCCAAGAGGTCATCAGGACTCTGTCTCCCCCACCACCAGCACTGATTTTCTTCTTTTGATTCTTCATATTGGATAATTTCTATGGATCTGACTATAAGTTCACAGAACCCATCTTGTGTCATCTCCAATTCACCGTTAAGCCCATCCAGTGAATTTTTCATTTCAGATATTATTCTTTTCAGTTCTATAATTGTGTATTCTTATTTTAAGTCATTAAGTTAATAGTTGCTTTAATTCATTTTTCCAAATTTCAAATGTGGGTTATCTCAGGACCAGTTTCTATCGATAGCATTTTTCCCCTTGATATGGTTCAAATTTTCCTGTTTATTTGCATGTATAGTAATAATTAGTTGTATGCTGAACCCTGTAAATATGGTGTGGGTTTTCTAGATTGTATTGTCTTTCTTGGTGAGTTTTGTTCTGCCTGGTGCCTCTCTGTATGATCCCAAGAAGGCTTAATTTTAGGCTTTATTAGAGCAGATCCAAAGCAATCCTTGCTCTTTAATGGGAGTTGGCCACCCTTTTTCTGGAAAAGGCTAGACAGTAAAAGTATTAGACTCGTGGGCCATACAGTGTCTATAGCAAGTGCTCAACTTTGCCCATGTAGCCCAAAAGTAATATGTAAATGAATTAGCATTGATGGCTGCATTTTAAAACAAATTTATTTACGGTCACTAGAATGTATATTCCACATAATTTTCAAGCTTCACAAAATACTATTCTTGTGTAATCATTTTTTTCAGCCACTAAAAAATATAAAAACCATCCTTAGATCACAAACCACACAAAACAATCAGTAGGCCAGATTTAGCACAGATCATAATCTGCTAATCTTGCTCTGAGATATAACTCTTACTCCTATAGCATAGTCTTTCTGGTCTCAGATAAATGTTTAGTTATGTTAACTAGGTCTCTCTCCAGATGAGCTGGAATCCAACCTCTCCAGGTATAATGGGACCTATCCCAATCTAACATGCATTCTCTAGTTGGCCTTGAGGAATATTGCCTATGCATGTTTAGCCCAACTCTCAGTAAAGGACTCTTGGGAAAGTCACACTGATACTTTCTTCTTTGATACCCTGCTTAGCAAATTCCAGCTGCTTCAGTGGCTCAGAACTCCAATTTCTGCATCCTTAGCTCAGCAGGACTTGCCTGCTCTATTTGAGTTTCATTCCCCATGACACAGGAAACTGCCCTGAAGCACAGAGATGGGCTAAATGTGGTGCTCACCTTGTTTGTTCTTTCTCTCTAATGTCCAGTGCCTGAAAAGAGCTCTACTTCATATATTTTGTCCAGTTTTATAGCTGTTTATGGCTGGAGGAAAAATCCAATCCAATTACTCTGTCATAGCTGAAAAGCAGATGTTAACCTCAATAAATATTCAATGAATAAATTAATGGCTAAACAAACCATATTTTATAAAGTTTTAAGTATACATGACCCTCCATGATCTCCACCTCCTTCACACCATTCTGCAATCCCTTCCCCTAGACTATAGACAAGACTTTTATTTGCATTTAACCAAAAGAATATGGCAAAGGCTATGGGATCTTACTCCTACAATTAAGTCATGCTATATAAAACTCCAATCATAGGGTGCCTGGATGGCTCAGTCAGTTGAGCATCCGACTTCAGCTTAGGTCATGATCTCATGGTTCATGGGTTTGAGCCCTGCATCAGGCTCTGTGCTGACAGTTCAGAGCCTAGGGCCTGCTTCAGATTCTGTGTCTCCCTCTCTCTCTGCCCCTTCCCCACACAGTCTGTCTCTATGTCTGTTTCTCTCTCTCTTTCAAAAATAAATAAACATTAAAACAATTTTAATGTCTCTAGCTCTAGAGACTTCTTGTTGACTCAGTGAAGTAAGCTGCCATACCAGGAAAGTCCACATGGCAAGGAACTTCAAGCAGCCTTTAGATACTCAGTGCAGCCTCTAACGTAAGAAAGAGCCCTCAGTCCTACAAACACAAATAAATGAAATCTGCCAGCAACATGAATGAGCCTGGAAGAAGATTCTCAGTCTCCAGGCAAGAATGTAGCTCAGCCAACACCATGGTTACAGTGAGACCCTAAGAAGAAGAAAGATCCCCAGAAACTGTGAGATAATAAATTTGTGTTGTTTTAAACTGCTACATTTGTGGTGATCTATTACACAGCAACAAATAACTAATATAATACAGTACTGACAGATACTACGAAACAACCACCAATATTTAGAGCTGGCAAGTACCTGCAGCAGAAGCTGACTGTGATGTGCACTCAAGAACAGGGAGAGCTACCTCAGACCTATGTCTTCAACACATAGTGAAGAAGCAGAGGTATAGTAAATTTCCCCAGGGAGACACAGGGGCTCTTGGCCTAGCAAGAAAGGATCTGTTCGTCAGAAAAAGGGTGTGGGGCAGTCATACAAATTATTTAAAGAACAGTCAAAACCCATAGTAGTGCCTTTTAAGCATTGTAGGAAAGATAGAGAATACTTTGATCCAAAAACCTAATTTTGTCTAGTCACAATTATTCTGTAGTGTTTGCACAGAAGCACTTACCTTAATGCTGACCCTCTTTTACCTAGCAAATTTGAACCATTACGCCTAATAATCACGGTCAAAATTCAGAATTAAAATTTGTGCTCTTATCAGAACCAAGTTATACCAATTTAGTACCACGTTATCAGAACAGAAAGAAAAACACCAAGTTACTGTTGACTTTGTTTAATCATGAAACTCTTACTTAGGATATGCAATAGAACTGGGCATTTTAAAGAGCCCACTATCTTCGCCTGATGTTACTATATTTTTGAATCACACTACAAATTTCTCTTTTTAAAAATTTCACACACTGTAAGCAACTTTTTAATTATAATGCAGCTTTGCAAACAGTATGCCTATAGGAATAATGAAAATTTCAGATGAAAAAAACCATAGAGAAAGAAAAATAAAGCAAAGGTAGCAAAATGTTAGCAACTGGCAAATCCAGGTAAAAAAATATGTAGATGTTCACCTGACAACTCTCAACTTTTCCAATACACATTTAAATTTTTTAAATAAAAAAGTGAAGAAGAGAAATAATTTTCTCAATAACCTAATGAAGTTTAGGAATCAAAAATGTCCTTGATGCTAATTAGAAAAGTCTGAACAAGGGGCGCCTGGGTGGCGCAGTCGGTTAAGCGTCCGACTTCAGCCAGGTCACGATCTCGCGGTCCGTGAGTTCGAGCCCCGCGTCAGGCTCTGGGCTGATGGCTCGGAGCCTGGAGCCTGTTTCCGATTCTGTGTCTCCCTCTCTGTCTGCCCCTCCCCCGTTCATGCTCTGTCTCTCTCTGTCCCAAAAATAAATAAAAAACATTGAAAAAAAAAATTTAAAAAAAAAAAAAAAAAAAAAAGAAAAGTCTGAACAAGTTACCATTTTCATTCTTGTTTTGATAAACAGAGAAAGAAAACAAAGTAAATATCCAGATCTACGTTTTAAAGCAGTTAACACTCTACAATTATGTAATATTTCTCTCTCAGAATTCCAAAAATAATGTAAAAATTTCTAAAAACATTTTAATTTTCTGAATCATCCTTACAACCTTTTGGTTCTTTACACAATATCATTAACATTTAGATCTGCACTGTTCTCCAAACTCATGTTATTCCACATGTGGTCTGCTGGACCAACAGTATTGCATTACCTGTGAATTTGTTAAAAATACAGAACCTCAACAGCCATACTATGGAAGCAGCCCAAGTGTCCATATCAATAGATGAAAGGATAAAGAAGAAGTGGTGCATGCACGCATACACATGCGCACACACACACACACACACACACAAATATACAATGGGATTATTATTCAGCCGTAAAAAAGAATGATTATCTCGCCCTTGTCAACAACATGGATAGAGCTAGAGTATAATGCTAAATGAAATAAGTCAGTCCGAGAAAGAGATAAATCATTTGATTTCACTCACATGTGGAATTTAAGAAACAAAACAAACAAGTAAAAAGAGAGAGAGAGAGGGAGAGAGGGAGAGAGAGAAACTAAAAAGCAGATTTAACTATAGAGAACAAACTGATGGTTACCAGAGGGGAGGTGGGTAAGGGGATGGGGGAAATAGGGGATGGGGATTCAAGAGTACATTTATCATGATGAGAAAAATAAATAAAAATGTATATATTCATAGCTTCAATATCATTGATGACCCACAGTCTTTACAGTAAGGCAAGAATTATTAACTTCATCTATTCATAGTGATGGCAGGACAACTAAGATTAGGATAATGGCTGGTAGAATAGTTCAAGCTGTTTCTACTTCTTGCATGTCTATTGTACTTATGTGAGTTAGGTTAGCTGTTAACATCAATGAAATAAGGTAAATCACTAAGGAGTTAGTCAGGAGAACAATTATAATGTATGATCATGAAGTGTAAAAGTTGTACAATAGGTGATGCTGCATCTTAGAAACCAAGCCAGAATGGATATGTCATCAAGATATGAGGTGTTTGAGGGGCACCTGGGTGGCTCAGTCCATTAAGTGTCTGACTCTTGATTTCGGCTCAGGTCATGATCTCACGGAGATCAAGCCCCAGATCGGGCTCACACTGACAGAGGGCTCACATTGATAGCATAGGGCCTGCTTGGGAGTCCCTCTCTCTCTTCCTCTCTCTATGCCCCTCCCCCATGCACACTTTATCTCAAAATAAATGTAAAATAAAAACAAGATATAAAGTGTTTGAACCTATAATTTCACTTTGACAAAGTTATATAATTTTTACTAATACCTCACTCATTTAGAAAGACATAGGAGTTATGATACTGACTTGACACCAGTTTGAGCAGGTTTGATTCCTTCCTTTCTTATTTTACATTTATGTAAGAAGATTCTTCAAATGTATGATATGGGGGAGGGGGGCATCCATGTAGTCATTTGAGATAAGTAGCTATTAATTCTACTATTGGTATTTGTTTATATGCAAATTCCTCTAAAATTAAGAAAATTATTAATATCACTGCTGTTAATGAAATGAATGAACCTATGGATGAGGTAGTATTTCATATTGTATATGCATCTGGATAATCAAAGTGAGCTGGTGGCATTCTTGAAAAGTCAAGAAAGTATAGTGGGAAGAAAGTTATGTTAACACCTACAAATACAGTTGTGAAACAAATTTTTGCTCAGGTTGAGTTAAATGTATAGCCTGAAAATAATGGGAGTCAGTGAACAAATCCTCCTATAATGACAAATAATGTTTCTATTGATAAGATGTAATGAAATTATGCTACTACATAATATGTATCATGAAGAACAGGGCCCAAGGATCAATTAGCTAGAGTTAAGTCCTGCTAGACCTCCTAGTGTAAATAAGAAAATAAAACATAAGGCTCATTGTACAGCTGGTGATCATTTACTATTTCCTCCATGGAGGGTGGTTTGTCAACTAAATACGTTTTCTTGTAGGAATGGCAATCATTATGGTAGCTGATATAAAATATGTTCATGTGTCAACATCTATGCTGACTGTGAAGTTATGATGAACTCATGCAATAAAGTCTAAAAATCCAATGGAAAAAAAAGAAAAATAAATTAAAAAATAAAAAAGCAGAACCTCTGCCTTCAGCCCAAACCTACAGAATCAGAATCAAAATCCTCACCTTAACAAGAAACACAGGTAATTTGTATGCACAAGTCTGAAGAGCACTGCTCTAGACATTAAAACTCATTTACTATGAACATTATATATCTATTCAAATGACAAGCATCAAAGTCAGTTAAAAAGAAAATACCTGAAAGCTTTTTAAAAGATTTCCCCCACCAAGAATTCAGTCTGAACTACAAAATGATCCAATGTGTGTGTGTGTGTGTGTGTGTGTGTGTGTGTGTGTTTATGCAGACAGAGTCTCTTGGAGAGCTTATTATTGCATAAAACCTAATCAAAATCAATTAATATCTTTGAAAGCAACTGTAAAAGAAATAAATTGCAAGCTGTATGGTTAAAATACAGACACCATTTGGCATACTCAATGCAGTATCATAAGAGATAAAATACATTCATATCAACTGACAAAGTTATTATTTGATAAATTCAATCTGTTGATAAACTATTATCTAGAAACTAAAAGCAAAACAAAACTCTGCTCCCTCATTCTAAAAGCACTGCTTTGCTACCTGCAAATGTAATGCTTACTCAATTTTATTGTAATCAATCAAAAGCCATAAAGTAATGCAACAGAAATGGACCACATCAATTAAACACTCAGGGACAACTTTTGAGGAAAGCTAAGTTTTATAACCCTAAATAAAGGGAACTTAATTTACAGAAAGAAATCTGGGCAATAATTTTCTTCCAACACAGGCCAGGGGCAGAAAGTGTACAAAGGGCAGCTATGAGAAACACGCTGGTAGTTTGAGCAAATTTAAAACATCCTCCATAATTTCCTTATTAGCTCTAAGATTCCGCTTTTTTTTGGATTTCTCTAATAAATTTCCCATCTGGGAAGAAAATGTGTGACCTACTAAAGACCTCAAAAAGCAATTCATTTAAAAATACCAAGAGGGGAGCCTGGGTGGCGCAGTCGGTTAAGCGTCCGACTTCAGCTCAGGTCACAATCTCGCAGTCCGTGAGTTCGAGCCCCGCGTCGGGCTCTGGGCTGATGGCCAGATTCTGTGTCTCCCTCTCTCTCTGCCCCTCCCCCATTCATGCTCTGTCTCTCTCTGTCTCAAAAATAAATAAACGTTAAAATAAATAAATAAATAAATAAATAAATAAATAAATAAATAAAAATAAAAAATACCAAGAATATACCATTAGATGTAACACAAAAATCATTTTTTTGTGTGAAAAATAACTATTTTCCAGAACAACAACAATAAAAACTTAGGGAGAATACTGGCACTGTTTTATGGTTTTACAAATATTTTTAATGTGTGGCTTAGTAGAAAACGGATAAATTATCTTATTAGTTTCAGTTTATTATAACATTAATGTGGAATCTGAAAACATATCAATAAACATTTTGATCTGTGACATTAAAATCCCTGATTCTGACCTTGTATTTTGAACAGATCTTTTTCACAATCATTATTTTGTAACATCATGCATTGACCATTTGGGAATTATTTGTTTACTGAATTAATGTAGATCTCCAAATGCTGACACATTTCTTACATAAAATTTCTTAAAAAGCAGATGTTAAAATGACCACCAATCTCATCATAAAATTGTTTTAAGAATAATAAAGCTGTCGAGCTCATGGTAGCAGATATGTTTTCCAAAATTCCAATTTTCACTTAAAAGTTCACGTTATCACTGGCAACAAATATTGTCAGTTGCTGTCCTTGCAATGAGAGATTCACTTCATTTATTTTAAAAAACTGTCTTACAAATGCCCAAATATGAATAACCACGCTCTGTCAGTCACTCTTTCAAATAAAAAAATGGTGTTTCACGAACAAAGTGACTTGTTTGGCCTGCCCTCAAACAAGGGCACAAGTGCTTTTCCTTAAGACAGCCATCATTTTTGACATACAGCAGAAGTGCTTTATATACACTCTCCATTTCATCACAAAGCAGATTGAAAAGGCATGTAGTTAATAATAATCAATAACCTGTACTGCTTCATCCAGAATAGTCTTAAGTGAACGACTGTGGCAGTGAGGAATACAATAACCACTTGCACAGTGTGGTGCGTGCACTGCCCGGCTTTGTGCTATGGCACCAACAGTTTTACCCACCATCTCTTTTGCAGGTGAGTACAAGTGGAAACACAGAGGAAAGGGAAACTAGCATCTTATTATTACAGAAATAGATTTACCCTCAGGGATCTTTTCAAAGAGCTTCGGGTACCCCTATGGGTCCACAGACTGCTTTGAGAACCATTACACTAAAACAATCATAACAATTTGAAGCTTTTCCTATCATTATTACAATCCACTGATTCATTCAATGGGTAATTACAGAGGGCTTGGTATGTAGTGCCAGCTGGGCACCATACAGTGTGTGAGTGTTTTGAGCATCTCTGGGTCATTCACTCATGTACCTCAAGTTTGTAGAATAGTGCTTGGCTGGCACACAGCAGGTTTCTGGTATTTGCTGAATAAATAAATAAAAGTGTAGCTGTGATATATTTTTACCTAGATTTCAAAGTCTTAGAGTGCATCCTTCTCACCCATGCAAATAATCTAATTATGGGAATTATTTTTCAACATAATGGGAAAGACTAACGTGTTAGGCAATATGGAACCTTTACCCTCATTATTCTTGGAGTAGTTTTATCTTCAGACCATTCTAAACTTAAAATATTATATATACAGGCAGCCTTTGATTTGCATGGTACCATAGTAACTGAAAGTCACACGTATCAGAACCATATCCTCACTCTGTATGGTCCTGTGGTAATAAAACCTGTGGTAACATGGTACTGTGCAAAGCACATTAGTGCAAATGACAGGGAAATAAACGCCAGTGACCCACACACTCACTTTTAGTAAAATGGAAAGGAAAGCATCTTAGGAAGAACGGGTGAGCAGCCTTTAGGCAGTGACTCTGAATGAGTGCTGCTTACAGGAAAGCAAATTAGACACTTAAAACGACTTTTCAATCTTTTAACATACCTCCCTCCCACAACCCATAACCCTCTGAGAATCACTGCCTAGTGATCAACTAATAGAGGTATTTCAATCCTTCGATAGTATTCGTGAATTGCTAGGGGAGCAGGGGCTGAAAAATCAAGGTGGTTAAGGGGAAAGACTGACCATGTTATAAAATACTGGGACGAAATTAAGTTAAAATAAATCTGGACTGGTCTTAAAAAGTACAGGAATTAAAATTTCTCAAAACACACTCAGATCTTGTCTTTGGACTTCTGTCTCCTAACCCTTCTCACAATTCAATCAAAATAGCCTTAGAGTTACTCAACAGTGTTAAGCTGTACCCCTCCCTACTCCTATGCCTACATCGAACTCAGGACTTTGTCCTTCCTATTTGAGATTTTTTTTAATGAATATAAATATTCCAAAATATTTCAGATTTTAAATGTAGTACATTCAGTTCCAACAAATAGGTATTTATACATACAATGTTTAAATGGATCTGCCAAGCGTTAGGAATAAATCGAAACCTATATGGATGAACACTAGTGGCAGCTTAGGCATTAAAAAGTATCATGGGAGAGGCAATAAACAACTTCACTTAAAACAAAAATTCTACTCATAAGTCTACTTACTAAATACCACAAGTGGGATAAATGGGAAATGCTACTTCAACTATACCTTAAAATGCACTGTGATGTTCCAAGGAAGAGCTGAACTTGATGCAAGAAGATCAAATAACAAACCAATTGGATAATGCCTAAAAACAAAAGAGTACATTTTAAGAAAGAGTATTTTAAAGTTATAACTACAACTACAAAATAAACTTCAGCACATATTGTAACATCAAATATCAGGGGGCTTTAACCACAAATCACAGGAAGACAACATTTTACACAGTTACTTGCCTAAGCTAATATGGTATTGTTGCCAGGTACTAGTCCTTCTTCTAACCATTTCATTCCCCAACGAAGCCTCAATATACATAATGGGATTGTGCTAAAACATCGTTTATCAGTCATGACCACTATTATATCACAGTACTGCAATACCTGATTATCATCCCAGTGTTCATATTGGACAACCAGTTTTTTAAAGCTTTTTAAAATTTTTTTTTACTTTTAAAACAACTTAAAATTTTAGAAAATTTTAAGAAGAAGAGCACCTAAGAAAGCATACAATCATCCATTTTTGGTTATTACTACAGCATATAAATTTCCAGCCTTCTATTTATGCATACATATCTAAATATAGATTAAGCTTATCCTTTATGTAATACTATACCCTGCTTTTTTCATATAACATCATGTCAACATTTTCCAAAGTCACTGAATATTTTTCTGCACCCTCAAACTAAAGTGGGTTTTTTTTTAATGTTTATTTTTGAGACAGAAACAGAGCGTGAGCACGGGAGGGGCAGAGAGACACACACACACACACACACACACACAGAGAGAGAGAGAGAGAGAGAGAGAGAGAGAGAGAGAGAGAATCTGAAACAGGCTCCAGGCTCTGAGCTGTCAGCACAGAGCTCAACGCAGGGCTCAAACCCACGAACTGTGAGATCATGACCTGAGCCGAAGTCAGACGCTCAACCGATTGAGCTACCCAGGTTCCCCTTTTTAAAATAAATTCTATGGGGCACCTGGGTGTCTCAGTCAGTTAAGCGGCTGACTTCAGTTCAGGTCATGATCTCTCAGCTCTAAGGCTCATGAGTTTGAGCCCCGCCATCGGGCTCTGTGCTGACAGCTTAGAGCCTGGAGCCTGCTTCTGATTCTGTGTCTCCCTCTCACTCTGCCCGGCTCACGTTCTGTCTCTTTCTCTCTCTCAAAAATAAACATTAAAAAAAATTTTTTTAATAAGAAAAAATATATTCTGGACTTCTAAATAAGAGAACATTTCCTAATATAACTTTATTCACAGTGAAGCAAATTATTTAGCAATAAATACAAGGTTAATAATACAAACCTTGCAGATTTCAACAAACCTTATTTTTAAAATCATCCTTTCAAAGAATCTAAAGTGGCTTAAATAATGAAATAGAATTAAATAATACTCCCCAAAAAAGCAAAAACACGACTAGCTGGTATCCTATACGGTTCTGTCCTTTGAATGTCAGTGAGTTATGCCTAGATTTAAAAGCTGAAAAATTTGGAAATACATCTAATTCCTCTCAAAATGGTGACCCAATACATTGCCTAACCAAGATTCAAATATTAACTAATACTAGTTATGTTTGCTTACATCTACACAACATAATTGTGAAAAAGTCATCAATTACTAGAGATCATGTATTTATTTAGAAATAATTTAGAATAAATGCCCTGCTAGTAAAATAAAACAGTAGGTAGTTTTAGTCACATATGTGTTATATCTCTTAATAACACCCTCGAACGTCTCTATTTGAAAGTTCGCATCTAACACAAATCTTTCATAACCAAATATGAGTACTGAAGGAAATTCTGGATTACCTAAATAATAGAACGTTTCCTTCAGAAACATTTCAGAAGCCATGGAAGGGGAAAAAAGAAAAAAAGGAAAAAAAAAAAGCCCTAGCCTGCCAAAAACTAAAATAAAAATAATAATTAAAAAAACAAAATAAAAATGCTGCTTTATAGAAAAGTTATAGATTCTATCCAATTCTCATCCTTCTCTCTGAACTTTTTTTTTTTAATTTTTTTTTAACGTTTTTTATTTATTTTTGAGACAGAGAGAGACAGAGCATGAACAGGGGGAGGGGCAGAGAGAGAGGGAGACACAGAATCGGAAGCAGGCTCCAGGCTCTGAGCCATCAGCCCAGAGCCTGACGCGGGGCTCGAACTCACGGACCGCGAGATCGTGACCTGAGCTGAAGTCGGCCGCTTAACTGACTAAGCCACCCAGGCGCCCCCTCTCTGAACTTCTTAAATTGTATGAGCTCTATATAATGCTTTGTATTTTTACAAAAGAGACCTCTGTTAGTTCTATTCTAGGAATTCTATTTCATCATTTTAGGAATTATTTCATTATTCATCAATTATTCCCATCTATGCTTTAAAGATAAAAAAGACTAAAATAGTAGCAATTTGGAAGAATAATGGCATGCCTAGAAGGATGATACAATAATGCATCCTTCCATTTTCTCACTGTTTCACCTAGAATATCATATTTCAAGAAAGCATAAAGTAAGGATCCAGACCCCATCTGCTTTTAGGTATCATTAACACAGCTGAAAGCAAAAAAATGTCTTGTTTTCCATGCATAGTGGGAAAGAGAGGAAACACTGACAAGGGAAGATGTTATGCAATCATCCGATAAATCAGATGATTTTTACAAAAAGACAGCAGTACTTTAGACTTTAGACCGTAAAACTGATCATTTAAGTGAAATCTCAGATTATGAGTCATTAGATGATATTCTAGGCGAATTTTACAGAATTCAAAAACTAATTAATGAACAATGTATTTTTTTTGGTTATATATATATGTATGTATATACTTATATAGATAGACACATATTTTTAAAATTCAAGTTAGTTAACATATGGTGTAGTGTTGGTTTTAGGAGAATTTAGTGATTCAGCAACTTACATATAACACTCATCCCAACAAGTGCCCCCTTAATACCCATCACTCATTTAGCCCATCCTCCCACCTACCTCCCCTCCAGCAACCCTCAGTTTGCTCTTTGTATTTTAGAGTCTCTTCTGGTTTGCCTCCTTCTCTGTTTTTATATTATTTTATTTTTCCTTCCCTTCCCCTATGTTCATCTGTTTTTGAACAATATATTTCTAAAGAGATGGCATTCTTATCCACTTAGTCGTTCAACAGCAAGAATTCCATTATACAATATTTTATGACAAGAATCTGAATCATTTTGCTAAAAAGATGTGTGATGGTATTTTTACATCTTGTATGCTATTTGTGCACTGCAATTTACCTGATAGGAAGCAGGTAAGTGCTAAAGGCAGATTTGTACCAAAGATGACAGGAAGGAATCATATGACGTAGAAATGAAAAAGTATTGATCATTCGAATTGGCATTTACTAATGTAAACACAAGTTTTACAACAAAATCATGATCTGTCAGAAGTTTTAAAAACTTCTTTAAGCATTGCTGTAAAGTACCAATAAGCCAGAACCTCTAAGAGGTCTATTTACATGACAACAAATGAGTAGTTAGTTGCATTCAGAAGACACTGCCCATTTCAGGTATCTGTACCTTCAAAACCAGGAAAATACGGAGTGAAAATCTGAATTTGCTGTATTTAAATACTTCTTAAAATCTCTAATAAAGTTGTCATTCACTATTCCTTTATTCGTCTCTAAGTTATTTATAAAATAACTTAAACATATGTCTGTCTGTGTATCTAAGTTCACTTCCTCAGATGGTAAATGAAGACTCTATCTATCTAAGTTCACTTCTTCAGATGGTAAATGAAGACTCTTTATCCTGATAAATATTAGGATGAAATTTAAATATTATGGTTCCTAACACTTATATTTAAATATAAATGTATGTAAAGTATTAATATAAAAGCATTCTAAATGTAATAGCTAATAACTACCCTATAACACTCCTTAAAAATAAAACTGCACCAAAAAAACTATTTACTTCCTTATACTGTCCGGTCAACATCTACAGCTTATATACGGCTCAAAGCAGGTGTTTATGTCAGAATGATTTTGATGCAAGGATACCAACTCCAAACAAATATACTATCTGAATTAACTGGTTCCAAGACTGCTTATTTCTGATGAGTTTACTAATATGCAAGAAAATCTATAACCAAAAACAGAACTGGCAAAAATTAAAGGTACTGAATTTCTCTTACACTATAATCTGATTTACATCAAGGGTTTCAAAAGCACTAATTTGTACAACTCCTCTAAATAGATATTCTACATAGTTTTGTCAGGAGGCTGCTAACCCACAACACAGAAACCACATAAGCCATAACTATAAGTAAATCATAATGTAGCCATTTATCTGTTATGTTGCTACTCCTGCCAATCTAACCTAAATTTAACAGAAAAGGAAGCGGTGAGGATATGAACCTGGAATATATCCCAGAAGAGAGCCAACAGTAAAGGTTCCATCTACCGCCCCATAACAACTGACTGTGCCAGAAGTTACTGTGAGGTCTATTTTTCACATTTTATTCATTTTCTTTCTCTTCCTTAAACTGATCTAGTCTTTTCTAAATTCAATCTCTCAAAATGAGTAATATTTTCATTATTCTTTGCATAAGCTGTTTCTTCTTCACCCTTTCATTACTGCTAAAATACATACACACATACTGGCCACATGTATAGCAATAACGGATATGTTCCTAAGTCAGCCAAGGGTGCTCACAGTAGTCTAAACATCTGCAGTGGGATAATAAAGCAGTCTTCTAACATCAGCAGCAAAAGAAAGCTTCCCCATATACTAAAGAACTGTCATCCTACTCCATGTCACTGAAATAAATGCAGCCTATTCATAAGTCTGTTACAGTGATTCACTAGAAACAGGATATTTCATTGAATAAAAAAGGGCACAACTCAAATGTACATTAATGATTACAATAAATTTTGCCCTGCTTCATCTATGGAACAAACAACTGTAGACTAGCACTGTGTTTCACAGCTTTCTAAACCTATTCTTATGCATGAAAAATTACAAAAATAACCAAGGGGATACTAAATGTCTAAAATGCTCAGTAAGCCACATTTCAAAATTCAAGTTTACAAAATAATGTATAAAATTTTAGAAGTTCAAAACCTTAGAAAAATGACTATCCATAAGAGAGAAAAGCCTGCACAGTGTTTATGATTAAGATGTCATTTTGTTAAAATTTACTTCTGAAACCACACAGATATAGTATTAAATTCTGGGTCATTCCGTTTATGTTTAAGATCAAAATCAGTGCCGCTTTTTTTTTTTATTCAAAAGGTAGTTTCAACTTCTTACTTTCAACAATCAGTCCCGAAAATAAGTCAGTTTACCTAAGATAATAAGAAAGGAAAACTTTTTCTAAAACTTATACTGAAGGCCTAAGATCTAACCAATATTAGGGTATACAAACAAAGTATCCTTTTGAAGAACCAGAAACTGTTCTCTTAAAATAAGTCTAATACAAAAGCAACAAATACAAACTTTGGACACTTGATTTATGGTAAAAAGAAACTTCACCTTTTAAAATGCAATGTTAGAGCACCCTCTGCTGACTAATCAACTCAAATCACTCTTAAAAAAAAAAAAAAAAAAAAAGATCCTTACATTTGAGTTAGATCAGCACTTTCCACCTGCCATGTAATTTTTAAAACAAAGGACTGTAGAGGATAAAACACTAATCAAATAAAGACCCCTCGGATTCTCTCTATAAATCAACAATATCCTAAGTATTCATTATGTGTATACCACTGCTCTTAAATATCTTTCTATTCTAAGATGGACAATTAACATAAGCAATGCAGAGAGAACATACAGAATTAAAAAAAAAAAAAAACAAAAACTAGCAAACAGAATATCAGCAGGTGTGGTAGAAAGAGCCCTGAACTGAGAACTCAAAATCTGATTCTACTCACTCATTTGAGCACGTTATTTTATTGATTGGAGCCTCATTTTCTCAATAAAAAGAAGAGACTAATTTAATTTAGATTCATTCATGCAGTGAACATTTACTTAGCACCTCTTACGTACTGCTACTTAAGGTACTGAAAGCCCATACTGAAGTATCTCGTGCAGATATTTAAACAATCATAACAATAAATATGAATAGGA
The DNA here is from genome assembly GCF_028018385.1 of Neofelis nebulosa. Taxonomy (NCBI): domain Eukaryota; kingdom Metazoa; phylum Chordata; class Mammalia; order Carnivora; family Felidae; genus Neofelis; species Neofelis nebulosa. Next base: position 99,484,225 of record NC_080787.1, read on the forward strand.
CTTCTAGAGTAAGAAAGAGTATCAATTTATGCTCTTTCTTCCTTCTTTTATGAATTATCTTGTGTTTGATTTTTTTCTCACTTGACTTTATTTAAAACTCCAAAGAATCAGGTATAAGAAAGATGTTATCATCCTACTCAAATACATGTTCTTCTACTCTTTAAGACACTTGCATGGTCTCAAAAGTCCAAGTCCTACAAAACTTCAGTGGTAGCTGCTTCCCTATATGATTATCCTATATGAAGCCCACTGCTTAAATGCCAGACATTGATAGCCTATGACTCCTTTAACACAGGGAAGATAACTCCTTTAATGTGGAAGAAAACTGCAATAGTTAGGAGGAAAAAGAGAAAAAGGTCAAGACTTAGCCCAGAGGTCCTAGGTTACATTCACACCTCTGGAAGCTATTGCTTCCTCAAATACATGGAGTACCTAACAATATGGTAGTTAGTCCCCCAATATCTGTAGGGGATATATTCCGAGACTGCCCCAGCAGGTGCCTGAAACCACAGATAGTACCAAACTCAACACATTTTACATTTTTTCCTATATGTACCTATGATAAAGTTTCATTTATAAATTAGGCACAGTAAGGGACTAACAACAATAACATAATAGAACAATTACAATAAGTTATAATAAAAGTTACATGAAGTGGTCCGTCAAAATATCTTACTGTACTGTACTCACTGCTCTTCTTGTGATGATGTGAGATGATAAAATGCCTACGTGATGAGATGATGTGAGGTGAATGACATATGCATTATGGCACGGCGTAAGGCTACTACTGACCACCTTCCGACAATACGTCAGAGGAGATCACCTGCTTCCAGACCACGGCTGACTGAGGGTAAGTGAAACTATGGAAGCAAAACCGCAGGATAAAGGGGGACTACTGCACTAAAGGCAGAGTTTTAACAAAAGCCATTAAACACAATGAGCTTACAACAAGACATATAACTATGAGAGTGACATCACGCATAATAAAAAGTTATCACCCCAAAACCTACAATGAAGATATGTGACCACAGTTACTTTCATATAAGCTCTCTAAAAGTAAAACTAATTTTAATTTTACTCTTTAATAAAAGACTTTCAGAAGGGATAAATCCTGACAAAGTAAGGACATGATATATTTAAGCCAAGATCATTACTCCATAGTAACAGGGAGAAATGGGTCCAAACATTATTTACTGATACAGAATACAAATGTGTAGAATACAAATCCTATCAAATACAAAAACAACCACCATAAAGGATGGATTAAAAAGCAGCTGAAGGATGATGACTAAGCACTCATTTACTTATAAAAGTTAAATTGAGGTTTCCCATCATTTTCAGAGTTTCTCATTTAGGGGTGGTTTTGTACCCCTCCACCCCGGGACATTTGGCAACATTTTTTATAATCATGACTAGAGGGAATATTACTAGCACTGGTAGGCAGAGGTCAAGGCTGCTGCTAAAAATCCCACAATGTATAGGATAGCCCTTCTACAACAAAAAATTATCTGGGTCAAAATGTCAACAGGGCTGTTATTGAGAAGCCCTACTTTACAATGATAAAATTGAAAAGCCTAGTGTCAGTCACATGGATTCTTACAATAATGTGTATGCAACTAATACACATAAAGCAATGTAACTTCAATACCCAACTATAATACAGATAGAACTGCCAAGAATATAGATATATCCTATTGCTACTCAGCCACAATCTTTCTCCCTCCTTCCTTTCCCTCTACTCTCCTGATCCTTGCTCCTCTTACACTTCTTTTAAGCCACCTTCCCATTCCAAAACCTCCAATTCTGAGAAATAAAAAGAAACAGAAAACATGGACTTATCTGTGCTGTCTGAGATCTAGAACTAGTCAAGAGTCATAATGAGTCTGATATATGACTATGAAGCGCATCAGTACGGTTTTTACTAAAAAATGAATGCTATAAAGAACTGTGTCATCCTTTCCCAGAATTGCCTCAAAAAGTTGGAGACGTGACCCATAACCCAATGCAAAGTCACCTTGTAGGTTTCTAAACCATCATGAGAAATCTATTCACTCGTGGGAATTCATCAACACAAGGTAAATTCCAAAAGTTCACTCCTTATTTCTAAGTAATGCTTGTATTTAAGTCAACTGCACTTATTAAACATCTACTAGCTTCCTTTTTTGTAAGACTCTTTTTAAACTCTTCATTTTAATACTCCGAGATTCAGAATCCAAGTCTACTTTTAACCTATTTATACGTTTCATATTTCCTTCGAGTCTTGACTCAGTCTATTATCTTTTCATTCAACTACATTCATATGGCAGCATTTCAACACCTATATCCCAGCATACCTTGAACCTTTTTTTTTATATGCCTCTCTCTATAATTTCTCCAGTTTCATTAAATATTTTTGGAAGCACAATTTACAAAACTCCCTACAGTAACAGAGGAAGCACAAAATACATCATCTGTACATGGATAAGCCCAGATTTAGGATTTTCAATATGTTTCTTCAGAATGATATAATATCAAAATTATTTTTCACATAAAAAGAAAATCAATATATTTTAAATACTAAACCAAGGCTAGATAAAATGTGCATATTGGCACAGTGATCAACTAAATGTGGCAATCGGTTGGAAAGATGCCATTTTAGGTAATCATGTGCATATAAAGATCTATTATAAAAACTTTGGAAATAGAACCAAAATTGAATACTGTCACAGAGTGACATTCTTAGGGTAGTCTTAAATGTATCTGAAGAAAGGAAAAAAAAAAAAAACAACAACCGCATAACCAAATACACTACTATTATGCTATAGAAAAATCTACTGTTGAAAATATATACAAATGTGTCCAGTCTCCCATGCATCCAACAGAAGGAAGAAATATTTTCAGTAAAATATTTGAATAAAATGCACTGTATTATATGAGCTAGGCTAGTGATTTATTTCTTTATATAACTTTTTCAAAATTGCTAGAGGGCACTATACCTTCTTAAAGCTAGCATATACTCAATGCTTAAAAATGCAGAAAAATTCACTCACCATTTCAGTGGTGTGCCTTCATATTCAAACCATATCTCACTAATGTCTTCTTGTCTCATAACCTTCTGAAAGTGCTTTTTCACTTTGTCAGTTACCAACGTCAAATAACTTACTCTTGGCAAAAGCAACTGAAATGAAAATTTGTAAAACCGTATTTATTTACTATTTTTTTTAAAATGTATATACTAAATAGGTTTTTGAATCTTAAGGAAAAACAGCCATGTTCTTTGCATTATTTTGAATATTCCACACAAAGTCAACTGCTTTTTTAGCAAACCCTTTATAGGCTAACGGTTAATAACTTTTAAAATTTCTTGTCATTACTTAAAGTACAGCTTATAGTATAAGTACCTAGAATAAACAACACAAATCAATCTACATACAATCTTTCTGTAATACTTTTCTCCAAATAAAAATACAATGTAATCAGATGTCATGCTATTTAGGATGCTTCTTACTTCTATTAAATTTAACTTAAAAATTAATATGATTCACCTGAGTTAATTAAACTGTTCTGAGAAGATAATCAACTCAGTCCTAATGTACATCTTGACTTATCAATCAGGACTTCTCAATTTGTCCATCATGTTTTGACAATCTACTGTGTATTAAGTTACTCGCAATGAAGAACACCAAGACAAAGATATAATCTGTCCTCTTCTATATGAGGCTAAAATAAAGGCAAAAAAAAAAAAATTCATAAGAAGTACTTACAAAAATACTTCGTTGCAGCAACAGACAGGCCTTTAAAGGTCAAACAGAAGGTCATTTAATGAACAAGAGGGGCCCACTATGATAGCATGAATAAAAGGATGGCACAATGAGAAACAGTATTTGAGGAATATTCCAGCAGTTTGTACATAAAAGACTTAAAGAAGGTAAGATTATAGACTGGAAATCTGTTAAGGAAACATCACATGAGGAGATGGGCATGAAGGAATGGAAAAGTGAGAAAGGTCTGGAAATCAGTCAGACAGATTTTGGTTACTACTAATCAAAAAACTGAAGGAGAAAAATAAGTTAAAGATGATTATTGAGCTACACATTTAAATCTTTAATTTTTTTTAATGTTTATTTTTGAGAGACAGAGAGAGAGAGAGAGAGAGAGAGAGCATGCAATCAGGGGAGGGGCAGAGAGAGAGGGGGAGACAGAATCTGAGGCAGGCTCCAAGTTCTGAGCTGTCAGCACAGAGCACGATGCAGGGCACGAACCCAGGAACCCATGGGATCATGACCTGAGCCAAAGTCCAATGCTTAACCAACTGAGCCACCCAGGCACCCCTAAAGCTTTGAAGTGCAATAAGACACAAGCTTAAGATGTAATGCCGGTAGACTGGTGATCCTGCCACTGTCCATCAACTCCTTCAATCCTGTCTTCACAGAGCCTGGGGCTACTTGGACTTTGGAGAAAGAAAAGTCTGGGAGGGAATATTGGGCTAGGTAAACCTTCAACCAGCATAGTTATAATGGCCATCATTGTTTTTCCCCCACCAAAGATACCCAGAAAGAAAACATGAGAGTATGTAAGAAAATTGGTTAGAATTTTTATAAAGAAGAACACACAAGTGGATAAAAGGAGGAAAGTGGCTGGGGCGCCTCGGTGGCTCAGTCATTAAGCATCCAACTTCAGCTCAGGTCATGATCTCACGGTTTGTGAGTTTGAGCCCTGTATCATACTCTATGCTGACAGCTTGGAGCCTGGAGCCTGCTTTGGATTTTGTGTCTCCCTCTCTCTCTGTCCTTCCCCCACTCACACTCTGTCTCTCAAAAAAGGAATGAATGTTAAAAAAAAAAAAATTTGTTAAAGGAGTAAAGTGGCAAAAATTTATGTTTTTCCCTCCTTTGTAGTAGATACTCTAGCCATTTCTTACTTTCTAAGCTTCTGTCTTTTGCTGGTAAAATTGTATTGTTATTCTCTTTCAGCTGCTTTTGACAGGCTAATTCTGCAGCATTTTTCATGCTGTTTATTCAGTTATGTCTTTTGGGGGTGCCCAGGTGGCTCAGTCAGTTAAGCATCTGACTCTCGATTTTGGCTAAGGTCATGATCTCAACCTCAGGAGATGTGGAGCCTGCTTAAGATTCTCTCTCTTCCTCTTCCTCTGCCCCTCCCCTGCTTGTGAGCACATGTACACACTCTCTCTCAAGAAAACAAATTAATTAATTAATTAATTAAGTGAAAAAGTTGTCTTTTGGTTAGTAAATCAAGTAGAACTACTGGGCTGGGGAATACATACAAAGAGAAATACTCTGGTTAAGGGAACTAATATTTAATCACAGAAAATCAAGATAACAAGCCCCAACTGGGTAAGAGAATATGACAGTGGTCCTAGGGACAACAGGGTACAGGGGGTAGGAGGTAGCTGGCATGCTCCAGGATGGAACGGAAGGTACTTGTTGATACTAGAACTAAGCTTTTGGATAGCAATGTGGATTCAACAAAATGTTAAGTTCCTCTTTTATAAAGAAACAACTAGAATGTGGATTAGGGAAGAAAAGAAAAAGGAAATGAATACAGTATGTAAGAAAAAACACTAGTTGTTTTACAGGAAATTATCAAGTCTATTTTATATGCAGTTTAAACAACTTGCAGAATCATACTCTACCAAAGAAATGGCAAAGAAAAGATTCATTAAAATCAGAAATCACAGAATCAAATACAAATGTAATGTGGGCATCTCTAAGAAATTAAAATAGCATAATAAATTAGCCATTTTTTTTAAATAAATAAGTACAGAATTGACCCTTGAACAACGTGGGAGTTAGGGGTGTCAACCCCCACATGGTTCAAAATCCATGTATAACTTTTGTCTCCTCAAAAACTTAAACTACTAATAGTCTCTTGACTGGAAGCCTTACCAATAACATAAACAGTCAAATAACAAGATATTTTGTATGTTATATGTATTATATAGTCTTATAATAAATAAAGAAGGCTAAGAAAATGTTATTAAAATCATAGAGAAAATACATTTACAACACTGAACTGTAAAACAGATCAGCATATAAGTGGACCCACACAGTTCAAACCTGTGTAAGAATCAACTGTAATCTATTAGTCTAATAAGCTTTATACTAGTAAATCCAAAACTTTTAATTTAAAATGTCTGTTGTAATTAAATAATAATAAATTCTGTAGAGAATATTAACCTATGGATATTATAAGAAAAGAAAACACATCAGGACTAATGAGCACGGATATCATCTCCTGATTTTGGGGTGTCATACCACATGCCTAGGGTTCAAAGTTACTGAAAAATTCACAAATGATTTTCATGAAATGAAAACTTCTTTACATAAGGAATGAGGAGTATTAGAATGTAAGCTCCAATAATACAGGGATTTTTGTTCTGTCCACTGCTACATTCCAAATGCCCAAAATAGTGCCTGCTTTATACAATAGGCACACTATATATATTTGCTGAATGAAACACAGATCCCAAAGGTTAAGTAACAAAAAGCCAAAATGATAATTAATAAAGAATTCCCATTCTTAAGACAGAATCTATACCGAAATGTACTTGGAATCTTCTTTTCTAAATTGGTCTATGGGAGTAATCTGTAACTAGTATAAATATCTACAGCAGCACTAAAAAATGACACTAAGATTTGAGAATGGCTATATTAGAGTAAGTATAGATACAACTTATCTGGTATATATTTAAGTAAGTAAAAATAAAGGGGCGCCTGGGTGACTAGTTGGTTAAGCGTCCAACTTCGGCCCGGGTCGTGATCTCACGGTTCATGGGTTCGAGCCCCGTGTTGGGCTCTGTGCTGACAGCTCAAAACCTGAAGCCTGCTTCAGGTTCTCTGTCTCCCTCTCTCTTTCCCCCTCCTGCACTCGTACTCTGTCTCTCTCTCTCTCTCTCTTTTTCAAAAATAAACATTTAAAAAAATGAAAAAAAAAAAAAAACCAGTAAAATAACATAATCCTGTCTTCTATATCCAGATTGTAACATTCACTGATTTTCTTAGGTGTATTTCATTGGTTTACTTTTTTTTTTAATTGTGGTAAAATATATCTTGCATAAAATTTGCCATTTTAGCCATTTTTCAGTGTATAGTTCATTGGCATTAAATACATTCACACTGTTGTGCAACCATCACCACTCTCCATCTTAAGAATTTTTCATCAGCCCAAACTCAAATTCTGTATCAATGAAACAGTAACTCCCCTATTCTTCTCTTCCCCGGGCCCTTGGGAATCACTTTCCTAACTTGTTTCTTTGAATTGGGCTATTCTAGGTACCTTGCCTAAGTGGAACCATAAAATATTTGTCCTTTTGCGTCTGGCTTATTTCACTTTAATTAATGTCTTTGAGGTTAACTTCTTTTAATATGAAAAGGATTATCCCTCTCTAGGGAAACTGTCAGCTACATGGCATCAATCCATCATTCTCTTATTCCTCACGTAGCACTATCAAGTACTCAGTGAGTATTACACAAGTGATTCATTACAGCTTGCAAGGAATACAGGAATAGGTGTACAGATTACTTATGTTTTTGAAAAAGGTAGCTGCAATATTATTTATTTGTGCCAAATCCTATTTTGTCCAACAATTTTCAGTTATAAAATTAGAGGCTTATTTACCTAGAACAAAAGTAGAATTAAAATATACTAGAATTCTGTTCCATTTCAATGCATGAGGCATCACACCAGACAATGAAGACAGAGCACTGAACGAGACAAGAGTTCCTCCCACAGCACTAACAGGCTAGATAGATGGTCAGCAAAAACAAAATTACAAATGTGATGAATGCAAGGAGGAAGGAAAGAGTGCTACAAGACAAAGTAGCAAAGGAATTTAACTTCATCTAGGGGCTTATGGGAAGCCATAACAGGAAACTATGTTTAGGCAACAGCCAGAAGGTAAACAGGAGTGAACCAAACATGAGTGCTGTGAATGTCCGGCTGTGAGTAGGAGTAGGAGATACTGCTGCTTATTCCAGACAGAGGAAATACAAGAAGCCATAAAGTGAATATGAGAAGACAAAGATTGGCACACTGGAGGAACCATAAGAAGTTGAATATGACAGGAATAGAGAGGGTTGAGACAGCAGAGTACTGAATAAGGAAGGGACCAGATAAACTACAGGAAGGATCTTAAAATGAGGAAAGGCTACTAAAGGTTTTATTCCAACTAAAAACTGAAAAATGGAAAGAGGGCAAGAATGAAACAGGGAAATTAGTATTATCAAATCCCATCAGTTTTTAAATGGTGGTCTGTTCTCAACAAATCGAATCCAAAAGTACATTAAAAGAATCACTCACCATAATCGAATGGGATTTATTCCTGGGCTGCAAGGGTGGTTCGATATTCACAAATCAATCGTGATACACCACATTAATAAAAGAAAGGGTAAGAACCACACGATCTTCTCCTTAGATGCAGAAAAAGCACCTGACAAAGGACAGCAACCATTCTTAATAAAAATCCTCAACAAAGTAGAGATATAGGGAACATATCTCAACATCATAAAGGCCATATATGAAAAACCCACAGCTAATATCATCCTCAATGGAGAAAAACTGAGAGCTTTTCCTCTACGGTCAGGAACTAGACAGGGATGTCCACTCTCACAATTGTTATTTAACACAGTCCTTGAAGTCTTAGCCTCAGCAATCAGAAAACAAAAAGAAATAAAAGGCATCCAAACCATTAAGGAAGAAATCAAACTTTCACTATTTGCAGACAACATGATACTCTATGTAAAAACCTGAAAGACTCCACCAAAAAATTGCTAGAACTGATACATGAATTCAGTAAAGTCGCAGTATATAAAATCAATGTACAGAAATCTGTGGCTTTTCTATACACCAATAATGAAGCAGCAGAAAGAGAAATCAAGAAATCGATCCCATTTGCAACTGCATCAAAAACCACAAGACACCTAGGAATAAATCTAACCAAAGAGGTAAAAGATCTGTACTGTGAAAACTATAGAACACTTGTGAAAGAAACTGAGGACACAAAGAAATGGAAAAGCATCCCAAGCTCATGGAATGGAAGAACACTGTTAAAATGTCTATACTACCCAAAGCAATCTACACATTTAATGCAATCCCTATCAAAATACCACCACATTTTTCACAGAGCTAGAACAATCCTAAAATTTATATGGAACCACAAAAGACCCAGAATAGCCAAAGCAATCTTGAAAAAGAAAATAAAAGCCAGAGGCATCATGATTCCAGACTTCAACTTACATTACAAAGCAATAGTGATCAAGACGGTACAGCATTGGCACCAAAACAGACACACAGATCAGTGGAACAGAATAGAAAACCCAGAAACGGACCCACAACTACAGGGTCAACTAATCTTTTAGAAGCAGGAAAGAATATACAATGGGAAAAAAAAGACTGTCTCTTCACCAAATGGTGCGGAGAAAACTGGGTAGTGACATGCAAAAGGATGAAACTGGACAACTTTCTTACACCACACATGAAAATAAATTCAAAATGAATGAAAGGGGCACCTGGGTGGCTCAGTCTAAGGTTAAGCGTCCAACTTCGGCTTGGCTCATGAATTCATGGTTCTTGAGTTCGAGCCCCGCGTTGGGCTCTGCACTGACAGCTCAGAGCCTGGAGCCTTGCTTCGGATTCTGTGTCTCCCTCTCTCTCTGCCCCTCCCCTGCTTGTGCACTCTCTCTCTCAAAAATAAATAAATAACCATTTTTTAAAAACTCATTATCAAAATGAATGAAAGACCTAAACGTGAGACAAGAAACCATCAAAATCCTAGAGAACACAGGCAGCAACCTCTCTGATGTCAGCCATAGCAAATTCTTACTAGATACGTCTCCTGAGGTAAGGGAAACAAAAGCAAAAATAAACTTTTGGGACTTCATTCATCAAAATAAAAAGCTTCTGTACAGTGAAGGAAACAACAAGACTACGAGGCAACCTTTGGAATGCGAAAAGATATTTGCAAATGACGTAACTGATAAAGGGATAGTATCCAAAATCTATAACGAACTCATCAAACTCAATACCCAAAATACAAATAACCTACTTAAAAAATGTACAGAAGACATAATAGACATTTTTTCAAAGAAGACATCCAGATGGCCAACAGACACATGAAAAGATGCTCAACATCACATCATCAGGGAAATACAAATCAAAACTACAATAAGAGATCACCTCACATCTGTCAGAATAGGTAAAATTAACAACACAGGAAACAACAAGTGTTGGCAAGAATGCAGAAAAAGGAGAATACACTTACACTGTTGGTGGAAATGCAAACTGGTGCAGCCACTCTGGAAAACAGTATGGAGGGTCCTCAAAAAGTTAAAAATAGAACTACCCTGCAACCCAGCAATTGCACTACCAGGTATTTACCCAAAAGTTACAAAAATACTGATTCGAAGGGACACATGCACCCTGATATCTACAGCAGCGCTATCAACAATAGCAAAGTATGTAAAGAACCCAAATGTCCATCAACTGATGACTAGATAAAAAAGATGTGGTATACATACACAATGGACTATTACCCGGCCACAAAAAAGAACGAAACTAGCCGTCTGCAACAACATGGATTGAGCTTGAATGTATTATGCTAAGCGAAATAAGTCCATTAGAAAAAGACAAATAGCATATGATTTCACTCATTATATGGAATTTAAGAAATGAAACAGATGAACATGAGGGGAAAAAAGAGAGAGGCAAATCATAAAACAGACTCTTAACTGTAGAGAACAAACTGAGGGTTGCTGGAGGGAGAGTGGACGGGGGGATGGGTTAACTGGGTGATGGGGATTAAGGAGGGCACTTGTGATGAGTACTGGGTGTAGTATGTTAAGTGATGAATCACAAAATTCTACAACTGAAGCTAATATTATACTATATGTTAACTAACTGGAATTTAAATAAACTTAAAGAAGAAAAAAAATAAATTGTAGTCCTACTAGGCTGTAGCAATGGGTATGGAAGAAACTGGCTAAATTTCAGAGATATTTGAGATGTAAAATCAGATGGATTAAGTTACTAACTGAATGTCAGGGATATGAGAGAATGAAGCAACAAAGGATGAGTCCTTTCTTAATTACTGGTAAGAATAATTAATTAGCTGGGTGAAAGATCTACTTGCACAAATAGGAAGGGAGTACGGCAGATGACCAGGCTACTGGAAGAAATGACGATGAGTCCAGTTTCAAACACTCGAAGTTTGAGTGTCTTCAAGACATCTCAGTGAGGATATACAGCAGACAGACATATAGGAACAGAACTCAGGAGAAAAATCTTGGGAGTTGTCAAGATGAAAATGCTCAACAAGAGATTAAAATGGTGGCTCCGGGGGGAAAGAGTGAAGTGGAGGGGGAAAAAAAAAGCAAAGTTCCAAGGAATGCCAACATTAAGGAAGAAGCAAAGGAGAGAGATCTGGCAAAGGAGACCAAAAAAAAAACAACAACAAAAACAAACCAGAATAGTAGAAGCAAAACCAGGATTATGAGGCACTGCACAGCAAGAGAGAACAATGTCACAAAGTGGAGAAAACATCCAAATCAATAGCAAACACCACTGAGAGATCAAGCAAATGAAAATTCAAAAACAGACTCTAGGTTTGACAAAAAAGATGGCATCAGCGACTTTATCAAGAACAATTCTGTTGGAGTAGTGCGAAAATGTGATTACAGTAAGATAAGTGGAAGGTGGGAAGGAGACAATGAGTACAGACCACCTTTTTCCTAAGTCTGGCTGTGAAGGGAAAGCAAAAGGTTGAAAGAGAGATGGGGTCAACAGAAGGTGGTTTCAGGATAGGAAGGATTTAACATAATATAAATGCTGCAAAAAAAGGAGCTAGTAGGTAGAAGTTGAAAGTAAAATAAAGAGAGAAGGCAGGGGTAGAGGTAGGAGAATATCAGAAACCACCAGCTTCCTGAGAAGACTACAGATGGGATCCAGAGCAGATAGAAGGCTAGGGCTTGCCTAGGAGGAAGAACACCTCTTCCATTAAAACAAGAAGGAGAAGTCAGTATGTGTGAATGCAGGTATGTTTAGGAGAGTTGGTGACAGAAGGTTAAGAAATCAAGAAGTGAGGTCACCTCTTAAGAGTGAAAAATAAGGTCAGACCTCAGAGAAATAGAGGAGAAGAACAGAGAAAGCTTACTAAGGAAACATAAAAGGACTGCTCTGTAATGTTTACAGTCCACTCAGATTTATGACCATATGCCTAATTGCATGATTTTTGTAACAAGTCACAAAATATGAATGCAAATTAGTATTATGTTTTCATATTAATCTAAACGAAAAGCAACAGTTTAAATGAATACAACAGCAACAACAGAATGAAAGACTGCCTAGTTTCCAACAAATTTCCTTCATTATATTCCCCACAAAATATATAATTCTCTGACATAGATACGGGATGTAGGCTGAAAGGAGATTTATGCAGAGGTAATAAATCAAAATGCAGAAATAAACAGGAATATATTTAACATTAATAGAAAAGACTCTTTGAATAATAATTTAGTTTATAAATGTGGTAGAAATAGATAATTTAAAATCTAGTTTCTAAGAAATAAGGAATGAATGTTATAAAAAGAAAAGTGTAGGGATGCCTGGCTGGCTCAGTCCACGGAGCATGCGACTCTTGATCTCAGGGTTGTAGTTCAAGACCTACACTGGGTATAGGGATTACTTAAAAATAAAATCTTTAAAAAAATAATAAAACAAAACAAAACAAAACAAAGTATATTCCCATTCACCTATCCTTATCACACATCCACTTCAACATGAGTGGACTTTTCAGGCCATGCTAACAATCCTGTTATATCACTCACCTGAGTTTTGAGAATGTCTAGGAAAGAGGTATACTGGCCCTCAGGCTATGTATTTTTACCTCATTTTATCCAGGATCTTTAAAATATTATCATTATTATAAACCAAAGCAATTAAAAATATTCAAGCTTAATTTACAACCACAACACGTGAACTAAAACCATACTGTCACTGCCATTCTCACCTATAATTCTAAGACTAACCATGTTTTTGTATATTTTCTTCCCATATGTATTAACTTATGCTTAAGTATGTATGTATTTAAAGAGAAAAATCTAGATTATGCTACATGATTTTCAACTGTAGTTTTTGTTTAAAATGTATATATGCCTGGGGGCGCCTGGGTGGCTCAGTCGGTTAAGCGTCCGACTACAGCTCAGGTCACGATCTCGCAGTCTGTGAGTTCGAGCCCCGCGTCGGGCTCTGGGCTGATGGCTCAGAGCCTGGAGCCTGTTTCCGATTCTGTGTCTCCCTCTCTCTCTGCCCCTCCCCTGTTCAAGCTCTGTCTCTCTCTGTCCCAAAAATAAATAAACGTTAAAAAAATTAAAAAAAAAAAAAAAATGTATATATGCCTGTCAACCAACACTTTTCAAAAACATAATCATAATTACTATATGAGTTTCTTTTGGGTGAAAAATTAGGGCAAAATACATTTAAAAAAACCAATTATCAATTAGACAAAACAATTTTCTTCCTCCTACAGATATCCCCAATACTTGCTGCCATTTTCAATTCAATTAGAAACTGTTGGAAAACAACTTACACTCTACTCTCACAACAATCTTTTCATCTTTAACAGATTCATATACAAAGAAGGAGAAATACTGTAGTCTTTAGATTTTTTTAACTGCAGAATGCTGTCAACCATCATATTCTGATTTCAAAGTAAACAGACTGAAATTACATTTCTCATTTTTGCCACTTTGACCAATGAGACACACACTCCTTTGTTTAGATACTATTAGAAAGCTGCCTAAGGTGAAGAGCTTGAATTAAAATAACAGAAACTAATTTGGAAATAAGACATAAGTGATATCCTAACCCATATCACAGAAGAAGCAAAAAAAAAAAAAAAAAAAATACATCTAACAAATGAAATTCTTCCAAAAATAAACTGTGACCACATTTTGTTTTTTTACTATGGAAGTTCTTCTAAAGGCAGAAAAGAAAACTGTTAAGATTTCCAAAGTTAAAATGACTTAAATGCATATATTCAGTTATGATAAGCTGAGTACTAGTAACAAAAAGCTGCCTGATTTCTCTGAAATGATATTCAGTGAGAAAACCCACAGAGAAATATAAAACAAAATCCCAACATGAATGCATGAGGTTTTCACGCACTGAGTGACCACCACTTGCATGACCTATGCCAGATGCTGAGGAGACACAAAGGCAAATGACACCGCTCCTGTACCCAAATAGTGAATGAGCTGGCTCCTTAAGTGGCTTCCTCCACCAGCCTGACTTCCCATGGCTAGAGCAGGCTATGGAGCAGTGCTACCTCTCACACAGACAAGAAACAAAGCAAAGGGCAAGCTTTACTCATGTGAAACAAGAAAGTCCAACACCACAAATACATTTCCACTTTTCCAGATCCCCCTAGGTACACAATATTCTGTCTATCTGCGACAAAACGAAAATAATGACAACTGAGAACGTCTTTGCTGTTTAGGGCCTGAATACTCTGTAAAAAGGCAAAGTATTATTATCTCTGACTGACAGATGCATATGTTTGGATTATACATGCGCTTAGAGAAGGAAAAAAAGCAGGCCAAAATCAGAAGACACTTGATACTGTTTTTTTAGAACAGATAATGACACTAATTCAAACCTACAAGTCTACATACAGTAATCTGTTATTAAATATGTTTTATATAATACATATTAGCTTATCCACAGATGAAAACACACATGTTATATATTCACTGAGCTATAAAAAAGAATTTGATAGTTGCTTGGAGCCACTTAAATACAGAAGAATCAAATCTGAACCTATTATTTTCAAAATAACTCCTACAGCACATAACTTACGATTCCATTATCACAAATTATATACATATATTATTCATGAAAAAAGAATGTCAGGAAGGTCCCACAGCAACATATCAACAGCGATTTTTCCTCCCTCTGGATAGTAGGATTAGAGGTAATTTTTTATTTCCTTCCCTTTGTTGATCTGTGTTTTCTCATTTTTTTCCATAATAAGTACTAATTGTATATAAAATGTTGGATAACAGCCTTTAGGTTCTTAGAGTTTATTTACAAAAATGGACAAAGTTAGATATCCCATTTTCTACCATCAACATACTTACATAATATGGTTCTGCCTCCCGTTCAGTTATCTCATCCTGATACAGGGTGAAGCAAGTTGGAATTCGCCCAAACCATACATCTCGAAGCACATCTTTGTCATCTGTCATTCTTCCAGTGGGTAAAGCAGTGCATATAGGCTAAATTCTTTTTTCACCCAAAGCCACACTGAAAATAAAAAGAAGAGCATTAGTCAGATCCTTGCAAAGATAAATGAACCTGCTCTAAAACAAAGATTCTAGGAAAAAACTGAATGCCATAAAGATTTTTCATTTCAAAAAACTTGTGTGATCAGCATTCTTAAGAATGAATGCAAAATCAGTACACCAAATTCTAAATGCAGAGCTATTATTTATTTAAAAGGATCACAGAAGTGAGCAGTTCACAATTATGTATGCTAACTTATGCAACTAATGAACCACAGCCAAAGTGAAGCTATACTTGTATCATTCTCTCAAGTCCCAGGAGAGTCTATTGCTCACCTAAAGTGAAGTCTTCTATCTTATGGTCTCTTATAGTCCAACTCTAAACTATTACCCCCACAATTATCCTTGCCCCACCTAATATATTCAACTTCTCCTACTCTGTCCAGATAGTTCACTCTTCCTGGGGAAAAAAAAGTCTCTCTCACCCTGAAAAAAAGTTTGTACAGACCTATTTCTATTCTAAATTTCATCGCGTCCATGGTTTGATTCCACCAATATTTCCAGTCTTACTCATTACATTTCTTTTTACAAACCCTCTGGCAAGACTGGCAACTTAAATACCTTGTTCTCTACTATTCCCCCTGACAAATATGTTCATCTCTCACCTGTTCAAATCCTACCCACTCTGCAAACCCAGCTCACAATCCTCTGCCCCAATCAGTAGTAAATGCTTCTACTCTGAACTTAAAATATTCCCTATACCACACATATAGCACTAAAACCACACACTGAAATAGTCTGGGTATGACAGAGGAACATGGCTTTTGACCTATGTAATATCCAAGTGTCTTCCAGCACTAATATTCCACAACTAGGTAACAATACAATATACCATATGAGTAAATGCAGAATCGATCCTGTTGGTACCTGAGTAATGAGACTCAATATCCTTGTATTCATATATTTATTTATATATATCCTATCTTTCGTAGGTTGGCATATCCTTCGGAGACATTTAAAATAACCATATTAATTTAGCCAAATACCAATTACTAACACTGAACTATTCGAGGAGCTTTTTCTCTCTTTTCTCATCCACTGACCAACACCAAGTACATCAAGACTGCCATAATTTATTAGTCAAAGACAGAAAACCTCAAGTAGAGTTCTGAATCTTGTATCACTATACTTAAATGTGCCTTGGAGGTCAAATGGATGCAATGTTATCTACAGGTAAATAAACTGAAAGAGGTGAAAAACTCTGTCCAACATTACAAGAGCACTAAATAACAGTCAAACCAGCATAAACATTACAAGACCACTAAGTAACAGTGAAACCAGGAGAACAACTCTGGTCACAGTTATTGAACGAGTCTAGTGCTCTTTCCAACATATAACAATGTTTTAATTTTTACTGACATATATCCATAAAAGTCACCATTTTAAGCAAATGATACAAGCATTCACACTTCATATAATTCTACCCTGATAGGCTTCAAATTCAAACAATACACTGAGTTTCTCTGCAGAAAATTCCCAAGTTTACAAATCACGTACAATTAGCTCACTGAAAACAGAAAACATCTCACTACCGCCTGACTATATTAATACTTCATTCTTTGTGAATAAATTTACTGGTGACAGGAAATAACGAGATCTAAGTGATGACAAATAAGTAAATCTAAAGTTGAATCTAATACAAGGTGATAAGCAGTGGTTTCTGTAACCATGATACACCCAATTAACCATTAGCTACAACTTCAATTCCTCTCTTGCCTACAAAAAAAATGAGGCAAAGAGCTACTTTCCTAAAAGATTTTAAAACCATTTAAATACAATGTCAAAGTTGAAAGTCACTACCAATATTGTCACACTGGATAATTTTTCTGCCTCAGAAAAAACAGGTGGACAGTATAATTCAAAAGAAAATGAAAAATTAAAATGGGTACAGCCACCTAAGGAAAGGCTATTTCTACAAGTACTTCCCTTCTCTCCAGCCACTGTCCTCTCAAGAACGAGTAATAATCTGATTTGTCAGATTCCAAGACACCATTTGAACCTTGTTTATTAACAGGCAGGGGTCACCATAAACACAAATATCATGCATTTAGGTATGGCTTCCTCCTCTCCCCTCTACTCTGCCATTGACCATGCTGCTATTTCTTCCCATGTCATGTTCTTCTGCTTCTTCATGTGTCAGGAACAACAGAAAGAAATGGCAAATGTCTCTCTTTTCTCTTTGTTTCTGGGAGACTCTGCTCAACAGTGATAGAAGCATGGGCTTATCTTTTACTGGTTCTGTACCTAAAATTCAACTGCAGAATTTTGGTAAACTGGGCTGAAACAGAAGACTTTACCAAAGTTCTGAGGTAAGATTTTAGGTACAAAACTGGTCAAAGATCAATCAGCATCTTATTTCCTATATACCATTGTTTCTTATGTATATATTCCTTGCAGGACCTCAAGGGAAGAACTAACTGAGCCAAAGCAGCTAAAGTATAATGTGGTAGTCAATACAAATTTTCCAAACCATAGAAACTTCTAAACAGGTTTACTGAAAACTTCAAATAAGGCAACTAACAGCCTCAGAATAGGTCTAAATTTATAGAATCATAAAATGTTAGTCTTTCAATATTAATAAATATTCACCTACGATGAATTATATAAGCATGCAAATACACTTAACTAAAAAATGTGCCAAAAAACTAGCTGATAACATGGATAAAACTAAAGGATGCGAATATTCAATCATCTTTTTATTCAAACAAAATTTTTTTAATGTTTATTTACTTTTGGAGAGAGAGAGAGTGAGAGAGAGACTTGGGGAGGGTCAGAGAGAGAGAGGGAGACACAGAATCCGAAGCAGGCTCCAGGCTCTAAGCTGTCAGCACAGAGCCCAATGCGGGACTCGAACTCATGAACCACAAGTTCATGATTTGAGCTGAAGTCGGACTCTTAACCACCTGAGCGACCTAGGTTTCCCTCAATCATCCTTTTTAAAATAGAGGCAGAAAAATCAAAATTTAACTCTTGAGAGGCACTACAATGTGGTAGTAGTACATTCAAAATGTAGAATATGGAGTCAGATTGCCTGGATTCACTTTATCACTTACTCTGTGACCTCAAGTTAGTCAACTTCTCTGTGTCTCCGTCTTCTCATCCGTAAAATGTGAATAACAGCACTTACCCCATAAAACACATATGATAATTAAATTGATACACGTAAAGCACTTAGAATAATGCCTCTAATATAGTACTATGAAGTGTCTATCATAATTTACAGAACAAGAGCATGTCTCAGAATTGAACACTGCTATTAACACTCAATACAGACTCAATAAATATTTGATCATTTGATATGCCGAGCTCTGTGGCAGGTGCTGAGAGCATATAAGATGATGATGGCAGTGATAATAACAATTACAACAACTTTTTAAAACCTCAGGCATTGTCCAGAAGATACTGTCTCCTAATTTACTAAACATACCATGCACTTTCATATCTTTTCCATGGCTTTCCTCACGCTGGTGGTTCCTGAACCTAAAGTAGCCTTCCCTACCTTATCTTCTGACTTAAATATCCTTTAGGACCCAACTCAAAATAACCCTTTATGAATAACTCAGGTAAAACCTCTCTTTCCTCACTGCACTTTTACTTTTCCTCTACTACAATACTTACAGGCTTAGAGTAAAGATTTTTGGGGCGCCCGGGTGGCTCAGTTGGCTGAGCATCCAACTTCAGCTCAGGTCACGATCTTGTGGTTCACGGGTTCAAGCCTCACATAGGGAAGAAGCGCAGAGCCTTATCTGGATCTTCTGTCCCCCTCTCTCTGCCCCCCACCACCACTTTTGCTCTCTCAAAAATAATTAAAACATTAAAAAAAATTTTTATCTCTGATTTCCGATCTCATATTCTTTCATTTATGTCATACCAGTTGCCAACATGCCTTCCAATTCCAAATGCCCATAGTTATAATTAAGTGCTATTTTATGAAAGCTTTCATAATGGATGAAGGTAGAAAGGGAGAAGAAAAATATTAATATATCTTATAGTGTTCAGAGAACTGAAAAGGTATGGAACTTGAAGAATGGACAGAATATAGAAGAATGAATATATACACAACGGGTAGAATATTCCATAGACAGAATACAGAATAAAGACAAATATTACAAGTAGGGCAAAAGAACATCAACAGAGGCAGAAAATGTGCAAAAGCGATATGTGTACCAATTTTTTAGGAAACTTTGAGTAGTAGATAATGAAAGAGCTGACACTGAGACATGTTTTAGTACCACCTGTGATCCTAGGCAAGTCACATTTCCTTATCTATAAAATTCACCAGGTTGTTCTAGGGGGGAAAACATCTACAAAGTGTTTGACATGGTACTGGACACATAGTAAGTGCTGGGAAATAAAAGCAATTATTATACCTTTAATGTCAAATCTGTAAATGTAAAATAAGACTAGATCATGAAGCATACCAAACAGAAGACTGTGGGTTCTCAATTTCATCCAACCTACAAAGCCTGTAAGGTTTGATAATAGTGAAATAAAAACAATTACCTAGTAGTACACAAAAGGAGATCCCACGTCCGAGAGAGGGTAGGCAGAAAGGAATTTCAGCACTAAGGCATATAATAATGAGTGCCTGGCCTAGACTCGTAGTAGTAGATGGATAAGAGACAGATAAGAAGTCTTTCCAAGGAAGAATGAATAGAAGGTGATGAAAAACTGGCTGAGGGATAAAGAACAAAGACAGGGAAGATTTAAATGCTGACAGCAGGCGATACAGATAAATAGTTAAGGGGTTTGAAATCAGACTGACATGGGTTTACACCCAGACTTCCAGCTATACGCTGTGTGTCCTAGCATAACAAACCTGACATCTTTGAACCTATTTGTAAACTGAAGATAATTTTAATTTCACAGGGCTGTTGGGTGTTTAGTACCTGGTAACCACTCAATAAATGGCATATGCATTTAATACATGGTTTCTTCATGCGTCCTTGTCCAGACAGTTTAAACTCCTTTGCTCCTCTTTGGTCAATTCTCAACCCTCTTTTTTTTTAAATTTTTTTTAATGTTTATTTTTGAGAGAGAGAGAGAGAGAAAGACAGAGTTTGAGTGGGCAAAGGGTAGAGAGAGAGGGAGACACAGAATCCAAAGCAGGGTCCAAGCTCCGAGCTGTCAGCACAGAGCCCGATTCGGGGCTCGAACTCACTAACTGTGAGATCATGACGAAGTCCGACGCTTAACCAGCTGAGCCACCCAGGCGCCCCCTCAATCCTCTTTTAAGAGTCAGCTTAACGTCAGCTTTTCGAGAAGCTTTCCACTAAGCAATCTCCCGTCTAATTACTTCTATAATAGCATGTTACAACCATGCATTGCAGTTATGTTTATCTTATCCACCTCTTGCCCCTCCCCACATTGAACTGTGAGTTCACCAACAGCAGAAATGGAGTCATATTTACTTTGAATCCTCAATACTGGCATAACTAGCACATAGCAGAATCTGGAATTTTTATTAAATGATTGGAAAATATAGAAAATTCATAAACTGAAAAGT
The DNA here is from genome assembly GCF_028018385.1 of Neofelis nebulosa. NCBI lineage: Eukaryota > Metazoa > Chordata > Mammalia > Carnivora > Felidae > Neofelis > Neofelis nebulosa. Next base: position 99,505,063 of record NC_080787.1, read on the forward strand.
TATACTAGCTACTTAAGAAACTTTTCCAGCTAAACTCTTCTCCAAATCAGTATAATCACACTTTAAATTCGGAAAATTGCAGGGGTGCCTGGGTGGCTCGGTTGGTTGGGCGTCTGACTCTGGATTTCTGCTTAGGTCATGATCTCGAGGTTCGTGGGACTGAGCCCTGCATCGGCGCGGAACCTGCTTAGGATTCTCTCCCTCTTGCTCTCTCTCTTTCTGCCCCTTCCCCGCTCGCACACCGCATGCGTGCCCATTCTGTGTGTGTCTCTCTCTCAAAATAAATAAACTTTAAATTCAGCAAACTTCCTTATTTCACAAGAATATTTTCCCCTCTCAAACATACACTACACTATCATCACCATGCATCCAATTGGAAGGCAATGTTTTGGAAGCACACAAATCACAACCCATCACACAGTCTACTAGAAGTAAGCTCTGGAGGACAGGGGCTACTTCCTGACTGCTACATTCTCTGCAACTAATTCAAAGCCTGGAACAAAGCAGGTGCCCAGCCAACAACATTTAGCAAACAGCACAATATGATAAAGGTATAATGTACAATTATTAGTCTCTTTCACACCACAAACCAAGAAAGGCTAACCTATTACCTGGAGCTATTCTGCTGAAAAACTCCCCAACTACCTAGAAATTATTTAAAATATCAAATAACTATTAGTAGTAAATTTGAAAACATCTAAAAATAATCTATGCTGGCTGGTCTCCTTTTAAATTCATGAACACTAACCTCAAAAGTAGGCCCTGAGTACTGGCCAGCGTTCCTACATTTCTCTAGTCCATTTATTCTCCCACATCCTAGAGCACCATTTCATATCCCCTCTCTCCTCTAATTTTCATATCTCCTTCCTCACTCTCTTGCAACTAATGAACTGGCTTTCTATTTCCTTCTATCCTGTTACTAAGGATCAGTGGTTATCAACAGGTTTTAATGAACAGCCCAATTCCATGGGGGAATAGTTCCTAAATCTCTCCAACTTCTTCCAAATGTTGAAGTGCACCTGGACTCAGTCCTTGAACTACATCTTTGGAGATCTCCCATGGCTTTAAATATCATTTCTACAATAACAACTCCCCCATTTATGTCTTCAACCCAGACTTCTCTTCTGAACTCTAGTTTTATATATACCACACAATATTGACATTTCATTTGAAAATTTAGCATGTCCAAACAGAAAATGATTTCAGACCTTCCTTCCTCAGCTCCCTTGTTACTCTGTGGTCTTCCCCAAATCACTAAGTGGTAACTATTCTTTAGTTGCTAAGGCCATAAATCTTGGAGTCATCCTTGACCCTTCTTCATACCTGACTGCCCTAGCTGCCATTTCTCACCATCTGCACTATTACCACACTGATTCATGGTACCTTAACCTTTCACCTGGATAAATGGCCTACTTTTGCCCTTGCTGCAGACAACATAGCAATCAGAAAGATCCCTCGAAACATGAGTCAGATCAATTTACTCCTTTACTCAAACCCTAACATCTCATCCAAAGTAAAAACTAAAGTTCTTACAAAGGCCTACAAGGTGGTATATGACCTGGACCCATTCTGACCTGATTATCTACTCCTCTCCCTTTTTGCTCACTCAGTTCCAGCCAGACTAGCTGGTATGCTCGTTTGGGACTTTGCAGTAGGTCTGATGCCTCATTTCACTACATCCACATGTAACTCTTCTTTATCACTTTTAGGTGTCTGTTCAAATATCATGTTTTCTAAAGCCATCACTGCAATTTCCTACGCAGGCCATCAACAGTCCTTGTTCCCCTTCATGACTTTATTTTTTCTCTCTAGCACTTTCACCACCTGACATATTTTTAAATTAATTTTTATATTAATGTCTTTCCCCTCACATGCTCAAAGTGAACTTCATGATGGCAAGAGTTTTTATTATTTTATTCACTGTTTATTGTTTTATTAACTTTTTGTTCAGTGCCTGGCACATAAGAGGCACTCAGTAGTTGTTAAATTAATAAAACAAACCTACCCTTGAGGTATGGACATTATTCTAAACAGTCAGAGCCAGATAGTAGCATTCTGCTCATTTTCCCCCAATTTTAACCAGCATACCTTTGAAGATCATGGCACATGCTCAAATCTAGCATAAAACTCTAAAAATAAAATAAAATTCCCCTCAATTACTACCTTCAGCCCACTATCTTTATTTTCAAATTCTAAATTCAGCCAACAAATCCATCTATGCAAATCACAAACAATTAAGTTCAAATCCAAGGACCCAGTCCAAAAGACTCTTTGAGATTTATCAAGTGGATTCTGGAAGGCCTTGGAAGTTCAGTGATGTCTGACAGTCTTTGAGTTCTGACTGTCGCTTAAGACATGCTGTGTCTCACCAGAAAAAACTAGAACCAATCCAGTTTCCCTACGTTCCTCAAGTTTCAGGTAGGATTTCAAAATAATCCAAAGTATAAAGGATGTGAAAGTTCTTTTCCAACAGAAAACGACTTCGTTAGCACTAAATATTATTATTAAAATGAGATTTAACGAATGCCGTCGAGAAGATAAACTGGAGAAAATACCCACCAAATTAGGACAGAATCAAAGTGCCTGTGAAATAATTATGATTTAAAAAACTATTCCACGAAAAATGCACGTCTTGAACTAAATAAACTCTAGAGCCTGCGACAAGACCCTAGGCTTCTTACTTTAGTAAGAAACTGACAGATTCCCGGAGAGAGATCACACAGGCTACACCCTCCGGCCTGCCCCAGGTCCCCGGGGGGCGGCATCTGGCCAACCCCACCTACCCCGGAGGAACCACCTTCACCAGCCACCGCCGCCCGGGGGAGCGCTCCTCTCGCCTACCACTCGCCCCTCCTTCTTACCACACCTACCTGGCACCTCCCCAACTCTTCTCCTCCGGGCATTTCCCCACCCTAGGGAGACGGAGACAGACACACACACGCACACTCACACTCACCAGAAATGCCAGCTCCTTCTCCCGCTTCCTGCACCGATGAAGACGCTCGGATCCCGGGCTCTGGCAGGGCGGCGGCGCTGGCTGCTTGATACACTGTCCCGCAGAGGCGCGGGAGCCTGGAGTCCCAAGAGCCCGCGCAGCCGCAGAAGGCAGCGGCGTGGAGGTCGGTGCCGATCTCTGCTGCACTTCCGCCCACCGGTATCCTGCCAATACAACCCGCAGCGCCGCGGGGCCTTGGAAGCCCACAGCAAGTCCAGTCACCCTCGGCGCCCAGAGATGACGTAACCGAACCCACGTGGCCTGCGCCCCACCTTCCGCGTTCCGCCCAACCCCGGGAGGAGGCGGGAGCTGCACTAGAGCATGCGCAGACGGAGCGGGGCGCGTGGCTTGGGGGGTCGAACCTCTGGCAACTTTACAGCTAACTCCCTTTTTGGGGAGGCTCACGCCTTTTGCATGGTTAGGTATTTCGAGAGGCTAATGTAACGGTACTGTAAAAACAGTTTCAAAAATACCGAGACCCTGCCTCATAGAGGTTGACCGCAGCATTCCCCTTTCCTGGCTTCGCAGAATAATAGTAATAAAATGTTGGTTATCAACGTGTTTTCTTATCTATTTTCTCACTTGATCTTCTTGATCTTCTCAATTTTGGCGGAACCACAACAGGGATTAATAGCCGTAGTTAACAGAGGAAGACTAAAACGCATGAGTACTGAAGTCCTCTATCCAAATCTATACCTTTTCTGTTTGTGAAAATAAAAACAATTTAAAAACTCCTAAAGAGCGTTTGAATCTGATCTATCCATAAGATTTAATTGGGCATTTAACATCTTTCTCGTAATTATGCATGCCATACCTGCTAGGTAAATACTGTGCTGGGACTCAAAATAGGTTCCTGATCATTAGAAAGATTAGGGAAGTCCTAGTAGTAGCCATAGGATTCTTTCTGTGTCAATCTTGGATATTGACTAGTCCAGTGATTTCGAATGATGAGTCACAACCCATTGGTGGGTCATCTAATTTAGTGTGTCATGACTGGCATTTTTACATGGAATATAGTAGAAAATACTGGCATGCTTGTTTCCTGAATTTTTTTACTTCAGTATGCATACACTGGGTAGGAATATGAAATACATTTCTTGGTATGGATAACAATCCAAAAATTTAGAAGCCATAGTCTGGCCCACTCCACCTACTTAATGCAGAAATCTCCTGTACAGTATCCCCAGTAGTCAGCCATTAGTTTTTGTGAAAAAGCTCTTGGAATTGAGATGTCCCACCATGTGAACTAGACTTACTTCATCCTGGACAAATCAACCATGATGACCACTCTGTGACCTGAAGCCCTCTTGAGCATATTCTCCACACATACATTCTTTCTTTTTGTTTAATCATGCTATACTCTCCGGAATCCAGGTTTATAAAAGCAGGTCTTACAGGAGGTGGGGTCTTGTAGCCACACAAGACATACTTCTGTCAGTAAACCCGTTAATAAACCATTTCTCATCAAGCTGGGCTTGTGGCCTTTTTCTTCAGTCTTAATGCTCCTTCAGACTTTAGAGGTCATTTGCCTATGCCTCCCTTTCACAGAACACCCACCTTCCCAATGGTAGCCAAAATTGTATGGAATTTACTCTGAAATGTATCCAAAATATTAGATGAATTTATGGATGGGTAGAGGAATGGGTAGATGGATAAATATGTGATAATACAAGTAAGTACAGCAAAATGTTAATAATAGAATCTAGGTGGTGAGTGTATAGGCATTCACTGTAAGATTCTTTCAATTTTGCTATATGTTTGAAAATTTTTCTAATAAAATGTGGGGAAGAACCCACATAGGAATAAAGAAGAGAACCAAATAGGAAGAAAGTTATTACATTGAGCTGAAATTCAGCTTCTGGTAACTTTTAAGTATTGACCCTGTTTTCTTCTTTTCTCCCCTTGTCCTTTCCCAACCTTGTGCCTACAAACTGCAATAGAAATATCTAACCCCTGCTCTAATAGCACTTCAGATATTAAAAGATAGCTCTCATGCTCCATAACTCACCTGAGCTAACAACTGTCGATTCTTTCAGCCATTATTCACATGACATACCACTCTTCTGGATCTGGTCCAGTTGTCACTGTCCCTATTAAATAGTTGTACTCTTTCCCATCTCATGGTTATTCTCCTTGAGCAAAAATTTGGAAATAAGAGGAATTCTATATTTGCTCCCTGTCATTTCCATTGGTTAACATTATGTCTTGTCTCTCAGTCAATGGCACTGTATCTTTCAAAATTTTGTTCTATGAAGAAACTTTTAAAGAGCTCTTTTTGACTGACCTTACCATTTCCCCCAAACCTCAACTCATTCTGGATGATTCTCAAGCAGCTGTTTCGAATTGTGTCAACTTGTTTATAAAGTCCTCCAAAATTATTGATTGAAAGGAGAGATTCCAGTGAAGTCTCTGTTAATAACATGTTTTCTTTTCTTCTCACTATAATAGTCTGCACATGTAAAGTCTGGTTTTTATTTTTGTATGCCTCATAACTTGTAAGATTCAAAGCCATGGGATCACAAATTTCTTTGCTCTAAATTTACTTAAATTTGCTTTCCTAAACTCTAAGTTGTCTCTACTATCCCCATGAACTCTAACATGCCATTTCTGGCTCAGAGGTCTCATTTACTCTCTGTCTTCAACCTGCTAGTTTCAGAGGATGAATTAGTTAAGCCAAATTTAGTTCTTCTACTTCAGCTCTAGCTCCTCTGACTGTGCCCCAACCAATTGACCTGCTTCCCCAATTTCCCTCGCTTCTGGTTTCTTTCTTCAGTCTATAGCCATGTTCAAATGTGCTCTCCTCCTATTAAAATCCTTCATCGCTTTTTACTTAAACAATTAAGACAACATCCCTAACTGGTCTCCCTGATTCCAGCCTTGCCCCATCTGTATTTGCCTTTGATTTCAACCAGAGTAGATTATAGTCATCCCCACTTATCCACAGGGAATACGTTCCAAGACCCACCCCTCCCACAGATACCTGAAACACAGATAGTACTAAGTCTCATATATATTATGTTTTTTCCTATACATACATACCTATGATAAAGTCTCACTTATAAATTAGGCACAGTAAGAGATTAATAACAATAACTAATAATAAAATTGAACAATTATAACATACTGTAATAAAAGCTACGTGAATGTGGTCTCTCTCAACATACAGTAGTGCACTCACCCTTCTCATAATGATGACAAATGAAATGACAAAATGCCTACGTGACAAGACGAAGTGAGGTGAATGACACAGGCATTGTGATGTAATATTAGGCCTATGCTGACCTTCTTCTGACAATATGTCAGAAGGAGAATCATCTGCTTCCCGACCTCAACTGACCGCTGGTAACCAAAACTGAAAATTGAAACTGCGGATAAAGGAGCACTACCATATACTATTATGCACTCTAACCACATCACTCTAATACTTAAACATTTTAACGATTCCTTCTGGGCGAATTCCTGGTTTCTTAGTGTGATCAGTTGGTTCCTTCCTTCCTTTCCCAGTACTCCCTGTCTTGCACTTCAAACTTTAATAGTATCAAACATTTTGCAGTTCTGTGCACTCAGGCTATGTCATGCTTCTGTGTCATTGATCCCTCTGTCCTGCTGCCTGAAATGATATCCTCCACCAGACCCTTCTTCCCTAAAATTCTATCCCCCAGATCCCTTCTCCCCCATTTACCATACACTACTCATTCCCCAACATTCTGTTCAGGTGTTAGAAAGTTTCCTGATCGATGGGGGAGTTGGAGGCGCACCTGGGTGGCTCAGTCAATTAAGTATCTGACTTGATTTGATCTCACGTTTCTTGAGCTCGAGCCTTGTATTGGGCTCTGTGCTGGCAGTGCACTACTTGGGATTCTCTCTCTCTCTCCCTCTCTCTCCCTCTCTCTCCTCTCTCCCTTTCTGCCCCTCCTCCCACCCCAGTCTCAAAAATAACTAAATAAACATTAAAAGAAGAGAAAGTTTTCCTGGGTCCACCCAATCTGGGTTAGATGCTCTTCATACTTTCCTCAATCTTTTCGTGCATCCTTAATGACAGCATGATGTCTGGCATTCAATAAATGTTTGTTGAAATAAACTAAGCTGAACATGGGTTTTCTTCCATGATTCCCATCACTGTCACCTGAGGAACTAAATTCTTCCTCATAGCTTAGAGTTTAAGTAGAGAGAAGTGGTTTCCTTTATTACTTTACCAATTTCAAAATTATTAGCAAGGAAAGTTGAAAGTGATGAAGGCACCCTGCTGTCAGCAGATTGGGTGTCCCCCAGTCACCAGGCAGTAAGGGTCTCCACCACTGCCATATCCTGTCTCTGTGCCAGTTTTCTGATCTGTGTGGGGAATGTGTCATTGCTTCCTCCATCTGACTATGCACTCTCTAGTGTATTCCCAGAACACAACCATATTTCTGTTCTTCTGTTTTTATCCTTACTCAAATAACTCCTCTCAAATGATTCTAGAATGGAAACTCCTAGAAAGCAGGGATGAGCTCCTATATGTGAAGGACTACAAACCAGAGTTCCAGAGGCTGGAACTGGATCGCTGGTTTGATGCTAGAATGTACTCTCACCTTAGCATACATACTGTGACGAGATGCATGTGCTAGGTTAAGTTTCAATTCTAATTGCCCAAACTGAGAATTCCATGCTCCGGAGGGGGTCAGGTACCAACATCGGAAAGACCACACTCCAGAAGCAAGTATCACAAGGATGTCTGTTGTCACTATGTTGATCAACATCTCATGGTTTGCTAGCATAGTGAATGTCAGAATTGGGTTTTTATTTCTGGCTCGCTCAAAGGTATGATAAATGTTAGAAATGGGATCTTTATGAAATTAGCAGTACTTAAGATATGTAGATGGACTAAAATATTTTAGAGATTCTTACCACTCTTGGATGAACAGACTGTAGAAATCCATGAAGCCTAAAGCTTGATCCATAAATTTTCTTATGTCTTCTATAAAAGTTATAGAATTCAACCTCAGGAATGGTGTTATACCTGCCTTAAGAGAACCTTTCTTGCAAGGAGATATGAGAGCATCTTTAAAGGGCAGAGAGTTGGGATCTCATCAACCTTATAGAGCAGGTTATAGGTACTATTTTGTTTAATAAATGTCTGCATGAACAAAGGAACTTGGTCTAAGACTGGCTTACATTATAATATCACATCCAGATTCTGGGAAAGTAATTAATCCTTATCCGCCTCAGCTTCTCTGGTGGCTACGGTTATCTAGGGAAAAGAACCTAAGAGTTATACATGATCAAATTAGTCGTTGTCAGTTAGCCATAGTGGCAGATACATTCTCTTTGTCCCTTAAAATGTTTTTAAAACCCTAAAAAAATGTAATGATAACAGTTTTTACCAAACAGTTTGGCCTTCTGGCTTATGCTGGCACCTGACAATTGTGGGCCCACATTGCCACACAGCAACCATGAGCTGGAGTGGAGCAGTAGCTGGCCCCTTTTGGGCTGGGCATGCCCTCCCCACGTCGCCATTGTCTCCACACTCTCACCTGTGTGGACATTAGATTACCTACCCGGACACTGGAAGCACTGGAGCTTATCCTCCTGTATAGCTCGTCATATTTCTAAGGCACTGCCTATCTCAAGTTTTGCATATAGATATTAATGTTACTGAATAAAAAATTAAATAACCAGTACAAAATATGTTACACTGAAGAATTTAACATACATTTAATTGTGATTATGATCATATTTATGGCTTTAAGATTTTACTTTTAATCAATTCTAAAGATACGTTTGGGGGCGCCTGGGTGGCGCAGTCGGTTAAGCGTCCGACTTCAGCCAGGTCACGATCTCGCGGTCCGTGAGTTCGAGCCCCGCGTCAGGCTCTGGGCTGATGGCTCGGAGCCTGGAGCCTGTTTCCGATTCTGTGTCTCCCTCTCTCTCTGCCCCTCCCCCGTTCATGCTCTGTCTCTCTCTGTCCCAAAAATAAATAAAAAAACGTTGAAAAAAAAAATTTAAAGATACGTTTGAAAGTTGGGAGATATACATATGTCTTATCTTATGAAGTGAGAAAGCATTTGGAGGATCCAAATATTTCAAGACCTGCAGTGTTCGACAATCCTGGGAATTCCATTTGTATCTATTTCACTGGTATTCTAAAATCTATCCAGGAGCTGGATACATAGACTCATTTTGCTCCAACGATAGCCTTTCATGCACTGTGTCAAGTCTTCATTCATTCAACTATTTCATGAGGCTACATTGTCATGTGCATGGTAAAATAATTAAAAAAAAAAACCTCTCGAACAACATTACAGGGACCCCCAAATTTAGATACATTCATGAAAATTTATTTTAAAATCACAGTTTGGGACAGTTTTCTTATGACTACCATGTGAACTATAACTACTGTGTGTAATTCTATCACCGCTATGGATAAAATGAAGATTTCTATTGAAAATATTGTGTTATAAGACTGTATGATTCCAGTTACTCAGAACTCTCTATCTACTTGTCTACACAGATGAGTTCTGCAGGAGTGAATTAAAGCAATATGCCAAATATTCTTTGTAGAATATATACATATTTATACTCATAATTAATACATATCTGTGTTCTAATTTTTCATCCTGTAAACTAATATTATTCTAAAACAATCTTTAAATTAGATTATTTGGCTGTTCCCATATGAATATTTTTCCATAAAAAGCTCTTATTAATAACTCAGACAAGTAAATCAGTTTTTTAAATACGATTTTTCAATGAGTACAGAAGGAAAAGTAGTCTGGGAAGTGTATAACTTATGAGGAAGTAAAAAAACAAAAAACAAAAAACAAAAAAACCCCCACACAGCCTGATTCTTGAAACAGCAAAATAAATCCTTGCAATAACACGTTGCTGTCACCAGGTGTCACAATCAACCTGACATGAAGCTCAGAGCTCCTTAGCCAGTGGGGCCAGTCAAGGGCACCCTCAGTGATGTTACAGTGTTTCCCAATAGGAAACCTCTGGTTAGCTCAAGAGATCTTGTGAAAACTTGCGAATCTTTTTAGATTCTCACAACAAAATTATTTTCATTAGGAAAAAAACCCACTTTCTAAACCTTGTCAGTACTAAACAAAATCTCTTTCAAATCTATTTCCTCTCCTTCACATTCTATTTGTTCTTAGATCATAAACTAGTGTAGAAGAGCAGTCAGAGACATGAGCTCTTAAATCCCACATCGTACAGCTATTGCCCGTGTGGTCAGAGACAAAATGATTTAACCAGGATTAGTTACATAATTTGCAATGTCCAGTGCAAGATCAAAATGAGGCCCCCTTGTTTAAAAAAAGAATTACAAGATGGCGACAGCAGATGGTTAAACCAAGAGATGGGCAGTTGAAGAGGTCACATGCCCAAGAACCTGGCTCTTATATAACTTCTCCAAGCTTCCACTTCTCCGTTTTCCTTGCGGTGAAATGAGGAAAATGATAGCACCTGCCTCAGAGATTCATTGTGAAGATTAAGTAGGATGATGCACATAAAACATTTACTACAGTGCTTGGCACATAGTGAGCTCTCAACATATGGGAGCTGTTGTTTTTATGTCCTTCGTCGGACATACCATTCCTCCTTGCCAACCCATTTTACAATCTGCTTCCAGAGCTGTCTTCTTTAGCACAGTTCTAATTATGCCTCTGTCCTGTTTTTACAAAAACCAAATCCTTGCTGCCAACAGATTTAAATCCAAATTTCTCGGTCTAACCCTAATCCAGCTTTCCAGCTTCATTACCCATCACCTGTCTGGCTGATCTCTCTCTGACCTTCCTGTGCCTTTGGTTACTCAACTTTAAAGAGCAGGTAATATATCTTTTAACTTTATTTTTTAGAGGAGTTTTAGGTTCACAGCAAAATTGAACAGGAAGTCCAGAGAGTATATATATATATATATATATATATATATATATATATATATATATCCATCCCTTGTCTACACACACACACACACACACACACACACACACACAGTCTCTTCCTTATTGGCAGATAGCCTACACTGCAATGATACATTTGTTATAATTGATGAACATATATTAACACTCCATTGTCACCTAAAGTCCATAGTTTACATTATGGTTCACTTTTGGCGTTGTATATCCCATAGTTTTGGCCAAATTTATGACATGTATCCACCATTACAGTATCATACAGAGTAGTTTTACTGCCCTAAAAATCCTCTGTGCTCCACCTTTTCATCCCTGTTTCCTCCCAACCCCTGGCAACCACTGATCCTTTTGTCTCAATATTTTTTTCTTTTCCAGGATGTTATATAGTTGAAACCATAAAGCATGTAGGCTTTTCAGATTGGCTTCTTTCACTTAGTAATAGGCAGTTAAGTTTTCTTCAAGTCTTTTCAGGTGCAATGTTTTAAAATAAAAATTTTAAATGTTAAGCATAAGTGCCATTTAACTACACAGAGCAGAATATTAAGATGATTTGGCTTTTTTGCTTTAAAATGTAAGTAAAATTTAATACAGATGTATCAACAACTATTGTGCTGGGACCTTTCTGTGGGATAATTTGCCCACATACATTAATTGTCAGAATTGCCATCCCAGAAATAGTATGTTTCTAAAGGCCCTCTGAATTTTAGGGACAAGCAGTATGGTTTAAACCACCTAATTTTTTTTTAATTAAAGTATTCAGGTTTACCTCAAAAAAAAGTTTGTTGTGGCTTAAGTGCTGAATTTTTTAAAAGTCCACTTTATAATCATTATCTTTTGGCATTCACCTCCCAGATATGATGGCACAGCCAGCCCACACCTTCCTCCTTTATCTTTCTCCATTATCTTTCTCCTCTGGCCTTCTCACTACCAGACACAAGCCATGATTTACTTTTCATGTTTCTCTAAACGCTACAACGGAAACATTCTCTATCCGTCACTGTGTTTCTAAGATCCATCTATTACTTTGGGCTTTAAAAAACTGGCATGGCTTAAGAGCCTGAAAGAGAAGGAAAAGGCATAGATATTTCAGGAAAGGAATAAAAGAATGATCAAAAGCAGGGACAAACTAATCATGTCACGCTGGGGTGTCGTGAGTGTGTTTTATTCTGCAAATGTAAGATATTATATGTCAGAAAGCTGGAAACATCATCATGTATCCATTATTTGTCTGGTTAGTTAGTTGACAGGACTGAGCATACTATGAGCTGGGCACAATTCTGTAACATTTTTCTACTATTCTAACCAGGGTCTCAAGGCTCATACAGTTTGGGAAGTCCTCTTTAGAAAGCACACATGCTCATAAATAATTTACAAATACAAAATTGAATGGCCTCAGAAAGGGCTCATGCAAGTGTAGGGCTCTGAAAGTTTAGCTTCCCTGTAAATCCTTTCTTTAACCATTCAGAGACTGAAGTTAAGAAGTAGTCTTCAGGAAGTTTGATACTTCACCTGTCTCAGGTATCCAAGACTGCTTCTGGCCCATGATCTAAACTTCTCCTTAGAAAAACTGTTCATCTTTGTTGGATTGCCATTAGAGCAAAGAGCAAAGTTAAACAGCAATCTTTCACCTGCCTGTCCCACATTTCCATGCACTTTTTTATGCATCTTTATTCTATTCACTGCCTTCTTCTAGGCAGATTTTCTAACATTCTTTTCATCCACTAACCGTAACATGAAATTTTTGTATTCCTGAAAGATAGATTCAAATAAAGTATCATTTTCTCTCCCCCCCGCCCAACGCTTTCCCAGCAATTTATAAAATGATGAGTGTTTCTCATAGAACAATGTGTTCATTCATTTAGGGTAGGCTTTCCTGTGCGCAGCTATGCAAGGTACTCAGGATACTAAGACGCATCAGAAATAATTTCTTCCCTCAAAGAACTCTCATTCCAGTGTGGCAGAGAACTGATAAGTAAACAAATCACTGCAACAGTCCCTAACAGGCTGTAATAGAACTATTTACACCCATCATGGGAACCTAGCTTCAAGAACAAACCAGTAGCAACGTATAAAAGAAGTCTTGCAGGATAGATAGGATACAACAGGTAGACAAGGAAGCAAAGGACTTTTAAGCCAGGGGCTCTTAACCAAGAAGTCTGTGGTTCAAATTCAGGGGGTTGAAGAATTTGTATAGGAAGATCATTACATCTTTATTTTCACTAACCCCCTCCCTCTGAAATTTAGAATTTCCTTCAATCATAAATACAGGCCACAAACTGAAGTAATATTAGCGATACTTGTAACTTGCCACTGATTGAAACATAGATGCAGTCAACTTGACATTGCAGTTGACTCATAGTCTAGAAATATTATTTACATGTATCATTACTTTGAAATTAGAGTAGGTTTTAGACCCCACCGTGAGACCTTCTTATTTCTTGCCTTAATAAACATACTATAGGGGCGCCTGGGTGGCGCAGTCGGTTAAGCGTCCGACTTCAGCCAGGTCACTATCTCGCGGTCCGTGAGTTCGAGCCCCGCGTCAGGCTCTGGGCTGATGGCTCGGAGCCTGGAGCCTGTTTCCGATTCTGTGTTTCCCTCTCTCTGACCCTCCCCCGTTCATGCTCTGTCTCTCTCTGTCCCAAAAATAAATAAAAAACGTTGATGGGGCGCCTGGGTGGCGCAGTCGGTTAAGCGTCCGACTTCAGCCAGGTCACGATCTCGCGGTCCGTGAGTTCGAGCCCCGCGTCAGGCTCTGGGCTGATGGCTCGGAGCCTGGAGCCTGTTTCCGGTTCTGTGTCTCCCTCTCTCTCTGCCCCTCCCCCGTTCATGCTATGTCTCTCTCTGTCCCAAAAATAAATAAAAAACGTTGAAAAAAAAAAAAAATTTAAAAAAATAAAAAAAATAAAAAAAATAAAAATAAAAAACGTTGAAAAAAAAAATTAAAAAAAAAAACATACTATAACACAAACTTGTTTTTTTGTATATTTGGATAATTTTACATGAATATAATTGGGTCTCTTTATAATAATATGTATGTTTCTGCATTTAAATATATTTTTCTGAGAAAGGCCCCATAGACTTCACTGGACTAAGGGATCCACCGCCAAAATAAGAATAAATAAATAAGGTTAAGAACCCACGTTCTCGGCAAAGGAAACAAGATGCTGCAAGTGTAAATGATGAGGCTTGTTCAAGAATTCTGTCACAAGTGCACTCTAGTTCTCTTCTCAACTCTAAATTCTTTCCACTTCCGTCCTCTTCCTCTCTTACTGACACTACCCTGGCTTGGGGCCCCTGTCCACCTGGCCCTTTTCCAATCCATTCCCCATACTTCCTCCAGAATGTTCTATATCAAATGCTATATGAAGGAAAAATTCTTCTTCTACCCTTCCAGGTCTACTAGCTGGACTAAAATTTACTTGAGGAAGATTGACAGGAAAAAAAAAAAACAAAACAGCCTTATTATGTGTGCATGGAAGCTCAGTAATGAAATTGAGGCCTAAGGAAATGACCAAACAGGTGGTATTTATGCTTTTTAGACAAAGAGACAATATATTCACGAGGAAGTGACAGAAAAAAGAAAACAGGGGTTTAGGAGTTTTAATTAGTAAGACTTCTAACTAGAGTTTGGGCTGAGGTTGTAGAGTAGCAAAAAAGTAACAAATTTTTTTTTTTTTTGTAGTTTTCTTGGCTTCAAAGCTCCTATCTGGTGCTTTTACTTCTTAGTACAGGGAGGGTGTGCTTTATATGGAAGATTTCTGCTTTGCGGGGGGGGGGGGGGGGAGAGGGGGGGGCGCGGGGAGGGAGTTCCGTAGAGGAGGGGCTGAAGGTCCTTGCCCTGGTTGACTCCTAAGTAACTTCAATCAAAATCATCAATGGGCTCTTGTGGTACGTCTTGGCTGGCCTGCATTGGCCCCTACAATATTAATATTGTGCCACTGCTATTCAAGTTGAAGGGGGTAAGGAGAGCCCAACCTGCTTGGCCTTTATCTTGTGTCTTCCTGCAGTCCCCAAGGCATCTCTGAGACATCTGGAAAACCCTGACCTGAAAGAGTGGCTTTCAACAGCGTCTGTGGGTCATTTGCTGCCTTTCCATCTTCATCTCCTACCATGGGCTCTGCCTGGCAGCCTCACTGAGGCACTTTTCACTCTTCAAAAACGTCCTACCCTCTTTCATCTCTGGGGCTACAGGCAAGCTATTTCCTCCGCCTGGGACACTACTTCTCACTGCTCCCTTTTCCTGGCTAATTCTGACTTAATTTGTTAGGTGTCTTTTCTTCTGGGAAGTGCTCTCTACACCCCCAAGAATGGCCTAAGAACACTTCCTATGTGCTGCCCGAACATTCGTTTTATCATTGAATGTTAATAGGCTTTTCACTGCTCTGTGTTTCACAAAATACTCTCTTCTCTGGTTGGCACTGAGCCTTTATTCACTGTTTAATTCCCCATATAGTGCCTGACAGGTAGTGGGCATTCGGAGGCTATTTGCTGGTGAGATGAATAAATGAATGAAGCCAAAATTGTTGTTGCGGGGCCACCTGGGTGGCTCAGTTGGTTGAGCTTCTGACTTCGGCTCAGGTCATGATCTTGTGGTTCATGAGTTCGAGCCCCACATCTGGCTCCCTGCTGTCAGCCTGTCAGCACTGAGCCTGTCCACTTCAGATCCTCTGTCCCCCTCTGTCTGTCTCTCCCTCCTGCTTGTGCTCTCCCAAAAATGAGTAAATATTTTTTAAAAATTGTTGTGGGGGGTTTTATCAGGACAAGGCTTGAAACCAAGATAAGGAATTTGGATTTTATCCTCTGGACCAGGATTTTTCAAATTGTAAGTTATGATCTATTAGTAGATAATGAGGTCAATTTAGTGGTTTGCAATGCTTGTTTTTGTGTGAAATACATTTTTATAAAGAATACAGTAGCATAAAATAGAAGATATCACAGTGCATCACAAGTAGCAAGGGTAAATTTTTCTCATAAAACTTCTACTTCAGGTATATTATGCACATACATGCATATCCTATATAAGTATGTGTGCATTGTGCTGTGATGTAGAATTTCTTTCTTCCAGTGGGTCACCTCCGGAAGGTTCTAAAGCTGCCGCTGTAACCACAGAGATGTATTGAAGGGTCTCAATTAAGGGCGTGATATGATCAGAGTTGTGGTTTTAGAAGCTTCCTCAGACCACAACACCAAGGGTGTTTTGACAGAGATGCCTCTGGGGGCAATGGGAACACCTGAAAAGCTACTACAGTCAACTGAAAAATGACAAGAAAGGTAGTGGGGGTGGGATGGGAAGGAGAAATAGTTACTGATTAGATGGAGAGTGTGTATGAGGGGGGCTGGGGTTTCAGTTATGGTTCATGCCAAGACAGCATACAAAATGGAGCTTGCCTGTGACGAATCCTTGTGTAAATTTTTGGTAACATCTAAAGACATCTAGATTTTGAGAGCTAAGTCCAGACTGAAGACATTTTCTTAGGAAATCGTTTATCACTTGTGTTAGTCTGGTCCTCCCAGAGGCAGATACCAAAAGAGTATGAAAGGATATCAAATTTGCAAAGGTTTTATTAGGAGAAATCCTTGTGATAGAAAATTGGGGAGTGGGCACAGGAAGGGGCCTGGAAAGCCATCAGTCAGCTATTGCAGCCTAAGGAAGGCATAGCAAGGAATGTTGAAGAATCCTCAAGCCAAAGTCGTCAATCAAGGGAGAGGGTGTCTCCTAGGATTAGGACTGCCTTAGAGTCTGGGCCACATTCATTCATTGGCCTTGGCCATGAGCAGCATGTGGGAAACGTGGATTTCAGAGTTCACCTTGGGCCCTTGGTTAACCACTTTCACTCACACCTAGAGGTCTGTGAGGGATATTCTCTTGGTCACAACTACACTTTAGTGAGCACATACTATCGTTTAGTGCATACACATCAGTGTAAGTACAAGTCAGTCCAATTCTGTAAACTACCCTTCTCAATCAAGAAGCTCTTCAGGGCAGTCTATAACTTTGCCTCTCCTAGTGACGATTTCAGACCATTCCTCCTCCTTTTCAGATTTCTCTTGTTCCTGGCACTCATTTACTCATATTTAGGAATTAACAGTTAATTCTGTTCATCACGAATTGCTCCTGCCTTGCTTTTTGTTGCCTACATATCATAATCTGAGACTCATTTAGAAAGCAGGATGTTGTTTTGTGAGCTAATGCTTTCTCCTCTACTTCTTTTTGGGCAACTCTCTTCTGCTACTAATCTTTGCCCACTTATTCCTGGACTGAGTCAAATTCCCATCCTGTCCCTTTATATTTGGGCATAATCTTCTTATCTGGCTATGGAGTTGTGGGAAGAAGGGAAGATTCAGGAGAGACACAGCATGATGTTAAGAATCCCAGGCCAGGCGAAGCCCTAACCCCCAGCACCTGAGGATGTGACACACTATTTGGGGATTAAGTTAACATGAGTTCTTTAGGGTGGGCCTTAATCCACTACGACTGGTATCCTCATGAGTAGAGAATATTAGGACACAAACACACAGATGACATGTGAGGACACAATGAGAAGGAAGCCATGAGAGGTCTCAGATGGAACCAACCTCCTGACAGACAAACAAACAAACAAACAAACAAACAAAACAAAAAACCAGAATCTCAGCCCTACCACCAATTAGCTGTGTAACCGAAGGCAAATTATTTAAATTTTCCAAGCTTCATTCCTCTTACCTGTAAAATAGGGATAACTCTAGTGCTACCCCATAGGATTGCTGAAAGTAATAAGTGAGATATAGATACCATACATGTAACACGTAACACAGTGCCTGGCATATGGTAACCACTCAATAAAGATTAACTATAATAATAATTATTAATAATATCATTGCTTTTACCTCCCTGCTATTAGATTCTCTCACCTGTTTTTCCTTTTTAATTTTTTAAGTAATCTCTGCACTCATCATGGGGCTCAAACTCACAACCTTGAGATCAAGAGTCACATGCTCTACTGGCTGAGCCAGCCAGCCTCCCCTCTCTCATGTGTTTTCATATCAATTTATTAATTAATTAAAGCTTTCCTAAAATGTTTCCTATTCACCAAATCTCACAGAGAACAGCTACCATTTTTTGGTCAACCAGTTAGGGCACTTTTATAGCCTGTGTAATTTGTTGTTGTTTTTTTTTCAATATATGAAATTTATCGTCAAATTGGTTTCCATACAGCACCCAGTGCTCATCCCAAAAGGTGCCCTCCTCAATACCCATCACCCACCCTCCTCTCCCTCCCACCCGCCATCAACCCTCAGTTTGTTCTCAGTTTTTAAGAGTCTCTTATGCTTTTAGCCTGTGTAATTTGAAGATGGCAGAAAACTCAACCAAAATAGAAATGTATTATTTCTCACATTAGAAACCTAGAGGTAAATAACTAGGGCTGGGGAAATGGCTCCATGATGGCATCATTGTCGCAGGATACTTCTGTCTTCCCGCCCCACCATCTCTTGGGTCATAAGATGGATTTATAAGATGCTTCTTTGGCATAACATTCATATCCCAGAAGGGAAGAAGACAAGAAAATGAAAAGGATGCAGGCCAGAGACTTTTTCCTCTTAAAGGGTTACTACTTTATTTAGGAAGGCAAACCCAGCCCAGGGGCATCCATCTTATCTCTTAGGCCAAATGGTGTCAAATGGACACTCCCATCTGGAAGAGAGACTGGAATATCAAGTATTTTTAGTTGGGTACATTTCTCATCTCAGATATAATCAAATGTTTTAAAGAAGGAGACATGGATATTGGGCTACATAACCATGTCTACTACATGACCTCATTTAATTCTACTTTTTTAAAAAATGTTTATTTATTTTTGAAAGAGAGAGACAGAGCACCAGTGGGGGAAGGACAGAGAGAGAGGGAGACCCAGAATCTGAAGCAGGTCCCAGGCTTTGAGCTGTCAACACAGAGACTGACACGGAGCTAGAACCCACGAACCGTGAGATCATGACCCGAGCCAAAGTTGGACACTTAACTGACTCAGCCACCCAGGTGCCCTTTAATTCTACTTTTTAAAATGACAATCTGGGGCACCTGGCTAGCTCAGTCAGAGGAGCATGTGACTCTTGATCTCAGAATAGTGAGTTTGAGCCCAACATTGGGGGCAGCGATTACTTAAAAATAAAATCTTAGGGTGTCTAGGTGTCTCAGGTCATGATCTCCTCGTTCGTGAGTTCGAGCACCGTGTCAGGCTCTGTGCTGACAGCTCAGAGCCTGGAGCCTGTTTCTGATTCTGTATCTTCCTCTCTCTCTGCCCCTCCCCAGCTCAAACTGTATCTCTCTCTCTCTCTCTCTCTCTCTCTCTCTCAAAAATCAATAAACATTAAAAAAAATTAAAAACCTTTAAAAAATAATACAACAAAATGACAACCTGTTTCAGATCTGATATAATGGGCATGAATCTAGAGTCCAATAATTTAGGTAATTGGTACATCATAGCCAATGTCAATTCAGTAGGAGGAAAATCAATTACACTAACTTTTGCTTTGAATTGCCTGGTCCTTTTAGTCAGAACAATCAGCCCACATTGATATGGATTGTTCTGGACATGAAATTATAGAAACTCCTGGATTAACTTCACTCATGTATATTACCCACAACTATCAAGGTAAGCAGTGTTTGAAGGTGGTTGCTTAAACATTTAAACCACTTTTATTATGTTATTACTACAGGGTATAAAATTATATTCTAAGTTCTGAGTACAGAAACCAACCTACACAGCCCATTGCTTATGTATTATCTACACTTCACTCACCTGTCTTAAATCCTTGTTCAGAAAATGGCAAATATGAATTAAAAATCCAGGAATATGTAGTTCATACAAGTTAGTAAACAATACAAATGAGAAGTATTAATTTCATTTCATTTCTTCATATAATAATTATGTCCTCTCTTGCAAAATCCTCACTCATATGGAATAATTACATAATGTTCTCAATTTACTATGGAAGGGCAATGCTTAACCTATGTGGTATGTAAATCTATCATGTGTTAGTTAGTTGCAGGATAGGCCTCGTCCAAACAATTTGAATGTTTCAGTAAATAAGGTATGGGTGTTGTCCTGACTAGCTATTTAGGCCATGAAAGGAAGAGAGAAGGAGTAATAGTAGATTAAGGTCCACCCAAGGAATAGAAAAAAAAATGAAATTTATTAGTTTTATTCATTCAATTAGTAAGCTAATGATAAAATAATAATTAAAAACTCACATCAAAGCAACAACTTCTTTATTTTGTCATCAAATCATTTCATATTTACTAGTCCTATGTTAAACTAGATGTTAAATTCCTAAAAGATACTTTGGGTCCCACATAGCACTTAATGGTGCCCTGAACCATGCTTATTGATTGACTAAGGATGCATATATTAAAAATTCCAGGGTTAACTCCCAGGTTCCCAATTCTCTTTACAGACAAAATTAGCTTCTTGAATTAAGGCCATTAGCTTAAAGGTATAACTATAGGGGCACTTGGGTGGCTCAGTCAGTTAAGAGTCCAACCCTTAATTTCAACTCAAGTCATGATCTCATGGTTCGTGAGATCAAGCCCCGCATTGGGCTCTATGCTGACAGCATGGAGCCTGCTTGGGATTATCTCTCTCCCTCTCTCTCTCAAAATAAATAAACTTAAAAAAAAGGTATAATTATAAAGTTGGGTGACCTTTTCAAGCAAACATAACAATATAAAATATGTTGTCCTTTCGCAAAGTTGAAACTCCAGAAGACAACTTACTTGTTGAACAATAATGAAATTTCTAAGAGCATCAACAAAACTCTTTTGCAATTGCCTTTAAACCTAGTTAAAGAAATGCACAAGGAAAACAATTCACATTACTTTATAAACAGCTAATTTTTATACTCTCCCCCCGGAAAAAAAAAAAAAAACAAGTAACTTATTTGGATCATCTACTTTATTAACTATTTTTGGCTTTAGATACCTCTACTCTATGTTAAAAAAAATTATCCTTGAAAAATAAATTTGCTGTCATTAAATGTACTGAAATAAACATGATGTATGATCATTCTATTACATTAAATCTCCATATCTAAATCATGTACTCAGGCTTTATTCATGTAGTGAGGATTGTCTATAATTAACTAATGAACCACTCTCTCTAGGCATTCTTAAATTTATTCTAGCATTAATATTCATAATATACCAATGAAGGGGATAATCTTCAGCAGGCGTCTCCTAGGACTCAAAGTCGGTTAATGGCAATGATGTTTGTAATAACAGCATCACCAGACACCGCAGAGGTTTGATTGAATGTAGAATAGATTGGAGAATAACAAAATTTTGTGACTATAAGCAAACATCTAGGTACAAACATATGTGCTGAATATGTATACATAATTAGCTCAAGGCAACATATTTGGCATTAGATTGTGCAATGGAAATATTGGTCTACTTCTAGCACTAAAAGCTTTCTTGATAAAATATAAAAGGCTTAAAGGCAATTGCAAAAGAGTTTTGTTGATGCTCTGAGTGATTACATTGTTGCTCAACAAGTGTGTGGCCTTCTGGAGTTTCAACTTTGAGGAGGGACAACATATTTTATATTCCATGTTTTAAGGATTATTAGCTTATGTATTTCTAAAACAGACCAGGTTTTAGCCGTGAACTACTTAGTTGTTTCCTACAGCTTGAGGCTGACTTCATGCAAGGGTGTGATAAAGGTGGCTCTGACCTTCTGGTTGACCTCTGGCTTCTGCTGCTTTTTCACTTTTGCCACTGTTGGTAGAGAGGGTTTTGGAAATCAGGGAGGCCAGAGCAGAGCCAGGATCTAGCTATAACTACCATCATGTCAGAATGCTGAATAAAGTCATAAGGCAGATAATCATTTTATCTGTGAAACTTGACGGTAAGCTGCATGAGGACAGGAACTATCTGGGTCCGACATGTCAGGCAGTCACCAAACCCCAAATTTTATCCTAGCGCATTTCTAGATGCAAGGGACTCATGGAGTCCTCAATTGTGAAGTGAAGTTAAAATTCAAACTAAACAAGTGTTTACTACCATATTAATGAGCTAAAAATTTACTTGCTTTAATCTTGTGTGAAGAGAAAGTATACAGGGGCGCTTGGAGGGCTCAGTCAGTTGAGCATCCTACTTCAGATGAGGTCTTGATCTCAGGATTTGTGGATTCGAGCCCTGCTTCTGGCTTTGTGCTGACAGCACGGAACCTGTCCAGAATTCTGTCTCCCTTTCTCTCTGCCCCTCCCCCGGTTGTATGTGTGCTCTCCCTCTCTCTAAAAATAAACATTAAAAAAATTTTTTTTTAAAAAGATAGTGTGTATCTCTAATTTGACATAATATTCATCTTGTAATTCATTTACTGTATCCTTTGCATGTTTTAAAGGATCACTTTAATTTCCTCTTGTTGCCACAGGCCTATGGTCATTCCATTGTATAACCAAATGGGAAATTCAACGCTGGACAAATGGAATACCACAGGTTAATAATGGGACCCCAACTACTTGAATCCTGAGATTCAGAGTCAAACAGACCTTGTGTGGTGTCCAAGCCCTGCCACCTACTATGTATCCTACATAAGTTACTCAGTTGCATTTAGCCTTAGTTTTTCTTCCTCCCAGAATAAGAATGGTGAATATAAATACCTGAAAAAAGTAGTTAGGAGGATTAAATAACATGTGTAAAAGGGACATAAGAGGTGATGATTATGATGATAGTTACACAACTTTGTGAGGTTGTTAAAATTCACACAAGTGTACACAAAAAAACTATGAATTTTACTGAATGTCAAGTATACTTCAATAAATCTGACTTTAAAAAATAAAACAATAAAATTTGAAAATGCATGTAAAGTATTTAGCACAGTGTTTGACACTTAGGAAATGCATAGTAAATAATTTTTCTAGAGGGCTGTATCAAAATTATGAAAAAAATTTTCTTCCTTTGCCACAGAAATAAGTTCTCTCCATAGTTAACTAGATTCTTACATTTTGGTGTACTGATTTGGAGATCAAATCCAATATTCCCTATATTCCTTTTCTGCTCTCTAAATGTTGAAGGAAAGTACAAAAGGAACAGTGAAATTGAACAGTTGAGTATTTTCTGTTAACAAGGACCTTTTACATTCCCACAGAGGGCCCCTTCCATGGCATGCAGAGAAACATAAAAGAAATAGAGGTATTTCCACAACTTAAACACTTCATTCATTCATTCATTCATTCCCAAAATATTTATTGAACACCTATTATGTGACAAACACTTGCTAAATTCCGGGAATACATTTGAGGTTAGAGGGAAACAATCTCTACCCTGTGAAACATTCTCATGGGAGAAGTGGACTGTAACCCAAGAAATACCCAAATAAATATTAAGTCACAGAAATAAGTGCAAATGGACACCTGACTTGGAAACATTCACACAAAAGAATAGCTGAAATTCGGTAGAGATGAGAGTAAACCAAGTTTTGTTTTTGTGGTGCCAGAGAGGTGACAGGAACATGAAAGATACAATCCTAGTGCTGGGGAACTTCCTTCTGGGAGGGATTCTCAATTTTGGATTCAAAACATGTGGTCTATGGACAGTTGGGAATATGTAATATGAACTTATATTAGATGACAGTATTATAATGATGTTATATTTTCTGAGTGTGGTAATTGTATCATGGTTATGTAGACGATTATCCGTGTACTTAAGAGACACACGTTGAAGTATTTATGGGTGAAGTATCTTCATGTCAGCATACTATCTTCAAATAATTCAACGAAAATTTGCTGAATTAACACATGAGAGAGAGAGAAAAAATAAAAGTGGCAAATTTTGAACAATTGATGAGCCAGAGTGAAAAGTATATGGGGGTTCATTGTACTTTTCTCTCTCTCTCTTCCTTCCTCCTCCCCCCATGCCTCCATTTCCCACCTCTGCTCCTTTGTGCTATTTTTGTCCTAACTTTACTTTTAAGTATGTCATAAACTTCTCAGTACATTGCTATTATTTTTACTCTAGTCAGCTCTCTTGTACAAATTTTTAAATGAGAAAAAAATGTCTTTTGTAGTTACCCATATAGTTATCATTTCTAATATGCTTTCATTCTTTCATATAGATCTATGTTCTCTCTGATAATAACAGATCTACGTTCTGTCTGATAATCATTTTCCTTCAGCTGAAGAACTTCCTTTAATATTTTATTTATTTATTATTTTTAATATTTTTATTTTTTTATAGTGCAGGTCTACTGGTGATACATTCTCTCAGATTTTGTTTCTCTAAGTGTATCTTAATTTTTGTCTTCATTTTCAAAGAATATTTTCACTGGATAAGAAATCCTAGGTGAATCATTTTTTTTCTGCACTTAAATTTTATTTTAATGTTTATTTATTTTTGAGAGAGAGAGAGAGACAGAAACAGAGTGCAAGCAGGGGAAGGGCAGAGAGAGAGGGAGACACAGAATCCGAAGCAGGCTCCAGGCTCTGAGCTGTCAGCACAGAGCCCAATGCCGGGCTCGAACTCGCCAACTGAGATCATGACCTGAGCCGAAGTTGGACACTCAACCAACTGAGCTATCCAGGCGCCCCTGTTTTTTCATTTTAGATATGACATTTTTTTTCACCTTTAGACATTTCATTTGATTCTTTTCTCTATTTTTCCTTTCTTTCGTTATGTTCATGTTTTCCTTTAAATGCTTGGGAATATTTACAATAATGGTTTTAAGCTTTGTATATTATTTCCATCGTCTTTGTCATTTCTGGATGAGTTTCTACTGACTGAATTTTCCCCTGCTTATGAACCTTATTTACCTACCTCTTTATCTGTCTAGTAATTTTTACTGGATATAGAACATTGTAAACTGTATTTTGTTGAGTGCTAAGTTTTTTTTTGTTTTACTGAAGTATAGTTGACATAAAATATTATTTATGTTTCAGGTGTACAACATAGTGAGATGACAATTATATTACAAAATGCTCATCACGGTAAGTGTAGTTACTATCTCACTATGCACAATTATTACAATATTATTGTATTCCCTATGCTTTCCTTTCATCCCCATAACTTATTTATTTTATGACTGGAAGTTTGTGCCTGTTAATCCCTTTACCTACTTTGTCTATCCTCCTCACCCCTTTCCCTCTGGCAACCATCAGTTTGCTCTCTGTATTTATGAATTTGTTTCTGTTTTGGTTTTTTGTTTACTTGCTCATTTGTTCTGTTTTTTAAATTCCACATATAAGTGAAATCATCTTGTAGTTGTTTCTCTGAATTATTTCACTCAGCATAATACCTTCTAGGTCCAGCCGGGTTGTCATGAACGGCAAGATCTCATTCCTTTTTATGGCTAAGTAATATTCCAGTGTGTATACATACCACATATTCTTTATCCATTCAACTATTTATGGACACTTACCTGGTGTGAACTTGATCTCACCACCATGAGATCATGACCTGAGTCAAAATCAAGAATCAGATGCTTAACCAATTAACCCACCCAGGCGCCCCAAGTCAACACTACTACTAAGAGAATTATGTTCTATGGCTTTGCATTAAAATAAGGTATTTGGGCTCCATCATATGTTAAATTGACTCCTGTGGGCTAGGGTATGAAGTGGACCTCTAAATAAATCTGTTTCCATGAGGCAATGTATTCCAAATTTCAAATAACTGACTTACAAAGTACAGCTAATTTGTACGTTGGAGACTTCAAGAATATGACCTCACCTAAATAGTAGTTGAAGGGAACAGATTTTAATCTGCTAGTATCTGATTAGTTTTCTAATACCTATTGCTGCATAACAAACTACCTCAAAATTTAGTGACTTAATTGAACACTATCTTTCTAATATAGTACAAGTGTACTGTAAAAATGGTGGTGATATTAAGGCCAGTTTGAGGATTCCCAGTTCCACCTCTTTAAATGATTTTTAAGTAGATTTTAATCGGTCCAATTCAAGTAAACACTTTGTGACTGCTTTGGGCTGAGACGCATTTTCTTATTAAGTAGTTTGAATATAATTGAATCTTTATGTGAGAGCTCAGGATTTTCCACAGCTTCCATTCATTTTATATCTCTGACATTAAAATACAAATGGTGTTTGCAACTGAGTTGGCTCTTTATTGACCTTATGCCAGGTCACTATTTTTTTTTTTTCTGCAACAAATATTTTTAGACAAACAACAACAACACCTAGTGGCTTAAAACAACCATTTGGTTAGCTCATGATTCTGCTGGGCAGTTCTGGTCTGGGACAGCTTCCACTAATCTCTAATAGTCTCTTCCATGTGTCAATGACCAGTTGGTGATTTAAATGGGACTGGCTTATCCCAAATGGTCTCACTCACATTTGTGACAGGTGGCTCTCTGTTAGAAGGGAGTGATGGGGGTGACTTGGCCACGCATCTCTTATCATCTAGCAGGCTAATCTAGGCATGTTCATATAGCAGTAAGATTCCAAGAGAAGCAAGGAGGTAAGCCCAGTGTGCAAGATCTTTTCAAGTACTCCTTGCATTACTTGTGCTAACGTTTCATTTACCAAAATAAGGCACAGCCAACCCAGATTTAGGGAGTGAGAAAAGAGACCCTGCTTCTTTATGGAAAGAGTGGAGAATTGTGGGCATTTTTACAATCTACCATAATGTCAACTTAAATTCAGATAGAAAGTGTAACAGAAGTCTAGAGAAAGAAAAAAATAATCACTGTAGGTTAGAGGGAGTTGGCCTCTTGGAGGATGAGAGGAGATTAGAGATGGACCTCCAATTGCTGGATAGAAGGAGAGGAGTGTGAAGGGCATGATAAGATAGATAAGAGGACCCCACCTCTACCTATTCAGTAAAATCCTAAAGACAGAAACAACATGACCTTGCCAAAGGGATACACTCTGTGCCAGATATCCTCCTACGTCTTTTTTATTTTTATTTTTTTTATTTTTTTTTATTTTTGGGACAGAGAGAGACAGAGCATGAACGGGGGAGGGGCAGAGAGAGAGGGAGACACAGAATAGGAAACAGGCTCCAGGCTCCGAGCCATCAGCCCAGAGCCTGACGCGGAGCTCGAACTCACGGACCGCGAGATCGTGACCTGGCTGAAGTCGGACGCTTAACCGACTGCGCCACCCAGGCGCCCCACCCTCCTACGTCTTAATGTTAGTGTGAGTTAAATGTTAGCATTATTCAGAGTTTTGACCTTGTTCCTCCTTGTTCTACACATTTGCCCTGGGTGATCTTATTCAATTTCATGGCATCAACTCCCACCTGTTCAATGACACGTAGCTTCGACCTGTGACCTCCAGAACCACCTTTTTCAATGAGTTCTTAGAAATCTCTGCTCATATAGCCACCAAGCACTTCAGCCTCAAATGTTCAAAACCAAATTTATTTTCATGACCTACTCTTTCTCCTGTTTTACTGTTTTTTAGTTAATGGTTTCACCTCCGTCCATTTACCTAACCTGGAAACCTAATTGCATAGTCATCCGTGACTGCTTCTCCTTCTTTGTTCATCACAATTCCTAGTGATTCCATCTCCTACATGTACCCTCCTCTCGATTCCCACCCGACTGCTTTGGCGTGGGCTCCTATCGCCCTCACCTGACTTCTTGTAGCAACTTCCTACCTGGTCTTCCTCAGTTAGTTTCACCCTGCTCCACTCCATTCAGGGTACACTTTATAAAACCCAAATTTGTTTATGTCACTCCTCGACTTAAAAATGTATCCTCAGTCCCTATTGCCTGAAAGCTAATTCCTTAAAAGCATATGGCTTAACGAGTGCTTAGCCATCTGGCCCCACCTAATTCCACCGTTGTCATCTCCTGCCACTCTGCCCCACCCCATCCTCCTTCTCCCCAACCTCACTAAGCTTCTCACCACTTGCCACCAACAACGCACACCCTTTCACAATCCTGGGACTTGGCCCATGTTGTTTACTCTTCCTGGATTGCCGGCCCTTCCTTCTCCATCTGGTAACTTCTTATTCATCAGCACAGCTCATAAACCAGTCACCTCCTTGCTAATGACTTCCCTGAGCCATACAGAGTTAGTCACTTCTGTGTTCCCATAGCCTTTTGCCCTTTCCTCTGGCAGTGACCATGTTTCATGCTTTTGAGGGCATAGACTGTGTTATGTGCTATGGGATGTGCTACGTTTGGCAAATTTTCAGCCACATGAATTTCATCTCTCTGAAGCAAAATCCAGAAAACTTTAATTTCCCTTGCAGCTAGGAAGCTGTTAAATGACCCAGACTCCCCACATCAGATATGCCTTCATAAAACTCTTCTTTTAGAAACTCTTACTCCTTTTACAGTACATGTGTAAG
Organism: Neofelis nebulosa; assembly: GCF_028018385.1. Lineage (NCBI taxonomy): Eukaryota > Metazoa > Chordata > Mammalia > Carnivora > Felidae > Neofelis > Neofelis nebulosa. Next base: position 99,533,246 of record NC_080787.1, read on the forward strand.
TGGGGTGAGGGGGGGAGGCTGATCGTCTATCGAGAGTGATTGGAACAGGCCTTTGATTCTTGGGGTGATAGGAACAGCACTGCCTGTGTGAAGCTCCTTGTGCTGAGAGGGGAGAGCAGTGTTGCTAGACCGGCTCTCTGTGGTGGCTGGACATAGATGGGTTTCAGGGTCTGGCTCTCTGGCTCTGTGGGATATCCCGTGAGCCACCTAAATGCTGGGATAAATTAATTCGTCGCCCAAACAAGCCTAAGTAGATCTGTTTCTCAAGGACTGAAAAACAGTGAAGCACTTTGGTTAGAACACTTAGTGCGTTTTATTGTGCAAGTTGTAATTTATTTAATCAAGTTGTATAGTATGAAGGTGCTTGCTTCCCTCATTAGATTCATCATGAGTACTGTATGTTATGCTTCTATGCATAGACCTGATTTCTTAATGATTCAACTAAAATTATACATTGAGTGCCTACTCTGTGCCATGCACTGTGCTGGTCATTGCAGAGATTACAGTGAAAAAGACACACGGGATCTTTGCTTTTTCAAAGTGTACAGTCTAGGGGCGCCTGGGTGGCTCAGTCAGTTAAACATCCAATTCTTGATTTCAGCTCAAGTCATCTCACGGTTCATGAGTTCAAGCCTCTCATGGAGCCTGCTTGGGATTCTCTCGCTCTCCCTCTCTCTCTGCCCCTTCCCCCACTCTCTCTCCTGGAGAAAAAAAAGAAAAGAAAACAACAAAGTGTACAATCTAAAAGATCTGTGCCTGAAACATTCTAAGTATCCAATTAAGTTAGTGTACCAATTTATTTGAGTAATTATTTCAATTAATGAGCATTTATGTCCTGAAAATATAAAAATTAATGAGAAATGTCCTTAAGTTTCTCTCAGGCTACTATGAGACACAGATATATAAATAAATAATGTGCATGCATTGTGCACAGTGTGTTAACCAAAATATGTTCCAGATTTGGTAGAACAAATCTGGAACTGGTGGCTCAAAGGGGGAGTAGCTTGAAGAATGCTGTTTGGGGGAATCAGGAATAAAAGATGGAATCTCTGAACTTGAAAATATTTGAGCAAGTGTGCATGAGATTTCCTCTTTTTCCCTCTTCCCTTCTCCCCCTTTGCTTCCCTTTCTTCCTTCTTCCCTTCTCTTCCCCTTTCCTTGCTGTTCCCTTTGCCCTTTAAGTATCAATTCAAGGACCATTTTTATAATAAATCTCGGCAGACCACTCCTCTTCCTCCCTCCCAGACTCCCAGGCTGTGTTAGTAATGTTTCCAAACTCCCGTAACGCTTTGTACATTCCTCTGCTAATTCTCTTTCCTTTTGATGTATGTCATCTGTGTACCTGTCAGTCTCACTCACCTCATGCCAAGTCAGGGCTGGGCATTTAATCAGCATGAAATAAACTCAATAAATGTTTTTTGAGGAAACATAAATTTAAATTGCAATGAGAAACCACTACGCCCTCATCAGAATGGCCAAAATAAAAAGGATTGATAATATTAGGTGTTAATGAAAATGTGGAAAAACTGTAAATTTCAAACATTGCTGAAAGGAATATAAACTGACAACCTTTTTGGAAAATTACTTGGCAAACTTTAGTAATGTTGAGCATTAGCAAAAAAATTTACACATGTTCACATTCGTATACCCTGTAACACAGAGATTGAACTCTTAGGTATATATCCCCCCAAAAGTGCTTATGTTATATCAGCTTTATTCATAATAGTCCCAAACAACCTAAATGCCCAACCACAGATTGGATACATTAATTGTGGTCTATTCATATCACAGAAGAGTGCACAATATTTCTTATTCAAAATGAAAAACTACGTGCAACAATATGGATGATTCTTATAGACTAATACTGAGCAAAAGAAATTGGACACAAGAAAAGTACATATTGTGATGCCACTTACATGAACTTCCAGAAGAGGCAAAATTAACCTCTGGTGATGAAGCTTAGAATGATGGTTATCTTTTGCAGAAGTAAGACAGACACTAAGGCACTAGAAGGTGACAGAAGAGACTTCTGAAGTTTTGGAAATACTCTATATTTTTATAATGGCATATTTAAAAGCCACACACAGAAGGATTTTCTGAGACAAGGTTAACTGTCCTTCACTAAAACCATTTTACACCCCAACCACATAATATGTAAACATTTGAGCTATATACTTTGCTTTACTGTATGTAGGTTGTTTCTGGATAAGAATGTATTTAAAACCTAAATAAAAATAAATGTTCCTTGAATGAATGAGTGAATGAATGAGTGAAGGAGTGAGTGAATGAGTTGGGTCCGTAAAGAGAAAAGAAGGTATTGAAGTATAAGAGGGACTGACTGGAACTGTATTTAATTTTTAAGCAGCAATGCTTGGTTCTTGAGCTCTTTATACTCTAATAATGCCCCCTAATAATTGCTCATGCGCTTCCTTTGCTTAAATATCAGTTCTTTGCTATTTAATCACAATTGTGAGGTTAAGAAAAGAAAAGCCATTAACAGTAAAGCAGATAATGACAACCTCATGGGACTGGCATTTAATTCACCGTGAGGGAGCCCTTTGGGAATTGGGGAATATACCCAATTCCCTTCTGTTTTTTATCCTTTTGCGATTTATGAGATGCAAATACAAATTAATTACTTAGACTCTTGAAGGGAGAGGAGAGGAGTTGGCACGCGTGTTTACAAAAAAAGAACGGAAGCCAGCCAACATGTGACATTGCCCAAGCCACCCAAAGGTCAGAGTGGAACAGTCCTAATTGCCGGGTGGCCCGGCCACGGGATGCACCTCTCCCATCCTTCTTCAGGCGGGGCTTCTGGGTAAGCCACTCATCCCGCCAGCCTGACACAGGCCGCAAGTGGCCAACAATTCCGCAGGCGACGGATGGCCCATGTACCAGGGGCGCCGTCGAAATCCGACCCAGCTCTGGCCCCCAGCCCAGAGCCGGCGATGCCGTGTCAGGAGAGGTAGTTCCCAGGAGTCCAGCAGGTGTCGCTGCTCCACGGCTGCCGGGCGTCCCCAGGGTGGGAACCGGGGGCGTGTCGACTCCACCTGTGGCTCCTACCGCGCGCGCCGCACCTGGGTTCGCGCCGGGTGCCGCCCTCGCCGCGTGGGGGCGCTGTGCCGCGGCCGAGCAGTCGCCTGAGCCCTAAGGGCTCGGGCTGCCGGGCTGCTCGCGCGCTACTCGGTCCTCGTCCTTTAACCCTCTGCCGTCCCCCGCACCGGCGACGAGGGGGCGGGGTCCGACGGCGCGCTGGGAAAGGCGGGCGAGCTGGCGCCCAGGTATGTTCTTCCACAAGGGCCGGGCGGCGGAGGAGGCGGACAAGAAGATGCCACTGTCGCCGCCACCTCAGGGCGACCACGCGGAGTCCGGTCCGTCCAGGACCCCCAAGAAGCACACCCCTTTCCATATCTGGCGCTCCAAGAAGAAGCAGCAGCCTCCGCCGTCGGACTGTGGGGTGTTCGTTCCACACCCGCCCCCGGCGCCTCTCTGCGAAGCCAGGTAAGCTCCTCTCCCGCGCCCTAGAGTCGCACGACCTTTCCCCCAAGCTACTCCGGGCTATGATGACCCATGACACGAGTCGTCTCCACCGGCAGCCGCGCTCTTCCCCACCCGGAGCGGGGGAAAGGCCCAGAGTCCGTTTCACCCGGCAGGGGTGTAACGGGGTCCAGAGGGGCACAGACGCGGCCTCTGCGGTCCTCGTGGCTTCTGGCTCAGACCAAGCACCAGCGAGAGGAACTTGTGCCCACCCATGTGCCTTTTGTTTTGACTGGCAAAGACTTTATGCAAGAAAAGACATTATTAACCTGCTAAGAAGGGGTGCGGTAGCGAAGGATTATTGCCACCTGAGTGAATAGGAACCTTGATAATGGTGCCTTTATTAATAGTGAAGATCTCCACTCTTACAGACTCCATTGGCCTCATAGGATCCGAAAGGAGGAGGAAGTGGCAGTGATATTATCCCCATTTTTATGGGTGGAGAACCTGAAACCAAAAGGTGAATGGCTTGTCCCCATTGGAATCAGTGTCAGAACTAGGCAGCACTAGGCAGCACCTAGTTATTTAAAATATAACTGCCACTATGCTCTTTAAATTTTTATCAACACTTTGTATGATTACTGTTATACTATTTGAATTGATACATTCGTTGAACAATAATCTGTTTGAAGTACCAATATGTTTTTGTGGTTTGGGGGTATAAGATAGTTTTAATGAAGGACAGTTGGCAATATCCAGTAAATCCTGCTGTGCGTATTTTTTAAGTACACCCTTAGGAACTATGAGGGCCAGAATAAAATAGTGCAAAATTCGCATTTTAGATATATTTTCCTTTCATTTCTAAAAGAGTCTTAACTTTGCAATGTATTTTTATTGGCTTAGTAAAACTGTGTTGGGCGCCTTAACTAAGTGCTGGGATATAAAAAGCAATGAGAGTGATCTCTGTAATCAAAGGATTCTTAGTCTCTTGTGGAGACCGACAAGTAAACAGTGGGATGAATCCTATGATAGATGTTAGCACAGAAGAGGGGACCCAGGAAGGCTTCCCGGAGGAGGAAGGCTGAGTAGTTTAATCAGACAGAAAAGGGGAGGAGCCACGACTTCCAGGCTGAGGATGCACTATAAGCATCACCAACACTGGGAAGACCATGGCACTTGCTGAGAAGTCCAGGTGGTTCAGGATGTTCTGAGTATGTGTGAGGGAGGGGATGGGAGAGGAGTGCTGAGAGAGAAGGCATTTTATTTTTGCTCATATTTTTATCATCCATGGTGACAATTCGTTGTCATAGGACATATTTTTCTTTATTCAAAGACTTCCTGTGCTCACTTACGAATTGAAATTTCTTTAGAAAAAATGTTACTTAATAACGATGTACCCATCATTGAAGTGTTTTTCCAATTACCTCCATAGATACTTCAAACATTTCCTTGATGGTTTTTTCCCCTCTGACATGCTCCCATCATTTCCTGTCTATCAAAATGGAATCATACACAGCCATAGACAATATTTTCAAATGCAAATCCATTTTAGACTAAAACTTAAAATAGGAACTTTTGCTTCTCTTCTCAAGTAGCTTGTATTTTCATTCAGTCTTGAAGCACTTTATTCTTTCCCTCAGAGCTGTGATGAACTTTGTACTAACAAATGTTCCCCAAACTAAACATACTGGTCTGTCTTTGGGATGTTTTCCTAGTTAGATCATCTCCATAAATATTGTATTTACTTCTGAGAGAGTGTACCTGTTTCCAGTCTAAGGCACACTTAGGTTTCTGGTCAGTCTTGGCCAGCGTGGCTCTCTTGAGGGGTCTGGACCACATCCATTTACTTCTGTCCAGGACTTGAGGTGGTAGAACTCAGCGAATCGTGCAGCGCTCACTGTGGCCTTTGTCTCTATATGGGGATGGGACAGTCAGGTGGCCGCGTGTTTTTGCTGGACATGTATGATTACTATTATGGGCTTTTAGAGCAAACAAGAATGAATTTGTATCCTGGCTGTGTGACTTTGTGCAAGTTGCTTCACCTTTCTGAGTCTCAGTTTCTTCATTCAGAAAATGGAAAAATAGTAATAGTGATTATGGAGAGCTGTTGTATCAGATGAGTTTATGTTTTAAATGTGAAACTCTTATCACACTTCTGGATACAAAGTAGAAACTCAGTAAATGTAAAATCATCATCGTCATCATCATCATCATCATTATAAATGCCAAGATCTTAGTGGAAGAAATAGAAAAAAATAAGGTTGGGTGGGGGAAAAAAATGCTTCCCTTCCCGGAAGAGCTTACCACTCCAAAGAAGGTTTAAAGTCTATTGTCGTCAGATTTCTGTATTCTGCCAATATTTTCAGCTTTTAGTGTAGATGTTCTAAAAATCAATGATGGTCATTTTTTTTCATGTCAAATAATTTGAACATTGCTGTCTCTCTTCCTAAAATTCACCCTTTTTTTTCAGCTCGTTTTTGGTAAAACATGTTAATATGTTCTTTTTTTTTAACGTTTATTTATTTTTGAGACAGAGAGAGACAGAGCATGAACGGGGGAGGGTCAGAGAGAGGAAGACACAGAATCTGAAACAGGCTTCAGGCTCCAAGCTGTCAGCACAGAGCCCAATGCGGGGCTCGAACTCACGGACCGCGAGATCATGACCTGAGCCGAAGTCGGCCGCTTAACCGACTGAGCCACCCAGGCGCCCCTGTTAATATGTTCTTTTTCATAGAAATAGAGCTGTTGCTCTCCTGCTCCTGGGCAGCCCATCCCCTGTCTAGTCCATTATTGTCTTGCCTTAAAAGGTCCAGTGGACAGGATATGGATAGGGTGGGGCGACCTGTGGCAGGACTTACCTTAGCAGCCATTAGTGGCACGTGTTTATCAAGCTTGGAATTATACTCCATTTTTTAAACAGTTTGTTCAGCGTGTGGATTCTCTACCTGGGTTTAAATCCCTGTTCATCTACTTAGTGTAACAGCCATGTCATCCTGGGCAAGTTGTGCCTTGGTTTTGTCATCCATAAAAGGGGCATAATAAGAGTTGTTATAAAAATGAACAAGTTGATACATGTCAAGTGCTCAGAACAGTGAGTGGCACATCTTCAGCACTCAGTAAATGGAAGGTTGTTTCTCTTTTTTCTAACTACTATCTTGCCTATACTTCCTTGTCTGTAGTAATTTTATGTGTTTATTTTCTGCTATATGATGGAAATGGTGCTTCCTTCTATAATTTCCTTTATTTAGCTCTTAGCTAAAGGTCAATGCAGTGAAGTGAAAATGATTACCCCTAAACTAAACTGAACCCCAAACCTAGAAGCAAGCATTAATGCTGTCTGCCAAAGAGCCAAACTCAAGTGGTGGGGAGCTTCGTAATCCTCTGAAAATCTGCAGACCTCATTTCCTTTGGAGGAAAAATGCAGCCAGTGCCTGAGGGCAGAGCATCCTTACTGGGTGGGCACAGACCTACCTCCAAGTCAGGGTTTGCGGGCTCAAGTTTCTGGATAGTACACAGTCCCATTTTTCTGTACTTCAACAGACCTTTCCCTTCTCTGGAGAGAAAACAACTTATTTCCTGATATATCACTAGAATGTTGTGAGGATAAAGTAATGTTTGATTCCTTCAGAAAAGGAACAATTATTTAAAACGTTATTTGAAAGCACTCTGGAACTGTAGAGTGTTAGTCTTCATGACTTAAAGTGGATTCCAGTTTTCAGTCTTTTATGGCTGGGTTGGTGTTTAGGACTCTAAACAGGTTTAATTATTTTCTAACATAAAGGACATGGCTAGTTTGGTTCGGTTTTATCCAATGTTATATCTAAACCGGTTAATACTGGGTTACTTTTCTTATTTAGCTTATGCCAAAGGCAAGAATTTGAAATTATAGGTTTTATTTCACCACTGATGAGCCAGGAATTTAAATTTGAGCTCCGTCATTTACTAGCTGTGAGCTTCTTGGGAAGTTACTTCCCTGGTCTAACTTCAGTGTCATGATCTGCAACCTGCCTCTGAGCATTGTTTTTGAGACTTAATATATTTTCAGCAACTGGAATGGCGCCTGGAAGAGAACAGATGCCCAGTAAATAGTAGCTCTGAGGGGCGCCTGGGTGGCTCAGTCGATTGAGTATCCCACTGTTGATTTCGGCTCAGGTCATGATCCCAGGATTGTGGGATCGAGCCCTGTGTAGGGCTCCACACTCAGCATGGAGCCTGCTTGAGATTTTCTCTCCCTCTGCTCCTTTCCCCTGCCTCACTCTCTCTAAAAAATAAAAGTAATTTTTTTTTAAATATGTATCTTAAAAATAGTAGCTCTGCAGTGGAAAAGGCAGAGACTGTGGTGTTGGACAGACTCTGTTTCAAGTCTGCCTCTGCCATTTGGATCCAAGTTTCCTGAAGCCTCAGCTTCCTCACCTGTGAAATGGAGATGCCAGCACTTCCCTTATGGGGCTTTCAGAGGATTAGATATCATACATGTAAAACAGGGCACAGGGCCTAGCCCAAGGCAGGTGCTGGACAGATGAAAGGTGGTAGAAGCTAGAGCGACAGGGGCCGTGACGGCTGTGATTCTTGTCTTCAGAGCAATGGAGGCAGCATTAACAGATCTGTTTTCACACTGTAAGTAGAGTCAAGCAACTTAAGAGGCCCAGGAGTTGTAACTAGGTCTGTCAAGCCCTGAAGTGCCTTTGGATATCTGGATGTGCCTGTTAGTCTATAAAAGAGTGGCCCTTTATGCATTCGGTGACTTAAAAGTCTTAATACCTCTGAGCGAGGAAGGAAAAGGTAAACTTTATACTTGAAGTTAGAGGAGTTTCTCCTGAAGTGATTTTGGCATCAGTGTTCAGTATAGACTCTTTCCCCCTTCTCTCTGTTGTTGTAGTACTTTATCCATTTCTATACTCTCAGTCATGATCTTCTTAGTCCATATGTAAGTGATGTACATGCTCTTGGAGACCTTTAGAACTGCTGGGCTTGGGTTCACTTACTTTTTCTTTTTTAGCTTTTAGTTATAAATCTTATTTGGAAGGACAAGACAGTAAATCACTGCTTTACTATTCGTCCATGATTAAAGCAATGCAGCAAACATACTAGATATTGAAATTCGTTTTCTAACTCCAAATATTCATTCAAAATGCCCATCTTACTATGAATATGAAAAACACATGTCTGTCTTAAAGTTGAGTTCACCTAAGGGGTCAGTGTGTTTCAGGGATGTCCATGCAGAAAAAATTGATCTATTTATTTAAAACAATGATTTCTGGTAAGACAATTTGAATCTTGAATTGCATGTATTTCTGTTTACCTTGAAATTTTTATCAAATAATGCTTAATCTCCATTTCATGTTGTACTTACTGTACAAAAGATTTACAGATTCTGTTCATGAAATCATTTTTCTAGGATTAATGACAGATTATTCTATGGCACAAATTCCCTTCTGCATCTTCTTTTTTTTTTTTTAAATCAAATGATAAGTTTTAAAATTTTTATTTATTTAGAGAGAGAGTGCAAGAGTGTGTGCACATGCTGGGAAGGGGCAGAGAGACAGGTAGAGAGAGAATCCCCAGCAGGCTCCATGCTGTCAGCACAGAGCCTGACATGGGCTCAATCCCATGAACCGTGAGACCATGGCCTGAGCCTCGATCAAGAGTCCACCGCTTAACCAACTGAGCCACCCAGGTGCCCCTTTTTGTATCTTCTTATTGAAATGTTTACCAATCAAATTCTAGAGAAGTTTCTTACAACCAACAAACACTTACAGAGCACTTATTCTATATCAGGTACTGCGAAATAGAACAATGAAATCAGAAGTGGTCATAGTTCCTAAGAAACTTGCACACTAGTGGAGAATGGAGCATACAGATGAAAATGAATAAAGTAGCATATGGTGATGCATGAAGGGCAGAAATAGAAGATTTAGGGGCAAGTGGGTGGCTCAGTCGGTTGAGTGTCCAACTCGATTTCAGCTCAGGTCATGATCTCATAGTTTTGAGATTGAGCCCCATGTTGGGCTCTTTGCTGACAGCACAGAGCCTGCTTAGGATTCTCTCCCCCTCTCTCTCTGCCCCTTCCCAGCTTTCTCTCTCTGTCAAAAATAAGTTTTAAAATAAGATTTAATCAAATGTCCTGAGGTCAGGGGCGCCTGGGTGGCACAGTCGGTTAAGCGTCCGACTTCAGCCAGGTCACGATCTTGCGGTCCGTGAGTTCGAGCCCCGCGTCAGGCTCTGGGCTGATGGCTCGGAGCCTGGAGCCTGTTTCCGATTCTGTGTCTCCCTCTCTCTCTGCCCCTCCCCCGTTCATGCTCTGTCTCTCTCTGTCCCAAAAATAAATTAAAAAAATGTTGAAAAAAAAAAATTTAAAAAAAAAAAAAAATGTCCTGAGGTCAGAAGAAGGATCAGAAATTTGAAGAAGCAGAAATTTTTTTCTCTGATGAAGATGTTTTACTCATATTGAATAATTAACGACAATTTTTTCCCTCTGATATGAAGATCATCAGAGGCTCCAAATCTTCTTGAGGTTATAATCATCTTAAACTATACCCAGTGCTCATGGAAACTGTTATCTTCATAGTAGCATTTAAGACAAAGAGAATCATGTATTCCGGATTATGCTTAAATAATTTTCTCCAGTTCCTTAAAATATCTAGAGCCTGAGACTGTATTATTCAGCTCTTCTGTCATATTTTGACATCTAGGAAGAAAGATTGTGCTTGAAATGTGACATACTCATTTGAAACCTTGGCTGAAATTATAAGTAAACATGATGTTGACATTCTAAAATTATAGACTGAAAATAAGTGGTTCTTAACATTCTTTAGATAGATTTACAGATCCAAAGACCTAACCTGGTGTCTACTCAATCTTTGTCAAGAGATTCTGGAGTCTCTTTCAAGGAGAGTCCAGCATTGCCTATTTTCTCAAAGCAGGTGTTCTTCCTTAAAACACACACACACACACACACACACACACACACACACACACACAATATCTTTATTTTCATACTAAATTGCCTGGCACATCCAACAGCTGTCTTTCCACATATTCACTTCAGAAAAATGAATTCTCAGCTTTTTCCGAAGATGGAATTGAAATGTGAATTCAATATCTTATCCCAAAGTAAGTTTTCAAGATAAAGTGTATATGAATGTCTGACACGTGTGGGGGGTGGTAAGAAAAGCCATTTGTAGCTCCCTTAGAATACAGCTGCATTGGGCTGACTCAAATGCCTCATCATAATACCTCCAAGGATTCAGATTTATGAAAAGTCTTATTCTAGAGAATGAGTACTGCTTAGTGCTGTCTTTATGGCACTGCATATCTCCTGGATGGGCCTGTTCAGTGGAAATGAAGCAATACCAGAGACGCTTCATAACAAGGGAACATTTTGACAAAGTGCCAGGAGACCCCAAGGATGTACAAGTGACTCAGAGAATCCAAAGTCCATTGTGGTGTCCCCAGCTCCTCTCACCAACAAGTTATAGACAAGACGAGTACAGGCTGAACCTGTAGCTAACTCAGAAAAATGAAACACAGAATTAACAAGTGCCTTTTGTTTTTTGCCTTCCCATAGATGGCAACTAAACAAGTAGAAGTAAGTTGCTGTTAAACTTGGCAAAATATTCTGTGGTGAAGAAAGTGGGTGTTGGCTGTATTTAGTATTGTTGTGTGCCATTTCAAACCAGCAACCCTAACTGAATCTCATTTATTAGAAATTAGGGTTATGGCATTCTGAAGGTAGCAACAGCTTGTACAAGAGATTTGGCTAATAGTTATATAAAGACACCATACATAATACACCTTCTCATCTTTTTCAAATTAGTGAATGAGTGGCATAAGCTCCTGATAGTTCTTTGGATTCTCTAGTTGGATGTTCTTTAATCTTGTGACTGGAGTCAAGAGACAAAATAACATATGCCAAATAAAATAAGAAATGAGAGGGAGCATTTGGTTTATAATAACAACTTCAGACCATGTCTGTGAAAACATTGTCGTCCATCAAGATTTGGCTAAAAGATGCAGTTTATTTAACATACATGGTATATATTAGACCCTGTTCTAAGCGCTTTACAAATATTAACTCACTGCAATTAATTAATAACATCCCTGGGAGGTAGGTACTATTACTGTCCCCATTTTGAGGAAAAATGAGGCACACGAGGGTATGGTAATTTAGTCAGCATCACAGAGCTCATAAGATCTGGGGCTGGGGTTCTTCACCTGGTGGTCTTGAGTCCTGAGGTTAATCACTGCAAATTGAAATCACTGTGGTTGATGCTGCCTCCTTTATATTCCCACAATGAGTATATTTAGGCCTTTGGTTTCACAAGAAGAAATCATAATATATATTGGAAATCAAGTTAATTTTGGTACTAGACAATTTTTATGTTAAGTAGTAGAGAGAGAAGTATGTAAATTCATAGAAATATAAGTACATTAAAATCTTGGAAGAAAAAACAATTTTTAAGCTTATTTATTTATTTTGAGAGAGACAGAGATAGCACGAGCAGGGCAGGGGCAGAGAGAGAGAGGGAGAGAGAGAATCACAAGCAGACTCTGCACTGTCAGCACTGAGCCTGATGCAGGGCTTGAACTCATGAACTGTGAGATCATGACCTGAGCCGAAACCAAGAGTTGGATGCTTAACTGACTGAGCCACCCAGGTGCCCCAGAAAAAAACAATTTTAAAGCAGAAATTTTAAAGTGTGTGTAATACAAAAGTAATGTGTCTAGATCCTGCGTTTGGGGCTTCTGCCCAGCCTTTGTCAGGAAACAACATAACCAAGATGTAGGCCTAGTTTGTATACCCTCCTTCATCTCCCAAAGTCTTGGCACAAGCAGTACAAGGCAAGGCAGGCGACCCTCAAAATTTACAGTTGCTGCCCAGGCCAAGGGGGTATATCAGAATTCCTCAAGCTGAGCTGCAAGGAGCACTTCTAACTTTTGGTCTCCAGAAGTCCTGCTGCTTGAATCCTTTGGTTTTACTTCCTGATTTATCACTGAGGGGTCCCTGACAACAAATTCAAGTTTTACCTTATCTTGGCTCTACACTTGAAGGGTTATAAACCATTAGGGGTATTTTATCCCACCTGAAGCTCATAATGGCTCTGTGCAGTAGGCCCATGCCCACATTTTAAACATGAGGAGATTGAAGTTCAAAACATGCAATGCTGGTGAAGGAGGTGGGCCTGAAACAGGTTTTCTGATTTCTGGGCAGCTGTTGTTTTTGGTTCTCTTGGATTGTAGACTGTGCCTCCCTGTTCCTGGCCTGTAACCACCTTTGATAGGAGCCCAGCTGATTCATCTAACTTCATGATGACTATTCCCCTGGAAATCTTCCCCTTGTTTCATAAGCCAACAACCATGAGATGGATTGCAAGATTGAGTTACGAGTTATTCAGCTAGTGTATATACACTATAGTGTGGTTATTGACATATCAATTACTTTCAGAGTTTCTGCTAGAATTAGTATTTCACCGACTACCAAAACACCCCACTAAAAAGAACTGAATTCCTGTTCTCACAAAAATATTTTTAACTTGCACAGCCATATTTTATAACAACAAAATGTCAATTTGAAATTATAGGGTCTATTCGTATTATACCCAAGCAAGGACTCCCTTAATGGGGCTTGAAGTAATGCTGGTACTATGACATGTAATATACTTTATTCATCATTTGTCATTTAAATGTTTTGATAATACCGGTAGATTTATAAATATCTTATGAAAGCATAGTTTGATTGTATTTGCATCTGCTATTTGAAAAAGACATAACAGTTGAAGCAAACTGTTGACATTCGTGTTGAAATACAGTGCCTCCTTTATCTTGAATGCCATGTGCAAACCTAAGAACTGGTCCTTTTCAAGCCTGTGCAGTGGAGGCTCCCCAGGCATTGCCAGCCTTTCTTGGCTCTACAGCCTTGCAAATGTTGGCTTTCTTCCCCACTGTTTAGCTCCCAGGAACTAAGAGGTTGTTGTTATCTGCACAACAAGAAAATGTAGTTGTTCCTAGGTGGGATTGCAGAACTAGTCTCTCCTAGTACTAACTACCCAAAACAATTTTGTCTGAAAGAGATTCACTCATTGGTCCTGAGTCCTTCACTGGAGCATACTTTAGATTGAAACAACAGCATTTGTATTCCTGTATGTGTCAGTAAACATGTTTAAACAAGCTAGCCTAAAAGTAGATTTTGGATTTTTTTCAAGATAAAAATAAAGTATGACTGAATTTCTGGCACTTGCTCAAGTTTTGACTTTTACCAATTTGATTTTGTGATTGTCCTAATATCATCCTATAAGAAGTTTTAAGAACTTTGACCCAGAAATCTTAGTAGCCAGTACATTGCTGGCAGTGAATTGTACCCTTACTTGTTATTTCACTTCTATTAAAAGCTTTTTTTATACCCATAAGGGGACAACCAGCCCTAGATCTAGGTGATAACTGCTGAAGATGCATTGAGGCTTTGGGTCCTTCATCATCAAGCAGTTTCTTCCTACAGAGAAGCCCCTCAGGAATTTATGCATCAACTTCCTTGCTCACAAGGTTGCTTTCCTCAGTGTGTAATTATACCCTGTTTACACATCCATAAATGTACACAGCCAGCAGATGTTAAACAAGGAGGAACACCAATTTTTATCTTAATGTCACTCAATAATTGATCAACAGACAACAAAAGTAACAGCCAGTTGGGTTTGGGCATGTTTCATTTTTTTGTGTGGGGGCGAGAAGGGGGTATGTTTTCTGAGGAAAATGGGTGTGGCATGGGGATATGGGCGAGGGGAATTCTTTTTAGTCACCTAATTTCTAACCTCTCCTGTGGGTTAAGTAAACACGAGAAAACCTTTTTCAAGAATAACTAAGACAAAGGAACTAATGAATTGAGTACCTATTATGTGACAGTTCCTTTCATATTCAGTGTATCTCATTTAACCTTCATAAAAGCTCTGCTAAGTAAGTCATTTTACCCCCCATATTTACAGTCGAGAAAATAGAATCTGACAGTGTCAGTAAGTGATAGAGAAGTATTTGAATCCAGGTCTTTCTAACTCCAAAGCTCATAATATTTTCACCAAACCATGAGAAAACTAAAGCTTTGAATGAGTAGTTGATAGAATGTGTGTATCTGTGTGTGGTAGGTAGTCAGTTGCAGAATGGAAGTATCCAACACAAATGTAATTATCCACTTGCTTTCAGAGCTATCATCCTTTCAAAAACCAAAATAGAATCATGCTCCTTAAAATGTCTCATTGTGAGAAGGGGAATATCTAAGAATGAAGAGTTCATATGTGTTGGGAAGTCAGTGGGGCACTCTTGTTTTCCTGGGAACCCTTGACTTGAGATAATTCTGCCAAAAATCAGTGACTCAGTCCTTGAAGTGTTAACTAAACTTGTTGCTCCTGATTTCCAAACTACTCTAAAAGCTGGAGTCTTACTGCCTGTTGCTGGCATGATTCACAGAGTATGTAAAAGAATCTAAGGTGAAAATGTTGAGGCTTCACTCTTCATAAAAGTTAATCACAGCTCTAAAAGAGGAAAGAAATTGCTGGTGACCCAAACTCCAAATTTATAGGAGATACTGTTGGCTTGAAAGACACAGCTCCAGAGAGTTTGATGTAAAAAGATTATGAAAATCCTTTAAATTATCTTTATAGGAAATAGTAAGTTTGTCTTTAGTGCCCATTTCTCTGAAAATAGAATTTTATTTTAACTTTTATATATTTGAGGAATTAAAAAAAAATTATATTTAAGGGGTGCCTGGATGGCTCAGTTGGTTAAGCATCCGACTCTTGGTTTTGGCTCAGGTCAAGGTCTCACCATTTGTGGGATTGAGCCCCGAGTTGGGGACTGATAGCACAGAATCTGCTTGAGATTCTCTCTCCCTCCTCTTTGCCCCTCCCCTCCAAATAAACTTAAAAAATTATATTTAAGAAAGCTCATTAATTTCTATGAGTTTTATTAAATGCACAGAACTAATTCACAGTAGGTCATAGAAGAGAGTACATTTCTTTTTCCATTATGCTAGACTAAAAACATGCTCTGGCATAAATTACTTATAGTCATTAGTACTGCTCAATTTCTAGAGTACAATTGAAAATTTGCCACTTTATCTTAAACCACAGTTCTGCTTGTTGTAGACTTTCTCTAATATTAAAAACAATTATTCAGTGATCATGTAATTGAAGCCTCAGGTTTGCTTCTTCCATTTGTGGTTCAGCCAACTGAGCAGATGTTACCTCTCTCAAAAGCAGTCTTGATGAATGGTTGTTAGTGACTGTGTCACACTCAGGAAGGTAAGTAAATGCGAGTGTCACCACATTTACAATAAACTGCACCGGTGTAACTCATTTATTTAAAAAAACACTCATGGACACCTGCCGTGTGGGAGGCTGGTGGTGCGTGGGCTGGCAAACCAGTTCAGGCTCTATCTCTGGGAACTGAGTTTCACTTTCCTGTCTTTTGGTGAAGCTGAAATATTCACCATTAAAATAATAAAAAAGTTTCCACACTTGCTGTTATTAATAAGGAAGAAAATATTCAAACAGGTACAAGAAAGAGGCTGAGAGATACAGTGGGTTAAACCTCCAAGGAGATGGAGAATTTATAATCCCTGAGAGCTCTCCACCCCATCATCACTGATCATGGAATTCCAAAGAACACCTGCTAACATTTGTGGTATGTGTGTATACTCACGATCCAGTTAAGGTATATAAAATCTCCAAATTGATGGTTATATTTATATTTGTATGCACACATGCATTCCAACACTGAAGTATTTTACTTATATAGGTGGTCCTCAGTTTACAACGAATGGTTCAGTTTATGATTTTTCTGACTTATGATTTCTCAGTTTTATGATGGTGTGAAAGTGATCTGCGTTTAGTAGAAACTGTATATCAGATTTTGAATTTGGATCTTTTCTGGACTAGCAGTACAGGGTGTGATACTCTCTTGTGACCCCAGGCAGCTACAGCCTCCGGTCAGCCATGTGATCACAAGGGTAAACAGCCCATGTGCCTACAACCACTCTGCACCCATAGTCATTCTGGTTTTCACTCTCAGTACAGTATTCTATAAATTACATGACACATTCAATACTTTATTATGAAACAGGCTTTATGTTGTTAGATGATTTTGCCTGTCAGTTAACGTAAGTGTTCTGAGCATGTTTAAGGTAGGCTAGGCTAAGCTATGATGTTTGGTAGATTAGGTTTATTAAATGCATTTCTGAGACACCTGAATGGCTCGATCTGTTGAGTGTCAGACTCTTGATTTCAGCTCAGGTCATGATCCCAGGGTCATGAGAGAGAGCCCAGTGTTGGACTCCCTGCTGAGCATGAAGGGTGCTTAAGATTCTCTCTTTCTCCCTCTTCCCCTCTCCCCCGCTCACATGCTCTCTCTCTCTCTCTAACAATGACAACAAAAATGCAATTCTGACATATTTTCAACTTAAGATAGGCTTATTGAGATGTGACCCCATCATAAGGTGAGGAAGATCGGAATATGTATTCTGTGCTAGATTACCCACTTGTTAAATTAAGCATGTTTTTACAACATTAGCAAAGCAGGGATGAGAGAGAGAGGGAAAAAAATCAGAATATGCCTGGAGATTAATGCTATTTCAAGGTATTTAAATTTTGTTTTAAGATTTAGAATTTATTTATTTTATTTAAGTTTATTTATTTATTTTGAGAGAGACAGAAAGAGCATGAGCTGGGGAGGTGGGGGGGATCCCAAGCAGGCTCTGCAGAGTCGGCACAGAGCCAGATGTGGGACTTGAACCCATGAAGTTGTGAGGCCATGACCTGAGCTGAAATCAAGAGTTGGACGTTTAACCAACTGAGCCACTCAGGTGCCCCAGGTTGATGCCACTTTTATAGAGGTGGTCAGACCAGTGAACATTCTGAGGGATTGTTCTTTGATAATTGAGATTCTCATTTTATTGATAGATGTAGTTTACCATTGTCTTAGCTATTTCGGCAGTTTTACCATATAGTTGTAATAATCCATAATCTCACTATCTGTGAATAACACTATTAACATTCTGTTCTTTTTCTGTGTGTATTTTCATATAAGTTAGCACTAAAGATGACATCACAAAGGCAGCAATTTAGATGCCTTTTGTATCCTGCTTTCTTTTTCTTTTTTAGATTTTTTTAATGTTTATTTATGTTTGAGAGAGAGACAGAGAGAGACTGTGCAAGTGGAGGAGGAACAGAGAGAGAGAGGGAGACATAGAATCTGAAGCAGGCTCCAGGCTCTGAGCTGTCAGCACAGAGCCCGATGCAGGGCTCGAACCCACGAAGCATAGGAAAATGACCTGGGCCAAAGTCAGCCGCCCAACTGACTCAGTCACCCAGGTACCCCCTGCTTTATTTTTCATTTAGTATTATATCATTAGCATTTTCTCACCTCATTAAAATATGTAAAATATTTTTTTTACTCATGCCCTGCTTGATGGACATTTGGGTTCTTCCTAATTTTTCACCATCATAAATAATACTTCAGTGAACAGCACTGTGGGCAACCTCAGTCTCTGGATATTTTCTATCTGCCCTTCCAGGTCCACTCTTCACCCTTCTCTGTGCTCCCGAGAACAGTATTTAGAGACTGCATGGGCGAAGCTCGCTTGCCCTCTGATTTCTGGTTTGGTTTAGGCAATGGGAGGCTCTAGAGGAGAGGACAGGAGCAGGAGTTTATGTGGAGCATGGTGGAGGTTTCAGTCTGACACTCAAGGCTACAGCCTCTGATGGGTGGACCTCTTCTACAGCTGCGATCTCACTAGTTTGCAGCACCTTCTCCCCGCGTAGCCTCCTCATTCAGGGGTGGTAGGCTTCCTGCTGTGCAGGGCCCTGGCTGCTCCACTATTCCTACTGATATCCCCTCACCTGCCCACATCTCGTAAACTGTCAGTTCTTTAAACATTTCTCAATCATCTCTGTTGTACGTGCCATCTGTTCCCTGCTGGGATTCTGGCTGACAGACATCATCTAAATCTAAGTGGTATGCTCTTTTTATTTCATTTTGTGCTTGAGTCTTTGTACTGCAGAAGGGTAAAAGACCACTCAGAGTTGGGCAGGGGCATTAAGTTATGTCAGGCCTGAGCTGGTCTTAGCAAAGAATGGGCATAGGTTGAATTAAAGTACTCTCCTGGAGGTATCAACAAGTTGCCGTTGGAACAGAAAGAAGGGAGCAATGAACTCTTCCCCGCACCTTGCTGGACTCCTGTGCTTCATAGATAAGGATACCTCAGCTGCCACATGTTCCCAGTTTTGTTTCATTTAGATATTCTTGGTTCGATTGTTTCATTTCTTTTCATTGTGGCTAACCCCTAATGTTTTTCCTTCTGTTCTTGGCAGTTTGCATATTCATATATACATATATTCCTTCTTATATATTCCTTCTTTATCTATACGTTTGCTTACAACCTCTTCCTCATAGAATGCACACTCGGGATTTTGTGAGCTGAATGGATACTACCATGTTTTTGGCACTCCTCCATATGTGAATGATAACTTTCTCTTAATCTTTAAATGAAGAGTAAAAAGCATGTAGCAGTTAACTTCATTTGCGTTTGCTTCAATTCTAGATATCAAAGTCTATAATTTTCCAGAATAAATGCCAAAGCGGTCAAAGCAATCAGGGGTTGGTTGTTAATATTTCACAGATTACTTAAATCAAATGATACTGTTTTTTACACTTACTGGGTCATCACTGACAGGATCCCTGACTGATAGAATATTGAGGCTTATCCAAGGACTCACTGGGCTGCTCAAAAGGCCCAGTCCTTGTTTTGTGTCATTTTAAAATAAATTTTATCTATTTTAGGAAATGTTCTTGTTGATCTGATAGGTTATATTTCAAGCTCTTAAAAATGTGAATTACTATGAGTATATTCTACTGCAAGTATAAGATAAGGATAATTCACTTAAAATTCAATATATAACATTCTCACCATTTGCCAATGACCATTGAGAGCAGAAAAGAAAAAAAAATGAAAACAAAAATCCACTGGTAAATAGAAATGAGAGGGCCTGGGTTTTAATCCTGGATTTGTCAGTTACAAATTAGGTGACTTGGGGCAAATTATCCAAGCTCTTTGTGCCTCATGGTACTTATGAACAAGATGGGGATGCTGCCAACCTGCCTGCCCCTCCCTCTAACCAAACTGTTGAGAGGCTCCTTTGAAACAATCTGAGTGACCAGTGAGAACTGTGAAGCCATGAGGTCGAGGGAGCTCCATCACCCCTTGACTCATCTCTGGCTCTCACCACTACTTTTCTGGAAGCCTTGTACATTCTTTTCTTTCTTCCTGTGGTCTTTTCAGAAGTGAGTGGATACCTGGCAATATTTGCTTTTCCCAGTCTTTTCTCCACCTTCATCTCCTCTCTGTGCATTCCTCCTTATCTCTGGAATTCTGGTTGGCAGCTGGTCTGGGGCCCTCCCATCATGTCCCTGCACAAAGCAATGGGTTGAAAGAGGGGGGCTCTGTGGACCCTGTTGCTGCTGCTCTGCATGGCCCCCTCTTTCTCTGCTTTCTTCCCCACTTGCCTGAGTCTTCTACTACCTTTTATGTCTCTGGGAATTGTTTAGCTGGATGGACATGCCCATATTTCCTCCCCAGCCACTGCCACCAGGTTGCCTTTCTCTTACAGATGCAATTTATTGCACAGAGGAAGCTCATATGGGCTTCCCAGAGAATTCAGGGAGGTAGTCGGGTTTGATTGTCTCTGTTTTGCAGATTAAGTAATTGAGACATGAAGCTGTTTAATGAGAGTCAGGACTATATTCCAGGACTCTTGAATTTTAGCCAATCCTCTTTCCTTTATAACACCCACAAATATACCACCAGAATAGACAGAAATTGAAAAAAAAATCTTTTGTAGCTTTACTGATTTATTGCAATGTCCTTTATTCTTCTTCCCTTTTTTGAATTTAACACTCTATTATATGTTAATGGAGTAAAATGACATTGAAGTAGAAGAGGAAATTGAAAATATTTATTTGATTAGTAGAGTAAGATACTGATCTTTACATTCTAAAGATCACACTACTGGGGCACCTGGGTGGCTTAGTCAATTAAGCGTCCAACTCTTGATTTCAGCTCAGGTCATGAGCTCGTGGTTTCTGGGATAAAGTCCTGAGTCAGGTTCTGCACTGACCACACAGAGTCTGCTTGGACTTCTCTCTCTCTCTCTCTCTCTCTCTCTCTGCCTCTCCCCCATTTGCACAACACTACTATGACTATTAAAATTTTAATACATTTCTAAGAAAATTCTGTATCTAGAAAATAATGGATTTTTGTTAGTGACAAATGGCCGACTATTGAATTCTCAACTTTGACTCTTACCTATTTTATGTTCTTTTGAAAGACAGTTGTCTCTAGGGCATTTCAATATTTGGAGTTTGATAACCACAGACACTGTCCTGACTTGTGCGACTTTGGTGGAGCAAAACCCCAGCAATTGTTATCCCACGAGACACTTTTTCCATCAGAGCTATTCATGTTCAGGTCCTAACATGCACGCACCTTCCCTTTTATTTCTTTTAATTTTTTTAACATTTTATTTATTTTTGAGACAGAGAGAGACAGAGCACGAACGGGGGAGGGGCAGAGAGAGAGGGAGTCACAGCATCTGAAGCAGGCTACAGGCTCTGAGCCATCAGCCCAGAGCCCAAGGCGGGGCTCGAACTCATGGACCGCGAGATCGTGACCTGAGCCGAAGTCGGACGCCCAACCGACTGAGCCACCCAGGCGCCCCCCCTTTTATTTCTTAAGTGGAAATTTGAGTAACGTTGAACACAATGTATTTAAGAAATTTAAATATTGAACAATTCAAAAATATCCCTAGGGTAATTTCCTTTTGGCCCTTGTGATTTGAAAAGGTCTCTGATTAAATTATCAAGAGATTCTGGTGCCCCAAAGCCAAGGCTTGGGCTTGGGGCAGGAACCCACAGTAGCTACAATCCAAGTTCCCTGAGGCATCAAAGCTTGGTGATGGGTCAGAGGGCTTGTTGGTGGTTTATTAGCACAGAGAGGGGAGTGTGAGCAGGTGATATAGCTATTCCTATCATAGCCCCATAACCTTTGGGACTTTTGTAGATGACTTCAGAAAAAAAAAGATTGATAATAACAATTTGGGGAGAGAAGTAAACCAGAAATCTGAAGAACTGGATCTCTACTTACTAGCAATGTTAACCCAGTAAAATCACTTGACTTCCTTGGGGCTTAGATTCTTCAATTATAGTAGGAGGGGTGAGATTTGTTCTTGTCAAAGTCCACCGAATCACAAATTTGAGTTTATAACTTTTCCAGCAAAGTTGGTCAGGGTGTAAGTACAATAAATAGTGATGTCTAATGCATTTGGAAACTGAACTAGTTCTAATGTGAAGTAGTTGTTTCCACCCTTTTTACTGGGAATGTCTGTTGGTGAAACGTTAAAGCCATCAAAGTCATGAAGTAGGTTGGCAAAGTTAGGGTTTTTAAACTTCCCTCCCAGTAGAAACCTTGCACCACTTGGACAATTGCAAAAGAGAAAAGGAGAAAACTATAAAAGTTAGTTCACACATATAATGTGAAGACATAGACATATAAATGCTGTTTTGAGGACTTTTTAAAGATATATACATCTATGTCTTTATGTTCAATCATCGTTTTACTAATTCAGCATAGGATCATAAAATTTAAATTAAGATATGTGCACATACTATTTTGCAGCTTAGAAGGTCTTACTAATGAGGAAAATTTAGGGGAAAGCAAAGATTTAGAGAAAGATGTCTGGCTTCTAGAGTCATGATATATCTTTGATTTAATAAAAGAGCATATTGGTTTCTTTACCAGCTTGAAGCATAGTCTCTTCAGCCCTGAGCTTGTGGCCAAAATATCTAAATTCTGCTCCTGGTTCAGCCACTTTCTGATTGTGTTACCTTAGGTAAATCACTTCACCTCTTTGGAAGTGAGTCATTTCCCTAAAATATGAAAAATGAACCAGTGAAAGGATGAAGTGATATTTATCAATGTCTTTCCAGATTTTATATTCTATTTGTCTAGAGATTCTAACTGGCTCCTGGGGAGGTTGAAGGGCATTAGCAAAGACAAATGTTATGTCCAACAGTTACATACCATCCAATCCTAAATTTTAAAAACCACATTCAGTGTGGGGCACCTGGCTAGCTCAGTTGGTAGAGTATGTAACTCTCGATCTTGAAGTTTTGAGTTCAAGCCCTATGTTGCTCACAGAGATTACTTTAAAAGAAATACATGCCCAGTGAAAGATTGTTTTAATGAGGATGATGACAGCCTACAAGATGGTGTCTTAGATGGGTTCTCCCAGAAGCAGAATCTATGACAAGGATTTAAGTACAGACGGAATTCAGGAAATACTCATAGGAAGTGAGGAAGTGAGAAGAAAAGATAAGCCAGCCTATAAAGGGGGAATTATCATGCCAGTTTCCACTGTGGTTAAATGGAGGTTAGTCCCCATGGGAAATTCTGAATGTCATTGTAGAAGTTAGAGCTATGCCATCCGTTGGAGAGAGGAATAGGGGTATTGTATTAGAACTTTTAGTACTGCCAGTCATGGGTTGAGGGCTGCTCCTGTAGGCACGGTTTCCCTGGTATTTCCTGCCTCCCACAGTATGGGCCCCTGCTGGCCAGGAAGCCCGCATGTGGTTGGAAGTTCAGCAGTCCCAGGCTACAATGTCCTGAGTGGATATGGACAGTTACAGTGCTCGTATAATCTGGTTACAGCGGTATAGCCAGAGCAGTACATCCAAACTACTGCACTGTGGGGACCAACTAAAGGTAGTTATGCATTCACACTTAGAAGGAAATACCACTAAGGGACACAGAAGCAGTACCCCAGGAAGCAATGAGCAGTCCTCAACTGCAGCAACTTCCTGTCTATCTCTAAACACAATGGCATGTAGCAGCCAGGGAGGGGCAGGCTCCCGTGCCTATTAGCCTTAGCTCTAGGAGGCAAGCTATGGACGTTGCAAAAAGTCATGTTGACAGTACACGTGCAGTCAGTGGAGTCAAAATTGCAGGCTTAATTGCTGGCCACGTCTAGAGAGTAGCATCCATGAGGACTTCGTGTTTGTGATGCAAAGGGTGACACTCCATGAGGAACATGATTATATTTTGTAGAAACTCTTCTTTTTATAAAGAAAATTCTCTGATGTGTTGTAAAAGCATGTTAGTAGATACAGAATTTTCTATCAATTCCTCTGTAGGATCAGACTAGCTGTCAGTAAACATCCTTGACAGATTTTGAAACATCTGAGATTTGAAATAGAAAGTGGAAAATATGTGTTAGAAATATAACGTTGTTTAATATTTTTAAATAATTTAGACTTTATTATTAATATTTATGCCACAATTAAAAGCTAAGTGTTTAGAAATGGTTTCTGTAATACTGATATGCAGAAGCTAGCAGAAAACCTTTGATAATCTGTGCACTTGTGATTATTATTTTTTTAAAGGTATTATTAACAATAATATGGGGGTGCCTGGGTGGCTCGGGCAGTTAAGCATCCAACTTCGGCTCAGGTCATGATCTCGTGGTTGGCGAGTTTGAGCCTTGCATCAGGCTCTGTGCTGACAGCTCAGAGCCTGGAGCCTGCTTCAGATTCTGTGTCTCCCTCTCTCTCTACCTCTCCCCCATTCATGCTCTGTCTCTCTCTCAAAAATAAACATTAAAAAAATAATAATATGACCTGGTGAATCATTGTCCTTGAATTAGCCATATTGCAAAAGAAAATTATAGTTAAGGCACAATGATTATATTGCTAGTAAGTAACCCAGTTACTCTACAAAATTATTGATATCCAGGAAAGCTAATCAGAAATCCTGCAATCATTTTCTTTTGTCTCCATGTCCATGAAAGGTAGGTGGACTCTTTAGGTAGCTTTTTGGGGAAAGGATGTTGAAAATTCAACTTGACCTAATCATGGAATAAAAATTTTATGGGCCTTTAAAAGAAGAGGTCTATGGTTTCTCAAAATGTGTTGCTTAAATATCCAAATCAAAATCACCTGGAGAAAAAAACAGATTCCTTTCCCCACCTCCAGAAATGGAAATTTGGTAGGTTTTGAGTAGGGCCTCGGAGTTTGCATTTTAATCAACCTCTTTTTAAAGTAATTAAAGTTTGAGGGGCGCCTGGGTGGCGCAGTCGGTTAAGCGGCCGACTTCAGCCAGGTCACGATCTCGCGGTCCGTGAGTTCGAGCCCCGCGTCAGGCTCTGGGCTGATGGCTCGGAGCCTGGAGCCTGTTTCCGATTCTGTGTCTCCCTCTCTCTCTGCCCCTCCCCCGTTCATGCTCTGTCTCTCTCTGTCCCAAAAATAAATAAAAAACGTTGAAAAAAAAAATTAAAAAAAAAAAATAAATAAAATAAAGTAATTAAAGTTTGAGAACCATGGCTCTAGCCCAGTGGAGATTAAGATACAGAAATCTCATGAGGATCTTCCCAAAAGCATCCAGATGTCTGGTGACAGATCTGGGCCAAACCCAGGTCTCCCAAGTTTTAAGTTCATTTCTTTACATTATGTTTATAATTTTTATAAATATTTGAATCTATATCCCAAACTTATATCTTGCATAAGTAATGATAAGTAATCACTTACTACAGTACCAAATATAGCAGATGTATAAAGTCTCAAACCTTTTATATATGTAAATATGTATGTAAAATGTATGCAGACTAGCATAAGAATCATTTTGCAAGGCTGGGCTTTATGTCCTAAAAAACAAACAAACAAACAAACAAAACCACACAACACAGCAAATGAAAAGTTCTGGTATGAATGGATTTCTAACAAGTCTCTGATATAAATGTATCATATGGTTTGTCATACATATTTTTTCTCTGATCACTTCTTCATTTCCACATCTATTGTTTCATATTTGGCAAGTTTGCCACAGATAAGTTCCTAAGTTCCTCCTGTAGTTCTTCATATTCAGTCTCCTACATGTTCCAACCAGTGAATACACTGCTTAGAGCCAGATAGTTGATGATTGTCTGAGCTGGTGAGTTTTCATGATTAGTACTTAGGACTAATGAAGCCATGATTGTGGTTCTCATTTCTGTTTGTGGTCAGTCAATTTTGCACAAAGCAAAAAAGGTACTTCCTTGTTCATAAACAGCCCTTCTCACAAGGCAGGTTTTCCTGAAGACGTGCAGTATTGGCCATGAAGGAAGCAGGTGAGAGCCAGTGTGTTGCTCAGCTTAGCACAGACATCACCTCTAAGAGGAGGCAACCTGCAGGGCACTCCCTGCAGATGGTGGGAGGTTAGTGTCACCTTTTTTAGGATGGGAAACCGCAGGAGTTTAAACTCTGATCCAGAACAAGTCTACAGAGATTCCTCGGTGACCCACTGGCCCTTCAGGAGCTGCCACAGGGCACCCAGGCCCTCTTTGGAAAAGGCAGTTGGGACAGGGTTGATTTTGACCTTGATTAAAGTAAAAATAGAACTTAGAAACAGTAGCTCTACTTTGTCTCCTCTCTTCCTTTCCCTTCTTATTCTTATAACTGTGTCTTAATCCAGCAAGGATTGCAGGGGGCTTTCCAGGGGACATAAAATATGCCAAAGTAGTATAGTGCGATTTGCAAATATAGAAAACAACAAAGAAAAAATAAAGTTGGAACCCAAGTTAATAAGTGATAAGGCTAAACCTGCTGGTCGTAATGACTGTATCTCGAATCTGGCACTAACTTTTCTAATGCTCTCAGTAAAACAAGAAATGGTCTAAGTTACTCAGTTCAGTCTTTAAGGTAAGCACAGACCCATCAGGAGGGTTACAACGCTTCTTTGTACTCACATCAGAATTTTCCCTCAGGCACCTTTATAAAGAGAATTCTATGATCTAAGGAATAATGTTTTGAGAATTTCTTAAAATAGACTAACAAATTTCTTGGGGGTGCTTTTTATAGCTCCTAATATTAACTTGGAATATAATTTAGTTAAGGCCGGTCTGCAGGGGGCCAATGTGATGCCATCTAGGAATTGATATGCAAGTTAATAAAATAGCAATGAAGTTGTAGGGATTTAAAGAGTTGTTGAACTTTCAAATTTTCCACAACAGTAAGATTAATTATCATTGGAATTGCAAAATGCCTTGAACTCTAGATGGAAAGAAACGTTTTGATGTAAATACCTAGGAGAGGTGAGGAAGGGAAAAAGCTGAGGAAGATAAACTCGTAACCTTTTTCTGGTGTACTGGAGAGATGGAAGAGGTCTCACTTTCATCTTGGGGCATGGAGCAAAGGTCTACGGTACCATCCCCTACAGTCACAGCTGACCCCTGCACCCTCCCTCCCCTCCTACCTGGCACTCATTACTAGCATCCTCTTTTACTCTGAATAGATCCTTGTTTGGACAACAAATTATAAGGTCACTCCACCATGAACCTGACCGTTCACTATGACTGCTTTTTCTGAGTTTAAACTCAAGCCCCTGCTGCCATGTTGGTAGAGTGTTAAATTACATGCACTTCTTTCCTGCATATATTGAAAAACTTCCCTAAAAGTCTGAAAATCACTTTGTGGATATTCTTGATATCTCTGTCTTTGCACCTCCAAATATTTCTGGGTCCTGAACAATCTTGGGGCTAATGCAAGATCATTGTGTGTTTCTGCATTGCACTTAAAATGTGAAGAAAGGAGGAGAGATTTGATCCCTTTTCCCATCTGCCCCTTCCCTCCAGCCCAGCCTAGGACCTAAGTATTCTTCATGAATTGTTGGGAGATTATTTCATTGAATTACTTCCCTCTAATTCTGTTACTAGCAATCAGAGAGCAAAGGCTCTTATGGCTTAAAAATATGTTGAATCTAGAATTTTATACGTATTAAAAAGTTTCATTTTAAGCAGTATCCTCTTAAAAAGGGGGAACAATTCTACTTCATTTCTATAGTAGAATAGTCATTTCTGGCATCAACCATCAGTGTGCAGAGAAAAGTACCATCTGATATATGGTCATGTAAATTACACTTTTCACTTTATAGTTCAGACTGGCAAATTTATTTCTCAAGTCACTTCTTTTTATGTATTCTCCTGACAATCAGAATAAGATGCCACCACATAAGCAACAGTATTTGGGTTGTAGCCATCTTGTAAAAATACTAGCTGTATACCATAGAGGTGGCTAGATAAGAGAAAAACCAGTGTTTTTGACAGTTCTATCCATTTTGAAACAAACACAGAATTCCTTATCATGATAATTAGGAATAGTTAGTACTTCTAAACTTAACAAAAATTTTCTCTTCTGTTTATTTATTTTTGAGAGAGAGACAGAGTACGAGTGGGGGAAAGACAGAGAACAGAGAGAGAGGGAGACACAGAATCCAAAGCTGGCTCCCGGCTCTCATCTGTCAGCACAGAGCCCAACACCGGGCTCGAACTCTCGAACCACGAGATGATGACCTGAGGTGAAGTTGGACACTTCACCACCTGAGCCACCCAGGTGCTGTAGTGCATCTAAACTTTTAAAAAAGAGAATACCTAAGCAGAAAAGTAAACACTGGCATAAAACTGGTACCAATTTTATCGATTTCTAAATTGCCAGAGTTTAGTTGGAGTTTCTGCTTACCTTTTTATCCTCGGCTCAGTCCTGAGGTTACACTTGGAATTGAAATTCCTTTCCCCAAGTCTCCCTTCATAGTTGCATCTGTAACTTTGATAATTTTAAAAATCTCTCCCACTTTTTTAGGTAAAAATTTGCTTTTTGCTGTATGATTTATATTTGTTCGATTACTAGGGAAGTAGATATTGCCTATTGGCTATGTATTTGTGTTTCTTCCTTTGTCGAATGCCCCTTGCTCATTTTAATATTGGTGTGTTTGTGTTTTCTTATTGATTTGTTAGCACTCTGGAATGAAATTAAAGTGGGTAGAGGGTATTAATTGGCAATATGCTTTTTCTTAAGATAGTAAGTAGAACTGCTTTTTTTTTTTTTTTACAAAATCCAATTGTATATGCCTGATAAAAAATTTATCAACCGTAGTAATGTTCCAAATTTTGTCAAAGTTAATTTATTCTTTAAAAATATACTATGAAATAAAGTGATCAGTTGTTTCAAAATTCAAAGAATTCTGGTAAAACAGAGATCTCATTTTTTTTTTAGTTTGTCTTCTTAAGTCATATTTCAGAACATAATAATTATTTACCTGTTTCAGAAGTGTGAGTTTTCTTTCTTGAGCAGGAATTTGAAGTAACTTACACAACGTATGTTAGCTGGATATTTTTGTCTGTGATAGAGACGGTTGAGTCTTTTCTGACATTTCCTTTTATGAATATGTACAACATAAAAGCATATTTTATCACTTTTATGTTTTTACATAATTTTCTAGTCTAATTGAGTCCTATAATGAGAGGTAAGTTTCTGTTGGATTGTGATATTTTGGCTTTTTTCAGCTGCTATAACTTGTCATTAATGACTATTTTATAATAGCTATGAAAATAATTTAGGTGCCTATTCTTTTGGCAGAGGATACATTTTTGAGCCAAACTTTGTATGTCTGCAGTTTATTTTAATTGAAAATAATCCCTAGGTCTAGGTAAATAGTTTAATTAATTTTATCCATAAAGGCAGTTATTGTTCAAGGACAAATAGCATTAAAATGAATCACCTGTAGGATGGACCTGTAAAGAAAACTGTGTTCTGCTCAGATCTACCAAAAAAAAAATGTTCTACTGTTTGGAAATGCTGGGTGTTGGAGACTTGTTAACAAAGCTGAAAATATTATGATATTATTTTAGGTTCTTTGGTGCTTCCTTATGAAATCACAGTGTCTTAAAGCAGTGGCATGATATAATAGGTCTGATCTCTCCTCTCTCCTCCCTTACCTCCATTGCTCCTCTTTCACTTCCGTCTCCTCTTCCTTCCTTTCCTTTCTTTTTTTTTTTTTTTTTTTATGTTTATTTACCTTTGAGAGAGAGAGAGAAGCAGAGACAGAGCTCAAGACACAGAATCCAAAGGAGGCTCCAGGCTCCAAGCTGTCAGCACAGAGCCCGACACAGGGCTTGAATCCACGTACCAGAAGATCATGACCTGAGCTGAAGTTGGATGCTTAACCGACTGAGCCACCCAAGTGCCCCCTTCCTTTCATTTCTAATTGTGGTATAGCTTACACAGAGCAAAGTGCAAAGATATTAATTGCACAACTAAATTAATTTTTATATATGTATATACCCATGTGACCACAACCCGGATAATACAGAATACCATCACTCCAGACAGCTTTCTTTTTTTTAAGTTTTTTTTTTAAGTTTATTTATTTATTTTTGAGAGAGAGAGACAGAGACAGAGACAGAATCCAAAGCAGGCTCCAGGCTCTCAGCTGTGAGCACAGAGCCCGACATGGGACTCCAACTCACAAACCACGAGATCATGACCTGAGCCGAAGTTGGATGCTTAACACACTGAGCCACCCAGGTGCCCCCAGACAGCGTTCTTGTGCACTGTCCTTGCCCCCTCCATCATAAAAGTAACTACTCTTCTGACCTATGTTTATTATGGCTTAATTTTGCCATCTTTATCTTCAAATCATCAGAATCATATGGAATATATCTGGCTTCTTTCACACAGTATTGCATCTATGAGAGTTATCCATATTTTGCAAAACAGTTTATTGCTGTGTAATATTCTGTTATGCAACTGTGTCATAATTTAAACATTCTATTGTAATTGGACCTTTGGATTGTTTCCGGTTTCATACTATTATGAATGAAGTTTTTATGAACATTCTTATATATGTCTTTGGGGAACACAAATATGTATTCATTTTTGTTGGGTATACACAGAATTTAAATTTCTGGGACATATGGCAAACATATGCTTCATTTAGTGGATACTTCCAAACTATTTTCCAGAGTAACCATACCCATTTACACTCCTATCAGCAGTGTATTGGATTCCGGTTGCTCATCAGTCCTTCTAATTTTAGCCATTCTGGTGTGCACTGATGGTTGATGATGTATCTCATCATGGTTCATCTTTTTAAAATAAGTTTATTTATTTTGAGAGAGAGAGAAAGATTGAGCAGGGAAGGGGCAGAGACAGAGTGGGACAGACGATCCAAAGCAGGCTGTGTGCTGACAGCAGAGAGCCCGATACAGGGCTCGAACCCAAATTGTGAGATCATGACCTGAGCCGAAGTCAGACTCTTAACCAACAGTCCCCCAGGCGCCCTGGTTTATCTTTCCCTAATGATGTTTATCTTTAACTAATGATGTTGAACACCTTTTCATAAACTTATTGACTATTTGATATCCTTTTTTGGTGAAGTGATTGTTTAAATATTTTACCTATTTTAGAAAAGAAACTTTCTTCTTTACAAATTATTGATTATACACATTAATATTTCTAAAATTATACCCTTTTGTAATATAAATGATACATATGCATAAAGAAAGCATGTGCAAAAATATGCCACGACTGTATATGTGCTTTCCCAGTTTATAGCTTCTCTACTCTCTGGATAGTGTCCCTTGATGGTGCTCATCACAGCAAGCACATTCCAGAATCCCCACCATCGGTTTCACTCTCCCCCTGCCTACCTCCCTGTATAACCAGCAGTTTGTTCTCAATAGTTAAGAGTCTGTTTTTTGGTTGTCTCTCTCATTTTTTCTTTTGCTCATTTGTTTTGTTTCTTAAATTCCACATATGAGTGAAATCATGTATTTGTCTTGGACTGACTTATTTCGCTTAGCATTATACTCTTTAGCTCTGTCCATGTTGTTGCACATGGCAAGATTTCATTCTTTTTTATGACTAATATCCCATTGTGTGTGTGTGTGTGTATGTGTGTGTGTGTGTGTGTGTGTGTGTACTACATCTTCTTTATCTATTCATCAGTCAATGGACACTTGGGCTGTTTCCATAATTTGGGAATTATAGATAATGCTGCTATAAACATAGGAGTACATGTATTCCTTTGAATTAGTATTTTTGTGTTCTTTGGGTAAATGCCTAGTAGTACAATTGCTGGGTCCTACAGTAGTTCTATTTTTAACTTTTTGAGGAAACTCCATACTGTTTTCCAGAGTGGAGGCAAGAGTCTGCATTCCTGCCAACAGTGCAAGAGGGTTCCTTCCCCTTTCTCCACATCCTTGCCAACGCATGTTGTTTCCTGTGTTGTTGATTTTAGCCATTCTGACAGGGTAATAGCCTGTTTTTTTTTTAATTTAATTTAATTTAATTTAATTTAATTTAATTTAATTTTGTTTTGAGAGAGAGAAGGTGCAAGTGAGTGAGGGTGGAGACAGAGAGGGAGAGAGAGAATCCTATGAGGGGCAGAGAGAGAGCATGAGAGAGAGAGAGGAGGGGCTCACCTGAAATGAGGCTCGTGCTCACCCAAAGTAGGGCTCGTGTTCACCCGATGCAGGACTCAAACTCGTAAATGGTGAGATCATGACCTGAACCAAAGTCAGATGCTAAACAGACTGATCCACCCAGGTGCCCAATTGCCTGTTTTTTTTAAAATCTGTTTTAAGTTGTGCCTGGGTGGCTCAGTGGGTTAAGCATCTAACTTCGTCTCAGGTCATGATCTCACAGGTTTGTGGGTTTGAGCCCCTGTGCTGACAGCTCAGAGCCTGGAGCCTGCTTTAGATTCTGTGTCTCCCTCTTCTCTGCCCCTCCCCCACTTGTGCTTGTGGTCTCTCTCTCTCTCAAAAATAAACATTAAAAATTTTTTTTAAATCTGTTTTAAAAACACCTATGCAGAATAATTCTAGCCCTGAAAACTGATTAGGTGAGGTTACTATACTATTTTTGTCAAATGAATATTATAATTGTCATTCTTTTGTATGCTGAACATTAGTGGACAGTAGGTACCTCCCCCATTCATTTTCTTTACCATTGACTAGCTTGCTTATGTTTACTGCTAAGACTTCTGTAGTGCTATATAGTAATTTAATGACTGAATTTTTTGTTTAAACCACATTGACAATTTTTAGGTTTCAGAGTAGCAAAGTCTCTATACCAGAATCTGGTTTGTTCACAGGTATTGCTCTAGTTCTAGAATATGCCAAAAGTTTCTAAATTGTAGACATTGGTCCAGCTCCTCAGAATTCTGAGAGGGAGACCAGCAGAGCTGTGGTCCTTTGTCTAGAAAGTAAGGCCTGCCTGGGGAGTGCAGGAAGAAGTACTCTCTAAAGCCCCTTTAGTTGGGGCAGGCAGCACCCACCTGTGTGCACCTGTGCAGCCTCACTGTTAAGATACTGTCACACTACCACACCCCTGAGCAAGCAGATGCTGTCCAGAGCCTTCTGGGGGCTCCTTCTGCACCCCATTTCCTTGACCTTCCCTGCACTGGCACTGCAAGGGTCCCTGCAGCGCCTGAGCCCTGCAAGGATTGGCAGGGATTGCATGGTGCTGAATCCTTACCTGGGCTAAGTGTTTTCACTATCACCACTGCTCTCAGGCCTAAAGATTTATTGCTCTTTGTTGATTACCTCCTCATTCCATTTGTGTATAATAAAGCTGTACCTCCTTATGTTGCTGCTCCTTTTCCTCTTCCTTTTTGTCTTTTCCTGCCTGTAAGATATTTGATTACTGGGGCACCTGGGTGGCTCAGTTGGTTGAGCGTCCAACTTCAGCTCAGATCATGGTCTCCAGGTTCATGGGTTCAAGCCCCATGTCAGGTTCTGTGCTGACAGCTCAGAGCCTGGAGCCTGCTTTGGATTCTTTCTCTCTCTCTCTTTCTCTTTCTCTCTCTCAAAAATAAACACTAAAAAATTTTTTAAAAATTAAAAACAAGATATTTGATTACCGATCTATAGCACTTTTATCAGAAATTCAGTACAAGGGTATCTGGCCAATATTGGGTTGTAGAACTGCCTGAAATAGTCTCTAACACATACAAATTAAAATTCATCCAGGCCACAAAGCCTTAGGTACACTTGATTCAGCTTCTCTGACACTATATATTGTTGGCATCTCTGAACATAGCTTGTTAATAAGTGTCTCTAACATTGTTTAACCTTCTCCTTATCCTCTTACTGTCATGTTCTCTGCAGGTTCTGAAGGAGCGTTTTCCATATTTTTCTACCTTTCTTACACATACAAAACAGTGTCTTACTCTCATAGGGTTTTGTTACCCATTAAGCATTTACTAAATATCATTGTTTTCTGTATCATGTCCATTTACATTTATCACAGGTAATTAAAAACATATTGGTAAACATTTTTTTTTAAAGTTTACTTATTTATTTTACAGAGGGAGAAAGGGAGAGAATTCCAAGCAGGCTCTCCACTGTCAGTGCAGAGCCCAATGTGGGGTTTGAATTCACGAACCACGACATTGTGACCTGAGCTGAAACCAAGAACTGGTCGCTTAAGCGACTGAGCCACCTAGGCTCTGCAACATTTTTTCTTTCAACCTCCAAGCTTCCCCTATGTTTTTGTAAGATTATCTTAAAGTTGTTATTAAGGGATTTTTTTTTTAGAGGCTAAATCTAGGGAAACTGGACATCACGACACCTTGATTTTCATTCCTGACTTTGTTAAGCATTCTGTCTAGCAAAAATGAACAAAGTGATTATGAATTATTTCCAAAATATAAGCTTGTTTTTGAAAGCAAACCAGTTTCTAAACAAGTTAAGTTTGTTTCATGATAGGGCATTCAAGTTAAATGAACCATGTAATTTCTGCTTATGGATGTTACATTTAAAAGCAAGAATTGTTTAAAAAAAAACTTGGCAGGCTTTATCTTTCAAAGAAGAAAAAAACACAAAGAATATCTCCCAATTGGAAGTGCAATGCCTTAGGAAATTTATAGCAATCGTGTGTTAAATACACACAACAATAATTGATACTCATCATATTTTGACATGCTCCTTCTGAAAATATTTATACTCCAAAGGAAAAGTGCAGAAGCACTTGAGATCTGACTAAAACCTTAAATGTAGGTCAGTGTATACCTGATGATTTATAAAGAACAATTTTAGGAAAAAATAATTCCCTGTATCAACTTCTGAAAGAGTAAACCTAAAAAGTTTTATTTCCTTGAGCTGTTCTTGCTAGAGATGTGAAAAATTATTACTTATTACTATTATATTATTGTTTTAGGAGAGCTTTAAATATGGGATCTCCTTTGAAATTATGGATATGCTGTTAAGTTCCAAAGAGTGCTAATATACATCCATGTCTTTCTTTAAAATTCTTTTCTTGGGGCGCCTGGGTGGCTCAGTCGGTTAAGCGGCCGACTTCGGCTCAGGTCATGATCTCACAGTCTGTGAGTTCGAGCCCCGCGTCGGGCTCTGTGCTAACAGCTCAGAGCCTGGAGCCTGTTTCAGATTCTGTGTCTCCCTCTCTCTGACCCTCCCCCGTTCATGCTCTGTGTCTCTCTGTCTCAAAAATAAATAAACGTTAAAAAAAATAAAATAAAATAAAATAAAATAAAATTCTTTTCTTGGGGTGCCTGGGTGGCTCAGTAGGTTAAGCATCTGACTTTGGCGCAGGTAATGATCTCACGGCTTGTGAGTTCGAGCCCCGTGTCGGGTTCTGTGCTGACAGCTCAGAGCCTGGAGCCTGCTTCGGATTCTGTGTCTCCCTCTCTCTCTGGCCCTCCCCCACTCACACTCTGTCTCTGTCTCTCAAAAATAAATAAACATTAAAAATAAAATAAAATAAAATAAAATTCTTTTAGGAGTGTCTGGCTGGTTCATTTGGTTAGGCATCCAATTTTTTTATTTCGGGTCAAGTCATAATCCCAGGGTCAGGGGGTAGGGCCCCACATTGGGCTCTGCGCTGAGTGTGGAGCCTGCTTAAGATTCTCTCTTTGTCTCTCTCTCTCTCTCTCTCTCTCTTTCTCTCTCTCTTCCTCTCTCTGCCCCTCTCCCCCACTCACACTCAATCTCTCTCTCCCCCTCTAAAATAAAAAAATTAGGAGTGCCTGGGTGACTCAGTTGGTTAAGCGTCCACCTTTGGTTCAGGTCATGATCTCCCGGCTTGTGAGTTCAAGCCCTGCATCAGGCTCTATGCTGACAGCTCAGAGCCTGGAGCCTGCTTCAGAGTCTGTGTCTCCCTCTCTCTCTGCCCTTACCCCACTCATACTCTCTCTCTGTCTCAAAAATAAATAGAAACAAATTTTTTTTTTTAATTTCTTAATGAAATAAAATAATTAAACATTTTTTCTTTTAAATTATTCATTATGCATTTCACACACAAAAAATAGTTGGTTAATTTTCCATATCTGTCTCCTTTTTTTAAAGAAAAAAATTAATACAGAATTGTTTTTTTTTTTTAATTTTTTTTTAACGTTTATTTATTTTTGAGACAGAGAGACAGAGCATGAACGGGGGAGGGTCAGAGAGAGGGAGACACAGAATCTGAAACAGGCTCCAGGCTCTGAGCTGTGAGCACAGAGCCCGACGCGGGGCTCAAACTCACGGACCGCGAGATCATGACCTGAGCCGAAGTCGGCCGCTTAACCGACTGAGCCACCCAGGCACCCCAATACAGAATTGTTTTAAGAGTGCCCTCATCTGGTCCATTCCCTTTCCTCTCTTTCTAGCTGCTACTATTAAACTGAAATCAGGGGCGCCTGGGTGGCTCAGTCGGTTAAGCGGCCGACTTCGGCTCAGGTCATGATCTCGCGGTCTGTGAGCTCGAGCCCCGCGTCGGGCTCTGTGCGGACAGCTCAGAGCCTGGAGCCTGTTTCAGATTCTGTGTCTCCCTCTCTCTGACCCTCCCCCGTTCATGCTTTGTCTCTGTCTCAAAAATAAATAAACGTTAAAAAAAAAAGACAAAAAACTGAAATCATTGTGTATCCTTTCCACTCATGTTTTAATGTTTTTATTGCATGTGTATGTTCCCATAAATGATATATATTATTGTTTAAAAGTTTTTTAAGTTTACATAAATAGTATATTGCTTTTGTCCATCTTTCACAATCTGCTTTTTAAAATTCTTAATGTTATGGGTTTTGAGATTTATCTATGATGATATAAGCTTGTCTAGTCTATTTAACTGCTATAGAGATTTACATTTTATGCAAGCCATACTTTATTTATCCAATCCCTAATTGATAGATATACAGTTTTTTCTGTTTTTGTAATTTTTCACTATATGAAAATACTACTCTATTTGAGTGTGAACACTGAATGAATTCATAAATTCAGTGTGAAGTAAAGAACACATCACAATCCTTCCACATTTAAACATCAAGTAATTTTGGTATTATCATCTGTATGTGTTTGACTTGACCAATTTCTAGCAAAGGAGAATTCTACAATTTTGCCAGAATATCTAATTTCAGTTCCAGCATTTCAGAAAGGATTCATTTATCCTCTTTGACAACTTTAGCTCCAAAGTGAGGGAAAAAAGCACCTAAAATCTCTGAATGCCACTCGTTAGTGTGGGTCATTGGAGAGGTCAAGTTTAAGGGACTGCCTTTTGACCAAACGTGCAAACAGTGTGGCAGTGAGCACCCTTGTCTGTCTCTCCTTACAGTATAAAAGTTTCTCAAGGGTTTTTACCTAGAAGTAGACTTGCTACGTAATAGAATATGTGAATTTTTAACCTTATTAGAAAGTATGAAATTCTTCTCCAATGTAAATTTATCAAAAGGTCCGAGTTCCCACCTTTTGCATCCTCACCAACATTTGGTATTATCCAACTCTTAAATTTTTGCCAACATGATGCATGAAAAATGTTATCAGAGTATAGTTGTTGGATTTTTATTTAAACTTTTTATGTGTGAATATTTTCAAATTTGTGGAAAAGTTGGAAAAATAGTACAAAGAACTTTCAGATGCTCTTTATCCAGATCCATCAATTATTAACATTTTGCCTCATTTTAAAAAAATGTTTATTTTTGAAACAGAGTGCAAGCAGGGGAGGGGTAGAGAGAGAGGGAGACACTGAATCTGCAGCGGGCTTCAGGCTCTGAGCTGTCAGCACAGAGCCCTACGTGGGACTCGAACTGATGAACTGTGAGATCATGACTTGAGCTGAAGTCGATGCTCAACCGGCTGAGCCACTAAGGGGCCCCTTGCCTCATTTTATTTATGTTTCTATATACACATATTTTTCTGAATCACTTCAGGTTAAGCTGTGTGCATTCTGCCCCCTTATACCTGAATATTTCAATGTGTATGTTCTATGAATACAAACATCTCTTATATTATCCAAGTACAATGTCCACTTCAGGACAATTAATTGGACATACAATACTTTTATCTAATCTACCACCCACAATTTTGTCCATTGACTAATCATGTCCTTTATATCATTCTTCTCCCCAGTCCAGGATCCAATTCAAGACCATGTGTAGCATTTGATTGCTGCACGTCTTTAGTCTCCTTTCACTCAGTCTTTCTTTTGGAGAATACAATCCTCATGTTTTCATGGAATGTTCTACATTTTGAATTTTAATGTAGTTTAATCTACATGTTGTAACGTTGAAATCTTTTACTATGTGTATTAGTTATAGAAACATCCTCTTCTGTGAATTAATTATCCTTTGCCCATTTTTCTACTGAGTTGTCCTTATTAAGTTATTCCTATATTCTAACACTAATCCTTTACTTGTTATATGTACTGTAAATAGCTCCTCTCTATAGCATTTTTGTTGTTATTGTTTAACTTTTTTAAGCATTTTTTTGTTTAACTTTTTAGTGATTCCTTATGTAATGTAGAAGTTTGCAATTTTTTGTTAAAGTATAATTAACATACAGTGTTATATTCATTTCTGGTGTATAACATGATTCAACAATTCTATACATTGCTCAGTGTTCACTGAAGTTTGCATTTTTTACCTTTAATTAATTAATTAATTTTTAAATTTACATCCAAGTTAGTTAGCATATAGTGCAACAATGATTTCAGGAGTAGATTGCTTAATGCCTCTTACCCATTTAGCTCATCTACCCTCCCACAACCCCTCCAGCAACCCTCTGTTTCTTCTTCATATTTAAGAGTCTCTTACATTTTGTCCACCTCCCTGTTTTTGTATTATTTTTGTTTCCCTTCCCTTATGTTCATCTATTTTGTCTCTTAAAGTCCTCATATGAGTGAAGTCATATGATATGTATCTTTCCCTGATGGACTAATTTCACTTAGCGTAATACCCTCCAGTTCCATCTATGTAGTTAAAAATGGCAAGACTTCATTCTTTTTGATTGCCGAGTAATACTCCCTCGTATATATACATACCACATCTTCTTTATCCATTCATCCATCAGTGGACATTTGGGCTCTTTCCATACTTTGGCTATTGTTGATAGCGCTGCTATACACATTGGCGTGCATGTGCCCCTTTGAAACAGTACACTTGTATCCCTTGGACAAATACCTAGTTGTGCAATTGTTGGGTTGTAGGGTAGTTCTATTTTTAATTTTTTGAGGAACCTCCATACTGTTTTCCAGAGTGGCTGCACCAGTTTGCATTCCCACCAGCAGTGCAAAAGAGATCCTCTTTCTCTGCATCCTCGCCAACATCTGTTGTTGTCTGAGTTGTTAATGTTAGGCATTCTGACAGGTGTGAGGTGGTATCTTATTGTGGTTTTGATTTGTAGTTCCCTGATGGTGAGTGATGTTGAGCATGTTTTCATGTGTCTGTTGGCCACCTGGATGTCTTCTTTGGAGAAGTGTCTGTTCATGTCTTTTGCCCATTTCTTCACTGGATTATTTGTTTTTTGGGTGTTGAGTTCGATAAGTTCTTTATAGATTTTGGATACTAATCCTTTATCTGATATGTCATTTGCAAATATCTTCTCCCAGTCTGTAGGTTGCCTTTTAGTTTTGCTGATTGTTTCCTTCATGGTGCAGAAGCTTTTTATCTTCATGAGGTCCCAATAGTTCATTTTTGCTTTTGTTTCCCTTGCTTCCAGAGATGTGTTGAGTAAGAAGTTGCTGTGGCTGAGGTCAAAGAGGTTTTTACCTGCTCTCTCCTCTAGGATTTTGATGGCTTCCTGTCTTACATTTAGGTCTTTCATCCATTTTGAGTTTATTTTTGTGTATGAAGTTTACATTTTTAAATGTAATAACATTTATCAATATCTCCCTGTGAGATTTCTTTTTAGTCTTCCCCATATTGCCTGTGCTATTTTTGGCCTCTTGCTCTTCCAGTATAAATTTAGGGTAAGCCTTATAAGTTTATTGAAAAGATCTAATGGTATCTCTATTAGAAAAGCAGTGGATTTATAGACTAATTTGGAGGAAAATTGACTTCTTTATGATGTGAATTATTCTTATCCATAATTATATCTCTTTATTGTTTTAGGCCTTGACTCATGTCCTTTAGGAAAGAGTATAATTTTATTCTTGAAGACCTTAACTATCTGTTCTTTAAATATCCTGGTACCTTTAGTTTTTTTGTTGTTGTGAATAAGATTTAACTTTTTTTACATTCTCTAATTATAGTTTTGGTATATAGAAGCACTACTGATTTTCTACATTGATCTTTACTATAGTGACCTTGATAGGTTCTCTTATTTCTAATAGTTTGTAGATTGCCTTGGATTTTCTTAGGTAATCATTTAATCTATGAATAAGGACAATTTTATTTCTTTCATTCTAATATTTATACTACATTTCTTGTTTTTATCTTTTGCAGTAGCTAGAAACTCCAGTTCATTGATA
This sequence comes from Neofelis nebulosa, assembly GCF_028018385.1. NCBI lineage: Eukaryota > Metazoa > Chordata > Mammalia > Carnivora > Felidae > Neofelis > Neofelis nebulosa. Next base: position 99,573,299 of record NC_080787.1, read on the forward strand.
AATAGGTAACAGTGATAGAAGGTATGATTGCTTTATTCTTAGCTTTAAAGAGTCTGTTCCTAACATTTCACTATTGTATCATGCTCACTGTGTGCTTTTTTGTGATATGTTTTTCCAGAGAAGAACTCCAACCTTACTGAGAATTACAAAAACCAATAAGACTCCAAAAGAGACAGACACATGCCAGCAGATTGTCTTGCCATAATGCTATAGATGCTAGAAGGAGATAATGGATCAGAGGAAGACAGTTTTTTATTCTCACCAGAGAAAACATCATGGGCATAAGCATGGTAACATGCTTTTACCCCAAGTCCCATGGTGTGATGTGATGGCCCAGTGTGCCACAGCTAGGGAATCCAAAGCTAGGGGCTCAGCACCTTTTATACCAAGCAATGAGCAAGGCAATCTTCCTTCCCTGTAGAGTGAGTGGTTACAGTGTAGTCATGTTATCATTGCATTTACCTATGTCATTGCCTATGTAGCTAGCTACAGAAATGGCTCAAGGACAGGCTAGTTAAAGCCTTCAGGTTTGACACACTCACTCAGAAAGGGCGTGTAAGGATGTTTGGAACCCATGGCAGACTGCCTCTCCCAATAAGAATTTCTTTATTTGGTTTGCTAGAGGATTTTGACATGAATGGCTATTGAACTTTATCAAGATATTTTTCTGTGTATATTGAGGAAACCATACAGTTTTTCTCCTTCAATCTATTACTCTCCTGTGTTATATTAATAGTATGTCTAATGTTAAACCAGGGTGGAATTCCTGGGATAAATTCTTCTTGGTGAAGATATATTTTTTACACATTGAACAATTCATTTTGCTACTATTTTATTTAGCATTTTTATAACTATGCCTATAATTGAGATTGGCCCATAGTTCTTTACTTTATAACCCATTTCTGCTTTGGATATCAAAGATATATGAGACTCATAAAGTTAATTGGTGAGCTTTCCTTCTTTCTCCATTTCTAAAACAGTTTATATTAGAGGGGATATAAAAGTTACCTGAAATTTTTATGAAGGTTAATGTAAAAATATCAGGGCCCAGTAACTTCTGAGTAATCTTTAGAATACTATTTAAATTTCCTTAACTTAGTAGGACTTTAATCAGGGTGTCTATTTCATCTTGAGTCAGTTTTGATACTTTATATATTTTTAGAAAAATTTCCATTCTCTTGAAATTTCCAAATGTATTGGTGTAATATCTTCATGGTTTAAAAAAACATCTCTGTTGCTGTAGGTAGGTTTTTGTCTTTATTCCTAATGTTTTTAGTTTTCTTTTTCCTCTCAATTATTTCTCTGTTTTTTACCTCATTAACTTCTGATCTATATAGTCATTTTCTTCTCATTTGTTTGGGTGTATGCTATTTTTTTTTTTTTTGACTTCTTGAATGAATGCTTGGTTCATTGATTTTTGCTCTTCCATTTTTTCTCGACACACACACACACACACACTCACACACACATATATATATATCAAAGCTATAAATTATCTTTAGCTGTATACCTTTAACTTGTTATATAGTATTTTTTATTGTTGTTCAGCTGTGTTTTACAATTTCAGTTGTGATATCTTCTGAGACCCATGAGTAATTTAGAGGTGAGATTATAAATTTTCAAAGGTATAACATTTTTTTGTTTGTTTTCTTTAGGTAGTGATTTTGCTTTTGCCCTCCCTGCAGGAGCCTTTTCCATTCAAGAATAAGTTTTATATTAATTCCTCAGCTTATGATTATTGTATTACAATAATTAAATTACTGTAATTTCAGACCCCATATCTGTACCAAAGCCATCACAGGCTTTGGTATTTTGTTTTTCATAGGAGACTTTTGTCCCCATCCTGAGTCCTGGACACATGGCAAGCTTCCTTGTTACTTCCCTGGGCCACTGGAGACTGTTTTGGCTTCCATTTTCATGGAGGAAGTATCCTATCCATGAATCCAGCTTTGTGACAGAGTCTCATTTCTAGCTCTCTGACTTGCATGGTCTCACAGCTATGTCTCTTGCCTCCTCAGAATCATTAAAGCCCTAGTCTCCAGATATTAGAGCTTATTTCTGGACCTGCTATCCACTAGGATGCCAGGGTGCCATCTTGTGCACTTATTGGTTTTGGTTTGAATTCTTTCTTTGTTTCTGATGTCAAGACACTTCTTTTTCTTTCTTTTTCACTCTTTGAACTTTAATTAATTTTTAGCTCACATTTCTGAGTGTATAGTGAAAAGGTGTCAATCTTTGATTAGCCACCCCACATCCTTTCTAAACAGAATTTTGACCTCTGCTTCAGTGTGAACATTGAATAAAGTCCTAACTTAAGTGGAAAGCAAAGAACACATCACAGTTCTTCCATATTTAAACATCAAGTTAGTTAAAGTATTATCATCTATGTGTATGACTTCACCAATTTATAGTAAAGGAGAATTCTAAAACTTCTGTGGGAATATATAATTTCATTTCTAGCATTTCTACTGGAACATTTATTCTCTTTGACAACTTTAGCACCAGAGTTCGAAAAACCAGCACCTAAAATCTCTGATATGCAACTCTTAGCATGGGTAACTGGAAAGGTCAAGTTTAATGGCATTGCCTCTTGACCAAATGTGCAGATTGTGGATTTACTAATACCCTGTTCTTCCAGAAAAACAAGACCTCAGACAACCACCCACTATTTGAACACTGACATTTTTGATTGATTGCATCATGGTATGCAAAGACATCCACACTAAAGTTGCTGTGGTATTACATGAAGTCATAGTATTTAAAAGCTATGTTTTTCCAAATGACTTTTATCTTGATTCATTCTAATATGCATGTGATTATAGATTCAAGGAAGGCTTGGAATCATTGGTCCAGAAATTGCCTCAAATAAGACAAACATCAAGTTAGTTTTAGGAACTTTAAGCATTAGGTACTTTTAATGAGCTCAATTCAATTATGCAACATAATCCTTTTATAATATTCAACTTTAGGTCCTTCGTCTCTGATGAAGAAGAGGGTGTGACCAAGGAACACAGAGTTCAGGAGTTAGGGCATTACGCCCAGACTGAGATGGTTTGGGGTCAGTGGAAGGCTACAGGCATTCCTGCCTCTATGAAATCAGTGGGGCATAGTGCCACTAATTCCTTGACCACTGAGCAATAATCTCTCTAACTGGAACATTTCTAACAAAGCATTAACTAGAGATAAATTGTAATAGTCACCTAGTCCCTGTATAATTCCAGGAAACCCTATGTTTCTTACCCTTTCTGTCATAAACATAGGAATTTGAGTTGCTATATCTCTGTGTCAGTCTCTGGAGCCTTTAGGTATCGACCATCTTTATATCAACTTATATGGCCCCACATTCCCTAGCATTTGGTATCATGAGAGGTATTCCTCTGGCAGTTTATCAATAAGTGCCAAAATACTAAGTCTCACTGAGCTATTCTACACAATTGTTTCTCATTTTTTTTCTCCAGGAAGTTTTTTGTGTTTGTTTGTTTGTTTGTTTTAACATTTATTTATTTTTGAGAGACAGAGTATAAACAGGGAAGGCGCAGAGAGAAAAGGAGACAGAATCTAAAGCAGAATCTAAAACACTGAGAGAACAGTGTAACAACAACCAGTGAATTCAGAAAAGCCATTTCAGCAATTGATGGCAAAAATCTATTTCCGATCAAATATACTGAAATGTCTAAACATTCAAAAACTCTTTTGGGTGACTTTTTTCTGGCCTCTAAGCCATCCTGAACTCTTATTCACTCATTTTCCTATCCTACCTCTCAAATGCTGGAATGTTATGTCAGAATGCCACCTTTTTAATGAAATCTTTCTGGTTTCCTCCAGGCAAAACTGACCCTCTTTCTTCTTATTTCATATTTTCTGAATCCTTCTGTCACAAATCCTATAATGCTTGTTTGCATTTGTTTTCACACTTAGTTCTCTCTGTAAGAGTATAAACGCCTTAAAGACTAGTGCCATCTTTCCCCTAGTGCCTAGCATGATATGTGGCACGGCACATAGGATGTGCCACAAAGATTTGTGCATATGGCACATAGGATGTGCCATAAAGATTTACTAAGTGAATAAATAAAGAATAGGAGTTCATCTTTGTTTCTTACCTAGGTTCTATTATGAACTGTAATTCACCTTTCTTTTCTTTTTAATTTTTTTAATGTTTATTTATTTTTGAGAGAGAGAGACAGAGAATGCACAGGGGAGGGGCAGAGAGAGAGAGGGAGACACAGAATTCAAAGCAGGCTCCAGGCTCTGAGCTGTCAGCACAGAGCCTGAAGTTGGTCTTGAACCCACGGACTGGGAGATCATGGCCTGAGCCTAAGTCAGATGCTTAACCAACTGAGCCACCCGGCACCCCTGTAATTTACCATTCATTAAACCTTCTCAGTGAGGAAGTTTGCCTAGGGAGGTAGTTTATTCTGCATAGTAGAAGCATCCAATAAGTATATATGAATACTTAAAAATCCCAACTCTATTCCAGATGGAGTCTCTGCCTTTAAAAAATAACCAAAGAAGCCTGATGAATCACCTTACCACTTCCTGTCAAAATCTCTTTACCTCAGAAAAACCTTTTGGTCAGCATTTCGATAATATTGTTAAGTAGAAAATCCTGACATGAGTTCAGTTTTTCACCCTTTTTCACCAAGTTACAATTTGTCACATGCTTTAGTTTGTCCTTCTAGTTTTCTAGACCAAAAAACAACTCATTGCTATCTTACAACTTGTTTGGTGCCCTTTTTGCATATCAATCTTTAAATAGCAATAACTTAAAAAGTTAAGTTCATGTCTTTGTTAGACAGTTTTGAACTTGCTGAGGGTACCCATTTGAATAACTTTTTGGATGTACAATACAGACATGGTAAAATTTTTAAAGACCATCTGGGCCCAAGGAAGTAAGCTTTAAGTATTCTCTTACGGTTTAGAAGGAATTTTCTGTGTGATAAATTCAGCTTGGGTTTTCCAGATCTGTTCTTTAAGGTGCATTACTAATTAAATATGTACCTGTACAATACAACAGCAGACATTACCAGATCTTACTTAAGGCAATGCCCTTTTTCTTTCGTTTTTTATTTTAGTGTAACTGTACTTGTGTTTTCTCCATCTCTTACTTTATTGAGTCCTAGCAATGGATGGGGGAAATATTCCAGAATAAGAATAGAAACAGGTGCAGCAGGAGAAACTTGATCACAAGCAAGGGCAGAATATTTTTAGGTAGTCATGGAAAGATTTGCCTTGGAATTGGAAGAAACTGACTTAGTAGAGCCCTTTCAAAGTAGTCTCTATAAATATGCAATAAATATATAACACAGAATAAACTCTGATAAGTGCCAGGCACTGTGCAAAGAATGAGAAATGGAAATAGAAAAATGAATATGCCACAATTCCTGACTCCATGGCCCACATAATCTAGTGGGATAGACAGGCCCTGACCAACTAGCTATAATGCCATGTGAAAATTACAATACCTGCAGTATTTATGAGGACACAGGGAGACATGATCAGTTTTTTGAGGGAAAGTCAAGGGTTTCACAAAGGAGTCATGCAAATGAAATCTCAAAGGGAAACAGATTTTACCAGATAAAGAAGAGTGAGGGGAAGACCATTTTAATCAAGGAAAACAATGCAACCAGAGTAAATGCATTGTGTTTTGGGAGCTACCTTTCTTGCTTGCTAGTTGAGATACGGGTCATTGTCTGCCTCTCTGTCAGTGCCTGCCTTTCCTCTTCCTAGCTCCTACATCGTTTAATGACTTTCCAGTTATAATTGAGTTTTCAGGTAAGGGGATAAAGAGGTAAAAAGGATCATTTTTTTCTTTATATTAAATGTAAAACTGTGAAGATTCTCTTAACCTCTTTTCAACGTGCAGAGAATAGAGAGCTGGACTCACTCAAGTGACTCTTAAGTAAGAACTGGTGAATCCTTTGGATTTTACTTGTATTTTCCATGTGTTATTTACTATGAAGAGAGTTTAGCCTCCAGTTTGCTTCCCTTTAATAAAAAATTAGATTCTGAGGATTTTTCAGTCATATTTTCAATCATCAATGATATCATTATTCTCTTATCTTCTGAATAAGTCTTTGAAACTCAGGATGTTTCAGTGAATGATGGGGACATGCTAGGGAAGGTAACTCTGATGCCTTCAGTCTGGGGCCTGAGGAAGAAGTGATCGTTAGATCATTAGCTCTACAGTATGTGGGATGGCAGTGGGGGAAGGGGGTGAAGATTGTGAGCAGTGTGATGACCACGCCCACCGGTGGCAAGGAGCAGTGTGCACTGAAGTCCTGGCATGTAAGCTCTGTGAGGGTGGAAAACTGCTCTTTACTCTCTGTTGTGCCTAGAACATTGTCTGACATGTGACAAAACTGTTAAAGGAGGAATTGAAAAGATCCCATTGTTGCTGGGGCGTAGAGAGCAGGGGATTGCATGGAATAAAGTGATTCTGAGAAATGTTAGGACCTGTAGTTCACCTTAAAGATAGTGGGCTTTGTCCCTGGCAGTGAGACACCATTAAAGGATTTTAAGCAAGGGGATAACATGATGGTATTTGCTTTACTGTGTAGAGCGGTGTTTTCTAGCTCTTTGATCATGACTGACAGTGAGAAACATATTTCACATTGTAGCCTAATAAAAAACACATATACACACACGTGTATAAATAATTTTTTTGAACAATGCTTAGCTTTACCAAGTGTAATGCATTCCATTATTTTCTGTTCTGTTTGGTATTTTTAAACAGTAGTGGTCAAAATTAGTGTAACTCGTGGGTTATAAGTACAGTCTGAAAAACAGTCCTATGGGGAATGGATACTCTAATGATGGATACTCTAATAATGTATGCATAAAATTACAGAAACAAACAACTTTAGGTGATCTAAGAAAGGCTAAGATATGCTAGCTTAAAAACAACATGCAAAACAGAAATCTAGAGAGAAGCTAGTTCCAGGGGAACTCATAACAGAGTGTCGAGTGTGGGAAGGATTTTGGGAGTTACAGATTCCCAGATGAAAAGCATCAAAGTAGAGTCAACTTGCTTAAGGGCACATGAGGTATTATTGGAAGAGGACTAGTGACCGGATTTCTCCCACATCTGTGATCTCCCATGATTCCCTTCAGCCTCCCCATCAGTACTTTCCACAAGTGTGAGGCATGGAAGCTTGGTGATATTATCACCTGTTTATAAATATGGAAGCTGAAGCCTAAGGACGTTATATGACTTACCACGAGGTTAGATGCCTGTTGGAAGGACAGCACAGGGCTGGACTCCAGGCCTCCTTATCTCTGGTCTGGCGATCTTTCCATCAAACCACTGTGTCGTACGTACACAGGAAGAAGGAAGCCAGCTTATAAAGTGACAGGCAGTATTTTGACAGGTATACGTCTCGGTGCTGTAACTATAAGAGTTCTGCTGTTAATACTCTCTAATCAGTTTGGTATTAAAATTTTAAGTTGAGGGGTACCTGGGTGGCTGAGTCCATTAAGTATCTGACTCTTGGTTTCCGCTCAGGTCACGATCTCATGATTTGTAAGTTCAAACCCTGCATCAGACTCTGCACTGACAGCGTGGACCCTGCTTGGGATTCTCTCTCTCTTCCCCTCCCCCGCTTGCTCTCTCTCTCAAAATAAATAAACTTTAAAAAATGTTAAATTGAGGTGTATGAACTGCTTCTTCAGGAATGTAGGAGCATAATAATAGTTCATCTATTTCAGGAAAAGAATGATTACATCTGAATATCCAAATCCCAGTCACTTAATGTCTTCATTGGTATCTTGGCTCAAAGAGTGAGAAAGCAAATCAGGAAATGTATTCATCATAAAAATGCTTTTTGTAGAAATGAAAGCCCCTGGGAGGTTGATTTTAATCTTAAGAACCAGGAAGATGAAAGATAAAATGTGGTTAATAAGTAATATGTATCTATTTATAAATTAGAAAGCATTTGTGTATGTTGATGTGAAATAATAAAATCAGTTGGAAGTACATTTCTTTTACTATACACTGCTGTGTTTCTAGAGGAAATCAGCTTTTTGAACTGTCATGTGGCGCTTTGGGCCATAACAAAATGTTCAACTACTGTTGGTCTATGTTGACTGGGGAATTATTTCTGAAATGAGTTTGTCTGGAGCAGGGGTTGATTTCCATGGGAGTCTTATGTGTGCCCTGGCCTATGGAGGTGAACCCAAGAGGCAGCTTACCATTTGCCTATGGGTTTCATTAGGATTCAATATCTTTGATGTTAATGTTGTTTCCTCATGCAAAGCTTCTGCCACCACAGATCTGTATCTACACAGACTGAGGTTCTTCGGGAGTGAATTATTTTTGAATGATTTTTTTCACCCTAAGTTTTCTTCACATCTTGTCACCAGGCCTGCCAGTAGAATCTTCTAGTCCTTGCTTGCAGATAGGACAGTTTTCAGCACTCATACCTGGGTGGGAAGCCCAGCTTCACCTTCCCCACTGTGAGCACAGGACCCATCATACCCATCCTGGTGCCGGCATTAAAGATTCAGTTGTAAGGAGACTATTTTGGTCCTAAATCTTTCCCTTCCCCCACACCAGGCAGCTTCACACTGCTTACACTGATGGTTTGAGTTTCTTCTTTTTGGCACCTTCAAATTCTCTTTATGTTGAGTATAATTATGTATTTTAAGTAATTTATTCAGATTCTCTATGTATTTGGATGGGAGGAGAGTAGCTTCTTAATCATCTCAACTAAAATCCTGTTACTTTAAAATTTGATGTTGTTAGGGAGAAAAAACTATGTTACTAGATTACTCTTTTACCCCACAAATTGGTGGATTGTTGTAGACCGTAACCAAAGTGTATGGTGTCCTTTTTGCTAGACTATCATGTCTACTGACAGGAACCAAGGAACTTATGTCCTGTTCTTATGATTAGGGATATCTGTCTTTGTTTACATTGGCATAATGTAAGTTGGGAAATGTGAAAGCAAAGAAAATAAACAAACATTATTATCCCTTATTTTTACCTTCAACTCTGAACCTGATAAAGCTCCAGATTTCCGTGCTTCTTGTGTGTGGCAAAATTCTTCCCAGTGGACACATGAAGCCAGCAAAGCTAAAAAAGCTGCCTTATATCTGTCTAAGAGTGAATTGGACTTTTTGTGTCACTCATGACTTTTTCAGTTTCAAGTGCAGAAATCCAGCTCAAGTTCTGAAACAAACAAACAAACAAACAAAAAATGCAAACAGACAAAATAAAAAGCAAAAAAAGAACTTTATTAATTCACACACTTGAAAAGCCCAAGGTGGTCCTGGTCAGAAGAGTGGCTGGGTCCAGAGGCAAAGTCCTATCACCCTCACCTGTCTCTGTTGTCCTCTGTGAGGGCAACATTCTCAAGTAACTATGTTCCCACCCCCTGCCACAAAGTGGTCCCCCTTGACCTTCGACTTATATTACCTCCCAGCAAAAAGAGAACTCCTCTTTCCTACTTGTTCCAACAAAAGATTCAGGCTTCTATCTCATTGGCCTAATTTGGGTTACACATCCATGCTTGTGAAGTCAGTCCGTCCTCCTGGCCACAGCAGTCAAGCCTGTGCCTAGGGCTAGTCCCAGCAGAGACTGTCAAAGTGGGGTAGGTGTGCCCCCAAGAGTAATCAATGTGCTATAACTGAAAAAAAAAAAAAAAAAAAAAAACAGATGAAATTCTGGGCCAGCAAAAATAAACAGATGCCACTATAGACTGAGAAGATCTTGTTCATGAAAAGAAAATGAATTTTTAAAGGATTTAACTTCATCAAAATTTGGCTTCACTCCATCACAAAAGCCCTGTCTTTAACCATTGTGAAAGTTCATACAGCACTGTAGGGTAAAAGAAGCCACATTCAGAGAGACCTTGGTGATGCTGTGCAGTCATAAGATTTATAGTCTGCTTTGGAGTTCGTTGCAGAGAAAGAAAACTATATCAGAATCTCTGTCATATTGTATTAGCTCCAGAGTTGCTGATATTTCTTCCAATTTTTAAAAGCAGATTTTGGAGACATTGGCAATGATCTCATTTCTTTTAGCATCTAACTGAATGAAATTATTGATATCTCTTAGCACAACCAGCTCCTGGTTTTCCTCTATGCTGTGTGTGTTCTTTCATCTGATGAAATTTGCTGAGTGAGCCCCTTTTGGATACTTCAAAGACTTACAGTGTCTTTGAAATAGTGAAATGTTACTTTTCTGTACAACACTTCAGATGGAAGTGAATCTTGACCTTCTGTACGCCCGTGGAACTCCTTGGATGCTTAGCAACATATATGGTTTTTGCTCCTTTGTTGACGAAGAACCCCTGCAACCTCACTGGCTCCCTGACATCTGTCCTGGCATGGATTGCCTCCATGCGCCTGGCCAAAGAGAGGCATGTTGCTATTACTGTCTACTGTTCCAGAGCCAGAGTCAGAATTGTCTCCTCTTTGAGAAGGTTTTCCAAGAACTGAGAGCAGAATATAAGTCCTTCTCTACTACACAGAGGGCCACTGGTACTGAAAGTTGCTTGAAGTGCTTAATTGACTTTCTTCAAAGTTTCACTTTCTCTTGAGAGAGAGAGAAGGAAAGTCCGCTCTCAGAGCGGTTGACTGGGAGCAGTAAATCTTTAGTGTGGCTTAACTTGGTGTATATTTTTCGTTTATCAATCATGTGAACTTTGTTATTCAAAATCCTGCAGGCGGGCGTCTGGGCGGCTTCGTTGGTTAAGTGTCAACTCATGATCTCACAGTTCAGTTTGTGAGACTGAGCCTCCCCCCAACCCCCTCACCTCCTGCTAACAGCATGGAGCCTGCTTGGGATTCACTCTCTGCCCCTCTCCCCCGATTGCACACATCCTCTCCCCTGCCCCCCCCCCCCCGTCTCTCTCTCTCAAAATAAATAAATAAACTTAAAAAAAAAAAGCAAAAAAAAAACCCCTGCAGGCAATGTTCAGGATGCTGCTGCTGGAGCAGAGACAGATGAGATTAGCCACCAGTTCCAAGCCGCCTCTCCGGAAGAAGAACTTGGAGGCGTGCAACTGTATGTACTTTACAGGAATGGACATGGAGTTGAGGCAGGCTTTCACTTTTCTCTGCAGGCAGAGATCACCTTGAAACACTACTGAATTCCTGAAGGGTACTTTTCAACCAACGTGATTTAAAAATTGAACATCGAGGGGCGCCTGGGTGGCGCAGTCGGTTAAGCGTCCGACTTCAGCCAGGTCACGATCTCGCGGTCCGTGAGTTCGAGCCCCGCGTCGGGCTCTGGGCTGATGGCTCAGAGCCTGGAGCCTGTTTCCGATTCTGTGTCTCCCTCTCTCTCTGCCCCTCCCCCGTTCATGCTATGTCTCTCTCTGTCCCAAAAATAAATTAAAAACGTTGAAAAAAAAAAAATTTTAAAAAAAATTGAACATCGATTTATAATCCCTTCCTTTCTGATAGAAGGAACATCAATGACACAGACCTTGCCGAAGATAGCCTCATCGAGTTGAAGACAACAGAAAGAATGCAAATGCATTTTGAATTTTGAATAAATCTTGATCTTTTCCCGCGTAAGTTTGCCTTTTATCCAGCAAAGTGAGAGATGAGAGCTCTGATTCTACCTCTTCCTCCAACCTGCATGAATAACCCAAGTTTTCTGCTGTGGTTACCATTAATATGCAAAGTCAAAATTGACAGAAGGTCTAAGACCATCTCATGATTTCAACTTCTTATTCAAGTTAAATAACATCAAGCTTCTCATTAATACATTTTAGATATAATTGTTTTCAGGAAATAGCCATTACTTTTTTGCATTAAAAAAAAAAAAAAAAAAAAAGATGACATTGGGACTCCCAGGTGGCTCAGTCGGTTAAGTGTCCAATTCTTGATTGCCGCTCAGGTCACAATCTCACAGTTCATGGGATTTAGCCCCAAATTGGGCTCTGCACAGAGTGTAGAGACTGCTTGGAATTCTCTCCCTCTCTCTCTGCCCCTCCCTGACCCACACTTGTGCACATTCTCTCTCTCTCTCTCTCTCAAAAATAAACATTAAAAAAAAATAGATGACATAATTCTGCATTTAAAAAGCTTTTTAAAAATCTGTTTATATAAAACTAATCTCCAGGGCTCTTTCCACAGCTCTGCCCACAAGGTTGGGTTGGGGAGGGAGAGAGGAAGGGAGGGGTGAAGGAAGAGGGGCAAAAATCTTTCTATTTAGCTTTCAATTTGTCTTCTCTTGGCCTTTGTATATGGCAGGCATTCAGATGCTGGCTGTTTCTCTCTTGGGGTCCTTTTGTGGATTCCTTGGGGACCCTGAAAGGTATCTTGACTCTGCAACATTCCCTGATGTAGACAATGGTGTGGTTGCCCTCTTAGGATCCCCTTCTCTGAACTGTACCCAGAATTTACCCCACAGCCTTTTATTGCCGAGTTCCCCTTCCCAGAATAGGCAGGCCTCCAATACCCTCTTCCTTGGCCTTGCTATTGGACGGACTCCAGACTCTCAGTTTTCAGAGTTCTCCCAGAAAGAAGCCAGCAGTGCCCTCTGGATCCATGTACATCCCCAAACTCCAGGGCATACTGGCCAGACCCTCCTAAGAATGCTTCTACCATAGACCCATGGTAGCTCCAGGGCCCAAATTCCATGGCGCGATGAACAGTTATCAGAGGAGGAAGTACTGTCTTTCCTTCTTGCAAGACACTCCTAATTTCTATTTTTTAGTGTTCTTGGGGCATCCCTCACTTGGTTTGCTGCAGTAGGGGGAGAAACACTCTTCCCCCCATGAAGGACTAGAAGGACACCCAAGCATAAGCTTTACTTTGATGGCATCTTTAGTCTCCACTCAGATTTCAGGTCTTATTTTATTTTATTTTTTACTTGTTTAACATTTGTTCATTTCTGAGAGATAGAGAAAGACAGAGCGTGAGCAGGGGAGGAGCAGAGAGAGAGGGACACATGGAATCTGAGGCAGGCTCCAGGCTCTGAGCTGTCAGCACGGAGCCCCACCTGGGGCTCAAATGCATGAACCACGAGATCATGACCTGAGCCGAAGTCGATGCTTAACCGACTGAGCCACCCAGGTGCCCCTCTAGTCTTGTTTTATGTAAGCCTGAGGTAGAAGACAGGGGTTGATAGACTGGTTCTGCCGTATCTTACTAAGCCTGACTCAGGTTCTTCTGATACCTTTCTGCAGAATGTGTTGCCCACTGTTCTCAAATGTGGGACTTCAGCTGAAATTTTGAGAAAAGGAGGAAATTTATAAATATTTGAATAAATGAGTGTTTATCTCAGAGTGATTTAGAAAGGTAAACAACTCGTGCAACAAGGGGCACCTCGGTGGCTCAGTTGGTTAAGCGTCTGACTCTGGATTGTGGCTCAGGTCATGATCTCTCTGTTCCTGTGTTAGAGCCCCGAGTCGGGCTCTGTGCTAATAGTGCTGACAGTGCAGAGCCTGCTTGGGATTCTCTCTCTCTCCCTCTCTCTGCCCCTCCTGTGCTCTCTCTCTCTCTCTCTCTCTCTCTCAAAATAAATAAGCTTTAAAGAAAAAGTCACTGGACTGAATCGATAGCTAGATAAGGCAGTGATAATACTATCAAGCATGGAGATTAGGTGCCTAAAACTAACATGATTCACTGCATTCCTGTTTTCAGGAGCTTCATTTAGAAAAGTGGTGTTGCAGTGGAAGGTAGGTAAAGGGTGGGTATTTTGAAAGGCCTTCAAAAGTGGGTGTGACTCACATACCTTAAAGTGCCTGTAGGTATGATCTATCATCAGGAAAATGCCCCAAGCTCTCTCTGGGGGGCCCTCAGAGCAAATCCTGGATCTCCCCCAAGGACATGACCTTTCCCGCATCCCTCTGGGATATTGGATGTCTGTTCTCTCTCAGTTCCCCTGCTCAATGGGGGAGGAAGTGTTTTCCTGCTCCTCTTCTTGATTTCCACACCATCATTCTGCCTGCCTCCTCAGCCTTGTGGAAGTATTTGTCTTTCTCTGTCTGACTTATTTCACTGAGTACAATGCCTTCAAGGTCTATCCATGTTGTTGCAAAAGACAGGAGTCCCTTTCTTTTTATGGCTGAATTACACACACACACACACACACACACACACACACACACACACACGTGTTCAGGTTCAAATCCTGTGTGTGTGTGTGTGTGTGTGTGTGTGTGTGTGTGTGCATGGGTGAGTGGGTGAGTGTGGGTGGATGATATGTATATCACATTTTCTTTTTTCATTCATCTGGTGGATGCATACTTAGGTTGTTTCCTTGTCTTGGCTATTGTGAATAATGCTACAATGAAAACGGGGTGCAGCTATCTCTTGAAGACAGTGATTTTATTTTCTTCAATGGTACCCCAGAGTGGGATTGCTGTACACAATTCTACACCCAATTCCAATGTGGGGGGTTGGGGTGGTTCCCACATCAGCAAGCAATTCTCCAATACCAGCTGAATGTCCTATAATTCAACTCAGTTCTGACGCTATCTGCCTGAAGAAGGTGTCAGATTCCACAGGTTAAGGGCCGCATCCTACAAGACTGCTCCCACCCACCCCACTTCAGAGCCAGTCAGAAGCCAGAATGTTATTGTGCTTTTGGCCAACCAGCTATAGATTGGAGTTTTCAGTGACTTCCTCCTTGGGTTCAAATAATGTATTAGAGCAGCTCACAGAACTCAGAAAAACATTTATTTTTCAGAGATTTTGTTGTTTGTGTATAGGAACAACAGATTTTCATATGTTGACTTTGTATCCTGGAACTTTACTGAATTCATTTATTGGTTTTAGTAGTTTTTGATAGTCTTTAGGATTTTGTATATAAAGATATCATCTGCAAACCGACAGCTTTACTTCTTCCTTTCCAATTTGGACGACTTTTATTTCTTTTTCTTGCCTAATTGCTCCAGCTGGGACATCCAATGTTATGTTGGATAGGAGCGATGAAAGTAGACACCTTTGTCTTGTTCCTGATCTTGTCAGGGAAGCTCTCAACCTTTCACTGTTGAATGTGATGTTGGCTATGAGTTTGTTATATATGACCATTATTATCTTGAGATATGTTCTTTTTATACCCAATTTGTCGAGAGTTTTAATCATGAAAGGATATTAAATTTTACTAAATGCCTTTTCTGCATTGAGATGATCGTATGACTTTTATCTTTCATTCTATTAGCGTGTGGTATCTTGTATTTACGTTAATTTGTGTATGTTGAACGATCCTTGCATCCCAGGGATAAATCTCACTTGATCATGATATATGATCCTTTTAAGGTTGCTGTTGAATTCAGTTTTTTAATATTTTGTTGATAGTTTTTACATCAATATTCATCAGGGATATTGGCCTGTAATTTTCTTTTTTTGAGAGAGAGATTGGGCTCATGCGTGCACAAGCTGGGAAGGGGTGTTGGGGAGGGGCAGAGGAAGAAGGAGAGAGAGAGAATCGGAAGCAGTCTCCACACCCAGCTCGAAGCCTGATGCAGGGCTTGATCTCACAACCGTGAAATCATGACCAGAGCCAAAATCAAGAGTCAGATGTTTAACCGACTTAACCACCCAGGGTTAAAACCCTGTAATTTTCTTTCCTTGTAGTGTCCTTATCTGGCTTTGGTATTAGGGTAATGCTGGATTTGTAAAGTAAGTTTGAGACTGTTCCCTCCTCTTCTATTTTTTTGAAAGAGCTTGAGAAGGATTGGTGTTAATTCTTCTTTTAACGTTTGGTAGAATTCACCACTGAAACCATCTGGTCCTGGGCTTTTCTTTGTTGAGAGGTTTTTGATTACTATTTTAATCTTGTAGGAAATATAAGATAAACTAACAAAAGGACAGATGCACATACTGTGTATGAGAAATTTTCCTATATCCTCCCAGAATTATATAGCGTGAATCTGACCAAATCCCCTAGCCGTAATGCAAAAGGATGCTAAATTGCATGCAAAATACTTTGGGTCACTTAAGACCAAAATATGGCTTTTATTTTTAGTTGTTATTACTGTGAGACACTCTCCTCTGTGAACCTAAAAGTATCTGAATAATGAAACTATTTTTCTATTAAAGGTGGAAGCTATTTAGTACATTAAGCAGTTAAATAACTTTCGAGTCAGGCTGGCTAGGTTCAAATCCCACCCTCACAACTTCCTAGCTGTGTAACTTTCAGCAAATTGCTTAAGCTCTTTGAGACTTAGTTTCCTCATCTGTATAAAATGCAGCAATAACACCTATCTCACAGGTGTGTTGTAAGGATTAAATGAGAAAATAGATGTAAAGCACTTAGCACAGTGTTTGGAATATAGCAATCACCTAATAAAAAGTATTCATTACTATTAAATTACAATTATCTTAAGTGCTTAGTACTACTGGGTTGCTTTTTTATTTGTCTTCCCCTAATGCTCCATTCATTTAAAATAAGATTAAAATTGTTATATATATATATAAACAATTTTTATTATATATTATTTTTTATATAAAAATAACTTTATATATTTATATATTCTGTGACATATATTACTGTTTTTAAAAATCCTCCCTGAATCTTTCTATCCTTTCTAAAGTATATCTGTTCAAATTTCAAATTTCAGACTCCACCTAATAAATTCTTAGAAAAACTGAGTTTTCTGTGGATGATTTCTGTATGAAATGACAAACCATAACATTTTTTAAAAAATGATTTAAAAATATTTTTTCTTTGGGGCGCCTGGGTGGCTCAGTTGGTTGGGCGTCCGACTTCGGCTCAGGTCACCATCTCACGGTCCGTGGGTTCGAGCCCCGCGTCGGGCTCTGGGCTGATGGCTCAGAGCCTGGAGCCTGCTTCCGATTCTGTGTCTCCCTCTCTCTCTGTCCCTCCCCCGTTCATGCTCTGTCTCTCTCTGTCTCAAAAATAAATAAAAACATTTAAAAAAAATTAAAAAAAATCTGTTTAAAAATATTTTTTCTTTAACATTTATTTATTTTTGAGAAACAGAGACAAAGTGAAAGAGGGGGAGGGGCAGAGAGAGTGGAGGACACAGAATCCAAAGCAGGTTCCTGGCTATCAGCACAGAGCCTGATGTGGGGCTCGAACCCACAAACCGAGAGATCATGACCTGAGCCGAAGTCGGACACTTAACCGACTGAGCCACCCAGGTGCCCCTAAAAATAGATTTTAGCAGAAGGCTATGTGACTTTATCCTGTTTCGGTTATCAATCACTGCATACCAGCTATCCTGACCTAAACTAACAATCATTTTCTTTGTTCTGATGTTTGGAATTTGGACAGGGCGTGTGGGATCAGCTTGTGCCTGCTCTATGGGCTCTATGGGTCCCACTGAGGCTGGGACTTCTGAGGTGACTTCTTCAGTCACATGCCCGACAGCTCACTAAAACATCTGGGCGCTGGTGAGAACAGTTTTACTGGGGCCTATAGCCAGGAACTCAGTTCTTGCTGTTGATTATGCTCCAAGGTCCTACCCCACATCCCCTCCCCAGGTGGCCTCTCCCCCAGGACAGCTGCACCTCTTATGAGGCAGCTCAAAAGGGGAAAAGAATTGCATGCGTGCACGTGAGAAGCAGCATGCAGTATCCCGAGAAGGGCATTTGCTGGGGCCACCTTTGGAGACCAGTTCCCTCAGCCTCCAATGAATATGTTCATCCAGCCTCCTGCCAGTTAGTCTCCTAATCTCGGCTTTGGAACAAACCTCTCTCTAAATAGTCTGCAACCTTCCACAGTGACACGTACACACATTCTTAGGTGAACATGTTAGTTTTTCATTTAATCCAGATACTTACTCCACACAGTCTTTCTAAACTGGAAACATACAGATTCCAAATCATCTTGGAAATTATATCTGAGACATCTCTGAAAGGTGTGGATTATAGGAGCACCTGGATGGCTCAGTCAGATGGGGAGATGGCTCAGATGGGGAGAGGATAACAGGAAACGTCTTGGAGAACATTCTATTTGTCCTTGCCTACTGTTCTATTCCTTTAAAATAAGATTAAAAATATATACATATATATGTGTGTGTGTGTGTGTGTGTGTATGTATTTTTTTTCGTAATTAAAATTAAATAAATCAAAGAGATTTTCAGATTTAGGCCTATATATAAGATTGTGGGTGAATTTTTCCTGTCTTTAAATTTATCTAGGCTTGGGTAAACCTGAGCTTGTGTTATATTATAATTGTCTGATAATATATATTAGAGTTTTGGGAGTATTATTCCTCTTCAATGATGGTTATAAAAGTACAGAAAGAAGACATTCTGCCAAACAAGCTTGTAGGAATTTATAATCCAAACTAGGGGTCAGCAGATTTTGTCTGTAAAGGGCCAGATAGTAAATATTTTAGGAACCATCAACCATCCAGTCTCTGTTGCAGCTGTTTAGTTCTGCCCCTGTAGCACAAAAGCAGCCGTAGGGACTCTGTATTAGGGTCACTATGTGGTTATTCCAATAAAACTTTATTTACAAAAACAACTGGTGGGCCAGAGTTGGCCTGTAGGCCATAGCTTGCTAACCCTTGATCTAAAAGAAAACTATAGAATACTAAGTCAGAAGCTTTTATCTAGAATCACAGTGAAAGATAAAAGGTTTACTTTTCTCTCCCAGTTTCATTTTATGGGTTTACTGATCTGGTCTATAAAACGTGTGTAGATAATAAAAAGGAGCCACAGGAAGTATAAAAAGATACAGAACACTGAAGAATGAAGCAGTGAATGGCATCAGGATACCCTTTGGATATTTGCACCCTAGCCCCTGTTGAAGTGGAATAAGTGATTTTGAAATTATGCACAGTAGGAAACAAGATAAAATCATTCTCTTGTTAACTTCTGCACTCTCTCTGCCCTCATCCCAATCTAGCTACCACTCCTGCAAAATTACCTTTCAATGATTACTTTTTAATTCTCTGACGAACGTCAAAATAGATGTTGATTGCTTTAAACAGGGTGAAGTTCCCTGTTAGTATTTTTTTTCCCTGCAAATTTTTAAAACAAGTGATATCTTGGAAAATATCCAAGAAAAACTTTGTGCCCCTCATGAGATAATTGACAATAACATGAGGTGTTCCAAAATCTAGGTTGGGAATTATTGTCCTAAGGAATTGGGAAAAAGAAATTGAGACTGGCAGGTAAGATCTGTACATTAATATTTTATTCGATTATGTTAAAAGATCTGTTCCGTCATCTGGGTTTTACCTTCTGCTACTGCCATTCAAAATCCTTATTATTTAGACTTCCCCAAGGAGCCTATTGGGAGTTTTACAACTTTTGTTAATTTTTTTTCATTATAAGACAATATATAACAGTTGTGGAAAATACAGAAAAGAATGTACTCATAATTCAACTAGCCAGAAATGACCAATATTAAGATTTTAATGTATTTCCTTTCCATACGTTCTTGGATATTTAACATAGTTGATATACAATTTTTTATCCTACTTTTCAACTTGCCATTATATCACAAGCTTTACCCAATGATGTAGAGGATAAATGGCATTCTTATAATATGGATGTTCCATAACTTAGTAAATCCTTACCTGAATTAGTTGTTTGCACATTTTGTTGTCACAAATAGCACTGGCATACACATCTTTGTAAATAACTCATTGAAGACTTATTTGATTATTTCCTTATAAACATTTCCTAGAAGTAGAATCACAGGTTATAGATATATTTACATTTTTAAGTCTCTTGATAAGTACTAATAAATAGCTTACTGAAAGACTAAAGCAGTTGATATATCCCCCAGTAGTATGTAAAAGCATTGAGCATTATTAATTTAAAATTGTACCTTTTGGGGGCACCTGGGTGGCTCAGTCAGTTAAGCATCCAACTTCAGCTCAGGTGATGATCTCATGGCTTGTGGGTTCGAGCCCCGCATCAAGCTCAGTGCTGACAGCTCAGAGCCTGTAGCCTGCTTCAGATTCTGTGTCTCCCTCTCTCTCTGCCTCTCCCCAAATCATTCTGCCTCTCTCTCTCTCTCTCTCTCTCTCTCTCTCTCAAAACCAGATAAACATTTAAAAAAATTAAAATTGTGCCTTTTGTTACTTTAATTTGCATATTTTGGTTACTAGTGAGGTTGGGAAAATATATTCATTAACCTTTTCTTCCTTTAAATTTTTTTTTTTTTAACGTTTATTTATTTTTGGGACAGAGAGAGACAGAGCATGAACGGGGGAGGGGCAGAGAGAGAGGAAGACACAGAATCGGAAGCAGGCTCCAGGCTCTGAGCCATCAGCCCAGAGCCTGACGCGGGGCTCGAACTCACGGACCGCGAGATCATGACCTGAGCCGAAGTCGGACGCTTAACCGACTGAGCCACCCAGGCGCCCCAACCTTTTCTTCCTTTAAAAATTATTTATTTTCCTTTCCCATTTTACTGGGTTTGCTAATATTTTTCTTATATGATTGTATGGTTTCTTTATCCAGTATGACCCTTATGCAATTGTTGGATGTTTTTGTTGAAAATATTTTCTTGGCTTGTTATTGCCTTTCATTTAAAAAAAAAAGTATGAAAAATTAAAATTTTTACTTAGTAACACTATTACCAATATTTTTCTTTTTTATTTCTTCCATTGCTTTTAATCTTAAGAAGTTGTTTCTTAACCTATGTTATCTTCTAACATGCCATATTAGGCCTTCTAACTTCTTGGTGACTTGATGTTTTTACATTTAATTCTTTCAGCTACCTGGAATTAACTTTGATATAGAGTGTAACTTTGCCAGGATCTAGGCCAATGCATGGTATAGACACATACGGTCCTCTCTAACTCAGGGATTCCTCCTTAAGTCTCCTGTTGTTCTTGCCTTTACTTCAGGGTTTCTTCCTCCATGAAGCAGCATTTTTCATCTTAGGACTTTTGGTGTCATCTTAGGACTTTGGAGTGTTCTGTGTGGCAAAGTGCATGCATTCTTTTCATTTCTCTTTCTTTCCTCCACAAGGCTTAATAAATCACTCTATTCAGACCAGCCCAGTCCCATATGTCTTTACAGGAGGCTGGCACCTATTATGTTTCATTTAAAAGCTACTCAAAGGAGGGGTGCCTGGGTGGCTCAGTCGGTTAAGCCTCTGATTTCTGCTCAGGTCATGATCTCACGGCTCTTGAGTTCAAGCCCTACAGCAGGCTCTGTGCTGACAGCTTGGAGCCCAGAGCCTGCTTCAGGTTCTGTCACCTACTCTCTCTGCTCCTCCTCCCCCCGCAAAATAAATAAACTTTAAAAAGAAATTTTAGGGGCGCCTGGGTGGCTCAGTTGGTTAAGCATCCGACTTCGGCTCAGGTCATGATCTCACGGTCCGTGAGTTTGAGCCCTGTGTCGGGCTCTGTGCTGACAGTGCAGAGCCTGGAGCCTGCTTCAGATTCTGTGTCTCCCTCTCTCTCTGACCCTTCCCCATCCATGCTCTGTCTCTCTCTGTCTCAAAAATGAATAAACATTAAAAAAAAATTTTTTTAAAGAAATTTTAAAAAATGAAATAAATAAAACTTACTCAAAAACTTAGTTCCCTAGAAATTTCTTCTCTGAGTTTTTATTGATGTCAGATATACCTGTTATTTCTTCTCTTTGCATTAAACACCCTCTCCCAAAAGCCTTGCTAAAAAACGCACATTCACCTCAGCAGAGTAGCGTACCGTATTAGTGTCCTGTGGCTGCCGTACCAAATTACCACCAAGTTGGTGGCTTGAAACAACACAAATGTATTCTCTTGCCGTTCTGGAGGCTTGAAGTCCATCCTTCCTCTGATGGCTCCAGGGAAGGTCTTTCCTTGCCTCTTCTGTGCTTCTAATTGCTGCCAGCAACCCTTGTGTTTGTTGGTTGGCAGCTACATCTCTCCAGGCCCTGCCTCTGCTGTTGCATAGCCCTCTTCCCTCTGTATCTGTGTGTGTCTGAGTCCTTGTGTCCAGATTTCTCTCTTTTAATAAGGACACCAGTCATTGGATTAGGGCCTACCTCAATCCAGTATGACTTCACCTGAATTGAACTAATTACATCTGCAAAGACTCTATTTCAAATACGGTCACATTCTGAGGTTCTAGGGGCACAGGAATTTTCAGAGAACATTATTCATCCCAGTACAGATAGTAAGCGAATAGTTCTTTCCTGCTATTTAGCTTTATTAGATCACTTTTTCTGTTTAACAGTTGATATGGAACCACTAGAAAATCCTGGGATCTGTAGTGAGGAGGCAAAGGGAGAAACCAGCAGAGAGAGCCAAGGGAGGGGTGGCAAATGTCCAATCCTACCCCTTTGCCTATGGCTGGTCCTGTAACCAGGTAAATAGTAAATCCACACGTGTTTTGCTTTCACAGTAACTTGCTTGTGGTTGAAGTGGCGAATCCAAGTGTTTAGTTAGGTTGATCAATATCTTCTTTTTCTATTAGTAACACATAAGCTACTGGATGGTTAAATGAAAGGACAAAATGAGTAATCCATTAGAATGATTCAGGTAATGGTTTGATATCAAATCTTTTTGATTTTCAAAAAAACGTATTATATAAATTAATAGTAATTGCAATTATATGATTTTCTCATTTTTGAAGTCCAGTGAATGAGTTGTAACTGCTAAATTTTAGAGGGAGAGAATATACTTCATTTTGATTATTTCCGAAATATGGAGAAACCCTAAGATTCTATTATCTTAACGAGAAGAGAGGATGACAGATTGGGGAATTAATTTTGCTAATAACATCATTTTGATTCTCTTTAGTAAAATGCAATTGCAGAAGCTGGGAAAATGCCAATAGCCTTTTTCTTCCATTATTAATATGGCAAATAAAAATTTTAATGAAATTTATATATCTACTGTTTAATTTTATGAATTGCTCATTTTTGAGAAACGTGTGATATGCCCCACTATTATCTGGCTTATAAAACACAAGTTTAATTCCTTTTGGAAATATTGGCAATATTTAAAAATTTTTATTAAAAGCAGTATGAAGATATATTTAAGTGAAGAAAATGAATATAGTTGTTCTTTTTTTTCTGTTGGCTTGTGCCTGATATCCACGAGTACTGTGAAGGTTGCTACCTTCATCTTGAGGGCAGAAATAAAGATCTCCTGTGTACACACAGAGCTCATTCACTCCCAAGTCCTCATTCTACCTGATGAGATGACACTCCCTAATTTAAAATTCTATTAAACAGGGGCGCCTGGGTGGCTCAGTCAGTTGGGCAACCGACTTCAGCTCAGGTCATGATCTCTCAGTCTGTGAGTTCGAGCCCCGCATCGGGCTCCATGCTGACAGCTCAGAGCCTGGAGCCTGTTTCCGATTCTGTGTCTCCCTCTCTCTCTGACCCTCCCCCGTTCATGCTCTGTCTCTCTCTGTCTCAAAAATAAACGTAAAAAAAATTTTTTTTAAATTCTATTAAACAAAATAAATAGTTTCTTGGAGTAGACTGTGTTGTGGTTTAGTGACTCAGCTCTCTGTCAGTGCTAGAAGCCTGGATTCTGAATCAGACAGTGCCACATGAAAAAACTTGTTTTATATCATCCCTGATCAAAAAAAAAATCATTTATTTTTATACCCACTGAGTACAGATTATAGGGATAGAAGACAATATGGTTTTTCACTCCTAAAAAGCCCAAAACTGAATTGAGGAAAAGATATATGTTCACCTAATATGAACACTTAACAAATAATGCTAGGTTGAACCTTATTTGACTGGTTTTGACCTATAAAAATGTTACTTCCGGGGCGCCTGGGTGGCGCAGTCGGTTAAGCGTCCGACTTCAGCCAGGTCACGATCTCGCGGTCCGTGAGTTCGAGCCCCGCGTCAGGCTCTGGGCCGATGGCTTGGAGCCTGGAGCCTGTTTCCGATTCTGTGTCTCCCTCTCTCTCTGCCCCTCCCCTGTTCATGCTCTGTCTCTCTCTGTCCCAAAAATAAATAAAAAATGTTGAAAAAAAAAAATTTTAACAAAAATGTTACTTCCTAACATTCAGCCTGAAAGTTCACAACCAGTTACTGTCACTCACCTGATTTTTGCATGTCCTTTAGTCCTTTATGTATTGAGAGCAGTTGTGCACAAAGGCCTGTCCGGCACCTCGGCACTCAGCCTAGGGAAGTGTGGGGCCAGTGTTCGTTTCCCTTCGAGAACTCTGCATATTTTACATATGCTGTGCCGCCTCTTCTGCCTTCTCTTGTTTCTTTTCAGCTACATTACTTCCACATGTGGGAATTCTCTTTCCTCCTAAGCATATTATCCTCACCTTATTTGTAATACTTTCCTCTCTTCCTCTTTCTTTCCACTCTTAGCCAAAGAAAATCTCTCCCTTCTCCTTCACTTCCTTTCCTTCCTTTTTTTCTTTCTATTCTTTGTGTCACTTTCCATTCTGTTGTGAATCATGATCATGTAGTTGGTGGATGTAAGGCCCAAGAACAAAAGCTAGTGATACATTTGTAGAGAAGAGAAAACCTTAAGTGTTGCTGTGAAACACCAGTAATCTAGATCTGGTAACAATAAAAGGCCTATAAAGTCACTTTATAATCTCTGAAAAATGATCTGACCATTATCTCTTCTTAATTGAATATGCTTTTTCTCAGTAATCCCTATTCCAAAAAGAAAATAATCTGTCATTGAGAAAAAGAAATACTATTTCTAAGGCTGTTTTATTACTTTCTTGGTTTTGTTTTTGTTTTTTTGGGTTTGTTTTGTTTTATTTTTTTTGCTATAGTGTACTATTTTAGCCACATGAAATCAGGTTTTCATGTAGCTTATCCGGAAATCTTACCATCATTTATAATATTGTACTTACTGGATAAAAGGCAGTTACCTTGAAAAAATTTTTTGGAACACAGCTCTTTGGTTAGTTGGGATTTCCTTTAGTATAAAGTGGATACCTAAGGGGGAAAGAAACACAAGATTCATTACAATCAGTGGTGTTGTGGAATAAATGAATTTTGAAATTAGACTTAATAGAATTTGATAGCCAGAGATTGCAAGGAAGTCAGGGGAAAGAATTAATAGGAAAACCAAGCAAAGAATAAATCATGAAGCAAGTTGTGCCTAAGGGAAGAGCAGACAAATCTCTCTGACCACAACTGAGGGAAGAAAGGGCTTGGAGTGGCAGTGGAGTACCCTTCGTGGGGAATTTGGAGTTTGTTGCTAGCATCTCTGTAAGGATTACTTTATCAAACTAGATGGAGAGTAGTGATGACCTCTTTTTGCCTCATACACCTTAGAGGATTTCAGTTCATGGGAGCCAAGAGTAGAAATATAAGTCTATTCTCAGATTCGGCTTGTCATTGTCTTCAGTCAGCAAATCTATATTCCTGATGTGTCTGTAATATGTTTTGCATTATTACTTCTTGTTAGAAATGATTTTTGGGGGGAGACGCAGAGAGAGAATATTGAGCAGGCCTCATGCCCAGTGTGGAGCCTGATGTAAGGCTCGAACTTACGAGTGTGAAATCAAGACCTGAGCCACCCAGATGCCCCAGCTTAACCTGCTGAGCCACCCAGATGCCCCAGAAATGATTTTTTAAGTTTACGTATTTATTTTGAGAGAGAGAGAGAGAGAGTAGGGGAGGTGCAGAGAGAGAAGGAGAGGAGAGAGAGTCCTAAGCAGGCTCTGCACCACCAGCACAGAGCCCAACATGGGGCTCCAACTCACGAACTATGAGATCATGACCTGAGCCAAAGTCAAAAGACAGATGCCTAACCAACTGAGCCACACAGGCACCCCAGAAATGATTTTTAGTTAGAGTTTTCTTTTGTAACATTAGCACGAGTTAAAGACACTGATTGAACTCATCATTAAATAAATGATGACAATTCTAGTCACTACCAAAGGACGGATTTAGGAGGCCCTTGAGCAACTTTGGTCTCTTATAGAGTTTACATGACTGGTGCAGATGGATGGGGGAAGCCAAAGATGTAATTCAGACAATTATGTACTAATTACCACTCATTTTGCATTAATCATTGAATAACTGCCAGGTATTTGGAAATTGAATAAATCAAACATGATGAAATTGACAGTTGAAATTGGAAACTAATGTAAAAACTAACATCCATAAGAATTATCTTGAAAAAGTGAAAGAAAAATAAAGAAAAAAAGAAAGAAAGAAAGGAAGGAAGGAAGAAACTCATTCTCATATTTTAAAATAATCTCTTTAGGGGCGTCTGGGTGGCTCAGTCGGTTGAGTGTCTGACTTCGGCTCAGGCCATGATCTCGCAGTCCGTGAGTTCGAGCCCTGCGTTAGGCTCTGTGCTGACAGCTCAGAGCCTGGAACCTGCTTTGGATTCTGTGTCTCCCTCTGTTTCTGCCCCTCCCCACTCATGCTTTGTCTCTCTCTCTCTCTGTCAAAAATAAACATTAAAAATTTTTTTTAATAAAATAAAATAATCTCTTTAGTTTCATATTATCATCAAAGGGCTTTTACTAGAAGCACCATATTGTGTGTGAGAATGTTTAATATGTCTCATAAGTAATATTCAAAGACTAAATCCTCACTTCTAGGTTTATAAGATGTATAGAACAGTGTATAGTAAGAATCTATTGAGTAGAGCCTTTAAATCTTGGAATTATGGCTGTGAGAATTTTGAGAGTACTTGATTTGTAGGAAAAGGAGATTATTTGTGAGTTCAGGAAATACAGTAAATGGTAAAAACTTTTGATACAAGGAAAAATTACACAATTATTTTGAAACTTTTTGCTTCTAAAGTTGCTATAAAGTAATAATGCTTGTAGCAATGTAAGCATTATCAAAGCTCAAGCTTGGTAAAGATAATTTTCTCTGAGTGCCTGGAAGGACTAACGAAATCAGACAAGTTTGGTGCCAGGTTCTTTAGGGACCCTAGAGTTTCCTAGACTCTTACTAATCATAGTTGGCACCAGAGTCATTTTTGGACTATTGAGCTAGGTGGGGCGAAGGTAAATAAAGGAAGCAGATGATACATATAAAGGTGCTATAAAGTCAACTTCAAAGTGTGTGACATCACCATAGACTTCTGGAAAATAACAACAGATGGACCAGCCTAGCTGCAACTATTGTGGTTAGGAAGAGGTGCTTTTGAACCAAAGCTTTATACAGACATTATTTGAAATAGTCACGACAGCACAGGCTCTGCAAGCAGCTGCTGTAGTTATGAGTCAAACCATCTTTGCAGAAGGGGCTTCATATTGACTCACCCAGTAAACCCTAGCTGAACATCTGTGATGTGACAGATGTGGTTATATGCCATGGCAGAAACAGAGAGAACCAGACACTTGAACTCCATGAGGAACTTACTCTCTGAGATAAAAGAACTTACTCTGTGAGAGAAGCATCGATGATTATAATGAAACTACAAGATAGCAAAGCTGCCTGTAATGTAGGGTGTGTAAGGGAGCTATGTTTGGAAAGATGGACTGCATCCAGAAGATGGAAGAGCTTGAATATGGGGCTATTGTGAACATAGTGCTGACCCATCTAATAGTTTTGAAATAAGAGAATACATCGGAAAGATCAATCTATAGTATTAGAGCAGGTTAGGGGATACAGGAGAGAAGGTAGCAGAAGATAACTAGAAAACTTTCTAAATTGAAGAGATAATGAAGTTGGGGACTAGGATAATGAATGGTCAATTGAATGGACAAGGGTAGATGGCTGTCATTCTGGTGACGTGGAAGCAACATGTTTCATATATTTATACCCCACCACTTCCTCCTCCAAGGGATTTGTGGTAGTTTCTATCCAATTAGCGATGTAAGTAGGTGAAGATGAGAAAACTAAAGGAATAATAATGTGATAAGACCTGAGAGATCATTACTTTACAGAAGTGTACATTCATGAAGTTCTATATCATTACTAAAATTGACTCATGATCAGGTGCACAGTCTACATTGTCTGAAAGGCAGCAAGCAAGGAAAAGAAAAGGTATTTTGGCATTTATTTATTTATTTATTTATTTATTTATTTTTTTAATTTTTTTAACGTTTATTTATTTTTGAGACAGAGAGAGACAGAGCATGAACAGGGGAGGGGCAGAGAGAGAGGGAGACACAGAATCTGAAACAGGCTCCAGGCTCTGAGCTGTCAGCACAGAGCCTGACGCGGGGCTCGAACTCCCGGACCCTGAGATCATGACCTGAGCCAAAGTCGGACGCTTAACTGACCGAGCCACCCAGGCGCCCCTATTTATTTATTTTTTTTAACGTTTATTTATTTTTGAGACAGAGAGAGACAGAGCATGAACAGGAGAGGAGCAGAGAGAGAGGGAGACACAGAATCTGAAACAGGCTCCAGGCTCTGAGCTGTCAGCACAGAGCCTGATGCGGGGCTCGAACTCACGGACCGTGAGATCATGACCTGAGCCGAAGTCGGACGCTTAACCGACGAGCCACCCAGGTGCCCCGGTATTTTGGCATTTAAGAATGAGAGAAATTTCTCCTTTCAGGCCCCATAGAGAAACTATTAAGTAGGATGTTGGCTGACACCCTTCTCAGCTTCCCTGCAGTGCATCCAACAGAGGCTCTTACGTGCTTGTGTCTTTAGTGTCTCTCAAAGCAAGTCAGGTGTGGTGACAAAGGGCCCCTTGACCAGTAATCAGAGATGGGGTGATGGGAGAGGAGAGCCCAGGGATGACTCCCCAGTGTTGCCTCTGATGATTTAGGGTTGGTTTTCTACACTTGTAACATATAATCATATTCTGCCAGGCTTCCTGCTCCTTGCCTTCCCCGTGGTAATATAATCACCACTAGCTTTGTTTTGTGTTGCAAAGGATAGCAATTTTAAAAACTCTCTCTTGCATTATTCATTTGTTATTTATAAGCTTAGGAAGGTCATTAGACAGTCTTTCTTTGGGGATTATATATGCCCTCAAAAGAAAAGCTACATTTGCTCTTCTCTGCCATTAGATTATAGGAACTCAGGTAGCCTTAGGAGGAAAATACCAGCAATCAAGAAAACTTCTTTCATATTTTAACAACTAAACTTGTCCAACTTGAGTGTTATAAAGAGAAGTTGAAAAAAAATACCATGATCTTCAGCTCCTCTAAATGAGAGCATGTGCAATCATGCATGAAACATGAGTCTCCTAATGAACCTGAGCCCTTCCTTGAGACACAGACCTCAGTTCCTCAGTTCTCCTGGGGTTTGGGACAGTTGTTCCCCCAGGTTTTTTTGGTCCCCTGTACTCTTGGCTCTTGCCCAGAATGAGATATGTCCTTCCTCTGGGAACATCAACAATAAAGCTAAACCTTGCTGAGCCCAGCCTGGTTCTGGGTGGCTTCATAGTTTATTAATCATGGAGAGTGATTGCAAATGACCAAAATGTACATATTATTAGTTCTGAGATAGCTTGATTAAATTTCACATACCCTGTAGTATCCAAAGTCTAGATTTCACAAAATGAAATTATTATGGCAAAGGTCCCCAGCCTTTGTTGGAGAGATGATCTACATTCCAGTCGTCAGATAGGAGGGGAACTTGGACATTCTGCCCCACACAGCATATTGGTAGATGGCCCCAAGCTTTCAAGCTGCCATTTAAAACATTGAGGGGCCCAGGGGGGTAAAGGCTGATTGGACTAAAATGTTACTTTTTATTAAAGAGAGAGAGAGAGAGAGAGAGAGAGAGAGAGAGAGAGAGAGAGAGAGAGAAGACTGCTCTTGTGCAACCAGTAGATGGCAGAGTTTCTGCATTAAAAGCTATTAACCATTTGCTGAGCTCAATACCTACATTAATGTTGGAGTATTCTTTGTATTGCTAACACTCTGAGGATGTTTTGGATTTTTAAAACTTGAATGAACATAGAAAATTGTATTTATTTCTCCATCCAGCTGGGGATTTTGTGATCATGAAACTCATCTGCAGAGAATTTGAGATTAGTCTCTGAACTGGGAGTCAAGTGGGTTATGTACTCCCATTTTTGCCATTCTTGTTTCTATGTCATTACACAGTTGAGACTGATAAATATGCTAGCTCCAGCGTAACATCCATATGATACCCAGTGAGGTATTATGCAGGAAATGTTAACTGGCATTCATATGCATGATTAAAATAACTGGTACTTACTGAGCACCTAGTATGTGCCAGTACTAAGCTAATGAGCAGTAGCTAATTTTTATGAGCATTAGCTGATTTAATTCTCATGACAGTCTGGTTATTATGCCCATTTTGCAGATGAGGAAGCAGAGGCTTAGAGAAGTCAAGTAACTAGCCAAGGTCACATAACCAATCGCTAGCCTGGTATGACTTGAAATCTGAGTGTATGCCATAGCTATATTTCATCTCCTCTTCAGCTGAGAAAAATAGAAGTCTGCATACAGCATTGCTTCCGAAAGAAAAACCCATTCTGTAAATTTAAAACACTCCGTTTCCAAGGTAAATATATACGTTTGTCTGTTTGTTTTGAAGATAGGACAGATTTACATAGCCTTATGCTGACACTGTCATTTGCCTCTTTGTGAGCCTTGGCATAGAACTCAGACTTCCGGTTCCATGCACATGGGTAATCAGCAGGCCCACAGTTCTGTCAGCCTCATGGTTTCTCAGAGCCATTGTCTCTTCAAATCTGCAATGCGGGACTGCACCGGGTAATCTTTAGGGCCTTTTCAAGTCTAGAATGATCTGGTGGTATGTGTCCATAATCTGAGTTGCTCAGGAAATGGTAGCTCTCTACCATTTAGCAATTGCAGCAAAAAAAAAAAAAAAACAAAAACAAAACAACAACAACAACAAAAAAAAAACCCAAAAGCTACACATACCATTAGCTTGTTCATGAATTAAAAGTTTTCTCTCTTTGTTCATGGCCAGAAAACTTATGTAGCCATACAACCACAGCCTTGATTCAGAAGAATGATTCTAATATCTGGTGTTTTAAACTCTCATGAGGAAATAATTCAGTGCAGCTGGAAATCCCTTCAGTAACTTTGAAATCATGGCTCCAAGGCCTACCAGAACACAGTAAGAATTCTTTGAGGAGACAACAGATGGCAGTACAGCATCAACTTATACCCTGTAGTTAAACCTAAACCTTTAGTTTTGTGTCACATTTTATTATTTTTCATGTACATTATCTTTGAAGCAAGAATTATTAGATAAAGAAACTCATTTAACTTGCTTTTTATTGGGATACATGTATTAAAATGCTTGAGCAACAACTTGATGGAGTAGACGAAATTAGGAAAACATGAAGCAGAGTTCTAGGAAGCAAATGAGACTTACACTTCATGGGCCACTCCCAAGGCTTCAGGAGAGGCCCTAATGTTCTAAATTTTGAAAAAGTAAGATGCCTTGTTACCTTTCTCTTAAAGAGGGTCTCTCAAATTATATAAGCTTCAAGCCTCACAAAGCTTGGATTTGTCTGGAAATAGCCATGTGGTTTTTAACGTAGGAAAGGGTAGACAGTCTTGCCATTATTAATTTTATACCAACTTAATCTCCAGGGAAAAGGGCACTCTGGTTTTTAAAACCAAGCCAAATAAAAAGGAAACAGAGAGAGTAACTGGATGAGCTGGCACATATTCCACCTATTTATGAGTCTCAGTAAAATGAAAGACTTAACACTGAAACTCTTTAATTTCTGGCAACATATCTTAGCTAAAATAAGGAAAGTACAGATTATAATTAGCAAAGTAATAAATTATTTTCTGCTAAACCTCCAGACTTGTATGACAGTGTTTAGGGGATTTTATTTTATTTTGTCTTATTTTTTTTTTTTTTAACCCAAGAGATGTTGTCCTTAATAAGAGACCAGTAGTGACTATTCACAAAGAAAATTGTACTTCATTTACAAATCTTAAATTTCTCACCAAAGAGCCAAGCTTAGCCTTTCCTATGACTAGCCATAGCCTACTCAGGAGTTAAACTAAAATTTACCCTTTAGGAAAGAAAAAAAATAACCTTTCTGATTGACCTTTTGTGTTGCAAACACTTACTAAGGTTGGCTTTTAGGTTAGGGAGATTTATCTGCATCTAGCTCCATATGCAACTATTATTTAGAATTAATAGTGCCCCTTTAATGAGCATCTTGTCTACCAGGTCTTAATATCCTTGAGGGCAGA
This sequence comes from Neofelis nebulosa, assembly GCF_028018385.1. NCBI lineage: Eukaryota > Metazoa > Chordata > Mammalia > Carnivora > Felidae > Neofelis > Neofelis nebulosa. The sequence goes on from NC_080787.1 coordinate 99,605,202, forward strand.
ATGTCACTTTGTTCATCTTATGCACTTTGACACGTGACACAAAGCAAAAGATGTACAAATGCTTGCTGAAAGAATGAATGCTAGATGCTGTTAAGAAGTTACCATAGGAGGGCACCTGGGTGGCTCAGTCAGTTAAGCATCAGACTTCAGCTCAGGTCGTGATCTCACAGTTTGTGGGTTCGAGCCCCGCATCAGGCTCTGTGCTGACCACTCAGAGCCTAGAGCCTGCTTCGGATTCTGTGTCTCCCTTGCTCCCTGCCCCTCCCCCACTTGTGTGTGCCACACATGCTCTCTCTCTCAAAGCATAAATAAAAACATTAAAAAAAATAAAAATGAAAAAAGGTCTTAGGAACATTCTGGCATGATTCTAAGTCTACTATTTCTGTGTACTATATCGTGAAGATTGGTTTCAGCAGACACACTTGTACAATAAATTTCCTATGAGTACAAGGTCTGTGTCTGACACTCTTGAGAGGAACTAGAAATGCTTGTGGGGTAGCCTGAGCATCTGGGGTTAGGTGAGAAGCTGTCCTGAAGTTGAGCTCTGCTTGTGAAGCCCTCCCAGCCCACACATCCTGTGGCCTTCTTTATCTCCCAACCGAGTCCTGGAGCCAAGTTTGAAATAATGGCACCTGTGATCAGGTGCACAGCCATACTGCCTGTATCTGGGTCAGGAGGAAAGAGAAGTCAGCCAATACATCCTCATCCTCCTCCCCTCAAAGGAAGGTTGGGGGTTATTGGCTGTGCTACAAACACTCAGCATTTCCTGTTTCAGAAATACAGGTGAAGCAACCACCTTCCCTGGACTATCTGTAATAGCCTCCCCTTCTTCCACCGATTGAGAAACTAGACCTACCTTCAATTTCTCCTGTGAATTATTAAAGCCTTGGATTTCCCTTCATTAGCATTCTTCATGCAAAGCCCTTATCCTGCTCCAGGATCTTTATCTAGTCTTAATAATACGGTTAAGAAATATATCAACCCTTGTATCACTTAGGATGCTCAATTGCAGATAATAGAGAGCACCTAACTCAAAATGGCTTAAACGATAGAAATTTTATTATGTACCATAACAAGAACTCTAGAGCCAGGACAGGTCTAAGATTGGTTAATTCAATTGCTCAGCAATATATTTGAAGACTCAAGCTCTTATATTTTTGTCCCGCTTTCTCCTCCATCTATTCTCCATAGGCTAATGCCACTCATGGTCCTAAAGTGGCTGTCACATTCATCATGTGCAGGCATGACACTGGTCTGCAGGGAAGAAGAGCTATTTTTTTCTGTAAACCTTCTTTTCAGAGAAAGACCTTTGACTGATTCTTTCAGCCGACTCCCTTACATCTCATTGGCCAGACTTGAACCAGATAAGTCAGGCAAAGTGCAATCTGTTTAGAGGGTCAGAGAGACATAAATCAATGGGGTAATATCAGCAACAGAGATATGTGTGGGTATATACCTAAAACAGTTACTGGTGAGGGGAATGGGACACCAGGATCAGACCAATCATATTTGACTACTGAGCCAGAAGCGGCTTTCTTTGAGGCACATGGAGGATGGATATCTGAACAAAATCAGGGTTATTAGCAAAGAAAAAGTACATGTGTGTGTGTTGGTGGGAGGTTGTCTGGGTGTTTGGATAAAGGAAATGGTTTGGGTAGGCAACCACCAGAGTTTTCCAGAACACTCTGCCTTCATTTGTTTCCATTTCTTTTAAGTCTAATAAAATCCTGGGAATGATTCCCTTTCCTTGGCATTGTCTAGATCCCTCTCCTAACGGATTCAGTTCCTACCTTCTTTCCAATGTTCAGGAAATTTAAAAATTTCTTGCTTTCTTTTCTTAAAAGCATTGATAGTAGAGCACCAAGAAATCATAAAGTGAAATTGGGTTGCTTTTATGCCTAAACCTGTCTATAACTACTATTTACCTACCATCTAGCTCTAAGTTGTTTCTGCATAGGGTTTACAAGAGTTCTGTTGGCCACATGGTGAAGTCATCAAGGTTTATTGCTGAATGTGTATGAGGGTACCAATTATCTACAATCTTGTGTAGGTTTTGAAGAATAATTCCTTATTTTGGCTAATTGGAAATGTAGAGAGAGAGATGTGCCTTTGGGTTTCTTGAGTTTCCAGAGTTCTTGATAGGTTATTGACATAACTATGTATTCATTCTTTCCAGAGCTTTGGAGGTAGTGGACGGAGGCCATGTGGCTCCAGAGTGCCAGAGAGTTGCATTGCACCGTGGAGAATCCCATTTCTTTCAAATCATGAATGAGGTGCCTGGTCCTTTACCTATGGAACCTGGAATGTTTAAAAAGGTAATGCTTCATTTCCAATATTTGGCTCCCACCAACAAACACTTCCATGAGTTAAAACATGGTAAAATAGGGGTGCCTGGGTGGCTCAGTTGGTTAAGCATTCAACTCTTGATTTTGGTTCAGATCATGAACTCACAGTTCATGAGACAGCCCTGCACCGGGCTTTGTGCTGAGAGCGTGGAGCCTACTTGGGATTCTCTCTCTCTCTTTTTCTCTCTGCCCCTCCCCTGTTCTCTGTCTCTCAGAATAAATAAACATTTAAAAAAATGGTAAAATAGCCCCTGTCTGATTGAAAACCACATACTTAAAAGGAATATGAATTATAGAAAGGGCATTACATATCAAAGCACCATGATAATAAATAATGAGTCTCAAGGGATGAGCATGAATCTTTGCTCTGTGCTAGCTTCAGATGTCCTTCCTCATTGCCATAGGTGCCTTTCACCTGCTTTTTTTCTTTTTACACAGATTGATTTAACTCAAAGGTATACAAAGAAGTAGAACATCAATATTTGGAATTCCCATAAAAAGCATTTATTCTACTTCCTACTGCAACAATATTAGCGTTGTTATCATTAAATCAGCAATCACTTCTTAATATCTAAATGTTTGCACAGAAAGTTCTGACTCAATTGTATTGCCTTAGAAAAAGAGCTTTCCCCAAAGTGGGAGACAGAGAAGCATATGCATGTTAAACACATTCATTCACTCATAAAATGATATTACTCACGCACCTGTCTGCAGTAGGAAAGTTCAATAATGTCTTTACTCATAGTGTGAGAGCTGGTTTAGCTGCCATGCTTTGAAGGTTGGAAAGTACACTTCTTGTTACAACCTACTACTATGAGATCAGTGAGGGTTGCCATATTGTGTCATGAAAGAAACCCTCCCCCCACCAAAAAGAAATTTGCTTTAGTAATGCTATGTCCTAAAAATTAATAATTAGTGCAAGATGAAAAGTCCTAGAGATTGGGTGTACAACAATATGAATATACATAACGCTACTGAACTGTGTACTTAAAATGATTAAGACAGTAAATGTTATCTTATGTGTATTTTACCACAGTTTGGAATAAAAAATTTAGGGGTGCCTGGGTGGCTCTGTTGGTTGAGTGTCCAACTCTTGGCTTCAGCTCAGGTCAGGATCTCACTGTTTGTGGGTTCAAGCCCTGTGTCGGCCTCCATGCTGACGATGTGGGCCTGCTTGGGATTCTCTCTCTCTCTCTGTCTCTCTTTCTCTGCTCCTCCCTTGTGTGCTCTCTATCTCCCTCCCAAAATAAATAAATAAACTTAAAAAATGTATTTAGAATGCAATTTTTTAATTAGTAATGGAAAGCACTAAAAAAAAAGGGGGGGGGGACATAAGATTATTAGTTCTGAGGCGCCTGGGTGGCTCAGTCAGTTGAGCATCCAACTTCGGCTCAGGTCATGATCTCACAGTTCGTGAGTTTGAGCCCTGCGTCGGGCTCTGTGCTGACAGCTCAGAGCCTGGAGCCTGCTTCAGATTCTGTGTCTTCTCTTTCTCTGCCCCTTCCCTGCTCATGCTCTGTCTCTCTCTGTCTCTCAAAAATGAATAAACATTAAAAAAATAATAAAAAAAAAGATTGTTCTTATTTTGTATTTTATTAGAACATGATAAAAATAGGTAGGGAAATTCAGTAGGGAAGGTTTCTAACTCAAAACAGCGTAATATCAATCAGAGTACCAGAAATATAAAATTAATTTTGATAAAATGTTAAAATAAAAAATCAAATTTAAATTAAAAAATTAAAAAACCTAGTTCACATAATTTATACTTATATTCAAATTGGTTTTACATTTAGTTTTTCTTTATGAAAAATAGTGTATAACTGTAAACAAAACCTGATAAATCTAGTCACTAGGTCCTAGCTAGAGGACTAGAGCTAGCTAGAGTTTCAAGTTGTTTCCTACATTTGTCCTTTAATAACTTAAAATAAAAGTGGGGCGCCTGGGTGGCTCAGTCGGTTGAGCGTCTGACTTCGGCTCAGGTCGTGATCTCACATTTTGTGAGTTCGAGCCCCACGTCGGGCTCTGTGCTGACAGCTTGGAACCTGGAGCCTGCTTTGGATTCTGTGTCTCCTCCTCTCTCTGTGCCTCCCCTGCTCATGCTCTGTCTCTCTGTCTCTCAATAATAAATAAATGTTAAAACAAATTTTTTTTAATAACTTAGAATAAAAGTAACTCTGTAGGTTTACTCAAGTCCAGGAAACAATTGGTGGCAGCATTCAGAGCTGGGGCACAAAACAAATCCTCCAAGAGGAATGGCCAAGAAGGGTATGTGGGGAGTGCCCTTCTCCCTTGGTTTGCAGCCCAACAGCAGTCCTGTCTGCTTCCCAGCACTGATATGCCATCTGGACATGGTTTCTCAAGCCTCGCTTGCTCTCCCAGGCTGCAGTCAAGGAGCTCTGGGTACTGGGCAGCCCTCACAGAGAGGCCCCAAGGCCAACCCAAGGGAGTTCAGTACTGCGACAGCAGGCAGGGGGTAGGAGACCCATCGGCAGGGAGGCTTGCAGCCAGAAACAGGTAAACTGGGAACCCAGTGTAGGAGGGAGCCAGAACAGATAGAAGAAGGGCAAGAAGCTGGAGAAGGAAGCAAGCGGCAGCAGACTGTCATTCTGGCTGCACTGTCTCCTAGCATCACCTGGGATGGAGTCAGCCAGGCACCACCTGTACTCTCTGCTTGTACCACACCTTCCCCCTCAGAGATGGCCAAATACCCATAGTAGGAAGGACTGCCTCTGAGGTCTGCTTCTGGGTCTTTCTATTGTCTCTGTCTCTCTGCCCCTTTCCTTTCTTCTCCCCATCCACCATCCCTCTTTTCTTATTCTTTGCTCTTTCTGAGCTCTGGCTATCTTGATCTTTCTCATCTGCGTATTCTACCAGCCCTGGAGAAAGAGAAAAGCAGTGGAGCAGACTTTATTTTTCCTGCTAATGTGTTCTCAACTTTGTCTCTTGAGATCCTGGCTGAGAGGAGTAAGTGGACCATTCTCAAAAGGGTAAGACATCTCCCCACAGTGGCCTGGCCAGTATCATTGGGAAACAGAAGTTAACTCAACTTGGATTCTGGGTGGTTTATACCTACTGTGAGTGCCTGTGTGCTAGGGCACTTCCCATGCTTTCCAAAGTACCCTTCTCTTAGTCTGCTCTGCAGTGAGCCTTGTCACTTCCTTCGAGGATCAGCAGATTTACTAGGCTGGTGCATCAGGACCACCCTCGGCATCTTTCCCAAGCAGAAAGCCATAAATTCTTCTTAAGATTCCTGGGTTGATCCAACCCTCTTGGTTATATCTATTTATTCAGATGAGTGTTTACATTTTTATTTGCATTAAAGTTAAGCAATTTTCCTTTCCCCACTCAACCAGAATTTATTCATTCTCTATATTTGTTCTGTACATTTTGTTATTGTATTTATTTATTTAAAATGCTATTAAAATTCCTAAGACATTCCTTAAAGCTGACAATGCTATATTGAATCCTTCAATTAAAATAAGAAGATATTTACTGCACCTGCTTATGTAAACAGAAATACGGATTTATAATTACAAGGATGGTATTGCCTCTCAAATGCATATATACATTAAGTAGGGGGAAAAGCGCAACAAAAATCAAGATAGAATGTTACTAGAATTTAAATCTGAGATGAGAAAAATCACCAGGGATTTTATATTTATTTGTACAAAACTATCTTTCCTTTAAATGGCTGCATAAAATCTTTAGTCCATTTCAAAGCAGAAGATATGTCTATGTAAAATGTTTATATTTCTAGCAGACCATTTTTTCATATTAGAGAAAAGCATAAGGAAGTGGCATCACTACATGAAAACATATATTATATATATATATATATATATATATATATATATATATATATATGACAATCGTGTTGAATAATTCATTCTTTGCATGTAAGGAGATTAACAGTATAGATTATTGTGTTCCGTTATATTAATGTACTTATATTGATTATGTTATATTGTCTGCTTACTTCATTTTGTAAGTCAAAATGTCTTAATTCCACTACATGGAGGTATTTCTAGGACATGAAGGAACACCCTTTATTAATGAAAACATTTCTTTAAAAAAGAATAGAACAAGAAGACTGAGCAATGCATTGTTTAATTAAAATCAGCCTCATCAGGGGCACCTGGGTGGCTCAGTCGGTTGAGCATCCGAATCTTGATTTCAGCTCAGGTCATGATCTCACGGCTCATAGGATCAAGGCCCACGAAGGGCTCTGTACTGACAGTACACAGAGCCTGCTTCTGATTCTCTCTCTCCCTCTCTGTGCCCCCCACCCCCGGCTCATGCTTACTCTCTCTCTCAAAATAAATAAATAAACTTAAAAAAATTTTTAAATCAGCATCTTCAAAGAAGGCAATTACCTTAATGAGAATTTCTATGATTTCTAGTATAAAAATTATTTGTCTTCAATTATAGTCACTTATTTTGATCTAGAAGATTGTATGTGAATATAGTGATTATGAGTAAAATTTTAATCATTCTAGAGCCTAGTTCAAACAAGCAAAATGGAATAAACAGGTATAACAATTATTTGATTAATTCAAGCAAAAAACTCTTTTGGTTTAACCATTTGGATTCTTTCATTCTTGATGACCGGGATAAAGCCGCTGTGCATACCATACTGTCCGTAAGTATGTGTACACGTATATTTTTTAAAAGAAAAAATAAGCCCCTGCCCTCTTCCAAAATAAAAGGTAACTATGATCTATAGAGGATTTTGCCACATCAGTGTTGTGCCTTCAGAAGTCACATATACAGATTTTGCTTCCTGTCAGTGTTTCTCTGCCCCACCATTCAGGAAATATCTGTGACTCTCTAATCTCACTCTTGAGATTGGGATGCTCTCAAGTCATTAAAACAGACAGGTGTCTGCTCTAGTCTCGACTATCTCAGAAATGGTTCTACCATAATCACTTTTGACAGCTTTTTTATTGCCTAATTCATCTTCTAATTAAAGGTGGAACAGGGGCGCCTGGGTGGCTCAGTCGGTTGAGCATCCGACTGCCGCTCAGGTCATGATCTCTCAGTCTGTGAGTTCGAGCCCCGTGTCGGGCTCTGTGCTGACAGCTCAGAGCCTGGAGCCTGCTTCAGATTCTGTCTTCCTCTCTCTCTTTCCCTCCCCCGCTCATGCTCTGTCTCTCTCTCTCTCTCTCTCTGTCAAAAATAAATAAACATTAAAAAATTTAAAAAAAATAAATAAAGGTGGAACATTTTCCAGTTTCCAGCCTGGTTATTCTAGTTTAGTCAAGAAGTATAGCAGTCCAGTTCAACAAGCATTTATGGAGGTAGCAAAAAAGAAAAAAACATTTTCTAACACTTTCATTTCCCATGGTGGTTGCACACTTGGAGAGGTGATGCCCCATTTCTCTGCCCACCCCATTATTTCTCCTTTCTCTCTCTCTCCAGCTGTTCCACATGGGTCCACTAATTTTTCTCTGGAAAAATTTCTCTGCTCAATCCTAGCCTTACCTCATTTCTTAGACTAGACCAGGTTCAAAATATGAAGTACTTAAGAGGCTTCAGACTTATTCACTCCACCCCCACCATGCTCCATCCCAGGGAACATCATACTGTATCTTGTCCACTGTTGGGTTGGCCTAGGACACATTACATGAACATTGATCACTGGGCTCCCTCATTTTGTCTCAAGATGCCCAGGCTGCTAATCTTACCAAGGACTGTTCTAAAATCATTGTACAAAAAGTAGGACTTTCCAACTCCTGAAGTCTAACCTCCAACCCTCACCCTGAGACTGAGGTATTTACTAAGGTTAGACCTTCCCAATAGTGACTTTCTTAATAGACTTGTGAGTATCATTCATCCATTCCAATGCTACATTTCACCTTCCGATTGGCACTGCACCTCCAATCGCCTGTGCCATCTGGTGTTGTGATTAGAGACTGCTGAGCCCTTGGATCTTCCTTGTCCCAAATGTCTGCTTTCATCACCAGCCAGATCTCACCACTATTCCACCCCACCTCACCCAGGACCTGCCCTATCCACACAGGTAGGTCTACTACCCAACTTCAATCTCTCACCTTTCTCAGACCATCTGCATGGCAGGAGTCCCTCTGTGTTCTATCAGTACTGATCTAAAAGTCTGGATATACTGTTAGAAAAAAAAATAAAGATAGAGAACAATGTGTGTAGCATGTTACATTTTGTGCAAAAGGTAGAGGATTGGAATAAGTGTATTCGCTTGTAGATGCATTAGGAAACTATGGAAGGGTACATGGAAAACCAATAATTACCTGTGATGGGATAGAGGACAATGAGAAGATAGGAGACACGGGCAGGAGAGAGACTTTTTGCTGTATACTTTTTTATATTTTGAATTTGAATGTGAAGATACTGCATATTCAGGAAACTTTCAAAGATGGAGGAATGAATAAATATGATTTAAGTTACAGTGTGATTAAAGTTCAGTTGAAATGGTTGAGGTATGCATGTGTACTTTTTTATGATTCTTCGATTTGCTGTAATCTGTACCAGTCCTGACGTTATCTGAGGGGGCCGCTACTATTCCCAAGCATGCATAGTGGGCCACTCTACTGCCTTTGCAAACATTCCTCCCCACGCCTGCAAAGTCTGTCCATGTTTTGTCTACTCATCCTTTAAGATCCTGCTCAAACAGCTCTTCCTTTGTGATGTCTGCCCCAGAAAAGTTGCTTATTTTCCTCTTTGTGCTGCCATTTACCTTGGACGTACTCCAAACTCAGCACTTACCATATTGATTTACAAGTCTCCTTCCTTACTGAACTAGGAGGCCCCAGGGTCAGACTGCATTCGTGTGGCTGGAACATTAGCTATACATTTTGCATGAATGAAACGCTGTATACTCACAGTAAAAAAAAAAAAAAAAAAAGAAAGAAAGAAAGAAAAATAAAGAGAAAACAACGTTGTTGCAAATGTGCAGTGTTTCAGCTCTAGTACAAATTTCATTTTTATTTGGGCTTTTAAAAGTAGAGCAGGAAAGCTCACCAAATATATGTATGCATATATACATAAATAAGCCATGTGTGGGCAGCAGAAAGAAAATGTGGCTGTTTCGAGAGCACGCCTCCACCTTCTCTACATTTGTGCTGTGGAATTACAGAGATCAAGGTAGAGCTTGGTGGCATAGGGAGCACTTCTTTGTCTCTGAAAAAGCCTGGAATTATTGGGTGCAGCCAGAGCTGCCTTTGCTATATAGGTTTCACAGCTGGGGCATTATATAGCTTGGAGGATGTTGCTTTAATATCCTAGGTATAGCATTATAAACAGGATATGATATACTCGTTTTCCCACCAAAGCTAAATATCTGGATCTATAAGAAAAAGATTGATTTCCTATGTACAGCCAGCCTTGGAAAAATCCAGTCTATCTGTATCAATCTGTGATACCATGCATTTGAAGGTACTGTGGTCACTAGGATGTAGCAGGAAATGTGAGTGGCTTGTTTTTCTTTCCACTCTAAGTATATGTGTTGTCTTCCTTTGAGGTAATGACTGTGGGTGCTGTTATTTACATATGTATAAATAAACATATAAATATATATTAGCCGGTCCATTTCCTGTATTAATCCAAATTAGAAGGTTTTGACTGTGGCAGGGTTTTCAGGGTGTTTTTTTTTTTAAAGCGTGATAATGCATTTATTATTTTTCTTCTATATATTATATTTGCTTGTCGCAAAAATTTCCAACTCTGAAACATACAAAATAAAGACTTAAATTCTCGCATCACCTTTGAAGATAACGAGTTTGGTGTGTTTCTTTTCATAATTTTTTCTTATGCATTTATATAAACAGAATTAGTCCATTTGTACTCTTCCTACCAAAAGGGATCATATGCTGCATACGGTTCTCTGACTTTTTTTTGTTTATCAATCTCTATGATCATCTTCCCAAGTCACTATAAATATGCCTCTTCTGAATCGCTACAGAGTATTTCATATATATAATATAATGAATGGGTGTAGTGTTCTATAGTTTACCAATCTCTATTTATGGACATTTAAGTTATTTACACTTTTTTTTTAAAGTAAACTCTACCCCCAATGTGGGGCTCAAACTCATGACCCTGAGATCAAGAGTTGCATGCTAGGGGTGCCTGGGTGGCTCAGTCGGTTAAGCATCTGACTTTGGCTCAGGTCATGATCTCACGGTTCAGTTCGTGAGTTCAAGCCCCCTGTCAGGCTCTCTGTTGTCAGCACAGAGCCTGCTCCAAATCCTGGTTCCTCTCTCTCTCTGTCCCTCCCCTGCTCGTGCTCTTTCTCTCTCTCTGTCAAAAATCAATAAACATTAAAAGAAAAAAAGAGTTGCATGCTTTACCAACTAAGCCAGCCAGGTATCCCTATTTCCACTTTTTTTCTTCAATCAACAATGCTGTCTCTATGGGGGGGGGGGGGATTTGACAGTATTTCTGTGGGACAAATTCCCTAGAAACAGAATTACTGATTCGAAAACACACTTATTTTTAAATGTTATAGATACTGTAACATATAACTATGACTTGATAAAAGATTTTATCAACCCAAGCTCCCAACCAAAGTGAATGAATGTGCCTATTTTTCTACCACCCTGTAAATGTTATATATAGTCAATCTTTTTCTCTTGCCAGTCTGTTGTCATCGTTGTTTAGATTTGCAGTTCTTAAGTTACATTACGTTAAGTTAAGCTCTTGTTTGTTGTTGTTTTTTGGCCACTTATATTCTTTCAGTGAATTGTCTTTTCATGTTCTTTGCTCATTTTTGTATTGGATTGTTTATCTTGCTGAAGATATCGTGATAAATTAATTATCATTGGTATTCATAATTGATAAAAACTGTGTTCTTGTATGAGACATTTTAATCTTTTTGTGTGCTTCTTCTGTTTAAATAACTTTGTTCTGTTATCCAACTAGGGTTTAAGTTTGTTATATTTGTGGGGATGTAAATGGCGGGGGTCTTGCGTGGGAGGAGCTATTAAGTAGTGAAAACCCTGAATGCTTCTCTGCCCTTACTGGAGAGGGGATATCAAGAGGGGGACTCCTGAATTGTTTTCTGGTCCTGCATGCAATGGAATTAAATGAAGGTCTCAGAAGAGTAATCGAAACGCTCTTTCCTATCATTCATTCCTGTTCTGCTCCTGCATATCTTTCAGTCCCTTTCTTCAAATAAGTTTCTTGCACTTGCTATTAAAAATATTTACAACAATCTTAGACTCAAAGCATCAAACGTTTAAACTGAAAACATTTAAGTTAAAGTCCTTTGGGATTCTGTTTTCAACTCTAGTCAAGACAGATCCATTTCCTTCCAGAATCCTGGGTGGTGATCATCCTAACCAACATGCCTGGCTTGCTATAAGGAATCACTAATGATTGGAAAGCCTGGGGCATATACAAAGCTCTCTATAAGTAATAATTACTGTTATTGTTCTCTGACATCCTTAAATTTCAAACTGAATTCCTACAGCTAATGCAGTACAAGGGGAAATTAAAGCTTTTGTGACATCATACCCATAATAAAGAGGAGTCACTGGCCAGTGATGCTCATTTGTTTTCGTGAGGACTTTGAGAGAGGATCATATCATCATTTTGGATGGAGAGGTGAAAAATCGGGGGTTTGTCACTTTGGAATTGATGAAGAGTTTTTCATGTCATAGTAGGTCAGAAATCCCTCACTGGGGATCCCTTCTTTTGTTGAGAACAAAGGCCTCTGGTTGCACTCTGACAGCATTTGGACCATAAGTTCTAGAGGTAGTTCTGGACTCCACTTCTCCACTCCACTTCTTATTCTCTCTTGAGAAAAATCTGAAGACTGGTCCCATCCAGAACCTCGATGGGGGCTCGAACCTGCTGTGGTTGTGGCTGTGGCAGGTGCAATGGGTGTGCTAATAATCACAGCAGGAGCATTGAGTATCGGAATAGGTATCCTGACTCCCGGAATAGATGTGAAAATACCAGAAACAGGGACTATGACCGGGATCTTGAGGTAAGTCCTTGCTGAGGGAATCCTTCTGGGTCACTGACTTGTCCAATGTGTCTTTTATAATGTTTGAGAATGAGGTTTGTGATTGTGAATCAGTATCTATTACTATCATGCAGGGCTAAGGCCATTCTAGTTTCATATATTTGCAGGTATCCTGGGTGCTATTTATTAACATATTCACTTAGATACCTTTTATTTTTTTCTGGGTGTTAAATGGTGATCTTGCAATCGGTTAGAGCTTAACCAGCAAAGTAAATGCCTGTGAAGGTGGCTCCTGCTGGGGACTGTTCTCTGAGACTTAGTTGTCCCTTCTCTAGGCTTTTCAGAACTTCAATGATGGGAAAGAACCAAGCTACTTTATTCTCTCTCAAAAGCTGCTTTGCTTTGGGCTGGGTTTCTTTGCAGTATGCCAAGTTCTTATTTGAATCAGATATTAATAAATCACATAAAGGTGCTTTAAGAAGTAGAATGATTAGCTTAAGATTCCAGATCAACAGCTCAGAATTGCCTTTTGTGTACCTGCTTTGACAGATGATGTTGCCATAAGATTGAGAGGTGAATCAAGGCCAACCCTGATGGTTACTTGTTATCCCCAGTCCCTGTTTGTAAAAGTCAGTGTGCTGTTTTAGTATTAAATCTGTTGTGTTACTTTGTAAAATGTGGGGTGGCCATCCCTACCAACCCGTGCTCACCTTTGATGCTTATTTATCCCTCTCTTGTTCACCTATGATATATATTTGTTTTGTTTTCACATGATGGCTTTGAAGCTTTTGGAATGGAATGTGCAGAATGTATATGTCAGACGAGTTTTGTAATGTGCTCTAAGAAAAGCATGCCCCGCACACTTCTAATCTATTGTTTTTCTCCAGGGTACTGATTACACTAAAACCCATAATTTAATGAAATAGGTATTAGATTTAAATATATATGTGTGTGTGTTTGTATGAGATATATATATATATATATATATATATATATATATATATGAGAGAGAGAGGGAGAGAGAGAGACAGGTACATAGATAGATATGTTTGTGTGTTACACACATATACTTTTGAAGAATATTTAAATGCTGAAGTGACAGTCCAAAGTAGAGTAAAACAGGGGCACCTGGGTGGCTCATTTTGTTAACTGTCTGACTTCAACTCAGGTCATGATCTCGTAGTTCGTGAGTTCGAGCCCCATGTCGGGCTCTGTGCTGACAGCTCAGAGCCTGGAGCCTGCTTCATATTCTGTGTCTCCCTCTCTCTCTGCCCCTCCCCTGCTCACACACACACACACACACTCTCTCTCTCTCTCTCTCTCTCTCTCAAAAATAAATAAAAATTTAAAAAATAATAATAAAAAGAAAGTAGAGTAAAACATTTGAAGTTGGCAGTTTGCTGACCACATCACTCAGATGGACCCTCATAGCTGTTTTTTATTTCAAGACTAGAGGGAAGGGACTAGTATATTAATTATTCTGTGTTTATTCCCATGTCTATTGATTTTACTGTTATTTCTTCTTTGCAAAGCTTTGGCTTCTCTCTGCTATTGCACCTGATGACTTTCTCTTTTGGAAGCTTTAGTCAAAAACCATGTGTAGAAAGGTAAAAAATTCACTGTGCATAGATTTATGTCCTTTGATAATTACTAATCAGTAATGATCAGCTACCAGGGAATATTTTTAATGACTTCTAACCAGCATCATGGAAGAACATAAGGAAAAACAAAGAGTTGTGAGTGGAGGACAAACAGATAATGCTACCTTATATGCTTAGAGTACTTAGGTACCATGTGATTCTGAGAGATCTCTGTGATTATGACAAATATGGCAAAAAAAAAAAAAAAGGAATCTCTCCAAGGCAACTGGCATCATCATGTTGTATCATCGAACCTAATTGCCTGCTGACTTAGGATGAGGGTCTGAACATACAATTCACCATGATGGTCCAAATAAGAACCCTAAATAATGAGGACATTTTCACCATTTGATTTTGTTTTATTAGAATCTTAAAATGAAGAATGGCTAACTTAGAGAATGAGGGAAGTAGGGGCTGTTTTTGGCATTGACGCTAAAACTCATTTAAAGCATCCCCCTGTTCGTGGTGGTATCATTCAAACCAGCACAGGGGAATTTGCCCTGTGAGTTCTCTCATAACCTTTGCCTAAAATGACTAGACAGAATATCAGAATACTTCTAGGATATATTAACTTCTATGAGTTTAGCAACTAAGTGAAGTTCCACCAAAAGATACATGTTAATTCAAAATATTGAATTTTTTCCTGGTATTTTATAAAATGATAAATGTTATATGTTATAACAATGATAAATGCCTTTAAAAAACCCCTCTTTGATTTTCTGTTTTATTTTATTTTTTTTAAATGTTTATTTTTGAGAGAAAAAGAGACAGACAGACAGACAGTGTGAGCGGGGGAGGGGCAGAGAGAGAAGGAGACACACACTCCAAAGCAAGCTCCCGGCTCTGAGCTGTCAGTACAGAGCCCAATGCAGGACTTGAACTCACAGACTGTGAGATCGTGACCCGAGCCAAACTTGGACACTTAACCAACTGAGCTACCCAGGTGCCCCTGATTTTTTATTTTAAAACTGTAATAGTCTGAACTGGCTATGGTAATCTATTAAGTATCTGTGAATGTAAAAAATTATGCCTGATCAACATCCATCCATCTCTAAATGTTTTCAGAAACATATCTCTTCTTCACTAGCCCTCCTGGGCAGGGCATTCCCCTCTCATTTACACCTAATGCGGTGTCTGGCATATAAAAGACACTCAATACATGGAAATGCAATGACCAGGAAAGTGAATTAGACAGCCCTGAATGTAGCCAAAAGACCAGAGCTCTGACTCCAGCCCTTCTTTAGGCCAGCTGCATTAGCCTCGGTAGGTTATTATGCTTCCTGGGCACCAGCTTTTATATTTGTAAATTAGGTGATGTGTGCTGGATTAGATAGTGCTCTGCACAACCCTAGGGATCCTCTGAGGTGCCTCAGGGGGTGCAACAGGGAGAAAGGATGGATGGAGAGGTAGATGGGAGATGAACTCAGGCTTGCAAGATTCATGCCATGTCCTCACTCAGGGAAGTTCCCTTATATCTGTTTTCTATATATGGCTGAATCTCTGTACAATTTCTTTTGAATAAAATGTTTTACCCCTGGAAAAATCATAACAATTTGACTAGATTACATATCATGTTCTTCCGCCTCTAGTATCTGTCATTTCATGTAACAATTTTATTAACTCATCTCATCATACTGCCTTTTATTTATTTTTTAAGTTTATTTATTTTGAGAGAGAAAGAGAGAGAGCATGCTCCCATGAGGGAGGGACAGAGAGAGAGGGAGAAAAAGAATCCCAAGCAGGTTCCATGCTGTCAGCACAGAGCCCAGTGCAAAACTCTATGTGGGGCTCCATGTGGAGCTCAAACCAATGAACCGTGAGATCATGACCTGAGCAGAAACCAAGAGTCAAAAGCTTAACTGACTGAGCCACCCAGTGCCCCTCATATTGCCTTTTAAAACAACTTTACATCACATTGATCTCATTAACTCCTTATTTATATGTCCCCCATACAGATCTTTTCTGCTCTGTATTTTACCTAGCCCAACTGTATCTTGTAGTTACTTTTTAAAACAGAATAAGCTGCTTGTCAATACTGTTTTCTGTAGTTTATAGAATCACTCTTTTTTTAAGTTTTTTTTTTTATTTAAGTAATCTCTGTGCCCAACATGGGGCTCAAACTCATGACCCCAAATTCAAGAGTCACATGCTCTTCCAACTGAGCCAGCTAGGTCCCTTGTACTTAAAATTTTTTTTAATGATATTTGAGATAGCAAATATTTTCAAGTTTGTGAGTAAATATTCACTGACTGTTACCCCAAGTACTAAATGGAACAGCTATTTTCACAGCATAATTAGTAATGAAAGAATTAGTAGGTAGATTACAGGAGGAAACAAGCACTAGAAGGTCAAAGTATACAAAATCAAGAAAGAGATTCAATACCCATGTACTCAGCATTCATTCAGAGCTCACTAAATTCCCTAGTACTTCTGCAATTTTAATGTTAACATTCTGCCAGTGGCTTAAGCTTTGTTCCTTATGTTTGATACATGTGCTATTTACTTATTCATTTCATGCTTGTTAATGAGGTACCTTGGGAGTTTCTCCTTACAGTGAAAATGGAAGGGAATGAAAAAGGAATTGTTGGGAGTACCCAACTAACTCAGTCACAAACTACCAACAACTTACCCTAAAACAAGACTAAAAGGAAGGACAAATTTTATTTAAGACAAAAAAATAAAATACAGTATGTCAGTTACATTTGATATCAAGTTGTTCTATCTTACAATTAGGAAAGGCATCAGAATTAAGGTGGTAGTTGATCTCATAAGAAGATAAATCAAAGTACCATGTGTTTGGTTAGAATGATACAGAAAGGAACCTTAGGAAGTAGAACTTTATTCAGGAATAAATGTGGAGTGTGGCCCAATCTTTTTCTTTTCAAAGTTTATTTATTTATTTTGAGGAGGGGAGGGTGCAGAGAGAGAGAATCCCAAGTAGGCTCCACACTGTCATAGTGTGGAGTGACAGTGTGGAGCCCCATATGGGGCTTGAACTCACAAACTGTGAGATCATGACCTGAGCTAAAACCAAGAGTCAGACGCTTAACTGATGGAGCCACCCAGGTGCCCTGGGGCCAATCTTTAAATATAGACAGAGAAAGTGCTATAAGTTCTTGAGCAAAGAAGCATTCATGATGAATGAAATATTTCAGAGGTAGTGCCATTGATATTCCTGGTGCGATGGAAAGGTGGGGTTTAAGGATCACAGATGGAGACTAGAATCTCAGAAACTGCCCAAAAGGCTGTTAAACCAGCATAGGCTTGTATTAAGATAGAGGCTGTTGAATGGGCTGAGGTCAAGAGATTTGATGACAGATAATATATAGGAGACAAAGTGGATGGAGCAAAAAGAATCTAAGGTTTTTAGTTTAGGAGGCTTTAAGAAATGATGTTTCTAGTAGAAAGTGAAATTCTTCAGAAAGGAAAACAGCTTGCAAGAAAAATGGATTGTTTCTTTTTAGAAAATGTTGACTTTCAAGTAGTAACTTGGAAACCAGTTAGAAAGTTTTAAAGTAACAGAAAAAACAGTATAGAGAAAATAGACCTGAGATAGTCTCAGAACAAATTAGAAACTCAAAACCTTCCACATTTTCTTTTAGTCTCTTTCTTTTCTTTTCTTTTCTTTTCTTTTCTTTTCTTTTCTTTTCTTTTCTTTTCTTTTCTTTTCTTTCTTTCTTTCTTTTTCTTTCTTTCTTTCTTTCCTTATCCCTTCCTCCCTTCCCTCCTTCCCTCCTTCCTTCCTTCCTTCCTTCCTTCCTTCCTTCCTTCCTTCCTTCCTTCCTTCCTTTTGTGTATTGATATCTAAACTCATTTGTCAGCAAAATCTGACCTAAACTTTTATGAGGCAATTCATTGTCTTTAATTATCCCACTTGGCGTGAATTGTCATACAGTTTTGCTGCACATATTAATGCATTATGGTATATATTTACTTTTCCAAAATCTGAAGATTTTTACTTTTAAAATATTTCTAGCCCTGATAGGGGCTTTGCATAAGGGACTGTGGACCTGTAGTAAGTTTAGAGACAGAATGCCAGTGAGGGACTTTACAGAATCCTACATAACTGGGAGTCATCTGTAAGTGTTGAATAAATGGTGAGAGATTTAATGAATGGTTAAACTTAAAAAGGGGGTGGGGAAGGTGGTAGAGCCTGGGTGGCTCAGTTGGTTAAGGGTCCAACTTCAGCTCAGGTCATGATCTCAGGGTTTGTGAGTTCAAGTGCCACATCAGGCTCTGTGCTGACAGCTCAGAGCCTGGAGCCTGCTTCAGATTCCATGTCTCCCTCTTTCTCTGTCCCTCCCCTGCTCATACTCTGTCTCTCTCGCTGTCTCTCTGTCTCTCTCTCTCTCTCCAAAATCAATAAACATCAAAAAAAATAAACTTAAAAAGAGAAACATAAAGTTTGCACAAAGAGAAAGTAAAGGAGGGAAATCAAGAAATAGGTAAGTTGAAGCAGATAAAGGATTTGGCAAAAAGAAAGATATGGTTGAATCCATACAGTTCTTGAAGGTTATGGGAGTAGAGCGGTGTGGGCACTGGGAACTGGAGAGGGAGGCTGATGTTTATTTACAAGTTGGAGGAGAGGCAGAGACCAGAAAGGGGAATGTTGCAGACTCACAACAGGGTAGCAGCACAGAGGGCAGGACTGCCCATCAAGATAGGACAAACTAGGCAGTTTTAGAAGCAGAGAAGAGAACAAAGGAGAAGAGATAATACTAAAAATGCTTCAGAATGAGGCAATCATTTCAGAGGGTCAAACTGGTTGACAAGCAGATTTTCAGACAAGTGGAGGGGAGAAGCTTTGGAAGGGAGCGGAGACACATCTTCCCAAACTAAGGAAGTATCCGAATGTGAAATTGACACAAGAAAAAACTCACACTGAGGAGTTTTACTTTTTTTTGTAGAGAACAAAATAGTTACTACCTCCAGAAATGGGTCTGGGGAAAAAGTGATGATTGAGAAGAGGGTGGTTTGGGAGTGTGGAGAAGAGTTTGGAGTAGCCAGGATGACTTAAACATCATAACTCTACAGTCCACATGTGCATAAAGAAGTGTTTGTCCATGGCTCTCTTGCTGTTCAATGCAGTCTGAAATTTCCTAATCCACAAAAAAAGAATATTTTGATTCTCCCGGCAGACTTATAGATGCACACAACATGATCCTTTGTCATTAGCTTTCCCAAATAACAAGCAAGTAGTAACTCTCGCAGGACTGTCTAACATCATAACTGCAAGTCTCCTCACTGGTCCCCTGGATTCGTCTCCTGTACTCTAATACCTACAAATCTCTCTGTACAGAGCACCACAGTCATCTAAAAGGCATGAATCAGATCCTACTATGTCTTTGCTTGCAAATCTCCAATGACTTCCCATCACACTTGGAAGAGAGCTCTCCAGTGGTCAAGCGGGCTTACAGGCCTTTCGTGAACCGTCTCCTGCCCCTGAGTAACTTAAATTCACCCCCTTGTTGTGCTCCAGCCACACTGGAGCAGCTACTTGGCTTGCAGGACTCTATCTTGCCTTGAGATTTTTTCTTTTAAGTTTATTTATGTATTTTGAGAGAGACAGAGCGCGAGCTGGGGAGGGGCAGAGAGAGGGAGAGACAATCGCAAGCAGGCTCTGTGCTGACAGCTCAGAGCCTGATGTGGGGCTTGAATCCATGAAGCCTTGAGATCATGACTTGAGCCAAAATCAAGAGTTGGACATTTAACAACTGAGCAACCCAGGCGCCCCTTGCCTTGAGCTTTTGACTCTCCCTGCTTATTTGTCCTGGAACACACTTCCCCCTGTACTCACGGGACGGTTCCATCTTGTCCTTCATAACTTAGCTTAAATGTCATCTCTGAAGAAAAGACATTAAGTTATGATCACCTCATCCTACATGAGTTATCTGCATAGTTCATATTACTATATTTTCCTGCTCCTCTCTTTGCTCATTTATTGTCTTTCTCCCTCATGATGTAAACAGGGATTTTTGTTTCTTGTTCACCACTGTATCCCCATTCCTAGCACAATGGCTGATTTATACTAGGTGATCAATAAATGTTGAATGAATAAATAAATTTTTCTCTGTACCCTTTTCAACTTAATTTCCTTAGTTATTTTATTTCCCAATGTCTGCTTAATGCTTAGTAGGTATTCTGCAGCTCAATTTCCTTAATTTGATTTGATTTATTAATTTTAATTTGACACAGTAAGTACAGCACATTGTGTCTCTTTCCTACAGTTTATAACTGTTGGGATTAATATCCCTGTGATGTTTCCTAGGCAGCTGAGTCCAAAACCTGTTTTGTTCCCTTGTTATACAGCCTTCTCATCCACTGCCCCAATTAATGGCATTAAAGGAAAAAAAAAATAACCCAATCTTTCTTTATAGCTATTTCATGTACAGAAAGTCAATATTTTTGGTCAGGAACCAGTTTGGTAGCAAACAGCTTTGGCAACTCTGCCTCACAGCCCCCAGAGTCTACCCATGCAGGGGCAGCAAGCCCTCGCTTGTGCTGACAGGGGAGGACACAGCCCCTCTGTGGAGCACTTAGGCTGCCAGGCCACTCCTGGACTTCTCCTCGGTGACAGGGAGCTTCAGTCTGTCCATCAACAGCCTGGTAAACACAACTCTCTGTAACACACCCGGAGAAATTGAACTGATTGCTAGCCAGCCACAGGTAAGGAGTTAAATAAGAAATAGAAATAAAATAATTCTGCACTATTACAAAGATGAATCTAGGGGCAGAAAACCAAAAATCAAGGATATCGTCATAAAATGAAATAGGGTGGATCTACATAGACCACCTTTCTTAAAGTAATTGATGGCAGCTTTGCTGGGCTCTCACACAGTATAATCAACATGTGTCACTCCTAAAAGAACATATTACCATGAAGCCTCCTTCTATTTAGCACTGTGCAATCATTAATTAGCTCATGCACGAGTCCCTGAGTTGGTGTCATTATCTCTGCTTTGCAAACAAGGAAAAGCAAGGGTGTTGGTGCTTAGACTCCAAAGAGTGTGTTGCTGGGCTCAATAAAGAACCTTGGGGGACAACTGGGTGGCTCAGTTGGTTAAGCATCCAACTTCAGCTCAAGTCAGGATCTCGCAGTTTGCTGGTTTGAGCCCTGAGTTGGGGTCTGCACTGACAGCTCAGAGCCTAGAGCCTTCTTTGGATTCTGTATCTCCCTCTCTCTATGCCCCTCCCCCACTCATGCTCTGTCTCTCTCTCTCTCAAAAATAAATAAAACATTTAAAATTTTTAAATTTTTAAAATGTTTAAATTTTTAAAAATTTTTTTAAAAAAAGAATCTTGTAATTCCTCGTTCTCAGACTGAACTTGGGTTTCTGCATGGTGGAATCAATATACTGTACTACTGAAGACAGCCAAATGGAAATGCCCCAAATACATGTTGTTCTTGCAGTATTTTGGTTCCATCATTGTGGTTTTTCACATGAAAGGACACTACTCTCTCCTGGCATGGTTGAAGGCTGGATAAGAGGGACTAGCAAGAAAGGGGGGGGGGGTATGGCATGGTGACATGGAAGGAAAATGCATCATGTGATTTCTGGTCTTTAGAGAGAAGTTACCTGAACCTTTCCTTCTTAAGGAAGTCTATGAAGTCTGAAAGATACATTGGTAGTCAGGGAGCAGGGCTAATCCTGCAACTTGGCCTCCCCTTCCTAAGTTTCTGGTAAATCCTATAAACAAAGAGCAGACAAATCTTGTCCTTAAAGGAAGTATCATCCTAACACCAGGAATGACAGAACATCAGTGTGTGGGTCTTCTTTGCAGGCATTTTATAGGTACCTGCCTTGTCTGCTGATAGGTTATGCTAGCCTGGTTTCTTTCTTGTTGTTGTTGTTGTTTAATGTTTATTTGCTTATTCATTCTGAGAGAGAGAGAGAGAGAGCGCGCACAGGGGAGGGACAGAGAGACGGAGAGAGAGAATCCCAAGCAGACTCTGCACTATCAGCACGGAACTCAACTTGGGGTTCCATCCCATGAGCTGTGAGATCATGACCTGAGCTGAAATCAAGAGTTGGACACTTAACCAACTGAGCCACCCAGGTGGACCCTGGTTTCTGCTTTCATACTTCTACAGGATCATATCTATTTTAGTCTTCTGTAGAAATTATTCAAAGGAACCAAGAAGCTTTTGTGCACCAGATCAGTAAAGAAGTATGGGGTTAATTTCAGGAACATCACACCCCAACAAGAGTCATCTTGGGGAAGTGCTTGGCACAATCTCTTGAATGCAAATTATTATCCCAAGAAGTCTACAGCACTAATAGCCAGGTGACGTGTGGGGTGTGTGGGGTGTCTCAGCAGGAAGTGAGGAGGCAGCCTCTGGGTGATTTCAGTTTTCCAAGCTTCTCCCCTTCCCAAAGCATGTTTTATCCCTAGAGTGCCCTGCTTATGCCAGGCACTAAAAATAGAAAGACAGTCCTGTTGATTTGCAGACATTAGGCAAAAAGGATAGAAATAAAAAATACATAATAGACAATAGAATAGATAAAAAGGAATCTTTCACCCCCTGTCTCTGATCTTTGGTCAAATTTAGGGAGAGAAGTTTAATAGTAAGTGTCAAAACATTTTTTTTTTAATTCAGTAAGCTTTGTGCCTAATGTGGGGCTTGAACTCACAACCCGAAGATCAAGAATCCCATGCTCTACTGACTGAGCCAGCCAGGCATCCCAAACATTTCTTTCAACAGATTGAGCTGACCAATAAAAAATTCACTGATTCAGGATATTTTAAAGCAAACATATTTACTCTGAACCTAGGCATATCGACATGCCTAGGCTTAGCTTCTCTTTTGTAGGGGGAGAAAAATAGCATAGTACTCTATGAAAATTTTTGTGGACGTAAGCTGATACCTGCTTTACATTTTTAATCAGAAATGGAATTTGAAGGAAAAAATTCTGTCATGTAATATTTTCCTTCACTGAATTACTAGGGTAAGAATAGGTTTTGTTGAATTTCTGTTTAAGTTAAATCAGACTCTCATGAACACAAAATGTATGTTTTGTGAAAATATAAATTACTTAGATATTTTGGGGAACTGGATGTCTAGAGCTGAGTTGCAATACTAGGATGTCTGGATCCTTGGGGAATAAGTTGTTCTAGACAACTGACTATTATAGATAACTTAGTGTCTATCTTTGTAGGTTAGAAACTTAAAATTTTTTACTGCTTTGAATAAAAACTAAAGCTATGTTTATTTTTGTTTTTTTTCTTAAACAGAATATACTAAACATTACTTAGACTTTTCTTGATAAAGAATGATTATTATAGGGGCGCCTGGGTGGCTCAGTCGGTTAAGTGTCTGACTTCGGCTCAGGTCATGATCTCGCGGTTTGTGAGTTCGAGCCCCGCATCGGGCTCTGTGCTGACAGCTCAGAGCCTGGAGCCTGCTTCAGATTCTGTGTCTCCCTCTCTCTCTCTGCCCCTCCCGTGCTCATGCTCTGTCTCTCTCTGTCTCAAAAATAAATAAACGTTAAAAAAACTTTTTTAAAGAATGATTATTATGGATAACAGCTTTTTTATGGATATACAGTAATAATGTTCTCAGAACTTATTGAAGTGTATGTTCTATCTGCGATTGCAGTAAATTTTCATTTCTGTGTTATTTTAAATAGTTTTGTCTAGATGTTTCCTTCTTGTTATAATTTCTTACTTTTGTCGCTGTGTACTTTAAAAAAAAGTCCTTTAAACTGTTTTAACTGTGGGGTGCCTTGTGGTTCAGTTGGTTAAGTGTCCAACTCTTGATTTGGGCTCAGGTCATGATCTCACAATTTGTGAGTTTGAGCTCCACGTTAGGCTCTGTCTGTGCTGACATCGTGGAGCCTACTTGGAATTCTCTCTCTCTCTCTCTCTCTCTCTCTCTCTCTCTCTCTCTGCCCCTCCCCTATTCTCACTCTCTCTCTCTCTCTCTCAAATAAATAAACATTTATTAAAACATAAAATGCTCACAGTGTTTCAATTAGATATGTGTTTGGAAATTAACTAGCAATGCTCACAATGTTGTGTAAGGGAAGACTAAATGGGCTTGAAGTGAGGCCAAAAGTGCCTTCTCCAACCTTAACTGTTGTATTAACAAAAGTTTTTCTTGTTATATGAATTTAAAAACATATTCAAAAGTAGAGAGAATATCATAATGGATCACCACACCATTCCACTTCTATGTATACATCATCCAGTTTCAACATTTGCCATTCTCTGGGCCACCTTGTTCCCTTTATACCTCCCCTACCATCCCACAGCTGGATTAAAAGCCAATCCCAACATCAGTATGAATCCCAACATCATGTTTAGTTTAAAATAGATACAAATGGTTACATATAGAAATATTTAGATATATCTGTATATATACCAGTTAGTATACATATTTATTTCCTTGCTCTGTCATCTCAGAGGGCCTAGAATCACTGATACCCCAGTAGTAACAAACACACCTAGAACCCAGATCTTGGTTTCTAATGCCATTCTCCAATAAAATGTACCAGGGCTCCTTAGAAAACTTGCTGATTGTACAACTGGAGCCCAAAATATACAAGATGAGCCTGGAGTGTCTTGTAGTACCAGAATGTAAAAAGTGCCAAACACACACACACACACACACACACACACACTGATAGAGATATGTGAAACGGACATAGGAGCCAGCTGAAAGAGCTCCCAGTAGCTCAAAGTGGAACAATTTGAGCAAGAAAATAAATAAGTATTGTATCAGAACTCAAAGTATAGAGTAAATATTTTTGAGTCCACATTCAAGGGTATTGGATAGAAATAAATAACTGAATGAATGAATGAATGAATGAATAAATAAATAAATAAAGGAGAAGAGATGAATCTCCCATGCAGAAGACTGGTTTTATTCTCATGGTGTCCCTTAACACTTTCCTCCATCCCTACTACTTCACAGTAAATAATAATTCAGTGATTAAAACTTGATTAGATTAATTTTGCAGAAATATTTCACAGGTGATGTTTTATATATACTATTGAATTATGTCACAGGTGATCTTTCTTTTTCCATGATGTACAGATTGGTGTCATCATCCTGATCCATCTTTTGCAAAGCCTTTTGCCAAACAGTCTTAGCAGCCATTGATGACAATTGCCTAGATCTGTTAACTCATTTCATCCACATTTATTGGCTGGGATTTTTCTTTCTTTCTTTTTTTTTTAATGTTTTTATTTATTTTTGAGACAGAGAGACAGCATGAGCAGGGGAGAGGCAGAGAGAGAGGGAGACACAGAATCTGAAGCAGGCTCCAGGCTCTGAGCTGTCAGCACAGAGCCCGACACAGGGCTTGAACTCACGGACTGTGAGATCATGACCTGAGCCGAAATCGGACACTTAACTGACTGAGCCACCCAGGTGCCCCTTGCTGGGATTTTTCTAAAACAACTTTCCCACATCAACTATTTTGTTATTCTGAGAAACAGTTCATAAGAAAGGCAGGATAGGGGCACCTGGGTGGCTCAGCCAGTTAAGCGTCTGACTTGGTTTCAGTGTAGGGCATGATCTCACTGTTCATGAGATCGAGACCTGCATTGGGGCTGACAGTGGGGAGCCTGCTTGAGATTCTGTTTCTTCCTCTCTTTCTGCCCCTCCCCTGTTCACTCTGTCTCTCTCTCAAAATAAATAAATTTAATTTAGAAAAGGCAGAATAAGTGCTTGATTTTTCCCTCTTTATTTACCTGTTTTCAGATAATGATTTGTTGCTTTTTAGAAACTTCCAAATGTGGCCTGTTAGTTGTCTGCTGTCTGTGCTGTGATTTCAACTATATAGTAATTATTAAGGGAAAAGAAAAAGTTAAAAACACTGACTTATTAGGCTTATAAGACACTGGTGGACTTTTTATCATTGAAAGTGTAGATTTGTAATATGGTTAAGCAAGTCAATTCCAGAAGAGGGAAGTAGCAGGAAGAGAATTCCATTTCCAGCAAGGGTGATTGTCACTGGCAGATTTAAAGCACAAGCAAGAGAGAAGAAAGAAGGAGAAAACCAGGTGATATATAGAGCAGAAGTGAATAAAAGAGGAAAAAACAGAAAGAGGGAGGAGATGAACACTGGAGAGAATGTCCTTAGCAAATATTCTGTGCTCCAGTAATGCTTAATTGCTGACCTAGACAATCTCTGGTTTGCCATCTCTTTCTTGAATTCCTTATGTAATCTGAAAGCTAACTATAAATTAGCAGAATAAGTTTGAACCCTCTTTCTTGACTTGTTCCCTTTACTTATCTAGTATATAAGATGATCTTTTGGACATATAATTTCAAAACACGTGTTGGTCTGTTGTAATCTTATGCACCAACCAGGAAATAGACCTGTCCAAATAAACTGAGATAAACATGTATTTGCTTTTTCACTGAGGAATCCGATTCATGAGAAGTTTACACATGATTCTATCTTGATAAGAAGAGCTTAGAAAAGATACACAATGTGATTTACATTTGCCAAACTACACCATGACTCAGAAACTAATTTGGAGGGTTGAAAAACACAGAAGAGGGGCGCCTGGGTGGCGCAGTCGGTTAAGCGTCCGACTTCAGCCAGGTCACGATCTCGCGGTCTGTGAGTTCGAGCCCCGCGTCAGGCTCTGGGCTGATGGCTCGGAGCCTGGAGCCTGTTTCCGATTCTGTGTCTCCCTCTCTCTCTGCCCCTCCCCCGTTCATGCTGTGTCTCTCTCTGTCCCAAAAATAAATAAAAAACGTTGAAAAAAAAAATTTAAAAAAAAGAAAAACACAGAAGAAACTATCTTGCTGCTCATTAAGTAATGTATCTGTGGTAATTTTTTAAAAAGGATATGTTCATATATTATCAACTGTGGCTGTTATACCTTTGCCAATGAGTTTTAGTATAAACTGTCTTGCTATTAAACTATTGGTATGTTACTAGGAATAATTAATACTGTATAGTAATATGCAGATTTTTGTAATTGTACTGTGATTCTCTTTTTATGTGCTTTTACATTTAAGAAGATAAAACTTTAAAAATTTTTGACTGATTTTTTTAAGTCATGAGCGTTTTTACTTTTTATCTGGTATTTTGAATGAAGCTAAAAAATTCTGAATGATTTATGTTAAGAAGTAAAAAAAAAAAAAAAAAAAAGAGTAGATTTAGAATCTCCCCTTGACTTGGGCCTTTATTTTTTTTTTTTAACATTTATTTATTTTTTGAGAGACAGAGAGAACCAAGTATGAGTTGGGGAGGGGCAGAGAGAGAGAGGGAGACACAGAATCTGAAGTAGGCTCCAGGCTCTGAGAGCCCAACGGGGTGGGGGAGGGGTTGAACTCACAAACTGTGAGATCATGACCTTAGCTGAAATTGGACGCTTAACCCATAAACCCACTGAGCCACCCTGGCGCCCCAAGAGGACCCTCTTTAAAAAGGACCTGTTCTTTGCTCTTTGCCTGTCCTGGAGGGCAGGCCCTGCTACCAGGGTGTGTATTTCCAGGCCCAACAGGTGTCAAGGAGTATGTGCAGAGCTTGGATGTATGCGCTGTCCACTGGCAGACATGGGAGCCACTCATAGTGTAGAATGGAGACAGGGGAGGGAAGAGTAGGAGGCAAACCTGGGCTTCAGGTCATTTTGAAGGTGTATTTGAAAAGGCAAGAAATTAGAATATACTTTAACAGTTCATTAGCTTCACTTATAACTTTAAAACATTTAAATACAGAATTTATGACCCTCCATTTATATTCTTGTTCCCCTTTTGCCACCAATGTTGGGGCAAACTTGGGTATGTTTTTAAAACAAAACAAAAAAGATTGAACTCATCTGTTCTTATGTTCTTAATTCTGTTAACCTATTTAAATGCTCAAACAGGTATCATTGAATTCATCCATGAATTATAGGTAAATGGCTCTACCTAAAGATATAGTCCATAGTTTTTAGGTTTTTAGAATAAGTATATAAAATCATCCCAAATGTTTTAAATTGCCAGCTTTTCAAGGAGAATATTGGGGGAGAAGGAAGAAAGTGGAAAAAGCAATTGACTATCAGCTATTGATATTTACTCAGATGTGTTTAAGGCATAGGGAAAATGTTTTTAGTCTGAAAATTGTTCCCTGATCTAAAGGAGCTTATAAACTGGATGGGAAGCAAGAGAAACGTACATGGAAAAATGAAAATAAAACAGAGCAGCAAATATGAAATCAGTGTTACCAGTAATAAATGCTTTCAGAGGATTTCAGGAAGCTTGGGTAGTCAGGGAGGCCTCCAGGCTGGGCCTTGCCTTGTGACTCAGAAGCGTATCGGTGCAGGTAGATGAGGTGATATCCTGGGTGGGAAAAGCCACGCAGGCAGAAGTACAGAGACGGGTAAGCACCATGTATGTTTGGGAAACTGGGACATACTAATTTGGTTAGAGTGGATGGCTTG
The DNA here is from genome assembly GCF_028018385.1 of Neofelis nebulosa. Lineage (NCBI taxonomy): Eukaryota > Metazoa > Chordata > Mammalia > Carnivora > Felidae > Neofelis > Neofelis nebulosa. The sequence continues at coordinate 99,633,512 of NC_080787.1, forward strand.
TGTTGGTACACAAAGGCAGAGGGATTTGAAAGGTATATGGTGCTGTCTGTTTAGGGCTCTGAAAGTTTGGGCTTTAGCCTGAAGACAAAAGATAGTTGCTGAAGGTTTTGTTTTGTTTTGTTTTGTTTTTTAGTTGCTGAAGGTTTTTGACATACAGATAGTAAGATGAAATCTGTGATTTCAGTAAACAAATTACTGTGTTCAGATGGACTGGCAGAGGGAGACAAGAGGCAGGCAGACCATAGAGGTCCTGGGCTCATGGACCCAAGAAGAGGACAAGGGTCTGGCATTTTGCAAAAAAGGCATGTTTTCTATCACAGAACTTAAAACATTTCCTTAGGGTTTTCAGATATATCACCAACAATTTCCACTGGGAATAAGTGATTGCTGATGAAATATACAAAATGAGTACCCATGTACATAGGATACTCACCACACTCATGTTTTATGTCCTTCTAGTGTTTTCACATGTTTACCTGTCTGCTTCTCTAAATGAAGAAAGGGCAAACACCACCTAACTTGTGTTCGAAGTAGATCAAGGATATTTCCAAAATTCAACCAGTGGAATATAATTATGCTAATCTTGTTTGTACAGAGCATAGGAAAGTGTCTTTAGCCCCAAGTAATGAGAACATGTTACTTGTTATATATAAAACTATCACATGGGGTGGGGCAAGCAGCCTGGTAAAGTGGAGAAAGACATTGGACCTTGGAAAGTCTGTGAGCTTGTTCTCATCATATTCCTTCCATGGAATGGCTCTAGCCCTGGGGCAATTCATTTATCCATCTTGGACAGCCTCACTTAAGGAGATTAAATTCTATAAACTCCAAGGCCCGTTCCAACTCTAATGTTCTATAATTATGTAAGTTACATCTAACACCAAAAGATTTTGTAAAATGAATTTCTTTTTTTTTATGTTTACTTATGTATTTTTGAGGCAGAGACAATGTGAGTGGGGAAGGGGCAGAAAGAGAAGGAGGCAGAGAATCCCAAGCAGACATCGCACTGTCAGCACAGAGCCTGATGTGGGGCTTGAACTCATGAACTGTGAGATTCTGACCTGAGCCGAAACCAAGAGTTGGTCCCTTAATCAACTGAGCCACTCAGGTGCCCCTCATAAAATGAATTTCTAATGCGCTTTGAGTTGGACTCTCTGGTGGAGTTTCGTGGTGGCTCTGACACCAACCAGTGACTCAGCTATGGATTTATCTATGATTAATTTTTGGGAAAGTTGAGGCGGAGATTTTTTTTTAAGTGCTGATTGTGTATCAAGGTTATCAGGTTTTTTATTATGTAAAATTATATCCCCCGCCCCCCACTGAATCACTATTAAAAGTGGGTTATCTTGTAGATGTAATTAAATGGATAATATTCCTTCTGTGAACTTTTCAGGGACTGCTCATGAGGGACATGAAGTGAGGGCAGTTCCCTATGTAGAACCACAAGCACCTTTGCAAAAGCTGACAGACAGTGTGGTGAATTGATTAAAAGAGTACATTCTGGAGTCAGTTCAACTTGGGTTCAGATCCAAGCTCTGCCGCTTGTACCTGTATGATCTTGGGCAAGTTACTAGCTTTGTGGTTCAATTTACCCATCTGCCTCGTTGGGTTATGGGGATGAAGGGAGTGTGTTACATGTGAAGTACTTAAACACCACTCACCACAAGAAAATTTGGTGAAGTAGCAGTAGTGTTTTATATTTGGTTAAGTATTATTATAATTATGATTATTAGAGAAGACAATATTTTATTTTTTATTTTTCTTTTTTTAGCTGAAAACTTCTACTTTTTTTTTCCTACCATGGTAAGTGCCTCTTTAACCTCCATCACCTATTTTACCCATCCTCCCACCCACTTCTCTGGTAATCATCAGTTTGTTCTCTGTAGCTAAGAACCTATTTCTTGGTTTCTCTCTCTCTCTTTTTTCCTTTTGCTTGTTTCTTTTGTTTTTTAAATTCCATATATGAGTGAGATCATATGGTATTTGTCTTTATCTGACTGACTTATTTTGCTTAGCATTATACTCTCTAGCTCTATCCATGTTGTTGCAAATGGCAATATTTTATTCTTTTTTATGGCTAAATACTATTCCATTGTATATATGTTGATATACATGTACACACACACACACACACACACACACACACACACCACATCTTCTTTATCCATTCATCTACTGGTGGACACTTGGGCTGCTTCCATAATTTGGCTAATGTAAATAATGCTGATAGAAACATCAGGGTGAATGTATCCCTTTGAATTAGTGTTTTCATATTCTTTGGGTAAATAGTAGTGCAATTACTGGGTTGAAGGGTAGTTCTATTTTTAACTTTTTGAGGAACTTCCATACTGTTTTCCACAGTGGCTGCACCAGTTTGTGTTCCCACCAACAGTGCAGGAGGGTTCCTTTATCTCCACATCCTCTCCATCACTTATTGTTTGTTATGTTTTTGATTTTAGCCATTCTTTTAAAAATTTTTTTGATGTTTACTTATTTTTTAGAGAGAGAGAGACAGAGCGCAAGCAGGGGAGGGGCAGAGAGAAAGGGAGACACAGAATTCGAAGCAGGTTCCAGGTTCTGGGCTGTCAGCACAGAGCCCAACATGGGGCTCGAACTCACAAACTGTGAGATCACGACCTGAGCTGAAGTCAGGTGCTTAACCAAGTGAGCCACACAGGCGCCCCTAATTTTAGCCATTCTGACAGGTGTGAGGTGGTAGCTCATTGTAGTTTTGACTTGCATTTCCCTGATGATGAGCGATGTTGAACATCTTTTCATGTGTCTGTTGGCGACCTATATGTCTTCTTTGGAGAAATGTCTGTTCATGTCTTCTGCCCATTTTTAAATTGGATTATTGGGGGGGGCGGTTATTGAGCTGTATCAGTTCTTTATATATTTTGGATACTAACCCTTTATCACATATGTCATTTGCAAATATCTTCTCCCATTCCATAAGTTGCCTTTTCGTTTTGTCGATTGTTTCCTTTGCTGTGCAGAAGCTTTTTATTTTAATAAAGTCCCAATAGTTTATTTTTGCTTTTGTTTCTTTTGCCTCAGGAGACATATCTAATAAGAAGTTGCTACAGCTGATGGATGTCAAACAGGTTACTGCCTATTTTCTCCTCTAGGATTTTGAAGGCTTCCTGTCTCACATTTAGGTCTTTCATCCATTTTTCATTCGTTTTTGCATATGGCGTAAGAAAGTAGTCCAGTTCTTACACAAGTCTAATACTTAATTATGAGAGCCATCAAAGCAGAGCTACCAAATCTCAGTGAGCTCAATGCCTGAGTAGTATTGAGTGGTACTACTGAGAAGTAGCCCAATTTATTTTTACCAAATGCCTGAGGCGTGAGGGACAAATTATAAACAGGCCAAGGCATTGGCCATCCTGGGAATCACGTATAAGATCCATGTCCAACAGAAGAGCCCCAGAGAAATCCACAAAGTCTCCTGGAGAGAAAGAAGCAGCTGTAAATATATGCTTACTCCAGAGAACACCTTGAGCCTAAGTGCCCCTTTTTGCCCCTGAATCCCCACTCCTTCCGAGCCTAACCCACAAAGAATGAATAGTGTGAACTGGAATTGAAGAGAAAAAAGGCAAAATTGGGGAAAAGGAGGAATGGAACAGAAATGACTGTGTCTCTCCCCCACTGCAGGATGCCCACCTAAAACCCACCCAAGTGCTGGGCAAGGGGGAAAATAGTCACTGAAGTGCGATTTAGAGTCTTGGTTATTACTTTGGGCTACACATTTTCATCACCAAAATAAAGCCTTTTTACTTTCTAAGAGTGAATGATAAATTCAAGGGGTGAAAAAAAACCCCATAGAATGTGTTTAAAAGGAGAGTGATGACAAAGAATCAGATTGTTTTCTGCTCCCATATACTGAGCTCCACCAAAGTGTCACTAGGGTAAGAAACCTTCCTCAAAATATAGAAAGTTGCACTGAGTTGGGGGTCCAGCTGGAGAGGGTTAGCTGGACACGAGAAACACACAAATGATAAAAGAGGTGTTTCCTCGGTTATAAGGGGAGAAAGTATGAGATCCACCCAGAACAAAGTGAAATCTGTGCAACATGTTACAGCAACTGCTATGCTGCCTTCTTGCTTTCTGAAAACGGAAAGAAGAAAAGAATGTGCAATCACAGAATAGGTATGAAATACTGTGAAGGATATGCATGTTGGATTGGTGGAAATGATTTTCAATTCAACTCTATGCTCTTGATGTTAAAGCCCTTGAGAATTGTGTTGGTTCATTCATTCAAACAGTTACTGAGCATCAAGTATTACCTGGCAAGGTTTCTCTTGCCACGCGTTTATGTCTAATTAGAGGTGCATACCAATTAGGAAAAGTCTCCCTTAACGCTAAACTGGCAAAGGCATGGTCTCCTCAGCCACAAAGGGTTCAAAAATAAAGCTGTGGTCAGTGTTCAGAGTAGAAGGTATGCGATGGTTACGTGGGTCCTGTAAAAATGGTAGGTTTGGGATAGAAAATACATTTGATGTAAGCATACTCCACATTGATTTGTGCTCTGCCAAAAGTTGAATGGCCCTTAGCAGACCCGAGAGAGGCACTACCCAGACCTTCGGGCACTGTGTCACATGGCAATTACTTTTCGCACAAGATTTTACGATTCAGCGTGTGCATCAGTCTCTAGATTGTAGCTGTCATCAGCCTCAGCCCAAACCACAGTTTCACTGGCTTTATTTGGTTACAAACATGACTGGAATTAAGGCTTAGAAGGAGAGATAAGATAGATCTAATCTTCTAACATAAAAGAAAACATACACACACTCATTATTTTCTTTTTCATTTTTGTGCACCCTCATTATTGAGGAGCTCTTTCATGGTGTGCAGATCTAGCCTAGAAGGGCAGCATATAAAGGTTTATCTGAAATCTTCTAAACCTGCGGGAGGAGGAGGAGAGGAACCTATCGACACCCCTCAGCAGTTTGCCTCACACAGTGGACAGCCGCATCCCAGTGTAGGGACACAGGCCTAGCACTTGGGCCACTGACAGGCTCCTTGCCAGGGAGAATTGCTGTGCCCTCCTTTTCATAGGGACAGGAACTCTGTGAAGTTTCTCTTGCCCTAAGGGGAAGGAACCAGTGCCTTGGCACACCCTTTCCAAACGGTCCAGTGCCTGATCTGAATCAACTAAAGGGAGAATGAAAAGACCTTTTCACGGCTTGAATCCTTCAGATAGAAAAAAAACCCTTCACACCCACTTCTGATGAGCCCCATAAAAAATGGTTCCTTCTGAGCTGAGGAACAGAGAGAAACTGCCAGAAAACTTTGGCAGAAAACCATTCACAATGGGGAAAGAGTCAAAGGAAAGAATGGGGCGACAAAAGACTCATTGTCCACATTTATCCCTCTTCTTTTCTTTTCTGGTTATTTGGTTGCAGCTCGGATCAACAGGGATGACTAAGAGTGAGATCTTTTGTAAGAGCATGAGAGCTTTGGATACAAGTAGTTCTGCCAGTAGCCTGGCTGCAAGCAACACGGTACACAGGGGCACCTTGTGGTACTGGGACCTTGGCATAGAGGGTGCTGTGGTGCAGTTAAGTGGAGAAGAATCCACGCTTTCACCTTTTGTTTTCTTTAGCATGTAAAAGTGGCACCGTGAGTCTCAATATCAAATGCAGTTCCAACCCCATTTATATCACTTAATAGATTTGCAAAACTGGCTGATTATTATAGCCTTGCTGAGCCTCAGTTTTCCCATTTATTAAACGGGACAATAATATTCACCTTTTAGGATGGTTGTGGGCATTAAGTATGATCAGGCTCCTCAGAAATTAAGAGAGGCCCAGATCACTTCCATTTTAAAAACTCCTGATACCTTAAAGCAACAACAACAAAAAGGAACAAATATCAAAAATAGGTATTAAAAATAATATGTTCTATCTAAATGTTTACTTTTAACAAATTAATATTCTTAGCATATCACAAATATAATTATGTAATTCGCAAGATAAGGACCTATACTAAAAAATGTCAGTTTGTATTTCGCAAGATGTAATTTTTGTATTTTTTTTTTAAGATGCAGTTTTATAGGGGCGCCTGGGTGGCGCGGTCGGTTAAGCGTCCGACTTCGGCTCAGGTCATGATCTCGCAGTCCATGAGTTCGAGCCCCGCGTCGGGCTCTGTGCTGACAGCTCAGAGCCTGGAGCTTGTTTCAGATTCTGTGTCTCCCTCTCTCTCTGACCCTCCCCCGTTCATGCTCTGTCTCTCTCTGTCTCAAAAATAAATAAACGTTAAAAAAAAAAAAATTAAGATGCAGTTTTATAAAAGACAGAAATTCCTATCATTGTCTCAATGTACCTGAGTCTTTAGCATCGCATAGAAATGCAGTACAGGTTTGTATCTGAAGCCCCTCAGGAATGTGAGGCCTGGGCTGCATGCTCTCCTCTGGCTCCTGGTTGGAGGCCTCAGGCTTTGCTATAGGAGGTTCATAGGAGGCATGCATGGACCTTGATTCCCGTCCTCCCCTCTTTCCATTTCCCTTTCTACAGCAGCCACTAGAACAAGGGTGAAAAGGACTCACATGGGACTTTAATTGATTTGGTTTTGGCATTGTTCGAGCCCCACAACATTTCTTCTTGCAACTTCAGATTTTTATTATTTTCATTACTTTCCTTGGGATGGTGCAATAAGGAGACTAGAAATAGTCTCAGTTCGTGATTGGTCATCATCATTTTTAAAAAATTGAGAAATAATCACATACTATAAAATTCATTCTTTTAAAGTATACCATGGTTCCATGCTTTTTAGTATATTTCCAAGCTATACGTTAGTATTTTCCAGAACATTTTCATCACTGCAAAAAGAAACTCCATAGTCTCTCCCCATACCCTCTTTCCCCCAGTCCCTAGTAACCATTAATCTACTTTCTGTCTCTCTGTGGATTTGCCCATTCTGGACATAAGATATAAATGGAATCATATACTGTATGTCTTGCTTCTTTCACTTTGCACAATGTTCTCAAGGTTCTACCATGTTGTGGCATGTATGAATGCTTCATTCCTTTCTATTGTCAAATAATATTCCCTTATATGGATATGCCATATTTTATTTATCCATTTATCAGTTGATATACATTTGGGTTGTTTCCACTTTGGGGCTATTATGAATAGTGTTGCTATAAACATTGGTGTGCAAATTTTTCTGCGGATATGTGTTTTCAGTTCTCTTAGGTATATAACTAAGAGTGAAATTGTTGGGTCATATGTTCAACATTTTGAGAAACTACCAAACTGTTTTCCAGAGTGGCTGCAATTTTACAATCCCACCAATAATGTACTAGGGTTATAACGAATCCATATCTATACCAATACTTATTGTCATCATTTTGGTTATAGCCATTGTAATGGAGGGAAGTGACATCTCATTATGGTTTTGATATGTGTTTTCATAATGACAGACAATGTTCATTATCTTTTCACATGCTCCTTTGCCATTTGTATATCCTCTTTGGATATACAAATGTCTATTCTATTGCTTTGCCCATTTTTAAATTGGGCTATTTGTATTTTATTGTTAAATTGTAAAAGTTCTGGGTACTAGATCCCTGTCAGGTATATGATTTTGCAAATATTTTCTCTTATTCTGTGGGAGTTACCTTTTCACTTTCTTGATAGTGTTTTTAGAAGCGCAAAAGTTTTTGATGAAGTCCAATTTATCTTTTTTTAAGTTTATTTATTTATTTTGAGAGAGAGTGCGACAGAGCACGCACGCACAAGTGGGGGAGGGGCAGGGGGGGGAGAGAGAGAGAGAGAGAGAGAGAGAGAGAGAGAGAGAGAATCCCAAGCAGGCTCTGTGCTATCAGTGAAGAAGCTGACTTGGGCTTTGAACTCAAAAACCATGAGATCATGACCTGAGCCGAAATCAAGAGTCAAATGTTTAACCGACTGAGCCACCCAGGTACCCCCAATTTATCTTTTTTAAAATTTTTTGGTTGCTTGGAGTGAGGTAAGGGTCATCACCGCCCCTCTCTTTTTTTTTTCTTAAAAAAAAATTTTTTTTTAACATTTATTTATTTTTGAGACAGAGAGAGACAGAGCATGAACGGGGGAGGGGCAGAGAGAGAGGGAGACACAGAATCGGAAGCAGGCTCCAGGCTCTGGGCCATCAGCCCAGAGCCTGATGCGGGGCTCGAACTCACGGACCACAAGATCGTGACCTGAGCTGAAGTTGGACGCTCAACCGACTGAGCCGCCCAGGCACCCCTTTTTTCTTTTTTGCTAGAAATACAGTCTGTGGCATGATGCCAAAGAAAACATAATTGCAGAACTGATGGCCAGGACTTAAATGAAGTACAAAGCTCGTAAGGGCTGAGGTTCTGATTAGGTTCAGTATGGCAGGCAAAGGTGGTGCAGGCCATAGGAAGGCCTGGCTAACCCTATGGCCAAGGTAGGATTGCTCACCTCAGCCTAGAGTTATCAGGACAGTTGGGTATCAAAAGAAATATATATGGCTGTCACAATGAGAGTGAGAGCTCAGCTTAGAAGAACTCTGTCACTCTGACAAATTAAAAAAAAATTTTTTTAGTTTATTTATTTACTTAGAGAAAGAGAGCAGGGGAGGGGCAGAGAGAGAGGGAGAGAAAGAGAATCCCAAACAGGCTTGACAGTGCAGAGCCAGACGTGGGGGTTGAAATAACGAACTGTGAGATCATGACCTGAGCCAAAATCAAGAGTCAGGCACTTAACCAACTGATCCACCCAGGAACCCCTGACAAACTAAATTTATGAAGAGAATAATTAGCAAACCTTACCAGCTGGTAATTCTATTCACCAGCCAGTAGAATTAAATCATGAATTGCCTGTCTACAATATACCATGCTGGTGTCCATTGTCATGAGGCTTCCAAACCTCCCTTGTCTAATCTCGTCTGCATCTCCTTAGGAAACTGCAAGAGGCAGAAACACAGCTTACTCTTGCCCCTACTGACTCCTTTGCCTTCCCCACTGGAAACCCTCCATTTGTCCCTCCAGGTCACTCTCCACCTTGCTCTGTGTCTGGCTTTGGCCTTCCGGCTTCCTGTTGTGTTCAATCAAAGGGAGTACTAGACCACTTTCTTATACCACGCACAAAAATAAATTCAAACTGGATGTAAAGATCTAAATATGAGACAGGAAACCATAAAAATCCTAGAGGAGAACCTCTTTGACATTAGCCATAGCAACTTCTTACTAGATATTTCTCCTGAGGCAAGGGAAGCAAAAGCAAAAACAAACTATTGGGACTCCATCAAGATAAAAAGTATCTATTTGAAATACCTATTATGTATGTGAGGTGCCTATTATGAGCCAGCTCTTTAGGCACTAGGGGTTTTGGGTAAATGAGATCATAAAATCCCTGCTCTTGAGGAGTTTACACTCTGACAGGGAGACAGACAAATTGATATACATTATATCAATAGCTAGTGATAGGTGCTGGGGCGGGGAGTAAAACAGGCAAAGGGAATAGAAATGATGGCAAGGGGTGCTATTTTAGGTAGAATGTGCAGTCACAGAAAGCCTCTATGAAAAGACTTGAATTAATGAAGAATGCCTGTGTGGCTACCTGGGAGAAGGGCATTCTAGAAGAACAGCATGCACAAAGATTCTTTGTGCCAGACTGAGGAGTGGTAAAGAGACCATGGGGCTGGAGGGAAGCAAATGAAGCAGAGACTAGGCAGAGGCAGGCAGGGGCCAGATCATGCAGGAGCTTGGGGGCCATTGTAAGAGCATTCTCAATGTAATGGAAGCCACTGGAGGATTTTAAGGGCGGGGGGGGTGGGGGGGTGGCAGGGAGGGGTGACATGATATGACATTTAAAAGGATCACCATTTGGTGTGACAGGGAGAAAGGGTCCCTAGGTAGTGCTGTCAGATGACAAAAATAATACAATTTAATAACAAGTTTTATGTCCTTTATTCAAGAGAAAGCAATCCATGCATTGGGGGAGTACAGTGCCTCACAAACACTGGAGCATTCTTCCCAAGAGATTTTGGGTAAGACTGAGTACTATAGAGCAAGTTATATAGAGAGGCAGCACAGAAACAAGGATAGGAAGGTGGGGAATTCCCTGTAAGGTTAACAGGTCCTATTTTCCAGGGTAAGGTTAGCTAACTGAAGATGAGTTGGAGGATTGTGATTGGTGCCTGTTAGCTTTCCTTAACAAGTGTTTCCTGTAAATGCAGGTAGACTTAGGTTTAGATTTGTGATGTGGATTGCCTCCATTTTGTGGGTCCCCATATATAAATTACCTTTGTTGGCAACTGGTCTCACCTTATCCCATGTGGACTCAACCACATCCCCTAATATGTTCCAGGAGGATGAGAAACTAATCTATATAATGAATGTGACATGGCATCTATGGCATGGGAGTGTATCAAGAGAGAGGGTGGCTAGATACCCCCAAGAGATAGCAAAAATTACATTGGGAATGGAAGTGGAGATTTAAAAAAAAAGGAAGTTGATAAGAGAAAGATAAGCAAGAAGGTTGTGAGAGAAGATGAGAGGGAACCAGAGAAACAGAGTAGTTCATGGTAGAGTGTTGTGGAAGCTGGTATAGAGATAGGTAGTTAAGAACATGTGATTTGGAGACTAGTAGCCTTGGATTTGAAACTGGGCACTGTTGATTAGTTCCATGCCCTTGGACAGGTTATCCACCTTCTCTGAACTTGTTTCCTCAATGGAAAATGGAAACAATAACCTCTTCAGATTCAGTGAGATTATGTATATAATATGCTTAACAAATTGTATGGGGCATAGTTAACCTTATGGTCAAAGCTCTTAAAAATATAACACAAATATCTGCTATCTGGTGTCCCTTAAGACTTCTAGCCAGAGGAGGGCTCCTGTTCTTGAACATTCAGATAAAAAGATGGAGACAAATCCTATACATCCTTCCTGCCCATCTCCATCAATTCTGGCTCTGATCCTTCTCTGAATGACCACTCTCTCTTTCACCTCTCCTCCCATGGTTCCTTCTGCCACAAATCAGCCTATTCATGGAACCCAGACCCATTCTTTTTGATTTCCCCAAAGCATCATAATCTCATGCAGTTACATACAGCAAACTTTTACTGAGGGCTTGGCATAGTATGGCAAACAATTAAAAATCACATATTGGTCTCTGCTGTTGATAAAATTTCCTCAGCCATTCCACAAACTGGGAATGTTTCATTGGCCTTTTTTTCTTGAAGTATCAACCTCTCACTATTTCTAGAGGCCAATCGTAGGTCCTCAAAATCCACCCCCCTCCCTTTTTTTTTTTTCTCCATGAAGATCTGTACTTCCTACTCCGAGCCTATTTTTTGATATATAAATATTTTAAAATTTCTCTGTTAAACCAAGAGTTATCTTATTTTAGATATCTATCCACTAAAATGCACAGATTTTGAAATTATTCTCTTTTTTGCATAATCAAATCAAAGGAAACTCTTAGATGGAGGAGAGCAGAACAGATGTATGGATTGTGCCACCCCCCAACCCCCACTCCTTGAAGAAATGGAGACAGTTTTTTCTTACAAAGAGTGGAAATTTCCTTTCTATTAGTAAACAAAGCACCTGGGATGTCATAGGGGAAAATAGCCCTAGTGTTTACTGAATAGAATAAGCAGGAAGAAGGGAGATAAAAGTATCAACAAGCAGAAGTGGCAGGAGAAAGCAAAGAGTCTCCCCTTATCCTCCTCTATACTGAGAAAGTAGCCCACTTTTCAACCCAGAAGGAAAGCCCAATACTTGCTGTCTTTGTTAACATACAAATTTGCTCTTCCTCTTGATCCCTTTGTCAGGGAGAAAGAAATTTTCCTCTGTCCAAGGTTCTTCTAGCTGGACAAAGAATGAAATATATGAGACAGATTAACAGGAGAAAGTCAAATTTAATTTTGTATGTACGAGGTATCCACACAGACATGAAAGTGCAAACATAGGCAAAAGGAGGTAAGTCTGTCCTTTCAAACTAAGAGAAGAGGGTAGGGGTCTGGGACTTCAAAGAGAAGGAATGCAATTCATGGGAAGATGAAAAAGAATAAATATTTGATAAATAAATGTTGCTGGGCCACACAGAAACAGTGGGACATAGAGATGGATTTTAACAAATGGACTTTGTCCCCCTTCCCCCACCCCCACTCTGTTCATATTATAATGTAGTTTTCTATGTGATTGCTCTCTTCCTGGATTAGGTCCTCTATCTAAAGAGTTCAAGAGATGTCAAAGTTTCTTCCTGAATCTTTTGGGCCTTGATTGTTTTCAGTTCAAAATAATCTACCTGCCATTGTAGCCTGTCTTGGGAGGCCCTGCTCTTGACCTCCACACCTTCATTGGCTACCTATTGACCACCAAATAAGGTCCCAGGCAGCCCCTATGGGAACCCTATGTCTCAGCCAGAGTGTTCTATTGGCACTTCTCCAAATAGACATTAACACTTTTCCATCTCTGCTTTGCTCATGTTCTTCCTTTTGCCTGGGATGTTGTTCCACCACATTTCTACCTAACAAAACTATTCAAACCCTAGCTTGTGCTACCACTTTCATGAAGCCTTCCCTGATTGCTCTCTCCCTCCCCGTGGCTAACTCTTCATTGCTACAACTAATACAAATACATGCTGCTTTATTTTGTCCTCAAATAAGTGCCTCAGTTATGGTCCCCAGTGGATTAAAGTTCCTCAAATTCATGAATTAATCCTCACACTTTTTTCAAATCCATGGCACAATGTACCCCAGTGCTCAGTGCATGAAAAGTGGCCAATAAATATTTGTTGAATATTTAGTTAGTTTTCTATTGGGTGGGTCAGTAGTCTAGACAAGGCTTAGCTGTGTTCTCTGCTCAGAGCCTGATAACCTACAATCAAGTTGTCAGCTGGGGCTGCAGTTTCATCCGCGGTTCAGGGTCTCCTTCCAAGGTTCTGTGGTTGTTGGAAGAATCCATTTCCTTGCAAATGTTAAGGCCATCAGGAGAGAGTCCTTGATGTCTCAAGGACTATGCTCTTTTATGCTCTATATGCTCTTTTAATGTTTATTTACTTTTTTTTTTTTTTTTTTTTTTTTTTTTTTTTGGGACAGAGAGAGACAGAGCATGAACGGGGGAGGGGCAGAGAGAGAGGGAGACACAGAATCGGAAACAGGCTCCAGGCTCCGAGCCATCAGCCCAGAGCCTGACGCGGGGCTCGAACTCACGGACCGCGAGATCGTGACCTGGCTGAAGTCGGACGCTTAACCGACTGCGCCACCCAGGCGCCCCAATGTTTATTTACTTTTAAGAGAGCGAGAGAGAGCACGAGTGGGGGAAGGGCAGAGAGAGAGGGAGACACAGAATCCAAGGCAGTCTCCAGGCTCTGAGCGTCAGCAAGGAGCCCAACATGGGGCTTGAACTCACAGACTGCGAGATCATGACCTGAGCTGAAGTCAGACACTTAACCGACTGAGCCACCCAGGTGCCCCTCTCTAAGCTCTTTTAAAGGGCTCACCTGATTGGGCCAACTAAATCAACTCTTAGGGAATTTAATTCCATCTGCAAAATCTCTTCTTTACTCCATAATATAGGTGACATCCTATGTGATGGAGTGACATCCATCATAGTCACAGGTCCCACCCACTACACTCAACGGGAAGGGATTACAGAGTGAGTGTACACCAGGGGTGGGAATTTGGGGAATTATCTTAGAATTCTTCCTATCACAAATATTTTTGGGGCAAAGGTCTTAAAAGAGTATTTTTTATTTGATTGTGTCACAAGACACCAAATTGCTTCAAAATAGAAGAAAAAAACTTTAGTTACTATTTTAGATGGAAAGGTCTTTAAATAATGTCTGTGATAGAAGACAATTCCCCCATTGGTTTTTTGTTTGTTTGTTTGTTTGTGTTTATTTGGGGTTTTTTTGTACATTGTAAAAAAACAATCATTTTAGTTTGGTTGTAGTTTATATTGTTCAGAGTTGGTTTCAGTTCGTGTTCAATCTGGAAACAAGAACACAAAATTATTCTATATAAGTGACAGAGCTGAGTTTGTTAATTAATAACTGGGCAAACAGATGAAATGTCTGCCTAAAAATTATATAGATCAAGGAACATGTAAAGAACTACAGAAAGAATATGTAAAGAACTAATAGACTAATTCCTCCAGCAAGGCACAAGAGTCAAGCACAGGTGAGTCCTTAATCTAATGAGCTCTATAGTGTGATTTTCCACTCAGAACCCTACTGAGTTTTCAAGTTCAAATATATCCACAAATTTGGGTTTCTTAATACAGCCAGGAGAATTCCTCATTTATTCTGGCATGAGATTTGGTGGGGGTGGGCATCAACCATAACATGACCATCTTTAAATCAGATTTGTGCCTGGCCTGAGGTTTGCTAAAGGAATAAGGACAGAAAGAAAAATCTATAGTTCAGTTTATGAGGGAAATATCTCCCCAGTGGGATTGTGATGGTCAAAATTTAGTGCAATTGATTGGGTAGATTAAACAAAGAGAATGGCAATTTAAGGACATGTTGGGGAGATCCGTCTGGTGGACTTACAATCAACTTGACATGAGACAGATTAACAGGAGAAAATCAAACTTAGTAATGAATGTAACGAGGAATCCACAGACATGATATTCCAAAGACAGACAATGACATGCTTATTTGAGCTAAGGAGAAGGGTAGGGTCTGAGGATACAAAGGGGAGAAAGAAGGTGAAAGGAGATGTTTGGAAAACAAGGTTGCCCTGTTATGCAGATAAGTTTCTTAGATAAAGGGGAATCTCTCTTAATAGTTCTCTTCCTTGTACAGGCTCTCCTTTCCAATATAAATTTAGGCAATTGACAACCAAGAAAAGACTTCTTCCTGCATCTTCTGGGTTTTGATTACTTTTACCTCAAATTAACGTTCATACCAAAGTGGCCCATCTTGGGGCAGCCTGCCCTTGGCCCCTACAGATGATTTTTTTGGGAAAAATTTTGAAGTTTAAATACTGAATTTTTGAACATTTGTTGGACCCTGTGAACACATGCTGTATATTTATTCATATGCATGTTGTCTATGACTAGTAGCTGAAATATGTTTATACAAATTTTTTCCAACATGATATGGAAGGGCAGGGCCAATGAATGTGGGAGGGAAGTCAGGCATTGGCAATTTTGCTTACTTTTGCACCAGGCCCTGCGTCTGTGCTCTGCAGAGACCCAGTCATAGTGTCAGGGGCAGAAATTTTTCACCCTATTCCTGCTTTTGTGCTCCAGAGTACAGATTCACACAGGCAGGGAAAGAATGAGCATGTGGGGAAAGTCCCCAAACCTGGAATGACCCCTGGGGAATTTGGCTGAGGCAAGAAAAGGGAGAAGGTGTGCCAAATTCTCATGCCTTTCCCCACACCCTTTGAAAAGTCCTGTTGCTAGGGCTGAGCACTGGGTCAGTTTTCAATTTGTGTTTTTAAAAAAATGTGTACTAATGAAATAGTACAATACCTTGAACAAGG